>NC_135233.1:1106910243-1108217637 GCF_051348905.1 Ranitomeya variabilis | reverse complement strand
TGATACGTGGCACTGAAATACGTGGCACTGAAATACGTGGCACTGAAATACGTGGCACTGAAATACGTGGCACTGAAATACGTGGCACTGAAATACGTGATACGTGGCACTGAAATACGTGGCACTGAAATACGTGGCACTGAAATACGTGGCACTGAAATACGTGGCACTGAAATACGTGGCACTGAAATACGTGGCACTGAAATACGTGGCACTGAAATACGTGGTACTAAAATATGTGGCACTGAAATACGTGATACGTGGCACTGAAATACGTGATACGTGGCACTGAAATATGTTTGGGTTTGGATCCCTTTATCACCTTGATGGTGGTGGGTGGCTTTTCAGTGTGTTTAAATGCATGCGTTTTTAACGCAAACAAACGCATGTGCTTAAAAACGCAAGAAAATACTGCAGGTTGTATTTCTGAAAATGAACGCATGCAGAAAAAAAACGCATGCGTTTGAAAACGCGACCAAACGCGTACAAAAAAACCGCATGCGTTTTCAATGTTAAATATAGGGAAAAAACGCATGCGTTTTTTTGTGCAAAAAACGCTGCAGACAAAAACGCAAGTGTGAAACCAGCGACGCTTTTTATAGCAAAAAAGTTTTTGCGTCTCCACATTTTGAGACCTATAATTTTTCCACATTTTGCTCCACAGAGTCATGTGAGGTCTTGTTTTTTGCGGGACGAGTTGACGTTTTTATTGGTAACATTTTCGGACACGTGACCGTTTTTGATCGCTTTTTATTCCAATTTTTGTGAGGCAGAATGACCAAAAACCAGCTATTCATGAATTTCTTTTGGGGGAGGCGTTTATACCGTTCCGCGTTTGGTAAAATTGATAAAGCAGTTTTATTCTTCGGGTCAGTACGATTACAGCGATATCTCATTTATATCATTTTTTTATGTTTTGGCGCTTTTATACGATAAAAACTAAAATATAGAAAAAATAATTATTTTCGTATCGCTTTATTCTCAGGACTATAACTTTTTTATTTTTTTGCTGATAATGTTGTATGGCGGCTTGTTTTTTGCGGGACAAGATGACGTTTTCAGCGGTACCATGGATATTTATATCAGTCTTTTTGATCGCGTGTTATTCCACTTTTTGTTCGGCGGTATGGTAATAAAGCGTTGTTTTTTGCCTCGTTTTTTTTTTTTTTTTCTTACGGTGTTTACTGAAGGGGTTAACTAGTGTGGCAGTTTTATAGGTTGGGTCGTTACGGACGCGGCGATACTAAATATGTGTACTTTTATTGTTTTGTTTTTTTTTATTTAGATAAAGAAATGTATTTATGGGAATAATATATATTTTTTTTTTATTATTTATTTAGGATTTTTTTTTTTTTTTTTTTTACACATGTGGAAAATTTTTTTTTTAACTTTTTTACTTTGTCCCAGGGGGGGACATCACAGATCATTGATCTGGCAGTGTGCACAGCACTCTGCCAGATCGACGATCTGCTGTGCAGGGCTGCAGGCTTACCAAGTGTCTGCTCTGAGCAGGCGCTCGGTAAGCCACCTCCTTCCCTGCAGGACCCGGATGCCGCGGCCATCTTGGATCCGGGACCTGCAGCCAGGAAGGAGGTAGGAGACCCTCGGAGCAACGCGATCACATCGCGTTGCTCCGGGGGTCTCAGGGAAGCCCGCAGGGAGCCCCCTCCCTGCGCGATGCTTCCCTATACCGCCGGTACACTGCGATCATGTTTGATCGCGGTGTGCCGGGGGTTAATGTGCCGGGGGCGGTCCGTGACCGCTCCTGGCACATAGTGCCGGATGTCAGCTGCGATATGCAGCTGACACCCGGCCGCGATCGGCCGCGCTCCCCCCGTGAGCGCGGCCGATCGCGTATGACGTACTATCCCGTCGGCGGTCATACGGGCCCACCCCACCTCGACGGGATAGTACGTCAAATGTCGGGAAGGGGTTAAACCCCGCCTAATGCACGCCTTCCCCTAACACTCAATATAGTATTGTGTATTTTAGAATAAAGCCAGTTGCTGTGACCGTGGCTGACACATAGTCACATGAGCATGCACTGAGATTGAACCAGCTACCTGTCTGACTCATTCTTACCCGGTACCACATGCTTATAGTTTAATTTGGAATGACTGGTGAAGGAAGGATTTATTGTCGTAACGACCCCGACAATTTGGCGCGACCAACGTGGGGCGTGGCCAGCGATCCGTCACCCTCTGGACCCATGCCTGGATGTCTGTGGATGATACCCGTAATGGCTGACCTCGAGGACTGATCACCCTCCGAACACGGTAAGTGGTGATCATATACACTGTATGTGTCACACTTGCTAGTGTCTCAGCCGCTATTGGTTTGTCTGTGGTCTCCTTGGGTCTGGGGAGTGACCGGTCGAGTGGTGAGATCGAACGCGATCCTGTGCCACGTTCTGAACCAGCAACTGAGAGACGTCGCATCCTGTGCGTCCTCTGTACATCACACCTCCTCCACCGGTCATTGTACTCCATTCAACCACCCTACCCGTGACTGTTGTCTAGTAGTGAAGTGGAGTGAAAGATTGAGCTAGTTGTAGATTGTGGGGCAGCTTAGAGAAAGGGATAGGAGATGCAGCCTCTGTGATATTGTACCAACTAGGTAATTTAAGACGTCCCGGAGGGGGACCACCTGTATTTCTGTGGAGGGCTCTCACTAGGAGACCGCCTCCCAACAGTTTGGAATATCGTGGCAGGATAGTCTGTTAATCACTGGTGTTCAGGTTAGGGACAGAAAATATTGAGCGCGAGGCTCTTTTTCTTATACGTTGAGCGAGAGGCTCCGTGTTTTTAGAACACCAGTGTTGAAGATCGCTGCCAGTGGCCTACTGCAGGAGGACACAGTATTCTGTGAGTCATGTTGCGTCTCTTAAAGCAGAAAAAGTCTGTGCCCCACAAGTTAGATGAGGATGCTGTGGAAGTCAAGACAATGGTCACGGGAGGGCAAGAGGCAGTCAAGAAGCTTATCTGCGAGTCGCGCGAGGCTTAAAGAACAAAGGATGAAAATAGGTTGATGGAGAGGGAGGGTCAGAGAATGCAGAGCCCGTGTTTGGTTATAAAATGCCTTTGAACTGTGATCTTACAGATTGTAAAATGGCCGCCGTGCCACTGATGATGAAAATGCAGTCCCAGCCATTGTCCTGTAATGGCAACGGGATGAGCTCTCCAGAAGCGTGGGTGTGTCCTGTTTGTGTTGTGCAGAATCCAACCTGGGTGGAAACCTGCCGTGTGCGTGTACGGGCCGTCCTTGGGGCTCCGCCCAGACCACGGAGGATCATAGGAAAGTTTTGTAGAAATTAAGTCTGAAAACTGCTGCAATTTGTAACTTTGTAGGAGATGAAAGGGGGGGAGCGGACCGCTGCGAGATTTCTTTGTCAGTTCTCCTCTTTTCTCCTTATCTGCACTACGTGCCGGAGAAAGAGGGGGGCAAGGAGCTGGGCTTTGCTTCTCCCTCTTGCACTGAGGAATGCAGTGATTTTTCTTATCTCCGTGTTACTAGATGGGAGGGGGTGAGTGAATCCCTGCGCAATCTGCTTGAAATTTCTCCCTTCGGTGCTGTGGGCTACAGAAAGGGGGGCCATGTATTGCATTCCAAAGTTTTCTCTGTCCTTGGTTTAGTACACGCTGAGAGATTTATGTTTAAAGCAATAAGTACTGTATGAAATTGAAAGTGAAATAGACCTGTGCCTGGTCTTAGAGGAAAACTTGTAAGTAATTGAAAGATTGGTAATTACCTGTATCAAGTTGAGTGATTGATATATAGCAAATTGAAGATCAACAGGGGGGCTCCCTGTTAGATAATATGGTCCCTCCCCAGGAAATTAAGCCTCTACTCCCGACTGTAAACCCTGTGCCCCTTACAGTCAAGGCAGCAATATATACTGGATTGCCGAGAACTTCTATGGGCGTCTTATGGTAGTGTTTGAAGATCTGGGATTTTCACTGTAACAAAAAGCCCATTCATACCTTTTGTAGTAGACCCGAGATTGAGATTTCCACTCCGGATGATGCATTGAAAATAGTAAAAAGTTTCCAAAAGAATTTAGCCCAGCAAGAAAGGCAAGGGTTAAATCACTAGCCGTAGTAATTCTTGCTCGCTCACTGGCCCCCATCGCTGCAGCTGCGAGATCAGTGTTTCTTATCTCCATGTAACAGACTCCAGTTTCTGCCCCCTCCTATCGCACATGCAAGTCCAGCTTCACACTCCAATACGCCTTTAACCCTGTATAGGAATCTAACTCCCTCCCAGCTTCGTCATGTCAATTTTCAGACCAAGAGCTTGCTTTAATCGGTGTAAATGGCAGACCCCCCAGCCCGGAAAGGCCCCTACATCTCCTCTTCCCGTGAAACCTTCACACCTACAAGGCCAGACTTTCCAGGAATCTGAAATCTGGTTCCCCTGTCATTCACGCTATTACATCACACCTCAGGGCTCCCAGGTTCTTTTCTCAGTGGGGTATGGGGACATAGTTACCCACCAGGTAGGAGCTATAGTGAACCCATCTAATTCTACCCTGTCAAATAGAGGTGGTTTGGCCCAACAGATAGCTAGAAAAGGGAGGCCCAGTCATAGCCCAAGAGTGTCAGGCCTGCCTTGCCGTTTATGGCCCCTTGTATCCAGGAGACGCTATGTCCACCCAAAGAGGGAATTTGCCCTGTGATATAGTGTTACACACTGCAGGCCCTATATATGATTACAAGACACCCGAGCACTGCTGTACAGTATTGCAGACTGCCTTGCAGACAGAGCTCACCTATGCAGGAGATGCTACAGGTGTGCTGACTCAGCTACATGGAGACAAACAGAGATCTGTTGTTCATTACAGCGGCCGCCTGGATACAGTGGCAAGAGGAGGCCCCTTCTGTGTTCGGGCCGTGTTGTCTGTCCAGCTGTTGCTACACAAGTCTTCAGAGATTGTTTTGGATCACCCACTGATGGTCCACACCCCACACGATGTACATAGTATCATTAACCAAGTACAACCTAGCCACATGTCCATGGCTGGACAGCTGCGTTTTCAGTGTGCTATTTTCATGCCTACTAATGTGATTTTGAAAAGGTGCACTGTCCTGAACCCCGCTATTCTTTTCCTAGTTCCTATGGATCCAAAGGGGGGAGAGGTAGGTGACATGAAAAAGGACACTCTTTTTCTTTTTTTTCTTTCTAGAATGGATCCAGAGGAACAAGATCAGGTTTCCAAACCATATGATTGTCTAGAATTAATGTCTCAGGAAACGGCTGGTCTCTAGTGTGCCTATTCTAATGCTGATTTTGAGCTTTTTGTAGATGGATCCCGTCACCAAGATGACCAAGGACGCTACTGTACCGGATATGCTGTGGTCTCAGAACATGAGGTAATCAAGGCAGAGTCAATGCCAGCTCATATGTCTGCACAAGAAGCAGAGCTCAAGGCGCTCATAGAAGCGTGCAAACTAGCAGAAGGTAAGACTGTAAATATCTACACTGATTCCAGGTATGCTTTTGGCATTGCACACAGTTATGGGCCTATCTGGAGAGCCAGGGCTTTCCTGACAGCAAATGGCCACCCGATTAAACATGCTGAGGCAGTCCAGCAACTTATGAATGCACTACAGCTTCCCACCCAAGCAGGCATCATAAAGGTAAAGGCACATACCAAAGGCACTGATGAACGGACAAAGGGTAACGCACTGGTAGACCAGGCTGCCAAGAAAGCAGCAAGCACTCCTGTAGCCTCTCAAGTACATCACCTAGACACCCCACCATCTCCACTTGTGTTGAAAGACATCTTAGCCCGGTTACAAGAACAGGCAAGTAAGGAGGAGAAAAATAGGTGGCAAAAGATAGGGGCTTGCTCTGATACCGTCACTGGACTATGGGGGAGGGGTGAAAAGGTCTGCCTACCACAGGTACTGTACCCAATGATGGCACAGGTTCTGCACGGGAATGTGCACCACTCGAAGACGGCCATGTGTGACACCCTACAGAAACAATGGATTGCCCTCCGGGGTTTTCCACCTGCGCAGAAAGGCAGGTACAGAGCTGCATGATATGTGCCACACATAATCAGAGTAGGACAGTGAAAACTCCATCCAAACACACTCCCCGGCCACTTTAACCAATCCCAGAGACTGCAGATTGATTATATTCAGTTGCACAGGGTAGGGACGTATGAGTAGGTGTTGGTCTGCATTGATTTATTTTCAGGTTGGCCAGAAGCCTACCCAGTTGCCAAAGCTATGGCTAAGACAACGGCAAAGAAACTGATGGCTGAGATCATATGCAGGTATGGAGTTCCTGAAGTCATTGAAAGCGATCAGGGTTCCCATTTTACTGGAGAGATCATGTCAGAGGTAATGGCAGCACTGGGGGTAAGTCAAGCATTGCATACTCCATCCGTAGAGCAGTGGAAAAGTGGAGAGACTAAATGGAACTCTTAAGCTTAAAATCCAAAAGGCAATGACAGAGACTGGTAAACCATGGACAGAATGCCTCCCTCTAGCTTTGTTTTCAGTAAGATATATCCCAAACAGGAAGACAGGACTGTCACCGTATGAGATTCTGTTTGGCAGGAGCCCCAATTTTGAATGTTTCTTTCCATAACAGTTGCAGCTCAAGTACCAGGACTTGACTAGCTATGTGCAGGCCTTACATGGACACCTTGCCAAAGTGCATTTAACTGTCTTCAGTTCTCTTCCAGACCCAGACAAGGTTCCTGGACACCATCCCTTTGTGCCAGGAGACCTGGTGTATGTGAAAAAGTTTGTGCGCAGAGATTGTCTCCAGACAAGATTTGAAGGACTTCACACGGTGATCCTGGTCACCTCCACCGCAGTAAAACTTGAAGGAAAGAGCACCTGTATTCACGCTTCACACTGTAAAAGAGACCGAACCAGTGTTTAGTCACAGTAGTGACTGAAGGGAAATGTTGCTGTTGTTTTTGATCCTGGAAATGGGGGCCATCCTCGCCCCTACCTTCTCGGCCCCTAATGTAAATGAAAATACTAAGGTCCCACTATTCTCTGGGTAAACCTGACAGCCCCGGTGAATATCTGGCGATTTGATTTCTGTAATGTAGTCAAGTGCCCTGAGACTGAACGGGTGGTAGAGGGAATCATCCAGTTTTATATGTGTGTTACCAGAAATGACAACAATAACTGTTATTATTGGTCAGATGCTGCCTGGAATACGGGAGACGATTGGGGATATAAACCTAGCGAAGCCACGTTCCCTAAGGATGGGACGGGTAGGAGTCTTCGTGAGAGAATGCATCTAACAGCCCTTCTGCATCCACTTGGGGGCTGTAAATGGGGTAAAAGTTGTCACCCCCTCCTCCTAAATCTCGAAAGCCCCCAATCTGCTGATCTGCAGACGTTTGTACTGGGAAGGCATTTTAATTATGTATTTAGTAGTGGATACCATGGGAATTTAGGCCATATACAGCTCCAGGATATTAGCTTCAGACCAACCAAAGCCCCTGTTACCAGTACAGCTAAAACAGGCCCAGGTGAGCGTTTGCAAAATGTAGTTAATGAAGTGATCCCCATTCCAGGTCTCAGTTGGCAAGAGGTTTTCTCCATAGAAACACAAACAGCCCCAAGGAAAAACCTGTGGTTAGAATGGGTGAGATACAATGTAAGAGTCCAGAATATCTCTGTAGGATGTATTGCTTGTGCTGCTGCGGATACACATCTCTACACACATGCACTGCTTTTCCCTGATGACAACACCACTGCCTGTGTCATGAATCTGTTGAAAGGTTTGAAGTCCACTGATTGCCCAGATTATGTCCCACTAATTCATAAGGAACCTAGACTAAAGGTCCCAGGAGGAGTAACCGTATTAGCTGACAATTACACCTGCTATAATTCCCACGACACCACAGGTACACCAGTAGGGATCTCCGAGACAGGTTTCTGCAAAGGGAACAGTTCTCTAGATACTGATTTGCTAATTAAACATACACAATATATGTACACCAAAGATACCTGATGAACCTACCAGAAAGAGGAGAAGTTTTGATCAGCTCCACATGAGTTATGAAGAAGATCCATTAGTATATATCGATGCCATTGGAGTGCCAAGGGGGGTGCCTGACCAGTTTAAAGCCCAGAACCAGATTTATGCCGGCATTGCTTCTATTATCCCACAGGTGCAGATTAATAAAAATGTTGAATGGATCAATTATATATATATTACAGTGAACAAAGATTTGTCAATTATAGCTGTGATGCCTTTCAGGGTATAGTTGAGGATTTGGGCCCTAACACTTGTATGACCCGTGCTGCAACCCGACCTAAGAGAATTACACTGAATCCTGTCCAGACAAGATCACATGTAGTGATATAAGAAGCTGACACAGAATTGTGGTTGGCGGATAGTGGGGACATTAACTTTTGGGAGTAGGCTGACAGTAATCATTTTGGGAAGGAGCTGTAGACCAGTATGTCATGTCACCCCCACCACCAGAGAACCAACCACATCAGGTAGGGTAAGACAGATACAGGAGTATTATCCCTGGAGGCCCTCTGACTAGCTAGCTACGCAAAAACATTTGGCTGACCCTGAGAACCAACCTTTCTCATTCTACAGACAAATAATGACCATATGATGGACGTATAAGTGCACCTAGGCAGGCCTAGGTAGTTAGTGAGCACAAAAACAGGTGACGTGCTAGGACGCAAATTAAGATTTTCTACAAATGTGACAAATGGAGAGAGTGTAGAGCTATACTTTGGACGGTTACAGCTGAAATGGGAAGACATGGAGTACAGTCCCATAAACCCACTTGATGTTAGAGTATTGGTAAATACATTCATTGACGGTATGACCAAAGATTTACGAGATGAAATATAGACAGCCAGACCTGAATGGCGAAATGTAGATCTGAAAGACCTGAAGGTTTCTAAAGAAGTTGAACAAATTAGGACAATAAGACGACGTGTCATGTATGCTGGAATGGACACATCTTTCTTCTCCAGTTGGTTAGGTGGGATCAAGGGATTCCTTCAATAAGTTTGTTTAGTACTGATTGCCCTCCTTATAATTGGATCGATAATTCTCTGTTGTGTTATTCCATTGTATAAAAAGGTTATTGCCAAAGCAACTCCGACTGGCACCTTCCTCAATCAAGAAGTAGACCCACCAGAGTACGATGGTACTGATCCAGGGGAGATCCCGAAGTATATTCCTCTCAAGAGAATAGACAAAACCCCCCATTCTAAGATGATGCCAAGAGATTTAGTTTAGGGACAGTGGGAGAACTCCATGTGAGGTTAGTGAAGGGTTCAGATGCCTGGAGGCCTCTCGCTAGGGGAGAGTTTCTGAGGTGTCTGGATGAAGAAATCCACCTCCCCTTTCCCCATCACATGGACAGTCTCGAAGGATCTTTCTTTAAGGGAAAAACTTAGTGTTTAGGGGGGATTGTCAAGGTGAAAATATATTTCCTTATATATTTTTTGTACTTTTATATCTTATACTGTAAAACAATAATTTTTTCCCATCTGCTTGCGAATGTAACTGTATTAAAGATGGCTGCCAGTGTTCATTCTTACTTTAGTTCAGTGTCTAAAGAGTTAACTTTCATTTCTTCTGAAAGCGAAACTTAAGGAATGAGAAGAAAAGGAGGAATCCACCAGAAGACGTCAGGACAAATCAGGAAGACTGAATGCTAGCTTAAACCCCGCCTAATGCACGCCTTCCCCTAACACTCAATATAGTATTGTGTATTTTAGAATAAAGCCAGTTGCTGTGACCGTGGCTGACACATAGTCACACGAGCATGCACTGAGATTGAACCAGCTACCTGTCTGACTCATTCTTACCCGGTACCACATGCTTATAGTTTAATTTGGAATGACTGGTGAAGGAAGGATTTATTGTCGTAACGACCCCGACACTATTATCTATCTTTTATCTATCTATTATCTATTATCTATCTGTCTATTATCTATCTACTATCTATCTATCTATCTATCTATCTATATATTATCTATTATCTATCTATTATCTATCTATAATAATAATAATAATAATCTTTATTTATATAGCGCCAACATATTCCGCAGCGCTTTACAGTTTAACAGTTTCAAACACAACAGTCATAGGTAACAACGTTAACAATACAGTAATAAAGCACAATAAGCCACCCCTGCTCGTGAGAGCTTACAATCTACAATGAGGTGGGGAGATACAAAGTACAGGTGTGTATTTACAATGATGTATTTACAGTGATGGTCCAGCCATCTTCAGGGGGTGGGGGATAGATGGAGATAGTGAATGGGCTACACACACGCCTTTATGACTTTTATTAGGGAACGTGATAGGCTGCTCTGAACAAATGTGTTTTGAGCAAGCGCCTAAAACTATGCAAGTTGTGGATGGTCCTAAATCTTGGGGTAGAGCATTCCAGAGGATTGGCGCAGCACGGGAGAAGTCTTGGAGTCGGGAGTGGGAGGTACGGATTAGTGCAGAGGTTAGTCGAAAGTCATTTGCAGAGCGCAGTGGTCGGCTAGGCAGATAGACAGAAATGAAGGAGGAGATGTAAGGGGGTGCCGCACTGTGGAGAGCTTTGTGAGTGAGAACAAGTACTTTGAATTGTATCCTGTAATGAATGGGCAGCCAGTGTAATGACTGGCGAAGAGCGGACGCGTCCGAGTAACGATTAGCTAGATAGACAACCCTGGCTGCTGCATTAAGGATAGACTGGAGAGGGGAAAGTCGCGTGAGGGGGAGGCCAATTAATAGAGAGTTGCAGTAGTACAGATGGGAGTGGATTAGGGCGACATAAGAGAGTTTTTGTTGTCTCCATGGTGAGAAAAGGGTGGATTCTAGAGATGTTCTTTAGGTGTAAGCGGCACGAGCGGGCAAGAGATTGTATATGGGAGGTGAAGGAGAGATTGGAGTCAAACATAACACCCAGACAGCGCGCCTGCTGCCAGGGTGTTATTATGGTGCCACCCACGGAGAGGGAAATGTCAGGTTTAGGGAGGTTAGTAGATGGCAGGAGCAGAAGAAGTTCAGTTTTGGAGAGGTTGAGTTTCAGATAGAGAGCGGACATGATGTTGGAGACTGCGGACAGACAGTCAGTGGCATTCTGTAGTACAGCGGGGGTAAGGTCAGAGGCTGACGTGTATAGTTGTGTGTCATCAGCATAAAGATGGTACTGAAAGCCAAATCTGCTGATGGTCTGTCCAATTGGGGCCGTGTAGAGGGAGAAGAGAAGGGAGCCAAGGACTGAGCCCTGAGGTACCCCGACAGTGAGAGGAAGAGGAGATGAAGTGTAGCCGGAGAACAGAACACTGAAGGAGCGTTCAGAAAGATAGGAAGAGAACCAGAAAAGAGCAGTGTCCTTAATGCCTAGTGACTGGAGCCTAGAGAGTAGGAGAGGGTGGTCAACAGTGTCAAAAGCTGCAGAAAGATTGAGGAGAATGAGCAGAGAGTGGTCACCGTTACATTTTGCTGTCAGAAGGTCATTGGTCACCTTGATGAGTGCAGTTTCTGTCGAATGTAGGGGGCGGAAACCGGACTGTGAAGGGTCTAGGAGGGAGTGAGTGGAGAGGTAACGGGTAAGGCGGGAGTAGACCAGGTGCTCCAAGAGTTTAGAGATGAAGGGGAGATTGGAGACCGGTCTGTAGTTATTTGGGCAGGATGGGTCGAGGGCGGGTTTTTTTTAGTAATGGAGTAATGTGTTATGATCCGGTGACCTAGGAGCCGCATGAGAGACTTTCTAAGGAGTAGGTGGTATCTGTACTGACCGCAAACCCTAAACTGACACTGCAACTAGAAGTAGCCGTGGGGTGTGCCTGTCCCGTCCTAGACACCTCGACACAGCCGGAGGACTAAATACCCCTACAGATGGAAATGGGAATTCTATCTTGCCTCAGAGCAGAGCCCCAAAGAATAGGCAGCCCCCCACAAATATTGACTGTGAGTATAAGAGGAAAGACACACGCAGGCAGAAAAACAGACTTTAGCAAAAGAGGCACTTCTAGCTAAATAGAAAAGGATAGGACAGAATTCTAAGCGGTCAGTATTAAAATCTGTAAAAATATCCACTGCAGAAAATACAAATATACTACATCTAACTAAAGACATAGCAAGTATATCTGCAACTCCTGAGAATCCAGCATGACTGAAAAATCCAAACAAAGTCTAAGCTGGACAAAAACACAAATGGATTGCGCTGAATTACAAGCACACTGCATGTGTGCACAGAGACAAAAAAACAGACACTTATCTTAGCTGAATTGGCAGCAGAGCATGAGGAACCAGAGAGTGCAGCAATCCCTCCAAGAACAATGGACAACTGGCACTGACTAATGAATCCAGCAGTCCTAAATACCCCAGTCAGGCCTGCAATCAGCAAGGACACCTGAACAGGATTGCCAGCCAGGAACAGCTGCAATACCACCAGCAACCACCGGAGAGAACCCAAGAACAGAATTCACAACAGTACCCCCCCCCCCCTTGAGGAGGGGGCACCGAACCCTCACCAGAGCCCCCAGGCCGATCAGGATGAGCCAGATGAAAGGCACGGCAAATCAGCAGCATGGACATCAGAGGCAAAAACCCAAGAATTATCCTCCTGGCCATAACCCTTCCATTTGACAAGGTACTGAAGCCTCCGCCTCGAAAGGGAAGAATCCAAAATCTTCTCAACCACATACTCCAACTCCCCATCAACCAACACAGGAGCAAGAGGATCAACAGAGGGAACAACGGGCACCACATATTTCTGCAATAAAGATCTATGGAAAACATTATGGATGGCAAAAGAGGCCGGAAGGGCCAATCGAAAAGACACCGGATTGATGATCTCAGAAATCCTATAAGGACCAATAAACCGAGGCTTAAACTTAGGGGAAGAAACCTTCATAGGAACATGACGGGAAGACAACCAGACCAAATCCCCAACCCAAAGCCGGGAACCAACACACCGATGACGGTTAGCAAAACGCTGAGCCTCCTCCTGAGACAAAACCAAGTTGTCCACCACATGAGCCCAAATCTGCTGCAACCTGTCAACCACAGAATCCACACCAGGACAATCAGAAGGCTCAACCTGCCCCGAAGAAAAACGAGGATGAAAACCAAAATTACAAAAGAAGGGCAAAACCAAGGTAGCAGAACTAGCCCGATTATTAAGGGCGAACTCGGCCAATGGCAAGAAGGCCACCCAATCATCCTGATCAGCAGACACAAAGCATCTCAAAAAGTTTCCAAAGTCTGATTAGTTCGCTCGGTCTGGCCATTTGTCTGCGGATGAAATGCGGAAGAAAAAGACAAATCAATGCCCAGCCTAGCACAAAAGGCCCGCCAAAACCTAGAAACAAACTGGGAACCTCTGTCGGACACAATATTCTCCGGAATACCATGCAAACGAACCACATGCTGGAAAAACAACGGAACCAAATCAGAAGAGGAAGGCAATTTAGGCAAAGGCACCAAATGAACCATCTTAGAGAACCGGTCACAAACCACCCAGATAACCGACATCCTCTGGGAAACCGGAAGATCTGAAATAAAATCCATAGAAATATGCGTCCAGGGCCTCTCAGGGACCGGCAAAGGCAAAAGCAACCCACTAGCACGGGAACAACAAGGCTTGGCCCGCACACGAGTCCCACAGGACTGCACAAAAGAACGCACATCACGCGACAAAGAAGGCCACCAAAAGGACCTACCAACCAAATCTCTGGTACCAAAAATACCAGGATGGCCAGCCAACACAGAACAATGGACTTCAGAAATCACTCTACTAGTCCATCTGTCAGGAACAAACAATTTGCCCACTGGACAGCGGTCTGGTTTGTCAGCCTGAAATTCCTGCAGAACCCGTCGCAAATCAGGAGAAATGGCAGAAAGGACCACCCCTTCCTTCAGAATGCCGACCGCTTCCAGTACCTCAGGAGAATCAGGCAAAAAACTTCTAGAGAGGGCATCAGCCTTAATATTTTTAGAACCCGGAAGATACGAGACCACGAAATCAAAACGGGAGAAAAACAAGGACCATCGAGCCTGTCTAGGATTCAGCCGTTTGGCAGACTCGAGGTAAATCAGATTTTTATGATCGGTCAAGACCACAATACAGTGCTTGGCTCCCTCAAGCCAATGTCGCCATTCCTCAAACGCTCACTTCATAGCAAACAACTCCTGATTGCCGACATCATAATTACATTCAGTAGGTGAAAACTTACGGGAAAAGAAGGCACACGGTTTCATCAAGGAACCAACAGGATCCCTCTGGGACAAAACGGCCCCTGCGCCAATCTCAGAAGCGTCAACCTCAACCTGAAGCGGAAGAGAAACATCCGGCTGACGCAACACCGGGGCAGAAGTAAATCGGCGTTTAAGCTCCTGAAAGGCAGAGACAGCCACAGAGGACCAATTCATTACATCAGCGCCCTTCTTCATCAAATCGGTCAGGGGTTTAACCCCACTGGAGAAGTTAGCAATGAAACGGCGATAAAAATTAGCAAAGCCCAAAAATTTCTGAAGACTCTTCACGGATGTGGGCTGAAGCCAATCATGAATGGCCTGAACCTTAACCGGATCCATCTCTATAGATGAGGAAGAAAAAATGAAGCCCAAAAAAGAAACCTTCTGCACTCCAAAGAGACACTTAGACCCCTTCACAAACAAAGCATTATCACGAAGGATCTGAAATACCATCCTGACCTGTTTCACATGAGACATCATCGAAAAAATCAAGATGTCATCCAAATATACAATCATGAATTTATCAAGGTAATTCCGGAAGATATCATGCATGAAGGACTGAAAAACAGATGGAGCATTAGCAAGTCCGAATGGCATCACAAGGTATTCAAAATGGCCTTCGGGCGTATTAAACGCAGTTTTCCATTCATCACCTTGCTTAATACGAACAAGATTATATGCCCCCCGAAGGTCAATCTTAGTAAACCAACTAGCCCCATTAATCCTGGCAAACAAATCAGAAAGCAAGGGTAAAGGGTATTGAAACTTGACCGATCTTATTCAAGAGGCGATAATCAATCCAGGGTCTCAGGGAACCATCCTTCTTAGCAAGAGAAAAAAATCCCGCTCCCAACGGTGAAGAAGATGGCCGAATATGCCCTTTCTCCAAAGACTCCTCAACATACCTCCGCATGGCGGTATGTTCCGGCACAGACAGGTTGAAAAGTCGACCCTTGGGAAACTTACAGCCTGGAATCAAGTCAATAGCACAATCACAGTCCCTATGCGGTGGAAGGGAACTGGACTTGGGCTCATCGAATACATCCTGAAAATCAGACAAAAACTCTGGAACCTCAGAAGAGGTGGAAGAGGAGATTGACATTAAAGGAACATCATTATGAACCCCCTGACAACCCCAACTAGTCACAGACATAGACTTCCAATCCAACACAGGATTATGTATCTGCAACCACAGGAAAACCCAGCACGATAGCATCATGCAAATTATGCAACACCAGAAAACGACAATCTTCCTGATGGGCTGGCGCCATGCACATGGTCACCTGTGTCCAAAACTGGGGTTTATTTTTAGCCAAAGGTGTAGCATCAATGCCCCTTAAAGGAATAGGATTCTGTAAAGACTGCAAGGGGAAACCACAACGCCTGGCAAATTCAAAGTCCATTAAGTTCAAAGCGGCGCCTGAATCCACAAACGCCATGACAGAAAATGACGACAATGAGCAGATCAAGGTCACAGATAACAGAAATTTAGGTTGTACAGTACTGATGGCAACTGAACTAGCGATTCTCTTTGTACGCTTAGGGCAGACTGAAATGACATGAGAGGCATCGCCACAATAAAAACACAACCTATTCTGACGTCTGAATCCCCGTTGCTCCGTTCTAGACAGAATCCTATCACACTGCATAGGCTCAGGCCTCTGCTCTGAGGACAACGCCACAGCGCGCACAGTTCTGCGCTCCCGCAAACGCCGATCAATCTGAATGGCCAGAGACATAGAATCACTCAGACCAACAGGCGTGGGAAACCCCACCATAACATCTTTAACGGATTCAGAAAGACCCTTTCTGAAAATTGCAGCCAAAGCTTCATCATTCCATTTAGTCAGCACAGTCCATTTTCTAAATTTCTGACAATACAATTCTGCAGCTTCTTGACACTGAGACAGGGCCAACAAGGTCTTTTCCGCTTGATCCACAGAATTTGGTTCATCATATAGTAATCCTAGAGCCTGAAAAAAGGCGTCTACATTAAGCAAGGCCGGATTCCCAGATTCCAGTGAAAATGCCCAATCCTGAGGGTCGCCACGCAACAGGGAGATGACAATTTTAACCTGCTGAATGGGATCACCAGAGGAACGAGGTTTCAGAGCAAAAAATAGTTTACAGTTGTTTTTAAAACTCAAAAATTTGGACCTGTCCCCAAAAAACAAATCAGGAGTAGGAATCCTAGGCTCTAAAACCGGAGTCTGAACAATATAATCCGAAATCCCCTGTACCCTAGCAGCAAGCTGGTCTACACGAGAAACTAATCCCTGAACATCCATGCTAGGACAAGTCTCCTCAGTCACCCAGACGAAAAGAGGGAAGGAAAGAAAAAACAGGCTACAGAAAAAAAAATGGCTCAGCACCTTTCTTCCCTTCTTCTGAGATGCATTTAACTCATTGTTGGCCAGTTGTACTGTTATGATCCGGTGACCTAGGAGCCACATGAGAGACTTTCTCAGGAGTAAGTGGTATCTGTACTGACCGCAAACCCTAAACTGACACCGCAACTAGAAGTAGCCGTGGGGTGTGCCTGTCCCGTCCTAGACACCTCGACACAGCCGGAGGACTAAATACCCCTACAGATGGAAATGGGAATTCTATCTTGCCTCAGAGCAGAGCCCCAAAGAATAGGCAGCCCCCCACAAATATTGACTGTGAGTATAAGAGGAAAGACACACGCAGGCAGAAAAACAGACATTAGCAAAAGAGGCACTTCTAGCTAAATAGAAAAGGATAGGGCAGAATTCTAAGCGGTCAGTATTAAAATCCTAAAAATATCCACAGCAGAAAATACAAATATACTACATCTAACTAAAGACATAGCAAGTATATCTGCAACTCCTGAGAATCCAGCATGACTGAAAAATCCAAACAAAGTCTAAGCTGGACAAAAACACAAATGGATTGCGCTGAATTACAAGCACACTGCATGTGTGCACAGAGACAAAAAAACAGACACTTATCTTAGCTGAATTGGCAGCAGAGCATGAGGAACCAGAGAGAGCAGCAATCCCTCCAAGAACAATGGACAACTGGCACTGACTCATGAATCCAGCAGTCCTAAATACCCCAGTCAGGCCTGCAATCAGCAAGGACACCTGAACAGGATTGCCAGCCAGGAACAGCTGCAATACCACCAGCAACCACCGGAGGGAACCCAAGAACAGAATTCACAACAGTAATGATAGAGTGTTTGAAAGAGGAGGGAAAAATGCCAGAGGAGAGGGAGAGATTAAAAATTGTAGTTAGCTGAGTTGTGACGACTGGAGAGAGAGACTGGAGGTGAGGGAATGGGGTCGGTGGTGCATGTAGTCGGACGAGAAGAGGAGCTTGGAGACTTCTTCTTCTGTGATGGGATCGAATGTAGAGAATAAGCCAGGGGAGATGCAGGGAGGAATGGGAGTCATTGCACTTGGTGTCTGGGAGCGGATTTCCTGCCGGATATTGTCTATTTTCTCTATAAAGTGGGAGGCCAGGTCATCAGCACAAATGTCTGTGATAGGGTCTTGTGCTTTTGGCCTGAGGAGGGAGTGTAAGGTGTTAAAAAGATGTGACGAATTGGTCCTCTGTGGCTGTTGAGGCCTTTCAGGAGCTTAAACACCGATTTACTTCTGCCCCTGTGTTGCGTCAGCCGGATGTTTCTCTTCCTTTTCGGGTTGAGGTTGACGCTTCTGAGATTGGGGCAGGGGCCGTTTTGTCACAGAGGAATTCTGATGGTTCCTTGATGAAACCATGTGCCTTCTTTTCCCGAAAGTTTTCGCCTGCGGAACGCAATTATGATGTCGGCAATCGGGAGTTGTTGGCTATGAAGTGGGCATTTGAGGAGTGGCGACATTGGCTTGAGGGAGCCAGGCACCGCGTTGTGGTCTTGACCGATCATAAGAATCTGATTTACCTCGAGTCGGCTAAGCGGCTGAACCCTAGACAGGCTCGATGGTCCCTGTTTTTCTCCCGTTTCGATTTTGTGGTCTCATATCTTCCGGTATCTAAGAATGTTAAAGCGGATGCCTTCTCTAGGAGTTTTTTGCCTGATTCTCCTGGAGTTCTTGAGCCGCTTGGCATTCTTAGGGAAGGGGAGGTTATTTCTGCCATCTCCCCTGATTTACGGCAGGTGCTTCAGTAATTTCAGGCTGATAAACCTGACCACACAGAAAGAAGAAAATGGTATAAAGTGCCAATATGCACAAAAAGTTTTATTGAATAATAAAAATAAACAAAAAATAACATAAGAAATAACAATAAATACAAGGTAGCTGCTAAGAAGCAGGGACCACCATAGATAACACTACGTGCTGCATGTGCCTAAGCCACCATATGAACATGACCTGCTACAAATATTGTATTCTACATAGTGTAGGGGAAAACAACATGTTGCCCAAAAGTAGTAACAGAGGCCATCTAGCAATGCCTGAAATAAATAAATACATAAGTAGTGGCACTTACATGGAAAGGTGTTCAGCAGTATATGGCGTCCCCGCCGCCCCAATGCACGTTTCGCTTCTGTGCCTGACGAAGAAGCGAAACGTGCGTTGGGGCGGCGGGGACGCCATATACTGCTGAACACCTTTCCATGTAAGTGCCACTACTTATGTATTTATTTATTTCAGGCATTGCTAGATGGCCTCTGTTACTACTTTTGGGCAACATGTTGTTTTCCCCTACACTATGTAGAATACAATATTTGTAGCAGGTCATGTTCATATGGTGACTTAGGCACATGCAGCACGTAGTGTTATCTATGGTGGTCCCTGCTTCTTAGCAGCTACCTTGTATTTATTGTTATTTCTTATGTTATTTTTTGTTTATTTTTATTATTCAATAAAACTTTTTGTGCATATTGGCACTTTATACCATTTTCTTCTTTCTGTGTGGTTACTTAGTTTAGCGGTTTATGTGCCACTGTTACTTAATGTGGGTTTAGTGGTGTGATGATAAACCTGACCGCTGTCCTATGGGGAAGCTGTTTGTTCCTGATAGATGGACAAGTAAGGTAATTTCTGAGGTCCATTGTTCGGTGTTGGCCGGTCATCCTGGGATTTTTGGTACCAGAGATTTGGTTGCTAGGTCCTTTTGGTGGCCTTCCTTGTCGCGGGATGTGCGTTCTTTTGTGCAGTCCTGTGGGACTTGTGCCCGGGCTAAGCCTTGCTGTTCCCGTGCTAGTGGGTTGCTTTTGCCTTTGTCTGTCCCTGAGAGGCCCTGGACGCATATTTCCATGGATTTTATTTTGGATCTTCCTGTTTCCCAGAAGATGTCTGTTATCTGGGTGGTTTGTGACCGGTTCTCTAAAATGGTCCATTTGGTACCTTTGCCTAAATTGCCTTCCTCCTCTGATTTGGTTCCATTGTTTTTTCAGCATGTGGTTCGTTTGCATGGCATTCCGGAAAATATTGTGTCTGACAGAGGTTCCCAGTTTGTTTACAGGTTTTGGCGGGCCTTTTGTGCTAAGATGGGCATTAATTTGTCTTTTTCTTCGGTGTTCCATCCTCAAATGGCCAAACTGAGCGAACTAATCAAACCTTGGAAACCTATTTGAGATGCTTTGTGTCTGCTGATCAGGATGATTGGGTGGCTTTCTTGCCGTTGGCTGAGTTTGCCCTTAATAATCGGGCCAGTTCGGCTACTTTGGTTTCGCCTTTTTTTTGTAATTTTGGTTTCCATCCTCGTTTTTCTTCAGGGCAGGTTGAGCCTTCTGATTGTCCTGGTGTAGATTCTGTGATGGACAGGTTACAGCAGATTTGGACTCATGTGGTAGACAATTTGATGTTGTCTCAGGAAAAGGCTCAGCGTTTTGCTAACCGCCGTCGGTGTGTTGGTCCTCGGCTTCGGGTGGGGGATTTAGTCTGGTTATCTTCTCGTCATGTTCCTATGAAGGTTTCTTCCCCTAAGTTTAAGCCTCGGTTTATTGGTCCTTATAAGATTTCTGAAATTATCAATCCAGTGTCTTTTCGTTTGGCCCTTCCAGCCTCTTTTGCCATCCACAATGTTTTCCATAGATCTTTGTTGCGGAGATATGTGGTACCCGTTGTTCCTTCTGTTGATCCTCCTGCCCCGGTGTTGGTTGAGGGGGAGTTGGAATATGTGCTTGAGAAAATATTGGATTCTCATTTTTCGAGGCGGAGGCTTCAGTATCTTGTCAAGTGGAAGGGTTATGGCCAGGAGGATAATTCTTGGGTGGTTGCCTCCGATGTTCATGCCGCTGATTTGGTTCGTGCTTTTCACTTGGCTCATCCTGATCGGCCTGGGGGCTCTGGTGAGGGTTCGGTGACCCCTCCTCAAGGGAGGGGTACTGTTGTGAATTCCGCTCTTGGGCTCCCTCCGGTGGTTGTAAGTAGCACTTTTGTGAGTTCTGCTCTTGGGCTCCCTCTGGTGGTTTTGAGTGGTATGGCTGCTTCTTGGATTTAGCATCAGCAGCTGCTTCCACTGATCGTCTTTCTGGCTCGGCTATTTTAGTCTGGCCTTATCCCTCAATCAATGCCAGTTGTCAATTGTTCCTGCTTGGAGTCACGGCTCTTTTGGATTTCCCTGACACTCTGACCTGTTCAGCAAAGATAAGTCCTTGCTTGCCCTTTTGCAGTCCTCTTGTTGTGGACTTTATTGTTCAGCACATTCTATGTTTTGCTCATTTGTCCAGCTTATCAGTATGGATCTATTCAGCTAAGCTGGAAGCTCTGGGCAGCAGATTTTGCCCTCCACACCTTTAGTCAGGTGTGGAGATTTTTGCATTTCTCTGCGGTGGACTTTTTCTAGTTTTTATTACTGACCGCACCGTGTTCTTTCCTGTACTGTCTATCTAGCTAGAAGTGGCCTCCTTTGCTAAATCCTGTTTCATTCTACGTGTGTCATTTCCTTCTCCACTCACAGTCATTATTTGTGGGGGGCTATCTGTCCTTTGGGGAATTTCTCTGAGGCAAGATAGCTTTCCTGTTTCTACCTTTAGGGGTAGCTAGTTCTCCGGCTGTGACGAGGTGTCCAGGGAGTGACAGGAACATCCCACGGCTACTGCTAGTGTTGTGTTAAGATCAGGAACTGCGGTCAGTATAGTTACCACCTGCTCAGAGCTAGTCGCATGTCGCTCCTGTATTACCAGTCCATAACACATAACTGCATGCAGCATTATATGGGGCATCTATGGGGCCATAACTGCATGGAGCATTATATGGGGCATCTATGGGGCCATAACTGCATGGAGCATTATATGGGGCATCTATAGGGCCATAACTGCATGCAGCATTATATGGGGCATCTATGGGGCCATAACTGCATGGAGCATTATATGGGGCATCTATGGGGCCATAACTGCATGGAGCATTAAATGGGGCATCTATGGGGCCATAATGAACTGCATGGAGCATTATATGGGGCATCTATAGGGTCATAACTGCATGGAGCATTATATGGGGCATCTATGGGGCCATAACTGCATGGAGCATTATATGGAGCATCTATGGGGCCATAACTGCATGGAGCATTATATGGGGCATCTATGGGGCCATAACTGCATGGAGCATTATATGGAGCATCTATGGGGACACAACTGCATGGAGCATTATATGGGTCCATAATGAACTTCATGGAGCATTATATGGGGCATCTATGGGGCCATAACTGCATGGAGCATTATATGGGGCATCTATGGGGCCATAACTGCATGGAGCATTATATGGGGCATCTATGGGGCCATAACTACATGGAGCATTATATGGGGCATCTATGGGGCCATAACTGCATGGAGCATTATATGGGGCATCTCTGGGGCCATAACTGCATGGAGCATTATATGGGGCATCTATGGGGCCATAACTGTATGGAGGATTATATGGAGCATCTATGGGGCCATAACTGCATGGAGCATTATATGGAGCATCTATGGGGCCATAACTGTTGTGAATTCTGGTTTTGGCTCCCTCTGGTGGCTACTGGTGGTACTGGTTGACTTTGGTCTTATGTTTCCAGTGCACCTGTTTTCATCAGGAAATTGGGAGTTTCCTATTTAGTCTGGCTTCTCAGTCACTCTAGTGCCGGCAATCAATGTTACCAGAGCATCTCTGTTGCTTGCTACCTGCTCCAAGTCTGCAATTCAGCTAAGTTGAAATCTTTGGCTTTTTTGTGTTTGTTTTGTCCAGCATGCATTTATATTTCTCGTGCTGCTGGAAGCTCTAGTGATCTGAAATTACTACTCCGGTGTCATGAGTTGATAACGGAGTTAAGGTAGTTTCAGGATGGCTGCTTAGGGTTTTGAGGTAACTGCGAAGTCCTCTTTTGTATTTTCATCTATCTAGTCAGAGGGCCTCACTTTGCTGAATCTATATTCATACTGCGTTTGTGTTCTCCTCTTAACCCCTGAATGGCTCAGATCTCTGCTGTTGAGAAATGGATATCCAGAGTTTAGCTTCTAATCTTAATACTCTTGCCTCTAAGGTTCAAAATATCCAAGACTATGTTATACATGCTCCTATGTCTGAACCCAAGATCCCTATACCTGAGTTCTTTTCTGGAGATAGATCTCGCTTTTTGAATTTTAAGCACAATTGTAAATTGTATCTTTCTCTGAGATCTCGTTCCACTGGAGACCCCGCTCAGCAGGTTAAAATTGTTATTTCCTTGTTGCGGGGTGACCCCCAGAATTGGGCATTTGCATTGGCACCAGGGGATCCTGCGCTGCTCAATGTGGATGCGTTTTTTCTGGCACTGGGGTTGCTCTATGAGGAACCTAATTTGGAGATTCAGGCTGAAAAGGCCTTGCTAGCCCTCTCTCAAGGGCATGATGAAGCTGAAGTATATTGTCAAAAATTTCGAAAATGGTCTGTGCTTACTCAGTGGAATGAGTGCGCCCTGGCGGCGAATTTCAGAGAAGGTCTCTCTGACGCCGTTAAAGATGTCATGGTGGGGTTTCCTACGCCCACAGGTCTGAATGAATCCATGACTATGGCTATTCAGATTGATCGGCGTTTACAGGAGCGCAAACCTGTGCACCATTTGGCGGTGTCTTCTGAGCAGGCACCGGAGATTATGCAATGTGATAGAATTCTGTCCAGAAGTGAACGGCAGAATTATAGGCGTAAAAATGGGTTGTGCTTCTACTGTGGTGATTCTGCTCATGTTATATCAGCATGCTCTAAACGCACAAAAAAGGTTGATAAGTCTTTTGCAATTGGCACCTTACAGTCTAAGTTTATTTTGTCTGTAACTTTGATCTGTTCATTATCAACTATTACTGTGGATGCCTATGTGGATTCTGGCGCTTCCTTGAGTCTTATGGATTGGTCCTTTGCCAGACGTTGTGGGTTTAGCCTAGAGCCTTTGGAAGTTCCTATCCCTCTGAAGGGTATCGACTCCACACCTTTGGCTAGGAATAAACCACAGTTCTGGACACAAGTGACTATGTGTATGACTCCTGACCATCGAGAGGTGATTCGCTTCCTTGTGTTGCATAACTTGCATGATGTCTTAGTGCTTGGATTGCCATGGTTGCAAACTCATAATCCAGTCCTTGACTGGAAAACAATGTCTGTGTTAAGTTGGGGATGTCGGGGGGCTCATGGGGAAGTACCTTTGGTTTCCATTGCTTCATCTACTCCCTCTGAAATTCCGGCATTTTTGTCTGATTATGGTGATGTTTTTGAGGAGCCTAAACTTAGTTCTCTCCCCCCTCACCGGGATTGCGATTGTGCTATAGACTTGATTCCGGGCAGCAAGTTTCCCAAGGGTCGTTTGTTCAATCTATCTGTGCCTGAGCATGCTGCTATGCGAGAGTATATTAAGGAGTCCTTGGAAAAGGGACATATCCGTCCATCCTCATCCCCTTTAGGAGCAGGTTTTTTTTTTCGTGGGTAAAAAAGATGGCTCCCTGAGGCCCTGTATTGATTATCGCCTGTTGAATAAGATTACAGTCAAATACCAGTATCCTTTGCCACTATTGACTGATTTATTTGCTTGTATTAAAGGGGCAAAGTGGTTCTCTAAGGTTGATCTTCGGGGTGCGTATAATTTGGTGCGGATCAAGCAGGGAGATGAGTGGAAAACTGCATTTATACGCCCGAGGGCCATTTTGAGTATTTGGTAATGCCTTTTGGTCTTTCTAATGCTCCTTCAGTCTTTCAGTCCTTTATGCACGATATTTTCCGTAAATACCTGGATAAGTTTATGATTGTGTATTTGGATGATATTTTGATTTTTTCGGATGACTGGGAGTCGCATGTTCAACAGGTTAGGAAGGTTTTTCAGGTTTTGCGGTCCAATTCTCTGTTTGTAAAGGGTTCAAAGTGTATCTTTGGGGTTCAGAAGATCTCCTTTTTGGGGTATATTTTTTCCCCTTCTTCTGTTGAGATGGATCCTGTCAAGGTTCGGGCTATTTGTGATTGGACGCAGTCTACTTCCCTGAAGAGTCTTCAGAAGTTCTTGGGCTTTGCTAATTTCTATCGTCGATTTATAACTGGGTTTTCAAGTGTTGCTAAACCTCTGACTGATTTGACTAAGAAGGGTGCTGATGTTGCCAATTGGTCCTCTGCGGCTGTGGAGGCCTTTCGGGAGCTTAAGCGCCGCTTTTCTTCTGCCCCTGTGTTGCGCCAGCCTGATGTTTCGCTCCCTTTTCAGGTTGAGGTTGATGCTTCCGAGATTGGAGCGGGGGCGGTTTTGTCGCAGAAAAGTCCCGATTGCTCAGTGATGAGACCATGTGCATTCTTCTCTCGAAAGTTTTCGCCCGCCGAGCGAAATTATGGTGTCGGTAATCGGGAGCTCTTGGTTATGAAGTGGGCATTTGAGGAGTGGCGTCATTGGCTTGAGGGTGCTAGACATCAGGTGGTGGTCTTGACTGATCACAAGAATCTGATTTACCTTGAGTCCGCCAGGCGTCTGAATCCTAGACAGGCGCGCTGGTCATTGTTTTTCTCTCGGTTTATACTTGCCGGGCTCGAAAAATGTGAAGGCAGATGCTCTTTCTAGGAGTTTTGAGCCTGACTCCTCTGGTGATTCTGAGCCTACGGGTATCCTTAAGGATGGAGTGATTTTGTCTGCTGTCTCCCCAGACTTGCGACGTGCTTTGCAGGAGTTTCAGACTGATAGGCCTGATCGTTGTCCGTCTGGGAGATTGTTTGTTCCTGATGAGTGGACCAGTAGAGTCATCTCAGAGGTTCATTCTTCTGTGTTGGCGGGCCACCCTGGAATTTTTGGTACCAGAGATTTGGTGGCCAGGTCCTTCTGGTGGCCTTCCCTGTCTCGGGATGTGCGTACCTTTGTACAGTCTTGTGATGTTTGTGCTCGGGCCAAGCCTTGCTGTTCTCGGGCTAGTGGATTGTTGTTGTCCTTGCCTATTCCGAAGAGGCCGTGGACGCACATCTCTATGGACTTTATCTCGGATCTCCCGGTTTCTCAGAAAATGTCCGTCATTTGGGTGGTGTGTGACCGTTTTTCTAAGATGGTTCATTTGGTACCCTTGCCCAAATTGCCTTCTTCATCGGAGTTGGTTCCTTTATTTTTTCAGAATGTGGTTCGCTTACATGGTATCCCGGAAAACATCGTGTCTGACAGAGGATCTCAATTTGTGTCTAGGTTCTGGCGAGCGTTCTGTGCCAGGATGGGCATTGATTTGTCTTTTTCGTCTGCGTTCCATCCTCAGACTAATGGCCAGACGGAGCGAACTAATCAGACCTTGGAGACGTATTTGAGGTGTTTTGTGTCTGCTGATCAGGATGATTGGGTCGCCTTTTTGCCGTTGGCAGAGTTTGCCCTCAATAATCGGGCCAGTTCTGCTACTCTGGTTTCTCCTTTCTTTTGCAATTCAGGGTTTCACCCTCGTTTTTCGTCTGGTCAGGTGGAGTCTTCGGATTGTCCTGGAGTGGATTCTGTGGTGGATAGACTGCACCGGATTTGGAGTCATGTGGTGGACGATTTGAAGTTGTCTCAGGAGAAGACTCAGCAGTTTGCTAATCGTCATGTGGGTCATCATCTCCGTGTTGGAGACTTGGTGTGGTTGTCTTCTCGTTTTGTCCCTATGAAGGTCTCTTCTCCTAAGTTCAAACCTCGGTTCATAGGTCCTTATAAGATTTTGGAGATTCTTAATCCTGTATCTTTTCGTTTGGACCTTCCAGCATCTTTCACCATTCATAATGTCTTCCATAGGTCATTGTTGCGGAGGTACGAGGTACCGGTTGTTCCTTCTGTTGAGCCTCCTGCTCCTGTGCTGGTGGAGGGTGAATTGGAGTATGTTGTGGAGAAGATTTTGGACTCTCGTATTTCCAGACGGAGACTTCAATATCTGGTTAAATGGAAGGGATACGGTCAGGAGGATAATTCTTGGGTGACTGCCTCTGATGTTCATGCCTCTGATTTGGTTCGCGCCTTTCATAGGGCGCATCCAGATCACCCTGGTGGTTCTCATGAGGGTTCGGTGCCCCCTCCTTAAGGGGGGGGTACTGTTGTGAATTCTGTTTTTGGCTCCCTCTGGTGGCTACTGGTGGTACTGGTTGACTTTGGTCTTGTGTTTCCAGTGCACCTGTTTTCATCAGGAAATTGGGAGTTTCCTATTTAGTCTGGCTTCTCAGTCACTCTAGTGCCGGCAATCAATGTTACCAGAGCATCTCTGTTGCTTGCTACCTGCTCCAAGTCTGCAATTCAGCTAAGTTGAAATCTTTGGCTTTTTTGTGTTTGTTTTGTCCAGCATGCATTTATATTTCTCGTGCTGCTGGAAGCTCTAGTGATCTGAAATTACTACTCCGGTGTCATGAGTTGATAACGGAGTTAAGGTAGTTTCAGGATGGCTGCTTAGGGTTTTGAGGTAACTGCGAAGTCCTCTTTTGTATTTTCATCTATCTAGTCAGAGGGCCTCACTTTGCTGAATCTATATTCATACTGCGTTTGTGTTTTCCTCTTACCTAACCGTTATTACATGTGGGGGGCTACTATAACTTTTGGGGTTTCCCTGGAGGCAAGCCAGGTCTGTGTATTCCTCTTCAAGGGGTAGTTAGCTCTCCGGCTGGCGCGAGGTGTCTAGGGATACAACGTAGGCATACCCCCTGGCTACTTTTATTTGCGTGTTAGGTTCAGCATCGCGGTTACCTGAGATACCATCTTCCTAGAGCTAGTCCGTTTTTGCCAATGTCCCTGCCATTGGGAATCATGACACATAACTGCATGGAGCATTATATGGGGCCATAACTGTATGGAGGATTATATGCAGCATCTATGGGGCCATAACTGCATGGAGCATTATATGGAGCATCTATGGGGCCATAACTGCATGGAGCATTATATGGGGCATCTATGGGGCCATAACTGTATGGAGGATAATATGGAGCATCTATGGGGCCATAACTGCATGGAGCATTATATGGAGCATCTATGGGGCCATAACTGCATGGAGCATTATATGGGGCATCTATAGGGTCATAACTGCATGGAGCATTATATGGGGCATCTATGAGGCCATAACTGCATGGAGCATTATATGGAGCATCTATGGGGCCATAACTGCATGGAGCATTATATGGGGCATCTATGGGGCCATAACTGCATGGAGCATTATATGGAGCATCTATGGGGCCATAACTGCATGGAGCATTATATGGGGCATCTATGGGGCCATAACTGCATGGAGCATTATATGGAGCATCTATGGGGCCATAACTGTATGGAGGATTATATGGAGCATCTATGGGGCCATAACTGCATGCAGCATTATATGGGGCATCTATGGGGCCATAACTGCATGTAGCATTATATGGGGCATCTATGGGGCCATAACTGCATGCAGCATTATATGGGGCATCTATGGGGCCATAACTGCATGGAGCATTATATGGGGCCATAACTGCATGGAGCATTATATGGGGCCATAACTGCATGCAGCATTATATGGGGCATCTATGGGCCATAACTGCATGGAGCATTATATGGAGCATCTATGGGGCCATAACTGCATGGAGCATTATATGGGGCATCTATGGGGCCATAACTGCATGGAGCATTATATGGAGCATCTATGGGGCCATAACTGTATGGAGCATTATATGGAGCATCTATGGGGCCATAACTGCATGGAGCATTATATGGGGCATCTATGGGGCCATAACTGCATGGAGCATTATATGGAGCATCTATGGGGCCATAACTGTATGGAGCATTATATGGGGCATCTATGGGGCCATAACTGCATGGAGCATTATATGGAGCATTATATGGGGCCATAACTGCATGCAGCATTATATGGGGCATCTATGGGGCCATAACTGCATGGAGCATTATATGGAGCATCTATGGGGCCATAACTGCATGGAGCATTATATGGGGCATCTATGGGGCCATAACTGCATGGAGCATTATATGGAGCATCTATGGGGCCATAACTGCATGGAGCATTATATGGAGCATCTATGGGGCCATAACTGTATGGAGGATTATATGGAGCATCTATGGAGCCATAACTGCATGCATTATATGGGACATCTATGGGGCCATAACTGCATGGAGCATTATATGGGGCATCTATGGGGCCATAACTGCATGGAGCATTATATGGGGCATCTATGGGGCCATAACTGCATGCAGCATTATATGGAGCATCTATGGGGCCATAACTGTATGGAGGATTATATGGAGCATCTATGGGGCCATAACTGCATGGAGCATTATATGGAGCATTATATGGGGCCATAACTGCATGGAGCATTATATGGGGCATCTATGGGGCCATAACTGCATGGAGCATTATATGGAGCATCTATGGGGCCATAACTGCATGGAGCATTATATGGGGCATCTATGGGGCCATAACTGCATGGAGCATTATATGGAGCATCTATGGGGCCATAACTGCATGGAGCATTATATGGAGCATCTATGGGGCCATAACTGCATGGAGCATTATATGGGGCATCTATGGGGCCATAACTGTATGGAGGATTATATGGAGCATCTATGGGGCCATAACTGTATGGAGGATTATATGGAGCATCTATGGGGCCATAACTGCATGGAGCATTATATGGAGCATCTATGAGGCCATAACTGTATGGAGGATTATATGGAGCATCTATGGGGCCATAACTGCATGCAGCATTATATGGGGCATCTATGGGGCCATAACTGCATGGAGCATTATATGGGGCATCTATGGGGCCATAACTGCATGGAGCATTATATGGGGCATCTATGGGGCCATAACTGCATGCAGCATTATATGGAGCATCTATGGGGCCATAACTGTATGGAGCATTATATGGGGCATCTATGGGGCCATAACTGCATGGAGCATTATATGGAGCATTATATGGGGCCATAACTGCATGCAGCATTATATGGGGCATCTATGGGGCCATAACTGCATGGAGCATTATATGGAGCATCTATGGGGCCATAACTGCATGGAGCATTATATGGGGCATCTATGGGGCCATAACTGCATGGAGCATTATATGGAGCATCTATGGGGCCATAACTGTATGGAGGATTATATGGAGCATCTATGGGGCCATAACTGCATGCAGCATTATATGGGGCATCTATGGGGCCATAACTGCATGGAGCATTATATGGGGCATCTATGGGGCCATAACTGCATGGAGCATTATATGGAGCATCTATGGGGCCATAACTGCATGGAGCATTATATGGGGCATCTATAGGGTCATAACTGCATGGAGCATTATATGGGGCATCTATGAGGCCATAACTGCATGGAGCATTATATGGAGCATCTATGGGGCCATAACTGCATGGAGCATTATATGGGGCATCTATGGGGCCATAACTGCATGGAGCATTATATGGAGCATCTATGGGGCCATAACTGCATGGAGCATTATATGGGGCATCTATGGGGCCATAACTGCATGGAGCATTATATGGAGCATCTATGGGGCCATAACTGTATGGAGGATTATATGGAGCATCTATGGGGCCACAACTGCATGCAGCATTATATGGGGCATCTATGGGGCCATAACTGCATGTAGCATTATATGGGGCATCTATGGGGCCATAACTGCATGCAGCATTATATGGGGCATCTATGGGGCCATAACTGCATGGAGCATTATATGGGGCCATAACTGCATGGAGCATTATATGGGGCCATAACTGCATGCAGCATTATATGGGGCATCTATGGGCCATAACTGCATGGAGCATTATATGGAGCATCTATGGGGCCATAACTGCATGGAGCATTATATGGGGCATCTATGGGGCCATAACTGCATGGAGCATTATATGGAGCATCTATGGGGCCATAACTGTATGGAGCATTATATGGAGCATCTATGGGGCCATAACTGCATGGAGCATTATATGGGGCATCTATGGGGCCATAACTGCATGGAGCATTATATGGAGCATCTATGGGGCCATAACTGTATGGAGCATTATATGGGGCATCTATGGGGCCATAACTGCATGGAGCATTATATGGAGCATTATATGGGGCCATAACTGCATGCAGCATTATATGGGGCATCTATGGGGCCATAACTGTATGGAGCATTATATGGGGCATCTATGGGGCCATAACTGCATGGAGCATTATATGGAGCATCTATGGGGCCATAACTGCATGGAGCATTATATGGAGCATCTATGGGGCCATAACTGTATGGAGGATTATATGGAGCATCTATGGGGCCATAACTGCATGCAGCATTATATGGGACATCTATGGGGCCATAACTGCATGGAGCATTATATGGGGCATCTATGGGGCCATAACTGCATGGAGCATTATATGGGGCATCTATGGGGCCATAACTGCATGCAGCATTATATGGAGCATCTATGGGGCCATAACTGTATGGAGGATTATATGGAGCATCTATGGGGCCATAACTGCATGGAGCATTATATAGAGCATTATATGGGGCCATAACTGCATGGAGCATTATTTGGGGCATCTATGGGGCCATAACTGCATGGAGCATTATATGGAGCATCTATGGGGCCATAACTGCATGGAGCATTATATGGGGCATCTATGGGGCCATAACTGCATGTAGCATTATATGGAGCATCTATGGGGCCATAACTGCATGGAGCATTATATGGAGCATCTATGGGGCCATAACTGCATGGAGCATTATATGGGGCATCTATGGGGCCATAACTGCATGTAGCATTATATGGAGCATCTATGGGGCCATAACTGCATGGAGCATTATATGGAGCATCTATGGGGCCATAACTGCATGGAGCATTATATGGGGCATCTATGGGGCCATAACTGTATGGAGGATTATATGGAGCATCTATGGGGCCATAACTGTATGGAGGATTATATGGAGCATCTATGGGGCCATAACTGCATGGAGCATTATATGGAGCATCTATGGGGCCATAACTGTATGGAGGATTATATGGAGCATCTATGGGGCCATAACTGCATGCAGCATTATATGGGGCATCTATGGGGCCATAACTGCATGGAGCATTATATGGGGCATCTATGGGGCCATAACTGCATGGAGCATTATATGGGGCATCTATGGGGCCATAACTGCATGCAGCATTATATGGAGAATCTATGGGGCCATAACTGCATGGAGCATTATATGGGGCATCTATTGGGCCATAACTGCATGGAGCATTATATGGAGAATCTATGGGGCCATAACTGCATGGAGAATTATATGGAGCATCTATGGGGCCATAACTGCATGGAGCATTATATGGAGAATCTATGGGGCCATAACTGCATGGAGCATTATATGGAGCATCTATGGGGCCATAACTGCATGGAGCATTATATGGAGCATCTATGGGGCCATAACTGCATGGAGCATTATATGGAGAATCTATGGGGCCATAACTGCATGCAGCATTATATGGGGCATCTATGGGGCCATAACTGCATGGAGCATTATATGGGGCATCTATGGGGCCATAACTGCATGGAGCATTATATGGAGCATCTATGGGGCCATAACTGCATGGAGCATTATATGGGGCATCTATGGGGCCATAACTGCATGGAGCATTATATGGAGCATCTATGGGGCCATAACTGCATGGAGCATTATATGGAGCATCTATGGGGCATCTATGGGGCCATAACTGCATGGAGCATTATATGGAGAATCTATGGGGCCATAACTGCATGGAGCATTATATGGAGCATCTATGGGGCCATAACTGCATGCAGCATTATATGGGGCATCTATGGGGCCATAACTGCATGGAGCATTATATGGAGAATCTATGGGGCCATAACTGCATGGAGCATTATATGGAGCATCTATGGGGCCATAACTGCATGTAGCATTATATGGGGCATCTATGGGGCCATAACTGCATGCAGCATTATATGGAGCATCTATGGGGCCATAACTGCATGGAGCATTATATGGAGAATCTATGGGGCCATAACTGCATGCAGCATTATATGGGGCATCTATGGGGCCATAACTGCATGGAGCATTATATGGGGCATCTATGGGGCCATAACTGCATGGAGCATTATATGGGGCATCTATGGGGCCATAACTGCATGGAGCATTATATGGGGCATCTATGGGGCCATAACTGCATGGAGCATTATATGGAGCATCTATGGGGCCATAACTGCATGGAACATTATATGGGGCATCTATGGGGCCATAACTGCATGGAGCATTATATGGGGCATCTATGGGGCCATAACTGCATGGAGCACTATATGGAGCATTATATGGGGCCATAACTGCATGCAGCATTATATGGGGCATCTATGGGGCCATAACTGCATGGAGCATTATATGGAGCATCTATGGGGCCATAACTGCATGGAGCATTATATGGGGCATCTATGGGGCCATAACTGTATGGAGGATTATATGGAGCATCTATGGGGCCATAACTGCATGCAGCATTATATGGGGCATCTATGGGGCCATAACTGCATGGAGCATTATATGGGGCATCTATGGGGCCATAACTGCATGGAGCATTATATGGAGCATCTATGGGGCCATAACTGCATGGAGCATTATATGGGGCATCTATAGGGTCATAACTGCATGGAGCATTATATGGGGCATCTATGAGGCCATAACTGCATGGAGCATTATATGGAGCATCTATGGGGCCATAAATGCATGGAGCATTATATGGGGCATCTATGGGGCCTTAACTGCATGGAGCATTATATGGAGCATCTATGGGGCCATAACTGCATGGAGCATTATATGGGGCATCTATGGGGCCATAACTGCATGGAGCATTATATGGAGCATCTATGGGGCCATAACTGTATGGAGGATTATATGGAGCATCTATGGGGCCATAACTGCATGCAGCATTATATGGGGCATCTATGGGGCCATAACTGCATGTAGCATTATATGGGGCATCTATGGGGCCATAACTGCATGCAGCATTATATGGGGCATCTATGGGGCCATAACTGCATGGAGCATTATATGGGGCCATAACTGCATGGAGCATTATATGGGGCCATAACTGCATGCAGCATTATATGGGGCATCTATGGGCCATAACTGCATGGAGCATTATATGGAGCATCTATGGGGCCATAACTGCATGGAGCATTATATGGGGCATCTATGGGGCCATAACTGCATGGAGAATTATATGGAGCATCTATGGGGCCATAACTGCATGGAGCATTATATGGGGCATCTATGGGGCCATAACTGCATGGAGCATTATATGGAGCATCTATGGGGCCATAACTGCATGGAGCATTATATGGAGCATCTATGGGGCATCTATGGGGCCATAACTGCATGGAGCATTATATGGAGAATCTATGGGGCCATAACTGCATGGAGCATTATATGGAGCATCTATGGGGCCATAACTGCATGCAGCATTATATGGGGCATCTATGGGGCCATAACTGCATGGAGCATTATATGGAGAATCTATGGGGCCATAACTGCATGGAGCATTATATGGAGCATCTATGGGGCCATAACTGCATGTAGCATTATATGGGGCATCTATGGGGCCATAACTGCATGCAGCATTATATGGAGCATCTATGGGGCCATAACTGCATGGAGCATTATATGGAGAATCTATGGGGCCATAACTGCATGCAGCATTATATGGGGCATCTATGGGGCCATAACTGCATGGAGCATTATATGGGGCATCTATGGGGCCATAACTGCATGGAGCATTATATGGGGCATCTATGGGGCCATAACTGCATGGAGCATTATATGGGGCATCTATGGGGCCATAACTGCATGGAGCATTATATGGAGCATCTATGGGGCCATAACTGCATGGAGCATTATATGGGGCATCTATGGGGCCATAACTGCATGGAGCATTATATGGGGCATCTATGGGGCCATAACTGCATGGAGCATTATATGGAGCATTATATGGGGCCATAACTGCATGCAGCATTATATGGGGCATCTATGGGGCCATAACTGCATGGAGCATTATATGGAGCATCTATGGGGCCATAACTGCATGGAGCATTATATGGGGCATCTATGGGGCCATAACTGTATGGAGGATTATATGGAGCATCTATGGGGCCATAACTGCATGCAGCATTATATGGGGCATCTATGGGGCCATAACTGCATGGAGCATTATATGGGGCATCTATGGGGCCATAACTGCATGGAGCATTATATGGAGCATCTATGGGGCCATAACTGCATGGAGCATTATATGGGGCATCTATAGGGTCATAACTGCATGGAGCATTATATGGGGCATCTATGAGGCCATAACTGCATGGAGCATTATATGGAGCATCTATGGGGCCATAACTGCATGGAGCATTATATGGGGCATCTATGGGGCCATAACTGCATGGAGCATTATATGGAGCATCTATGGGGCCATAACTGCATGGAGCATTATATGGGGCATCTATGGGGCCATAACTGCATGGAGCATTATATGGAGCATCTATGGGGCCATAACTGTATGGAGGATTATATGGAGCATCTATGGGGCCATAACTGCATGCAGCATTATATGGGGCATCTATGGGGCCATAACTGCATGTAGCATTATATGGGGCATCTATGGGGCCATAACTGCATGCAGCATTATATGGGGCATCTATGGGGCCATAACTGCATGGAGCATTATATGGGGCCATAACTGCATGGAGCATTATATGGGGCCATAACTGCATGCAGCATTATATGGGGCATCTATGGGCCATAACTGCATGGAGCATTATATGGAGCATCTATGGGGCCATAACTGCATGGAGCATTATATGGGGCATCTATGGGGCCATAACTGCATGGAGCATTATATGGAGCATCTATGGGGCCATAACTGTATGGAGCATTATATGGAGCATCTATGGGGCCATAACTGCATGGAGCATTATATGGGGCATCTATGGGGCCATAACTGCATGGAGCATTATATGGAGCATCTATGGGGCCATAACTGTATGGAGCATTATATGGGGCATCTATGGGGCCATAACTGCATGGAGCATTATATGGAGCATTATATGGGGCCATAACTGCATGCAGCATTATATGGGGCATCTATGGGGCCATAACTGCATGGAGCATTATATGGAGCATCTATGGGGCCATAACTGCATGGAGCATTATATGGGGCATCTATGGGGCCATAACTGCATGGAGCATTATATGGAGCATCTATGGGGCCATAACTGCATGGAGCATTATATGGAGCATCTATGGGGCCATAACTGTATGGAGGATTATATGGAGCATCTATGGGGCCATAACTGCATGCAGCATTATATGGGACATCTATGGGGCCATAACTGCATGGAGCATTATATGGGGCATCTATGGGGCCATAACTGCATGGAGCATTATATGGGGCATCTATGGGGCCATAACTGCATGCAGCATTATATGGAGCATCTATGGGGCCATAACTGTATGGAGGATTATATGGAGCATCTATGGGGCCATAACTGCATGGAGCATTATATGGAGCATTATATGGGGCCATAACTGCATGGAGCATTATTTGGGGCATCTATGGGGCCATAACTGCATGGAGCATTATATGGAGCATCTATGGGGCCATAACTGCATGGAGCATTATATGGGGCATCTATGGGGCCATAACTGCATGGAGCATTATATGGAGCATCTATGGGGCCATAACTGCATGGAGCATTATATGGAGCATCTATGGGGCCATAACTGCATGGAGCATTATATGGGGCATGTATGGGGCCATAACTGTATGGAGGATTATATGGAGCATCTATGGGGCCATAACTGTATGGAGGATTATATGGAGCATCTATGGGGCCATAACTGCATGGAGCATTATATGGAGCATCTATGGGGCCATAACTGTATGGAGGATTATATGGAGCATCTATGGGGCCATAACTGCATGCAGCATTATATGGGGCATCTATGGGGCCATAACTGCATGGAGCATTATATGGGGCATCTATGGGGCCATAACTGCATGGAGCATTATATGGGGCATCTATGGGGCCATAACTGCATGCAGCATTATATGGAGAATCTATGGGGCCATAACTGCATGGAGCATTATATGGGGCATCTATGGGGCCATAACTGCATGGAGCATTATATGGAGAATCTATGGGGCCATAACTGCATGGAGAATTATATGGAGCATCTATGGGGCCATAACTGCATGGAGCATTATATGGAGAATCTATGGGGCCATAACTGCATGGAGCATTATATGGAGCATCTATGGGGCCATAACTGCATGGAGCATTATATGGAGCATCTATGGGGCCATAACTGCATGGAGCATTATATGGAGAATCTATGGGGCCATAACTGCATGCAGCATTATATGGGGCATCTATGGGGCCATAACTGCATGGAGCATTATATGGGGCATCTATGGGGCCATAACTGCATGGAGCATTATATGGAGCATCTATGGGGCCATAACTGCATGGAGCATTATATGGGGCATCTATGGGGCCATAACTGCATGGAGCATTATATGGAGCATCTATGGGGCCATAACTGCATGGAGCATTATATGGGGCATCTATGGGGCCATAACTGCATGGAGCATTATATGGAGAATCTATGGGGCCATAACTGCATGGAGCATTATATGGAGCATCTATGGGGCCATAACTGCATGCAGCATTATATGGGGCATCTATGGGGCCATAACTGCATGGAGCATTATATGGAGAATCTATGGGGCCATAACTGCATGGAGCATTATATGGAGCATCTATGGGGCCATAACTGCATGTAGCATTATATGGGGCATCTATGGGGCCATAACTGCATGCAGCATTATATGGAGCATCTATGGGGCCATAACTGCATGGAGCATTATATGGAGAATCTATGGGGCCATAACTGCATGCAGCATTATATGGGGCATCTATGGGGCCATAACTGCATGGAGCATTATATGGGGCATCTATGGGGCCATAACTGCATGGAGCATTATATGGGGCATCTATGGGGCCATAACTGCATGGAGCATTATATGGGGCATCTATGGGGCCATAACTGCATGGAGCATTATATGGAGCATCTATGGGGCCATAACTGCATGGAGCATTATATGGGGCATCTATGGGGCCATAACTGCATGGAGCATTATATGGAGCATCTATGGGGCCATAACTGCATGGAGCATTATATGGAGCATCTATGGGGCATCTATGGGGCCATAACTGCATGGAGCATTATATGGAGAATCTATGGGGCCATAACTGCATGGAGCATTATATGGAGCATCTATGGGGCCATAACTGCATGCAGCATTATATGGGGCATCTATGGGGCCATAACTGCATGGAGCATTATATGGGGCATCTATGGGGCCATAACTGCATGGAGCATTATATGGAGCATCTATGGGGCCATAACTGCATGGAGCATTATATGGGGCATCTATGGGGCCATAACTGCATGGAGCATTATATGGAGCATCTATGGGGCCATAACTGCATGGAGCATTGTATGGGGCATCTATGGGGCCATAACTGCATGGAGCATTATATGGGGCATCTATAGGGCCATAACTGCATGCAGCATTATATGGAGCATCTATGGGGCCATAACTGCATGGAGCATTATATGGGGCATCTATAGGGCCATAACTGCATGCAGCATTATATGGGGCATCTATGGGGCCATAACTGCATGGAGCATTGTATGGGGCATCTATAGGGCCATAACTGCATGCAGCATTATATGGGGCATCTATGGGGCCATAACTGCATGGAGCCTTATATGGAGCATCTATGGGGCCATAACTGCATGGAGCATTATATGGAGAATCTATGGGGCCATAACTGCATGGAGCATTATATGGAGAATCTATGGGGCCATAACTGCATGGAGCATTATATGGGGCATCTATGGGGCCATAACTGCATGGAGCATTATATGGGGCATCTATGGGGCCATAACTGCATGGAGCATTATATGGGGCATCTATGGGGCCATAACTGCATGGAGCATTATATGGAGCATCTATGGGGCCATAACTGCATGGAGCATTATATGGGGCATCTATGGGGCCATAACTGCATGGAGCATTATATGGAGAATCTATGGGGCCATAACTGCATGGAGCATTATATGGAGCATCTATGGGGCCATAACTGCATGGAGCATTATATGGGGCATCTATGGGGCCATAACTGCATGGAGCATTATATGGGGCATCTATGGGGCCATAACTGCATGGAGCATTATATGGAGCATCTATGGGGCCATAACTGCATGGAGCATTATATGGAGCATTATATGGGGCATCTATAGGGCCATAACTGCATGGAGCATTATATGGGGCATCTATAGGGCCATAACTGCATGGAGCATTATATGGAGAATCTATGGGGCCATAACTGCATGGAGCATTATATGGGGCATCTATGGGGCCATAACTGCATGGAGCATTATATGGAGCATCTATGGGGCCATAACTGCATGGAGCATTATATGGAGCATTATATGGGGCATCTATAGGGCCATAACTGCATGGAGCATTATATGGGGCATCTATAGGGCCATAACTGCATGGAGCATTATATGGGGCATCTATGGGGCCATAACTGCATGGAGCATTATATGGGGCATCTATGGGGCCATAACTGCATGGAGCATTATATGGGGCATCTATGGGGCCATAACTGCATGGAGCATTATATGGAGAATCTATGGGGCCATAACTGCATGGAGCATTATATAGGGCATCTATGGGGCCATAACTGCATGGAGCATTGTATGGGGCATCTATGGGGCCATAACTGTATGGAGGATTATATGGAGCATCTATGGGGCCATAACTGCATGGAGCATTATATGGAGCATCTATGGGGCCATAACTGCATGGAGCATTATATGGAGAATCTATGGGGCCATAACTGCATGGAGCATTATATGGGGCATCTATGGGGCCATAACTGCATGGAGCATTATATGGGGCATCTATGGGGCCATAACTGCATGCAGCATTATATGGGGCATCTATGGGGCCATAACTGCATGCAGCATTATATGGAGAATCTATGGGGCCATAACTGCATGCAGCATTATATGGGGCATCTATGGGGCCATAACTGCATGGAACATTATATGGGGCATCTATGGGGCCATAACTGCATGGAGCATTATATGGAGCATCTATGGGGCCATAACTGCATGGAGCATTATATGGGGCATCTATGGGGCCATAACTGCATGGAGCATTATATGGGGCATCTATGGGGCCATAACTGCATGGAGCATTATATGGAGAATCTATGGGGCCATAACTGCATGGAGCATTATATAGGGCATCTATGGGGCCATAACTGCATGGAGCATTGTATGGGGCATCTATGGGGCCATAACTGTATGGAGGATTATATGGAGCATCTATGGGGCCATAACTGCATGGAGCATTATATAGAGAATCTATGGGGCCATAACTGCATGGAGCATTATATGGAGAATCTATGGGGCCATAACTGCATGGAGCATTATATGGGGCATCTATGGGGCCATAACTGCATGGAGCGTTATATGGAGCATCTATGGGGCATCTATGGGGCCATAACTGCATGGAGCATTATATGGAGAATCTATGGGGCCATAACTGCATGGAGCATTATATGGGGCATCTATGGGGCCATAACTGCATGGAGCATTATATGGAGCATCTATGGGGCCATAACTGCATGGAGCATTATATGGGGCATCTATGGGGCCATAACTGCATGGAGCATTATATGGAGAATCTATGGGGCCATAACTGCATGGAGCATTATATGGAGCATCTATGGGGCCATAACTGCATGGAGCATTATATGGGGCATCTATGGGGCCATAACTGCATGGAGCATTATATGGGGCATCTATGGGGCCATAACTGCATGGAGCATTATATGGAGCATCTATGGGGCCATAACTGCATGGAGCATTATATGGAGCATTATATGGGGCATCTATAGGGCCATAACTGCATGGAGCATTATATGGGGCATCTATAGGGCCATAACTGCATGGAGCATTATATGGAGAATCTATGGGGCCATAACTGCATGGAGCATTATATGGAGCATCTATGGGGCCATAACTGCATGGAGCATTATATGGGGCATCTATGGGGCCATAACTGCATGGAGCATTATATGGGGCATCTATGGGGCCATAACTGCATGGAGCATTTTATGGGGCATCTATGGGGCCATAACTGCATGGAGCATTATATGGAGAATCTATGGGGCCATAACTGCATGGAGCATTATATGGGGCATCTATGGGGCCATAACTGCATGGAGCATTATATGGAGAATCTATGGGGCCATAACTGCATGGAGCATTATATGGGGCATCTATGGGGCCATAACTGCATGGAGCATTATATGGAGCATCTATGGGGCCATAACTGCATGGAGCATTATATGGGGCATCTATGGGGCCATAACTGCATGGAGCATTATATGGAGAATCTATGGGGCCATAACTGCATGGAGCATTATATGGAGCATCTATGGGGCCATAACTGCATGGAGCATTATATGGGGCATCTATGGGGCCATAACTGCATGGAGCATTATATGGGGCATCTATGGGGCCATAACTGCATGGAGCATTATATGGAGCATCTATGGGGCCATAACTGCATGGAGCATTATATGGAGCATTATATGGGGCATCTATAGGGCCATAACTGCATGGAGCATTATATGGGGCATCTATAGGGCCATAACTGCATGGAGCATTATATGGAGAATCTATGGGGCCATAACTGCATGGAGCATTATATGGAGCATCTATGGGGCCATAACTGCATGGAGCATTATATGGGGCATCTATGGGGCCATAACTGCATGGAGCATTATATGGGGCATCTATGGGGCCATAACTGCATGGAGCATTTTATGGGGCATCTATGGGGCCATAACTGCATGGAGCATTATATGGAGAATCTATGGGGCCATAACTGCATGGAGCATTATATAGGGCATCTATGGGGCCATAACTGCATGGAGCATTGTATGGGGCATCTATGGGGCCATAACTGTATGGAGGATTATATGGAGCATCTATGGGGCCATAACTGCATGGAGCATTATATGGAGCATCTATGGGGCCATAACTGCATGGAGCATTATATGGAGAATCTATGGGGCCATAACTGCATGGAGCATTATATGGGGCATCTATGGGGCCATAACTGCATGGAGCATTATATGGGGCATCTATGGGGCCATAACTGCATGCAGCATTACCTGGGGCATCTATGGGGCCATAACTGCATGCAGCATTATATGGAGAATCTATGGGGCCATAACTGCATGCAGCATTATATGGGGCATCTATGGGGCCATAACTGCATGGAGCATTATATGGGGCATCTATGGGGCCATAACTGCATGGAGCATTATATGGGGCATCTATGGGGCCATAACTGCATGGAGCATTATATGGAGCATCTATGGGGCATCTATGGGGCCATAACTGCATGGAGCATTATATGGAGAATCTATGGGGCCATAACTGCATGGAGCATTATATGGGGCATCTATGGGGCCATAACTGCATGGAGCATTATATGGAGCATCTATGGGGCCATAACTGCATGGAGCATTATATGGGGCATCTATGGGGCCATAACTGCATGGAGCATTATATGGAGAATCTATGGGGCCATAACTGCATGGAGCATTATATGGAGCATCTATGGGGCCATAACTGCATGGAGCATTATATGGGGCATCTATGGGGCCATAACTGCATGGAGCATTATATGGGGCATCTATGGGGCCATAACTGCATGGAGCATTATATGGAGCATCTATGGGGCCATAACTGCATGGAGCATTATATGGAGCATTATATGGGGCATCTATAGGGCCATAACTGCATGGAGCATTATATGGGGCATCTATAGGGCCATAACTGCATGGAGCATTATATGGAGAATCTATGGGGCCATAACTGCATGGAGCATTATATGGAGCATCTATGGGGCCATAACTGCATGGAGCATTATATGGGGCATCTATGGGGCCATAACTGCATGGAGCATTATATGGGGCATCTATGGGGCCATAACTGCATGGAGCATTATATGGGGCATCTATGGGGCCATAACTGCATGGAGCATTATATGGAGAATCTATGGGGCCATAACTGCATGGAGCATTATATAGGGCATCTATGGGGCCATAACTGCATGGAGCATTGTATGGGGCATCTATGGGGCCATAACTGTATGGAGGATTATATGGAGCATCTATGGGGCCATAACTGCATGGAGCATTATATGGAGCATCTATGGGGCCATAACTGCATGGAGCATTATATGGAGAATCTATGGGGCCATAACTACATGGAGCATTATATGGGGCATCTATGGGGCCATAACTGCATGGAGCATTATATGGGGCATCTATGGGGCCATAACTGCATGCAGCATTATATGGGGCATCTATGGGGCCATAACTGCATGCAGCATTATATGGAGAATCTATGGGGCCATAACTGCATGCAGCATTATATGGGGCATCTATGGGGCCATAACTGCATGGAGCATTATATGGGGCATCTATGGGGCCATAACTGCATGGAGCATTATATGGAGCATCTATGGGGCCATAACTGCATGGAGCATTATATGGGGCATCTATGGGGCCATAACTGCATGGAGCATTATATGGGGCATCTATGGGGCCATAACTGCATGGAGCATTATATGGAGAATCTATGGGGCCATAACTGCATGGAGCATTATATAGGGCATCTATGGGGCCATAACTGCATGGAGCATTGTATGGGGCATCTATGGGGCCATAACTGTATGGAGGATTATATGGAGCATCTATGGGGCCATAACTGCATGGAGCATTATATGGAGCATCTATGGGGCCATAACTGCATGGAGCATTATATGGAGAATCTATGGGGCCATAACTGCATGGAGCATTATATGGGGCATCTATGGGGCCATAACTGCATGGAGCATTATATGGAGCATCTATGGGGCCATAACTGCATGGAGCATTATATGGGGCATCTATGGGGCCATAACTGCATGGAGCATTATATGGAGAATCTATGGGGCCATAACTGCATGGAGCATTATATGGAGCATCTATGGGGCCATAACTGCATGGAGCATTATATGGGGCATCTATGGGGCCATAACTGCATGGAGCATTATATGGGGCATCTATGGGGCCATAACTGCATGGAGCATTATATGGAGCATCTATGGGGCCATAACTGCATGGAGCATTATATGGAGCATTATATGGGGCATCTATAGGGCCATAACTGCATGGAGCATTATATGGGGCATCTATAGGGCCATAACTGCATGGAGCATTATATGGAGAATCTATGGGGCCATAACTGCATGGAGCATTATATGGAGCATCTATGGGGCCATAACTGCATGGAGCATTATATGGGGCATCTATGGGGCCATAACTGCATGGAGCATTATATGGGGCATCTATGGGGCCATAACTGCATGGAGCATTATATGGGGCATCTATGGGGCCATAACTGCATGGAGCATTATATGGAGAATCTATGGGGCCATAACTGCATGGAGCATTATATAGGGCATCTATGGGGCCATAACTGCATGGAGCATTGTATGGGGCATCTATGGGGCCATAACTGTATGGAGGATTATATGGAGCATCTATGGGGCCATAACTGCATGGAGCATTATATGGAGCATCTATGGGGCCATAACTGCATGGAGCATTATATGGAGAATCTATGGGGCCATAACTACATGGAGCATTATATGGGGCATCTATGGGGCCATAACTGCATGGAGCATTATATGGGGCATCTATGGGGCCATAACTGCATGCAGCATTATATGGGGCATCTATGGGGCCATAACTGCATGCAGCATTATATGGAGAATCTATGGGGCCATAACTGCATGCAGCATTATATGGGGCATCTATGGGGCCATAACTGCATGGAGCATTATATGGGGCATCTATGGGGCCATAACTGCATGGAGCATTATATGGAGCATCTATGGGGCCATAACTGCATGGAGCATTATATGGGGCATCTATGGGGCCATAACTGCATGGAGCATTATATGGGGCATCTATGGGGCCATAACTGCATGGAGCATTATATGGAGAATCTATGGGGCCATAACTGCATGGAGCATTATATAGGGCATCTATGGGGCCATAACTGCATGGAGCTTTGTATGGGGCATCTATGGGGCCATAACTGTATGGAGGATTATATGGAGCATCTATGGGGCCATAACTGCATGGAGCATTATATGGAGCATCTATGGGGCCATAACTGCATGGAGCATTATATGGAGAATCTATGGGGCCATAACTGCATGGAGCATTATATGGGGCATCTATGGGGCCATAACTGCATGGAGCATTATATGGGGCATCTATGGGGCCATAACTGCATGCAGCATTATATGGGGCATCTATGGGGCCATAACTGCATGCAGCATTATATGGAGAATCTATGGGGCCATAACTGCATGCAGCATTATATGGGGCATCTATGGGGCCATAACTGCATGGAGCATTATATGGGGCATCTATGGGGCCATAACTGCATGGAGTATTATATGGGGCATCTATGGGGCCATAACTGCATGGAGCATTATATGGAGCATCTATGGGGCATCTATGGGGCCATAACTGCATGGAGCATTATATGGAGAATCTATGGGGCCATAACTGCATGGAGCATTATATGGGGCATCTATGGGGCCATAACTGCATGGAGCATTATATGGAGCATCTATGGGGCCATAACTGCATGGAGCATTATATGGGGCATCTATGGGGCCATAACTGCATGGAGCATTATATGGAGAATCTATGGGGCCATAACTGCATGGAGCATTATATGGAGCATCTATGGGGCCATAACTGCATGGAGCATTATATGGGGCATCTATGGGGCCATAACTGCATGGAGCATTATATGGGGCATCTATGGGGCCATAACTGCATGGAGCATTATATGGAGCATCTATGGGGCCATAACTGCATGGAGCATTATATGGAGCATTATATGGGGCATCTATAGGGCCATAACTGCATGGAGCATTATATGGGGCATCTATAGGGCCATAACTGCATGGAGCATTATATGGAGAATCTATGGGGCCATAACTGCATGGAGCATTATATGGAGCATCTATGGGGCCATAACTGCATGGAGCATTATATGGGGCATCTATGGGGCCATAACTGCATGGAGCATTATATGGGGCATCTATGGGGCCATAACTGCATGGAGCATTATATGGGGCATCTATGGGGCCATAACTGCATGGAGCATTATATGGAGAATCTATGGGGCCATAACTGCATGGAGCATTATATAGGGCATCTATGGGGCCATAACTGCATGGAGCATTGTATGGGGCATCTATGGGGCCATAACTGTATGGAGGATTATATGGAGCATCTATGGGGCCATAACTGCATGGAGCATTATATGGAGCATCTATGGGGCCATAACTGCATGGAGCATTATATGGAGAATCTATGGGGCCATAACTGCATGAAGCATTATATGGGGCATCTATGGGGCCATAACTGCATGGAGCATTATATGGGGCATCTATGGGGCCATAACTGCATGCAGCATTATATGGGGCATCTATGGGGCCATAACTGCATGCAGCATTATATGGAGAATCTATGGGGCCATAACTGCATGCAGCATTATATGGGGCATCTATGGGGCCATAACTGCATGGAGCATTATATGGGGCATCTATGGGGCCATAACTGCATGGAGCATTATATGGGGCATCTATGGGGCCATAACTGCATGCAGCATTATATGGAGCGTCTATGGGGCCATAACTGCATGGAGCATTATATGGAGCATCTATGGGGCCATAACTGCATGGAGCATTATATGGGGCATCTATGGGGCCATAACTGCATGGAGCATTATATGGGGCATCTATGGGGCCATAACTGCATGCAGCATTATATGGGGCATCTATGGGGCCATAACTGCATGCAGCATTATATAGGGCATCTATGGGGCCATAACTGCATGGAGCATTATATCGAGCATCTATGGGGCCATAACTGCATGCAGCATTATATGGGGCATCTATGGGGCCATAACTGCATGGAGCATTATATGGGGCATCTATGGGGCCATAACTGCATGGAGCATTATATGGAGCATCTATGGGGCCATAACTGCATGCAGCATTATATGGGGCATCTATGGGGCCATAACTGCATGGAGCATTATATGGGGCATCTATGGGGCCATAACTGCATGGAGCATTATATGGAGCATCTATGGGGCCATAACTGCATGGAGCATTATATGGAGCATTATATGGGGCATCTATAGGGCCATAACTGCATGGAGCATTATATGGGGCATCTATAGGGCCATAACTGCATGGAGCATTATATGGAGAATCTATGGGGCCATAACTGCATGGAGCATTATATGGAGCATCTATGGGGCCATAACTGCATGGAGCATTATATGGGGCATCTATGGGGCCATAACTGCATGGAGCATTATATGGGGCATCTATGGGGCCATAACTGCATGGAGCATTATATGGGGCATCTATGGGGCCATAACTGCATGGAGCATTATATGGAGAATCTATGGGGCCATAACTGCATGGAGCATTATATAGGGCATCTATGGGGCCATAACTGCATGGAGCATTGTATGGGGCATCTATGGGGCCATAACTGTATGGAGGATTATATGGAGCATCTATGGGGCCATAACTGCATGGAGCATTATATGGAGCATCTATGGGGCCATAACTGCATGGAGCATTATATGGAGAATCTATGGGGCCATAACTGCATGGAGCATTATATGGGGCATCTATGGGGCCATAACTGCATGGAGCATTATATGGGGCATCTATGGGGCCATAACTGCATGCAGCATTATATGGGGCATCTATGGGGCCATAACTGCATGCAGCATTATATGGAGAATCTATGGGGCCATAACTGCATGCAGCATTATATGGGGCATCTATGGGGCCATAACTGCATGGAGCATTATATGGGGCATCTATGGGGCCATAACTGCATGGAGCATTATATGGGGCATCTATGGGGCCATAACTGTATGGAGGATTATATGGAGCATCTATGGGGCCATAACTGCATGGAGCATTATATGGAGCGTCTATGGGGCCATAACTGCATGGAGCATTATATGGAGCATCTATGGGGCCATAACTGCATGGAGCATTATATGGGGCATCTATGGGGCCATAACTGCATGGAGCATTATATGGGGCATCTATGGGGCCATAACTGCATGCAGCATTATATGGGGCATCTATGGGGCCATAACTGCATGGAGCATTATATCGAGCATCTATGGGGCCATAACTGCATGCAGCATTATATGGGGCATCTATGGGGCCATAACTGCATGGAGCATTATATGGGGCATCTATGGGGCCATAACTGCATGGAGCATTATATGGAGCATCTATGGGGCCATAACTGCATGGAGCATTATATGGGGCATCTATGGGGCCATAACTGTATGGAGCATTATATGGGGCATCTATGGGCCATAACTGCATGGAGCATTATATGGGGCATCTATGGGGCCATAACTGTATGGAGCATTATATGGAGCATCTATGGGGCCATAACTGCATGGAGCATTATATGGGGCATCTATGGGGCCATAACTGCATGGAGTATTATATGGGGCATCTATGGGGCCATAACTGCATGGAGCATTATATGGAGCATCTATGGGGCATCTATGGGGCCATAACTGCATGGAGCATTATATGGAGAATCTATGGGGCCATAACTGCATGGAGCATTATATGGGGCATCTATGGGGCCATAACTGCATGGAGCATTATATGGAGCATCTATGGGGCCATAACTGCATGGAGCATTATATGGGGCATCTATGGGGCCATAACTGCATGGAGCATTATATGGAGAATCTATGGGGCCATAACTGCATGGAGCATTATATGGAGCATCTATGGGGCCATAACTGCATGGAGCATTATATGGGGCATCTATGGGGCCATAACTGCATGGAGCATTATATGGGGCATCTATGGGGCCATAACTGCATGGAGCATTATATGGAGCATCTATGGGGCCATAACTGCATGGAGCATTATATGGAGCATTATATGGGGCATCTATAGGGCCATAACTGCATGGAGCATTATATGGGGCATCTATAGGGCCATAACTGCATGGAGCATTATATGGAGAATCTATGGGGCCATAACTGCATGGAGCATTATATGGAGCATCTATGGGGCCATAACTGCATGGAGCATTATATGGGGCATCTATGGGGCCATAACTGCATGGAGCATTATATGGGGCATCTATGGGGCCATAACTGCATGGAGCATTATATGGGGCATCTATGGGGCCATAACTGCATGGAGCATTATATGGAGAATCTATGGGGCCATAACTGCATGGAGCATTATATAGGGCATCTATGGGGCCATAACTGCATGGAGCATTGTATGGGGCATCTATGGGGCCATAACTGTATGGAGGATTATATGGAGCATCTATGGGGCCATAACTGCATGGAGCATTATATGGAGCATCTATGGGGCCATAACTGCATGGAGCATTATATGGAGAATCTATGGGGCCATAACTGCATGAAGCATTATATGGGGCATCTATGGGGCCATAACTGCATGGAGCATTATATGGGGCATCTATGGGGCCATAACTGCATGCAGCATTATATGGGGCATCTATGGGGCCATAACTGCATGCAGCATTATATGGAGAATCTATGGGGCCATAACTGCATGCAGCATTATATGGGGCATCTATGGGGCCATAACTGCATGGAGCATTATATGGGGCATCTATGGGGCCATAACTGCATGGAGCATTATATGGGGCATCTATGGGGCCATAACTGCATGCAGCATTATATGGAGCGTCTATGGGGCCATAACTGCATGGAGCATTATATGGAGCATCTATGGGGCCATAACTGCATGGAGCATTATATGGGGCATCTATGGGGCCATAACTGCATGGAGCATTATATGGGGCATCTATGGGGCCATAACTGCATGCAGCATTATATGGGGCATCTATGGGGCCATAACTGCATGCAGCATTATATAGGGCATCTATGGGGCCATAACTGCATGGAGCATTATATCGAGCATCTATGGGGCCATAACTGCATGCAGCATTATATGGGGCATCTATGGGGCCATAACTGCATGGAGCATTATATGGGGCATCTATGGGGCCATAACTGCATGGAGCATTATATGGAGCATCTATGGGGCCATAACTGCATGCAGCATTATATGGGGCATCTATGGGGCCATAACTGCATGGAGCATTATATGGGGCATCTATGGGGCCATAACTGCATGGAGCATTATATGGAGCATCTATGGGGCCATAACTGCATGGAGCATTATATGGAGCATTATATGGGGCATCTATAGGGCCATAACTGCATGGAGCATTATATGGGGCATCTATAGGGCCATAACTGCATGGAGCATTATATGGAGAATCTATGGGGCCATAACTGCATGGAGCATTATATGGAGCATCTATGGGGCCATAACTGCATGGAGCATTATATGGGGCATCTATGGGGCCATAACTGCATGGAGCATTATATGGGGCATCTATGGGGCCATAACTGCATGGAGCATTATATGGGGCATCTATGGGGCCATAACTGCATGGAGCATTATATGGAGAATCTATGGGGCCATAACTGCATGGAGCATTATATAGGGCATCTATGGGGCCATAACTGCATGGAGCATTGTATGGGGCATCTATGGGGCCATAACTGTATGGAGGATTATATGGAGCATCTATGGGGCCATAACTGCATGGAGCATTATATGGAGCATCTATGGGGCCATAACTGCATGGAGCATTATATGGAGAATCTATGGGGCCATAACTGCATGGAGCATTATATGGGGCATCTATGGGGCCATAACTGCATGGAGCATTATATGGGGCATCTATGGGGCCATAACTGCATGCAGCATTATATGGGGCATCTATGGGGCCATAACTGCATGCAGCATTATATGGAGAATCTATGGGGCCATAACTGCATGCAGCATTATATGGGGCATCTATGGGGCCATAACTGCATGGAGCATTATATGGGGCATCTATGGGGCCATAACTGCATGGAGCATTATATGGGGCATCTATGGGGCCATAACTGTATGGAGGATTATATGGAGCATCTATGGGGCCATAACTGCATGGAGCATTATATGGAGCGTCTATGGGGCCATAACTGCATGGAGCATTATATGGAGCATCTATGGGGCCATAACTGCATGGAGCATTATATGGGGCATCTATGGGGCCATAACTGCATGGAGCATTATATGGGGCATCTATGGGGCCATAACTGCATGCAGCATTATATGGGGCATCTATGGGGCCATAACTGCATGGAGCATTATATCGAGCATCTATGGGGCCATAACTGCATGCAGCATTATATGGGGCATCTATGGGGCCATAACTGCATGGAGCATTATATGGGGCATCTATGGGGCCATAACTGCATGGAGCATTATATGGAGCATCTATGGGGCCATAACTGCATGGAGCATTATATGGGGCATCTATGGGGCCATAACTGTATGGAGCATTATATGGGGCATCTATGGGCCATAACTGCATGGAGCATTATATGGGGCATCTATGGGGCCATAACTGTATGGAGCATTATATGGGGCATCTATGGGGCCATAACTGCATGCAGCATTATATGGGGCATCTATGGGGCCATAACTGCATGGAGCATTATATGGGGCATCTATGGGGCCATAACTGCATGGAGCATTATATGGGGCATCTATGGGGCCATAACTGCATGGAGCATTATATGGAGCATCTATGGGGCCATAACTGCATGGAGCATTATATGGAGCATCTATGGGGCCATAACTGCATGGAGCATTATATGGGGCATCTATGGGGCCATAACTGTATGGAGCATTATATGGGGCATCTATGGGGCCATAACTGCATGCAGCATTATATGGGGCATCTATGGGGCCATAACTGCATGGAGAATTATATGGAGCATCTATGGGGCCATAACTGCATGGAGCATTATATGGGGCATCTATGGGGCCATAACTGCATGGAGCATTATATGGAGCATCTATGGGGCCATAACTGCATGGAGCATTATATGGGGCATCTATGGGGCCATAACTGCATGGAGCATTATATGGAGCATCTATGGGGCCATAACTGCATGGAGCATTATATGGAGCATTATATGGGGCCATAACTGCATGGAGCATTATATGGAGCATCTATGGGGCCATAACTGCATGGAGCATTATATGGAGCATCTATGGGGCCATAACTGCATGGAGCATTATATGGAGCATTATATGGGGCCATAACTGCATGGAGCATTATATGGAGCATCTATGGGGCCATAACTGCATGGAGCATTATACTACATCACTGTCCATATACTACGGGGACAAGCAGATTCTAGAATACCCGATGCGATAGAATCGGGCCACAATCTAGTATATATATAGTGTACAGTCAGTGTATATAGTGGGTATAATTCAGTATATATATTTATATATATATATATATATATATATATATATATATATATATATATATATGTATTCTGTGTATATTCGGTGAGCACATCCCGGTGTATAGATATCGGCCGCCATGATCCCGGCGGCACCGGGCGGCTCCTCCGTCCTGTCAGACCAGTCACCGCACAGCTTGTGGTAGGTGCCAATGCCCTTCGGTGCCGAGTGACTTCTGCGCATGCTCTATACCCCACAGCTCGCCGTAGATTCCCTCCCTTCGTTGCCGGGTCACCACTGCGCATGCTCTATGCCCCACATCCGCGGTCACAGTCGCTCCTCCCTACCCGCATGCGTAGTTAGGTGTGTCGGCAGTGCGCATGCTCTGTGTTTCCGCGTCGCCCGTGCAGGTTTCCGTTCCCTGTAGTCGTGCTCCGGTGCCGCACGGCGCGGTCAGCTGTGTGCGGAGCGGCCTGAGGAGCGCAGCGCGGGGTCACAGCGGTGACGTCATCTGATGATCTCCTCCACAGCCCGCGGCTCCGGGCGATGACCTCATCCCAGAGGAAGATGGCGGAGGCCGGCCCGTCCGACAACAAGAACACGTTGAAGAAGACGCGGTTTGACCTGCGCATCGTGCAGTCGTTCCTGGTGCGGGCGCGGGAGGAGCGTCCGCTGCTGTCCATCCCGGTGGTGGAGCTGGACGATCTGCTGGCCACCTTCATCCGCACCCACCGTAAGCCGGACGGCTCGGAGTACGAGGCGGGCACGCTGCGCGGCATCCTGGGCAGCCTGGACCGCCACTTCGAGAGGAGCGGCTACCCGCATGCCATCTACCGCTCCAAGGAGACCAAGTTCCAGAAGACGGTGGGCGCCATGCGGGAGCGGCAGTCCTACCTGAAGACGCTGAGCCGCGGGCCGCAGCCCGGCCCCCAGAGCCAGCCGCTGAGCGAGCGCGACATCGAGCGGCTCTACGCCACCGGCGCCATCGGCCTGCACAGCCCCACCGCCCTGCTGCACATGCTGTTCTTCAACATCGGCCTCCACTTCAGCCTCCGCACCCTGGAGCAGCACGGCCTCCGCTGGGGCGACATCGCCCTGAAGTCCGACCCCCAGGGCAGGAAGTACCTGGAGCACACCAAGAAGCTGAGCTCCGGCCGCGGCCGCCTGCACCCCGGCCACACCATGCGCATGCAGATCTACGAGAGCCCCGAGCAGCCCGACCGCGACGTGGTGAAGGCCTACGAGAAGTACGCGCAGGAGCGGCCCGACAGGATGAAGGCCCGAGACGCGCCCTTCTACCTCACGCCCCAGCCTGACCATCGCCCCGGCTATGCCCGCTGGTTCAAGAACCTGCCTGTGGGCGAGGCCAGGATCAGAGGCATCATGAAGCACCTAAAGATGGCCGCCGGCTTGTCCCCTCAGCCCCAGATTGTCGGAGCGGACAGCGAGACCGTGAACGGCTGCAAGAGCAATGGCCACACAGTGAAGAAAGATGGTGCGTAACCATGGCAACTGCCAGCCCCCATGGACCTCAGGGGTCCTGTCCTCCACACAACTGTGTCCATCAGCCCGATCCCACCGCCACATGGGACACATCGTGGTATTAGGAGACTCGCGGTCCGGCCAGAGAGATCGGCTCCTGAATACTCCGACTCACCACATATGTTCTGGAGTCTCAAAAGGATGAAGGACGACTGCTGCTAACTGTTATCTTCCCTCTGTTACAGATGAGGAGCCACCGTACACCGACCCGAACCGCTGCTCCCCAAACATCAAGGAAGAGTGGGAAGAGCCAGCAGAGATGAGTGAGCAGGAGAAGAGCCTCATACCCGGGCGGGTGAGAGAACAACCGAGTGCAGGAGGGAGTACATCCTGTGTTATACCCCAGAGCTGCACTCACTATTCTGCTGGTGCAGTCACTGTGTACATACATTACATTACTGATCCTGAGTTACATCCTGTATTATACTCCAGAGCTGCACTCACTATTCTGCTGGTGCAGTCACTGTGTACATACATTACATTACTGATCCTGAGTTACATCCTGTATTGTACCCCAGAGCTGCACTCACTATTCTGCTGGTGCAGTCACTGTGTACATACATCACATTACTGATCCTGAGTTACATCCTGTATTATACTCCAGAGCTGCACTCACTATTCTGCTGGTACAGTCACTGTGTACATACATTACATTACTGATCCTGAGTTACATCCTGTATTATACTCCAGAGCTGCACTCACTATTCTGCTGGTGCAGTCACTGTGTACATACATTACATTACTAATCCTGAGTTACATCCTGTATTATACTCCAGAGCTGCACTCACTATTCTGCTGGTGCAGTCACTGTGTACATACATTACATTACTGATCCTGAGTTACCTCCTGTATTATACCCCAGAGCTGCACTCACTATTCTGCTGGTGCAGTCACTGTGTACATACATTACATTACTGATCATGAGTTACATCCTGTATTATACTCCAGAGCTGCACTCACTATTCTGCTGGTGCAGTCACTGTGTACATACATTACATTACTGATCCTGAGTTGCACCCTGTATTATACCCCAGAGCTGCACTCACTATTCTGCTGGTGCAGTCACTGTGTACATACATTACATTACTGATCCTGAGTTACATCCTGTATTATACCCCAGAGCTGCACTCACTATTCTGCTGGTGCAGTCACAGTGTACATACATTACATTACTGATCCTGAGTTACCTCCTGTATTATACTCCAGAGCTGCACTCACTATTCTGCTGGTGCAGTCACTGTGTACATACATTACATTACTGATCCTGAGTTACCTCCTGTATTATACTCCAGAGCTGCACTCACTATTCTGCTGGTGCAGTCACTGTGTACATACATTACATTACTGATCCTGAGTTACCTCCTGTATTATACTCCAGAGCTGCACTCACTATTCTGCTGGTGCAGTCACTGTGTACATACATTACATTACTGATCCTGAGTTACCTCCTGTATTATACTCCAGAGCTGCACTCACTATTCTGCTGGTGCAGTCACTGTGTACATACAGTGCCTACAAGTAGTATTCAACCCCCTGCAGATTTAGCAGGTTTACACATTTGGAATTAACTTGGCATTGTGACATTTGGACTGTAGATCAGCCTGGAAGTGTGAAATGCACTGCAGCAAAAAAGAATGTTATTTCTTTGTTTATTTTGTTTATTTTTTTTTTTAAATTGGGAAAAGTTTTTTCAGAGGGTCATTTATTATTCAACCCCTCAACCCACCAGAATTCTGTTTGGTTCCCCTAAAGTATTAAGAAGTAGTTCAGGCACAAAGAACAATGAGCTTCACATGTTTGGATTAATTATCTCTTTTTCCAGCCTTTTCTGACTATTTAAGACCCTCCCCAAACTTGTGAACAGCACTCATACATGGTCAACATGGGGAACACAAAGGAGCATTCCAAGGCCATCAGAGACAAGATCGTGGAGGGTCACAAGGCTGGCAAGGGGTACAAAACCCTTTCCAAGGAGTTGGGCCTACCTGTCTCCACTGTTGGGAGCATCATCTGGAAGTGGAAGGCTTATGGAACTACTGTTAGCCTTCCACGGCCTGGACAGCCTTTGAAAGTTTCCTCCCGTGCCGAGGCCAGGTTTGTCCGAAGAGTCAAGGCTAACCCAAGGACAACAAGGAAGGAGCTCCGGGAAGATCTCATGGCAGTGGGGACATTGGTTTCAGTCAATACCATAAGTAACGTACTCCACCGCAATGGTCTCCGTTCCAGACGAGCCCGTAAGGTACCTTTACTTTCAAAGCGTCATGTCAAGGCTCGTCTACAGTTTGCTCGTGATCACTTGGAGGACTCTGAGACTGACTGGTTCAAGGTTCTCTGGTCTGATGAGACCAAGATCGAGATCTTTGGTGCCAACCACACACGTGACGTTTGGAGACTGGATGGCACTGCATACTACCCCAAGAATACCATCCCTACAGTCAAGCATGGTGGTGGCAGCATCATGCTGTGGGGCTGTTTCTCAGCCAAGGGGCCTGGCCATCTGGTCCGCATCCATGGGAAGATGGATAGCACGGCCTACCTGGAGATTTTGGCCAAGAACCTCCGCTCCTCCATCAAGGATCTTAAGATGGGTCGTCATTTCATCTTCCAACAAGACAACGACCCAAAGCACACAGCCAAGAAAACCAAGGCCTGGTTCAAGAGGCAAAAAATCAAGGTGTTGCAGTGGCCTAGTCAGTCTCCTGACCTTAACCCAATTGAAAACTTGTGGAAGGAGCTCAAGATTAAAGTCCACATGAGACACCCAAAGAACCTAGATAACTTGGAGAAGATCTGCATGGAGGAGTGGGCCAAGATAACTCCAGAGACCTGTGCCGGCCTGATCAGGTCTTATAAAAGACGATTATTAGCTGTAATTGCAAACAAAGGTTATTCCACAAAATATTAAACCTAGGGGTTGAATAATAATTGACCCACACTTTTATGTTTAAAATTTATAAAAATTTAACTGAGCAACAAAACGTTTTGGTTTGTAAGATTTATGCATCTGTTAATAAATCCTGCTCTTGTTTGAAGTTTGAAGGCTCTAACTTATTTGCATCTTATTAAACCTGCTAAATCTGCAGGGGGTTGAATACTACTTTTAGGCACTGTACATTACATTACTGATCCTGAGTTACATCCTGCATTATTCTCCAGAGCTGCACTCACTATTCTGCTGGTGCAGTCACTGTGTACATACATTACATTACTGATCCTGAGTTACATCCTGTATTATACTCCAGAGCTGCACTCACTTTTCTGCTGGTGCAGTCACTGTGTACATACATTACATTACTGATCCTGAGTTACATCCTGTGTTATACTCCAGAGCTGCACTCACTGTTCTGCTGGTGCAGTCACTGTGTACATACATTACATTACTGATCTGGTGTTACCTCCTGTATTATACTCCAGAGCTGCACTCACTATTCTGCTGGTGCAGTCACTGTGTACATACATTACATTACTGATCCTGAGTTACATCCTGTATTATACTCCAGAGCTGCACTCACTATTCTGCTGGTGCAGTCACTGTGTACATACATTACATTACTGATCCTGAGTTACATCCTGTGTTATACTCCAGAGCTGCACTCACTGTTCTGCTGGTGCAGTCACTGTGTACATACATTACTGATCCTGAGTTACCTCCTGTATTATACTCCAGAGCTGCACTCACTATTCTGCTGGTGCAGTCACTGTGTACACACATTACATTACTGATCCTGAGTTACATCCTGTATTATACCCCAGAGCTGCACTCACTGTTCTGTGTAATATCACTGACTGATGTGCATATAATGAGTCTCCATGTATCAGTAACTGTCTCCTTTGGCCGCCGGTCACGTCTCTCTGATCTCCAGGGTGTGGTCACGTTCCATGATGTGGCCGCGTATTTCTCCGCTAAGGAATGGCTAAGACTGGAGGAATGGCAGAAGGAGCTGTACAAGAACGTGATGCGGGAGATCCACGCTGCTCTGGAGGGCATGGGTAAGACGAGGCACAGGACTGTTCAGTGTGGGGTAAAGGGGAAGGCTGCAACTTGGGCTCGGACATGGTGGGGAGGTAGCGATGTCTTCACCATGGTTTTATGGAAGGATCTTCACACAGCTAATCTCATAGGTGGATTTTTCGTATTTGCCCCTTTTCTGGAGAAGAGATTTAATGATTTACTACTTCTTCACAGGGTATAAGATCATAAATGGAGACGTCCTCCTGAAGATCAAGGACGAGGAGCAGAAGAAAAAGAGTCTGGAGCCCGGGCAGTGTGAGTGTGATCCGATGCTCTCCTAGTCTAGTGCCCACATGTATACGGGGGACGCTCTGCTGTAGGGTCGTGCAGTGTTGGAGGGTATGACCATGTGGCCTTGTACGGAGGACGCTCTGCTGTAGGGTTGTGCAGTGTTGGAGGGTATGACCATGTGGCCTTGTACGGAGGACGCTCTGCTGTAGGGCTGTGCAGTGTTGGAGGGTATGACCATGTGGCCTTGTACGGAGGACGCTCTGCTGTAGGGCTGTGCAGTGTTGGAGGGTATGACCATGTGGCCTTGTACGGAGGACGCTCTGCTGTAGGGTTGTGCAGTGTTGGAGGGTATGACCATGTGGCCTTGTACGGAGGACGCTCTGCTGTAGGGTTGTGCAGTGTTAGAGGGTATGACCATGTGGCCTTGTACGGAGGACGCTCTGCTGTAGGGTTGTGCAGTGTTGGAGGGTATGACCATGTGGCCTTGTACGGAGGATTCTCTGCTGTAGGGTTGTGCAGTGTTGGAGGGTATGACCATGTGGCCTTGTACGGAGGACGCTCTGCTGTAGGGCTGTGCAGTGTTGGAGGGTATGACCATGTGGCCTTGTACGGAGGATTCTCTGCTGTAGGGTTGTGCAGTGTTGGAGGGTATGACCATGTGGCCTTGTATGTAGGACGCTCTGCTGTAGGGCTGTGCAGTGTTGGAGGGTATGACCATGTGGCCTTGTACGGAGGACGCTCTGCTGTAGGGTTGTGCAGTGTTGGAGGGTATGACCATGTGGCCTTGTACGGAGGACGCTCTGCTGTAGGGCTGTGCAGTGTTGGAGGGTATGACCATGTGGCCTTGTACGGAGGACGCTCTGCTGTAGGGTTGTGCAGTGTTGGAGGGTATGACCATGTGGCCTTGTATGGAGGACGCTCTGCTGTAGGGCTGTGCAGTGTTGGAGGGTATGACCATGTGGCCTTGTACGGAGTATTCTCTGCTGTAGGGTTGTGCAGTGTTGGAGGGTATGACCATGTGGCCTTGTATGGAGGACGCTCTGCTGTAGGGTTGTGCAGTGTTGGAGGGTATGACCATGTGGCCTTGTACGGAGGACGCTCTGCTGTAGGGCTGTGCAGTGTTGGAGGGTATGACCATGTGGCCTTGTACGGAGGACGCTCTGCTGTAGGGTTGTGCAGTGTTGGAGGGTATGACCATGTGGCCTTGTATGGCGGACGCTCTGCTGTAGGGTTGTGCAGTGTTGGAGGGTATGACCATGTGGCCTTGTACGGAGGACGCTCTGCTGTAGGGCTGTGCAGTGTTGGAGGGTATGACCATGTGGCCTTGTACGGAGGACGCTCTGCTGTAGGGTTGTGCAGTGTTGGAGGGTATGACCATGTGGCCTTGTATGGAGGACGCTCTGCTGTAGGGTTGTGCAGTGTTGGAGGGTATGACCATGTGGCCTTGTACGGAGGACGCTCTGCTGTAGGGCTGTGCAGTGTTGGAGGGTATGACCATGTGGCCTTGTACGGAGGACGCTCTGCTGTAGGGTTGTGCAGTGTTGGAGGGTATGACCATGTGGCCTTGTATGGAGGACGCTCTGCTGTAGGGTTGTGCAGTGTTGGAGGGTATGACCATGTGGCCTTGTACGGAGGACGCTCTGCTGTAGGGTTGTGCAGTGTTAGAGGGTATGACCATGTGGCCTTGTACGGAGGACGCTCTGCTGTAGGGTTGTGCAGTGTTGGAGGGTATGACCATGTGGCCTTGTACGGAGGACGCTCTGCTGTAGGGCTGTGCAGTGTTGGAGGGTATGACCATGTGGCCTTGTACGGAGGACGCTCTGCTGTAGGGTTGTGCAGTGTTGGAGGGTATGACCATGTGGCCTTGTATGTAGGACGCTCTGCTGTAGGGCTGTGCAGTGTTGGAGGGTATGACCATGTGGCCTTGTACGGAGGACGCTCTGCTGTAGGGTTGTGCAGTGTTAGAGGGTATGACCATGTGGCCTTGTATGGAGGACGCTCTGCTGTAGGGTTGTGCAGTGTTAGAGGGTATGACCATGTGGCCTTGTACGGAGGATTCTCTGCTGTAGGGTTGTGCAGTGTTGGAGGGTATGACCATGTGGCCTTGTATGTAGGACGCTCTGCTGTAGGGCTGTGCAGTGTTGGAGGGTATGACCATGTGGCCTTGTACGGAGGACGCTCTGCTGTAGGGCTGTGCAGTGTTGGAGGGTATGACCATGTGGCCTTGTACGGAGGACGCTCTGCTGTAGGGCTGTGCAGTGTTGGAGGGTATGACCATGTGGCCTTGTACGGAGGACGCTCTGCTGTAGGGTTGTGCAGTGTTGGAGGGTATGACCATGTGGCCTTGTATGGAGGACGCTCTGCTGTAGGGCTGTGCAGTGTTGGAGGGTATGACCATGTGGCCTTGTACGGAGGACGCTCTGCTGTAGGGTTGTGCAGTGTTGGAGGGTATGACCATGTGGCCTTGTATGGAGGACGCTCTGCTGTAGGGTTGTGCAGTGTTGGAGGGTATGACCATGTGGCCTTGTACGGAGGACGCTCTGCTGTAGGGCTGTGCAGTGTTGGAGGGTATGACCATGTGGCCTTGTACGGAGGACGCTCTGCTGTAGGGTTGTGCAGTGTTGGAGGGTATGACCATGTGGCCTTGTATGGAGGACGCTCTGCTGTAGGGTTGTGCAGTGTTGGAGGGTATGACCATGTGGCCTTGTACGGAGGATTCTCTGCTGTAGGGTTGTGCAGTGTTGGAGGGTATGACCATGTGGCCTTGTACGGAGGACGCTCTGCTGTAGGGTTGTGCAGTGTTAGAGGGTATGACCATGTGGCCTTGTACGGAGGACGCTCTGCTGTAGGGTTGTGCAGTGTTAGAGGGTATGACCATGTGGCCTTGTACGGAGGACGCTCTGCTGTAGGGCTGTGCAGTGTTGGAGGGTATGACCATGTGGCCTTGTACGGAGGATTCTCTGCTGTAGGGTTGTGCAGTGTTGGAGGGTATGACCATGTGGCCTTGTACGGAGGACGCTCTGCTGTAGGGTTGTGCAGTGTTGGAGGGTATGACCATGTGGCCGCTTGCTCATTTGTCCACTTCTATTCTCTCCTGACAGCACAAGATTCCAGAATCGCTCCAGACATCTTATTGAGAGTCAAACACGACGGAGGAGACCATGAGCAACTGGAGGAGGAGCGCGAGACATCCAGCCCTGGTGAGTCTGCTACACAATGTTCGTCAGTCTGATCTGCAGTCACTGTTCTGTTGTCTTCTACTTTAATCTCTATCACTGGGGTAGCGCTGTGGTGGCTGTATATTAGTGATGTAACCCCGGTGGGGGTGGTGACTATTACTGTTGCGATGCGGTGGAGGTGGCGGCTGTATTACTGGTATAGCGCTGTGGAGGTGGCTGCTGTATCACTATTGTACCGATGTGGAGGTGACGGCTGTATTACTATTGTAGCGATGTGGAGATGGCGGCTGTATTATTGCTACAGGGTGGTGGAGGTGCTGGCTGTATTACTATTGTAGCAAGGTGTAGGTGGCGGCTGTATTACTATAGTACCTTGGTGAAGGTGGCGGAGTGGGGGTGGCGGCTGTATTACTATTGTAGCTTGGTGAAGGTGGCGGAGTGGGGGTGGCGGCTGTATTAATGGTATAGTGCGGTGGAGTTGTCGGCCGTATTAGTATTGTAGCGCGGTGGAGTTGGAACTTGTGTTCTGATATAACGTGGTGAAGGTGGCGGCTGTATTACTATTGTAGCGCAGTGGAGGCGGCGACTGTATTAATGGTATAGTGCGGTGGAGTTGGCAGCTGTATTACTATTGTAGCATGGTGGAGGTGGCGGCTGTAATACTGGTATAGCGCAGTGGAGGTGGCGGCAGTTTCACTATTTTAGCATGGTAGAGGTGGCGACTGTATTACTGGTATAATGCTGTGGAGGTGGTGGCTGTATTATCGGTATAACACGGTGGACTTGGCGGCTGTATTACTATTGTAGCAGTGGAGGTGGCGGCAGTATTACTATTGTAGCATGGTGGAGGTGGCGGCTGTATTACTGGTATAATGCTGTATTACTGGTATAATGCTGTGGAGGTGGTGGCTGTATTATCGGTATAGCACGGTGGAGGTGGCGGCTGTATTACTATTGTAGCATGGTGGAGGTGGCGGCTGTATTACTGGTATAATGCTGTATTACTGGTATAATGCTGTGGAGGTGGTGGCTGTATTATCGGTATAGCACGGTGGAGGTGGCGGCTGTATTACTGGTATAACGTGGTGGACTTGGCGGCTGTATTACTATTGTGGTGGAGATGGAGGCTCTGTTTCTGGTATAGAACGGTGGAGGTTGTGGCTGTATTACTGGTACAGTGGTGGCTGTATTTCTGTAATTGCATGGTGGAGGTGGTGGCTGTATTACTATTGCATCGTGGTTGAGGTTTCAGCTTTATTACTGGTATAGAGGTGGCGGCTGTATTACTGTTGTAGCACTGTGGATGTGGTGGCTGTGTTTCTGGTATAGTGCAGTGTAGGTGGCGGCTGTATTACTGGTATAGCGTGGTGGAGGTGGCGGCTGTTTTACCGGTATATCTTGGTGGAGCGTGGCGGCTGTATTACTATTGTAGCGTGGTGGTTGTATTCCTGGTATGGCGTGGTGAAGATGGCGCCTGTATTACTATTGTAGTGTGGTGGAGGTGGCAGCTTTATTACTGGTATCGCGCAGAGGTGGTGGCAGCTGTTTTTCTGGTATAGCGTTGTGGAGGTGGTGCCTGTATTACTGGTATAGTGTGGTGGTTGTGACGGCTGTGTTACTGGTATAGTGCGGTAGAGGTGGCAGCTGGATTGGTGGCATAGCGCGGTGGAGGTGGCAGCTGTGTTACTGGTATAGTGCGGTGGAGGTGGCAGCTGTATTACTGGTATAGCGTGGTGGAGGTGGCGGCTGTGTTACTGGTATAGCGCGGTGGAGGTGGCGGCTGCGTTACTGGTATAGCGCTGTGGAGGTGGCGGCTGTGTTACTGGTATAGCGTGGTGGAGGTGGCGGCTGTATTACTGGTATAGCGCGGTGGAGGTGGCGGCTGGATTGCTAGTATAGTGCGGTGGAGGTGGCGGCTGGATTGCTGGCATAGTGCAGTGGAGGTGGCAGCTACTGTTATAGCGCGGTGGAGGTGGCGGCTGGATTGCTGGTATAGTGCGGTGGAGGTGGCAGCTACTGATATAGCGCAGTGGAGGTGGCGGCTGTATTACTGGTATAGCGCGGTGGAGGTGGCGGCTGTATTGCTGGTATAGCGCGGTGGAGGTGGCGGCTGTATTGCTGGTATAGCGCGGTGGAGGTGGCAGCTGAATTGCTGGTATAGTGCGGTAGAGGTGGCAGCTACTGGTATAGCGCGGTGGAGGTGGCGGCTGTATTTCTAATGTAGCATGGTGGAGGTGGCTGCTACGTTACCGGCACATGTCAGATGTATCTCTGATTGGCCTCTGATTCCAGGTATCCCAGGATTCGATCCTGATCTTTCCTTGTGGAACTTAAAAGAAGACATGTTTTCTCCAGAGGACGGCAAGGAGCAGACGCTACATGCTGACGCAGGTGTGTAAATCTGTCCGCCATGTCCTGATTAAGTGCTTTTGAAGGGGTACATACCACTTCTAATCATTCACAGAAATGTCATAGCGTGTTGCCTAAGATGGTCTCTACAGATCGATCACAACACTTAGTACTGGTCAGGTCGTTTACACCAAACTCATAACTTGTAGCTGGGGCCAACGACATGTCACATGAGTGCCCTTGATGCTTTTACTGGTCACCAAGTGCTCCGTCTGCGGGCCTGTCTTCCGTCTGCGGGCCTGTCTTCCGTCTGCGGGCCTGTCTTCCGTCTGCGGGCCTGTCTTCCGTCTGCGGGCCTGTCTTCCGTCTGCGGGCCTGTCTTCCGTCTGCTGGCCTGTCTTCCATCCCATGAGTTGCTTTCTCATCCGGTGACCATGGTATCCTCCGTATCAGACTTGTAGTGATGGTCTTGTTCTTCCACAGATGCAGACATCATCTCTTTGTCGCAGCCAACCTTTGCCTCTAACCGGGAGCCACTACCGGGTATCTCCACCCTCTGCGTAACCACTCGACCCCGTCCTGGCAAGAGAAAGCGGCGTCCCCCTCAGAGGCGGAGTTATGAGAAAACTGCAGACACTGAAGACGATGACTTGGATGAAGACAATCACAAGCAGCGACTGCCAGGTCGTAACCTTTCCCCCAAAGAGCGAGGTGACTGGATGCCCCACGAGAAGATCGTGCAGTGTGACCTGTGCGAGCGCACCTTCAGTAAGCGCACCAATGTGCTAGAGACGCACCAGTTCTGTCCTCAGTGTGGGGGAACTCTAAACCCACTGCACAGCAGCAACAGGTTCCTTGAGACCACCACTCACCAGGTTGCTGACGCTAACCCCAGCTTCTCCTGCCATCTGCAGGGCCCGGTGGGGTGAGTTTCCCAGTGGCGACCCTCTATCGTCTACACTGGATCATAATTTATTACGAGGAGTGTGCAGCCTTCATTTTAGTAGAGACGTTATTCCCGCTGGCGATCCACCCTTCATATCGCCTAGCCCGATGAACACAGGTAGGCACGAGTCAAGGACAGTGTTAGCGCCACAGCCGTGCCTTATTGTAAGATCCCGGTCTTCCTTTTATAGCCTGGACACATTGGCATCACCCCTAGCGGCTGCCTTGGCACTGGGATTGGTCTGTTGTTTTTAGAGGGTGATGTTTTGCTCCTCTACCACCCTGAGCAGTGCTGGACACAGCTCGAAGACTGGGCCAGATGTGGGCATTTTTTATGGGACGGCACCACAGTTATTGGAAACGTCAGACAGTATTATGCGTGGGGCCGTCGGCACTGTTTCATCATTGGTTTTAACTTTTATGTGTTTTAATGTTTGTTTTTATTTTAATTATAAATGCGGAGGTAAAGATGATGTGGGGTGATGGATCCCCGCTACCAGTAACAGGCTGATTGTGGCTGTGGCAGTCCATTATTTCCAGTATATAAATGAGGGTTTTTATATCCGTACCCCGAGAACTGAAGACGGCGGCCACTGCATAGCATGGCTCCTGACCCCTTCTAACCACTGGCCAGAATTATAGGGGAGACCGTTTGCCTTCCACTTGGATAGAATTAAAATCTATACTGCAGCATCCAGTATTATTGGTTATACTCCCATCCCTCTAGAGCGGAACTCACAATTCTGCCATTATATCCTACATCAGTTCCTACATTCCAGTGCCGGACCACCGATAACAAGATGTATGCCACATGCAGTGCTCCAGTCTCCATACCTTCTCTACATGACATTGGATGCAGGTCGGAAACTGGAGGGTTGTATACTACTGTGCAAAAGTTTTAGGTCGGTGTGGGAAAAAATGCTGCAGAGTAGGAAACTTTCAAAAATGGAAGTGTTAATAGGATTTACATTTCTCATTTCTTAATAAAATGATTAACAGTATCTGGTGACCACCTGTGGCAGTCATCCTCTGTGTCTGGTGACCACCCGTCACAGTCATCCTCTGTGTCTGGTGACCACCCGTCGCAGTCATCCTCTGTGTCTGGTGACCGCCCATCGCAGTCATCCTCTGTGTCTGGTGACCGCCCGTCGCAGTCATCCTCTGTGTCTGGTGACCGCTCGTCGCAGTCATCCTCTGTGTCTGGTGACCGCTCGTCGCAGTCATCCTCTGTGTCTGGTGACCGCCCGTCGCAGTCATCCTCTGTGTCTGGTGACCGCCCGTCGCAGTCATCCTCTGTGTCTGGTGACCGCCCGTCGCAGTCATCCTCTGTGCCTGGTGACCGCCCGTCGCAGTCATCCTCTGTGTCTGGTGACCGCCCGTCGCAGTCATCCTCTGTGTCTGGTGACCGCCCATCGCAGTCATCCTCTGTGTCTGGTGACCGCCCGTCGCAGTCATCCTCTGTGTCTGGTGACCGCTCGTCGCAGTCATCCTCTGTGTCTGGTGACCACCCGTCGCAGTCATCCTCTGTGTCTGGTGACCACCCGTCGCAGTCATCCTCTGTGGCTGGTGACCACCCGTCGCAGTCATACTCTCTGGTGACCTCCAGTCGCCTCCATCACTTCTGCTCCTCGCTTGTACACAGGTTATGGAGGCTTTCGGCAGGAGGTTGTGCCAAACATCTTGGAGAACGGACCTCAGATCTTCTGTGTATGAGGCTTGTGCAGATCCTTCTGTCTCTTCATGTGATCCCGGACAGACTGGATGATGTGAGATCGGGTCTCTACAGGGAGACGGATCATCACTTCTAGGACCTCTTGGACATTGGCTGGTTGGTTGGGGCCATTCTAAAATTTGGAGCCAGACACACCTCCCTGATGGAATTACAAGATGTATAAATATTTGCATGTATTTCTCAGCATTGGGAATACTAAGAAATAGGCAACGTTGAGCATGATGGTCAGCCAAGTAAATGTAGTGCAGCAGATTCATGTTGTTTCCGTTCTGAATTGGAGGAGGACCAGCAGTGCCATCAGATCAGAAATGGCAGCGACCAGTGGAACAACTACACCCATCCACTGTCTGGAAACTCTGGCCAGAAGTCGTCTTACTGGAAGAATTGTGGCCGTAAACCAGACCTTCCACAAGGGAAGACGGCCATGTGACTCAACTACAGTTATGTATGAAAACAGGAACTAGGGGTAGAAGATTGTCCGCAGGTCTCTGGACTGAGGAGTGAAATGTGGAAAATTTGGCTGTTACAGAAGCAGATTGTTTCCGGAGGGCGTGGGAGCAGCACAGTAATTAGGGTCTGCAGGAGCGGGGATGCACAGTGGGGGGTCCTGCAAGTTTGAGGATGCATTTAAGCAAATTGTGTTGTCCATTTGGGCACGATTAATGGTGTCCTCAGTGCTGAAAAATCCATGAGATACTTCTCCATCCTGTAATACCACCAGGAGGCATCTGGCCGCAGAATAAATATGGAGCCAACATCATTAAGGATGAGGCGTCTTGGGAGTAATGATCCGGCCTCACAGATCACTGGTCTCATATCATCCAGTCTGTCTGGGGTCACATGAAGAGACAGAAGGATCCGCACTAGCTTCATACATAGAAACATGGAATTTTAAAGTTGGAAGGAACCTCCAAGGTCATTCTGTCCAACCCCCTGCTCAATGCAGGAGTCACTAAACCATCTCAGACAGATGTCTGTCCAGCCTCTGAAGATTTCCATTGAAGGAGAACTCACCACCTCTCGTGGCTGCCTGTTCCACTCATTGATCAACCTCACTGTCAAAAGTTTCTTCTAATATCTAATCTGTATCTTCTCACTTTCAGTTTCATTCCATTGCTTATCGTGTTTCCATGTGCAAATGACAATACTGATGATCCCTCTACACTGTGACGGCCCTTCATATATTTCTAGACTTCTATTAAGTCTCCTCTTAGCCTTCTTTTTTACAAGCTAAACATTCCCAGATCCTTTAATCATTCCTTGTAAGATATACTTTCCAATCTGTTCACCATCCTGGTCGCTCTTCTCTGAACTTGCTCCAGTTTTTCAATGCATTTTTAAAATGTGGTGCGCAGAACTGGACACAGTATTCCAGATGAGGCCTGACCAAGGAGGAGTAGAGGTGGAGAATTACTTAATATGATCTTGACTCAATGCTTATTTTAATACATACTAGAACTATTTGCCTTTTTTGTTGCTGCATCACATTGTTGACTCATGGGCAGTTTGTGATCTATTAGTATATCCATGTCTTTTTCACATATGCTGTTGCTTAGTTCTATTCCTCCCATTCTATAAATGTAATTTTCGTTTTTCTTGGCCAAATGTAGAATCTCTATTAGTTGCTGCCCATTGTTCAGGATTATCTAGGTCCTTCTGAATCCTTTCTCGGACTTCTCTAGTGTTAGCTATCCCTCCTAGCTTTGCATAGTCTGCAAATCTGATTAGTTTACCTTCAGTTCCCTTATCTAAATAATTTATAAAAATGTTGAACACGGGGGCCAGGACAGATCCTTGTGGTACCCCACTTGAAACACTCTTCCAATTGGATGTGCAACTATTTATTACCACTCTTTGAGTACGATTATTGAGCCAGTTATAAATCCACCTAACTGTAGCCTTGTCAATCCCATACTTGATGATTTTTTTTCAATAAGAATAGTATAAGATACTTTATCAAATGCTTTGCTGAAGTTGAGATATACTATATCTACCGCATTTCCCTGATCCACCCAGTCAGTGATTCCATCATAGAACGAAATTAGATTAGTCTGGCATGACTTGTTTGCTACAAACCCATGCTGGCTCTGGTTAATTACTGTATTCTTATCCAAGTACTTACATACATGCTGTTTAATAATTTGTTCACAGATCTTTCCTGGTATAAAAGTAAGGCTTACTGGCCTGTAATTTCCTGGCTCCGTTTTCTTCCCTTTTTTGAAGATAGGGACAACATTTTGCCCTTCTCCAATCTTCTGGGACTTCTCCTGGATTTTTCAAAGATTTGGGCTAGTGGTTCTACAATTTCCTTTGCTAATTCATTCAGTACCCTAGGATGTAATTCATCTGGACAAGGAGATTTAAATTAGCTAAGTGTTATCTTGCCATCTTTTTGTTTATGGATAGTATGGATTCTTTTATTCCTTCAATAGCACAGAAGCTCTTTGTTCAGTTCTCCTAGATGTTTCTCCTTCATAACCATAATGGTGACTCGGTGGTTAGCAAATCATGGGTTCAAATCCAACCAAAGGCAACATCTGCAAGCAGTTTGTATGTACTCCGCGTGTTTGCGTGGGTTTTTCCTCCAGGTTCTTCGATTTCCTCCCACACTCCAAAGACATACTCATCGGGAATGTAGATTGCGATCCCTGGAGACAGTGATGAGATCTGTAAAGCACTATAGAAATGAGTAAATAAATAACTTCTGCACCAGTGATCGAGAAGAACTGGCGGTCACGTAATGTTGATGGGACTTAGACTTATCTTTTGTTTACCTAATAGTTTACATTTTTAATTGACAAAAAAATAAATCCTTTTATTGTAGCATTCTTTGCAGCATTTTGTTCCCCACACCTGCCTAAATCTTTTTTCACAATACTGTATGTGATGTCTTGAACCTATAAAAGTGACAGTCACTATAGCTCTGGATGTATCGGCAGAATAGTGACTGCAGCCCTGGATGTGACGAGAATGTTATAAAAACCGGCGTGGGAAAAATAAGTGCCTCCTCCTTCAGTCTCTTCACCTCCTCATTCTTAGCTGGTGTACTACATCAGATTAAAATATATTGACGTTCAGACATCCGGTCCTGACGTGTGGACTCGCCATTTCTCTGGCTTTGCGGCTGAGCTTGGGTCACTGACAGACCCTTCTGATGAAAAGTCATCCTTATCAGGTGGTTATGAAAGGGTTAAATCCACAGTGAACACTTATAGCTTTTACTGAAGAAGATGAACATGCTGTAGCTATAAAGGTCATATTTCGTGCATCAGTCCCCATGTTCAACACACCCCGAGTCCAACAAAGCTTCTTCTAGACAAGAGGAGGGGGCATTTACTTTTGCCCTATAATTTACACAGGCAATCTCTGCCTGCTTATTGGCGGTCTTAACAATCTTGAAATGTGCAGCAGTGACTCGAGCATGGCATTTGTTCAGCCGCGATACTCGATGCGTACCCAAGAACCCTGATTCACGATTGAGTGGCAAGCACGGTCGCTCTTCAGTAATGACCAAGCTGTTATGAAATAGTGTCACGCTCACGCCCTGACTGATGGACGTGAGCTCAGGGGGGGTTTGTGGCCCCACTGTGCCTCTGATGGCGAGGTCAGGCTTGTGCGGCAGGCAGCTGCCAGGTGCTACTCCAGGGTGGTGTCTGGTTGTGGCTGCTGATCCCACTTGGAGAACAGGAACACTGGGACAGGTGTGGGCATCAGGCAGGACTAGCAGATGAGCATGAATGAAACTCAGACGAGTAGGCTGGCACGGCTGAGACACAGGACTGGCAGGCACGGCAGAGACAGCTGGCAGGCACGGCAGAGAACACAGGGCTGGCAGGAACGGCAGAGACACGGCAAGTTGGTGTGTATGAAGGAACAGGTAGGGACCTGTTCACACAGGAGGTACAGGCAAGGAAACAAGCAGGAAGAAATGGAGTATGAAGGAACAGGTTGGGACTTGTTCACACAGGAGGTGAACCGCAAGGTATGCGGAGAGGAGCTGCAGCAAGAGATTCTGCAGGAGCAGAGTAGAATGGAGCAGGAGTGCGGAGCAGAGGCAAAGCCGCGGAGCGACAAGGGTAGAACCACAAAGTGCAGAGACGAGCAGAGCAAGCCCCAGAGTGCAGAGCAAAGTCACAGGTTGCAGAGTAAAAGCATAGCAAGGTCGCAGAGTGCAGAACCGAGAGCAGAGCAGAGAGGCACTGCAGGGAAAGAAACCACAGACGAGACGGAGGTAGGACAAAGTTCAGACAAGGTAATGGAACAAGACAAGGTATAAGAACAAAGACACAGGGACCAGGATATTCTGCCTCCTGGAGGGCGGACAAACCTAAACAAGGCAAAGCAAGGACACAGTCGCAGAGACCAGGATATACAGCCTCCTGGAGGGCAGATCAACAAGAACAAGGCAAAGCTAAGAGTAGAGCCTCCAGAGATGGAGTAACACAGAGCAAGGCCTGCCAGCTCAGAAGCTAGGCACTAACTGAGTTTACACATTGCACAGGCCCAGTCCACATGATGGAGCTTCCCTAAATACTGGAGGCCTCTTGGTAATTGGTCAGGAACAGATTAGGCAGGTGCGCCCTGATTCTATAAGAACCAGAGAGTTCAGGCGCTGCCCGCCTATGCACACAGCCAGGAAGCAAGCAGAGAGCAGAGGCACAGAATATGGAGCTGGCAACAAACAGAAACCACAATATGACCTGGAGCAGTGGGTAAGAGTGTGAGAGATGAGAGGCCATGCCGTGATGCCAGCAGAGTTGTTACACATAGTCCTTCAGTTTCATCCCATCTTTCAGAAAATCGGTAGGAGTCAGAGTGAACAGTGGCATTCCCAGTTGTAGTCGGCCATTGCCTGTGGTATAATGATGCTAGTTGTAGACACTACATTTAGGGTATGAGCAGGCGTGTCCAACAGGGGCGCTGTCCCATGCTGTGATATGTCCTGTACATGACAAGCACAAGGTTAGGTCGCCCGGCCCTCGCTGCACTGACAGTAGAGCACAGAGGGCAGGCGTAGGACTTCAGCATGGTTACGGTGAAGACTTCCAGGATGATGGCTCCAGTCGCTGCTATGTAGATGAGATTTGCACTCAGTAGTTAGGTCAGAGGTTCTTCCTATAACGGTGTACGGTCTGACCGCTGTGACTTCATCGCCTTTACACAAACTCTTATTGTAGGCTGTGTCTTGGGAACAACATTGCATTGTTTTATAATTTCACCTTTTCTGACGTCCTAATCCTGTAGTGACTTATCCAGCAATAAATCTGTTTTATATACTAGAGTCCACATTATCCTCACAACTGGAGCGTGATCTTCATGCAAAGTGGGGAAAGCATTCGACTGATACTATAAAAAGGAGACATTCCTGATGTCACATGCGGGATACGTTCTGGTCACTGAGCTCACATACGGGAGATGTTCCGGTGACTGACTTTGCATATGGGAGATGTTTTGGTGACTGACCTTGCACGCGGGAGACGTTTCGGTGACTGACCTCGCACGCTGGAGACGCTCCCGATGACTGACCTCGCATGCGGGAGACGTTCCCGGTGACTGACTTTGCATATGGGAGATGTTTTGGTGACTGACCTTGCACGCGGGAAATGCTCCCGGTGACTGACCTTGCACACGGGGGACGCGCCGGTGACTGACTTCACATATGGCAGACGCTCCGGTGACTGACTGCACGCGGGAGATGTTTTGGTGACTAACCTCGCATGCGGGAGACGTTTCGGTGACTGACCTCGCACGCTGGAGACGCTCCCGATGACTGACCTCGCATGCGGGAGACAGTTTAGTAGTATATATTGTTAGCACTCCTGAATCACAGCGCTGAGTGCTACTTCCTCCTGACCCTTTCACTATTCTTCAGCATAATGTGTACCTCTGATATGGCTTAATAAGCCAGCTCATAGATGGCAATTTGCCATATGAGTATTCAGATCATTGGTGTCGACGTCATTGGTGTAAGTGCAGGATTATAACTGCGTTTCCACAAATTACTGCACCCTGGTGAGACTTAATGCAGTACTCAAGCCACGAATCCCAATGGTGCTGCTATACAGACATCTCTGTTGGACGGAGTTGTGGAATTGTCTGAACAAGTAATTCATCGATCTACGAGTCAACGGATCTCAGCTCAGTTGGTGCATGTTCATTCGGCACTGATGGTCGCACAAGAGAAGGCAACCATTACTACTCCAGAACTGCAGCTTCCTCCCCTTTTACCTACTCCAACAACGTTCAACGGGAACTTTAAGCGATATAATCCTACTTATCTGGTACATGCAGTTCAATCCTGGGCACCAGTTCATAGAGAGGATGCCCTGGAGACCCATAGCTGCGCAGGACAATCCATGTACCCATAGCCACAAACCACATGCTGATTTTTGGCTCATGCCTGAGCAGTGGGTACGGCTTGTGTGAATTTTTTGCCAGCATATTTTTGGCTCCTTCACGACATATTATGTCATATGTCATGTATCTGCCTTTAATGCGGGCTCTGGCGTGGAGTCTGCATCTTTTCTGGCACATGACAGCTGATTTTATCAGCTGACATGTGCCCCTAACAGCAGTGGGTGGAATCACGATCCACCCACGGCTGTTAACAAGTTAAATGCCGCTGTCAATCTCTGACAGCAGCATTTAACATATCCGCGCCGGTATCTCATCACTAGCTTCACCCATCAGTGCCCCTGTCATATGAATGCGGGGCACCAATGGTTTGGCATGACAACCCAAGGTCTGCAGGAGACCCCCCTCAGTTGTCATTGCCTGTCTGCTATAAGCGCCACCCCATAGCCGGCTTTCATAGATGATCATAGACAGGTTGGGGCGGTTTTCAGGCCTCCCAGACCTGACCAAGGTGCCTCGGGGATTAAGGCACTACAGGGGGTTCATCAAGAGGCATAGATACAGTCAGGCTGCAGACAGTAAGTGAGCTAATTCAATTATCAGCCTTTTGGAAGGTAATTGAAACTGTAGACAATATGGGGAATACACGGAATGATACAGGGCAACAAGAGAACACTATGAAAATCAGTAAAATATAAATATACACAAAATGATACCCACATAACATATCACACCCCTGTGAGTACTGGACCCGGTACCGAGTACCCCACGGCCCTGGTGGGTGACTCAAAATCACTTCTTATTAGTGTCCTTTTAAAACCTATCTGCAGGGAGAGAGGGGGCGGGTGCGGCTGGTCAGATGATGTCTATTTCGCATATAGAGGCTCTTGTACTGGTCTGGCTGCGAGTCTCCCGAACCGAGCGTGACCACTACATAGAAATTTATGAAGCGGTTAAATATTATGAATGGTTAAATATTTTAGTAAGGTGGGTAGTGTCGGCCTGGAAAAGGGACTGGAGGAGATGTGAGGGAGTAGGATCATTGGTGCAGTTAGTACGGCAATAGTGGAAGTCAAGAGATGTGGAAAATACATGTTGCAGCACAAAAGAACTGGAGACAGGTTTGTTAGAATATCTTGCGTAGCTTTCCTGTCTTACTGTCATGTATATCAGCCAGGCATTTAGACAAATTCTGCACCCATGCCCCCCCTGCACTGAGGTGTTACCCTTGTCCTGATCTAAATTTAGAGGGAAAATTGGGCTTAGATCTAATTTAAGTTGTTAATCAACTGAAATAGGATTGGAGGAGGCAATAATAAGAAAGGACAAACGAACTGGCAGCTGTCCATTTGAGGTGAATTATATAATGTTACAGTATTTGGGAACAGACTGTCCTATCGGGGCCGAGAGATTCCCGGTGTGTGACGTAAAGGAGAGCCTAATGAGGGGGAGAGGTCAGATGCTGACAGCAACATTTAACATGCACTTCCGGCAATCGTGCTGGAAATCCGCCCATCGGTGACCTCACCGGTCTGTGAACTCGTAATGACCTGGAGAATCATAACAGCAGGTCAGTTTTAGCATTTAGTGAATGTAGTAAAAAAGCCAAACAAAAAACAACTGTGGGATTGCAATTTCACCCCACTTGGAATTTTTTTTAAATTTTTCTTAAAGGGCAAAACAGCCCACCGACTCCACAGGCCGGGCCTATGAAGAATATAGGAGATTCTTCATGCACGCAGGACACAACAAGGACTTGCCAGAAACTCTTGCAGCTGCTTTTAAAGGGAACCTGTCAGCTGAATTTGGCGGGACCAGTTTTTGGTCATATGGGCGGGGTTTTCGGATGTTTGATTCACCCTTTCCTTACCCGCTGGCTGCATGCTGGCCGCAATATTTGATTGAAGTTCATGCTCTGTCCTCCGTAGTACATGCCTGCGCAAGGCAATCTTGCCTTGCGCACGCGCAGTATGCTTTGCCCAACTGCGGGCAAAGCCGAAAAGCATTAGTGTGCAATATGTCCCGGAAGTATTTTGCTGTGTTCCGGGACATAATGCACCGCCGATATGACCGAAAACCGGTCCCGCCAAATTCAGCTGACAGGATCCCTTAATGTTGCTGTCATCCTTCTCGCATCCTTCTTACACCAATTTTCTTCTTGCCTTTTCATAAATTTTTAAGGGACGTTCAGTACTAGGTAATGTCACTGTTGTGCCAAATTCAAGTTACTTCTTGACGATGTCTTCACAATATCCATGAGAGGGCTGATTCTTGGGAAATGTTTTTTCATTCTCCTGACTGACAACTTTCCAGAGTGAGATCCTTTGCTGTGTTGTCAGCTGAATACAGGCCAGAAAATGTCAGGAAAATCCTCCTAGAACGACGACAGATCGTCTGCGGTTAATCAGAATTGCTGTAAATGACGGCGGCCGAGCGCTGATTACTACAGTCATGGCCAAATGTGTTGGCACCTTTGAAATTGTTACAGAAAATGAAGTATTTCTTCCAGAAAACTATTGCGATTACACGTTTTATTATACACATACAGTGGGGGAAATAAGTATTTGATCCCTTGCTGATTTTGTAAGTTTGCCCACTGACAAAGACATGAACAGTCTATAATTTTAAGGGTAGGTTAATTTTAACATTGAGCGATAGAATGTCAAAAATAAAATTCAGAAAATCACTTTGTATAAATTATATAAATTTATTTGCATTTTGCAGTGAGAAATAAGTATTTGATCCCCTCCCAACCATTAAGGCTATGTTCACACGCTGCGGTTTTTGCTGCGGATCCGCAGCGGATTTGGCACTGCGGATCCGCAGCTTTTTTCCATGTAGGTTACAGTACAATGTAACCCAATGGAAAACAAAACCTGCTGTGCCGACAATCCTTTTTTCCCCAGGCAAATCCGCAGCGGTTTTGCCTGCAGAAAAAAGAAGTACCTGTCAATTCTTTCTGCGGATTCTGCTGCGGGTTTCCAGCAGCCCCAATAGGAAACTGCAGTTGGAAACCCGCAGTGGAATCCGCAGAAGAAAAAGGATCAAAAACCGCAGCGAAAAATCAGTGCGGATTTGAGCTGCGGTTTTTCAAAACAGGACCTGAAAAAAAAAGGACGGAAAAAAGGATCGTGTGAACGTAGCCTAAGAGTTCTGGCTCCTACAGATCAGTTAGACGCTCCTAATCCACTTGTTACCTGCAATAAAGACAGTTGTCTTACATAGCCACCTTTATAAAAGACTCCTGTCCACAGACTCAGTCAGTCAGAATCTAACCTCTATAACATGGGCAAGACCGAAGAGCTTTCTAAGTACTTCAGGGACAAGATCATAGACCTGCACAAAGCTGGAATGGGCTACAAAACCATAAGATTCTGGGTGAGAAGGAGACAACTGTTGGTGCAATAGTAAGAAAATGGAAGAAATACAAAATGACTGTCAATCGACATCGATCTGAGGCACCATGTAAAATCTCACCTCGTGGGGTATCCTTGATCATGAGGAAGGTGAGAGATCAGCCTAAAACTCCACGGGGGAACTTGTTTAAGGGAACCTGTCACCTCAAATTGGCGGGATATTTAAATGAGTTTTTACCGGTCCGATGGGCGGTGATTCATCTTCATTTCTCCACCCCGTCCGTCCTTGTTGTCCTCAATATGTTAGTGAATTGGAGTACGTGTGCGCCATAGTTGGCGCATGCGCAATGCAATCTTCGGTTGCGCACGCGCAGTATGCTTTGCCCAACTGCGGGCAAAGCCGAAAAGCATTACCGCGCATGCGCCCGCGCACTATGTCCCAGAAGTATTTCGCTGTGTTGCGGGACAGTGCGCTGGTGCATGCGCAGTAATGCTTTTCGGCTTTGCCCGCGGTTGGGCAAAGTATACTCCGCAAGAAGTCACATGTGCAGGCGTGTCTGAAGTTTAAGAACCAACAAATTACAAAAAGACCTAAAACAATTACTTTTAATAATAATAAAATCTCAAAGGAAAAACCACACACACAAAGGTGGCAGGGTACCTTATAGTGCGGTCAAGCACTTGATAATACAGCCCAACTCCCTTTACAGTATATATATATATAAAAAGATGTATACATTTTTAATTGAATAATACAAGAAAATGGACTAGGGAGGATAGAAGTGCCTTTCCCTAATAGAGTACCTTCCCTACAGCGGAGGTTGGCACCCTGGGATATGACATGGTGCCCCCGCTCAACGTAGGCTGACCCTTAAAGACCCTAACAAGGTATCCCTACCAAAAAAGCCACCACCAAACACACCAAAAATTGAAAAATAAAAGTGCTGTTTGTGCTGTATAGTGTTGATCTGCATATACTTAGCAAAAGTTTTAAAGCCACTAAAGACTCTATGGAGAAGATCACAATTGGTAACTCCTCAGTATACTGTCTGAAGTTTACCAGTGAACACCTGGACAATTCTGTCAGTGATTGGAAGAAGGTACTGTGGTCAGATGAGACAAAAATTGAGGTCTTTGGCATGAACTCAACTTTTTGGGGGTGTTTCTCTGCTAAGGGCACAGGACAACTTCACCGCATAAATGGGAGAATTGATGGAGCCATGTACCGTAAAATCCTGAGTGACAACCTCCACCTGGACATTAAAAATTAATCATGGCTGGGTCTTCCAGCAAGACAATGAGACAAAATATACAGCCAAGGCAACAAAGGAGTGGCTCAAAAAGAAGCACATTAAGGCCATGGAGTGGCCTAGCTAGTCTCCAGACCTTCATCCCATAGAAAACTTATGGAGGGACTTGAAGCTCCGAGTTGCAAAGTGACAGCCTGAAAATCTTAATGATTTAGAGATGATCTGCAAATAGGAGTGGACCAAAATTCCTCCTGACATGCGCAAACCTCATCATCAACTACCGAAAACGTCTGACTGCTGTGCTTGCTAACAATGGTTTTGCCACCAAGTGTTAATCTTCTTTGCCAGAGGGATCAAATACTTATTTCTCACTGAAAAATGCAAATACATTTATATAATGTGATTTTCTGGATTTTATTTTTGACATTCTATCTCTCAATGTTAAAATTAATCTTCCCTTAAAATGATAAACTGTTCATGTCTTTGTCAGTGGGCAAACTTACAAAATCAGCAAGTGATCAAATACTTATTTCCCCCACTGTATTTATTTCCTTTGTTGGCAAATCTGTTGGCACTTTTACAAATTTGTGGGTAAACAACTTTTATTTCAAGCATGTGATGGTCGTTCAAAATCATGTGTGGCAAGTAACTGGTGTGGGCAACATGAAAATCACAACTGAAACCAGATAGAAAGGGGAGAAGTTGCCTCAATCTTTGCATTCTATATCTGTGTGTGCCACACTAAGCATGGAGAACAGAAAAAGATGAGAACTGTCTGAGGACTTTAGAACCAAGATTGGGAAAAAATATCAACGATTGCAAGGTTACAGATCCATCTCTAGATATGTTGATGTTCCTCTGTTCACAGTGCACAACGTAATCAAGAAGTTTACAACCCATGGCACTGTAGCTAATTCTCCTGGACGTGGACAGCAGAGACAAATTGATAAAAGGTTGCAATGCAGGATAGTAAGGATGGAGGATAAGCCCCAATCAAGGTCCAAATAAATTCAAGCTGTCCTGCAGGCTCAGGGGGCATCAGTGTCAGTGCAAACTATCCGTCGAAATTTGAATGAAAGTAAACCATATGGCAGGAAACCCAGGAGGACCCTACTACTGACACAGAGACATAAAAAGCTAGACTGCAGTTTGCCAAAATGTACGTATGTTCCTTCTGGGAAAGCTTCTTGTGGCCAGATGAGACCAAGATAGAGCTTTTTGGTGAAGCACATCATTCTACTGTTTACTGAAAACAAAATGAGGCATACAAAGAAAAGAATACAGTACCTACAGTCAGATATAGTGGAGGTTCGCACGTGTTTTGGGGTTGTTCTGATGCCTCTGGCACTGGGCTCCTTGACTGTGTCCAAGGTATCATGAAATCTGAAGACTACCAAAGGAATTTGGGCGGCAATGTAATGCACAGTGTCAAAAAGCTGGGTTTGTGTCATAGGTTATGGGTCTTCCAGCAGGACAATGACCTCAAACATACTTCATAAAGGCTGGCTGGAAACAAAGCGCTGGATAGTTCTGACGTGGCAGCAATGAGTCCGGATCTAAATCCCAGTGATCACCTGTGGAGAGATCTTACAATCGCTGTTGGGAGAAGGCGAAATATGAGACCGGGAGCAGATTGTAAGAAGAGACGTCCAAGATCCCGGCTGAGAGGTGGAACAAACCTGTGGATGGTTATAGGAAGCGACGGATTGCAGTTATTCATTCCAAAGGGCGCAACCAAATATTAAGTTGAGGATGCCAACAATTTGGTTCGACCCATTTTGGGGGTTTTGTGTGAAATTATGTCCAATTTCCTTTTTTCCTCTTTTTTTGTGTTGCTCCAATAAACACAAAAGACATAAACGTGTATAACAAAAAATGGGGAATTGTGATAATTTTCTGAGAGAAATACTTCATTTTCTGCAACAATTTCAAGGGTGCCAACAGTTTCGGTTCTGACTGTGTAACATGAGGGGAAATGTGACAAAATAAATGAAGTAGCACTTTGTTTGTTTAGTTGTAGATGGCGACTCTTAGTAAGCACCTGTTCACACCTGATTTGTTTGGAAGTGACGGTCAGTATTTTGATATGAGGGGAAATGTGATCGACTGATTCTGAACACAACCACATTCCCAATTATAAGAAGGTGCTCTCACTTATGCAACCACATTACTTTAGTTTTATTTTTTAGACTCCTCCTCAAAATGATGTTTAATTCTCAGTTGATTTCTACAGATTATGGCTGACAATAAAGGTGTTATCTAGGACTTAGGGATTTTTTTTTATCCTATTGGGCTAAAACCTTAGTGGCAAATGGTTGCTACTTGCCTGTCCTATAACACGATGATCTGCTTCAGTTCCGTCCGGTCACGGATCGGTGATACTGTCGCTTCTTGTGATGTCATGTCAACAAAGCAGTGTTTTCTCTTCCGCTCTGCTCTGTCGATGTGGTGTTATTGCAGATGTTGGGCTGATTGGCAACCGCCTCCCTGCTGCCTCATTTATGGGAGCCAGCTGTCAATCAGCATGAAATCGGCATTGACGCCACGTTGACAGAGCACAGCGGAAGAGAAGGCGCTGCTCTGTTGACTTGAGGTCAAAAGAAGCAGCAGAGTCACCGGCTAAGCCGTGAGAGCTCTGTGCAGGATAGGCAGGTTGTGGGCAGGACATGGGCAGAATGAAGGCAAGATGTAGACAGGACAAAGCCAGGATGTGGGCAGGACAGGCAGGATGTGGACAGAACAGGAAGGATGTGGGCTGAACGGGCAGGATGGAGGCAAGATCTGGACAGAATAGACAGGACGAAGGCAATATGTGGACAGAAAAGGCAGGACGAAGGCATTATGTGGACAGAACAGGAAGGACAAAGGCAAGCTGCAGACAGAACAGGCAGGACGAAGGAAGGATGTGGGCAGGACGAAGGCAAGATCTGGACAGAACAGGCAGGACGAAGGCAAGATGTGGACAGAACAGGCAGGACGAAGGCAAGATGTGGACAGAATAGGCAGGACAAAGGTAGGATCTGGGCAGGATAGGCAGGATGTGGACAGAACAGGCAGGACAAAGGCAAGATGTGGACAGAACAGGCAGGATGAAGGCAAGATGTGGGACAACAGGCAGGATGTGGGCAGGACGAAGGCAAGATGTGGACAGAACAGGCAGGACGAAGGCAAGATGTGGACAGAATAGGCAGGACAAAGGTAGGATCTGGGCAGGATAGGCAGGATGTGGACAGAACAGGCAGGACAAAGGCAAGATGTGGACAGAACAGGCAGGATGAAGGCAAGATGTGGGAGAACAGGCAGGATGTGGGCAGGACGAAGGCAAGATGTGGACAGAACAGGCAGGACGAAGGCAAGATGTGGACAGAATAGGCAGGACAAAGGTAGGATCTGGGCAGGATAGGCAGGATGTGGACAGAACAGGCAGGACAAAGGCAAGATGTGGACAGAACAGGCAGGATGAAGGCAGGATGTGGGAGAACAGGCAGGATGTGGGCAGGACGAAGGCAAGATGTGGACAGAATAGACAGGACTAAGGCAGGATGTGGACAGAACAGGCAGGACAAAGGCAAGATGTGGACAGAACAGGCAGGATGAAGGCAGGATGTGGGAGAACAGGCAGGATGTGGGCAGGACGAAGGCAAGATCTGGACAGAACAGACAGGACTAAGGCAGGATGTGGACAGAACAGGCAGGAAGTAGGCAAGATGTGGACAGAACAGGCAGGATGTGGGAAGAACGGGCAGGACAAAGGCAAGATCTGGACAGAACAGACAGGACTAAGGCAGGATGTGGACAGAACAGGCAGGATGTAGGCAAGATGTGGACAGAACAGGCAGGATGTGGGAAGAACGGGCAGGACAAAGGCAAGATCTGGACAGAACACGCAGGATGGGAGCAGGACAGGCACGATGGGGGCAGACCCCACCTGTAAGGTCTTAGCCCAATAGGAAATACACCTTAAGTCCTTGAAAACCCTTTAAAGGTGGAAATAAGTTTTGAAATGATTCCTCTGTGTAAGTTTTTACATGATGGAAATCCAGCATTTTCAGAGGTGTGTAGACTTTTGTATATTCCCTGCATTAAGAGAACAGAGATGAGTGTGAGGTCTCTGCCATGCTTACACATCACCTATTGTTCTGTGAGATACAGATCTGGCAAAAATTAAGAGACCACTGCACAGTTTTATAAAAATCAGCGCCCTAACTATGGACTGGAAAGTGCACTAGCTGCGCAAGGCACCGCACTGGCGGACACTGCTGAACTGACGCAGTATGATCGTGCCTTGTACTGGATGGCACAAACTGGCGCTATTCAGCTCCAAACACATACAACACTAGGTAGGCGGATGATTAGGAGCTTTCACCAGATAACATCCACACACACCCACAATTTCAGTTTATACCCGCGCATGGCTGAGCGGCCATGTAAACCTTTTATAGTTGCAGTCTTCCGGGACCTTGCCAGTGGTCCAATCAGAGCCGCTTGAAGACCTGAGTATGTGACCTCCGATGAGAGGTCATCCCACGGGCATGCTCAGTAGGCAAAAAGCAGGACTGGAGCGTCTGCTTGTCGCTGATTAATGGTGGTTACAATAGCTGGACCTGGGATGGCAGCAATAACCAGACGCACAGTATCAGCTTGAGCCAGACGCTGGGACCGACGTCACTGCTGAGCAGACTCCTCTGCGGCTGGAGAAAAATGAGAGACCGCAGAGGATATGGTGCGAGATTCCCCCTGTGCAGCGGTGGGAACTCGACACCTAACAAGCAGCTGACTCCTGCTCAGGCAATGTTCCCCAACTCTGAGGACTGTTATTTCCAGCAGGACAATGCGCCATGCCACACAGCTAGGTCAATCAAGGTGTGGATGAAGGACCAGCACATCACATCCCTGTCATGGCCGCCCAATCTCCAGACCTGAACTCCAGTGGAAACCTCTGGAATGTACTCAAGAGGATGATGGATAGTCACAAGCCATCACACACAGAAGAACGGCTGACATTATTGTACCAGGAGCAGTGTGAGGGACTGGAGGAAAGCTGCCAAGACGCAGGAAAGCTGTGATTAACAATCATGGTTATTCCACACAATATTGATTTCTGAACTCTTCCTGAGGTAAAACATTAGTATTGTTGTTTCTAAATGATTATGAACTTGTTTTCTTTGCATTATTTGAGGTCTGCAAGCACGGCTTTTTTTGTTATTTTGACCATTTCTCATTTTCAGAAAATACTAAATGTATTGCTTGGAACTTCGGAGACTTGTTGTCAGTAGTTCATAGAATAAAAGAACAATTTACATTTTACTCAAAGATATAAAGAGAAAATCAGACAAACTGAACATTGTGCAGCGGTCTCTCCATTTGTGCCAGAGCTGTATATGGCGGTTCCATGGAGCCGTCTGCCATGATGTATACGGCCTGACTGACCCGTGTGTACGTCACCCACAGCCACCACACTGACAAGCACACCGCCAGAGTCAGCTATCACACCGCTGAGGTAAACTGAAAGGCGAACTCTGATTGGTTGCCATGGCTAATGCAAGTTGAGCTCTGGTAACTAGGGTAAGTGAAAGCTAAGCTCTGATTGGTTGCTGTTAAATGACAGCCGAGCGCTGATTGGTTGGTTTGTTAAATAATAGCTGTTCTCCGATTGATTGCGTTGGTATATGTAAGCTGAACGCTGATTGGCTTTAAGGCGAATGACAGCTAAGCGCTGATTGGTTGCTCAGACGAGGTCTTCATGTCAGGCCCGGTCCTGCAATCACGACATAGACAGAGGGCAAATACTCCGCCAGGGGGCGCTGTACGTCACTGTCAGGGGAGGACAGGACGCGTTGTCATCTGACTACTGCACACAGCTACACGACTCTGTTATTAACGCGCCTCTTTCGTTACGCATGCGCACTTCCACACAGAAAACCGGGGATTTAGCGCATGCGCAGAGCACGGGTTTTTCGTACCGGAAGTAGTTGACTTCTCCGAACCGGAAACCGACAGTGGAATCGCTCAAAAGGAGCAGAAGACGGAGCGGGGCCATGGCCGAGGAGGAGAGCAGAGACCCGGTGAGAGCCACGTACCGGAGCGCCCGAGTGTGAGCGCAGGCGGCCTGTGGCCCGTCTGCAGAGCTGAGACGGCAGGCTGCGCTGGGGCTTGTGGTCCCCCGGCGGGAGGAGGAGCAGAGGAACTGGCCACGCCCCCGCCGGTATTATCTGTTATTACATCATCCCCAGGAGTGACGTCAGAGTGAACATGGACGAGGTCATGGTGACGAGTCCTTATGTCACCTCCCCGTCATAGGTCTGCTCCACCCCCGCGTAGCTGCACCGCGCACACTAACCTGAGGTGGCGCCCCCCGCTGTACTGTGCGACTATCCCCCCCGTGCGCCGTACCATGTGACTATCCTCCTGAGGTGACGTCCCCCTGCTGTGCTCCGTACCATGCGACTATCCTCCTGAGGTGACGTCCCCCCGCTGTGCTCCGTACCATGCGACTATCCTCCTGAGGTGACGTCCCCCCGCTGTGCGCCGTACCATGCGACTATCCTCCTGAGGTGACGTCCCCCCGCTGTGCGCCGTACCCTGTGACTATCCTCCTGAGGTGACGTCCCCCTGCTGTGCTCCGTACCATGCGACTATCCTCCTGAGGTGACGTCCCCCCGCTGTGCTCCGTACCATGCGACTATCCTCCTGAGGTGACGTCCCCCCGCTGTGCTCCGTACCATGCGACTATCCTCCTGAGGTGACGTCCCCCCGCTGTGCGCCGTACCATGCGACTATCCTCCTGAGGTGACGTCCCCCCGCTGTGCGCCGTACCATGTGACTATCCTCCTGAGGTGACGTCCCCCTGCTGTGCTCCGTACCATGTGACTATCCTCCTGAGGTGACGTCCCCCCGCTGTGCGCCGTACCATGCGACTATCCTCCTGAGGTGACGTCCCCCCGCTGTGCGCCGTACCATGTGACTATCCTCCTGAGGTGACGTCCCCCTGCTGTGCTCCGTACCATGTGACTATCCTCCTGAGGTGACGTCCCCCTGCTGTGCTCCGTACCATGCGACTATCCTCCTGAGGTGACGTCCCCCTGCTGTGCTCCGTACCATGCGACTATCCTCCTGAGGTGACGTCCCCCCGCTGTGCGCCGTACCATGCGACTATCCTCCTGAGGTGACGTCCCCCCGCTGTGCGCCGTACCATGCGACTATCCTCCTGAGGTGACGTCCCCCCGCTGTGCGCCGTACCATGCGACTATCCTCCTGAGGTGACGTCCCCCTGCTGTGCTCCGTACCATGCGACTATCCTCCTGAGGTGACGTCCCCCCGCTGTGCGCCGTACCATGCGACTATCCTCCTGAGGTGACGTCCCCCTGCTGTGCTCCGTACCATGCGACTATCCTCCTGAGGTGACGTCCCCCCGCTGTGCGCCGTACCATGCGACTATCCTCCTGAGGTGACGTCCCCCCGCGTAGCTGCACCGCGCACACTAACCTGAGGTGGCGCCCCCTGTTGTACTGTGCGACTATCCCCCCCCGTGCGCCGTACCATGTGACTATCCTCCTGAGGTGACGTCCCCCTGCTGTGCTCCGTACCATGCGACTATCCTCCTGAGGTAACGTCCCCCTGCTGTGCTCCGTACCATGCGACTATCCTCCTGAGGTGACGTCCCCCTGCTGTGCTCCGTACCATGCGACTATCCTGCTGAGGTGATGTCCCCCCGCTGTGCGCCGTACCCTGCGACTATCCTCCTGAGGTGGTGCCCCCCTCCCCGCTGTGCGCTGTATTGTGCGTCTATCCTTCTATGGTGGCGCCCCCGGCTGCGTGCTATTGAGATCTAGCTATCTCTTAACCCTTTTACCCCCAAGGGTGGTTTGCACGTTAATTGCTGGGTCATTTTTACATTCTTTTTACAATTTTGACCACTGTCCCTTTAGGAGGTTATAACTCTGGAACGCTTCCATGGATCCCGGTGATTCTGACACTGTTTTCTCGCGGCACGTTGTGCTTCATGATAGTGGTAAAATTTCTTTGATATAATTTCCTTTTATTTGTGGAAAAAATGGAACTTTGGTACAGGGTGGATTGATTTAAATCACGCCGATTTAAATCATGATTTAAATCACGATTTAAATCAAAAGATTTTTTTTAATATAAATCACGATTAAAATGAGAAGTGAGAGCAGTGCGCATGTGCGCCCATAGTTACACGGACGAAACTAGGGGCAACGATCTAACGCCAGGGTGAGGGGGGGACCCCAAAGTAAGTAAAAATCTTTTTTGTTTTACTATATGGCAATAGGTAGGTGTTTAAAAGCAGCATGTCTTAATTGTATAAACTATTAATAGCCTCCACATTTTGTTCATACTGCCCCTTTAATTCCACACTTCTAGCTTGGTTTCACTTTTGGTTTAGTTTCTTTTTCCATTCAGTTGACATGCCCAAACTTGTTGGATAGTCAGCATCCTACAGAAACCTCTGGAAGAGCATGGCATTGTGAATGTTACACATATACAGCCTTTATTCTACTGAGTTAAACAACTCAGCTTTATCTCATGATGGAAGAACCTTTGGATGGTAAAATATTTTCCTCAAAAAGCAGTTTATTGAAAAAAATCCGATTTAAATAAAAAAAATCCGATTTAAATCAAAAAAATCCGATTTTTTTGATTTTTTTAAAAAAACATTGATTTTTATCCACCCTGCTTTGGTAAAAATTTCACAATTCTCCAACTTTGAATTTTCATGCCCTTAAATCACAAAATACTTAATAAATAACATTTCCTACTTGTCTACTTTTCATCAGCACAATTTTTGAAACATAATTTTTTTGTTAGTATGTTATAGGGGTTAAAAGTTGACCAGCGATTTCTCATTTTTACAACACCCATTTTTTTGGGGGGGACCACCTCACGTTTGTAGTGACTTCAGACGTCTATATGATAGAAGATACCCAAAAGTGACACCATTCTAAAAACTGCACCCTTCAGGTGCTTCACAGGAATTTTTGGAATGTGGATAAAAAAAATGAACATTCAACTTTTTTTTTTCCCCAAAAAAATTAACTTCAGATCCAAAATTTTTTATTTTGACAAGGCTAACAGGAAAAAATGGACCCCAAAATTTGATGTATAGTTTCTCCTGAGTACGCCGACACCCCATATGAGGGAGAAAGCCACTGTGTGGGCGCACGGTAGCGCTCGGAAGGGAAGAGCGCCATTTGACTTTTTGAATGCAAAATGTCACGTTTGGCGAGCCCCTGATGTACCTTAACGGTGAAACTCCCCCACAAGAGACACCATTTTGTAAACTAGACCCCTTAAGGAACTGATCTAGGTGTGTGGTGTGCACATTGAACCCTCAGGTGCTTCACAGAAGTTTATAACGTTGAGCCGTAAAAATAAAAAAAAAATCACATTTTCCCACAAATGTTTTTAGCAAAAACAATTATATTTTCATAAGGGTAACGGAAGAAATTGCATCATACAATGTGTTGTACGCCGATACCCCATATGTGGCTGTACAGTGCTACTTAGCCATGCGGAGAGACTCGGGAGGAACGGAGCGCTATTTGCGTCCTGGAGCGCAGATTTTCCTAGAACCGTTTGCCGACTCCATATATAAAGCCCCTAATTACTCTAAGAGCAGAATCCCCCACAAGTGACCCCATTTGGGAAACTATAACCCTTGGGGAATCTACCTACGTAGTGAAGATTTTGACTCCCATCAGTATTTTCCAGAAACAAGCAGTGAATGTTGCCAAGTGAAAATTGTAAACTGCTGTTGTACTGACCAGTACATTGTGGTGACCAGTACGTTGTAGTGACCAGTACGTTATGCTCTGCTTGTGCTTCTGGAGGAATGCTCCTGTTAGTTAGCCAGGCTGACTTCGCTTCAGAAATTCCAAACGTGGACGCATTATGTGGTTTCGGTACACTGTGGGGCTCAGAAGGGAGGGGGCATTTGGATTTGGGAGCACAGGATTTGCTGAATTTCTTTTGGCGGGTGAGGATCCATTTCGCTTTTCCAGAGCCATTGTGCTACCAGTAACGTGGAAGCCCCCTATATTTCCGTTAAAAGATGACAGACCTCAGTGGGGGACTTGCTTTTTTTTTTTGGTGCATTTAGTTGAAGCTTTTATTGGGAACATTTTACAGAATGTTTATGGCAATATCATTTTTTGCAGGCTGATCGCTTCTATAGCATATAGATAAAGCAGCACCCCCCTGCTGCAGAAACTCAGCTCTGCACTGACAGACAAACTTGCTCATCATGCACTGGGTATGATCAGCAAGTTTGTTAGGTCTGGTGATCTGGATGTTGTCATGACGACATCAGGTCACCATGGCAGTGATCGGTACCCCCGTCATGTTGCGGGGTCTCCAATCCAAAGGCAGAGGGGCTGTTAGCCTTCTGCCATCTTCCGGAATGCTGCAATCGTGTTCGATCACTGCATTTCGGTCTGTGACCACTCCTGGCACTTAGTTCCGGGTGTCGGCTGTCAGGATCAGCTGACACCCGGCAGCGATTGCCTGCACACCCCTGTGTGCACGGGCTATCACTCAAATGTAATATTCAGTCCATGGTCAAATAGGCCCAGGGCACAGGGATGGATTATTATGTCTGATGTGAGAAAGGGGTTAACATTTCTGCTTTCTCACTGATGAATTTGTTCTTTATTTTTCAGCCTAATGATGGTTCGTTTCTCTTCCATTGAGAGCTCCTTTGACCGTGTGCTGTGGGTTCACAGCATCAGCTTCCAAATGCAAACGCCATACCTGGAATCAGCTCCAGACCTTTTACCTGCTTAATTGATGATGGGTTAACGAGGGAAAAGCAGATGCAGCCCATTAAAAAACTTTTGAGATAATGGTCACATTAGCTTTGTTTCCATGAAAAAGAGACAGGTCCATATTAAAGAGCTGTAATTCCTAAACCCTTCCTCCAATTAGGATGTGAATCCCCTCAGATTACAGCTGAGAGTCGGCTCTTTAAGCCCATATTGATTGTAGAACTTGATCTTAAATATGTCTTAGCAAATGGCTAAAATTCCAAAACTTGTATCACTGTCCAAATGTTTCTGAACTATATATGGCCCTTCCAAAAATTAGTCAAAAGCTTTTTCATGTAAAACCCACCTCAAAAGATAAGAGGGCACTGTCTCCGCCAGGAGAAAGAAAAGTTCATTCTCCATAGGAGAACTACGAGCATGAGCACTATCAGTCTGTGGAATAGTCGACCTCAGGTGGTGGTTTAAAAAAAGGAAAGGCTTAGATGCTCTCTTAGAAGAAAACATCTATATACGGGTCATTCCATATCAAGTGATCCAAATATGAATATTTTTTTTACCTTACGTCTTTAGATTTTTTTTATTTTTTTGTTTTTATGAAGTACAACTTTAGTTAATTACAAATTAAAAGTTTTGAATTTTTTTCTTCATCAGTTAATTTTTTACAGATTTTTAAAGTTTTGAAAAAGCGCAGATTTTGGCCTGGTATGGCTTCACATTTTTTATCATATCTCGGGCTAGAATTAAGATATAGAGGTGGGAGAGGCATCATTTTTCTCAGGACGGTACCGGCTTTCATTTGATATGTCACAAGACTATGTTTCTTTATATTTTGTTTTGGAGAAATGAAATTAAAAATTTTGATGCGCAATTCTGAAAAAAAACGTATGTTTTAAAATTGTGAAAACATGCATGTGTGTTACTTGTGTCCTTGTTTATATTTGTACAGGGATTCAACTTGGGACCTATCAAATTTGTATTTTTTATTTAAGCCTTGAATCATCTGATTTTATGTCTGTGTGCGTTTCTTCCTTTTCAAATTACAACTTATTGCATTCAACATTTATATGTAACAATAAAGAAACACAAAAAACAAACACCGAAGTGCCAGAATAAATAAATCTTAATCATCATAACACAACTTGCTCAGCATTTTCAACCTGAATGCTTTGAACAAGCCAAAAGATAAAAGGTGATCACATCCTCAGGAGTGATTCTCTAAATACAGTCTGATCCTAATTATATGTTAAAAACGAGATAAGAAGAACCAATATTTCTACCACCTATTTATACATGGAGCAATTTTTTTTCTACTATATCACTAAACATGTCATTTCTGAAGTGTTTAAGAAGAATAGTCCAGTAGTTAAATCCTCATACTATAAAATATGAACTAATCAAACAATTAATAGTAGGTTTTTACACTGGCCTTCTATCATCAGTGTGTCCCTTCTTGTGGGTGAAATGTCATCTTGTCCATAAGCGCTCACTAGCAATGGCCGTCTCCTTCTGTGTCAGTATGTGCGGCTGTCATGGTGCTCGGCTCCACCTGAGTTATATCTGATTTTTGTTCACTTTTACAATGTCTGATTTTCTTGGATACACAAAGGACGGCGCTGGACCAGACGGTGCAGAAAAGTCACTTCTACGTCTTCATTTTCACAATGTTTAGAGAGTCCAGTAGCCGCCAGCGCCGATCATATTCACAGGTCACATCACCAGTTGTGTCATCCATTGCCGATCTTGTGCCGCCTTCTACCACGTCATGGACGTCACTGTCTTTATTTCCACTACATGGGATGACAGTCCGGTATTGCTGAGTCCCTGTAACCGATGTTATAACAATCTGTCCTCCTCCCCGTAGTCCTGGTTTGTACAATGAACTGGATGGTAAGAGTATTTTTCTCCCTCCATTTGAGGAGTTGCCCGGGTGATAAGATTTGGTGTGAATGTGGCCTCTGGAGGCCCGAGCTGTCGGCCTGTCATCTGCTCTGCAGTCACCGTCTACCCCAGCCCTAACAAAGCTTCTCCTCTGTCCTCTCCTGCTTCTAATACTCTGTAACATAATAAAATAATACAGTAATATCTAACAATCACGGAGTATTTGGTAAATATGGACCTCACACTGTTAGACCACAGGCTGAACAGACCTGAAATCAAGATTTGTGAGCTGACACTGTAATAGTTTTATTTTTTAAAATATGATCCCATCATGATCCCAGCTTGTATTTTGGTACAGATGTGGCTAGGAGCATAGCAGGCACATGTGCAGTTTTTGAAATTTTTAAATTAAACGTTTTTTTCGGAAATGCGTTTTAAAGTTTTGCGCTTGCGTACGCATAGGTAAAATATTAACAAAGATACTCTTGTGACATATCTGGTGAAAGCCTGTACAGTTCTGAATAGAATGGTGTTTATTTTGTTTCTCTATCTCTTTTCTAGCCTGAGTTATGGGGAGAAATGTAAAGGCAGGCAACACCGAAATTCGCACTTTTTCCAAACTTTGAAAATCAATAAAAAATTAAAAAAAATATCTAGAATTTTTTCTTCTTCACATTTTGCATTCTCTGACACACTATTACCAAATAACAAAATCTCAAAAGAATTAAAAATATAGTGGTAAAAATCATTGGTTCACTTGACATGGAATGACCCATACATATAATTGTCTAAGGGGTACTTCCGTCTGTTTTTCTGCAACTTCCGTAACGGAAATCCTGTGTTGCTGATTGGTCGCGGCCGGCAGCGACCAATCAGTGACAGGCTTAGTCTGGCAGCGAATTGGCCCCTCCCTACTCTCCTCCAGTCAGTGCCCCCTCCCTACTCCCCTCCAGTCAGTGCCAGTGTGTCGCCCCATCCCGGACCAACTTTTTACTATTGATGATGCCTATGCAGCATCAATAGTAAAAAGATATAACGTTAAAAAAAATAAAAAATTGTGCTATTCTCACCTTCCGCCGTCCACCTATGCTCGCGATGCTGCCGCCAGCTTCCCTTCCCAGTGATGCATTGCGAAATTACCCAGATGACTTAGCGGTCTCGTGAGACCACTAAGTCATCTGGGTAATTTCGCAATGCATCACTGCGAACGGAAGCTGGCGGCAGCCTCGCACGCATCGGCACAGCTTTGTTGGATGCTGGAGGGTGAGGATATAACTATTTTTTATTTGAATTTTCTTTTTTTAACAGGGATATGGTGCCCACACTGCTATATACTGTGTGGCCTGTGTTATATACCGCGTGGCCTGTGTTATATACTATGTGGCTGCCATATACACTGTGTTCCAAATTATTATTGAAATAATATTTCCTCCTATTTTCTGTAAATTACCTATCTGATTGCAGTCATTGTTATTTTCCAGTCATCTACTATTCTAGTATAATTGCAATGTTTTGGAACAAACTGCCTATGAAAACAGGATCTTTTTAAAACAAATAAACACTCAAAATGCATGTTCCAAATTATTATGCACAGCAGAGTTTTCAACCTTTTTTTATTTTTTTTATTTTGAACAAAAAAATGCCCAATTGTGAAGTTATAAGCATTATCAGCTTATTACCAAATGAAATCAAACCGTTTTTCAAGTGAAACCTTTATTCTAGGTGATGTTACATTTGCACATAGGACCCCTTGTTGGAAAGAAGCTTCTGAACTCTCTCGTCCATTGAATTTGTCAGTTTTTGGATGGTTTCTGCTTCAGTTGTTTTGCATGTGGACAGAATCCCCTCCCAGAGCTGTTGCTTAGATGTGACCTGCCTCCCGCCATCATAGACACTCCTTTTGATGATGCTCCAGAGGTTCTCAATGGGGTTGAGGTCAGGGGAAGATGGTGGCCACACCATAAGTTTGTCCTCTTTTATGCCCATAGCAGCCAGACATGCAGATGTGTTTTTTGCAGCATGAGACTGTGCATTATCATGCATGAAAATGATCTTGCTGCGGAAAGCACGGTTCTTCCTCTTGAACCATGGCAGGAAGTGTTGTTTTAGAAACTCCACATAGATCATGGAGTTCATCTTTACCCCTTCAGGGATCATAAAGGGGCCGACAATCTCTCTCCCTATGATTCCAGCCCAAAACATTACTCCACCTCCTCCTTGTTGGCGCCTTAGCTGTGTTTTCATGGGGTGTCCATCAACCAGCCATCCTCCACTCCATCCATCTGGACCATCGAGCGTTGCACGGCACTCATCGGTGAACAAAACAGTTTGGAAGTCAGTCTTCATGTATCGTTTGGCCCACTGGAGCCGTTTTTGCTTGTGTGCAGTGGATAGAGGTGGTCGACAGGATGGCTTACGCACAGCTGCAAACCTCTGAAGGACCCTGCATCTTGTTGTTCTGGGGATGTTGGAGGCACCAGCAGCTTCAAAAACTTGTCTGCTGCTATGACAAGGCATTTTTGCAGCTGCTCTTTTAACCTTACGCAATTGCCTGTTGGAAAGAGTCCTCAATTGTTCCTTATCAGCACGCACACGTGTGTGCTGGGAATCAGCTACATACTTCTTGATTGTGCGATGATCACGATGAAGTGTCTTGGCAATGTTGATTGTAGTCATGCCTTGACCCAAATACTCCACAATTTGTTGCTTCTCAGCAGCCGACACATCCTTGTTCTTTCCCATTTTGGCAAAAAATGTAGGCTGCTTAATAATGTGGAACAGTCTCCTTAAGGCTATGTGCACACGTTGCGGATTAGGCTTAGGAATTTCTGGTGCGGATTCTGCCTCTCGTGGCAGAAAACGCACCTGCGGTTTTTTGTGCGGTGCCGCAGCTTTTTTTTGTGTGTTTTTGTTGCGGTTTTCTTGCGGATTTGCTGCGGTTTTTACCCCTGCGGTTTTCTATAATGGAGTGGGTACAACAACGCTGCAGATTCACAAAAAAGAATTGACATGCTATTTCTTTTAAACCGCAGCATTTCCGCAGCGGATTTTCCGCAAAGTGTGCATAGCATTTTTTTTTGTCATTGATTTACATTGTACTGTAAATCAATTGCGGATCTGCAGCGTTTATGCACCTCAAAAACAACGCTGCGCATCCGCAGCAAATCCGCAACGTGTGCACATACCCTAAGTAGTCTTGCCTTTATTTGGACACACCTGCCAAACTAATGTGCACAGGTATCTGCAATTGCTTTCAGTGATATAAAGAGCCCTGACACACATCACCATCAATGAGTTTAAATGACAAACAAACAAATTCTAACCTTATCACTCCTAAACTCTTTGTGCAGAATCATTTGGAACACAGTGTACTGCGTGGCTGCGTTATGTACTGCGTGGCTGCGTTATGTACTGCGTGGCTGCGTTATGTACTGCGTGGCTGCGTTATGTACTGCGTGGCTGCGTTATGTACTGCGTGGCTGCGTTATGTACTGCGTGGCTGCGTTATGTACTGCGTGGCTGCGTTATGTACTGCGTGGCTGCGTTATGTACTGCGTGGCTGCGTTATGTACTGCGTGGCTGTGTTATGTACTGCGTGGCTGCGCTATGTACTGCGTGGCTGCGTTAAGGGCGACGTACATTCATACATATTCTAGAATACCTGATGCGTTAGAATCGGGCCACCATCCAGTCATAAATAATTATGTAAAATTGTAAAGTTCTGATCTGCATTTTCAGTACAGTGGATCAACATTTTAGTTTAGCTGGGAAAGCGGAGCAGTTCTGGGGTAAATCGGATCATGCATTGTAGTTTTATATATACCCTGTCTTTTTCATTTTAAAACCCTTGGTCCAGCTTGATGGACATTTCTCTTTTTTTTTTTTTTTTTTTTTTCCAACCTTATTAACTATGAGTTGACGCCCCATGCTCTGCACTATATGGTGTGTTTTCCTCCCGAGGTGGCGGTTCTCGAGATGCACTATATGGCATGTTATTTTCTTTGCCAGACCCCTACTGTCTACTATACCATATCTAATCCTCCCAATTTACAGCATTTTACCCTTCCTGGGGTGGTGTCTCCTCTCTGGACACTATATGGTGTGTTATCCTCCTGAGGTAGTGGCCCCTCTCTGGACACTATATGGTGTATTATCCTCCCTGATGTAGTGGCTCCTCTCTGGACACTATATGGTGTGTTATCCTCCTGAGGTAGTGGCTCCTCTCTGGACACTATATGGTGTTATCCTCCTGAGGTAGTGGCTCCTCTCTGGACACTATATGGTGTTTTCCTCCTGAGGTAGTGGCTCCTCTCTGGACACTATATGGTGTGTTATCCTCCTGAGGTGGTGTCTCCTCTCTGGTCACTATATGGTGTGTTATCCTCCTGAGGTAGTGGCCCCTCTCTGGACACTATATGGTGTGTTATCCTCCTGAGGTAGTGGCTCCTCTCTGGACACTATATGGTGTGTTATCCTCCTGAGGTGGTGTCTCCTCTCTGGTCACTATATGGTGTGTTATCCTCCTGAGGTAGTGGCCCCTCTCTGGACACTATATGGTGTGTTATCCTCCTGAGGTGGTGTCTCCTCTCTGGTCACTATATGGTGTGTTATCCTCCTGAGGTAGTGGCTCCTCTCTGGTCACTATATGGTGTGTTATCCTCCTGAGGTAGTGGCTCCTCTCTGGACACTATATGGTGTGTTATCCTCCTGAGGTAGTGGCTCCTCTCTGGTCACTATATGGTGTGTTATCCTCCTGAGGTAGTGGCTCCTCTCTGGACACTATATGGTGTGTTATCCTCCTGAGGTAGTGGCTCCTCTCTGGTCACTATATGGTGTGTTATCCTCCTGAGGTAGTGGCTCCTCTCTGGACACTATATGGTGTGTTATCCTCCTGAGGTAGTGGCTCCTCTCTGGTCACTATATGGTGTGTTATCCTCCTGAGGTAGTGGCTCCTCTCTGGTCACTATATGGTGTGTTATCCTCCTGAGGTAGTGGCTCCTCTCTGGACACTATATGGTGTGTTTTCCTCCTGAGGTAGTGGCTCCTCTCTGGACACTATATGGTGTGTTATCCTCCTGAGGTAGTGGCTCCTCTCTGGACACTATATGGTGTTATCCTCCTGAGGTAGTGGCTCCTCTCTGGACACTATATGGTGTGTTATCCTCCTGAGGTAGTGGCCCCTCTCTGGACACTGTATGGTGTGTTATCCTCCTGAGGTGGTGGCCCCTCTCTGGACACTGTATGGTGTGTTATCCTCCTGAGGTAGTGACTCCTCTCTGCACACTATATGGTGTGTTATCCTCCTGAGGTAGTGGCTCCTCTCTGGACACTATATGGTGTGTTATCCTCCTGAGGTGGTGTCTCCTCTCTGGACACTATATGGTGTATTATCCTCCCTGAGGTAGTGACTCCTCTCTGCACACTATATGGTGTGTTATCCTCCTGAGGTAGTGACTCCTCTCTGCACACTATATGGTGTGTTATCCTCCTGAGGTAGTGGCTCCTCTCTGGACACTATATGGTGTGTTATCCTCCTGAGGTAGTGGCTCCTCTCTGGACACTATATGGTGTGTTATCCTCCTGAGGTAGTGGCTCCTCTCTGGACACTATATGGTGTGTTATCCTCCTGAGGTAGTGGCCCCTCTCTGGACACTGTATGGTGTGTTATCCTCCTGAGGTAGTGGCTCCTCTCTGGACACTATATGGTGTGTTATCCTCCTGAGGTAGTGGCCCCTCTCTGGACACTGTATGGTGTGTTATCCTCCTGAGGTAGTGGCTCCTCTCTGGACAATATATGATGTGTTATCCTCCTGAGGTAGTGGCTCCTCTCTGGACACTATATGGTGTGTTATCCTCCTGAGGTAGTGGCTCCTCTCTGGACACTATATGGTGTTATCCTCCTGAGGTAGTGGCTCCTCTCTGGACACTATATGGTGTGTTATCCTCCTGAGGTAGTGGCTCCTCTCTGGACACTATATGGTGTTATCCTCCTGAGGTAGTGGCTCTTCTCTGGACACTATATGGTGTGTTATCCTCCTGAGATAGTGGCTCCTCTCTGGACACTATATGGTGTGTTGTCCTCCTGAGGTAGTGGCTCCTCTCTGGACACTATATGGTGTGTTATCCTCCTGAGGTAGTGACTCCTCTCTGCACACTATATGGTGTGTTATCCTCCTGAGGTAGTGGCTCCTCTCTGGACACTATATGGTGTGTTATCCTCCTGAGGTAGTGGCTCCTCTCTGGACACTATATGGTGTGTTATCCTCCTGAGGTAGTGGCTCCTCTCTGGACACTATATGGTGTGTTATCCTCCTGAGGTAGTGGCCCCTCTCTGGACACTGTATGGTGTGTTATCCTCCTGAGGTAGTGGCTCCTCTCTGGACACTATATGGTGTGTTATCCTCCTGAGGTAGTGGCCCCTCTCTGGACACTGTATGGTGTTATCCTCCCTGATGTAGTGGCTCCTCTCTGGACACTATATGGTGTATTATCCTCCCTGAGGTAGTGGCTCCTCTCTGGACACTATATGGTGTGTTATCCTCCTGAGGTAGTGGCTCCTCTCTGGACAATATATGATGTGTTATCCTCCTGAGGTAGTGGCTCCTCTCTGGACACTATATGGTGTGTTATCCTCCTGAGGTAGTGGCTCCTCTCTGGACACTATATGGTGTTATCCTCCTGAGGTAGTGGCTCCTCTCTGGACACTATATGGTGTGTTATCCTCCTGAGGTAGTGGCTCCTCTCTGGACACTATATGGTGTTATCCTCCTGAGGTAGTGGCTCTTCTCTGGACACTATATGGTGTGTTATCCTCCTGAGATAGTGGCTCCTCTCTGGACACTATATGGTGTGTTATCATCCTGAGGTAGTGGCTCCTCTCTGGACACTATATGGTGTTATCCTCCTGAGGTAGTGGCTCCTCTCTGGACACTATATGGTGTGTTATCCTCCTGAGGTAGTGGCTCCTCTCTGGACACTATATGGTGTGTTATCCTCCTGAGGTAGTGGCTCCTCTCTGGACACTATATGGTGTTTTCCTCCTGAGGTAGTGGCTCCTCTCTGGTCACTATATGGTGTATTATCCTCCCTGAGGTAGTGGCTCCTCTCTGGACACTATATGGTGTGTTATCCTCCTGAGATGGTGGCCCCTCTCTGGACACTATATGGTGTGTTATCCTCCTGAGGTAGTGGCTCCTCTCTGGACACTATATGGTGTGTTATCCTCCTGAGGTGGTGGCCCCTCTCTGGACACTATATGGTGTGTTATCCTCCTGAGGTAGTGGCTCCTCTCTGGACACTATGGTGTGTTATCCTCCTGAGGTAGTGACTCCTCTCTGCACACTATATGGTGTGTTATCCTCCTGAGGTAGTGGCTGCTCTCTGGACACTATATGGTGTGTTATCCTCCTGAGGTAGTGGCCCCTCTCTGGACACTACATGGTGTGTTATCCTCCCTGAGATGGTGGCCCCTCTCTGGACACTATATGGTGTATTATCCTCCCTGAGGTAGTGGCCCCTCTCTGGACACTATATGGTGTGTTATCCTCCTGAGGTAGTGGCTCCTCTCTGGTCATTATATGGTGTTATCCTCCTGAGGTAGTGGCTCCTCTCTGGACACTATATGGTGTGTTATCCTCCTGAGGTAGTGACTCCTCTCTGCACACTATATGGTGTGTTATCCTCCTGAGGTAGTGGCTGCTCTCTGGACACTATATGGTGTGTTATCCTCCTGAGGTAGTGGCCCCTCTCTGGACACTACATGGTGTGTTATCCTCCCTGAGATGGTGGCTCCTCTCTGGACACTATATGGTGTGTTATCCTCCTGAGGTAGTGGCTCCTCTCTGGTCATTATATGGTGTTATCCTCCTGAGGTAGTGGCTCCTCTCTGGACACTATATGGTGTGTTATCCTCCTGAGGTAGTGACTCCTCTCTGCACACTATATGGTGTGTTATCCTCCTGAGGTAGTGGCTCCTCTCTGGACACTACAGGTCCTTCTCAAAAAATTAGCATATAGTGTTAAATTTCATTATTTACCATAATGTAATGATTACAATTAAACTTTCATTTATTATAGATTCATTATCCACCAACTGAAATTTGTCAGGTCTTTTATTGTTTTAATACTGATGATTTTGGCCTACAACTCCTGATAACCCAAAAAACCTGTCTCAATAAATTAGCATATTTCAACCGTCCAATCAAATAAAAGTGTTTTTTAATAACAAACAAAAAAACCATCAAATAATAATGTTCAGTTATGCACTCAATACTTGGTCGGGAATCCTTTGGCAGAAATGACTGCTTCAATGCGGCGTGGCATGGAGGCAATCAGCCTGTGACACTGCTGAGATGTTATGGAGGCCCAGGATGCTTCAATAGCGGCCTTAAGCTCCTCCAGAGTGTTGGGTCTTGCGTCTCTCAACTTTCTCTTCACAATATCCCACAGATTCTCTATGGGGTTCAGGTCAGGAGAGTTGGCAGGCCAATTGAGCACAGTAATACCATGGTCAGTAAACCATTTACCAGTGGTTTTGGCACTGTGAGCAGGTGCCAGGAAGCATGAAGTGCTCCAAAATCTCCTGATAGCTAGCTGCATTGACCCTGCCCTTGATGAAACACAGTGGACCAACACCAGCAGCTGACATGGCACCCCACACCATCACTGACTGGGTACTTGACACTGGACTTCAGGCATTTTGGCATTTCCTTCTCCCCAGTCTTCCTCCAGACTCTGGCACCTTGATTTCCGAATGACATGCAAAATTTGCTTTCATCAGAAAAAAGTACTTGGGACCACTTAGCAACAGTCCAGTGCTGCTTCTCTGTAGCCCAGGTCAGGCGCTTCTGCCGCTGTTTACCTGGGGAATGCGGCACCTGTAGCCCATTTCCTGCACACGCCTGTGCACGGTGGCTCTGGATGTTTCCACACCAGACTCAGTCCACTGCTTCCTCAGGTTCCCCAAGGTCTGGAATCGGTCCTTCTCCACAATCTTCCTCAGGGTCCGGTCACCTCTTCTCGTTGTACAGCGTTTTCTGCCACATTGTTTCCTTCCAACAGACTTACCATTGAGGTGCCTTGATACAGCACTCTGGGAACAGCCTATTTGTTGAGAAATTTCTTTCTGGGTCTTACCCTCTTGCTTGAGGGTGTCAATGATGGCCTTCTTGACATCTGTCAGGTCGCTAGTCTTACCCATGATGGGGGTTTTGAGTAATGAACCAGGCAGGGAGTTTTTAAAAGCCTCAGGTATCTTTTGAATGTGTTTAGAGTTAATTAGTTGATTCAGAAGATTAGGGTAATAGGTCGTTTAGAGAACCTTTTCTTGATATGCTAATTTATTGAGACAGGTTTTTTGGGTTATCAGGAGTTGTATGCCAAAATCATCAGTATTAAAACAATAAAAGACCTGACAAATTTCAGTTGGTGGATAATGAATCTATAATATATGAAAGTTTAATTGTAATCATTACATTATGGTAAATAATGAAATTTAACACTATATGCTAATTTTTTGAGAAGGACCTGTATATGGTGTCATCCTCCTGAGGTAGTGGCTCCTCTCTGGACACTATATGGTGTGTTTTCCTCCTGAGGTAGTGGCTCCTCTCTGGACACTATATGGTGTATTATCCTCCCTGAGGTAGTGGCTCTTCTCTGGACACTACATGGTGTATTATCCTCCCTGAGGTAGTGGCTCCTCTCTGGTCACTATATGGTGTTTTCCTCCTGAGGTAGTGGCTCCTCTCTGGACACTATATGGTGTGTTATCCTCCTGAGGTAGTGGCTCCTCTCTGGACACTATATGGTGTGTTATCCTCCTGAGGTAGTGGCTCCTCTCTGGACACTATGGTGTGTTATCCTCCTGAGGTAGTGGCTCCTCTCTGGTCACTATATGGTGTATTATCCTCCCTGAGGTAGTGGCTCCTCTCTGGTCACTATATGGTGTGTTATCCTCCTGAGGTAGTGGCTCCTCTCTGGTCACTATATGGTGTTTTCCTCCTGAGGTAGTGGCTCCTCTCTGGACACTATGGTGTGTAATCCTCCTGAGGTAGTGGCCCCTCTCTGGTCACTATATGGTGTATTATCCTCCCTGAGGTAGTGGCTCCTCTCTGGTCACTATATGGTGTTTTCCTCCTGAGGTAGTGGCTCCTCTCTGGTCACTATATGGTGTTATCCTCCTGAGGTAGTGGCTCCTCTCTGGACACTATGGTGTGTTATCCTCCTGAGGTAGTGGCTCCTCTCTGGTCACTATATGGTGTATTATCCTCCCTGAGGTAGTGGCTCCTCTCTGGTCACTATATGGTGTGTTATCCTCCTGAGGTAGTGGCTCCTCTCTGGTCACTATATGGTGTTTTCCTCCTGAGGTAGTGGCTCCTCTCTGGACACTATGGTGTGTTATCCTCCTGAGGTAGTGGCCCCTCTCTGGTCACTATATGGTGTATTATCCTCCCTGAGGTAGTGGCTCCTCTCTGGTCACTATATGGTGTTTTCCTCCTGAGGTAGTGGCTCCTCTCTGGACACTATATGGTGTTTTCCTCCTGAGGTAGTGGCTCCTCTCTGGACACTATATGGTGTGTTATCCTCCTGAGGTAGTGGCTCCTCTCTAAACACTATATGGTGTATTATCCTCCCTGAGGTAGTGGCTCCTCTCTGGACACTATATGGTGTATTATCCTCCCTGAGGTAGTGGCTCCTCTCTGGACACTATATGGTGTGTTATCCTAACGAGATAGTGGCTCCTCTCTAGACACTATATGGTGTATTATCCTCCTGAGGTAGTGGCTCCTCTCTGGACACTATATGGTGTGTTATCCTCCTGAGGTAGTGGCTCCTCTCTGGACACTATATGGTGTGTTATCCTCCCTGAGATGGTGGCTCCTCTCTGGACACTATATGGTGTATTATCCTCCCTGAGGTAGTGGCTCCTCTCTGGACACTATATGGTGTGTTATCCTCCCGAGATAGTGGCTCCTCTCTAGACACTATATGGTGTGTTATCCTCCCTGAGATGGTGGCTCCTCTCTGGACACTATATGGTGTGTTATCCTCCTGAGGTAGTGGCTCCTCTCTGCACACTATATGGTGTGTTATCCTCCTAAGGTAGTGGCTCCTCTCTGGACACTATATGGTGTGTTATCCTCCTGAGGTAGTGGCTCCTCTCTGGACACTATATGGTGTGTTATCCTCCTGAGGTAGTGGCCGTTCCCTGGACACTATATGGTGTATTATCCTCCCTGAGGTAGTGGCTCCTCTCTGCACACTATATGGTGTGTTATCCTCCTGAGGTAGTGGCTCTTCTCTGGACACTATATGGTGTGTTATCCTCCTGAGGTGGTGGCTCCTCTCTGGACACTGTATGGTGTGTTATCCTCCCGAGATAGTGGCTCCTCTCTGGACACTATATGGTGTGTTCTCCTCCTGAGGTAGTGACTCCTCTCTGCACACTATATGGTGTGTTATCCTCCCGAGATAGTGGCTCCTCTCTAGACATTATATGGTGTGTTATAATCCTGAGATTGTGGCTCCTCTTTGGACACTATATGGTGTGTTATCCTCCTGAGATGGTGGCCCCTCTCTGGACACTGTATGGTGTGTTATTCGGAGGTGGTGTCCAGCAGGTGTTTTCAAGCCCCAAACGGACTGCTTTTTTGTCAGTGCTGCCTGTGTAGACACTTTCCCTTCATAGCCGAACAACTTAACTAACGCTTGCTCTCCTTCCACAGGTCACGGTGACATTTAACGATGTGGCGGTCTACTTCTCCTTGCGGGAGTGGGAGCTGCTAGCTGACTGGCAGAGGAAGCTGTACCGCAACATCATGAAAGAGATCCATGGGGCCCTCACTGCACTAGGTGAGCTACCTTGGGGAGGTGGTGTTGGAGGGTGAGGATTCTACTTGGGGGGGTAGTTGGTATTTGTGGTCACAACTGGAGTTCTTGTCATCTTTTCTCTGTAGGTTATGAGATTGCAAATCCCAGTATCTTGGTGCGGATCCAGCAGTCGGATGACCCTTACTACGGGTCCCAAGATGCCCAAGAGGTCTCAGCTCACAGTAAGTGATTCCTCCTCTCCACTTACTTAGCTCTGTGGCATGGACTTTCTTATCTTTGTTCTTTGTCCACAGCTTGGAAGCCGCTTTCACACAAGTTAGAAGAAAACATGGCAGACTGTGCAGAGTCTTCATCTGAGCTCCCGTCTGTCAAACCTGACCTCTTACTACGGGTGAAAATGGAGAACGTGAGCAATGAGCAGAGGTGCCAGACAACTGCCCCCAAGGTGGAGGCAGAAGAGGAAGACTCTAGTGAGTGAATGATGGGACATCCTATAATGTGCTACACTTGTATTGCATTATGGGACTTTTTTGGGGGGTATCGCGCTCGGCTCTTTCTACAGATACTTTCACACATCTGTCGGTACAGGGCCGTCGCAAACCGTCAGACCGACGGACGTTGTGCTAAATTTAGTGTTGAGCGTGGAGGAGGGGGCGGAGTTCCGGCCGCTCATGTGCGGTCGGAAATGGCGGATCCGACGGACAAAAAACGTTACATTGAACGTTTTTTGTCACGACGGACCGCTAAAACAAGACGCATCCGTCGCACGACGAATGCGACGTGTGGCCATCCGTCGCAATCCGTCGTCCATGAAAGTGTGTGGCAAAAAAACTGATTTTGCGGGCACATTTGCAGGATCCGTTTTTTTGCCATAACGACGGATTGTGACGGAGGCAAAAAGACGGAAATGTGAAAGTATCCTAACAGAATGTCAGCAACAAATGTAACTGATGAACCTGTCAGTAAATGACATTCTAGGTAATTTTATGTGGTTCTTGCCCTGTCCATTCAGTGGCCGTGACGACGTGTGACGATCTCAGCCTGTATAATGCAGGGTCAGTCCTAATCTCCTTATCTTATCGATTATATAACATGTATCGGGAGAGAAGTACAGAGCTTTACCGACTTAACAACATCCTTCTGTGGGCCACCCTGTGCCCCTCTGCTAATTTGGACCTCCCCGGGCACCCGCTGGCGCAAAAGTCTTATTTGCCTCACTTGTTTTTTTTTTGTTTGTTTTGTTTTGTTTTTTTTACTTGAACTTTTTCTCTCCTTTTCAGGCAGCATGGTATTTAACCCCGAGCTGGCTTTGTGGATCAAGCAAGAGGAAGGAGTAATGATCGGAGAGTCCAGCTCTACTCTGAAGCAGGACAGCACACTTCCAGCCGTGGAGGGTAAGAAGGCGGGTTACACGTATAAAGATTCTGTAGGATATAACTGATCTGTAACATCTTCATCTCGATATTATAATGACCGATCCTTCACTAGAGCAGATGAGTAGATGCCGGTTACAGAAGGCTAGAAGGTTACCTCCATGATATGTCTACAGTCATATGGACGCACAATGTTGCAAGTCCTACAACTGCCCAGTATGGGTTTCACGTTCTCAATTAATGGGCTAACTGTATGGAGAGGACAGTGCTTCAAGGGTAGAAGTCATCCCAAGAATCAAAAGAAGTTGAGGAAAGTGATCAGCCTACATGGAGGAAGGTGAGAGCTTACTCCAAAAGAATTGAGGGCTAGAGAGCAAATGAGAAGCTAGAAGAAAAGTCCTGCTGTGGCCTCAACTCTGTGCTGAATGGTGTCAAACCAAATAATGGTTCCCCCTAAAGTCACTTGTGTTTGGATCTGCCACCTGTCGGGTTCTGCTGAGAATACAACACCTGTGTGTGTTCCTTTCAATGTGCTCTTAGACTCTTATTCACGGCCTGTGCTTCTCGGACACTCAAGACCGTGATGACCTCTAAACAAAGACAAGGAATGCAAGATTATTGCATGAACTGATGAGGAGATCTCGAAATACCTTGACAAATTTTAAAATTCCATTATCTTCTGAAGAAAAATGGCTTCATTAAAATCCGGCAACATTCATCTTAGATAGCAAACCTAAAGGGCAGGCACCACTAATCACAATGGGATCAGCTCACCACATACTGGTAGAATGAGCAAAAAGAAGTATGCACAGGCTGAGGATCTCCAGAAATAGAAAAAATAGCACATATACTGAATCAGTAAAGTTCACATACAGAAAGGTTAAAAACAGTAAAAATGCCCCTTGGCAGAATGCAATATAGGGTGTGCTCATAATAAGCTCTACTTTAATATAGTGATGCAATAGTGAAGTCCCAATATCCCAATAGGTATATTTTACTAGTGCATATATATATATTATGGCAAAAATGAAGAGCCCACCACATCAAATCCCTGTCATGGCCGCCCAATCTCCAGTCCTGAACCCATTGAAAACCTCTGGAATGTAATCGGGAGGATGATGGATAGTCACAAGCCATCAAACACAGAAGAACTGCTGACATTATTGTACCAGGAGCAGTGTGAGAGACTGGTGGAAAGCTGCCAAGACGCATGAAAGCTGGGATTAACAATCATGGTTATTCCACACAATATTGATTTCTGAACTCTTCCTGAGTTAAAACTTTAGTATTGTTGTTTCTAAATGATTATGAACTTGTTTTCTTTGCATTCTTTGGGATCTGAAAACACTGTTTGATTGTTTTTGACCATTCTTCTTTGTCAAAAAACAATTTACATTTTACTCAAAAATATACCTATAATTAGAAAAATCAGACAAACTGAACATTTTGCAGTGGTCTCTTAATTTTTGCCAGAGCTGAAATATGCACTAGGCCAACACAGCTACATTTGCAACATGGATGCAAGTCGAAAGACATCTCACAAATGCAAAAATGGCGTTATATTCTATGTAGGTAGTATGAGTCTGAGATGAGAAGACAGTGGCATAAATTGCATACAAATAACCAAAAGTCTCACTAGATCACTGTTCTTCCTGCATTCCACATCTTACTTCATAAAGGAAATAATTGGAATCGAGGACTCTGCGTGTAAGGAGGAAGAGTAAGGGAGTCCTTAGTGTTAGACAAGAGACCTCATCCTAAGAGGAGAGAAGACAGCCTGAAAAGGAGGCAGAGAGAAGTCTCGCGAAAGATCACTGCCCAAGCGGAGCAAGAGCAGGAGGATGAGTGAGCGTGGCTATAAAGAAAAGTGAGCTCAGCCCAAGACTAAGAAAGCAGAAGTGAACTCAACACTGGACGAGGAGGGCTAGAGAACTTTGCCAAAGGATGAAGAGGAATAGATTGCTGCCCAAGAGGAGCTCAAGAGGAGTAGAGAGCATAGCCTTTGTTGGGGAAGAGAACTAGAGTGCAGGAGACTGGGCAGAGGACATCAGATCACATCCCGAGTGAAGGATGATGATGAAGGACATAGAGAAGAGTCGGGCAAGGAGTATGAATTGAAAGAACTAGACCCAAGAAGACTTAGAAAAGACAATTGTTCACTTTAAGAGAAGGGAGTTCAGCCTAAGAAAAGGGAAAGAGGGCTGAGGAGGTGGGAAAGCAGAGTCCAAAAGGATTTGGTTTGAGTCAAAGAAGAGGAGCAGATAGCTGAGCCCGAGAGGAGAAACGTTAGGGGAGAGTTGGGTGTGAGAAAAGGAAGTGTTTGTAGAGAGGTCGATATTAGATTAGGATGGGAAAAGATAGGAGCCAGGAGAAGTGAGCGGAGTGATGGAAGAAGTAAAGGAAAAACAGCTGAGATGAGAATACAAGGCAGGAAAGAGTAGGGCTTGTGTGGAGCTAGAAGAAGAGCATGAGCCTAGTTGATGGGTTGGACTTGGGTGGATTGGTCTGGGTTCATTCTCTGAAGTACAGAAGTTTCCTCTCTAGAGTGAGTCCAGGATCTACATCCGCTCTTGTTGGATTACTACTTTCACTTATTAGTATTGTTACTCAGCGCCTCTAGGAGGCGGTAGGCAGTGATAAGGAAGACAACTTATCATTTACAGGATTTTCAGTATATGTGAAAACCTTGTACCGATCATGTACTTGATCCATAATGTGTGTGTTATATAGGTGACAATGATGATGCTTGGCCCGATGGGCCTTGATCTGAGTGCACAGCTCTTTTACATCCTCCCAGTTCCCATCCATGGCTGGTATTCTGTAGTATAGCGTATAATGCCTAAGTGTTGCTATTGATGATTCACATTCAGACATTAGTGTTAAGTTCTTGCACTCAGCTATGGAAGGGATGGATACAGATTCCTCTCCGGCTCACAGACGTGTAACCTCGTTCATTCCTGTCCCTTCCAGCATCGACTCTACCCCTCAGCTCCGAAGGGACGCAATCGCTGCCACCATCCACAAGAAAGCCACATCGGCCCTCCTGCGACAAGTCAACATCGCACAAGAGAAATGGGTTGAAGTTGCGAGACAAGATTCTGGTCCTCTGCGCCTACGAGAATAACCAGTCGATTGGCTCATTGGCTTCACAGTTCGGAGTCAGTAGAGCGCAGATCTTTCAGATCATCAAACGGAGACAGGAGCTGCTGGATGCTCTGCAGAACAACGTTAGTGGAGATCGTATCCGACGGCGGCGGAGGACCACCAATGACAAGCTGAACTCTGCTGTGTGGGATTGGCTGCTGTCCATACGGGACACAGATGTTACTTTATCTGGACGCATCATCCGGGAAAAGGCTCTGCAGATCGCCCAAGACATGGGTATCCAGGACTTCAAAGCCTCGAACGGGTGGTTGGACAGCTTCAAGAAGGCCCACAACATCCATCGTAGCTCTCTCCCCTTCTCCATGGCAGCTCTGGGTGGGGTGGATGACTGGCTGTCCAGTATAGGTGCCACGGATGACAGATAACAGGCGTCCCCAACATAAGACTGCTGGTCCCTTCTAGTGTACTTGCTTTCAGAATGTTTTTATTTTGTTAGATTAGTTTATTGCCCTGGCGTTTGTCACAGGTCCGCTTTAGGGGGTGATGTATATACTCACAATGTGGGCTGCCTGCCGCCAAGCACTATTTCTAAATCAAGACTGAGGATGATCGGTCGGCCCCCTCTGTATGTGGCTGTGCCGTGCTGGATGGTCTTATCTTAATATTTTCTACGGAGAAGTTTGGTGGCTTGCGGATATAGGTGAGCAAAATAAAAATGTGATGATGTCCAGTTCCTGGTACAAGTTACATATGATGAAACCCTGAGGCATACTGTTACATGTCTTGTACTCCGGTCACTTCCAAAGCTGCACTTAGGATTTGGCTGCTTTCCTGTTAACCCTCAGGAATCGCCTGCTGTTCTGTGGAGGAGTTGAACTATCTGTTTCAGGCAGCCATGTTGTCAGGATTGTTTGCAGCCTTGGATGTGACTGGACCATAAAATGGCAGTAAACCAGTGTTATTTGCTGTTTGCTACATTAAATTGTGGATGATGTAGTGATTTGTATAATGTTTCTCATTCTTCCTTCTCACAGATGTCACCGTCGAGCAACATCTCACAGGTCCCGTTAAGTCCACAGAAGTTGGGCAGCCTCTTCCTGAGACGCTGGTGGGGAACCTGTTGCGGTATTTTGATGAGGAGAGAGAAAAGCATGCCCGTCTAAATGGGGCTTTTTCAGGCCTCCCAGTACAGCCACAGCCGCTGCTGGTCCCCGACGAAGGATCCCAACTCTTCACCATTGACTGGGGTCTCCGAGGGGATCAGACCACTATGGCCAAACAGTATAAATGTCCTTACTGTGAAAAAAGCTTTCTGCGCAGCACTCAGTTGAGGGAACATGAGCGGACACACACAGGAGAGCGGCCATACCAGTGTCTCAAGTGCCCCAAAAGTTTCAGCCGCAGCACCCAGCTGAAGGACCACCAGCGCACCCACACCGGAGAGAGACCGTTCCAGTGCACAGAGTGTGGCAAGACCTTCACCCACAGCTCTAACCTCATCCATCACCGGAGGACCCATACCGGTGAGAAACCACACAAGTGCAACATGTGCCCCAAAAGCTTCAGTCAGAACTCTGACCTCAACCGCCACCAGCGCACCCACATGGCTGGTGACCGCCCCCACCAGTGCACACGCTGCCACCGAACATTCATATACAAGTCTCAGCTCCGGATGCACAGCCGTGTTCACGTGGTGGAGGACATCCTGCAGGGGGTTGAGAGAGGGGCTGGAGCAGCAGATCCAACGTGGGCTAGTCCGCCACCTTGACCCCTTGTGCCTGAGCTGTCAATCACCACGGTCACGGCTCATGTATGTTAGTGTCCTCATCACCACCGCCCAGCCCTAGGCATGAGAATGTGTCCTGCTGCTTTACAAGGGTCTTATGACATTCAGGGTCAGGGGTGTGTGGTGAGGAATGGTGCAGACTGGATCTCAGCAGATCTTCTGAATACAGCTTTATATGCCCCTTATTATGGATTGCGGCTAAATAGCTGTGCCCTTTGCAGGGAAGATGTATGTGGGGGCAGGTGGAGCGGATGGAAGCCCCTTTCATACTAAGAAAGAACCATCAGTGTTCTCCACCCTGCCAGAACCTAACGAGCCATCATTATCGTCATCCTCATCTTAAAGAGCCTCGTTCATCTCCCCAACAATTTGATTCCATGCCACAATCTGCCCGTCCTGCCTAGAGGATAATTACAATATTTATGGTGCTCCCGGTGTTCCCCTATAATGTGGTGACATCAGTAATATTCCAGGTGTGTGAGGCTTGCAAACTTCTCCAAATCTGTCAATTTCCAATATCTCAATCCTCTCCTTGATGTGTTCAGAGCAGGAGACAGTTGGGTTGAATCAATTGAGCGTAAAGTGATTTTCCCATCTGAGACTCTTCCATCATAGTGAAACTGTGTGTATATGATGTGCGCTTATTCTCCTTCCCCGACTCTAGCAGGAGGTTGCAGGTCTCTTTCTTCTCATACTTTCTCAATAACTGCAGAGACCGTAGCGGCACTCCCCATTTTAGTTTATGCCAAGTGGGTAAGAGCATGGCCACCCTACCCACCCCTTTCTACAGTGCCACACAGGTGCAGAGCGCTCTCATCTGCTGATGCAGGGATCCCACATTGCCCATCTAGTAGCTACCCGTCTGTGCGGCTCCTGTAGTCTCTGACAGAGAAAATACAAGTTAGTGACAGACGAGGACCGGATAGTGTTGGGTCACGCATGGTGGCGAAGCTTGTTCGATGTTTCAGGCTGTGCCCCCGGGACCTAGGCGCTCTACCAGCAGATTTGCTAAGTGTTATCTGCACATCCTGTAACTACCCACGTCTGCTGTACTTCATGGGGAGGACAATCTTTGCCTGTATCATCCCCTTTCTACCATTATGAAGAAAAATGAATCCACTGCCCCCCTTCCCCATACAAATTTCATCCTTTGGGGGCATGATTTGATAAAGTATGTGATCCCCGTGTTGAGGCTGAGTGTATTCTTTCCTCCACATTCCAGGACTTCTGCACTTCAGCACAGATATTGATGTAGAGAAGACAAGACAAGCATCTTTGGGGATGTCGGGGGTCGCTAACGTGTGTTACATTATTGTACACTATTAAACAATCACTGGTCACATTCTTACCTTGTACCTTTCATCATCACAGTCTTATTATGTTCCTGAGCACACCTTAGAGCAGTGCTCCCCAAGTTCGGTCCTTAAGAGCCTCCAACGGGTCATGTTTTCAGGATTTCCTTAGTATTGCCCAAGTGAGAATTCCATCATCTGGACAGGCAACAATTCCATCACCTGGGCCATACTAAGGAAATCCTGAAAACACGACCTGTTGGTGGCTCTTGAGGACTGGAGTTGGGGAACACTGCCTTAGAGTAACACACATCCCTGTCCTGAAATACTACGTGCTAATGAGCGCCTGCTCCTTCCACTATAACTCCCAGGCATTCTGCATAAGGCAGAGTAAAACACGTGAGGCCATCAGCGGAGGTAATCTGAGGACTTTCATTAGAGGCAGGTCTACTTTTCAGATCCTTCTTCTGGCGCTCCATGGGTCAGGTATAATATTACTGCAGAAGATCACATGGTTTATTTCTATCATACATTTTGCTTATCATCCATAGTTTGTTTCCTCCCACAACTCGTGTTATAGCTGCACCATCCTATTTGGTAGGGTCTATTCATCTTCAGACCCCTGATCTAAGAGTAGAACACAAGGACTTAGTAAATCTCCAGACAACAATGCTGAGATTTCCAGAGGCAACACGCTGACTTGCCAACCATTTTGGAATCGATGATGTTGACAGTGGAGCAGTCTTTATATGTTTCTTCAAGATAACGACTGTGGGGAATTATCAGAACTGAAAGAAGCCTCATATTATTCTGGAGGTTCAGGTTCCTTGAACTGTAGTTTTGGACACGTGACTGACTTTATCAAAATATGACACCATTAATTCTGAAGTTCACTTTATGAAATTGAAATATCAAGCCAAAAGAGTGAGACAAATATCCATGTTTACTAATCACAAGTCCAAAATTTGTGTTACTTGTGTCTAAGTATCTCTCGTCTGTTCATGTCCGGCCTCAAAAGTATGATGTAACATTTGGGGAGGAAGATGCAACTCAGAAATCCAGCGCTGGAAGCCAAGATGGCAAATACCTGCACTGCTACAGTATACTTACCACTGGTGCTCAGATAAGCCGGGATGAACAAGATCCAGACACAGCAGAAGACCAACATGCTAAAAGTGATTAATTTGGCCTCATTGTAGGTTCCTGGAAGGTTCCTTGCCTTAGAAGCTACAAAAAAACTTATCATGGCCAAGAAAGCCATAAACCCCAATGTCATGTAGAAGAATAACTTATGTCCTTCATTACACTCAAATATTCTCTTATGATTTTCTATCTGAGTGTTCAGTGAAGGGAAAGGAGACTTGTAAAGCCAAATAGAGCACGTTATGACCTGCAACCCGGAGCAAAGGCCTACAACATGACGTGGGATTAAGGATCCTAACCATTTCCTCAGAGGACTGTTAAGTCTGGTGGCTTTAAATGCCAAGATCACCATGATGGTCTTCGTCAGGACTGAGGAGATGCTGATGGAGAAGACGACCATAAAGAACGTTTGTCTCAGGAGGCAGGTGACCTTAGTTGGTTGGCCTATGAAGACCAAGCAGCAGAGGAAGCAGAGAATGAGAGACATCAACAAGATGTAGCTGAGCTCCCGGTTGGTGGCTTTGATCATTGGAGTGTTTTTCAATCTAATGAAAGTTAGTAAAATGGACAAGCCCATAAATGAAAACAATGTGACCATTGACATCAAAATACGTCCAAGAGGCTCTTGATGAGACAGAAATTCTATGATTTTTGGAACACATCTGTTTCTTTCTTCATTCGACCACTGGTCTTGGGGACATCTGAAGCATTCAACTGCATCTAAGCAAGGAAGTTCATGTTATAATGCAATAGTTTTGCACTTGCAGGACATCGGAGCTAATTAGGATGTAGTTATTTTACATCTAGTTCTTATCCGTTGTACAGTTATATGACAAAGTTTGGGCACCCCTATTAATCTTAAGCTTAATGTTTTATAAAAATTGTTTTTTTTTGCAACAGCTATTTCGGTTTCATATATCTAATAACTGTTGGACACAGTAATGTTTCTGCCTTGAAATGAGGTTTATTGTACTAACAGAAAATGTGCAATCTGCATTCAAACAAAATTTGACAGGTGCATAAATATGGGCACCCTTATCATTTTCTTGTTTAAAATACTCCTACCTACTTTTTACTGACTTACTAAAGCACTTTTTTTGGTTTTGTAACCTCATTGAGCTTTGAACTTCATAGCCAGGTGTATACAATCATGAGAAAAGCTTCTTAAAGTGGCCACTTGCAAGTTGTTCTCCTGTTTGAATATCCTCTGAAGAGTGGCATCATGGGCTCCTCAAAACAACTGTCAAATGATCTGAAAACAAAGATTATTCAACATAGTTGTTCAGGGGAAGGATACAAAAAGCCGTCTCAGAGATTTAACTGTTATGACCTGGTGGTTAAAAGGCAACATGGGACAAGCTCTGAGGAGGTGGTATCTGTACTGACTGCAGTTCCTAATCCTAACACTAGCAGTAGCCGTGGGATGTTCCTGTCACTCCCTAGACACCTAGTCACAGCCTGAGAACTAACTACCCCTAAAGATGGAAACAGAAAGCTATCTAGCCTCAGAGAAAATCCCAAAAGGAAAGATAGCCCCCACAAATATTGACTGTGAGTGGAGAGGGAAATGACATACACAGAAATGAAAACAGATTTTAGCAAAGGAGGCCACTACTAATCTAGATAGACAGAATAGAAAAGGATACTGTGCGGTCAGTATTAAAAACTAAAAGTCCACGCAGAGTTTACAAAAATAATCTCCACACCGACTCACGGTGTGGAGGGGCAAATCTGCTTCCCCAGAGCTTCCAGCTAGACTGAATAAATCATATTGACAAGCTGGACAAGAAAAGACATAACATGAGCAGAGCGATTAAGTCCACAGCAAATGGACAACAAAAGAACTAGCAAGAACTTATCTTTTGCTGAAATGGACAGTCCATAAGAGAAATCCAAGGAGAGATCTGAATCCACCCCAGAAACATTGACAGCTGGCACAAACTGAAGACCAGAGCCAGGTTAAATGGCAAAGCCAGGAGAGAAGATAAGTGGAGACAGCTGCTAATGCATAACCCAAGGAGCAGCAGTTCCACTTGAAACCACCAGAGGGAGCCCAAGGGCAGAATTCACAAAAGTGCATTCACAACCACCACAGGGAGCCCAAGAACGGAATTCACAACAGTACCCCCCCCTTGAGGAGGGGTCACCGAACCCTCACCAGAGCCCCCAGGTCGATCAGGATGAGCCAAGTGAAAAGCACAAACCAAATCGGCAGCATGGACATCGGAGGCAACAACCCAAGAATTATCCTCCTGGCCATAACCCTTCCACTTGACCAGATACTGAAGCTTCCGCCTCGAAAAACGAGAATCCAAAATCTTCACCACATATTCCAACTCCCCCCTCAACCAACACCAGAGCAGGAGGATCAACAGAGGGAAGCACGGGCACCACATATCTCCGCAACAAAGATCTGTGGAAAACATTATGGATGGAAAAAGAAGCTGGAAGGGCCAAACGAAAAGACACCGGATTGATAATTTCAGAAATCTCATAAGGACCAATAAAGCGAGGCTTGAACTTAGGGGAAGAAACCTTCATAGGAACATGACGAGAAGATAACCAGACTAAATCCCCAACACGAAGCCGGGGGCCAACACACCGACGACGGTTAGCAAAACGTTGAGCCATTTCCCGAGACAACGTCAAATTGTCCACCACCTGAGTCCAAATCTGCTGTAACCTGTCCACCACAGAATCCACACCAGGACAGTCAGAAGGCTCAACCTGCCCTGAAGAAAAACGAGGATGAAAACCAAAATTACAAAAAAAAGGCACAACCAAGGTAGCCGAATTAGCCTGATTATTAAGGGCAAACTCGGCCAACGGCAAGAAGGTCACCCAATCATCCTGATCAGCAGACACAAAGCATCTCAAATAGGTTTCCAAGGTCTGATTAGTTCGCTCAGTTTGGCCATTTGTCTGAGGATGAAATGCTGAAGAAAGAGACAAATCAATGCCCATTCTAGCACAAAGGGACCGCCAAAACCTAGAAACAAACTGGGAACCTCTGTCAGACACAATATTCTCCGGAATGCCATGCAAACGAACCCCATGCTGAAAAAATAATGGAACCAAATCAGAGGAGGAAGGCAACTTAGGCAAAGGTACCAAATGGACCATCTTAGAAAATCGGTCACAAACCACCCAGATAACAGACATCTTCTGGGAAACAGGAAGATCCGAAATAAAATCCATGGAAATATGCGTCCAGGGCCTCTCAGGGACCGGCAAAGGCAAAAGCAACCCACTAGCACGGGAACAGCAAGGCTTGGCCCGGGCACAAGTCCCACAGGACTGCACAAAAGAACGCACATCCCGCGACAAGGAAGGCCACCAAAAGGACCTAGCAACCAAATCTCTGGTACCAAAAATCCCAGGATGACCAGCCAACACTGAACAATGAACCTCAGAAATTACCTTACTAGTCCATCTATCAGGAACAAACAGCTCCCCCACTGGACAGCGGTCAGGTTTATCAGCCTGAAGCACCCGCCATAAATCAGGGGAGATGGCAGAAAGAATCACCCCCTCCTTGAGAATACCAACCAACTCAAGGACTCCCGGAGAATCAGGCAAAAAACTCCTAGAAAGGGCATCAGCCTTCACATTCTTAGATCCCGGAAGATACGAGACCACAAAATCAAAACGGGAGAAAAACAGGGACCATCGAGCTTGTCTAGGATTCAACCGCTTGGCAGACTCAAGGTAAATCAGATTCTTATGATCGGTCAAGACCACAACGCGATGCTTGGCTCCCTCAAGTCAATGTCGCCACTCCTCGAAAGCCCACTTCATAGCCAACAACTCCCGATTACCGACATCATAATTACGCTCAGCAGGCGAAAACTTTCTGGAGAAGAAGGCACACGGTTTCAAGCGTCAACCTCAACCTGAAAAGGGAAACATCCGGCTGACGCAACACAGGGGCAGAAGTAAAATGACGTTTAAGCTCCTGAATGGCCCCAACAGCCTCAGAGGACCAATTCATCACATCAGCGCCCTTCTTCGTCAAATCGGTCAGGGGTTTAACCACACTGGAAAAGTTAGCAATGAAACGGCGATAAAAATTAGCAAAGCCCAAAAATTTCTGAAGCCTCTTCACAAATGTGGGTTGAATCCAATCATGAATGGCCTGGACCTTAACAGGATACATTTCAATAGCCGAGGGAGAAAAAATGAAACCCAAAAAAGAAACCTTCTGAACTCGAAAACGGCACTTAGACCCCTTCACAAATAACGCATTAGCACAAAGGATCTGAAATACCATCCTGACCTGTTTCACATGAGACTCCCAATCATCGGAAAAAAACAAAATATCATCCAAATATACAATCATGAATTTATCAAGATAATTCCGGAAGATATCATGCATAAAGGACTGAAACACAGATGGAGCATTAGAGAGCCCGAATGGCATCACGAGGTATTCAAAATGGCCTTCGGGCGTATTAAATGCTGTTTTCCATTCGTCACCCTGTTTAATACGAACAAGATTATACGCCCCTCGAAGGTCAATCTTAGTAAACCAACTAGCCCCCTTAATCCGAGCAAACAAATCAGAAAGCAAAGGTAAAGGGTATTGGAATTTGACCGTGATCTTATTGAGAAGGCGATAATCTATACAGGGTCTCAAGGAGACATCCTTCTTGGCAACAAAAAATCCCGCTCCCAACGGTGACGAAGATGGGCGAATATGCCCCTTCTCCAAAGACTCCTTAACATAAGTCCGCATGGCGGCATGCTCTGGCACAGACAGATTGAAAAGTCGGCCCTTAGGGAACTTACTACCAGGAATCAAGTTAATAGCACAATCGCAGTCCCTATGAGGAGGAAGGGAGCTGGACTTGGGCTTCTCAAATATATCTTGGAAATCCGACAAAAACTCAGGAACCTCAGAAGAGGGGGAAGAGGAAATTGACATCAAAGGAATATCACTATGTATCCCTTGACAACCCCAACTAGTCACAGACATAGATTTCCAATCCAGCACTGGATTATGTACCTGTAACCATGGAAAACCCAGCACAACAACATCATGCAAATTATGCAACACCAAAAAACGACAATCTTCCTGATGTGCTGGAGCCATGTACATGGTCAACTGTGTCCAGTACTGAGGTTTATTCTCGGCCAATGGGGTAGCATCAATCCCCCTTAAGGGAATAGGGCTCTGCAAAGGCTGCAAGGAAAAACCACAGCGTCTGGCGAATTCGAAGTCCATTAAGTTCAGGGCAGCGCCTGAATCCACAAATGCCATAACAGAAAAGGACGACAATGAGCAAATCAGGGTAACAGACAAGAGAAATTTAGGCTGTACAGTACTAATGGTAACAGACCTAGCGACCCTCTTAATACGCTTAGGGCAATCAGAAATAGCATGAGCAGAATCACCACAGTAAAAACACAGCCCATTCTGACGTCTGAATTCCTGCCGTTCTGCTCTAGTCAAAATCCTATCACATTGCATAGGCTCAGGACTCTGCTCAGAGGATACCGCCATATGGTGCAGAACTTTGCGCTCGCTGTTGTGAATTAGACTTTTTGGCTCCCTCTTGTGGTTACTAGTGATATGACTCTGGGATTTCTTTCCCTCAGTTTGCACCCAGCTGGGTCGTTACTTCAGGGGCGTTGCTATATAAACCTCCTGGAACCTTTGTCCAGTGCCTGGCATCGGTGTTATCAGACACATTCTGTTTGCTCCTATCTGCTGGTCCTGGTTCGTGCTAAATTAAGCTAAGTCCTGTTTCTTTGTTTTTTGGGTTATTTGCTTGCTCTCATTTTTGTCCAGCTTGTACTAAATGTGATTCCTGACCTTGCTGGAAGCTCTAGGGGACTGGTGTTCTCCCCCCGGGCCGTTAGACGGTTCGGGGGTTCTTGAATTTCCAGTGTGGATATTTTTGATAGGATTTTTTGCTGACCATATAAGTTATCTTTCTATATTCTGCTATTAGCTAGTGGGCCTCTCTTTGCTAAATACCTAGCTCATTCTTATGTTTGTCTTTTCCTCTTACCTCACCGTTATTATTTGTTGGGGGCTTCTATCCAACTTTTGGGGTATTTTCTCTGGAGGCAAGAAAGGTCTTTCTTTTCCCTTCTAGGGTTAGGTAGTTCTCCGGCTGGCGCGAGACGTCTAGGATCAACGTAGGAACGTTCCCCGGCTGCTGGTATTTGTGGTGCTAGGATTAGATATATGGTCAGCCCAGTTACCACTGCCCTATGAGCTGGTTTTCTGTGTTTGCAGACTTAGCAGTTATTCCTGAGACCCTCTGCCATTGGGGTCATAACAGTATGCCAGGCCAACATTGAATGTTTAATGCATTGCTGAAGTGGGATAATAAGAAAGGAAATTCTGAGTTTTTTTTTTTTTCTTTCCTCTCTTCCTCCCCTTTACCTTTCAGTGGCTTGTGCTTGCTGCAGACATGAATGTCCAGACCTTGATTACAAGTGTAAACCAGCTGGCAGCTCGTGTGCAGGGCATCCAAGATTTTGTTACCAGTAGTCCTATGTCTGAACCTAAAATACCTATTCCGGAATTGTTTTCTGGAGATCGATTTAGGTTTAGGAATTTCCAGAATAATTGTAAATTGTTTCTTTCTCTGAGACCCCGTTCATCTGGAGATTCAGCTCAGCAAGTTAAAATTGTTATTTCTTTTTTGAGGGGCGACCCTCAGGATTGGGCTTTCTCGCTAGCGCCAGGAGATCCGGCATTGGCAAATATTGATGCGTTTTTTCTGGCGCTCGGATTGCTTTACGAGGAACCCAATCTTGAAATTCAGGCAGAAAAAGCCTTGCTGGCTATTTCTCAGGGTCAGGATGAAGCTGAAGTGTATTGCCAAAAATTTCGGAAATGGTCCGTGCTTACTCAGTGGAATGAGGGTGCTCTGGCCGCAAATTTCAGAAATGGCCTTTCTGAAGCCATTAAGAATGTGATGGTGGGTTTCCCCATTCCTACAAGTCTGAATGATTCTATGGCGCTTGCTATTCAAATTGACCGGCGTTTGCGGGAGCGCAAAACCGCTAATCCTCTGGTGGTGTTGTCTGAACAAACACCTGATTTAATGCAATGTGGTAGAATTCAGACTAGAAATGAACGGAAAAATCATAGACGTCAGAATGGGTTGTGTTTTTACTGTGGTGATTCTATACATGTTATATCAGCATGCTCTAAACGCCTAACAAGGGTTGTTAGGCTACGTTCACACTAGCGTTGTGCGCCGCTGCGTCGGCGACGCAACGCACAACGCACGCAAAAACGCGGCAAAACGCACGCAAAAACGCTGCGTTTTGCGACGCATGCGTCGGTTTTTGCCGAAAATCGGACGCAAGAAAAATGCAACTTGTTGCGTTTTCTTGGTCCGACGCTTGCGGCAAAAAAGACGCATGTGTGGCACAACGCAACAAAAAAAAACGCATGCGTCCCCATGTTAAGTATAGGGGGCGCATGACGCATGCATCGCCGCTGCGTCGCCGACGCAAACCCGACGCACATTAGCTTAACGCTAATGTGAACGTAGCCTTAGTCCTGTCGCCATTGGTAATTTGCAACCTAAATTTATTTTGTCTGTGACTTTAATTTGCTCTTTGTCTTCTTACCCTGTTATGGCGTTTGTGGATTCAGGTGCTGCCCTGAGTCTTATGGATCTGTCATTTGCCAAGCGCTGTGGTTTTGTTCTTGAACCGTTAGTAAATCCTATTCCTCTTAGAGGTATTGATGCTACGCCATTGGCGGAAAATAAACCGCAGTTTTGGACGCAGGTGACCATGTGCATGACTCCTGAACATCGGGAGGTGATTCATTTTCTTGTTCTGCATAAAATGCATGATTTGGTCGTTTTGGGTCTGCCATGGTTACAGACCCACAATCCAGTTTTGGATTGGAAGGCAATGTCTGTGTCAAGTTGGGGCTGTCAGGGAATTCATGCTGATTCCCCGCCGGTGTCTATTGCTTCCTCTACTCCTTCGGAAGTTCCTGAGTATTTGTCTGATTTTCAGGATGTATTCAGCGAGTCCAGATCCAGTGCTCTGCCTCCTCATAGGGACTGTGACTGCGCCATAGATTTGATTCCAGGTAGTAAATTTCCTAAGGGAAGATTATTTAATCTGTCTGTACCTGAGCATGCCGCAATGCGTTCGTATATCAAGGAGTCTCTGGAGAAGGGGCATATCCATCCTTCCTCTTCCCCTCTTGGTGCGGGATTCTTTTTTGTGGCCAAGAAGGACGGATCTTTGAGACCTTGTATTGACTATCGGCTTCTGAATAAAATCACTGTAAAATTTCAGTATCCTTTGCCTCTGTTGTCGGACTTGTTTGCCTGGATTAAAGGTGCCAAGTGGTTCACCAAGATAGATCTTCGTGGTGCGTACAACCTTGTGCGCATTAAGCAAGGTGATGAATGGAAGACTGCATTTAATACGCCCGAAGGTCATTTTGAGTACTTGGTGATGCCTTTTGGGCTTTCTAATGCTCCCTCAGTGTTTCAGTCCTTTATGCATGATATTTTCCGGAAGTATCTGGATAAATTTATGATTGTTTATCTGGATGATATTCTGGTTTTCTCTGAAGATTGGGACTCACATGTGGAGCAGGTCAGGATGGTGTTTCAGGTTTTGCGTGAGAATGCCTTGTTTGTTAAAGGCTCAAAGTGTCTCTTTGGAGTACAGAAGGTTCCCTTTTTGGGGTTTATTTTTTCCCCTTCTGCTGTGGAGATGGACCCAGTCAAGGTCCGAGCTATTCATGAGTGGACTCAACCCACGTCAGTTAAGAATCTTCAGAAGTTCTTGGGTTTTGCTAACTTCTACCGTCGTTTTATCGCTAATTTTTCTAGCGTTGTTAAACCTTTGACGGATATGACCAAGAAAGGTTCTGATGTTGCTAACTGGGCTCCTGCAGCCGTGGAGGCGTTCCAGGAGTTGAAGCGCCGGTTTACTTCGGCGCCTGTTTTGTGCCAGCCTGATGTCTCACTTCCCTTTCAGGTCGAGGTGGATGCTTCTGAGATTGGGGCAGGGGCCATTTTGTCACAGAGAGGCCCTGGTTGCTCGGTAATGAGACCATGTGCTTTCTTCTCTAGGAAGTTTTCGCCTGCTGAGCGGAATTATGATGTGGGCAATCGGGAATTACTGGCCATGAAGTGGGCATTTGAGGAGTGGCGTCATTGGCTCGAGGGTGCTAAGCATCGTGTGGTGGTCTTGACTGATCACAAAAATTTGATGTATCTCGAGTCTGCTAAACGCTTGAATCCTAGACAGGCCCGCTGGTCTTTGTTTTTCTCCCGTTTTGACTTTGTGGTCTCGTATTTACCAGGTTCAAAGAATGTGAAAGCTGATGCTCTTTCAAGGAGCCTTGTGCCTGACTCTCCTGGAGTCACAGAACCTGTTGGTATTCTTAAAGAGGGAGTTATCTTGTCAGCCATTTCTCCTGATTTGCGACGTGTGTTGCAGAGATTTCAGGCTGGTAGACCTGACTTTTGTCCACCTGACAGACTGTTTGTTCCTGATAAGTGGACCAGCAGAGTCATTTCCGAGGTTCATTCCTCGGTGTTGGCAGGTCATCCGTGAATTTTTGGCACCAGAGATCTGGTGGCTAGGTCATTTTGGTGGCCTTCCTTGTCACGGGATGTACGGTCATTTGTGCAGTCCTGTGGGACTTGTGCTCGAGCTAAACCTTGCTGTTCTCGTGCCAGCGGGTTGCTCTTGCCCTTGCCTGTCCCGAAGAGGCCTTGGACACCTATTTCCATGGATTTCATTTCTGATCTCCCGGTATCTCGGGGTATGTCTGTCATCTGGGTGGTATGTGATCGCTTTTCAAAAATGGTCCATTTGGTGCCTTTGCCTAAGCTGCCTTCCTCTTCCGATCTGGTTCCTGTGTTCCTTCAGAATGTGGTTCGTTTACACGGCATTCCTGAGAATATTGTGTCTGACAGAGGATCCCAATTTGTTTCCAGGTTCTGGCGATCCTTTTGTGCTAGGATGGGCATTGATTTGTCGTTCTCGTCTGCCTTTCATCCTCAGACTAATGGACAAACTGAGCGAACTAATCTGACTCTGGAGGCTTACTTGAGGTGTTTTGTTTTGGCAGATCAGGATGATTGGGTGACCTTCTTGCCATTGGCTGAGTTTGCCCTCAATAATCGGGCTAGTTCCGCTACTTTGGTTTCGCCATTTTTCTGCAACTCTGGTTTCCATCCTCGTTTTTCCTCGGGACATGTGGAGCCTTCTGACTGCCCTGGGGTGGATTCTGTGGTGGATAGGTTGCAGCTTATCTGGAAACATGTGGTGGATAACTTGAAATTGTCACAGGAGAAGGCTCAGCGTTTTGCCAACCGCCGCCGCGGTGTGGGTCCCCGACTTCATGTTGGGGATTTGGTGTGGCTGTCTTCTCGATTTGTTCCTATGAAGGTCTCCTCTCCTAAATTTAAGCCTCGCTTCATCGGTCCTTACAAGATATTGGAAATCCTTAATCCAGTGTCCTTTCGCTTGGATCTTCCGGTTTCGTTTGCCATTCACAACGTGTTCCATAGGTCTTTGTTACGACGCTACGTTGTGCCTGTGGTTCCTTCTGCTGAGCCTCCTGCTCCGGTGTTGGTTGAGGGCGAGTTGGAGTACGTGGTGGAGAAGATCTTGGATTCTCGTCTCTCCAGGCGGAGGCTTCAGTATTTGGTCAAGTGGAAGGGCTATGGTCAGGAGGATAATTCCTGGGTGGTTGCCTCTGATGTTCATGCGGCCGATTTAGTTCATGCCTTTCACGCTGCTCACCCTGATCGCCCTGGTGGTCTTGGTGAGGGTTCGGTGACCCCTCTTTAAGGGGGGGGGTACTGTTGTGAATTAGACTTTTTGGCTCCCTCTTGTGGTTACTAGTGATATGACTCTGGGATTTCTTTCCCTCAGTTTGCACCCAGCTGGGTCGTTACTTCAGGGGCGTTGCTATATAAACCTCCTGGAACCTTTGTCCAGTGCCTGGCATCGGTGTTATCAGACACATTCTGTTTGCTCCTATCTGCTGGTCCTGGTTCGTGCTAAATTAAGCTAAGTCCTGTTTCTTTGTTTTTTGGGTTATTTGCTTGCTCTCATTTTTGTCCAGCTTGTACTAAATGTGATTCCTGACCTTGCTGGAAGCTCTAGGGGACTGGTGTTCTCCCCCCGGGCCGTTAGACGGTTCGGGGGTTCTTGAATTTCCAGTGTGGATATTTTTGATAGGATTTTTTGCTGACCATATAAGTTATCTTTCTATATTCTGCTATTAGCTAGTGGGCCTCTCTTTGCTAAATACCTAGCTCATTCTTATGTTTGTCTTTTCCTCTTACCTCACCGTTATTATTTGTTGGGGGCTTCTATCCAACTTTTGGGGTATTTTCTCTGGAGGCAAGAAAGGTCTTTCTTTTCCCTTCTAGGGTTAGGTAGTTCTCCGGCTGGCGCGAGACGTCTAGGATCAACGTAGGAACGTTCCCCGGCTGCTGGTATTTGTGGTGCTAGGATTAGATATATGGTCAGCCCAGTTACCACTGCCCTATGAGCTGGTTTTCTGTGTTTGCAGACTTAGCAGTTATTCCTGAGACCCTCTGCCATTAGGGTCATAACAGCTCGCGCAGGCGCCGATCAATCTGAATGGCCAAAGACATTGATTCGTTCAAACCAGCAGGCGTGGGGAACCCCACCATAACATCTTTAAGGGCTTCAGAAAGACCCTTTCTGAAAATTGCTGCAAGGGCATACTCATTCCATTTTGTGAGCACAGACCACTTTCTAAATTTCTGGCAGTATACTTCTGCCGCTTCCTGACCCTGACACAGAACCAGCAAAGTTTTTTCTGCCTGATCCACAAAATTAGGTTCGTCATACAGCAATTCAAGCGCTTGAAAAAATGCGTCTACATTGAGCAATGCAGGATTCTCTGACTCAAGGGAGAATGCCCAGTCCTGCGGGTCTCCACGCAGCAGAGAAATAACAATCTTCACCTGCTGAATGGGGTCATCAGAGGAACGGGATCTCAAAGCAAAAAACAATCTGCAGTTATTTTTGAAATTCAAAAACTTGGATCTATCCCCAAAAAACAAATCAGGAGTAGGAATTCTAGGTTCTAAAACCGGAGTCTAAACAACACAATCTTGGATACTCTGTACCCAAGCAGCGAGTTGATCCACACGAGAGAACAAACCCTGAATATCCATGTCAGCACCAGAATCCTGAACCACCCAGAGGTTAAGGGGAAAAAAAAAAAGACCAAACAGACTGCAAAGAAAAAAAAAATGGCTCAGAACTTTTTTTTTCCCTCTTTTGAGATGCATTCAACACATTGTGGACCAGCTGTACTGTTATGACATGGTGGTTAAAAGGCAACATGGGACAAGCTGAGGAGGTGGTATCTGTGCTGTCCGCAGTTCCTAACACCAACACTAGCAGTAGCCGTGGGATGTTCCTGTCACTCCCTAGACACCTCGTCACAACCTGCGAACTAACTGCCCCTAAAGATGGAAACAGAAAGCTATCTAGCCTCAGAGAAAATCCCAAAAGGAAAGATAGCCCCCACAAATATTGACTGTGAGTGGAGAGGGAAATGACATACACAGAAATGAAAACAGATTTTAGCAAAGGAGGCCACTACTAATCTAGATAGACAGAATAGAAAAGGATACTGTGCGGTCAGTATTAAAAACTAAAAGTCCACGCAGAGTTTACAAAAATAATCTCCACACCGACTCACGGTGTGGAGGGGCAAATCTGCTTCCCCAGAGCTTCCAGCTAGACTGAATAAATCATATTGACAAGCTGGACAAGAAAAGACATAACATGAGCAGAGCGATTAAGTCCACAGCAAATGGACAACAAAAGAACGAGCAAGAACTTATCTTTTGCTGAAATGGACAGTCCATAAGAGAAATCCAAGGAGAGATCTGAATCCACCCCAGAAACATTGACAGCTGGCACAAACTGAAGACCAGAGCCAGGTTAAATAGCAAAGCCAGGAAAGAAGATAAGTGGAGACAGCTGCTAATGCAAAACCCAAGGAGCAGCAGTTTCACTTGAAACCACCAGAGGGAGCCCAAGGGCAGAATTTACAACATTTAACCTGTCAATTTCCACTGTGAGGAACATAGTAAGGAAATGGAAGAACACAGGTACAGTTCTTGTTAAGGCCAGAAGTGGCAGGCCAAGAAAAACATCAGAAAGGCAGAGAAGATGGTGAGATCAGTCAAAGAGAATCCTCAGACCACCTCCAGAGAGCTGCAGCATCAACTTGCTGCAGATGGTGTCACTGTGCATTGGTCAACTATACAATAGTGTTGAGCGATACCGTCTGATACTTGAAAGTATCGGTATCGGAAAGTATCGGCCGATACCGGCAAAGTATCGGATCTAATCCGATACCGATACCCGATACCAATACAAGTCAATGGGACTCAAGTATCGGACGGTATCCCTGATGGTTCCCAGGGTCTGAAGGAGAGGAAACTCTCCTTCAGGCCCTGGGATCTATATTAATGTGTAAAATATAGAATTAAAATAAAAAATATTGCTATACTCACCTCTCCGACGCAGCCTGGACCTCACCGAGGGAACCGGCAGCGTTCTTTGCTTAAAATGCGCGCGTTTACTGCCTTCCGTGACGTCACGGCTTGTGATTGGTCGCGTGCCGCCCATGTGGCCGCGACCAATCACAAGCCGTGACGTCACGGGAGGCAGGAAACGCGCGCATTTTAAAATTACGTCACGGCTTGTGATTGGTTGCGTGCCGCCCATGTGACCGCGACGTGACCAATCACAGCAAGCCGTGACGTAATTTTCAGGTCCTGAATGCAGAATTAGGCATTCAGGACCTGAAATTACGTCACGGCTTGCTGTGATTGGTCGCGTCGCGGTCACATGGGCGGCACGCAACCAATCACAAGCCGTGACGTAATTTTAAAATGCGCGCGTTTCCTGCCTCCCGTGACGTCACGGCTTGTGACTGGTTGCGTCGCCCATGTGACCGCGACGCGACCAATCACAAGCCGTAACGTAATTTTAAAATCCTGAATGCCTAGAATTAGGCATTCAGGACCTGAAAATTACGTCACGGCTTGCTGTGATTGGTCGCGTCGCGGCCACATGGGCGGCACGCGACCAATCACAAGCCGTGAGGTCACGGAAGGCAGTAAACGCGCGCATTTTAAGCAAAGAAGGCTGCCGGTTCCCTCGGTAAGGTGCAGGCTGCGTCGGAGAGGTGAGTATATCCCTATTTTTTATTTTAATTCTTTATTTTACACATTAATGTTGTTTCGATACCAGATACCACAAAAGTATCGGATCTCGGTATCGGAATTCCGATACCCGCAAGTATCGGCCGATACCCGATACTTGCGGTATCGGAATGCTCAACACTACTATACAACGCACTTTGCACAAGGAGAAGCTGTATGGGAGAGTGATGCGAAAGAAGCCGTTTCTGCAAGCACGCCACAAACAGAGTCGGCTGAGGTATGCAAAAGCACATTTGGAGAAGCCAATTTCTTTTTGGAAAAAGGTCCTGTAGACTGATGAAACCAAGATTGAGTTGTTTGGTCATACAAAAAGGCGTTATGCATGGCGGCCAAAAAACACAGCATTCCAAGAAAAACACTTGCTACCCACAGTAAAATTTGGTGGAGGTTCCATCATGCTTTGGGGCTGTGTGGCCAATGCCGGCACCGGGAATCTTGTTAAAGTTGAGGGACGCATGGATTCCTCTCAGTATCAGCAGAGTGCCCTCTTCTGCTGATACTGGGATCCCACATTGCACAGCTGGTAGCTACCCATCTGTGCTGTCATCTGCGCTCCTGTAGTCTCTGACAGAGAAAATACAAGTTAATGACAGACTGGCGGACGAGGACCGGATAGTGTTGGGTCACACATGGTGGCAAAGCTTGTTCGATGTTTCAGGCTGTGCCCCCGGGACCTAGGCGCTCTACCAGCAGATTTGCTAAGTGTTATCTGCACATCCTGTAACTACCCACGTCTGCTATACTTCATGGGGAGGACGATCTTTGCCTGTATAATCCCCTTTCTACCATTATGGAGAAAAATGAATCCACTGCCCCCCTTCCCCATACAAATTTCATCCTTTGGGGGCATGATTTGATAAAGTATGTGATCCCCGTGTTGAGGCTGAGTGTATTATTTCCTCCACATTCCAGGACTTCTGCACTTCAGCACAGATTATGATGTAGAAAAGACAAGACAAGCATCTTTGGGGATGTCGGGGGTCGCTAACGTGTGTTACATTATTGTACACCATTAAACAATTACTGGTCACATTCTTACCTTGTAGCTTTCTTCATCACAGCCTTATTATGTTCCTGAGCACACCTTAGAGCAGTGTTCCCTAAGTAAGTTCAGTCCTCAAGAGCCACCAACGGGTCATGTTTTCAGGATTTCCTTAGTATTGCCCAAGTGAGAATTCCATCATCTGGACAGGCAACAATTCCATCACGTGGGCCATACTAAGGAAATCCTGAAAACACGACCTGTTGGTGGCTCTTGAGGACTGGAGTTGGGGAACACTGCCTTAGAGTAACACACATCCCTGTCCTGAAATACTACGTGCTGCTGAGCACCTGCTCCTTCCACTATAACTCCCAAGCATTCTGCATAAGGCAGAGTGAAACACGTGAGGCCATCAGCGTAGGTAATCTGAGGACTTTCATTAGAGGCAGGTCTACTTTTCAGATCCTTCTTCTGGCGCTCCATAGGTCAGTTATAACATTATTACTGCAGAAGATCACATGGTTTATTTCTATCATACATTTTGCTTATCATCCATAGTTTGTTTCCTCCCACAACTCGTGTTATAGCTGCACCATCCTATTTGGTAGGGTCTCTTCATCTTCAGACCCCTGATCTAAGAGTAGAACACGAGGACTTAGTAAATCTCCAGACAACAATGCTGAGATTTCCAGAGGCAACACACTGACTTGCCAACCATTTTGGAATCGATGATGTTGACAGTGGAGCAGTCTTTATATGTTTTTTCAAGATAACGACTGTGGGGAATTATCAGAACTGAAAGAAGCCTCATATTATTCTGGAGGTTCAGGTTCCTTGAACTGTAGTTTTGGACACGTGACTGACTTTATCAAAATATGACACCATTAATTCTGAAGTTCACTTTGTGAAATTGAAATATCAAGCCAAAAGAGTGAGGCAAATATCCATGTTTACTAATCACAAGTCCAAAATTTGTTACTTGTGTCCACGTATCTCTCGTCTGTTCATGTCCGGCCTCAAAAGTATGATATAACATTTGGGGAGGAAGATGCAACTCAGAAGTCCAGCACTGGAAGCCAAGATGGCAAATACCTGCACTGCTACAGTATACTTACCACTGGTGCTCAGGTATGCCGGGATGAACAAGATCCAGACACAGCAGAAGACCAACATGCTAAAAGTGATCAGTTTGGCCTCATTGTAGGTTCCTGGAAGGTTCCTTGCCATAAAAGCTACAAAAAAACTTATCATGGCCAAGAAAGCCATAAACCCCAATGTCATGTAGAAGAATAACTTATGTCCTTCATTACACTCAAATATTATCTTATGATTTTCTATCTGAGTGTTCAGTGAAGGGAAAGGAGGAGACTTGTAAAGCCAAATAGAGCAAGTTACGACCTGCAACCCAGAGCAAAGGCCTACAACATGATGTTGGATTATGGGTCCTAACCATTTCCTCAGAGGACTGTTAAGTCTGGTGGCTTTAAATGCCAAGATCACCATGATGGTCTTCGCCAGGACTGAGGAGATGCTGATGGAGAAGACGACCATAAAGAACATTTGTCTCAGGAGGCAGGTGACCTTAGTTGGTTGGCCTATGAAGACCAAGCAGCAGAGGAAGCAGAGAATGAGAGACATCAACAAGATGTAGCTGAGCTCCCGGTTGGTGGCTTTGATCATTGGAGTGTTTTTCAATCTAATGAAAGTTAGTAAAATGGACAAGCCCATAAATGAAAACAATGTGACCATGGCCATTGACATCACAATACGTCCAAGAGGCTCTTGATGAGACAGAAATTCTATGATTTTTGGAACACATCTGTTTCGTTCTTCATTCGACCACTGGTCTTGGGGACATCTGAAGCATTCAACTGCATCTAACCAAGGAAGTTCATGTTATAATACAATAGTTTTGCACTTGAAGGACATCGGAGCTAATTAGGATGTAGTTATTTTACATCTAGTTCTTATTCGTTGTACAGTTATATGACAAAGTTTGGGCACCCCTATTAATCTTAAGTTAATGTTTTATAAAAATTGTTTTTTTTTTGCAACAGCTATTTCAGTTTCATATATCTAATAACTGTTGGACACAGTAATGTTTCTGCCTTGAAATTAGGTTTATTGTACTAACAGAAAATGTGCAATCTGCATTCAAACAAAATTTGACAGGTGCATAAGTATGGGCACCCTTATCATTTTCTTGTTTTAAATACTCCTACCTACTTTTTACTGACTTACTAAAGCACTTTTTTTGGTTTTGTATCCTCATTGAGCTTTGAACTTCATAGCCAGGTGTATGCAAATCGGCCACATGAACATCAGAGGCGACAACCCAGGAATTATCCTCCTGACCATAGCCCTTCCACTTAACTAAATACTGAAGCCTCCGTCTAGAGATACGAGAATCCAAAATCTTCTCCACCACGTACTCCAATTCGCCCTCGACCAGCACCGGAGCAGGAGGCTCAACAGAAGGAACCACAGGTACCACATACCTCCGCAACAAAGACCTATGGAACACATTATGAATGGCAAACGATGCTGGGGGATCCAAACGAAAAGACACCGGGTTAAGGATTTCCAAGATCTTATAAGGACCAATGAAGCGAGGCTTGAATTTAGGAGAGGAGACCTTCATAGGAACATACCGAGAAGACAGCCACACCAAATCCCCAACACGAAGTCGGGGACCCACACCGCGGCGGCGGTTGGCAAAGCGCTGAGCCTTCTCCTGTGACAACTTCAGATTGTCCACCACATGGTTCCAAATCTGCTGCAACCTATCCACCACAGAATCCACCCCAAGACAGTCAGAAGACTCAACCTGACCCGAGGAAAAACAAGGATGGAAACCAGAATTGCAGAAAAAAGGCGAAACCAAGGTAGCAGAACTAGCCCGATTATTAAGGGCAAACTCGGCCAATGGCAAAAAAGTCACCCAATCATCCTGATCAGCAGAAACAAAACATCTCAAATAAGTTTCCAACGTCTGATTAGTTCGCTCGGTTTGGCCAATAGTCTGAGGATGGAAGGCCGACGAAAAAGACAAATCAATGCCCATCTTAGCACAAAAAGTTCGCCAAAACCTGGACACAAACTGGGATCCTCTATCAGACACAATATTTTCAGGAATGCCGTGCAAGCGAACCAAATTCTGAAAAAATAGAGGAACCAAATCGGAGGAGGAAGGCAACTTGGGCAAGGGCACTAAATGGACCATCTTGGAAAAACGATCACATACCACCCAGATGACAGACATTTTCTGAGATACTGGAAGATCCGAAATAAAGTCCATGGAAATGTGCATCCAAGGCCTTTTCGGGACAGGCAAAGGCAAAAGCAAACCACTGGCACGAGAACAGCAAGGCTTAGCCCGAGCACAAATCCCACAAGACTGCACAAAGGAACGCACATCCCGCGACAAGGAAGGCCACCAGAAGGACCTAGCCACCAAATCTCTGGTACCAAAAATCCCAGGGTGACCCGATAACACCGAAGAATGAACCTCGGAAATAACTCTGCTGGTCCATCTATCCGGGACAAACAGTCTCTCTGGTGGACAACGGTCAGGTCTATCCGCCTGAAATTTCTGCAGCACTCGTCGCAAATCTGGGGAAATGGCAGACAAAATCACTCTCTGAGAATACCAGCTGGCTCAGAAACTCCCGGAGAGTCAGGCACAAAACTCCTAGAAAGTGCATCAGCTTTCACGTTCTTCGAACCAGGCAGGTATGAGACCACGAAGTTGAAACGGGAGAAAAACAATGACCAACGAGCCTGTCTAGGATTCAGGCGCTTAGCAGATTCGAGGTAAATCAGATTTTTGTGATCAGTCAGGACCACCACACGATGTTTAGCTCCTTCGAGCCAATGTCGCCACTCCTCAAATGCCCACTTCATAGCCAACAACTCCCGATTACCAACATCATAATTCCGCTCGGCAGGCGAAAATTTTCTTGAAAAGAAAGCACATGGCTTCATCACAGAGCCATCAGAGCTTCTCTGCGACAAAACAGCCCCTGCTCCAATCTCAGAAGCATCAACATCGACCTGGAAGGGGAGAGAGACATCTGGCTGACATAAGACTGGAGCTGAAGAAAACCGGTGCTTCAGCTCCCGAAAGGCCTCCACGGCCGCAGAAGACCAATTAGTCACATCAGAACCCTTCTTGGTCAAATCCGTCAAAGGTTTAACCACGCTAGAAAAATTATCGATGAAACGACGGTAAAAATTAGCAAAACCCAAGAACTTCTGAAGACTCTTAACAGACGTGGGCTGAGTCCAGTCATGAATAGCCTGGACCTTGACTGGGTCCATCTTCACAGTAGAAGGAGAAAAAATAAACCCCAAAAAGGAGACCTTCTGTACTCCGAAGAGGCATTTTAAGCCCTTCACAAATAAAGCATTAGCACGCAGGACCTGAAACACCATCCTGACCTGCTTCACATGGGACTCTCAATCATCAGAAAAGACCAAAATGTCATCCAGATAAACAATCATAAATTTATCCAGATATTCTCAGAAGATGTCATGCATGAAGGACTGAAACACAGAAGGAGCATTAGAGAGTCCAAAAGGCATCACCAAGTACTCAAAATGGCCTTCGGGCGTATTAAATGCTGTTTTCCATTCATCTCCCTGCTTAATGCGCACAAGGTTATACGCACCACGGAGATCTATCTTGGTGAACCAACTGGCACCCTTAATCTGAGCAAACAAATCAGACAATAGTGGCAAAGGATACTGAAATTTGACTGTGATTTTATTCAGAAGACGATAATCTATACAAGGTCTCAAAGAACCATCCTTCTTGGCCACAAAAAAAAATCCTGCACCAAGAGGGGAAGAGGATGGGCGAATATGTCCCTTCTCCAAAGACTCCTTTATATAACTCCGCATCGCGGCATGCTCTGGTATAGACAAATTAAAAAGTCGTCCCTTAGGGAATTTACTACCAGGAATTAAATTTATAGCACAGTCACAATCCCTATGAGGGGGCAGGGCACTGGACCTGGGCTCATCAAATACATCCTGGTAGTCAGACAAAAACTCAGGGACCTCAGAAGGAGTGGAAGAAGCAATAGACACCAACGGAGTATCGCCATGAATTCCCTGACAACCCCAATTTGACACAGACATAGCTTTCCAATCTAAAACTGGATTATGAACCTGCAGCCATGGCAGACCCAAAACGACAACATCATGCAAGTTATGCAGAACAAGAAAGCGAATCACCTCCTGATGTACGGGAGTCATGCACATGGTCATTTGCGTCCAATACTGAGGCTTATTCTCAGCCAATGGCGTAGCATCAATTCCCCTCAGAGGAATAGGAAATTCCAAAGGCTCCAGGACAAAACCACAGCGCCTGGCAAATGACAAATCCATCAGATTCAGGGCAGCACCCGAATCCACAAAGGCCATAACCGAGTAGGACGACAAAGAACAAATCAAAGTAACAGACAAAATAAATTTAGGCTGTATAGTACCAATGGTGACAGGTTTAGCGACCTTTTTTAAGCATTTAGAGCATGCTGAGATAACATGAGTAGAATCACCACAGTAAAAGCACAACCCATTTTGACGTCTATGACTTTGTCGCTCAATTCTGGTCAGAGTTCGATCACATTGCATAGACTCAGGTAACTGTTCAGAAAATACCGCCAAAGGATGAGCAGATTTGCGCTCCCGCAAACGCCGATCAACCTGAATGGCTAAAGCCATAGAATCACTCAGACTTGTAGGGGTGGGAAACCCCACCATAACATTCTTAATGGCTTCAGAAAGACCTTCTCTGAAATTTGCAGCCAGGGCACAGTCATTCCATTGAGTAAGCACTGACCATTTCCGAAATTTTTGACAATACACCTCTGCTTCATCCTGCCCTTGAGAGAGGGCCAGCAACGCTTTTTCTGCCTGATTCTCAAGATTAGGCTCCTCATAAAGCAGTCCAAGAGCCAGAAAAAACGCATCCACATTAAGCAATGCAGGATCTACTGGCGCCAGAGAGAAAGCCCAATCCTGAGGTTCGCCACGCAACAAGGAGATAACAATTTTAACTTGCCGAGCGGACTCACCAGAGGAACGAGGTCTCAGAGATAGAAATAATTTACAATTATTCTTAAAATACTGAAACCTAGATCTATCTCCAGAAAACAACTCAGGAATGGGTATCTTTGGTTCTGACATAGGGCTATGAATAACAAAATCCTGAATACTTTGCACCCGTGCAGTAAGATGATCCACACTAGAAGTCAGAGTCTGAATATTCATGTCTGCAGCTGAGCTCAAAACCACTCAGAGTTCAAGGGGATGAAAGAAGCTAGACAGACTGCAGCAAGGAAAAGCGGGAGGGGGAACAAAAAATGTACCCAGGTCTTCTTTTTATCCAACTTCTGCGATGCATTAAACACTTTTTGGCCTGCTATACTGCTATGATCCTTAGTGGTTGAGGATCACAAATTACTCCAACTAAGTAGCGAAACATAGGACAAGCTCTAGGGAGGTGGTAAACTGGACTGACCGCAAATCTGAACCTATCCAAACACACTAGAGGTAGCCGGTGAACGTGCCTAAAATTCTAGACGTCTCGAGCCAGCCTGAGGAACTAACTACCCCTAGAGAGAAAGAAAGACCTCTCTTGCCTCCAGAGAAATAATCCCCAAAGATATAGAAGCCCCCAACAAATAATAATGGTTAGGTAAGAGGAAGGCACATACACAGGGGTGAAAGCAGATTCAGCAAATGAGGCCCACTAATACTAGATAGCAGAAAATAGAAAAGGGATCTATGCGGTCAGTAAAAAAACCCTTACAAAATATCCACACTGAGATTTCAAGAACCCCCGCACCAACTAACGGTGTGGGGGGAGAAACTCAGTCCCCTAGAGCAACCAGCAAGCAAAGAGATCACATTTTAGCAAGCTGGACAAAAACATGATGAACGCTGATAAACAGAAAATGAACAAACAAGAACTTAGCTTGTCTTGGAGAGACTGGGAGCAAGGTAGTCACAAGGAATCTGAAGAGCACTGAATACATTGATAGCAGGCAAGGAACGGAGTATCCAGGTGAGCTAAATAGGAAACCAACCAAGGATAACGAACCAGCTGATGCAGCCAACCTGCAGAAAGACAACACTACACAGTACCGCTTGTGACCACTAGAGGGAGCCCAAAAATAGAGTTCACAACAAAGCTGTATGGGAGAGTGATGCGAAAGAAGCCGTTTCTGCAAGCACGCCACAAACAGAGTCGGCTGAGGTATGCAAAAGCACATTTGGAGAAGCCAATTTCTTTTTGGAAGAAGGTCCTGTGGACTGATGAAACCAAGGTTGAGTTGTTTGGTCATACAAAAAGGCGTTATGCATGGCGGCCAAAAAACACAGCATTCCAAGAAAAACACTTGCTACCCACAGTAAAATTTGGTGGAGGTTCCATCATGCTTTGGGGCTGGGTGGCCAATGCCGGCACCGGGAATCTTGTTAAAGTTGAGGGACGCATGGATTCCTCTCAATATCAGCAGATTCTTGACAATAATGTTCATGAATCAGTGACAAAGTTGAAGTTACGCAGTGGATGGATCTTTCAGGAAGACAATTATCCAAAACACCGCTCCAAATCTACTCAGGCATTCATGCAGAGGAACAATTACACTGTTCTGGAATGGCCATCCCAGTCCCCAGACCTGAATATCATTGAACATCTGTGGGATCGTTTGAAGAGGGCTGTCCATGCTCGGTGACCATCAAACTTAACTGAACTGGAATTGTTTTGTAAAGAGGAATGCACCTGTCACATTTTGTTTGAATGCAGATTGCACATTTTCTGTTAGTACAATAAACCTCATTTCAAGGCAGAAACATTACTGTGTCCAACAGTTATTAGGTATATGAAACTGGAATAGCTGTTGCTAAAAAAAACAATTTTTATAAAACATTAAGCTTAAGATTAATAGGGGTGCCCAAACCTTTTCATATAACTGTATATAAGGTAGGGCAGGGTGCACAAAAACATGAGCCTAAATGATGAAACAAACAAAAGGGTGCTACATCACGTATGGAAACGACAACGCCAAGAGTGAAAAAGCCGATCCTGAATGATGCACACACCTCGTTTAAGAATAAAAGCATGTCTTTATTAACCCTAATAGACAAGCAAACCATACATGACAACACCGAAAGCCACATGACGAACGTGCATAAATTCAACACCCGTGAGGCCACAATAGACGAGGAAACCATAGATTCTATGTACGAGTATGAATGATGTGTAAGATGAATATGTTCATCTTACTCCAAATATGCAACATGGCAAAGACAATATAGAGAATGAGCGTGAAAAATACTAAATCTATAATTATAAATTTCACTATTCCTCATGAAGTTCACAGTGCTTCAAACCGATGGGCGTCCCCCATGGAAAGTGCAAGGAATATGATGTGCGATAGATGTAATGTATGCTATCAAGATAGATATACAAAGGTGTATTATGACCATTGTAGGCAGCTCAACAAAAAATATAGAAAAGGTTGCGGGGTGTAGATGCAGAAAAAACTAATAAAGTAGAAACATCTGCAAAATCCCAGAGGCGGTAAGTGTGTGTGTACAGAATCCTAAAGAGGTGAACTGTCAGACAATTATAGGTCTAACTTCAACTCATGGAGTGGACAAAAGTACTATGATATATAGTTGGCAGAGGTGACGGGTGTGATGACAAGTCCCACGCGTATCGCCATAACACGGCTTCCTCAGGGGAAGTTCCATATCCATACGTGAGTTTTTTTTCTGCATGTACACCCCACACCCTTTTCTCTTTTTTTAGCTGCCTACAATGGTCGTAATGCACCCTTGACCTCATATACTTTGCATATCTATCTTGGTAACACCTATTACATCTATTGTACATCATATTTTTCGCACTTTCCATGTGGACGCCCATCAGTTTACAGGACTGTACTTGAATAGTGATATTTCTAATTAGAGATTTTGTATTTTTCACGCTCATTCTCTATATTGTCTTTACCATGTTGCACGTTCGGAGTAACCGGGAGATTGTATATGTTCATCTTACACATCATTCATACTTGTACATAGAATCTATGGTTTTCTCGTCTATTGTGGCCTCAGGGGTGTTGAATTGATGCACTTTTTTCATGTGGTTTTAGATGTTTTTATCATGTCTGGTTTGTCTATTGGTGTTAATAAAGACGTGCTTTTATTAAATTATGTATTGGCTTTTTCTTTCTCGGCATTGATTTTTTTTTATCCAACTTGTAAAGTAATTTTTCACTTGCATTTTGATGTATGACCTTCTGACCTGGCCCATTGTATCTAGATTAGTGATGAGCGAGCGTGCTCGTGTGCTAACCGAGTGTATTCGGTGTGCTCAAAAAGTACTTTCGAGTGTCCGCAGCTGCATGTCTCGCGAATGTTAGAAAGCCGTAACACATACAGGGGTGACAGCCGAGAGACATGCAGACGCGGAGACTCGAATATATTTTCCGAGCAAGCCAAAGAACCTTGGTCAGCATCCGAGTATGCTCAGATCAGACATCCAAGCACGTTTGCTCATCACTAAGCTGAAGCATTTCTGGCTCTGAGGTCTCGTAAATTGTGCAGTTTACTGGTGAACAGCTTTTTGTGTCCTTGTACCGTAGCCATAAAGTAGCACAATACAAAGTGTACCCTGCCTTGTGTCCAGTCTCCAGGGCTTTACCTGTGCTGTTAGAAATTTCTCCAGCAGAACATGACATGCAGTCAAAACAGCAGGGAGGTTGTTCTAGTCTGGTGACCCTCCTGGACCCAGGGACACAGCTTCTACTGCATGCAGACACCGGGACCTATATAGAGAAAGCTGTGTCACAAGCAAGGCTGCGAAGTCTGAGTCGTGGAGTCGGTGTCCATTTTATTGGTGGAGTCAGAAGTCAGGGAAATTGAGGAGTCTGAGTCTGGAGGTTTAGCTTACCGGCTCCACAGCTCTAGTCACAAGTATCCTCTGAGGGTTCATTGATCTCTGTGATATGCCTCATTTATCCTATCATAGTTATAGAACCTCTTGAATTTTAATGGTAGGAGGAAAGCTACTTGTACATTCAATGTCTGGCCAAGGGGGACCCATATCTACTACATAGGCTCACAAATGTAGCACAATAATGACCTCCATGCTTCTCGAAATTAACATCCTCCTTACATCACAAGATCTTAGCAATAGCAGCAGCATTATCTGTATATTGTTCTTCTTGGCATTAGTGCTTGAGGCCCTTGCACTAACGAGTTACCGAAACTGAATATGGGTCCATAAATGAGTATATAGTGTAAAAATAAGAACATTTCCTAGATCCTACACCACAAAAAATTGTTTTTCGTCCATACGTCTTACCTGGGAGAACTTATTCCAAAGAATAAGGCTGCTGTTTAGGACTATCCTATGACCTGATGCACCCGAGGGAGTAAATGACCCAACGGTCACAAGCTGGAACTGTCCACCCAGGATCTGAATGGTCACAATGTCGTAAGAAGCAGAAATGTCGCCATTGTTATCAAAAGTGATAAGGTCTCCAGATGGGGCCTGAAACGGCATCTTCTTTAGTGATCGTAGAACCTGTAAATCGAAGAAAAGAAAACTTATTAAAAATACAGAGACTGTTTTCAGACAGAAAAGTCCCACTTAGATTCAAACATCATAGTTCTTGACCTTGGCTAATATTCCAATCCACCTCTGAATATAAGAGCTGCAGAAAAATGTCACTGCGTGCACCTAGCCATATTAGCTTTCCTGGTTTGCACTGATGAGGTGCAAACACCCTAAAACGCGTGTCTACAAATGGAGGTTCTTTTTAAGCTTCTAATTAGTAATGTGGAAAGACAAATTGAAAGGGTTGATACTGACTTTCAGTATTGCTACAGCCAATAGGTGGCGCTAGAATTCAAGTCCTCTTCTGGGGCCATTTGTCTTCCATGTACACTGACAGTAAGGACATGTTTAGACATACGTATTTGCCACAGAAAAACACAGCATTAAACTACCAGCAAAGTTAAGGAGACTTCCGAAATCTTGTGCTCATGCTGCTTATTTTTTTCCTTGCTGATTTGACCAAAGTGTTTTTCTAAAATTTACAGCATGTTAAATGTTTTTGTTTTTCACCTGCTGAAATGAATTAGAGAAAAAGCCCACACACAAAAGTGCACGTTTTACCCAACATTTTTTCCAGCCAATGCTCTGGTTTTTTCTGCAGAAAAAAAAATAATTGAAATACTCAATGTATGTGTATTGGCCTAAAAATAGCTGCTTGCATACTTGATGCTAAAGTATTCTAAGGCTACTTTCACACTTGCGTTTGGAGCCGCTGTGGAGGGCTGTGGACTTCCTCCATGAAGCCCCGCCCTCCGCCACTAGCTCCGCCTATTTCTGCATGCGGCCGGCATGCGGCCTGTGTACCTATATTTAACATTAGGTACGCAGGTCCTGCCGCAGTATTCGGATGCTTCCGCATGCATCATTTTGACGATGCGGAGACCAGCGTAGGACGCAGCTCGTAGCAATTTTTTTTTTCCGCATCGTCAAAACGACGCATGCGGAAGCATCCGCATACTGCGGCACGACCTGCTACCTAATGTTAAATATAGGTATGCCGGCCGCATGCAGAAATAGGCGGAGCTAGCGGCAGAGGGCGGGGCTTCACGGAGGAAGTTCACAGCCCTCCGCAGCGGCTCCAAATGCAAGTGTGAAAGTAGCCTAAGAGTTTATAGTCTGACTGTGAGTGCCATCTCAAGAGAAAACAGCCAAAATGACCTTTTTTATTTTTCACAGAAGCTTGATGAAAAAAATGAATCTCCTGTTTACTGCAACTGGCTTGTCAGATTTTCTGTGTATACGGGCACATCTCGCTAGAGGATGGGTTCAGCAAAATCATTTTGTCATCAAAGCTTGGAATCGAAGTCAGCTTATCATTAGATAGCAAGGTCAGCAGCCATCATTAGAGAGCAAGGTCAGCAGCCATCATTAGAGAGCAAGGTCAGTAGCCATCATTAGAGGGCAAGGCTAGCAGCCATCATTAGAGGGCAAGGTCAGCAGCTATCATTAGAGCTTTGGGTGCGAAGATTAATCTCATCATTAGGGTGCAGTTCATAAAATGAGATTTGGAAGTGACCTCCAGGATCGTCGTGTCCAACCCCCTGCGTCTGTCCACCCTCTGTTTTAAGACTTCCATTGAAAGAACTTGCCACCTCTCGTGACCGCCTGTTCCACTCAATGGTCACCCTCACTGTCAAAAAGTGTCTCCTAATATCTAATCTGTATCTTCTCCCTTTCAGATAACATACTCATTTTATCATTAAAGGGTGGATCCGAGTCACCTTAATATTAAAAGATTGAGCCAGCAGAGTCCTCATTAGCGAGTGGGCTTATCCGAGTAATGTCATTAGAAGGGGGTGAGGTCAGCAGTCATCTCGTCTTTTTAGTGTGGGTTAGTAGGGTCATATTGTTGATTAAGGTTCATAGTCATTGTAAAGTATTCTCATGAGATTTAATAAAGTTTGGACTGATGCAAGTCAAGGCTCCTCTATAATTTCTTGGACACTAATATTATGTTGCATTTGTTTGTTATTTTATCCCATTCATATAAGCTTCCTTTAATCACCAAGACTTAAAGCAGGCCAGGACGTAAAATGATGACAAAAACGATGCCACCACTGTGTCTGGCATTGCGGTATATCCTCATTCACAGGGAGCTGAGCTATGATAGCACGACCCAACCCATGGACATATGGCACTGTTTGTTCTTATCCTTTACATTCCTTTTTATCTGTGATTATACTCTGGTTATGTAAATCACTCCTCAAAGATTTCAGATCAGGATTTAAGATGTTACCTTCCAGGGTCGGATATTGCTGACATTACCACATGGCTGGTAAACTCCTCCTGATGAGCTTTGGAGTAATGTACGTAGCGCATGAGCATAGGCATATACAGCCAAGTAGGCATGGTAAGTGTAGCTAAGGTCAAATGTCTCAAATAAAGAAGGTACCATCACCTTAAGATCTTCATCCGAGGGACAGACTGGTCCCCAAGACCCAAAATTGGTTACATTTTTCATGAATTCTCCGTTTCTCCATGTGCAGTTAAAAGCAGTTTCCCAAAATGGCTTAATATATGGATGTGTGTCATATAAAGAAGGATTCAAGTTTTGTAAAAATGTCTCAAATCCTGGCATTGCCCTAGTATTAGGCATTAACCCAATGGTCCCATTGAGGACTTTCCATGCTTTTTTGGAGAAAAGCCCGGGTGTTATTGTAAATGATGCTGAGGAAATGAAAATCTTCCCAGTAACTTCCTCGTCATACATGACATCAAGGAGAGACTTCACGTGAGCTTCGGTACTGTGAAGGATGATGATGTTTACAGAGCTTTCGCGTATCACATCGACCACCCTTAGGACTTGTGTTTTTGAGTAGCTAAGGTGGATCTTTTCTGCAAAAGCCACACAGCTTCCACTTTTCTCTATCTCAGCTCTTATCACTCTCCCACCCTGCTCTCCAACATCATTGTCTACAATTATCATCCCGACCCATGTCCAACCAAACCGACCAAGAAGCTTGGAGAGAGCGATGTTCTGAAAGATGTTACTGGGCACCGTGCGGAGGAAGGACGGGAAGTTCACCTTATCACTCAGTGCTGACAAGGAGGCTCCATGACTGATCTGGAAGAAAGATTACAATTGAGTGGTAGGTTTGAGTTATTCAAGCCATACATAACCAGATGCTTCACAAACCGCTCTAGTTGGCCAAGGGGGTTACTAATACTTCTTAGTATTTTTTTCTCATATTTTCTTTTTCCCAGCACTGATGCGTCCCTACAAGATCATTTAGATAATGGGTCAATGGACGAGCATAAAGGTCTGTGTTTTTAGAAGAACAAATTCATGATTAATTAAATGTTATAATTTTCCACAAAATTCCAGATTCATATGCATCTGATTTTTTTTATTTGATAAACACAAATCCAGCAGCAAAATGACATCCATCCATTTTGTTGATTTCTTTCCAGGCCTGGTATGGAGTTAAAAAATAATAAAAGTAGACTTCCTCCACAACTCAGATATTCCATCATTGTATAAGCCTCAATTTTTCTGCAAAATCATTGGCGTATGCTGCACGTCATGTGGGGCCTAGTCAGGGCTGGAAGATCTGAGTGAGTCAGGGGAGAGCTATGGTTTTAGGAAATTTGAGTATAACGCTTTATGCCCTTCTCTCTCCCTTATGCTTTGGGGTCGGGGAGTATTTTTGTGCGCTTCCAATTCTGACAAAATCGAATCCGTTTGCCGTTTTGAGCGAATCCGCCTGTAGCAATATTTGTGACATTTTCTTATTTTGTGTTAATAGTTGAACGTTTGACTCCAAGTGTCTGTTCTCGGGGTAAAAGCTTGTTTGTGGATTGGCGTTGGCTCTTGGAAGTTATGCAGAAGCTCAAGGCCAAGTGACAGTAAAAAAAACTGGTGGCCATACTAACCTTTATACCTTACTACTCAGTAATAAGCGTGGTTGGGGAAAATTGGTATCTGAAAGTCATGTAAAGAAATAACTATCCCTCATGGTCAGATTTAGTTTTTTAACCCCTTCACGGCATGAGTTGTACATGTATTTCGCATGTCGAGTCTCTCCCTTTGATGTGGGCTCCAGCACTGAGCCCACATCTTCCACATCTTTCCTGGCACATGTCAGCTGATTTGAACAGCTGACATATGCCTCTAACAGCCGCAGGTGGAATCGTGATCCACCCACAGATGTTAACCTGTTAAATGCCGCTTTCAATCTCTTGACAGTGGCATTTAATGTGATTGCACCAGAAAGTAATCCTGCCCATTGGCGCTCGTGTTACATGACCACGGGTCACCAATGGGTTGCCATGACAACGTGGGGTCTTCAACATACCCCTGTGGTTATCATTGCCGGATTGCTATGAGCGCCGCTTAGCAGTCCTTGCTCATAGCAAATGAGCATTTCTGCTACACACAGGCGATCTGATCATCACCTGTGTGTAGCAGAGGCGATCAGAAGATCACAGCTTCTAGTCTCCAATGGAGGCTATTGAAGCATGCCAAAAATAAAATGTTTTTAAAAATATTACAAAAAATAAATAAAAGCTCAAATCGACCCCCATTCAAAATAAAACAATGAAAAAACCCCACATATTTGGTATCACCGCATTCAGAATCGCCCAATCTATCAAGATATAAAAAGAATCCGATCAGTAAATGTAGCGAAAAAAAAGTCAAAACGCCAGAATTATGTGGGTTTTTTTGTTGCCGCTACATTGGATTAAAATGCAATGAAGGGCGATGAAAAGATCTTATCTGAACCAAAATGGTATAATTATAAATGACAGCATGGCACGCAAAAAATAAGCCCTAACGCAACCAGGCAACATGAAAAATGGAGACGTTACGGGTCTTGAAAAATGATGCAAATTTTTTTTTTTTAACATTTACATTTTTAACATTTAACCCCTTTCTGACCTCGGGCGGGATAGTACGTCCGAGGTCAGAACCCCCGCTTTGATGCGGGCTCCGGCGATGAGCCCACATCAAAGCCGGGAATGTCAGCTGTTTCGAACAGCTGACATGTGCCCGCAATAGTGACGGGTGGAATCGCGATTCACCCGCCACCATTAACTAGTTAAATGCCGCTGTCAAACGCAGACAGCGGCATTTAACTACCGCGGCCGGAAATGAGCGCATCGCCGACCCCCGTCATGATTGGGGGTCAGCGATGCATCAGGATAGTAACCATAGAGGTCCTTGAGACCTCTATGGATGCTGATGCTGGGTTGCTATGAGCGCCACCCTGTGGTCGGCGCTCATAGCAATGCAGGAATTCAGCTACATAGCGATCTGATGATCGCTCCCATGTAGTTGGGCCGATCGAGTTGTGCCTGCTTCTAGCCTCCCATGCAGGCTATTGAAGCATGGCAAAAGTAAAAAAAAAAAAAAAAAAGTTTAAAAAAATGTGAAAAAAAATAAAAATATAAAAGTTTAAATCACCCTCCTTTCGCCCCATTTAAAATAAAACAATAAAAAAATCAAACCTACACATATTTGGTATCGCCACGTTCAGAATCGCCCGATCTATCAATAAAAAAAGCATTAACCTGATCGCTAAATGGCGTAACGAGAAAAAAAAATTGAAATGCCCAAATTACCTTTTTTTGGTCGCCACGACATTGCATTAAAATGCAATAACGGGCAATCAAAAGAACGTATCTGCACAAAAGTTGTATCAATAAAAACATCAGCTCGGCACGCAAAAAATAAGCCCTCACCCGACCCCAGATCACGAAAAATGTAGACGTTATGGCGCAATTTTTTTGTTAGCAAAGTTTGGAATTTTTTTTCACCACTTAGATAAGAGAACCTAGACATGTTAGGTGTCTATGAACTCGTACTGACCTGGAGAATCATAATGGCAGGTTAGTGTTAGCATTTGGTGAACCTAGCAAAAAAGCCAAACAAAAAACAAGCAATTTCACCGCACTTGGAATTTTTTTCCCATTTTCTAGTACACGACATGGTAAAACCAATGATGTCGTTCAAAAGTACAACTCGTTTTGCAAAAAAATAAGCCCTCACATGGCCATATTGACGGAAAAATAAAGTCATGGCCCTGGGAAGGAGGGGAGAGCGAAAAACTAACACAGAAAAAAGGAAAATCCCAAGGTCATGAAGGGGTTAAATAAAAAAGAACCTAGACATGTTTGGGGTCTATGAACACGTAATGACCTGGAGAATCATAATGGTAGGTTAGTTTTAGAATTTGGTTAACTTGATTGAAAAAAACAGTTGTGGGATTGCACCTTTTTTGCAATTTCACCGCACTTGGAATTTTTTCCCGGTTTCCAGTATACGATATACGGGAGAAAGGTACAACTCGTTCCTTGTCCCACAAAAAACTAGCCCTCATATCGGCTCTGGGAAGCAGGGGAGCAAAAAAACAGAAATGCAAAATCGAAAATGGGCTGCAGCGTGAAGCGGTTAATCTGTGCATATGCAGTGTCAACACTTCAGTAATGGAGAATATTAAGATAGAAGTGAAGGAACTGTCCAAAAGTGCAACAACAAGACTTTACATTAACAATTGTTGTACCTGTGGGTATTTGTAAACTCCCAATATCCGAGCTACAGGAAGAGACAGAGCTGAGGCCATGTCTCCAATTATCCCAACCATTATGGAGGTCATGTGACAGTCATAACCGGGGATGGGATTTCTAGCACCAGACATAAGGGACATTGTTCCTCCGATGGCCCGAAGCTCAGACATGCAAGAGTGAAGAAGGCTGAAGCCAATCGAGATGTTGGGTAGAAAGTCTGGAGAATTGTTAATTTCATTGATCGCAAAGATGAAGCCAAGAACGTCCCTGTAATATCGGATGTGGAACCTGTGGATGGCACCAAGATAAGAATTAAACTTTGTAGAAACCAACAGCGTTCCTCAGATGCACCAGAAAGGAGAAGTATCAGGTCATTGATGTCATTACCTATAGACTCTACTGATACAATGTCCAGGAAGGTCTCACTGTGAAGCTCCGCTGCTTGTTAACAAGATTTCTACAATTATCTGAGCATTTGTAGGCTTTTTTTTATTTACTCAAGATGAATTTTAAGATCTCTTCTGCCTGTGAACAGGAACAATATGGTTCCAAACAACTTTGAGCAGGCAGAAGTCATTTTGCCATTTCTAATGTTAACATGACTGGTCTAGTTCTGCTCTGTTTTGAGGAACACTGGTTATTGGAAACACAGGGGCAGACACCGCTTTGAGGGCCAAGCAGAGCAGGAGAAGTCATCCATAAGCAATATGTTTGTAGTCAGTGACAGCAAAGTCTTATCTCTACAATAGGTCGGAACACAAAACATATTAGAAAGTACTTGATGAGCACAGAGCTTGCCATTCTATAAGCAATGAGCTGAATAGAAGATGATGAAACATTGATAGGGCACCTTGAACTTGCCAAAAGTTGATCAAAAGCAAAAAGTTCAACCAAACGATTGAAGGTGAAACTTAACACAGACAATTGTTTTAGCTGACAAAGAACCAACTGTCTTCATCTGGAAAGTAGTCATTTGAGTTTTTTATCTGATGGTCATTAGTCTACAAATGATCTGTGAAAAGTGGAGGGCTGTAGCAGTGTCCCATGTGTGTGGCCATCTTTAGAACATTCCCAGAAAGTTGTTCAATCCTACTTGACCAGTTTGAACCACTGTAATAGCCTAAAGTACTAAAACAAATTGAGGTAACAAGAGTTTTAGATCTTCATTGTTCAGAATCTATTGATTACTAAATACTCTGACGAGCAATAGTGTCACAATTTTTTGAACATTTGACTTTCAGGCTCCATATCTTACCATTTTCTACTGCTTCTACATGAGACTACTACATCATCTTGACTATCATCTTGACTATCTCATACATAAATGTGACTTGCAACTATTTAGCATATGATCAGTTATGCAGATTCTTGTCATGTCGCTGCATTGTTCCTGTTTTGCTCCTGGTAGTGGAAACATCTTTTTCTTCCTGTAAACTATAAATCACAACCTGTTCTCACATTCCCTAACAGCTTTGTGTGTTATTAGTTTGATTCCCAAGCAAACGGTCACTTGTTCAAAAAGAGGAGCCGCCATGAAGATTTCCCAAGAAAAGAGAAACGGCCTCATCCAGCTCATTGATAGCGGTCTCTCGGCCAAGAAAATTGCCAGATTGCATCATGTGAGTGCCATGACAGATGGAAGAATTTGAAATGAAGCCTGTCAATCCTTTCAAAAGCTAAGAGGAGGACGTCCAGGCAAAATATCAATGTCGGCTCATCCCAAGGTCTATCAGTTCTGGAGCTACAAACACAGCAGTGGAGGAGGCTCGTATGCTTCATAATACTGAGATCACAGATGTCCATGCAACACCATGCGGTGCACATTACACAAGTCTGGAATATTGGTCCAAAAAAAGGAGACTAAGCCTCAAGTTCAATATCGTCATAAGAAGCGTCACCTTGAGTTTGAAAAAAGTCCAGAAAGCAGACAGTAGAAGATTAGAAATGGATAATTTGGAGCAATGAGTCAAAAGTTAATAGATTAGGCTCTGAGGGGTGCAAATGGGTCTGGAAGAGACAAGGGAAAAAGGAGGGACCGCACGGAGAAATTGAAGGAACTGTCAAGTTTGATGTAGGAAGCCTGCTGATACGGGGTTGTTTCACAAACAAAGGCATTGGATTCTTGACCAGAATCGATGATGGTCTCAATTCTGGGCTATATGTGAATATCCTACAAGACGAGTTACTTTGTACTCACAAGTATTATGGGTATGAAAATAATGACATAGTGATCCAACAGAACAATGACCTGAAGCATATGCTGAGATTTGTGAAGAAATTGTTCAAGTAGAGGTGCTGAACAGTCCCCAGACCACAACCCAATCCAACACTTGTGGGTAGAGGGGAAGAAAAAACTGTATGTACCCAAGTAAGTTGACCTGTATGTACCAACTTTGGCAACATGTAGAATAGCCCTGGGATCAGATTTCGGTTGGCACATGTTTGAATCTGATGGAGCGCTAAAAAGAAGGACTCAGGCAGTAATGAAAACAAAGGTGGATTTACAAAATACTGACAAACTAAGAAAAATAAAAATTAAGATTTTTAGGAGCAAAACATTACCAATGCAGGGACATGACACAAGTCACATTTATGTATGAGATAGCCAAGATGATTGTCTATAAAATGATGGTGGTGTCACGTTCGAAGCAGTAGTGGATAATGAGATATGGAGCCTGAAAGTCAAAAGTTCAGAACACTGTTACCCTTTTGCTCGTTAGTTTATAATGTTTGCTTTGACTGAATCTGGGATAGCCTCCTAATTCTTGCACCGAATACGTTCAAGGTAATTGCCCCAACCTAATTGATAGACCAGGATCTAAGCTCAATGAAGTCAGATGATTGAGTCCATAAGTCTATATAATCTCTTACCCATTACAAGACACAGGTTGCGGCAAATCATGGAAGCTCGGCTGTGAGAAGTCATATCCAGAGTAGACCAGGAAGAGGCCCCCAATGAGAACATCTCCAGGCTGAGTAAAGGGATCCATCTCCCATCCTTGCAGTCTGCAGCCAAAGACCTGCTCCATGGTGAGGGGTAAGGACAGAAGGAAAAGGAGGAGTCTGGTCATTGGCACTTGTCTCTACATCACCATGGTCACAATAAGGAGTCCTTGTGGGAAGATGTCGAGGAACATCTGTCATTGGTGCTATATGCTCTCCATTCCTCTACCTGTGATGAAAGAAGTCCACATATGATTCTGTTGAGTGATTTTTAACTATTGCTTTGTGCAAACAATGGTGATCTCTAGTGATGAGCGAGTGTACTCTTTGCTCTGGTTTTCCAGAGCATGCTTGGGTGGTCTCCGAGTATTTATGACTTCTCGGAGATTTCGTTTTCATCGCTGCAGCTGAATGATTTACCGCTTCTAGCCAGCTTGATTACATATGGGAATTCCCTAGCAACCAGGCACCCCCACATGTACTCAGGCTGGCTAGTAGCTGTAAATCATTCAGCTGCTGCAATGAAAACTAAATCTATGAGCAGTTACAAATACTCGGATACCATGCGAGCGTGCTCGCTCATCACTAGTGATCTCCCATACCAACTAATGCCAGAGTTAGGAGGTAACAGCCATAGATACCAAGGCATGGGCTTAGGAAAGGAAGTAATGGATGGACTGTGATGAGAAGTTGGGTTCACTGACTTATTTACCTTAAAATGTCTTCTTTTCAGTCACAGAGATGTAGTAATGTTCATTCAAGAAAGCTGGAGAGAAGTCGTATAAATCCTAGACTGTAACCCTTACACCAATATGAGCACTGCATGTAGAGAAAAGAAGGGCAGATAACCCAAACTAAGGGGTTCTCTATTGTAAGTAACAGAGATCTATCCTAAAGGTGGGTTCACACTGGGAGCTCTGTGCTGTAATAAAGGGCACATTGAATCACGTTGGCCCTGATGCATCAGTTGTGTGATTTGTAACATTGTCATGTTGGAAAGTGGTTGAGTACCAAGGACGTGGAGTGATGGTGGCATCTTCACTGTCACTATAGTGCAGTACATCTGTGACTTCATGATCCCATCAATGACATGGAGCCCCCCCCAACACCAACAGCCCCACATACGGACACTGCCACCAGCTGACCTCACTGTAGGTGTACTCTTTTATGCTATGTATATAAGGCTGGTTGGCATTTTGGAGTGAAAACACAAATCAGAAAAATATAGTGCAGAAGATTCCCATCATTGCCTTAATAAAGTTATCCATTCCCGATACTAATGTTCCATACCAGTGTTACCACTACATACCATTCATCGTGTAAGCACCAATAATGTCAACCACAATAATAATAATCCACACCGTAGCATAATAACCTCATACCAAGCAAAAATAGGGAATCAAAGTGCTGCCCTGCCCACGTGACACTTGTTTCGCACATTGTGCTTCATCAGGGATAAAGCATGAGATGTAAGGGTGCAGCCTTATACATTCATAGGAGTTCATGGAAGTCAACATACCATAATCTGTAGGTATAACATTCCGCCACACAAATATAAATCCAAGATGACGCAAGCACCATCTTTAGAAAATAATCACATGGGTTGATCAGTTGACAAATCACATCATAGAAAGGTCAAGCATGTGCTCACCCGCCTTATATACAGTATAGACCAAAAGTTTGGACACACCAAGATTTTTCTGTATTTTCATGACTATGAAAACTGTACCTTCACACTGAAGGCATCAAAACTATGAATTAACACAAGTGGAATTATATACTTAACAAAAAAGTGTGAAACAACTGAAAATATGTCTTATATTCTAGGTTCTTCAAAGTAGCCACCTTTTGCTTTGATGACTGCTTTGCATTCTCTTGATGAGCTTCAAGAAGTAGTCACCGGGAATGGTCTTCCAACAATCTTGAAGGAGTTCCCAGAGATGCTTAGCACTTGTTGGCCCTTTTGCCTTCACTCTGCGGTCCAGCTCACCCCAAACCATCCCGATTGGGTTCAGGTCTGGTGACTGTGGAGGCCAGGTCATCTGGATAGCACCCCATCACTCTCCTTGGTCAAATAGCCCTTACACAGCCTGGAGGTGTGTTTGGGGTCATTGTCCTGTTGAAAAATAAATGATTGTCCAACCAAACGCAAACCGGATGGAATAGCATGCCGCTGTAAGATGCTGTGGTAGCCATGCTGGTTCAGTATGGTTAAATTTTGAATAAATCCCCAACGGTGTCATCAGCAAAGCACCCCCACACCATCACACCTCCTCCTCCATGCTTCACGGTGGAAACCAGGCATGTAGAGTCCATCCGTTCACCTTTTCTGCGTCGCACAAAGACACGGTGGTTGGAAACAAAGATCTCAAATTTGGACTCATCAGACAAAAGCACAGATTTCCACTGGTCTAATGTCCATTCCTTGTGTTCTTTAGCCCAAACAAGTCTCTTCTGCTTGTTGCCTGTCCTTAGCAGTGGTTTCCTAGCAGCTATTTTACCATGAAGGCCTGCTGCACAAATTCTCCTCTTAACAGTTGTTGTAGAGATGTGTCTGCTGCTAGAACTCTGTGTGGCCATTGACCTGGTCTCTAATCTGAGCTGCTGTTAACCTGCGATTTCTGAGGCTGGTGACTCAGATAAACTTATCCTCAGAAGCAGAGGTGACTCTTTGTCTTCCTTTCCTGGGGGTGTCCTCATTTGACCCAGTTTTTTTGTAGTGTTTGATGGTTTTTGCCACTGCACTTGGGGACACTTTCAAAGTTTTCCCAATTTTTCAGACTGACTGACCTTAATTTTTTAAAGTAATGATGGCCACTCGTTTTTCTTTACTTAGCTGCTTTTTTCTTGCCATAATACAAATTCTAACAGTCTATTCAGTAGGACTATCAGCTGTGTATCCACCGGACTTCTGCACAACACAACTGATGGTCCCAACCCCATTTATAAGGCAAGAAATCCCACTTATTAAACCTGACAGGGCACACCTGTGATGTGAAAACCATTCCCGGTGACTACCTCTTGAAGCTCATCAAGAGAATGCCAAAAGTGTGCAAAGCAGTCATCAAAGCAAAAGGTGGCTACTTTGAAGAACCTAGAATATAAGACATAATTTCAGTTGTTTCACACTTTTTTGTTAAGTATATAATTCCACATGTGATAATTCATAGTTTTGATGCCTTCAGTGTGAATGTACAATTTTCATACTCATGAAAATACAGAAAAATCTTTAAATGAGAAGGTGTGTCCAAACTTTTGGTCTGTACTGTATATAATTTTTAACTACTTTACAGAAAATAGCAAAAAATTAACATTTTGCCGTTCTAATAAACAGCAGTGTCTGTTGTTTGTCTTTTGTACTATTTTTTAGTGGATTTATCATTCCTGTGAATCACTGACTTATTATTTAGTTGTTCCCCACAGTTTTTTAGAATGGCCTCACATCTTTGTTGCATAGAATCTCCAACTTCTGGCCGCTGTCACCTGTTATTCCAGGCCAGGATGCTCAGACTACATCCCACAATTTTTTGGCATTTGTTGGCTTTGCGTCAGAAACATCATTTTTGATGTTCCCCCACAAGTGTCCTATCAGATTAAGGTCCAGGGATTGGGCCGGCCGCTCCATAAACTCAATTATGTTGGACTGGAACCAAGATTTAGCTTTTTTACTGGTGTGTTTAGGGCTGGTGTCTTGGTGAAACCCCCATTTCAAGGGCATGTCCTCTTCGGCGTAAGGCAACATGACCTCTTCAGGTATTTTAATATCTGCAGACTTGTGCATGATCCCTGGTGTTCGGTAAATAGTTCCGGCACCACAGTAATAGAAACCTGCCCATATCATGATGCTTCACCACCATGCTTCACTGTCTGCAGGGTGTACTGTGGCTGCATAGTTTGGGGGTCGTCTGATGAACTGTCTATGGTCCTTGGACCCAAAAAGAACAATTTTACTTTAATCAGTCCACAAAAATGTATAAGACATATAAATCAGGGAGGCAAATTTTATTTCTACCATCAATAGGAACGATCTTAACATTAAATTGACATATAAATCGGGGAGGCATAATATTGAATTCCTGGACGTTCTATTTGATATGAATGATGATGGTCAAATCTTGACAGATGTTCATCAGAAATCCACTGGAGTCAACACGCCAGCCCTTCTCACCCTAGAAATTTGATCCGAAGTATCCCTCCAGGACAATTCCTGAGAATGCGCAGAATATGCTCAAATGACACACTTTTTGAATACCAAGCAGACAAACTAAAAGAACGCTTTATGGAGCGAGGATACTTGGAGAGGACGATACAGAGAGGTCAGAAATCGGTCAGAACTTCTTTATCAATCAAAGAAAGAAAGGGAAAGATGACAATATGGTGAGATTTATATCAACCTTTAATGCCAGGAATGGTGAAATGTGGAGAGCACTCAATAAATATTGGGATATTTTGAAATTGGACAGCACTCTCAACAACTGTATTCCTAAACATCCAGCAATTACCTATAGGAGGTCACGTGACTTAAAGGACATCTTGGTCCAGAGCAATCTGGAAGGACCGAAAGAAAAAACTATTCAACTCTGGAAAACCTATATGGGGGTGCAAACCATGTGGATCCTGTGTGGCCTGCCCAAACATCAATACAACACAAAGCTTTGGAAACTCCTCCGATTCAAAGACCTATAAGATCACTCATAGCATCAATTGAGCATCAATTGTAGAACTATGGGAGTCATTTACTGTGCTAGTTGTCCCTGTAAGAAACGTTACGTCATGTGAATTGAGGAGAAGAGTTCGAGAACATGTGTTGGATATTAAGGCAGCAGAGGAAATCACCAATGTTGTGGAGCTGAAGACTATACCCCGCCATTTTAAGCTTTTCCATGGGTGTGATCCATCTTTACTCAAGGTAAGTGGAATTGATCAAATCAATATAGGGACTCGGGGCGGTGATTGGAAAAAACGTCTAGCACAAAGAGAAGTACAGTGGACATGTAAGCTAGACAGAGTATCACCCAAGGGCCTGAATGAAGCTCTTAGCTTTGTGCCTTTTCTCTAATTAGTTTTTCTCCTGTGATATATTGTGCTATTTCTAATGCTCTGTTCTTTGTTTTTAATTGGTTTGTTTTTTAGTATTAAGTACTTTGTCTGTTTTTTTTGTTTTTTGGGTTTTTTTTTGCTATGTTTTAGATATTTCGCCACTTGACAAGATATTTAATGGACTATATATACCCGTCGATATATCTTCATATAAATGCTATTTTATTTTATTTTTATGTACTGACTATTGCATTTTATATATACCTGTGTATTTATATATTTGTCACTATTTGTATTTTATTTCACTTCTTGATATATGTATTTACAGTAATATGATATTGGCACACACTATTAATTGTGTATGGAATATTAATTATCTCATTTTTTTTATTATGCATAATCACTATATTTTGCTTTTTGCATGGTGGGTTTATTTTTATTTTTTTTTCTCATACCCAATCATAAATTAATTATATTGACTTAGTTCACCTATTTATCTATGTGTTATAGTATTTCACTATATTATTCATTGTTTTCTCGCACTTTTTTTTACCTGATAAGTATTCCGTTCCGGCTATTTAGCTCCGTAGCACTGACTGTCGTCATTTCTGGTCATGAGACAGCATGTTGGGCAGTACAGTGGCGCAGTGGATAGCACTGCAGCGCTGGGGTCCTGGGTTCAAATCCCACCATGGACAACACCTGCAAGGAGTTTGTATGTTCTCCCCGTGTTTGTGTGGGTTTCCTCCGGGTTCTCTGGTTTCCTCCCACATTCCAAAGACATACTGATAGGGAATGTAGATTGTGAGCCCCATCGGGGACAGCGATGATATTGTCTGTAAAGCGCTGTGGAATCTGTTAGCACTATATAAAGATGATTATTATTATGTGACGCGTCCCTGGCTCCCGGAAGATGATGGCGGTTCTACCATGCATGGTAATCTAGTCTTGCCGCTCACTCACTTGCATGATGCAGTTTCCTGATTGGTCCTGGTTTATATAAAATGCAATGCGACGGGCTCATTCTCAGTCTCCCTCGTCAAAGCTGAAGCATAAACGCAATCATGGCAATGTAATACCGCAGGGTGATCATGTCTGATTCACTGACAGTGTGCATCTTAATGATTAGGCTACTTTGTATTTGATATATTAATTATTCTATTTATTTACATCTGTGGGATAACTTAGTATCTATGCACAGTGCTCACTTTATCCTGAGTATTTATTTGATATATGCACTTTTTAGAAATGTGAGTATTTAGTGCATATAAGCCTTTTCTATATATTCAATCATTGTTTGTTTTTTTAATGCGGTATAAAATAATAGTAGTATTGATCATTTTTCTACTGATTAAATGTATTGTCAATTTGATGTATATATTTATTGCCCATACCCTTACATGGTACATTGCACTTATTTTAATGTTGTGATTATTATGTAATAATAAACTATATACTTTTTAGAAGATTCTCTGGTTGGTGTATCATATTTGTAGGTGTTGAATGTTCTGATAGATACACTACTCTCTATATATATTTACCTGTTTGGTTTATTAACTCTTTTACTGGTGTGTTTAGGGCTTCAGCGTAAGGCAACATGACCCCTTCAGGTATTGTAATATCTGCAGACTGGTCCATGATCCCTGGTGTGCAGTAAATAGGTCCGGCACCACAGTAAGAGAAACCTACCCATATCATGAAGCTTCACCACCATGCTTCACTGTCTGCAGGGTGTACTGTGGCTGCATAGTTTGGGGGTCGTCTGATGAACTTTCTATGGCCCTTGGACCCAAAAAGAACAATTTTACTTTAATCAGTCCACAAAATGTTTCTCCACTTCTCTGTAGGTCAGTTGATGTGTCCTTTGTAACATTTTATCTGCTTCAGTACATATCTTTTTTTTTTTTGACAGTGGTTCTTTGCGGGGACTACTTGGTCAGAGATTATAGTCACACAGGCGTCTTCTGACTGTCAGGGTATGTGCACACGTTCAGGATTTCTTGCAGAAATTTCCTGAACAAAACCGGAAATTTTCTGCAAGAAATCCGCATTTTTTTTTTTGCGTTTTTTTTCGCGTTTTTTTAGCATTCTGCAAGCGTAATTAGCTTGCAGAATGCTAAAGTTTTCCAAGCGATCTGTAGCATCGCTTGGAAAACTGACTGACAGGTTGGTCACACTTGACAAACATACTGTTTGACAAGTGTGACCAACTTTTTACTATAGATGCAGCTTATGCAGCATCTATAGTAAAAGATAGAATGTTTAAAAATAATAAAAAAAATAAAAAAATGGTTATACTCACCCAGACATCTCATCACCGGCGTCCGGCTCCTCTTCCTATAGCTGGTCTGTGCGCACAGGACCTACCGTGACGTCACGGTCACGTGAGCGGTCACATGACCGCTCACGACCAATCACAGGAAAGTGACGTCATCGGCTAGGTCCTTCGCCGCACACCAGCTACAGGAACCGAACGGCAGCGTGCAGTGGAGGCGGGAACACTGCGCGGGACATCGATGGTGAGTATAGGACTATTTTTTATTTTATTTCTTATTTTTTGACCACTTATATGGTGCCCAGTGCGTGGAGGAGAGTCTCCTCTCCTCCACCCTGGGTACCAACCGCACATAATCTGCTTACTTCCCGCATGGTGTGCACAGCCCCGTGCGGGAAGTAAGCAGATCAATGGGCTCCTAGGTGTGCGGAATCCCTGCAATTCCGCATTTTTAATGAACATGTTGCTTTTTTTTCCGCTATGCGATTTTTTCGCGGAAAAAATCGCAACATTTGCACAAAAAATGCGGAATACCTTGTAAATAATAGGAGGCATATGTTAGCGTTTTTTTCGCGTTTTTATCACGTTTTTATAGCGAAAAAACGCGAAAAAAACGCTAAAAATCCTGAACATGTGCACATGGCCTCACAGTCCTCACAGGTGACGTGAGACTGTCTGTGATCATCCCGGAGCCGATCACTGGCTGAGCCTTTGCCATTCCGGCTATTCTTCCATCCACCCTTAGATAAGGGCCACCTGATTCACACCGGTCTCTTCACAGAATGATGGACCTCACGGATTGATCTCCGCACTGTTATTATTGTGAAAACTTTCCCCTGTCAATTAATTATTCTAATCCAAAGACTCAGAAACCTGCAGATCATGAATGCGGAGTCTGGTGGTTTTATTAGAATCTACGGCACCGACCGGTAAATTGTGTGACATACGGTGATAGAATTTATACCAAAACCAGTGACTGATCTGGTTAGTCATATTGGACTGCTATTATTTTGGACACTTCTGTATATGATGCGGTTTTTGTAAGGTTGCTTCTACCAAGTGACGTTTGCTTCCTATGAGGGGGAATTTGTCAGCAGCATTTCAGCCCCCAAACTTTTTACATAGGCAGGTACATCTTCTGAAGACAAGTCCAGCAAGACTTTTATATGGCCGGTCCACTACGCTGTTACTGCAAAATCACCATTGGAATTGATATGCAAATAATGCTGAAGGACTATGGTAGATCTGAAGCCTCCGTCACTCAGCTCAATTCCCTGCCCAGTGCCACGTCCTTCTGCCTGATTGGCGGCTCTTTTGCCTGAAGTTTCGCGGCATAAAGGTTGTGAGTCAAGCTGGCCATGGCGGGGGTGAAATCCTGATGACAGATTCCTTTAATGAAAGTCATGACTAGGTATTCTCATGAAGACTTGTATCCTCTGGAGATTGAACCTTATTTTCTGCAGGTGGACGGGGGAGACCCCTTGTCTGTTGAGGATGTTTTTACCATATTTTGTGCATTGGTAAAGTGAGAATCCGTGCAGAACATGAAAAGAAATGTCCCTGAAATGTAATATTTCCCTTCTTGGGGGACATTATGTAACAAATACTGTATATGTTAATCTAAAACATAATGAATAAAATGTATAAGAAAAATAGCTGTAATAACCTGATAAATGCATAATGTGGTCATCTAGCAGGAAACGTAAAAAGTAGGAAAACAAAAAATCCCAAACAAAAGAAAAAAAGATCCCTACAAGTGACTCAGGAACTAGCTATGAACCCCAGAGGGACCGAACAGGAATGCAGTGTCTTCATCCGGCCGAGTCAGTGAAAAAATGAATAGTTATGGCTAATGGGATGTGGAGAACCCAAAAAAAAAATGAACCAAATATCCAGTCCATGACTGAAGTCTTTCTCTGAAGTTTAGGCTTTTCTTACAACCTCACACAATGCTTTGTATCTTACCGAAAGCCCAACCATGGAGACATCATCTGCCATTTGGACTGCGCGCCTGATTACAGGACACACAGTTGTTCTGCGTGTGTCATCTACTCACACGTCTGCTCCTGCCATGTCCCTCAGACTAGGTCTTCTACTCACCTGATACCAGACAATGGTCACAGGCTCTGATGATTATCGCTCTCAGCCCCCTCCACTAGTTAGATGAGTTTATCATGGACTTACATGCTCTCATCGACAGACCTAAAGCGTTTCCAGGTATATATAATATATACATATATGGGCTGCCATGATTGCAGTCTTCTCCATGTGTCAGGTCCCATAAGGAAACATCTGGAGCGAGGACTCAGCGGACCGGACAATCTTAAAATTAGTGGTTACTCTTTCCCCAGGCTCCTCCTGAGTAATGAAGCACTGAGTGATTACAGGCTCTCTGTCCCTCATGATGCAGTGTAATAACATGTGATACAAGGTGGATTCTCCTCAATTATAGATACCAGGGGATTAGAAGAGATGCTGACGGTCTCATGACTCCACAGTTGTCACCTCAGTTGATGACTGTCTTTTACAAGAAATTGCTGACTGATCATTTGTGGCGTCATTTCAGGTCCCCTGTTTCTACATCAAGTAGAAAAGACGGGTTAATAGTTTATTTTTTATCAAATAATAAAATGCAAAGTGAATGAACACAAAGAAATGCGAATCTCACCAGTATATGGTGTCCACCTATCGCCTCATCATCAATACCTGGTGACCGTCCATTGCCTCATCATCAGTACCTGGTGACCTCCCGTAGTCTCCATCTTCAGTATCTGGTGACCACCCGTCACCTCATCATCAATACCTGGTGACCGTCCATTGCCTCATCATCAATACCTGGTGACCTCCCATAGTCTCCATCTTCAGTATCTGGTGACCACCCGTCACCTCATCATCAATACCTGGTGACCGTCCATTGCCTCATCATCAATACCTGGTGACCTCCCATAGTCTCCATCTTCAGTATATGGTGTCCGCCTGTCGCCTCATCATCAATACCTGGTGACCGTCCATTGCCTCATCATCAATACCTGGTGACCTCCCATAGTCTCCATCTTCAGTATATGGTGTCCGCCTGTCGCCTCATCATCAATACCTGGTGACCGTCCATTGCCTCATCATCAATACCTGGTGACCTTCCGTAGTCTCCATCTTCAGTATCTGGTGACCACCCGTCACCTCTTCATCAATACCTGGTGACCGTCCATTGCCTCATCATCAATACCTGGTGACCACCTGTCGCCTCATCATCAATACCTGGCGACCTCCCGTAGTCTCCATCTTCAGTATATGGTGTCCGCCTGTCGCCTCATCATCAATATCTGGTGACCGCCCGTCACCTCTATTATCAGTATCTGGTGACTGACCATTGCCTCCACCATCAGTATCTTTTGCCCACCTGTCACCTCCATTATTTGTATGTGGTGACTGTGCGTGACCTCTGTCATTGGTGTCTGGTAACCATCTATCGCCTCCATCATCAGTATCTAGTGACTACCAGCTGTCTCCATCCTCAGTATCTGGTGACCACCCGTCACCTCCGTCATCAGTGTCTGATGACCGTCCATTGCCTCCATCTTAATAGAGCACAATCTCTTACTTCCTTTCAATGTTTTTTTATTGAGAGAATATCATATAACAATCGTATTCAGAAAAGGTAACCATAACAAAATACAGATACTCCATTGTATTACAGGTAAAATGAACAGTCAATATGTAGCAAGTAGAAACTTAATTACCATAATCCTTGGAATAACAGAAACTTTCATTTTTGTTAAAGAAAAGGGGTGAACATCAGAGAAGGCAGAGAGAGATTGGAAAGAATAGAAATAAAAGTGGGGGAGGGGAGGAGTGCTGGAGAGGGAGCGGTAGGGAAGTGGAAGAGGAGGAGTTGCAGTAGCACCTTGGGATGTTAGATAATTATGGCAAAGCTGCAGAGTAAAAGGAAGTCTGTGTCCTAAATTGGGTCCAGGTTGCCCAGATATTAAGAAAGTTAGCAGAGGTGTGACTGACTCTTCCTGCCAGCTCTTCTATATGGTATATTTGTTCGATTTTGGAATAAAGTTGTTGTGTGGTGGGTAGGGTAGGAGAGTTCCAATATGTCGGTATCAATGATTTCCCGGCCGCCATTATGAATTGAGCTAATTTAATAACACACCTATCATTTGGCCAAAGTGGGAGGTTTAGAAAGATATTTTCAAGTTTCAAGATGGCACGCTTGCCCAGCAACTTATGCACGACTGAGGACACCTCATTTCAAAATGGACGAAGTATCGGACAGGACCACCAGATGTGGATGCCATCATTTGCTCCACATCTCCAGCAGTTAGTTGCTGCAGCGTGGTGACATCTGTGAATCCGTTTATTTGTGATGTACAATCTGGTAATAATTTTGAACGAGTTTTCCTGAATATGTACACAGTCCGATGGGCCATGGGAGTTTCTGTAGATATGTCTGATCTGAGATCAGAAAATGAGGTGCACATGTCCCTTTCACAACAAGCTAAATACGCCCTCTTCATAGGCATATCAATCTTAAGTAAGGACTGGTAGATTGTAGAATTTTAGTAGCAGTTTTTGTCCTGGCTCATAAGACCTCATAGGAGGTTAAAGGTCTATTGAGATCCTCCGGGTGGTTTCGTTGACAAAAAAGGTGGGAAAGTTTTCCATGTTGCAGAAGGGTAAGGCCCGATAGCCCAGGGATTTTGCGTATTTCTTGTAGTGTGAGGAGGGTGCCATCTTCAAATAGCTGCTCAATCGAAATATGTGAGGCTCGAGGAGGAAGGGAATCTATTAGGTCAGTGACTTTAGTAAATGGTGAGAGAGGAGGGGCTAGCGCACAACATAGTTTTTTCCAGATTTTAATAGTGGCTACTGCGTGTATATTTTTGTATTCCATTGGAATCGGGTCTTTATTGGGTCCTAGTAAAATGGAGCGCAGGGGAAGGGGAGACATCGCTTCTTCTATGTTGAGCCACTGTTTATCTTTTGAGTCTCTAACCCAATTGGCTGTTCTAGTTAGATGTGCAGCTTGGTAGAATTTAACCATGTTCGGAGCTCCCATCCCGCCCATGTCTTTAGGTAAGGTGAGGGATTTAGAGTTAATACGTGGTTTACGCTTTTGCCAAATGTAGTTGAAGAATAGGGAGCGTGCTTTAGTTAAGGATGAGGTGGGAATTTGAATTGGAAGCATGTTAAAGATGTAAATACATTTTGGTAGAATTAGACTTTTTAGGATATTCTTCCTTCCTATCCAGGATAAAAAAGCATCTTTCCAAGAGCGTAGGCATGTGGTCGTAGATTCTAGTAGATGATTAAAATTGAGTGCGGCAAGATCTTTATCAGAAGCGCATAGCTGGACACCTAAGTATGTTAAACTTTTAGTTTGCCCGGGAAAGGGAAATGTAGATTTGAGCACACCTACAATATTTTCAGGCAAGCCCAGGTTCAGCATCTCGTTAATTTTAAAGTTAGAAAACTTACTGTAGCTCTCCAGAATTTTCATCATGGCAGGAATGCTCCTCAGGGGTTTAGATAGTACTAACAAGATGTCATCAGCAAACGCCGCAGTTTTGTAATGTGTGCCCTGGATTTGTAGGCCTTCTACTTTAACACATTGTTGAATAGCCAGAAAAAGCGGTTCTAATGCCATGACAATAAGTAATGGAGACAGTGGGCAGCCTTTCCTTGTTCCGTTAAGTATTTGGAACGAGTTCATAAGGGAACCATTGAGTCTGATTCTTGCTGTAGATGAGTCGTCCGCCAGGGGCATGGGGTACTCGGCACTGGGTCCAGTACTCAAAGGGGGATGTCACGGTGGCGGCGACCCGGTCCGTGGCCCTGGGCGCCCATGTAAAAGGGGAAAAGTCTTTAAAAGGGATTTGGTGAGTAGAGTTTGTTCGTGACACCACCTGTGGTATTCGTATAAGGGAGTAATGTTGTGTACTCAGGTCAAAGACAAGGAGGTGCTGGTAAAATGGACCATGTGATCCAAATAGTCTTGTACCAAAAATTACCGCACACTCAGAATTGGTATGATGCAAAAAGTATTTCACAAGTTTATTATGTTAACAAACAAGGTTGCCACCAAAAGATACATGCAGATAGAAACCCAACGTTTCGACCCTCCTGGGTCTTACTCATGGGGTTACTTCTTTCCTGATTAAATGTATATAGGTGGCAGAAGTAGGGCAGGAGGATAATCCCCTTAATGCATAGTGTGTCACTTGACAAGGAGCGAGGAGGGGGCATAGAAATCCTCGGCAAGTGATGAATGTCCAGTGGGGTGGCCGTCACATTTGTGGTGGGCCTGTGGTGTCACGAGTTTCCTGCATAAGTGGCACTCCCGCGCCCTGCTCAGTGGCGTTTCTCATCAAGAGAATGCCAAGAGTGTGTAAGGCTGCCCAGCGCTATTAGGATGCATCCCATATGAACAGAACCACAATTTACAAGACAGAATGGGCCCAAATGCACCCCGAAAAAATGTAAAAAACACATACAAAAAATATGTGAGGTATTAGTTTATATTTTGGCCAAAATGCACAAGGTCGTAACCCACGTCACGGGTCCCCACGCTTACGAGTCCTACTCTAACCAATGCTAGCACAAAAATAGGATTCAGAGATCCTCCAAAAATTCAGAAAAATAGCAAAAAAGGCAGAGATGTTCACCTGCCTAGGCCTCCAAACAAATGCATCAGGATGCAGTGGACCCTACTTTGTAGGTTAGTATTAGTAATTTGAACTGGATATGCTGAGAGAATGGGAGCCAGTTAAGAGATTTGCAGAGGGTGGAAGAGGAGGAGTGGCGAGGAGAAAGATTAATTAGTCGGGCAGCAGAGTTAAGGATAGAATGGAGAGGTGCAAGGGTGTTAGCAGGGAGGCCACAGAAAAGGATGTTACAGTAGTCAAGGCGGGAGATGATGAGGGCATGCACAAGCATTTTAGTAGATTGACAGTTGAGGAAAGGATGGATTCTGGAGATATTTTTGAGCTGGAGGCGACAGGAGGTGGAAAGAGCTTGGATGTGCAGTTTGAAGGACAGGGCAGTCAAGATTTACTACGAGGCAGAGGACTTCGGGTACGGGGGAAAGCATGATGTCATTGATTGCGATAGATAGGTCAGGTAAGGAAGATTTGTGGGATGGAGGAAAGATGATGAGTTCAGATTTGTCCACATTGAGTTTGAGGAAGTGAGAGGGGAAGGAGGACATGGCTGATAGGCACTCTGGGATTCTGGACAGCAGAGCGGTGACGTCTGGGCCAGAGAGGTAAATCTGAGTGTCATCAGCATAGAGGTGGTACTGGAATCTATGGGACTTCATGAGCTGTCCCAAGCCAAGTGTATAGATTGAGAAGAGTAGGGGTCCTAGAACAGAGCCTTGGGGGACTCCAACAGAGAGAGGGTGGGATGAGGAGGTAGTGTGGGAGATGCTGAATGTATGGTTGGAAAGGTATGAGGAGATCCAGGATAGGGCGAGGTCTTTGATGCCAAAGGAGGAGAGTATCTGTAGTAGGAGGCAGTGGTCAACTGTGTCGAAAGCAGAGGACAGGTCTAGAAGGAGGAGTACAGAGTATTGTCCGTTAGCTTTGGCTGTAAGTAGGTCGTTAGTAATTTTGGTGAGGGCTGTCTCAGTTGAGTGATAGGGGCTGAAACCAGATTGTAGATTGTCAAAGATCAAGTTAGATGAGAGGTGGGAGGAAAGTTCAGCGTGGACGTGCTGCTCCAGGAGTTTGGAAGCGAATGGGAGCAGCGATATTGGGATATCTGGACATAGCAATTGGATCGAGGGTTGGCTTTTTAAGGATAGGCGTGATTGTGGCATGTTTGAAAGCAGAAAGGAAGGTGCCAGAAGTTAGTGATAGGTTGAAGAGGTGGGTTAGGGATGGGATAAGAATGGTGGTGATATTGGCAGGAGGTGTGATGGGATGGAGTCGAGCGCACAGGTGGTGAGGCGTGATTTGGAGAGGAGACAGTTAAGCCACGCTTCAGTGATGTTGGAGAGGGAGGTTATGGGGTTTGCTCATTGGTCTGGTATACAAAGGGGTGGTGGTGGTGGAACAACGAAGACTTGCCTTGTCTGGTCAATCTTATTTTTAAAGTGTGTGGCAAAGTCCTCAGCAGAGATGAGGGAGGTTGGAGGGGGCAGTGGGGGTGGAGGAGGGAGTTAAAAGTTTTGAATAACTGTTTGGGGTTGTAGGATAGGGAAGATACGAGGGTTGTGAAGTAGGCCTGTTTAGCAGAGGTGAGAGCAGATTTAAAAGCGAGTGTTGCCTGTTTGAATGCAGTGAAGTCATCTTGCGAATTTGTTTTCTTCCAACACCGCTCTGCAACCCTGGACACTTGCTGGAGATTTTTTGCCATGAACGAGAGGGGCAACCATGTCAATAGCTGATGCAAGAGTGGCATTGCAGAAAGCAGTGGCAGTGTCTGTGTCGTGGAGTGAGGATATGGATGCCAGTGGTAGGGTAGAGTCAGAGAGTTTCTGCGGGGGTGCGCATGTTGCTGGACACGGGTGACCGGTGAGGAGGACAGGGATGAGAAGGTGAGCAGATGGTGGTCGGATAGAGGGAGAGGGGAGGTGGTGAAGCTAGATAGAGAGCAGAGACGGGTGAAGACCAGGTCTAGTGTATGTCCGTCTGTGTGGGTGGCTGCGGAGGACCACTGAGTAAGTCCCCCCTAGAATGCTACTAAATTTATAGGACTAAGTAGAAGATCAGGAGAGAGCGGTACTGGGACCTGATTTGGGATAAATTAGCAATTTGCCAACACACCGGGGGAAGTTACATAATCAAAGGCACTGGGCCTGGCTACAACCATATGCTGTAACACCTTGCACCCGATAATATCTCCTGTGACCCCAGAATGGATGGACAGCAGTAAGTATTGAATATAATGCAACAAAATGAATTTAGCAAACATTCAGCAGGCACTGTTATATACCATTAAAGGAAATGTTGCAGAATAATAAGCAGCAAGTGACAACAAGCAGAGATTGCATGAATTTCTCCTTAACAGCAAGAACAGGCTTTAGCCACAGCAGTCGGCTCTTGCCTCCTGTCACCTGCTGCTCCGCTGCTGCTGCTTTACTGGCACCAGGCGGACCCCCCTGAACCATAGCAGCTACATGGTGTGCCGCTATTACTGACATGCCATTGGCTGGGGCGGACACTACTAGCTTGGGGCTCCTGTTCAAGAAATGTGTCTGGGCTGCTTGTGATTATAGCAATCTGGCAATGGAGCCTCGGGCTCCGAGAAACAAGTCAGATGCCCTCATTATTACTGCCCTGCAAGCAGGGGCGGACACAGCAATCACAGGGCCCCACAGCTCTAAAAAACATATTTATATTTTTTCACTGAGAGATATATACACTGTGTGTTTGAAATAAATATATATATATATATATGTATATATATATATATATCCATTAGCATTCGGTTCTGCTGGTCCCAGTGCAGTCAGACTTGTAGCCAGGTGACAACTAGTGTCCACTATGTGAGTGAATAGAACACTACAGACATGGCGGACACTGGCACATGACAGCAAGTGCGCAAAGCGCCTCCTCTGTGAGACCGGCAGAGCCCGACCATGTATGTATTATACTACACTATATGTCTTATATCTGCTCTACATATACCGTACATATACTGTACAAACACAGATACACATGCACAGTATATGCAGACACACATATACCATACATATACCATCATACATACACATACCGTACATATACCGTACATTCACACTCACACATACTGTACATACATACAGATACACATACCGTACATACACACATACAGTTATGTACACATATAGTATACACATACAGTACACACATATACATACACATATACTGTTTATATATGGACATAAGCATACATATATACCATATATACATACAAATGTATCTCACATACATATACTGTACATACATACACAGATAGAAGCATACACCTAGATACACACACATACTGTACATGCACAGATGCACACATACATATATACATACATACATACACACACACATACTAATCGTTGATATCAGATGAGCCCTGGAGCAGGTCGGCCACATAGTTCAGCTGGAGAGGGCTGCAGACCCCACTGTGGGGGGTGGGGACACAGAGCAGACTGCACTGTTATCAGCCCCCTGGTGCGGCCATGTTGTCCCGTGCAGTGAGCTCCTCCCCCATCTCTTCTCTGTGGGGAGATGCTGCAGCCTGCTCGGAACAGGACAGCGGAGGAGGCAGAAGACACAATGTAAGTCCTGCTCTGCCTCCACTGCTGTCTCTATGTGCGGCGGGGGCCCCTGACTGAAGGTGAGTACTCACCATTGGGACGCGCCATGCAGGGGGACAGACGGCAGCCAGTGAGCGCTCTCCTCAGTCTGGTGGGGAAAGCGTTCATTGGCCAGCGTCTCTCCCTGCATGACACGCCACCTTTTTGAACTCCTGCGCTTCACACCCTGCTCTCTCCCCGGCACTGAGTGTTCCATGATTACAGGAGGGAGTGAGAGGGGCCCGATCCTGCATGATACCGAGCCTGTCTGCAGGAGCCCCCATCCACCTCTGGACCCCGGAGCAGTGCCACCAGCTTTTTGTCTGCCCCTGGCTGGGGGCCCCTAGGGCAGTGGGGGTTCTAGGCAGCTGCCCAGTCTGCCTGCCCCTAATGCCGGCCCTGGTTGCGGATGTACACATCGTCCAACCTGCAGCATTTACGGACCGTGGGAACATACCCCAATATATCTGCAAACAGGAAATCACTTTTTTCTTTTTTGTTTCCTTCCCAGAAGCCAACTTTCAATTAGCTTTATTTCAAGTGACAAAAAAGCATGCAATGAAAAAACAAATAAAAAACACAGGTGACCTGCCAGTGACCTCAGATGCAGATTTGGTGCAGATATTACCTGCGTCAATTCCTGAGCAAATATCGATCCTTTCCTGACCGTGGGAACAAACCCTTAAACTGTGTGGGAGGTTGTGGGTTAACCATTATAATGTGTGGGGAAACCATCATACTGTGTTAGGGGCTGTTGAGGCCATGCAGCTGGGTGGCGGGCTGGGGTAACCATCTTACTGGGTGGTGTATGTGGAGGAATGTGGGAACATTATTCAGTGTTGGGGCATTTTGGGGGGTATCATACTTCATGGTGGCCATAGAAAGGATAACATAGTGGGCAAGAACAGTGAGGGGATTCAGTAGGGGCAAACTGTGTAAGGGCAGCGATACGTTTGTTTCTCCTAAAGTTGGAAAGTCTGCCCTGCTGTGACTATGTGATCAGGTTGCAAGATGCAGTAACAGGTCGGAGGCAGGGCAAGGGTTAACATGGGGTTTAGTTTAACAGATATACTCCTCGCAGGGAGAAAATGGGGAGAACAGTATATTTGAACGAGAGGTTTGGAACTCAGGGATAACGGGGGTAGTGAATAAGGTAGAAAGTTCAAGAATAGCAAACTTATTAGTCCGACGATGTCAGAATGCGGTTTTCGGGATGTGAGCGTTGGCACCAAGGCCATGGCGCGTGAGGAGTCCGGTGTAGTCCTCAAGAAGACGGCGTCTTGGATCCTGGCGGCGGCGGTGATTCCTCATGGTACGGGCGATGATCAGCGGGTCGAGAAATGAAGAGCAGGTAAGAACAGTCTTTTTCCTTGTCAGAGTCCAGAAGCAATAAACGATTGAAAGCAGGTATAACGGGAAACCACTCACGGCAGGTGACCCGGCTTCCCCGTCGGTGAGTGCGGGCGTCTCTGTCCTGACTGTGTGACTTGTCACTCACGGTCAGCGATGTCAGTGAGGACCGAATGCGTCTTTGTCGGCAGTCTATGGTCACGGCTCCCAGACCTTTTCTGCTCTGTCTGGATGCTCTACAGTAGGAGCCCTGACACTGCCCTCCTGTGCATTGCACGTTCCCGCTAAGACTGCCCGATTTCCCATGCACTGCAGCTCTTTTAACTTAGCTACGCCCCCTACTCCGGAGTGCAAAGGTCGGTCCGGGGCCTTATGCTTTCCCCGTGCAACCTGGGTGACAGCCCTGACAGTTCCGGATCCATCACGGAGTAGGTACGCCTGATCCAGGTCTTCTCCTTACAACTGAGCCTATGTTCTATGATAGGACTACTGCAAAGGGTTCCTGTGATTTCTATGTGCGCTCATAATATCACTATAGGGAGAGCACAGGAGGTAATATTATTATAAGAATGCACAGGCGTGTTTGTACCATAAGGGATCGAGGGCAATTATTATAAGGAGGCACACAGGGACATTATTACTATAGGGTGCTGTCTAACTGTAAGGAGGGGCATTGTTACTATGAGAATCTCTAGAGGGAACATAATTACTGTGTAGGTACAGAGAGGAGACACTGCTATTGTGTGAGGCACAAAAGGAGAGTAATATTGCTGTACAGGGCACAGAGGGGAATTACTGTGTATACTCGATTATAAGCAGACACGAATATAAGCCGAGGCACCTAATTTTACCACAAAAAGCTCGGAAAACGTATTGACTCGAGTATAAGCCTGGTATGCATGGCCCTTGTCACGGTTCACACCATGCTGCCAACACTATGTCACGAATCCTAGCAATATGTCAGGGATCTCGGGGAGGATACCTTTATCGTCTCCACCACTCACACCAATTTGTCACGAACCAGGGTTGTTTGGTTGCCCCTGGTTCCTTCTGAAGGGGATTTATCTATACCCCACTTCCCAGTTCCGGTTTGGAACCTGCAGCTCTCTGGCTCCCTCTTACCCTCAGGTCAGATTAGGTACTGCACCTAGGGTATCTAGTCACCAGAAAGGCTGCCTGCTATGTACTGGCTATTGGGCTCACTGCAGCGAGGGCGATTTAACTACTCCTACTCAGGCAGGAACAATAATTAACAACGCCGCTGTCGCTACAAAGTATTCTGCCTCCAGCTCCGATTTTCACAAGAATTATCGGGTCCGGAGCCAACCAAAATCAGTAGCGTGATTTACTTCAGAGGAAGTGACAGTTCGTTTATAGAGCATGAAGAGACAAGCTAGATTATATATTTTACTCCATAAAAAGGTAAGCAGTGTTTACAAGGTATAGAAAGATATTATAAAGGAGACACTTCATATGTACATTATGACTACAAATAAAAAGGGATTAACAGAAGAAAAACACTTACAGTTCCTTAGATCATTTCAGCTCATCATGGCTGCCGTGTGCTGTGGGGGATGGTGAGCATATATCCAGATGCATCACACCTAGCTTACAGCTAGCAGGACCCTGGACAAAAGACGCTGCTGGAATCCTGTCTCACTAAGTTATTCTAGGCCTTAACCCAGGCACTCCCCCTGTGGTGATTTCATTAGAGGCTGACACCTCTCCTTTACATAGGATATGAAAACTATTTTTTTATGCATAACTTGTGGTGTGAACCTTGCATAAGTACGACACCATGCTCATGATGCTCCCTGTTGTGAATTCCGTTCTTGGGCTCCATCCTGTGGCTATGAATGGTATTTTTGGGAGTTCTGCTCTTGGGCTCCCTCTGGTGGTTTCGAGTGGAACTTAGCAGCTGCCTTCACTAATCGGTTCCCTGGCCTTGTTATTTAACTGGGCTCTAGTCTGTAGTCGATGCCAGCTGTCAATGTTTTCCAGTTGGATTCAGTCCTCTCCTGGAAGTACTCTGTTGGCCAGTCCATTTCAGCTTAAGATAAGTTCTGCTAGTTCTTGGGTGTATCCCTGCTTTTGACCTTCTGTTCAGGTTTAAGTTATGTCTCTTTTGTCCAGCTTGTCATTATGAAATATTCAGGCTAGTTGGAAGCTCTGGGGTGCAGATTTGCCCCTCCACACCGTGAGTCGGTGTGGAGGTTATTTTTGTAAACTCTGCGTGGATTTTAGTTTTTATACTGACCGCACAGTATCCTTTTCTATCTCTGTCTATTTAAATTGAGCTTGTACATTTTACCCACCAGGTCATTTCTGTGCTGCTCCGTAATCACCAGGTCATAACTGTGATTGTTGTCGGTGGAGCTGCCACCTCCTCGGAGCTTGTCCATGATTGGTTTTACCCACCAGGTCATCTCAGTGCTACTCCGTAACCACCAGGTCATAACAGTACAGCTGGCCCACAATGTGTTAAATGCAGCTCAAAAGAGGGAAAAGAAAGTTCTGAGTCACTGTTTTTTGTTCTTTGTGGCCTGTTTTGTCCTTTTTTTTCCCCTTGATCTTTGGATGGTTCAGGAGCTTGGTGCTGATATGGAGGTTCAGGGTCTGTCTGCGCGTGTTGATCATCTCACTGCAAGGGTACAGAGTATCCAAGGTTATGTTATTCAAACTCCTGTTTCTGAGCCTAGAATTCCTATTCCTGATTTATTTTCTGGGGATAGATCTAAGTTTTTGAACTTTAAAAATAATTGCAGATTGTTTTTTGCTCTGAGACCCCGTTCCTCTGGTGACCCCATTCAGCAGGTGAAGATTGTTATTTCTCTGCTGCGCGGAGACCCGCAGGACTGGGCATTCTCGCTTGAGCCAGGGAATCCTGCATTGCTCAATGTAGATTCATTTTTTCAAGCGCTTGGACTGCTTTATGATGAACCTAATTCTGTGGATCAGGCAGAAAAAATCTTGCTGGCTCTGTGTCAGGGGCAGGAAGCAGTAGAAATATATTGTCAGAAATTTAGAAAGTGGTCTGTGCTTACAAAATGGAATGAGGATGCCCTGGCAGCTATTTCAGAAAGGGTCTTTCTGAAACCCTTAAAGATGTTATGGTGGGGTTCCCCATGCCTGCTGGTTTGAACGAATCAATGTCTCTGGCCATTCAGATTGATCGACGCCTACGTGAACGTAAGGTGGTGCACCATATGGCGGTGTCTTCTGGGCAGAGTTCTGAGCCTATGCAATGTGATAGGATTTTGACGAGAGCAGAACGGCAGGAGTTCAGACGTCAGAATGGGCTGTGTTTTTACTGTGGTGACGCTACTCATGCTATCTCTGACTGCCCAAAGCGTACTAAGAGGGTTGCTAGGTCGGTTGCCATCAGTACTGTACAGCCTAAATTTCTCTTGTCTATTACCCTGATTTGCTCATTGTCGTCCTTTTCTGTAATGGCATTTGTGGATTCTGGCGCTGCCCTGAACTTAATGGACCTAGAATTTGCCAAGCGCTGTGGTTTTTCCTTGGAGCCCTTGCAGAGCCCTATTCCCTTGAGGGGGATTGATGCTACGCTATTGGCCAAGAATAAACCTCAGTACTGGACAAAGTTAACCATGAACATGGCTCCAGCACATCAGGAAAATATTCACTTTTTGGTGTTGCATAATTTGCATGATGTGGTTGTGCTGGGGTTTCCATGGTTACAAGTACATAATCCAGTGCTGGATTGGAAATCTATGTCTGTGACTAGTTGGGGTTGTCAGGGGATACATAGTGACATTCCTCTGATGTCAATTTCCTCGTCCCCTTCTTCTGAAGTTCCTGAGTTTTTGTTGGATTACCAGGATATATTTGAGGAGCCCAAATCCAGTCCCCTGCCTCCTCATAGGGACTGTGATTGCGCTATTAATTTGATTCCTGGCTGTAAGTTCCCTAAGGGCCGACTTTTCAATCTGTCTGTGCCAGAGCATGCCGCTATGCGGAGTTATGTAAAGGAGTCCTTGGAGAAGGGGCATATTCGCCCGTCTTCGTCACCGTTGGGAGCGGGGTTCTTTTTTGTTGCCAAGAAGGATGGCTCCTTGAGGCCTTGTATAGATTATCGCTTTCTCAATAAGATCACTGTCAAATTCCAGTACCCTTTGACTTTGCTCTCTGATTTGTTTGCTCGGATTAAAGGGGCTAGCTGGTTTACCAAGATTGACCTTCGAGGGGCGTATAATCTTGTCCGCATCAAACAGGGTGATGAATGGAAAACAGCATTTAATACGCCCGAAGGCCATTTTGAATATCTTGTGATGCCTTTCGGGCTCTCTAATGCTGCATCTGTGTTTCAGTCCTTTATGCATGATATTTTCCGGGAGTATCTGGATAAATTCATGATTGTATATTTGGATGATATTTTATTTTTTTCCGATGATTGGGAGTCTCATGTGAAGCAGGTCAGGATGGTGTTTCAGATTCTTCGTGCTAATGCACTGTTTGTGAAGGGGTCTAAGTGCCTTTTTGGCGTTCAGAAGGTTTCTTTTCTGGGGTTCATTTTTTCTCCCTTGGCTATTGAAATGGACCCTGTTAAGGTCCAGGCTATTTATGATTGGACTCAACCCACATCTGTGAAAAGCCTCCAGAAATTTTTGGGCTTTGCTAATTTTTCTACTGTGGTTAAACCTTTGCCCAATTTGACCAAGAAAGGTGCTGATGTGGTGAATTGGTCCTCTACGGCTGTGGAGGCCTTTCAGGAGCTTAAGCGTCGTTTTACTTCTGCCCCTGTGTTGCGTCAGCCAGATGTTTCTCTCCCTTTTCAGGTTGAGGTTGACGCTTCGGAGATTGGGGCAGGAGCTGTTCTGTCTCAGAGAAATTCTGTTGGCTCTGTGTTGAAACCGTGTGCTTTCTTCTCCAGAAAGTTTTCGCCTGCTGAGCATAATTATGATGTCGGCAATCGGGAGTTGTTGGCTATGAAGTGGGCATTTGAGGAGTGGCGACATTGGCTTGAGGGAGCTAAGCATCGTGTTGTGGTCTTGACCGATCATAAGAATCTGATTTACCTAGAGTCTGCCAAGCGGTTGAATCCTAGACAGGCTCGGTGGTCTTTGTTTTTCTCCCGTTTTGATTTTGTGGTCTCTTATCTTCCGGGATCTAAGAATGTGAAGGCTGATGCCCTGTCTAGGAGTTTTTTGCCTGATTCTCCGGGAGTCCTTGAGCCGGCTGGTATTCTCAAGGAGGGGGTGATTCTTTCTGCTATCTCCCCTGATTTGCGGCGGGTGCTTCAGGAGTTTCAGGCTGATAGACCCGACCGCTGTCCTGTAGGGAAATTGTTTGTTCCTGATAAATGGACTAGTAAGGTGATTTCTGAGATTCATTGTTCTGTATTGGCTGGTCATCCTGGGATCTTTGGCACCAGAGATTTGGTTGCCAGGTCCTTTTGGTGGCCTTCTTTGTCACGGGATGTGCGTTCCTTCGTGCAGTCCTGTGGGACCTGTGCCCGGGCTAAGCCCTGCTGTTCTCATGCTAGTGGATTGCTTTTGCCTTTGCCTATCCCTGAGAGGCCCTGGACGCATATTTCCATGGATTTTATTTCTGATCTTCCTGTTTCTCAGAAGATGTCTGTCATCTGGGTGGTTTGTGACCGATTTTCTAAAATGGTCCACTTGGTACCTTTGCCTAAGTTGCCTTCCTCCTCTGATTTGGTTCCTTTATTTTTTCAGCATGTGGTTCGTTTGCATGGTATTCTGGAGAATATTGTGTCTGATAGAGGTACCCAGTTTGTTTTGGCGGTCCTTTTGTGTTAGAATGGGCATTAATTTGTCTTTTTCTTCGGCATTTCACCCTCAGACAAATGGACAGACGGAGCGAACCAATCAGACCTTGGAAACCTATTTGAGATGCTTTGTGTCTGCTGATCAGGATGATTGGGTTACCTTTTTGCCGTTGGCAGAGTTTGCCCTTAATAATCGGGCTAGTTCGGCTACCTTGGTTTCGCCTTTTTTTTGTAACTTTGGTTTTCATCCTCGTTTTTCTTCAGGGCAGGTTGAGCCTTCGGACTGTCCTGGGGTAGATTCGGTGGTGGACAGGTTGCAGCGGATTTGGACTCATGTGGTGGACAATTTAACATTGTCTCAGGAAAAGGCTCAACGTTTTGCTAACCGCCGTCGGTGTGTTGGTCCCCGGCTTCGGGTTGGGGATTTGGTCTGGTTGTCTTCTCGTCATGTTCCTATGAAGGTCTCTTCCCCTAAGTTCAAGCCTCGTTTTATTGGTCCTTATAGGATTTCGGAAATTATCAATCCGGTGTCTTTTCGTTTGGCCCTTCCAGCTTCTTTTTCCATTCATAATGTGTTCCATAGATCTTTGTTGCGGAGGTATGTGGTGCCCATGGTCCCCTCCGTTGACCCTCCTGCTCCGGTGTTGGTTGAGGGGGAGTTGGAATATGTGGTGGAGAAGATTTTGGATTCTCGTCTTTCGAGGCGGAAACTTCAGTATCTGGTCAAGTGGAAGGGTTATGGCCAGGAGGATAATTCTTGGGTTTTTGCCTCCGATGTCCATGCTGCCGATTTGGTACGTGCTTTTCATTTGGCTCGTCCCGATCGGCCTGGGGGCTCTGGTGAGGGTTCGGTGACCCCTCCTCAAGGGGGGGTACTGTTGTGAATTCCGTTCTTGGGCTCCATTCTGTGGCTATGAATGGTATTTTTGGGAGTTCTGCTCTTGGGCTCCCTCTGGTGGTTTTGAGTAGAACTTAGCAGCTGCCTTCACTAATCGGTTCCCTGGCCTTGTTATTTAACTGGGCTCTAGTCTGTAGTCGATGCCAGCTGTCAATGTTTTCCTGTTGGATTCAGTCCTCTCCTGGAAGTACTCTGTTGGCCAGTCCATTTCAGCTTAAGATAAGTTCTGCTAGTTCTTGGGTGTATCCCTGCTTTTGACCTTCTGTTCAGGTTTAAGTTATGTCTCTTTTGTCCAGCTTGTCATTATGAAATATTCAGGCTAGTTGGAAGCTCTGGGGTGCAGATTTGCCCCTCCACACTGTGAGTCGGTGTGGAGGTTATTTTTGTAAACTCTGCGTGGATTTTAGTTTTTATACTGACCGCACAGTATCCTTTTCTATCTCTGTCTATTTAGATTGAGCTTGTACATTTTACCCACCAGGTCATTTCTGTGCTGCTCCGTAATCACCAGGTCATAACTGTAATTGTTGTCGGTGGAGCTGCCACCTCCTCGGAGCTTGTCCATGATTGGTTTTACCCACCAGGTCATCTCAGTGCTACTCCGTAACCACCAGGTCATAACAGCTCCCCACATCAGGGGCGTTCTTTGTGTAAATACGGAGCAATTACGCAAACCGCTAACTGAGAAATCTGCACTTTGCACTTGTTGCATTTAGCTGCTAGCGCTTTCATTGGGTGATAGGTCTACCGATGGACATCCGGAATATATAATTCTTATCTGTATAGCCCAAATCGGTGCCACGATATATAACTTTAATAGAGCAAAAAAGCTCAGGGTTGCTACACCAGTTCTAGCTGGTACTATATGGGAGGAGGGATGAGTAATGTAGGGAGATAGGCTTGCAGCTAGAAGTCATAAACATTCTTAAGGTGGGAGGGAAAATGCAGGGTTTTGGATGGACACACACACACACACACCCACACACGCAATGGGCATAGTGAGAAGAGGGGGGCGTCTTGTAAAGTTAGGTAGATACTCAAACATGGCATATTCACATTATTGTGACAGCCCCCTCATCCCAATCCTGGTATGCATAGCTCCCTCATCCCTATCCTGGTATGAATGGCCTCCTCATCCCTATCCTGGTATGCATGATCTCCTCATCCTAATCCTGGTTGTCATGATTCTCAATGGCGAGAGAACATAGCCCAGCATATATAAGAACTAGCTCTTGGAAGATGGAATCTAAACTGACCATGAACTAAACCTGCCGCACAATTAACAGTGGCCGGGTAGCGTGCCTACGTTTTATCCCTAGACGCCCAGCGCCAGCCGGAGGACTAACTAATCCTAGCAGAGGAAAATACAGTCCTGGCTCACCTCTAGAGAAATTTCCCCAAAAGGCAGACAGAGGCCCCCACATATATTGGCGGTGATTTTAGATGAAATGACAAACGTAGTATGAAAATAGGTTTAGCAAAATCGAGGTCCGCTTACTAGATAGCAGGAAGACAGAAAGGGCACTTTCATGGTCAGCTGAAAACCCTATCAAAACACCATCCAGAAATTACTTTAAGACTCTAGTATTAACTCATAACACCAGAGTGGCAATTTCAGATCACAAGAGCTTTCCAGACACAGTAACGAAACAGCAGCTGTGAACTGGAACAAAATGCAAAAACAAACAAGGACGAAAGTCCAACTTAGCTGGGAGTTGTCTAGTAGCAGGAACATGCAAAGAAAGGCTTCTGATTACATTGTTGACCGGCATGAAACTGACAGAGGAGCAAGGTTATATAGAGACTCCCACATCCTGATGGGAACAGGTGAACAGAGAGGATGATGCACACAAGTTCAATTCCACCAGTGGCCACCGGGGGAGCCCAGAATCCAATTTCACAACACCTGGTATGCATGGCCCCCTCATCCCTATCCTGGTATGAATGGCCTCCTCATCCCTATCCTGGTATGTATGGTCTCCTCATCCCAATCCTGGTATGCATGGCCCCCTCATCCCCATCCTTGTATGTGTAACAAGGTGGCACGGTGGAAGTCATGGGTAAGTCCACTAAGGCACAGGAAGTGAGCACCTCGACCCCTTGCACATAGAAAGACAGATACTTGCAGCGCAGTCCGTTACCTCTATCACAGGGTTGCTCTCCAGGGTGTAAACGCATCATCAGATACACCACAGGCCACGATTCTGTCCAACGTTAGAAACTTTTCATGAACATGGGGTAGCATGAGGAAAAAATAAAGGAATGCTTCCTGTGCAATTCCTGCATCTTCATCAAGATATTCAGCATCAATTGCTCACGCCCAGATTGTGGGAGCCAACAGTCCATCTGCAACTGCTTTCGCAGAACCAGCATCCGTCTGCACTGCACAGCAGTCCATTACAGCTCCATGCGCTGGATCCAGACACCCTCTGTTACAGCGGAGGAGAGCATCTTGCCCTGGGCAAGCCTGCCCGGGCACTGCTCCAGAGACAAGAAATCACTTCCTTCTAAGCCGGCTAGCCCGGCTCCCCTTCTTAACTCCTTCTGCTCCTGAGATAATTATGTACAAGGCATATACAACACATTTTACAGTACACATTAATGTATGACAGGACAACACCAACACACAGCAGAACAGAGTAAAACATAAGGGAACAATTGAGGTACCGTAGGGGCCCAGTGTGAAGGAGAGAGGAGGCAGTCGAGGGTCCCCGCCACCTCCTTACAAATGTATGGCCCTCTCATCTCTATCCTTGTATGCATGCCCACCTCATTCCCTTCCTGGTATGAATGGCACCCATCAGAAAAAATAAAAAAAAACACATCCTGCTTACCTTCCCTGCGCTCCCTCACAACGTTCTTTTCCGATGACAGCAGCTGATTTATGCTTGTAAGCATTACAAGCAGAGGACACCTGCCGGAATACTCACTGCTCATTAATAGAGGGCGCAGTAACCTGAGCCGCTGCAGTGGCCGGGGGATCAGATGTGCCCGCCTATGGGAGTGGATAGCAGTGAATATTCATTCTCTTAAGTAGCGGGCACACGTGATCACACGGCTTCTGCAGGAAGCCGGCGGCTGTGACTAGTGTGTCCGCTATTAAAAAGAAATGAATATTCATTGCGAGCGCAGTGAATATTCATTTCTCTTTAGCAGCGGGCACAGGTGTTAGCCGCAGTAGCCCGCTCCTGCTTCCTGTTACCCGCTGCTTCGCAGCTGCCGCTACCGCTCCTCCTCTGTCTTGTGGGACCCTGACTCAAGTATAAGCAGCTTTTTCAGCATAAAAAATGTGATGAAAAACTCGGCTGAAGTATATATGGTATTCCTGTCTAGGGCCCTGGTTATAGCACTACATGGCTTGTGTAGAGGTGGGGGAATGTGAGGAGGGGGCTGTGTTACATTTTGCAGGACTGAGTTATGGATGGAAGAAGAGGTAATGGCGGTGCGGTCTGGGCCGAATAAAAAAAGCAAAAGGAAAATGAATGACAACAATCAGTAAAAACGTAACTTCTGAGAACCTCTACAGTGCACATATATGGTCTGCAGAGCACTGGTGTACAACTGGTATTAATAATATATGGTCATTGTATGGTCTAGTACAGAGGTTTTGGTTAATGATCAGTATGGCGGTATTATCACCACTGTATTACAGAGGTTTTGGTTAATGACCAGTATGGCGGTATTATCACCACTGTATTACAGAGGTTTTGGTTAATGACCAGTATGGCAGTATTATCACCACTGTATATCTGGAGATATTTATCTGTTATAGTGCAATGTTATTAAATCTTACATAAAGTTATTACTGGAAATACAGATAGTTGCCTTGATTTACAGTAAGCAGGGTGCTATCAGTAATAGAGACCTTAATCTGGGGAAGGAGGCTGCTACGGCATGGGCCTGTGAGTTTTCAATTGCCAGGGATGAATTTTAATCCCAGTCCGTCCCAGGTCCTGGACATGGATCTGGCAGGAGGACGCGGCTTCCCTCTTGTGTTCGGCTTCACTTCACTCTTTGGCGTCCTCAGCTCTCACTCTACAGACTCTGTTCTGTTCTCTGCTCCCCACACTCACAGCTCAGGATGTTCTCCTGCTCTCCTGTTCTGCTCTTGGGACTTATCTTCGTCACTTCAGGATGTCATGGAGCAGTCATTGTAGGTAGGTCTCCTGAGCCCAGAGGTCACAGAGTGGGCACTGTCCTGGTTGGGATGAGTCTAAAATCTTAAGGGAAAAAGCTCCAGGATCAGGAGAAGAAAGGGTCCAGGTTCAAGATTAAATCTAGCATCAGGTGAGGATCCTGGATCAGAAGAGGGTGTGAGGGTCTAAGATAGGAGCGGAGAGGGTCCAGCAAGATCAGGAAAGTAGAAGCTTCACAATCGGGAGAGGGTCTGAGATCAGGAAAGGAAATGATCCAGGATCAGGAGAGGTTAATAATCAGGGAGGAGAGGTTTCAGATGATATGAGGGTCTAGAATCAGCAAATGTGAAGGTCAAGGATCAGGAGACGTGAGCTCAGGGTTATTGGTAGAGATCAGAAAACCTCAAGCCACGTTCACACTTTGCGGCCTGCTCTGCGGGTTAATCCCGCAGCGGAATTGATAAATCTGCAGGGCAAAACCGCTGCGGTTATCCCTGCAGATTTATCGCGGTTTGTTCCGCGGTTTCCGCTGCGGGATTACTGCTGTACTATTGATGCTGCATATGCAGCAATATGCAGCATCAATAGTAATGTAAAAAATAATAAAAATTGGTTATATACTCACCCTCTGATGTCCCGATCTCCTCGGTGCTGCAGGCGGCTGTGCCGACAAGGACCTTCGTGACGTCACGGTCATGTGACCGCGGCGTCATCACGGTCATGTGACCTGCGACGTCACCGCAGGTCCTGTTCGGCACAGCAACTGAGACTGGACGCCGCGGGCAGCGCTGAGAGGTGAGTATAGCATTATTTTTTATTTTAATTCTTTTTTTTACACCAAAATATGGTTCCCAGGGCCTGGCGGAGAGTCTCCTCTCCTCCACCCCGGGTACCACCCGCACATTATCCGCTTAACTTCCCGCAACGTGGGCACAGCCCCATGCGGAAAGTGAGTGGATCAATGCATTTCTATGGGTGCAGAATCGCTGCGATTCTGCACCAAGAAGTGACATGCTCCTTTTTTTCCGCAGAAAAGCCGCGCGGCTTTTTCCGCAGAAATCCGCAGCGTGGGCACAGCGGGTTTTGTTTTCCATAGGGTAACATTGTACTGTACCCTGCATGGAAAACTGCTGCGGATCCGCGGCAAAACCCGCAAAGTGTGAACATAGCCTAAGGCTATATGCACAGTGTGCAGATTTGACTGAGGGATTTTCTGTGCAGATTCTGCATTTTTTGGCAGAAAACACAGGTCAGAATCTGCGCCTTTTTTGGTGTGTGCACACGTTGCAGATTTTTGTGTGGATTTCTTCCCTTTTTTAGTCCTGCAGATTTCTATTATGGAATGGGTGCAGAAACGCAGCAGAATTGACATGGTCCTTTATTGAACCTGCTGCGTTTTCTGTGTGGATTTTTCCGCACCATTAGCACAGCATTTTTTTTGCCATTGATTTACATTGTACTGTAAATAACTTGCGGATCTGCAGCATTTCTGTGCGGAAAAAAAACGCTGCAACGTGTGCACGTACCCTTAAGTAATGTGAATAAGGGTCTATTAATCAGACAACCAAAAAGGGAAAAAAACCTTAAAAAAAGCTTTTATTTGAATTAGTTAAAGTTACCAAAGGTAATCCTAATATATTAAGAACAAAAAATGGTCACAAAAATGTCCATCGTCAGGTGGGTGTGGTCCATAGAGCTACTCCGATACAGGACATCAGCTAAGGGACTAGGGAGGAACCCTTAGTGACCTTTCCTGGCGCCCGAGAACGACACCCTAAAAGTTTGATATGGCACCCCCACTTAGAGTAGTCTGTCCCTACTTGACCCTCACCAGACCTCTCTAAAAGCCACCACCATCACCTGCATAAAGTGCTGAACGTGCTACATAGATTTGTCCATCTAGTGCCCCACATATATTGGTCCATCTGGTGCCTCCCATATATGTATCCATCTGGTGCCCCCCGTATGTTGGTCTGTGGGGAAATGGGGTCGGCGGGCACCCAGGTCTGCTAGCCGAAACCGCATGGACAAAGTATCGTCCCACCAAACACCTGCTTTCCCATTAATGTGGGCATAGTGCTACTCAGACAACACAGGGTGAGGGTAAAACAGTGTCCCAATGCTTTATTGAAGCACAAAACAGGCAAATAACATGTAGAAGAGTACGAGCAAAATACCCCAAGATGGTGCACATTAGAGTCTCGCCCTTCTGCTGATCAGCAGGGATAATGGCACATGTTATGCCAGAGTTCTCAGGGTCGGCTACCCCACCTGTGGTACATGTCATGGTTGTGGACAAGATTCCTTCCCTGTCCTCTTGGGGTCAATTTGTATAACCTCCTTTTTGTTTGGGGAGGGCTATATTTACCCACCTTCATCTGGGGATCCTTGTCAGTGATACATCTGTCTTGGCTGTGTGTCTGACCCCCTGGTGTGCTTGCACACTGTTTAGTCCATTTGCTTTCTTGTGTATGACTCGGCCTGCTTTCTTGTTCTATGCTTTGCCTTGTGACTCTGTGCTTATAGTCTTTTTCTGGCTCTGACCTTTGGCTTGATACTCTTACTTCCCTCCCGTCTGCCCCGTTTGTACTGCACCGCTATGTTTTGCTCCCCGACGTTTTTGCTAGTCTCAACCACGCTTACATATCACCCTTTTGGCACTTCATCTACCTCCTGGCTTGACCTCGGCAAGTCCTGTCTCTGGCTGTCTCTCACTCTTAGGCCGGCGTCACACTTGGCGTAAGACAATACGCCACGTATTATACGTCCGTAATACGGCCGTAATACGGAGAAATGTTCCCAAAATAGTGATCCGTAGTCAGGGTGTGTCAGCGTATTTTGCGCATGGCATCCTCCGTATGTAATCCGTATGGCATCCGTACTGCGAGATTTTCGCGCAGGCTTGCAAAACCGACATCTAATGGATTTATGTGCTCAAATGTTCGGGAAAACATATATACAGTATATATATATATATATGTCATTGAGACACATATATATATAGTCTGTATTTATATTTACTTCTGCGCGATCTGTGTGAAAAGCCGGTAATTCAATTGCCGGCTTTTCATTTCTCCTGCACAAACCCGACAGGATATGAGACATGATTACATACAGTAAACCATCTCATATCCCCTTTTTTTTGCATATTCCACACTACTAATGTTAGTAGTGTGTATGTGCAAAATTTCAGCGCTGTAGCTGCTAAAATAAAGGGTTAAATGGCGGAAAAAATTGGCGTGGGCTCCAGCGCAATTTTCTCCGCCAGAATGGTAAAGCCAGTGACTGAGGGCAGATATTAATAGCCAGGAGAGGGACCATGGTTATTGGAGGGGTCTGTTGTGAACTGTGTTTCTGGGCTCCCTCTGGTGGTCACTAACGGTATTGTGTTAGGTATGTCTTGTTGCAGGCCTGAGCTCCAGCTGTGTCGTTAAGCAGCGGGTGTTTCCTTATTTAAGACTCCTCTGGACTTAGTCTCTTGCCTGGCATCGTTGTATCCAGACCTATATGGTCTCCTCCGGATTCCTGCAGTCTGTCTCATGCAAGAAAAGCTAAGTCTGTTTTGAACAATTTGGATCGTTTGCATTTTTCAGTGTTTTTGTCCAGCTTGCTTTTATTTGATTTTCTGGCTCGCTGGAAGCTCTAAGGGTGCTGATGTTCTCCCCCCGCACCATCAGTCGGTGTGGGGGTTCTTGAATGTTCAGCGTGGATGTTTTTGTAGGGTTTTCTGCTGACCGCATAGTCCACTATCTATTTTCTGCCTATCTAGACTAGTGGGCCTCACTTTGCTGAAATCTAGTTCATCTCTACGTTTGTGTTTTCTTCTTGCCTCACCGTTATTATTTGTTGGGGGCTTTCTATATCTTTGGGGTTCAATTTCTCTGGAGGCAAGTGAGGTCTTATTTTCCCTCTAGGGGTAGACAGTTCTCCGGCTGGCTCGAGACGTCTAGAACCAACGTAGGCACGTTCACCGGCTGCTTCTAGTTGTTGGTGTTAGGATCAGGTATGCGGTTAGCCCAGTTTCCACCTCCCTAGAGCAGTATTTATGTTTTTGCTATCTTGCCGGAATATCAGAGATCCTCTGCCATTGGGATCATAACAGGGGTCACTGCATCACACCCCTTATATGTCCATCTGGTGCCCCCCGTATATGTGTCCATCTGTTGCCCCCTGTATATGTGTCCATCTGGTGCCCCCTTATATTTTATTTGTCCATCTAGTACCCCCCGTATATGTGTCTATCTGTTGCCCCCCGTATATGTGTCCATCTGATGCCCCCTGTATATGTGTCCATCTAATGCCCGCCGTATATGTGTCCATCTGGTGCCCCCCATATATGTGTTCATCTGATGCCCCCTATATATGTGTTCATCTGTTGCCCCTCGCATATGTGTCCATCTGATGCCCCCGTATATATGTGTCCGTCTGGTGCCCCCTTATATGTCCATCTGGTGCCCTCCGTATGTGTTTATCTGGTGCCCCCCGTATATATGTGTCCATCTGTTGCCCCCGTATACAGTCATGGCCAAAAGTATCCCCACCCCTGCAATTCTGTCAGATAATACTCTTTTCTTCCTGAAAATGATTGCAAACACAAATTCTTTGGTATTATTATCTTCATTTAATTTGTCTTAAATGAAAAAACACAACAAGAATTGTCCTAAAGCCAAATTGGATATAATTCCACACCAAACATAAAAAAGGGGGTGGACAAAAGTATTGGCACTGTTGGAAAAATCATGTGATGCTTCTCTAATTAGTGTAATTAACAGCACCTGTAACTTACCTGTGGCACCTAACAGGTGTTGGCAATAACTAAATCACACTTGCAGCCAGTTGACATGGATTAAAGTTGACTCAACCTCTGTCCTGTGTCCTTGTGTGAACCACATTGAGCATGGAGAAAAGAAAGAAGACCAAAGAACTGTCTGAGGACTTGAGAAACCAAATTGTGAGGAAACATGAGCAATCTCAAGGCTACAAGTCCATCTCCAAAGACCAGAATGTTCCTGTGTCTTCCGTGTGCAGTGTCATCAAGAAGTTTAAAGCCCATGGCACTGTGGCTAACCTCCCTAGATGTGGACGGAAAAGAAAAATTGACAAGAGATTTCCACGCAAGATTGTGCGGATGTTTGATAAAGAACCTCGACTAACATCCAAACAAGTTCAAGCTGCCCTGCAGTCCGAGGGTACAACAGTGTCAACCCGTACTATCCGTCGGCGTCTGAATGAAAAGGGACTGTATGGTAGTAGACCCAGGAAGACCCACTTCTTACCCCGAGACATAAAAAAGCCAGGCTGGAGTTTGCCAAAACTTACCTGAAAAAGCCTAAAACGTTTTGGAAGAATGTTCTCTGGTCAGATGAGACAAGAGTAGAGCTTTTTGGGCAAAGGCATCAACATAGATTTTACAGGAGATAAAAAGAGGCATTCAAAGAAAAGAACACGGTCCCTACAGTCAAACATGGCGGAGGTTCCCTGATGTTTTGGGGTGGCTTTGCTGCCTCTGGCACTGGACTGCTTGACCATGTGCATGGCATTATGAAGTCTGAAGACTACCAACAAATTTTGCAGCATAATGTAGGGCCCAGTGTGAGAAAGCTGGGTCTCCCTCAGAGGTCACGGGTCTTCCAGAAGGACAATGACCCAAAACAATCTTCAAAAAGCACTAGAAAATGGTTTGAGAGAACGCACTGGAGACTTCTAAGGTGGCCAGCAATGAGTCCAGACCTGAATCCCATAGACACCTGTGGAGAGATCTAAAAATGGCAGTTTGGAGAAGGCTCCCTTCAAATATCAGGGACCTGGAGCAGTTTGCCAAAGAAGAATGGTCTAAAATTCCAGCAGAGCTTTGTAAGAAACTCATTGATGGTTACCGGAAGCGGTTGGTCGCAGTTATTTTGGCTAAAGGTTGTGCAACCAAGTATTAGACTGAGGGTGCCAATACTTTTGTCTGGCCCATTTTTGGAGTTTTGTGTGAAATGATCAATGTTTTGCTTTTTGCTTCATTCTCTTTTGTGTTTTTTATTTAACCCCTTCCTGACATGCGCCGTACTAGTACTGCGCTGCCGGCACTGCATTACTGACAGCCGCAGTACTAGTACGGCGGCTCGATCACCGCGGTCTCGCGCTGAGCGCCGCGGTGATCGGGTGCGGGTGTCAGCTGTATATGACAGCTGACACCCCGCAGCAATGCCCACGATCGGCGCTATCGCCGATCGCGGGCATTTAACCCCTCTGATGCCGCTGTCAATAGTGACAGCGGCATAGAGGGGGATCGCGCAGGGATGGGGGCTCCCTGCGCTCTCCCACCGGAGCAACGCGATGAGATCGCGCTGCTCCGGTGACCTGGAAGGAGTCCCCGGATCCAAGATGGCCGCGGGACTCCTTCCGGGTCATGAGATGACCCTGCTTGCCGGCGTCTGCTGAGAATCCTCATAGCAGGCGCCGGCAAGCCTGTGGAACGTGCCTGTCACATCGGTGATCAGACCGAGTGCTGTGCACACAGTCTGATCACCGATCTGTGATGTCCCCTCCTGGGACAAAGTAAAAAAGTAAAAAAAAAATTTTTCCACATGTGTAAAAAAAAAAAAAAAAAAAAATCCTAAATAAAGAAAAAAAAAATAAAAATTCCCATAAATACATTTCTTTATCTAAATAAAAAAAAAATCACACAATAAAAGTACACATATTTGGTATCGCCGCGTCCGTAACGACCCCACCTATAAAACTATATCACTAGTTAACCCCTTCAGTGAACACCGTAAAAAAAAAAAAAAACAAACGAGGCAAAAAACAACGCTTTATTCTCATACCACCAAACAAAAAGTGGAATAACACACGATCAAAAAGACGGATATAAATAAGCATGGTACCGCTGAAAACGTCATCTTGTCCTGCAAAAAAAAAGCCGCCATACAGCATCATCAGCAGAAAAATAAAAAAGTTATAGCTCTCAGAATAAAGCGATGCAAAAACAATTATTTTTTTATATAAAATAGTTTTTATTGTGTAAAAGCGCCAAAACATAAAAAAATTACATAAATGAGGTATCGCTGTAATCGTACTGACCCGAGGAATAAAACTGCTTTATCCTTTTTACCAAACGCGGAACGGTATAAACGCCCCCCCTAAAAGAATTTCAGGAATTGCTGATTTTTGTTCATTCCGCCTCCCAAAAATCGGAATAAAAAGCGATCAAAAAATGTCATGTACCCGAAAATGGTACCAATAAAAACGTCAACACGTCCCGCAAAAAACAAGATCTCACATGACTCTGTGGACCAAAATCTGGAAAAATTATAGCTCTCAAAATGTGGTGATGCAAAAACTATTTTTTGCAATAAAAAGCGTCTTTCAGTGTGTGACGGCTGCCAATCATAAAAATCCGCTAATAAACCCGCTATAAAAGTAAATCAAATCCCCCTTCATCACCCCCTTAGTTAGGAAAAATAATACAATTTAAAAAAATATATTTATTTCCATTTTCTCGTTAGGCTACTTTCACACTGGCGTCGGTACGGGGCCGTCGCGCTGCGTCGGCCCGACGTACTGACGCATACTGTGCAAGCGCCACACAACGGGGGCAGCGGATGCTGTTTTTCCACGCATCCGCTGCCCCATTGTGAGGTGCGGGGAGGTGGGGGCGGAGTTCCAGCCGCGCATGCGCGGTCGGAAATGGTGGACCGTCGGCACAAAAAAAGTTACATGTAACGTTTGTTGATGCCGGCGGTCCGCCACAACACGACGCAACCGTCGCACGACGCTTGCGACGTGTGTCAATATGTCGCTAATGTTAGTCTATGGGGAAAAAACGCATCCTGCAGATGACTTTGCAGGATGCGTTTTTTCGCCAAAACGACGCATTGCGACGTATGCAAAAAAACGCTAGTGTGAAAGTAGCGCTAGGGTTAGGACTAGGGTTAGGGCTAGGGTTAGGGTTGGGGTTAGGGTTGGGGTTAGGGCTGGGGTTCCAGTTAGAATTGGGGAGTTTTCACTGTTTAGGCACATCAGGGGCTCTCCAAACGCGACATGGCGTCCGATCTCAACGCGTTTGTTTGCGTTAAAAACGCAAGCGTTTTTATAGAAAAAAACCAGAACACACACTGAAAAGTCACCCACCACCATCAAGGTGATAAAGGGATCCAAACCCTAACCCTAACCCTACCCCTAAACTCACCCCTAACCGTTTAATGAACATTTTCTGACAGTCATAGTGCCACGTATTTCAGTGCCACGTATTTCAGTGCCACGTCTTTCAGTGCCACGATATTTCAGTGCCACGATATTTCAGTGCCACGTCTTTCAGTGCCACGATATTTCAGTGCCACGATATTTCAGTGCCACGATATTTCAGTGCCACGTCTTTCAGTGCCACGATATTTCAGTGAAATACGTGGCACTGAAATATCGTGGCATTTACGTGAAATACGTGGCACTGAAATATCGTGGCATTTACGTGAAATACGTGGCACTTATATACGTGGCACTTATATACGTGGCACTTATATATGTGGCACTTATATACGTGGCACTTATATACGTGGCCACTGAAATATCGTGGCACTTATATACGTATATACGTATATAAACGTATTTCAGTGCCACATATTTCAGTGCCACGTATTTCAGGTTAGGGTTAGGGGTAGGGTTAGGGTTTTTTGGTTTTTCTTGTTTTCTTGTGTTTTTCTATAAAAACGCATGCGTCTAAAAAACGCATGCGTTTTACCGCGTTTACATGCGTTTTTTCACACATGCGTTTTTAAAAAAAACGCATTTAGATAAAAACGCAAGTGTGAAACCAGCCTTACCCTTGGGAAAATAAAAACGTGGGGGCTAAAATATAATTTTCGTGGAAAAAAATATATTTTTTATTTTCGCGGCTTTGCGTTATAAATAGTGTTGAGCGATACTTTCCGATATCGGAAAGTATCGGTATCGGAAAGTATCGGCCGATACCGTCAAAATATCGGATCCAATCCGATACCGATACCCGATCCCAATGCAAGTCAATGGGACGAAAATATCGGAATTAAAATAAACCCTTTATACACTTGTAGGTTCATTCTACATGAAGGAAAACAACTAAGAATAATGTAGGATGTATTGGGGGACGTGGCGGAGACATTAAAGGCACAGAGGTTTAGCCCAATGTAATAGAATAGCAGGTTTTTTTTTTTTTTGGATGACGTTCGGCGTTAGAAAGAATTTGACTATGTTAATTTTTTTTTTTTTTTATGCCACATATTGATGTTTCACTACTTCAACGCCCTTCACCTTCTTTTTTTCTTCTCCCACGCTTTCTTCTTCATTATCCTCATCATCAGCTTCTTTGACATCAACTTCTTCACCTTATTCATCTTCTTCTTCATCTTCTACCTATTATTTTTTGGGTTACATTGTTCATATTCTTTTTATTTTACTATTATCTTCATCATATTCTACTTCTTCATCATATTCTTATTTGTGACAGGCATTCCTGTAGTTGTTATCTATAAAAGTTTGAAGATTACACCTTCCGTTCTGCCTGTCACAAAACAGTTACATTTGTCCGCGTTCAGTTTGGCCTGCAGCATCAGGCTTTATCCAGGGGCACCACGAGGAGGAACGGACTCACCCCCATACACTGCTTAGTCTTCTTCTGCTTATAATTTAGATAATATTTTTTGCTCTGATATTTAGTGTTATGCTTAATGTTCTTCTGCTCTTTGTTCTGCAGCCTCTTGTTCTTCTGCTTCTCGGTCTTCCAGGTCGTCGTCGTCTCCAGGGTCGTCGTCTCCAGGGTCGTCGTCTCCCGGGTCGTCGTCATCGGGGTGGTCTTCAGGGTCGTCGTCTCCGGGGTCGTCGTCATCACGGTGGTCTTCAGGGTCATCGTCTCCAGGGTCGTCGTCATCACGGTGGTTGTCGTCTCTGGTGTCGTCGTCATCTTAGGGGTGTTCTTCCGGGTCATCGTGTTTAGTCTCTTGAACTTGGAAATGTAGCAGAAGGTACAAGAAGGCTGAGAAAATGCCGAGAACCAGCTGATGGAACTGGAACTCGGATGGCTACCCGAAGGTCCAAGAGCCAATGGAACTACCGAGGACCAGCTGACGTTACTGGAACCCGGTTACTAAGCAGGAGGTACCCGTGCCTGAAAGCACTACCAAGGACCACCTGATGTTGGTGGAACTCGGATACCCAGAGGGAGGCACCTAAGCCAAAGGCTCTGCCCGGAACCAGCTGACGGTACTGGAACCAGGATGGGGAGCAGAAGGTACAAGAGCAAAAGACAGTGCCGAGAACCAGCTGACGGTGCTGGAACCCGGATGGGTAGCCGAAGGTCCAAGAGCCAATGGAACTACCGAGGACCAGCTGACGTTACTGGAACCCGGTTACTAAGCAGGAGGTACCCGTGCCTGAAAGCACTACCAAGGACCACCTGACGTTGGTGGAACTCGGATACCCAGAGGGAGGCACCTAAGCCAAAGGCTCTGCCCGGAACCAGCTGACGGTACTGGAACCAGGATGGGGAGCAGAAGGTACAAGAGCAAGTGTCTGCGTGGCTTTTGCAGGACACGATGCCGGCTGCACAGCAGGGGAACAGCTGGCGGTGCTGAACCCCACTGACACATTGGCGAGGTGTTTTTCTCTGTGCAGCTAGCAGTACCGGGCCCCAACTGGCGGTGTTGGAGCCCGGGGTCAGCAGGAGGAGGAGAGGGAGCAGAGTGTAGGCCGAAGCCTGCACTGGCGGCAGCTTTGGGTCTGTTGTGCCTGCGTGGCTGTTGCAGGACACGTTGCCGGCTGCACAGCAGGGGAACAGCTGGCGGTGCTGAACCCCACTGACACATTGGCGAGGTGTTTTTCTCTGTGCAGCTAGCAGTACCGGGCCCCAACTGGCGGTGTTGGAGCCCGGGCTCTGCAGGGGGAGCAGAGTGTAGGCCGAAGCCTAATCGAACCAATTTCAAAGGTAACCTTTAACCCCCCCTCAGGGGTTACAAAGTAGAAGAGCCACAGCTTATGCAGCAGTAGTGGTGCACAAGTCAAAGGTTGCTCTTTTAATTTGGCTCCTTGCACACGCTGAATGGAACACGTATAACATTTAGCCCTTTATACAGTCAAACTGTGTTGGAGGCGCGAGTTCCCTTTGTAATGAGACGCAGCACAGATGTCAAGAATCCCACCTTGGTGCTGGGTGCAGCCTCCTGAGCGTTGTTATTTGCTGTACAGGAGTCTGCGCTGTCGTGTTATCCCCTGGCCTAGCGCTGTTAGCGCTGCCCATCTTCTGACCTCATTTAATGTTGGCTGGTGCGGTTCGCGATGCCCATGAATCACAGCCCCGCAGTGTATTGACATAGTTAAAACACTGCGGGGCTGGGATTCATGGCCTGGCGCAGTACATATGTTCGCCTCTCGCTTGGGTTCTTACACCTGCTTCAGACTATGTGGCGTCAGCTGATCCCTTATCGCATGCCACGGCCATGAAGCCGCACAGTCTGAAGAAGGCGGAAGGAGATGAGGGACAGGCGAACTGATGCACTGCTCATGCCCATCAAACACACCCTCGCAGTCCCAAGAAATAAGACACCGAGGGGCGTTGTGTGGGTCAGGGCGGCCGCAGAGGCGCAGGCAGCCAAACAATGATGCCAGAAGACGGGCAGCGCTACCAAGGGGGTTGCAGCGTGTCATTACAAAGGAAAGTCACACCACCGGGACGGTTAAATGGTCACACAGAGGACACATTTTAGACGTGTTTTCCGTTCCACATGTGCGAGGAGAATACGTTTATGAGCCACCTTGCACACATGCAGCATTACCGCTGTACAAGGTGGCCTTAAAAACGTACAAACGCCTGGGGGAGGGGGGACAGGTTCCCTTCAATTTCAGTTCTGGTGTCTGCGTGGCTTTTGCAGGACACGATGCCGGCTGCACAGCAGGGGAACAGCTGGCGGTGCTGAACCCCACTGACACATTGGCGAGGTGTTTTTCTCTGTGCAGCTAGCAGTACCGGGCCCCAACTGGCGGTGTTGGAGCCCGGGGTCAGCAGGAGGAGGAGAGGGAGCAGAGTGTAGGCCGAAGCCTGCACTGGCGGCAGCTTTGGGTCTGTTGTGCCTGCGTGGCTGTTGCAGGACACGTTGCCGGCTGCACAGCAGGGGAACAGCTGGCGGTGCTGAACCCCACTGACACATTGGCGAGGTGTTTTTCTCTGTGCAGCTAGCAGTACCGGGCCCCAACTGGCGGTGTTGGAGCCCAGGGTCAGCAGGGGGAGCAGAGTGTAGGCCGAAGCCTAATCGAACCAATTTCAAAGGTAACCTTTAACCCCCCCTCAGGGGTTACAAAGTAGAAGAGCCACAGCTTATGCAGCAGTAGTGGTGCACAAGTCAAAGGTTGCTCTTTTAATTTGGCTCCTTGCACACGCTGAATGGAACACGTATAACATTTAGCCCTTTATACAGTCAAACTGTGTTGGAGGCGCGAGTTCCCTTTGTAATGAGACGCAGCACAGATGTCAAGAATCCCACTTTGGTGCTGGGTGCAGCCTCCTGAGCGTTGTTATTTGCTGTACAGGAGTCTGCGCTGTCGTGTTATCCCCTGGCCTAGCGCTGTTAGCGCTGCCCATCTTCTGACCTCATTTAATGTTGGCTGGTGCGGTTCGCGATGCCCATGAATCACAGCCCCGCAGTGTATTGACATAGTTAAAACACTGCGGGGCTGGGATTCATGGGCTGGCGCAGTACATATGTTCGCCTCTCGCTTGGGTTCTTACACCTGCTTCAGACTATGTGGCGTCAGCTGATCCCTTATCGCATGCCACGGCCATGAAGCCGCACAGTCTGAAGAAGGCGGAAGGAGATGAGGGACAGGCGAACTGATGCACTGCTCATGCCCATCAAACACACCCTCGCAGTCCCAAGAAATAAGACACCGAGGGGCGTTGTGTGGGTCAGGGCGGCCGCAGAGGCGCAGGCAGCCAAACAATGATGCCAGAAGACGGGCAGCGCTACCAAGGGGGTTGCAGCGTGTCATTACAAAGGAAAGTCACACCACCGGGACGGTTAAATGGTCACACAGAGGACACATTTTAGACGTGTTTTCCGTTCCACATGTGCGAGGAGAATACGTTTATGAGCCACCTTGCACACATGCAGCATTACCGCTGTACAAGGTGGCCTTAAAAACGTACAAACGCCTGGGGGAGGGGGGACAGGTTCCCTTCAATTTCAGTTCTGGTGTCTGCGTGGCTTTTGCAGGACACGATGCCGGCTGCACAGCAGGGGAACAGCTGGCGGTGCTGAACCCCACTGACACATTGGCGAGGTGTTTTTCTCTGTGCAGCTAGCAGTACCGGGCCCCAACTGGCGGTGTTGGAGCCCGGGGTCAGCAGGAGGAGGAGAGGGAGCAGAGTGTAGGCCGAAGCCTGCACTGGCGGCAGCTTTGGGTCTGTTGTGCCTGCGTGGCTGTTGCAGGACACGTTGCCGGCTGCACAGCAGGGGAACAGCTGGCGGTGCTGAACCCCACTGACACATTGGCTGGTGTTTTTCTCTGTGCAGCTAGCAGTACCGGGCCCCAACTGGCGGTGTTGGAGCCCGGGCTCTGCAGGGGGAGCAGAGTGTAGGCCGAAGCCTAATCGAACCAATTTCAAAGGTAACCTTTAACCCCCCCTCAGGGGTTACAAAGTAGAAGAGCCACAGCTTATGCAGCAGTAGTGGTGCACAAGTCAAAGGTTGCTCTTTTAATTTGGCTCCTTGCACACGCTGAATGGAACACGTATAACATTTAGCCCTTTATACAGTCAAACTGTGTTGGAGGCGCGAGTTCCCTTTGTAATGAGACGCAGCACAGATGTCAAGAATCCCACCTTGGTGCTGGGTGCAGCCTCCTGAGCGTTGTTATTTGCTGTACAGGAGTCTGCGCTGTCGTGTTATCCCCTGGCCTAGCGCTGTTAGCGCTGCCCATCTTCTGACCTCATTTAATGTTGGCTGGTGCGGTTCGCGATGCCCATGAATCACAGCCCCGCAGTGTATTGACATAGTTAAAACACTGCGGGGCTGGGATTCATGGCCTGGCGCAGTACATATGTTCGCCTCTCGCTTGGGTTCTTACACCTGCTTCAGACTATGTGGCGTCAGCTGATCCCTTATCGCATGCCACGGCCATGAAGCCGCACAGTCTGAAGAAGGCGGAAGGAGATGAGGGACAGGCGAACTGATGCACTGCTCATGCCCATCAATCACACCCTCGCAGTCCCAAGAAATAAGACACCGAGGGGCGTTGTGTGGGTCAGGGCGGCCGCAGAGGCGCAGGCAGCCAAACAATGATGCCAGAAGACGGGCAGCGCTACCAAGGGGGTTGCAGCGTGTCATTACAAAGGAAAGTCACACCACCGGGACGGTTAAATGGTCACACAGAGGACACATTTTAGACGTGTTTTCCGTTCCACATGTGCGAGGAGAATACGTTTATGAGCCACCTTGCACACATGCAGCATTACCGCTGTACAAGGTGGCCTTAAAAACGTACAAACGCCTGGGGGAGGGGGGACAGGTTCCCTTCAATTTCAGTTCTGGTGTCTGCGTGGCTTTTGCAGGACACGATGCCGGCTGCACAGCAGGGGAACAGCTGGCGGTGCTGAACCCCACTGACACATTGGCGAGGTGTTTTTCTCTGTGCAGCTAGCAGTACCGGGCCCCAACTGGCGGTGTTGGAGCCCGGGGTCAGCAGGAGGAGGAGAGGGAGCAGAGTGTAGGCCGAAGCCTGCACTGGCGGCAGCTTTGGGTCTGTTGTGCCTGCGTGGCTGTTGCAGGACACGTTGCCGGCTGCACAGCAGGGGAACAGCTGGCGGTGCTGAACCCCACTGACACATTGGCGAGGTGTTTTTCTCTGTGCAGCTAGCAGTACCGGGCCCCAACTGGCGGTGTTGGAGCCCAGGGTCAGCAGGGGGAGCAGAGTGTAGGCCGAAGCCTAATCGAACCAATTTCAAAGGTAACCTTTAACCCCCCCTCAGGGGTTACAAAGTAGAAGAGCCACAGCTTATGCAGCAGTAGTGGTGCACAAGTCAAAGGTTGCTCTTTTAATTTGGCTCCTTGCACACGCTGAATGGAACACGTATAACATTTAGCCCTTTATACAGTCAAACTGTGTTGGAGGCGCGAGTTCCCTTTGTAATGAGACGCAGCACAGATGTCAAGAATCCCACCTTGGTGCTGGGTGCAGCCTCCTGAGCGTTGTTATTTGCTGTACAGGAGTCTGCGCTGTCGTGTTATCCCCTGGCCTAGCGCTGTTAGCGCTGCCCATCTTCTGACCTCATTTAATGTTGGCTGGTGCGGTTCGCGATGCCCATGAATCACAGCCCCGCAGTGTATTGACATAGTTAAAACACTGCGGGGCTGGGATTCATGGGCTGGCGCAGTACATATGTTCGCCTCTCGCTTGGGTTCTTACACCTGCTTCAGACTATGTGGCGTCAGCTGATCCCTTATCGCATGCCACGGCCATGAAGCCGCACAGTCTGAAGAAGGCGGAAGGAGATGAGGGACAGGCGAACTGATGCACTGCTCATGCCCATCAAACACACCCTCGCAGTCCCAAGAAATAAGACACCGAGGGGCGTTGTGTGGGTCAGGGCGGCCGCAGAGGCGCAGGCAGCCAAACAATGATGCCAGAAGACGGGCAGCGCTACCAAGGGGGTTGCAGCGTGTCATTACAAAGGAAAGTCACACCACCGGGACGGTTAAATGGTCACACAGAGGACACATTTTAGACGTGTTTTCCGTTCCACATGTGCGAGGAGAATACGTTTATGAGCCACCTTGCACACATGCAGCATTACCGCTGTACAAGGTGGCCTTAAAAACGTACAAACGCCTGGGGGAGGGGGGACAGGTTCCCTTCAATTTCAGTTCTGGTGTCTGCGTGGCTTTTGCAGGACACGATGCCGGCTGCACAGCAGGGGAACAGCTGGCGGTGCTGAACCCCACTGACACATTGGCGAGGTGTTTTTCTCTGTGCAGCTAGCAGTACCGGGCCCCAACTGGCGGTGTTGGAGCCCGGGGTCAGCAGGAGGAGGAGAGGGAGCAGAGTGTAGGCCGAAGCCTGCACTGGCGGCAGCTTTGGGTCTGTTGTGCCTGCGTGGCTGTTGCAGGACACGTTGCCGGCTGCACAGCAGGGGAACAGCTGGCGGTGCTGAACCCCACTGACACATTGGCGAGGTGTTTTTCTCTGTGCAGCTAGCAGTACCGGGCCCCAACTGGCGGTGTTGGAGCCCAGGGTCAGCAGGAGGAGCAGGGGGAGCGGAGTGTAGGCCGAAGCCTGCACTGGAGCAAGTTGAAAGGAAACCTTTAACCCCCCCCCAGGCGTTTGTAGCTGGAAGAGCCATCGTGTACAGCACTAATGCTGGAAAAGGTAAACTTAGCTCTTTTAATTATGGTCCTTGCAGATGCTGAACCTAACACTTATGAAATGTGTCCCCTCACAGCGTTCAACCGTCCGGTAGGTGGAACTTTCCTTTGTCATGTGACGCAGCACAGCCGTCATTTTTACCCCCTTGTCGCCGTGCGCCGCCTCCTCAGCGTTGTTTGAATCTGTCCCGGAGCCTGCGCTGTTAGGTTACCCCTTGGCCATGCACACATTTTGCGCTGCCCGTCTTCTGACATCATTTGCTGTCAGGCTGGCTGCGCCTGTGCGGGTGCGCTGTCCGAGATTCAGCCTCGCGGTGTCGTCTAATGTAATCCCACCGCGGGCCTGGGATCCGTGTCCATGCGCAGTGCATATCCTCGCCTCTCACACCCCTCTTCTGGCATCATGTCCATGGATCCCAGGCCCCCAGTGGGATTAAATCAGAAGACACTGCGAGGCGGGCTCTCTGCCAGCGCGGCCGCACAGGCGCAGCCATCCTGACACCAAATGATGCCAGAAGACGGGCAGCGCTAAGTGTGCCTGGCCACGGGATAACATAACAGCGCAGGCTCCGGGACGGAATAAACCAACGCTGAGGAGCCGGTGCGCGGCGCCGGGGGGGTAGGAATGACGGCTGTGCTGCGTCACATTACGAAGGAAAGTCCCACCTCCGGGACGGTTTTACGGTTGCAGGGGACACATTTTATAAGTGTTTAGTTCTGTGTTTGCAAGGAGCATGATGAAAAGAGCCACCTTTTCCTTTTGCATCTTTTGTGCTGCACAAGCTGGCTCTTTCAGCTACAAACGCCTTGGGGGGGGGTTAAAGGTTCCCTTTCGACTTTCTCAGGCTTCGGCCTACATTGTGTTCCTCTGCTTTTCCACCTGTCCCTGGGCTCCAACACCGCCAGTTGCCGTCCAGAAGTGCTGTACGCACAGTCCCAACAGTCCCTCCTCTGTTATTGGGGTTCAGTAACGTCAGCTGTTCCCCTGCTGTGTGTGTGGCAATCCCTCCTACCTCCTCCAACCTCCTCCTCCTCCACCTGCCCCTGGGCTCCAACACCGCCAGTTGCCGTCCAGAAGTGCTGTACGCACAGTCAACAGTCCCTCCTCTGTTATTGGGGTTCAGTAACGTCAGCTGTTCCCCTGCTGTGTGTGTGGCAATCCCTCCTACCTCCTCCAACCTCCTCCTCCTCCACCTGCCCCTGGGCTCCAACACCGCCAGTTGCCGTCCAGAAGTGCTGTACGCACAGTCAACAGTCCCTCCTCTGTTATTGGGGTTCAGTAACGTCAGCTGTTCCCCTGCTGTGTGTGTGGCAATCCCTCCTACCTCCTCCAACCTCCTCCTCCTCCACCTGCCCCTGGGCTCCAACACCGCCAGTTGCCGTCCAGAAGTGCTGTACGCACAGTCAACAGTCCCTCCTCTGTTATTGGGGTTCAGTAACGTCAGCTGTTCCCCTGCTGTGTGTGTGGCAATCCCTCCTACCTCCTCCAACCTCCTCCTCCTCCACCTGCCCCTGGGCTCCAACACCGCCAGTTGCCATCCAGAAGTGCTGTACGCACAGTCAACAGTCCCTCCTCTGTTATTGGGGTTCAGTAACGTCAGCTGTTCCCCTGCTGTGTGTGTGGCAATCCCTCCTACCTCCTCCAACCTCCTCCTCCTCCACCTGCCCCTGGGCTCCAACACCGCCAGTTGCCGTCCAGAAGTGCTGTACGCACAGTCAACAGTCCCTCCTCTGTTATTGGGGTTCAGTAACGTCAGCTGTTCCCCTGCTGTGTGTGTGGCAATCCCTCCTACCTCCTCCAACCTCCTCCTCCTCCACCTGCCCCTGGGCTCCAACACCGCCAGTTGCCGTCCAGAAGTGCTGTACGCACAGTCAACAGTCCCTCCTCTGTTATTGGGGTTCAGTAACGTCAGCTGTTCCCCTGCTGTGTGTGTGGCAATCCCTCCTACCTCCTCCAACCTCCTCCTCCTCCACCTGTCCCTGGGCTCCAACACCGCCAGTTGCCGTCCAGAAGTGCTGTACGCACAGTCAACAGTCCCTCCTCTGTTATTGGGGTTCAGTAACGTCAGCTGTTCCCCTGCTGTGTGTGTGGCAATCCCTCCTACCTCCTCCAACCTCCTCCTCCTCCACCTGTCCCTGGGCTCCAACACCGCCAGTTGCCGTCCAGAAGTGCTGTACGCACAGTCAACAGTCGCTCCTCTGTTATTGGGGTTCAGTAACGTCAGCTGTTCCCCTGCTGTGTGTGTGGCAATCCCTCCTACCTCCTCCAACCTCCTCCTCCTCCACCTGCCCCTGGGCTCCAACACCGCCAGTTGCCGTCCAGAAGTGCTGTACGCACAGTCAACAGTCCCTCCTCTGTTATTGGGGTTCAGTAACGTCAGCTGTTCCCCTGCTGTGTGTGTGGCAATCCCTCCTACCTCCTCCAACCTCCTCCTCCTCCACCTGCCCCTGGGCTCCAACACCGCCAGTTGCCGTCCAGAAGTGCTGTACGCACAGTCAACAGTCCCTCCTCTGTTATTGGGGTTCAGTAACGTCAGCTGTTCCCCTGCTGTGTGTGTGGCAATCCCTCCTACCTCCTCCAACCTCCTCCTCCTCCACCTGTCCCTGGGCTCCAACACCGCCAGTTGCCGTCCAGAAGTGCTGTACGCACAGTCAACAGTCCCTCCTCTGTTATTGGGGTTCAGTAACGTCAGCTGTTCCCCTGCTGTGTGTGTGGCAATCCCTCCTACCTCCTCCAACCTCCTCCTCCTCCACCTGTCCCTGGGCTCCAACACCGCCAGTTGCCGTCCAGAAGTGCTGTACGCACAGTCAACAGTCGCTCCTCTGTTATTGGGGTTCAGTAACGTCAGCTGTTCCCCTGCTGTGTGTGTGGCAATCCCTCCTACCTCCTCCAACCTCCTCCTCCTCCACCTGCCCCTGGGCTCCAACACCGCCAGTTGCCGTCCAGAAGTGCTGTACGCACAGTCAACAGTCCCTCCTCTGTTATTGGGGTTCAGTAACGTCAGCTGTTCCCCTGCTGTGTGTGTGGCAATCCCTCCTACCTCCTCCAACCTCCTCCTCCTCCACCTGCCCCTGGGCTCCAACACCGCCAGTTGCCGTCCAGAAGTGGTGTACGCACAGTCAACAGTCCCTCCTCTGTTATTGGGGTTCAGTAACGTCAGCTGTTCCCCTGCTGTGTGTGTGGCAATCCCTCCTACCTCCTCCAACCTCCTCCTCCTCCACCTGCCCCTGGGCTCCAACACCGCCAGTTGCCGTCCAGAAGTGCTGTACGCACAGTCAACAGTCCTTCCTCTGTTATTGGGGTTCAGTAACGTCAGCTGTTCCCCTGCTGTGTGTGTGGCAATCCCTCCTACCTCCTCCAACCTCCTCCTCCTCCACCTGTCCCTGGGCTCCAACACCGCCAGTTGCCGTCCAGAAGTGCTGTACGCACAGAGCCAAACACCTCGCCAATGTGTTAGTGGGGTTCAGCACCGCCAGCTGTTCCCCTGCTGTGTATACGGCAACGTGTACTGCGACCGCCACGCAGGCACAACAAGTTAAATTTAAGGGAACCTGTCCCCCCCCCCCAGGCGTTTGTTACTGAAGGAGCCACCTTGTGCAGCAGTAATGATGCAAAGGGAAAAAGTGCCTCTTTTCGTGGTGCTCCTTGCAGATGCTGAACCTAACACTTATGAAATGTGTCCCCTCACAGCGTTCAACCGTCCGGTAGGTGGAACTTTCCTTTGTCACCAAATGATGCCAGAAGACGGGCAGCGCTAAGTGTGCCTGGCCACGGGATAACATAACAGCGCAGGCTCCGGGACGGAATAAAACAACGCTGAGGAGCCGGTGCGCGGCGCCGTGGGGGTAGGAATGACGGCTGTGCTGCGTCACATTACGAAGGAAAGTCCCACCTCCGGGACGGTTTTACGGTATCAGTGGACACATTTTATAAGTGTTAAGTTCTGCGTGTGCAAGGAGCTAAACAAAAATAGCTACCTTTTCCTTGTGCAGCATTACTGCTGCACAAGGTGGCTCTTTCAGTAACAAACGCCTTGGGGGGGGGGGACAGATTCCCTTACATTTCAGTTGTTGTGTCAGCGTGGCGGTCGCATGACACATTGCCGGCTACACAGCTGGGGATCAGCTGACGTTACTGAAACCCAATAACACTGGGTCGTATGTTTTGACTGTGCAGACGGCACTTCTGAGCCTCAACTGGCGGTGTTGGAGCACAGGAATTTAAGTTCAGGTGGTAGAAAGATGAACACAACAGGAGACCTGGATAACGTATACAGTGACCTAATTATTTAATCAGGAGGAGGAGTGGCAAATTCCTGCGAGATCCAGGCCTTGTTCATTTTCAGGAAAGTAAGCCGGTCAACGTTATCGGAGGATAGTCGCATGCGACGGTCAGTTAGTACACCACCTGCAGCACTAAAGACACGTTCCGATAATACACTGGCCGCAGGGCAAGACAGCACCTCCAATGCATACTGGCTTAGCTCTGGCCATGTATCCAGCTTTGAGACCCAAAACTTGAAAGGGGAAGAGCCGTCTGGGAGTACAGCAAGAGGGCAAGACATGTAGTCTGTCACCATCTGACGGAACCGTTGCCTCCTGCTGACTGGAGCCGTCTGTGATGGTGTAGACTTTTGTGGGGGGCACAGAAAACTGTGCCACAGTTGGGCCATACTGGTCTTGCCTTGGGCAGAGGCACTGCTTCTGCTCCCTCTTTGTGCAGAGCCTCCACCACTGCCTGGACGCACTGAGCTGCTTTGTAATGCACTAGCAGCACTTCTCTCACTTGGAATGGAGAAGATGATGGAATTGACCAGTGTGTCTTGGTACTCCCGCATTTTTCGCTCCCGGTTCAACGGTGTGATGAGGCTTTCTACGTTGTCCCGGTAGCGAGGATCGAGGAGGGTGAACACCCAATAATCAGACATGTTGAGAATGTGGGCGATGCGGCGGTCGTTTCTCAGGCACTGCAGCATGTAATCCACCATGTGCTGCAGACTGCTAACTGCCCAAGAAACGCTGTCCCCTGCTGGAGGCGTGATCTCTGCCTGCTCGTCATCACCCCACCCTCGCTGTACACACTGAGTACTGGACAATTCGGTAACTCCCTCCTCTGGACGGACGTCTTCCTCCTCCATTGACTCCTCCTCATCCTCCTCACAAACTGTCCCCTGCCTACGCGTTTGTGAGGAACCACGTGGCGCTGACTGTCCAGAAGATGATGGAAATGGTGAATCCTCATCCTCCACCTCTTCCACAACATCATCCCTTAGCGCTTGCAGTGATTTTTCAAGCAGGCAGATAAGGGGGACAGTCATGCTGACTAGTGCATCATCTGCACTCGCCATCCGCGTGGAATAATCAAAGGGACGCAAAACCTGGCAGACGTCATTCATAGTGGCCCACTCTGTGGTTGTGAAGTCTGTACGGCGCTGACTGCGACTTTTTTGCGCCTGAAGCAGCTGGTACTCCATTACAGCTTGCTGCTGCTCACACAACCGCTCCAACATATGTAACGTGGAATTCCACCTGGTAGGTAGGTCACATATGATGCGATGTTCCGGCAGGCGGTGTCGGCGCTGCAGAGCCGCAATGCGCGCTTTTGCCGTGCTGGAACGCCGCAAGTGAGCACACTCTAGGCGGACCTTGTGCAGCAGTGCATCAAGATCCGGATAGTCCCTCAAAAAGCTCTGCACGACCAAATTGAGCACATGTGCCAGACATGGGATGTGAGTGAGGTTGCCGAGGCCCAGAGCTGCCACCAGATTTCGGCCATTATCACACACTACCATGCCTGGCTGGAGATTCGCTGGCACAAACCACACATCGCTCTCCTGCTTGATGGCATTCCAGAGCTCCTGCGCTGTGTGGCTACGATTCCCCAAAAAAATTAATTTCAACACGGCCTGTTGACGTTTGGCCACGGCTGTGCTCATGTCGGTCGTAACAGGTACACGTTCATCACGGGTCCATGTGGAGGTGGACTGTGACGGCTCCTGCAGCGATGATTCTGAGGAACTGGTGTAAGAGGAGGAGTCAATGCGTACAGAATGGATTCCTGCAATCCTTGGAGTGGGCAGGACACGTCCTGCGCCACTCGCACGGTCTGTACCTGGCTCAACGACATTAACCCAATGGGCAGTGAGGGAAAGGTATCGCCCCTGTCCATGTTGACTGGTCCACGCATCGGTGGTGAGGTGGACCTTGCTACTGACGGCGTTCAGAAGCGCGTGTTTTATGTGTCCCTCCACATGCTTGTGCAGGGCAGGGACGGCTTGCCTGCTGAAGTAAAAGCGGCTGGGCACATTGTACTGTGGGACTGCCAATGACATCAAGTCACGGAAGCTGTCAGTCTCCACCAGCCTGAATGACAGCATTTCCAGTGACAGCAGTTTGGCAATGCCTGCAGTCAGAGCCTGTGCTCGTGGGTGGTTTGACGAGAAAGGCCACCTTTTCTCCCATGCCTGTACTACCGATGGCTGTAGACTGGGCTGGGAGTGTGTGGATGACTGGGAAAGTGGTGCTGCGGGTGGAATTACAGCGGGTCTCTGGACAACAGGGCCAGAGGTTCTTCCACGGCGATCCTGGGAGGAAGCCGAACCAGCTGCGTGTGAGCTAGAGGAAGAGGCAACACGAGCTGAAGAGGTGGTAGCTGCCGCTGTTGGTTGGCCTACCTCTTCAGTGTGTTTTTCTAACTCCGCCGGGTGCCTGTTGCGCACATGTTTCCACATGTTGGAGGTATTGAGGTTGCTGACATTTCGACCTCTTTTGACTTTTTGACGACACACGTTGCATCTGACATAGCAAATGTCATCTGCAACTGTGTCAAAAAAGGACCAGGCACTGCAAGTCTTGGGAGCGCCCTTTTTGGCTTTTGGAAGAGACATGCTCCTAACGGGTGCCAAAGCGGAGGCTGCAGGATCCGCGGTCTTCCCCCTCCCTCTCCCTCTTTGGGCCGTACGGGGAATCTCTTCCTCAGAGCTGCTCCCACCACCTTCCTGTCCCTCACGCCAAGAGGGGTCGAGGACCTCATCATCTACACTACCCTCTGCCCCCAACTGCTCCTCCTGGGTAGTCTCAGCAGCAGAGCACGCACCAGTAAGTGGCACCTGAGTGTCATCATCAGCTGATGCGGCCTGCGATGTGGTGACCGGAGCCACTGGCCCACCCGCCTCTTCAGAGGAAGACAGAAAAAGCTGTTGGGCATCACTGCACCCTGCCTCTTCTTCCATTTCTCCAATGCTGCTTGGCTGGCCCCCTGTTTCCAAGCCAAGAGATTCAGAGAACAGAAGTAGAGACGGCTCCTGTCCTGGGCTCTCTGTCTGCCTGGGCAATTTGGCAGGTGGTGAAGAGACAGATGGCTGCTCTCCAGTGCTCTGTGTCTGAGAGGATGTGGCACTAATGGAAGTTGATGCATTAGCTGCCATCCATCCGACAACAGCTTCAATTTGGTCTTGACGCAGCAGCGGTGTACGGCGCTCTGACACAAAGCTGCGCATGAACGACTGTTGCCTGGTGAAAGTGGGTGCTGATGAGTCACCGGTGCCCGCAGCAGGCACAGAATCCCCACGTCCCCTCCCTGCTCCGCGCCCACGTGCCTTACTCACTGCCTTCTTCATCTTGGTTGACTGATAAAGATAAGCAGAAAAGTACTAACGGATTTGTGTGCTTATTCCTGAGCAACTCCTCCTAACAGGTATAAGAAGCACTAATTTTCTAAAGTGTGGACTAGACTTTAATATGAGCTAATGTGGCCTACAGAAATGTAAAGTGGTGTAACTGGTGTGTTTGGTGAACTTTATTATTTATTTATTTTTTGGGGGCTGAACTGACAACAGATAGAGCTGCAGTCACACAGAGACCGTGCAGACAGACGTAAACGGCGCTGCAAGGCCCAAAAACCCTCCTCTACTTTATCCTATGTAGTGTTTTTCCACAAATTAGCTGGAGACGGGTGGAAAGACACTAATAGGATTTTTTTAAATTAATTAGCAGCAGACTACACTACTTGAAAAAAAATTAAAATTGATTTGGCGGTATGACGCAGTGAACAACCCTGAGCTGGAGACAACCAGGCTATGGCTGCTCACAGACTACAGGGCGAGCTGCAGTCACACGGAGACCGTGCAGACAGCCGTAAACGGCGCTGCAAGGCCCAAAAACCCTCCTCTACTTTATCCTATGTAGTGTTTTTCCACAAATTAGCTGGAGACGGGTGGAAAGACACTAATAGGATTTTTTTGAATAAATTAGCAGCAGACTACACTACTTGAAAAAAAAAAAAAAAAAAGAACAGTATGAGGCAATGAACCACCCTCCCTGAACTGAATACAACCAGCTATGGATGGCCTATGTGGCTGCACTCAGACTAGAGAGTGGGCTGCACTCACACACACACACACACACAGACCTTGCAGATCGCTGTGAAAACAGCGCTACAAGGCAAAAGCAAGGTGAATAGTAGGTGAACACAGCGGTTGCTAAATTAGCCTTTGGAAAGCACAAAGAAGCAAATCGCTATCTCTAAACTGTCCCTCAGTCAGCAAACAGCGTCCTGTCACTAACTGAATTCACAGCAGAGTGATCGCAAAATGGCGCCAGCGACTTTTAAACTGCATCATGACATCATTTCAGCAGCCAATCACAGCCTTGCCAGTAGTTTCATGCCCTCCATGCTAAACAGGATGTGCCCACACTTGGAATCATTCTCATTGGCTGAATTTCGGAATTTTGAATCTGGGAACTTCCGATTCCGGTATCCGATACGCGGCAAGTATCGGAATCCCGGTATCGGAATTCCGATACCGCAAGTATCGGCCGATACCCGATACTTGCGGTATCGGAATGCTCAACACTAGTTATAAACTGTAGTGAAACACTTGGGGGTTCAAAGTTCTCACAACACATCTAGATAAGTTCCGTGGGGGGTCTAGTTTCCAATATGGGGTCACTTGTGGGGGGTTTCTACTGTTTAGGTACATCACGGGCTCTGCAAATGCAACAAGACACCTGCAGACCAATCCATCTAAGTCTGCATTTCAAACGGCGCTCCTTCCCTTCCGAGCTCTGCCGTGCGCACAAACAGTGGTTCCCCCCCACATATGGGGTATCAGCGTACTCAGGACAAATTGGACAACAACTTTTGTTGTCCAATTTCTCAGTTACCCTTGGGAAAATAAAAACGTGGGGGCTAAAATATAATTTTCGTGAAAAAAAAAATATTTTTTATTTTCACGGCTCTGCGTGATAAACTGTAGTGAAACACTTGGGGGTTCAAAGTTCTCACAACACATCTAGATAAGTTCCGTGGGGGGTCTAGTTTCCAATATGGGGTCACTTGTGGGGGGTTTCTACTGCTTATGTACATCAGGGGCTCTGCAAATGCAACATGACACCTGCAGACCAATCCATCTAAGTCTGCATTTCAAACGGCGCTCCTTCCCTTCCGAGCTCTGCTGTGCGCCCAAACAGTGGTTCTCCCCAATGTATGGGGTATCAGCGTACTCAGGACAAATTGGACAATAACTTTTGTGGTCCAATTTCTCCTGTTACCCTTGGGGAAAAAAAATTGCGGGCTAAAACATCATTTAGTGGAAAGAAAAAATTATTTTTTAATTTTCATAGCGCTACATTCTAAACTTTAGTGAAACAATTGGGGGTTAAAAGTGCTCACCACACATCTAGATAAGTTCCTTAGGGGGTCTTCTTTCCAAAATGGTGTCACTTGTGGGGGTTTCCACTGTTTAGGCACGTCAGGGGCTCTCCAAACACGACATGGGTTCCGATCTCAATTCCAGACAATTTTGCATTGAAAAGTCAAATGGCGCTCCTTCCCTTCCGAGCTCTGCCATGCGCCCAAACAGTGGTTTATCCCCGTATATGAAGTATCAGCGTACTCAGGACAAATTGCACAACAACTTTTGGCGTCCAATTTATCCTGCTACCCTTGGGAAAATAAAAAATTTGGGGCAAAAAGATCATTTTTTGTGAAAATTAATATTATTTTTTTTTTACGGCTCTACATTATAAACTTCTGTGAAGCACTTGGAGGTTCAAAGTGCTGACCACACATCTAGATTAGTTCCTTAGAGGCTCTACTTTCCAAAATGGTGTCACTTGTGGGGGTTTCCACTGTTTAGGCACGTCAGGGGCTCTCCAAACACGACATGGGTTCCGATCTCAATTCCAGACAATTTTGCATTGAAAAGTCAAATGGCGCTCCTTCCCTTCCGAGCTCTGCCATGCGCCCAAACAGTGGTTTATCCCCATATATGAAGTATCAGCGTACTCAGGACAAATTGCACAACAACTTTTGGGGTCCAATTTATCCTGCTACCCTTGGGAAAATAAAACATTTGGGGCAAAAAGATCATTTTTGTGAAAATTAATATTATTTTTTTTTTACGGCTCTACATTATAAACTTCTGTGAAGCACTTGGAGGTTCAAAGTGCTCACCACACATCTAGATAAGTTCATTAGGGGGTCTTCTTTCCAAAATGGTGTCACTTGTGGGGGTTTCCACTGTTTAGGCACGTCAGGGGCTCTCCAAACACGACATGGGTTCCGATCTCAATTCCAGACAATTTTGCATTGAAAAGTCAAATGGCGCTCCTTCCCTTCCGAGCTCTGCCATGTGCCCAAAGATTGGTTTACCCCAACATGTGGGGTATCGGCGTACTCAGGACAAATTGTACAACGACATTTTTGGTCCAATTTCTCCTGTTACCCTTGGTAAAATAAAACAAATTGGATCTGAAGTAAAAATTTTGTGAAAAAAAAGTTAAATGTTCAATTTTTTTTAAACATTCCAAAAATTCCTGTGAAGCACCTGAAGGGTTAATAAACTTTTTTAATGTGGTTTTGAGTACCTTGAGGGGTGCAGTTTTTAGAATGGTGTCACTTTTGGGCATTTTCTGTCATATAGACCCCTCAAATTCACTTCAAGTGTGAGGTGGTCCGTAAAAAAAATGGTTTTGCAAATTTTGTTGCAAAAATGAGAAATCGCTTTTCAAGTTTTAACCCTTATAACTCCCTAACAAAAAAAATTATGTTTCCAAAATTGTGCTGATGTAAAGCAGACATGTGGGAAATGTTGTTTATTAACTATATTATGTGATATAACTCTCTAATTTAAGGGCATAAAAACGAAAAATTTGAAAATTGCAAAATTTTCATAATTTTCGACAAATTTCTGTTTTTTTCACAAATAAATGCAAGTCATATCGAAGAAGTTTTACCACTATCATAAAGTACAATATGTCACGAGAAAACAATCTCAGAATCACCAAGATCCGTTGAAGCGTTTCAGAGTTATGACCTCATAAAGTGACAGTGGTCAGAATTGTAAAAATTGGCCGTGTCAGTTAGGTGAAAACAGGCTTCGGGGTGAAGGGGTTAAGACAAATTAAATGAAGATAATAATAAAGAATTTGTGTTTGCAATCATTTTCAGGAAGAAACTGAGTATTATCTGACAGAATTGCAGGGGTGGGGATACTTTTGGCCATGACTGTATATGTGTCCATCTGGTGCCCCGTATATATGTTCATCTGTTGCCTCCCCGTATATGTGTCCATCTGGTGCCCCCCGTATATGTGTCCATCTGTTGCCCCCCATATATGTGTTCATCTGTTGCCCCCCTGTATATGTGTTCATCTGGTGCCCCACTTATATGTGTCCATCTATTGCCCCCCATATATGTGTCCATCTGGTGCCCCCCATATATGTGTCCATCTGGTGCCCCCTTATATGTCCATCTGGTGCCCTCCGTATATGTGTCCATCTGATGCCCCCGTATATGTGTCCATCTGGTGCCCCCTGTATATGTGTTTATCTGGTGCCCCCGTATATGTGTCCATCTGGTGCCCCCTTATGTGTCCATCTGATGCCCTCCATATATGTGTCCATCGGTGACCAGAAAAATGCACACAGGAAAATTGCCGACACGGAAAATTCCCCACACGGAAAATTCCACACAGAAAATTCCCCACACGGAAAATTCCCCACATGGAAAATTCCCCACATGGAAAATTCCCCACATGGAAAATTGCCAATTACAGCATCACAGAAGTTGCAGATCTATGATATTTCAGGTGCAAGGTGAGGATGGTCACATAATATGTGATCACCTTGTGATTTACAGTTGACCTAGTGCAAAACTACAAAAATGATGATCTGTGATCTGCAGCAGTCTGTCATTATTAACAATAGATAGATCTAGTCTGCTCTCTTCTCTCACTGATTCTGCCGCACTCTTCCCACCAGCCCAGAGCAGCAGCACAGGCAGAACCAGCAGCAGTGTGATCCAGAGGAGCCATCACTGCTATCAGTGCTCACAAAAGAATCGCTGCTGCTGGCAGAGATATTTGGTCCTGGAAGCCCAGAAGGCACCGCAGAAAGGTGAGATTCTGCCACTTGTACCACTTTATGTTCTTGCTGAGAATGTATGATGTGCTTTTGCAGTGGAGTCCGATGGGCCCTAGTGCGAAATTTGGCCCTTCCCCCCCACACACACACACGTTGGTCAGATGTATGGGCCCCTGTAGTGTTCTAAATTCTATAAAGACATATGAATTGCCCCCCTCCCCCTTCATTACAGTATGTAGTAATGTCCCCCATACTGGTATATATGCCCATCATCCTGGTATATATGTCCTAATGCTGGTATATATGGTCCCCATCCTAGTATGTATGGTCCACATGATCGCCATCCTGGTATTTATGCCTCCTTTCTGGTATATATGTCCCTATCCTGGTTTACGTGGTCCCCAATATTGTGTTTAATTATGCATTAGGGTCAGAACGGGGACACATAAATAGGGTTTGTGCACACGATGCAGATTTAGTGCAGAATTGGTGCAGATCTGCAGCAGATTTTTATGCAGCAAAAACGCTGCAGAACTGCAGTGTGATGTACAGTGCAATGTAAATCAATGTGAAAACAAAAGCTGTGCACATGGTGCCGAAAAATCTGCGCAGAAACGCTGCAGATTTCAAAGAAGTGCACGTCGCTTCTATTGTGCGTTTCTGCAGCGTTTCTGCACCCCTCCATTATAGAAATCTGCAGTGGTAAAATCTGCAAAAAAAACGCATAAAAAACGCACAAAAAATGCACTAAAAACACATAAAAAATGCACCTGTGGATTCTGCCAGGAGATGAAGATTTAGTGCAGAAAATTCTGCACCACATTTCCTACGTGTGCACATAGCCTAGGATTGGGGACCACGTAAACCAGGATAGGGACATATATACCAGAAAGGGGGCATAAATACCAGGATGGCGATCATGTGGACCATACATACTAGGATGGGGACCATATATACCAGCATTAGGACATATATACCAGGATGATGGGCATATATACCAGTATGGGGGACATTACTACATACTGTAATGAAGGGGGAGAGGGGCAATTCATACGTCTTTATAGAATTTAGAACACTACAGGGGCCCATACATCTGACCAACGTGTGTGTGTGTGGGGGGGAAGGGCCAAATTTCGCACTAGGGCCCATCGAACTCCACTGCAAAAGCATATCATACATTCTCAGCAAGAACATAAAGTGGTACAAGTGGCAGAATCTCACCTTTCTGCGGTGCCTTCTGGGCCTCCAGGACCAAATATCTCTGCCAGCAGCAGCGATTCTTTTGTGGGTACTGATAGCAGTGATGGCTCCTCTGGATCACACTGCTGCTGGTTCTGCCTGTGCTGCTGCTCTGGGCTGGTGGGAAGAGTGCGGCAGAATCAGTGAGAGAAGAGAGCAGACTAGATCTATCTATTGCTGAGAATGACAGACTGCTGCAAACCACAGATCATCATTTTTGTAGTTTTGCACTAGGTCAACTGTAAATCACAAGTTGATCACATATTATGTGACCATCCTCACCTTGCACCTGAAATATCATAGATCTGAAACTTTTGTGATGCTGTAATTGGCAATTTTCCTTGTGGGGAATTTTCTGTGTGGGTAATTTTCCTGTGCGCAATTTTCCTGTGTGCATTTTTCACGGAACCGTGTCCATCTGGAGCCCCCTTATATATGTGCCCATCTGGTGCCCCCCTTATATGTGTCCATCTGGTACCCCCTTATATATGTCCATCTGGTGCCCCCCGTATATGTGTCCATCTGGTACCCCCTTATATATGTCCATCTGGAGCCCCCTTTTATATGTGTTCATCTGGAGCCCCCTTATATATGTGTCCATCTGGTGCCTGCCTCCCTTATATGTGTCCATCTGGTGCCCCCGTATATGTGTCCATCTGGAGCCCCCTAATATATGTGTCCATCTGATGCCCCCCGTATATGTGTCCATCTGGTGCCCCCGTATATGTGTCCATCTGGTGCCCCCGTATATGTGTCCATCTGGAGCCTCCCTTATATGTGTCCATCTGGTGCCCCCTTATATGTGTCCATCTGGTGCCCCCGTATATGTGTCCATCTGGTGCCCCCCGTATATGTGTCCATCTGGTGCCCCCGTATATGTGTCCATCTGGTGCCCCCTTTTATATATGTCCATCTGGTGCCCCCCGTATATGTGTCCATCTGGTGCCCCCCGTATATGTGTCCATCTGGTGCCCCCGTGTATGTGTCCTTCTGGTGCCCTCCGTATATGTGTCCATCTGGAGCCCCCGTATATGTGTCCACCTGGTGCCTCCCTTATATATGTCCATCTGGAGCCCCCTTATATATGTGTCCATCTGGTGCCTCCCTTATATATGTCCATCTGGTGCCCCCCGTATATGTGTCCATCTGGTGCCTGGGTTATTTGCTTATTTGGGGTTATTATGGTTTAGGATGCTACCATACAGTTTATGGGGTCCGGGTTATGGGTACGGTTATTATGGGTTAGGGTGATACCGTACAGGTTTTAGGGTTCAGGTTATGGATATAGCTCGGGGTGAGTTGTGCCTTGGGAGTAAACATTTGTTTTCTTAGTTTCTGTGTCTTCTTTATCTGTGGACACAGTTACAACCCCGGAGTCTGGTGTCACCTCTTATGCTGTGTCCCAGGCCCAGCTCATATGATTAATGAGGCGCGGACATCCTGAGAGCGTCTGATGCTCTGGGATTCAGCATCTGACTCCTACATGACACACAGCAGCGGGATCATATATACACATATATACAGTGCCTTGAAAAAGTCTTCATACTCCACATTTCTCACGTTACACCCACAAACTTAAAAGTACTTTTATTGGGATTTTATGTGACACCACACAAAGTAGTCAGTATTTGTGACGTACAAAGGAAATGATACAAGGTTTACTAATTATTTTCCAAGCATAAATCTGGCAATTGTAAGGTGCATTAGTGTTCAGCCCTCTATAGGCTGATGACCCTAAATAAAGTCCTGAGTGACCTATTTCCCCCAGAAATCACATAATTAATACACTGCATCTTCCTGGGTGTGGTTTTTCTCAGTATAACTACAGATGTTCTGTGAAGGCCTCAGATGTTTGTGTGAGAACATTAGGGATCAACCAGCATCATGGAAACCAAGGAGCTCACCAGACAGGTCAGGGATAAAGTTGTGGAGAAGAGGAAAGCAGGGTTAGGTTATAAAAAATAGACCAAGCCCTGAATATCTCATGGAGCATCAATCCATCATCCAAAAATAGAAGGAGGATGGCACAACTGGAAGCCTACCGAGACATGGCCGTCCTCCTAACCTGACATCCCAAGGAAGGAAAACACTGATTAGAGAAGCCAAGAGGGCCATGGTGACTCTGAAGCAGGAGCGTGCATTATGAATTATTGGGCTTAAATGTGCCCTCATAGAAGGGTATACCTCCTAAGGTTTAGGTTGTGCGCCCACCATGAGTTTTTGATGGTGGGTGCACTGTTTTTTCTGTGTGGGTGGAATTTATAGAAATCTCCGCTGTGCTTCTGTTTTACTCAGTGTAAGCTGACCTGCGGTGTGCGTTTCGAATCCACGACATGTCAATTTCTCTCGCGGCTATGCTGAGTCTTCTGTGCATTTTCCTCATAGAATTGCATTAGCTGCAGAAAATCCAAAGCAAAAAAAGCACCTGCTGCACAAAGGCATGAAAAATGCATCTAATCCGTAAAGCCAAATACCAGGAAGCATCAAAATCCAAGCAGCTTTAATTAAAGCATGACACCCCGACAAGAGGCAAAAACCGCAAAGTCAAAGACGATACAAAAACGCATGTAAAAAACCGCACTCAATGAAAAACCGCAAGTAAGCTCATTTACATAATCTGCTTGCTTGCTGGGATTGGCTCTTAGTAGTGTTGCTGATGTTGATCACTGAAAAGCCCCCTACTTGTGGTCAGGCGAACATCTCAATGCAAAAGCAATACAATGAGCCAAGAAGTCAGGTAAATAGTTGCTACCTACCTGCCTGTTGTGTCTGGCGCTGTTCTGGGCCGGCATTGAGTGGTCACAGACTTCCGCTGATGTCATGTCAACAGAGCGGCAGTTTATCCTCCTGTTCACAGGCTGTTATGCTGATTGACAGCCATCTGTCTGCTGCCTAATTGGGGAAGCCGGCTGTCAATCAGCATGACGCCAGTAGTCCCGCTCTGTCAACATGAAGAGAAACTGCTGCTCTGTTGACAGGGAGCAGGTGAATCTTTAGCGGGAGCGGTCAATGACCGATACCGGGTAGAACAGACGGGTAGTTGCCTCTCTTAGCAACTACATGCCTTTTTTTTAAAGTCCCAGATATCATCGTCAAGCCCCAATATATATAGTTATTGTACAAACGATACTTTGACAGTTATCTTTCCCAGCTGTCACTTACATGGGATGCTTGATCCGCCACGTGCTCCTTCGTCCTGCATAGAAGAGAAGCTGCCAAACTCCTCTGACGGCTTATCACTCTGAGAACAAAATTTGTCAGGTGGAAATGCAACATACAGGTGAATCTCACAAAATTAGAATATCATCAAAAAGTGAATTTATTTCAGTTCTTCAATACAAAAAGTGAAACTCATATATTGTAGAGTCATTACACACAGAGTGATGTATTTCACGTGTTTCCACAATCAGTGATGGTTGGGGGAGCTATGTCATCTGCTGGTGTAGGCATACCTCCCAACCGTCCCGGATCCAGCGGGACAGTCCCAATTTTGAGACTCTGTCTCACTGTCCCGGCCGGGATCTTACTTTCCCGCACTGTACCAGTGAGAAGCAGCGGACGCGCCCCTTCTTGTATCAGGACACGCCCCCTCTTGTATCAGGACACGCCCTCTCTGTCTCCCCCTCTTCTCATCATCCTGCTTACTCCTGGACTGAGGTAATTTCTGCAGCCAAAGCAAGAAGAACAGTGACCTCCAGAAGCAGCAGCAGTTCCTGTGTGCTCCGTTGTGGCTACCCTGAGTCCCAGTGTACCTGCATATCATGACGGTCAGTCACAGCAGTGAAGAAGCAGGCAAACACAAGGACTCAGACAGCAGCCAGAATGGAGCACACAGGACCATGAGGAGAAGACACAATTGTCTCCTCTTTTGCAGGCACAGCGCAGTGTGGATGTAGCAGAGCTGTGTGTGTATGAGGTGTATGGGGCGGAGCCGTGTGTGTACGGAGCAGAGCCACGTGTGTTTTGGGGTGTACGGAGCGGAGCCGTGTGTACGAGGTGTGCGGAGCAGACTGTATATAACAGAAGTACTGGGTGTACGCTGCGCACACAGCCGCCACATGTGTGATACTTCGGGTATATAGTCCGCAGTGAGGATACTTGCTGAGTGTGAGGAGCCGGATCCCAGTAATAATATAATATAATGTATAATGACGACAATCCCTTTAGAAAACATATAGTATGGTTTGGCAGACATATAGACCACTTGACACTGGTATGGAGCGGGACCCAATTAGAGGCAGTGAAATTTGTTGACTATATAAATAATAATAATTTCAGCTTGAAGTTCACACATTTCTTTGATAGCGATAAGATTAATTTTTTAGATTTGAAATTATCAGCAAATAGGAAGGAATCTCGAGTACAAATTGCCCCTCATAGGAAATCCACAGCCAGTAATAGTATATTAGCAGCAAGCTCCTGCCTCTCTTCACATAGAAATACAATATTCCATATGGGGAGTTACTACGCATCAAACGCAATTGTTCGGATGATGATACTTTTCCAAAAGAGAGTAAAAAAATCTTGTGACAGGTTATCTGCTAGGGGTTATCCAAAATGGACCTTGAATAAACCCATGGCTAGGATTAATGGGATTGATCTCGCAGATTTACTATATAAAACTTTTTTCAACAAACAAGAAAAGAAAACATGGTTTTAAGCGTTTTTTCAGATGTGGTGCCCAACGCGTAGAGCATGTCAGTATGTATGTAAAACGAACAGCTATCACTCGCGGGTCAATCTTAGGGAATTTCATATTAATAACTTCATAAATTGTAATGATAATAACAGTGCCTTTGCGAAAGTATTCGGCCCCCTGGAACTTTTCACCCTTTTCCCACATATCAGGCTTCAAACACAATGATACCAAATGTAAATTTTTGATGAAGAATCGACAACAACTGGAACACAATTGTGAAGTTGAACGAAATGTATTGGTTATTTTACATTTTTGTGGAAATTCAAAAACTGAAAAGTGGGGCGTGCAATATTATTTGGCCCCTCTAACTTAATACTTTGTTGCCCACCTTCTGCTGCGATTACAAGTCGCTTGGGGTATGTCTCTATCAGCTTTGTACATCGAGCTATTTGTCCAAGGAAGGTTTAGAAAAACCTGTAATTGGCTTTTATTTTTTAAATGGACTACAAGAAGATAGTGGGGCTGGTCCGTTTCCTCCCTCGGGCCGTGTTTTGCATGTGGCCTGCAGCCACAGGTTATCATGAAAACCCTTGCAGCAGAGGGTTGGGTGCATCAGTTTTGGTCTTGCAAGCAGGCACAGCAGAAGGCTCTGCAGAGCTCAACCTGTGTAAGACAACACAGGGCCAAGCGGAGCCAAAAGACTGGCACCCTCAGAGTACACGGTGGTGCAGTCGCCCACGGCAAGCGGTCACGGATTATCTTTGTTTTCGCTGCTGCAATTTGGTTTGGACTTTCCTGGGTCACTGCCTCCTCAATGAACAGTGTGGACACTGCTGCACTACAGTATATACTGTATGTATGCAAACAGTATGTATGTTTATATAGAGTATGTATGTATGCATACAGTTTGTATAATATATGAATATATACATTATGTATGAGTAGTGTTGAGCTATACCGTCCGATACTTGAAAGTATCGGTATCGGAAAGTATCGGCCGATACCGGCAAAGTATCGGATCTAATCCGATACCGATACCCGATACCAATACAAGTCAATGGGACTCAAGTATCGGACGGTATCCCTGATGGTTCCCAGGGTCTGAAGGAGAGGAAACTCTCCTTCAGGCCCTGGGATCCATATTAATGTGTAAAATAAAGAATTAAAATAAAAAATATTGATATACTCACCTCTCCGACGCAGCCTGCACGTTACCGAGGGAACCGGCAGCCTTCTTTGCTTAAAATGCACGCGTTTACTGCCTTCCGTGACGTCACGGCTTCTGATTGGTCACGTGCCGCCCATGTGACCGCGACGCGACCAATCACAAGCCGTGACGTAATTTTCAGGTCCTGAATATCAATATTTTTTACTTTAATTCTTTATTTTACACATTATATCGATCCCGATACCCGATACAACAAAAGTATCGGATCTCGGTATCGGAATTCCGATACCGCAAATATCGGCCGATACCCGATACTTGCGGTATCGGAATGCTCAACACTATGTATGAGTGTATACAGTATGTGTATGAATACAGTATGTTTGAGTGTATATAGTATGCATGTATATGTACAGTATGCATTCAGAATGTATGTATATATACAGTACGTATGAGTGTATATAGTATGTACACAGTATGTATGTATACAGTAGGTATGAGTATATACAGTATGTATGAGTGTATACAGCATGTATACATACAGTATGTTTGAGTGTATGCAGTATGTATGAGTGTATACAGTATGTATGTATACTGTATATACAGAATGTATAAGTGTACATAGTATGTATATGCGCAGTATGTATGAGTGTATACGGTATGCATAAATACATAATGTATGAGTGTATACAGCATGTATGCGTATATACAGTATGAGTGTATACAGTATGTATATATACAGAATGTATGAGTGTATACAGTATGTGCGAGTGTACACAGTATGTATGTTGTAATGTAGTGGTGTGCACGCTGTGTAGTGATGAGTCAGTGACCCAGGAAAGTTCAAACTAAAACATAGGTTTAATGTAAAAAACTCACAAACAAAAGAAAAGATATCCTCTGGATCGCAGCCGAGAAACAAAACAGCCCATAAATGCGTCCGTTGCCGAGGGCGACCATACCACCGTATTACGCTGCAGGGTGCCAGGAGTTCGCTCCACTGGGCTCTGTGTTCCCTCACACAGGCAGAGCTTTTGCAGAGCTGTCTGCTCTTCACCATGCAAACTCCACAAAGACACACCCAACCCTCTGCTGCATGGGCGTTTACAATAACCTGTGGCCTTTGGCCACATGGAACACCCGTAACGGGGGAGGACATAGACCAACCCCACTACCTTCCTGTAGTCCATTTCAAAAATAAAAGCCCGGAGCAGGTTTTCTAAAATCTGCCTTGAACAAAATAGCTTGTCAAAGCCAACACTCACTTTTATTCTGCATTGCAATCACAGCTATGCCTGTAACTGCAATGCACTCCCCTGGCCTCTATATACCGTAAATACTCGAGTATAAGCCGACCCGAGTATAAGCCGAGACCCCTAATTTTGCCACAAAAAACTGGGAAAACTTAATGACTCGAGTATAAGCCTAGGGTGAGAAATGCAGCAGCTATTTCAAAAATAAAAATAGATACCAATAAAAGTAAAATTAATTGAGACATCAGTAGCTTAAGTGTTTTTGAATATCTATATTGAATCAGGAGCCCCATATACATGAACTGCTCCATACAGTTCATGATGGGCCCCATAAGATGCTCCATACAAAATATGCCCCATATAATGCTACATAAAGTTTATGATGGGCCCCATAACATGCTCCATAGAAACATTTGCCCCATATAGTGCTTCATTAAGGTTGATTATGGCCCCATAATAATCCCAACTCTAACCCTAACTTTAGCCCCAACCCTAGCCCTAACCCTAACTTTAGCCCCAACCCTAACACTAACCCTAGCCCTAACCCTAATTGGAAAATGGAAATACATACATTTTTTTATTTTATTATTTTTTCCTAACTAAGGGGGTGATAAAGGGGGGTTATTTACTATTTTTTTATTTTGATCTTTGTGATAGGATCTCACACTGACAAAAATAAAACAAGAGGAAGAATCTTCCTCTGCCGGCATGCGCCCGCCATTTTCTTCCCGGAGGAAGATGCCGGCAGCCAGGAGAAGCAGGAGGACCCAGGGACACTGGTAAATATAACAGGGTCCCCGATCCCCAAATTTCTTTGTCCTCTGATGTGCGATCACATCAGAGGACAGAGAATAACACACTGCATTTTTTTTTGCAGTCGCCGTTAAACTGTTATTTACCGGCGATCACAAAACAGGGGTCGGTAAAAACAGACCCCGATCATGTTCTTTGGGGTCTCGGCTACCCCCGGCAGCCGAAACCCCAAAGATCTTCCGGGTGCTGGCCGGCGGGCGCACTGCGCATGCGCCCGCCATTTTTTTGCCGGAAGAAGATGGCGGCACACATGGGGAACCACGAGGAGCACCGGGGGAGACAGGTGAGTATCGGGGGGCGATTGGGAACCCCATTTCTCTGTCCTTTGATGTACAATCACATCGGAGGACAGAGAAATTAATTGGCAAATCGCTTTTTTTTTGCGACCGCTGGTAAACTGTTAATTACAGGAGATCGCAAATCCGGGGTCGGCAACCGAGACCCCAGAGAAAATCCAACTCTGGGGGGCGCTATACACTTTTTCCACAGCGCCGTTAAGTAACGGTGCTGTGGTTTAAGTACCCTTAACTGCTGCCGTTAAAAGGCATATCGGCGGTTGTTAAGGGGTTAAAAGTTCCTCCATATTGTCAGCCGGCTTGAGCTGCAGCGTTGCAGGCCTAATAACCGACATGAAGCACACTTTGGGGTATGCCTCAGTTCACACTGCTCGCATTCTCCACCATATGTAGTCCAGCGGTGTCCACGCTGTGCAGTGATGAGGCAGTGACCCAGGAAAGTTCAAAGTAAATGTAGGTTTAATGTCCAAAACTCAAACAAAAAAAAGGGTATCCTCCGGATCTCAGCCGAGAAACAAAACAGTCCATAAATGTGTCTGGTTGCCGAGGGCAACCGCACCACCATAGTACGCTGCCGGGTGCCAGGAGTTCACTCTGCTGGACTCTGTGTTCTCTCACACAGACAGAGCTTTTGCAGAGCTGTCTGCTCTACAACATGCAAACTCCACACTGACACACCCAATCCTCTGCTGCAAGGATTTTTACAATAACCTGTGGCCTTCGGTCACATGGAAAGCCTGGAGCAGGGGAGGAAACGGACCAACCCCACTACCTTCCTGTAGTCAGTTTCAAAATAAAAACCCAGAGCAGGTTTTCTAAAAAACTGCCTTGGACGAAATAGCTTGCACAAAGCCAACAGTCACTTTTATTCTGCTCTGCAATCACAGCTATGCCTTTGACTGCAATGCACTCTCCTGGCCTCAATATGCTTGTGTGCACATCCTGGGGGACATATAGTGACCCTTGCATATGACCCCAGTCGCTGCCTCCCAATGTATGCAGTATGTATGCATACACACACAGATTCATGTAATATTCTATTTAGAAAAAATGACTTCAGAAGTGCACATGGACATGGCACCTCTCCTTTCGCAATGGTTTGTCACTATTATCACGGCTTTTTCTGTTGTACATATGTGACCTGGCGTTAGTGAGGAGTGCCGATAAATAATGAGTGGGTTGTGAGGTTGTATGGCCTTGTACATGTATGTACATATTATAGTTGCTCAATTCAGAGACCGTTGGGAGGAGGACACTTACATTGTAAAGTCTTGTACATAATATACAGTATATAAAAGAATTGTGTCAGCGCTGCAACACCAGAGGAAAAAAGTCATCTAATGAGCCTCGCTCATGCTGGAGTCTGGTTAGGTGGATTCATAACTGGCTCAGTGATCATACTTAGTGGTAATAAATTGCTGAACATCTAATTGGAAGATTGTTTCAAGGGGCACAATAAGGCTCTGTCCTGGCCCCAGTGTTACAAGTGGGGTACCACAAGGCCCTGTCCGTTCTTCTGTGGTGTTCAACATTTTTATAAATGATGTAAATCAGGGAACTGAAGGTAAATTAATCAAATTTGCAGAAAATGAAAAGCTAGGAGGGATAGCTAACAACAGAGAAAGGATTCAGAAGGATCTAGATAAGCTTGAACAATGGGCAGTGACTAATAGAATGGTATTTAACAGGGAGAAATGCAAGATTCTACATCTGGGCAAGAAAAACAAAAATAACATCTATAGAATGAGAGGAATGGAACTAAGCAACAGCATGTGTGAAAAAGACTTGGATATACTAATAGATGACAGATTGCACATGAGTCAACAGTGTGATGCAGCCACAAAAAGGTAAATACAATTCTAAGCTGTATTAAGAGAGGCACAGAGTCTAGATCACATGAAGTAATTATGCCCCCTACTCCTCCTTGGTCAGTTCTCATCTGGAATACTGAGTCCAGTTCTACGCTCTACATTTAAAAGAAAAAGAAAAAAAAAAGGCATTGAAAATCTGGAGCAAATTCAGAGAAGAGCGACCAGGATGGTGAGCGGACTGCAAAGCATGTCCTACGAGAAACGGTTAAAGGATCTGGGAATGTTTAGCTGCAAAAAAGTAGACAGAGGAGACTTAATAGCTGTCTACAAATATCTCAAGGGCTGTCACAGGGTAGAAGGATCATCATTATTCTCATTTACACATGGGAACACTAGAAGCAGTGGAATGAAACATAAATGGGGAAGATATTGACAGTGAGGGTGATCAATGAGTGGAACAGGAGACCAAGAGAGGTGGTCAGTTCTCCAATGGAAGTCTTCAACAGAGGCTGGACAAACATCTATCTGAGATGGTTTAGTGACTCCTGCATTAAGCAGGGGTTTGGACACGATGACCCTGGAGGTTCCTTCCAACTCTAACTTTCTAGGATACTATGATCAATTATTTTTTTGCAATACTGTGGACCTTTTGCCTCCTTCTCTTACATGCAGTGGTGAACTATGTCCTGAACATGTCACCAATCTTCTAATTAAATCTATTTCTAAAGATACAATTGACCTCAAATTCTCCCAATCCAATCCACACAAGCAAATAAATCACCATAGATGTCCATAAATTATGTGTATTTATGAGAAATGACACAAGGAAAAAGTAAGTATTGACCACATGAAGAAAAAGAGGAGCAAAAAGTCCTGGAAAGTACTGACACCAGCTGAAATGGCTCTAACTGGGTGTAAAATTAGAAAATTCAACAGATACAAGTCCGACCACCTAAACTTTATGGAGGAGTGAAGAAAAGAAAGCCATTTTTGAAAGCCATAGGAGCTCCCAGGTAGGGGGCACAGCTGGTATATGGAAGAGTGGGCTCTGGTCGAATGACTTCAAAAGAAAACTTTTTTGGGCTTAATGGAACACACTGTGTGTGGCACAAAGTTAACACTGCACATCACCCTGAAAACACCATCCTCACGGTCACACATGGTGGTGGTAACATCCAGCAATCGGGATGCTTTTCTTCCACAGGGGCAGGAAAGCTGGTCAGAGGTGATGGGAATATGGATGGAGCTAAATATAGGGCAATCCTGGAGGAAAACCTGTAAGAGGATGCAGGAGACTTGAGACTGGGGTGTAGGTTCACCTTCCAGCAGGACAACGACCCTCAACATCCTGCCAGAGCTACAATGGACGGTTTAGATCCGAGCACATTCCTGCGTGACCAGCGCAATCACTGTCCAGACCCAAATCCCAGAGAAGCTGTGACAAGATGTGAAAATTACCGATCACCGATGTCTCCATCCAATGTCACTGAGCGAGAGCTAGTGTGCAAAGAAGGGAAAAAATGTCACCTCTAGATGTGCAAAGCCGTAGAGACAGACCCCAAAAGATTGCAAAGAAAGGTGGGAGAGACAGACCCCAAAAGACTGCAGAGAAAGGAGGAGAGACAGACCCCAAAAGACTGCAGAGAAAGGTAGAGAGACAGACCTCAAAAGACTGCAGGGAAAGGTGGAGAGACAGACCCCAAAAGACTGCAGAGAAAGGAGGGAGACAGACCCCAAAAGACTGCAGAGAAAGGTGGAGAGACAGACCCCAAAAGACTGCAGAGAAAGGTGGTCCTATGTAAGGGGTATGCTGGGGGGCTCAGTTATGCCCTGCATCCTTTCACGTTCCTTCCTAATAAAGCGGGTACGTTTTAATGTGTAAAATGGTGTGTTATCCGGTACTGTATTATTGTGTAGTAATATGCTAAACAATGTTATGATGTCTGCGTTCTGTGTCAGTTATGTGTCTTTATGGACTAGAGATAGAGATAGGGAGATACAGTGTTAGAGTAAGATATAGTAATGATAAGGGATAATATATGGTTTGGTACAGTGGGGGGCGCTGTAGATTAGAAGGTAAGATAAGGTTGGGATAAGAACTGGTTAAAAATAGGGGATTTGCGAGTCGGGAGTGGCCAGAGTAGTGTCAGTTGAGACACTGGGAGGGGCCAGAGTAGTGTCAGTTGAGACACTGGGAGGGGCCAGAGTAGTGACAGTTGAGACACTGGGAGGGGCCAGAGTAGTGACAGTTGAGACACTGGGAGGGGCCAGAGTAGTGACAGTTGAGACACTGGGAGGGGCCAGAGTAGTGACAGTTGAGACACTGGGAGGGGCTAGAGTAGTGACAGTTAAGACACTGGGAGGGGCCAGAATAGTGACAGTTGAGGCACCTGGAGGGGCCAGTGTAGTGACAGTTGAGACACTGGGAGGGGCCAGAGTAGTGACAGTTGAGACACTGGGAGGGGCCAGAGTAGTGACAGTTACGACACTGGGAGGGGCCAGAGTAGTGACAGTTGAGACACTGAGAGGGGCCAGAGTAGTGACAGTTGAGACACTGGGAGGGGCCAGAGTAGTGACAGTTAAGACACTGGGAGGGGCCAGAGTAGTGACAGTTGAGACACTGGGAGGGGCCAGAGTAGTGACAGTTAAGACACTGGGAGGGGCCAGAGTAGTGACAGTTGAGACACTGAGAGGGGCCAGAGTAGTGACAGTTGAGACACTGGGAGGGGCCAGAGTAGTGACAGTTAAGACACTGGGAGGGGCCAGAGTAGTGACAGTTGAGACACCTGGAGGGGCCAGTATAGTGACAGTTGAGACACTGGGAGGGGCCAGAGTAGTGACAGTTAAGACACTGGGAGGGGCCAGAGTAGTGACAGTTGAGACACCTGGAGGGGCCAGTATAGTGACAGTTGAGACACTGGGAGGGGCCAGAGTAGTGACAGTTAAGACACTGGGAGGGGCCAGAGTAGTGACAGTTGAGACACTGGGAGGGGCTAGAGTAATGACAGTTGAGACAACTGGAGGGGCCAGAGCAGTGACAGTTGAGACACTGGGAGGGGCGAGAGTAGTGACAGTTGAGACACTGAGAGGGGCCAGAGTAGTGACAGTTGAGACACTGGGAGGGGCCAGAGTAGTGACAGTTAAGACACTGGGAGGGGCCAGAGTAGTGACAGTTGAGACACCTGGAGGGGCCAGTATAGTGACAGTTGAGACACTGGGAGGGGCCAGAGTAGTGACAGTTAAGACACTGGGAGGGGCCAGTATAGTGACAGTTGAGACACTGGGAGGGGCCAGAGTAGTGACAGTTAAGACACTGGGAGGGGCCAGAGTAGTGACAGTTGAGACACCTGGAGGGGCCAGTATAGTGACAGTTGAGACACTGGGAGGGGCCAGAGTAGTGACAGTTGAGACACTGGGAGGGGCTAGAGTAATGACAGTTGAGACAACTGGAGGGGCCAGAGCAGTGACAGTTGAGACACTGGGAGGGGCGAGAGTAGTGACAGTTGAAACACTGGGAAGGGCCAGAGTAGTGACAGTTGAGACACTGACAGGGGCCAGAGTAGTGACAGTTAAGACACTGGGAGGGGCCAGAGTAGTGACAGTTGAGACACTGGAAGGGGCCAGAATAGTGACAGTTGAGACACCTTGGGGGGCCAGAGTAGTAACAATTGAGACACTGGGAGGGGCCAGAGTAGTGACAGGTGAGACACTGGGAGGGGCCAGAGTAGTGACAATTGAGACACTGGGTGGGGCCAGAGTAGTGACAGTTAAGACACTGGGAGGGGTCAGAGTAGTGACAGTTGAGACACTGGGAGGGGCTAGAGTAATGAAAGTTGAGACACCTGGAGGGGCCAGTGTAGTGACAGTTGAGACACTGGGAGGTGCGAGAGTAGTGACGGTTGAGACACCTGGAGGGGCCAGAGTAGTGACAATTGAGACACTGGGAGGGGCCAGAGTAGTGACAGTTGAGACACTGGGAGGGGCCAGAGTAGTGACAATTGAGACACTGGGAGGGGCCAGAGTAGTGACAGCTAAGACACTGGGAGGGGCCAGAGTAGTGACAGATAAGACACTGGGAGGGGCCAGAGTAGTGACAGTTGAGACACTGGGAGGGGCCAGAGTAATGACAGTTGAGACACCTGGAGGGGCCAGTGTAGTGACAGTTGAGACATTGGGAGGTGCCAGAGTAGTGACAGTTAAGACACTGGGAGGGGCCAGAGTAGTTACAGTTGAGACACTGGGAGGGGCCAGAGTAGTGACAGTTGAGACACTGGGAGGTGCCAGAGTAGTGACAGTTGAGACACTGGGAGGGGCCAGAGTAGTGACAGTTGAGACACTGGGAGGGGCCAGAGTAGTGACAGTTGAGACACTGGGAGGTGCCAGAGTAGTGACAGTTGAGACACTGGGAGGGGCCAGAGTAGTGACAGTTGAGACACTGGGAGGGGCCAGAGTAGTGACTATTGAAACACTGGGAGGGTGTTATGATCCGGTGACCCTGGAGCCGCATGAGACGTTCTCTGGAGTAGGTGGAACCTGTACTGACTGCAAACCCTGAACTGACAGCGCAACTAGAAGTAGCCGTGGGATGTACCTAACACGTCCTAGACACGTCGACACAGCCGGAGGACTAAATACCCCTATAGATGGAAATGGGAATTCTATCTTGCCTCAGAGCAGAACCCCAAAGGATAGGCAGCCCCCCACAAATATTGACTGTGAGTATAAGAGGAAGGACATATGCAGACAGAAAGCAGAATTTAGCAAAAGAGGCACTTCTAGCTAAATAGAAAAGGATAGGACAGAATTCTCAGCGGTCAGTATTAAAACCCTAAAAATATCCACAGCAGAAAATACAAAATATTCTACATCTAACTAAAGACATAGAATGTATATCTGCCTCTCCAGAGAATCCAGCATGACTGAAAAATCCAAACAAAGTCTAAGCTGGACAAAAACACAATTAATTGCACTGAGATGTAAAGCACACAGTATATGTGCTACAGGGACAAAAAACAGACACCTATCTTAGCTGAATTGATAGCAGGGCATGAGGAGCCAGACAGAGATGCAATCCCTCCAAGAACAATGGACAACTGGCATGGAGTCATGGATCCTGCACACCTAAATACCTAGCAGAGCTGCAATCAGCAGAAACACCTGCCCTGGATTACAACCCAGAGACAACTGCACTACCACCAAGAACCACCGGAGGGAGCCCAAGAGCAGAATTCACAACAGTACCCCCCCCCTTGAAGAGGGGTCACCGAACCCTCATCAGAGCCCCCAGGCCGATCAGGACGAGCCAGATGAAAGGCACGGACCAAATCAGCAGCATGGACATCAGAGGCAAAAACCCAAGAATTATGCTCCTGGCCATAACCCTTCCATTTGACCAGATACTGAAGCTTCCGCCTCGAAAAACGAGAATCCAAAATCTTCTCAACCACATACTCCAACTCCCTATCAACCAACACAGGGGCAGGAGGATCAACAGAGGGAACAACGGGCACCACATATTTCCGCAACAAAGATCTATGGAAAACATTATGGATGGCAAAAGAGGCCGGAAGGGCCAAACGAAAAGACACGTGATTGATAATCTCAGAAATCCTACAAGGACCAATAAACCGAGGCTTAAATTTAGGAGAAGAAACCTTCATAGGAACATGATGGGAAGACAACCAGACCAAATCCCCAACCCGAAGCCGGGAACCAACACACCGACGACGGTTAGCAAAACGTTGAGCATCCTCCTGAGACAACACCAAATTGTCCACCACATGAGCCCATATCTGCTGCAACCTGTCAACGACAGAATCCACACCAGGACAATCAGAAGGCTCAACCTGCCCTGAAGAAAAACGAGGATGAAAACCAAAATTACAAAAGAAGGGTGAAACCAAGGTAGCCGAACAAGCCCGATTATTAAGGGCAAACTCGGCCAATGGCAAGAAAGCCACCCAATCATCCTGATCAGCAGACACAAAGCATCTCAAATAAGTTTCCAAAGTCTGATTAGTTCGCTCGGTCTGGCCATTTGTCTGAGGATGAAATGCGGAAGAAAAAGACAAATCAATGCCCAGCCTAGCACAAAAGGCTCGTCAAAACCTAGAAACAAACTGGGAACCTCTGTCAGACACAATATTCTCCGGAATGCCATGCAAACGAACCACATGCTGAAAAAACAACGGAACCAAATCAGAAGAGGAAGGCAATTTAGGCAAAGGCACCAAATGAACCATCTTGGAGAACCGGTCACAAACCACCCAGATAACCGACATCCTCTGGGAAACCGGAAGATCTGAAATAAAATCCATAGAAATATGCGTCCAAGGCCTCTCAGGGACCGGCAAAGGCAAAAGCAACCCACCAGCACGGGAACAACAAGGCTTGGCCCACGCACAAGTCCCACAGGACTGCACAAAAGAACGCACATCACGCGACAAAGAAGGCCACCAAAAGGACCTACCAACCAAATCTCTGGTACCAAAAATACCAGGATGGCCAGCCAACACAGAACAATGAACCTCAGAAATCACTCTACTAGTCCATCTATCAGGAACAAACAGTTTCCCCAGTGGACAGCGGTCAGGTTTGTCAGCCTGAAATTCCTGAAGAACCCGTCATAAATCAGGGGAAATGGCAGAAAGGACCACCCCTTCCTTCAGAATGCCGACCGGTTCAAGGACCTCAGGAGAATCAGGCAAAAAACTCCTAGAGAGGGCATCAGCCTTAATATTCTTAGAACCAGGAAGATACGAGACAACGAAATCAAAACGGGAGAAAAACAGGGATCATCGAGCCTGTCTAGGATTTTGCCGTTTGGCAGACTCGAGGTAAATCAGATTTTTATGATCGGTCAAGACCACAATACGGTGCTTGGCTCCCTCAAGCCAATGTCGCCATTCCTCAAACGCCCACTTCATAGCCAACAACTCCCGATTGCCGACATCATAATTGCGTTCAGCAGGCGAAAACTTACGGGAAAAGAAAGCACAAGGTTTCATCAAGGAACCATCAGAATTCCTCTGAGACAAAACGGCCCCTGCCCCAATCTCAGAAGCGTCAACCTCAACTTGAAACGGAAGAGAAACATCCGGCTGACGCAACACCGGGGTCGAAGTAAATCGGCGTTTAAGCTCCTGAAAGGCAGAGACAGCCGCAGAGGACCAATTCGTCACATCAGCGCCTTTCTTCGTCAAATCGGTCAGGGGTTTAACCACACTGGAGAAGTTAGCAATGAAACGGCGATAAAAATTAGCAAAGCCCAAAAATTTCTGAAGGCTCTTCATGGAAGTTTGCTGAATCCAATCATGAATGGCCTGAACCTTAACCGGATCCATCTCTATAGATGAAGGAGAAAAAATGAAGCCCAAAAAAGAAACCTTCTGCACTCCAAAGAGACACTTAGACCCCTTCACAAATAAAGCATTATCACGAAGGATCTGAAATACCATCCTGACCTGTTTCACATGAGACTCCTAATCATCGGAAAAAATCAAAATGTCATCCAAATATACAATCATGAATTTATCAAGATAACTCCGGAAGATATCATGCATGAAGGACTGAAACACAGATGGAGCATTAGAGAGCTTGAATGGCATCACAAGGTATTCAAAATGGCCTTCGGGCGTATTAAACGCAATCTTCCATTCATCACCCTGCTTAATACGAACTAGATTATATGCCCCTCGAAGGTCAATCTTAGTAAACCAACTAGCCCCCTTAATCCTAGCAAACAAATTGGAAAGCAAAGGCAAGGGGTATTGAAACTTGACCGTGATCTTATTCAAGAGGCGATAATCAATACAGGGTCTCAAGGAGCCATCCTTCTTAGCAACAAAAAAAAATCCCGCTCTGTTGTGGATTCTGTTTTTGGGCTCCCTCTGGTGGTTACAAGTGGTACTGGGTGACTTTGGTGGGTTGCGGTCTCTGGTTTCCACCTGTCCATCATAGGCTGGGTGTTTCCTATTTAACTTGGCTTTCCTGTCATTCCCTTGCCGGCTATCAATGTAATCAGAGTGTCTCTGTTTGCCTCTGCTACCTGCTCCTATAATCTGCTGGACAAGCTAAGTTCTGATTTTCCTGTTTTTTGTGTTCTGCCTTATCATGTTTTTAGTCCAGCTTGCATACATATGTATCTTTGCTACTGGTTGCTCTAGTGGGCTGAAATTACTCCCCATGTACCATGAGTTGGCACATGGGTCCCAGTAATTTCAGGATGGTTTTTTTGAAGAAAGGGTTTTTCGCTGACCGCCTAGATCTCTTTTGTATCCTTCTGCTATCTAGCTTTAGCGGGCCTCATTTTGCTAAAACTGTTTTCATACCTACGTATGTGCCTTCCTCTTAATTCACCGTCATTATATGTGGGGGGCTGCTATCCCTTTGGGGTCTTTCTCTAGGAGGCAAGAGAGGTCTGCTTATTCATCTTCTAGGGGAAGTTAGTTCTCCGGCTGGCGCAAGACATCTAGAGTCCCCGTAGGAACGTTCCCCGGCTGCTGATAGTGTTTGTGTTAAGTTCAGGATCGCGGTCAGCTCAGGTTCCATCACCCTAGAGCTTGTCCTATTTTTGTGCTTGCCCTTTTGGTGATTCCCTGCCATTGGAATCATGACAGTACAGCCGGCCTGAAAGTGTTAATTGTTTGGGCTGAAGCAGTAGAAAAAGAAGTGTTGAGGGGGATTTTTTTTTTTTTTCTCTTTCCTCAGAGTTTTGCTGCCTAGCCCTTAATTGCTGTCTAGCTGCTTCTTACCTCCTCTTAACCCTTGAATGGCTCTGACCTTAGCTGTTTAACATGGATGTCCAGAGTTTGGCTTCCAGCCTGAATAAGCTTGCTGCTAAGGTTCAAAACATACAGGATTTTGTTGTTCACACTCCTATGTCTGAACCTAGAATTCCTATTCCAGAGTTTTTTTCTGGAGATAGATCTACCTTCTTGAATTTCAGGAACAATTGCAAATTGTTTCTTTCTTTGAAATCTCGCTCCTCTGGAGACCCTGCTCAGCAGGTCAAGATTGTTATATCTTTCCTGCGGGGCGACCCTCAGAATTGGGCATTTGCATTGGCACCAGGGGATCCTGCATTGCTCAGTGTGGATGCGTTTTTTCTGGCACTGGGATTGCTCTATGAGGAACCTAACCTGGAGATTCAGGCTGAAAAGGCTTTATTAGCCCTCTCTCAGGGGCATGATGAAGCGGAAGTATATTGTCAAAAATTTCGGAAATGGTCGGTGCTTACTCAGTGGAATGAGTGCGCCCTGGCTGCAAACTTCAGAGATGGTCTTTCTGAGGCCATTAAGGATATTATGGTGGGGTTCCCTGCGCCTACAGGTCTGAATGAGTCTATGGCTATGGCCATTCAGATTGATCGGCCTTTATGGGAGCGCAAACCTGTGCACCAGTTGGCGGTGTCTTCTGAACAGGCACCTGAGACTATGCAGTGTGATAGAATTCAGTCCAGAAGTGAACGGCAAAATTATAGGCGGAAAAATGGATTGTGTTTTTATTGTGGTGATTCAGCTCATGTTATATCAGCATGCTCTAAACGCACAAAAAAGGTTGATAAATCTTTTGCCATTAGTACTCTGCAGTCTAAGTTCATTTTGTCTGTAACTCTGATTTGTTCACTGTCATCCATTTCCGTCGATGCCTATGTGGATTCGGGCGCTGCCCTGAGTCTTATGGATTGGTCATTTGCCAAACGCTGCGGTTTTAGTCTGGAGCCTCTGGAAGTTCCTATTCCTTTGAAGGGAATTGACTCTACACCATTGGTTATGAATAAACCGCAGTACTGGACACAAGTGACCATGCGCATGACTCCCGTTCATCAGGAGGTGATTCGCTTCCTTGTACTGTATAATTTACATGATGTACTAGTGCTTGGTCTGCTGTCATGATCTCCATGGCCAGAGAACTAGCATAAGCCTCAATAGGAACAAGCTCTTGGAAGATGTAACTATACTGACCATGAACTAAACCTACCGCATCATCTAGAAGTAGCCAGGTAGCATGTCCTACTTTTTATCCCTATATGCCCAGCGCCGGCCGGAGAACTAAATAATGCTAGCAGAGGGAAATATAAGACCTGACTCACCTCTAGAGAAATGCCCAAAAAGGAGACAGAGGCCCCCCACATATATTGGCGGTGATATGAGATGAAACAACAAACGCAGCAGGAAAATAGTTTTAGCAAATTTGAGGTCCGCTTTCTAGATAGCAGAAGACAGAAAGCATACTTTCATGGTCAGTAGAAAACCCTAACAAAACACATCCAGAAATTACTTTAGGACTCTGGCATTAACTCATAATACCAGAGTGGCAATTCCTGATCAACAAGAGCTTTCCAGACACAGTAACGAAACTGCAGCTGTGAACTGGAACCAAAATACAAAAACAAAACATGGACGAATGTCCAACTTATCTAGTAGATGTCTGGGAGCAGGAACAAGCACAGAGAGGCTTCTGATAACATTGTTGACCGGCAAGCATCTAACAGAGAAGCCAGATTATATAGCGACACCCAGATCTAATCAGAACAGGTGAACAGGGAAGATGATGTCACAAGTTCAATTCCACCAGTAGCCACCGGGGGAGCCCAGAATCCAAATTCACAACAGTACCCCCCCCTCAAGGAGGGGGCACCGAACCCTCACCAGAACCACCAGGGCGATCAGGATGGGCCCTATGAAAGGCACGAACCAGATCAGAGGCATGAACATCAGATGCAGTGACCCAAGAATTGTCCTCCTGGCCGTATCCCTTCCACTTGACCAGATACTGGAGTCTCCGTCTGGAAACACGGGAGTCTAGGATTTTTTCCACAACGTACTCCAACTCACCCTCAACCAACACCGGAGCAGGAGGCTCAACGGAAGGCACAATCGGTGCCTCATACCTGCGCAATAACGACCGATGAAAAACGTTATGAATAGAAAAGGATGCAGGGAGGTCCAAACGGAAGGAAACAGGGTTAAGAATCTCCAATATTTTATACGGACCGATGAACCGAGGCTTAAACTTAGGAGATGAGACCCTCATAGGGACAAAACGAGAAGACAACCACACCAAATCTCCAACACAAAGCCGAGGACCAACACGACGGTGACGGTTGGCAAAAAGCTGAGTCTTCTCCTGGGACAACTTTAAATTGTCCATCACCTGCCCCCAGATATGATGCAATCTCTCCACCACCGCATCCACTCCAGGACAATCCGAGGATTCCATCTGACCGGAGGAAAATCGAGGGTGGAACCCCGAATTACAGAAAAACGGGGACACCAAAGTGGCAGAGCTGGCCCGATTATTGAGGGCGAACTCCGCCAATGGCAAAAAAGCAACCCAATCATCCTGGTCAGCAGACACAAAACACCTCAGATATGTCTCCAGGGTCTGATTAGTCCGCTCGGTCTGGCCATTAGTCTGAGGGTGAAAAGCAGACGAAAAAGACAAATCTATGCCCATCCTAGCACAGAATGCCCGCCAAAATCTAGACACAAATTGGGTTCCTCTGTCAGAAACGATATTCTCAGGAATACCATGCAAACGAACAACATTTTGAAAAAACAGGGGCACCAACTCGGAAGAAGAAGGCAATTTGGGCAGGGGAACCAAATGGACCATCTTAGAAAAACGGTCACACACCACCCAGATGACAGACATCTTCTGAGAAACAGGCAGATCTGAAATAAAATCCATCGAGATGTGTGTCCAAGGCCTCTTAGGAATAGGCAAGGGCAACAATAATCCACTAGCCCGAGAACAACAAGGCTTGGCCCGAGCACAAACGTCACAAGACTGCACAAAGCCTCGCACATCTCGTGACAGGGAAGGCCACCAGAAGGATCTTGCCACCAAATCCCTGGTACCAAAAATTCCAGGATGACCTGCCAATGCAGAAGAATGTACCTCAGAGATGACTCTACTGGTCCAATCATCAGGAACAAACAACCTATCAGGCGGACAACGATCCGGTCTATCCGCCTGAAACTCCTGCAAGGCCCGCCGCAGGTCTGGAGAAACGGCTGACAAGATAACTCCCTCCTTAAGAATACCTGTGGGGTCAGAGTTGCCGGGTGAATCAGGCTCAAAACTCCTAGAAAGGGCATCCGCCTTAACATTCTTAGAACCCGGTAGGTACGATACCACAAAATTAAACCGAGAGAAAAATAATGACCAGCGCGCCTGTCTAGGATTCAGGCGCCTGGCGGTCTCAAGATAGATCAAATTTTTGTGGTCAGTCAATACCACCACCTGATGTCTGGCCCCCTCGAGCCAATGGCGCCACTCCTCAAACGCCCACTTCATGGCCAAAAGCTCCCGATTCCCAACATCATAATTCCGCTCAGCGGGCGAAAATTTACGGGAAAAGAAGGCACAAGGCCTCATCACGGCGCAGTCAGAACTTTTCTGCGACAACACTGCCCCAGCCCCGATCTCAGAAGCGTCGACCTCAACCTGAAAAGGAAGAGTCACATCAGGCTGACGCAACACAGGGGCAGAAGAAAAACGGCGCTTAAGCTCCTGAAAGGCCTCCACAGCATCAGGGGACCAATTAGCAACATCAGCACCCTGTCTAGTCAAATCGGTCAATGGCTTAACGACATCCGAAAAACCAGAAATAAATCGACGATAAAAGTTGGCAAAGCCCAAAAATTTCTGAAGACTTTTAAGAGAAGAGGGCTGCGTCCAATCACAAATAGCTTGAACCTTGACAGGATCCATCTCAATGGAAGAGGGAGAAAAAATATATCCCAAAAAGGAAATTCTCTGAACCCCAAAAACGCACTTAGAACCCTTGACTGTTGTGAATTTGGATTCTGGGCTCCCCCGGTGGCCGCTTGTGGAATTGGACTTGTCATCCTCTTTCCTGTTTCACCTGGTTCCATCAGTAGTGGGTGTCGCTATTTAAGCTCATTTCTCTGGTGGTTTCTTGCCGGTCAACAATGTTATCTGATGCCTCTCAGTGCTTGTTCCTGCTTCTAGACTACTACTAGATAAGTTGGACTTTTGTCCATGTTTTGTTTTGCCTATTTGTTCCAGTTCACAGCTGAAGTTTTGTTACTGTGTCTGGAAAGCTCTCGTTGATCAGGGATTGCTACTCTGGCGTTATGAGTTAATGCCAGAGTTTAAGGTAATCTCTGGATGGTGTTTTGTTAGTGTTTTTCTGCTGACCATGAAAGTATACTATCTGTCTTCTGCTATCTAGTAAGCGGACCTCAAATTTGCTAAGACTATTTTCCTGCTGCGTTTGTTGTTTCTTCTGAACTCACCGTCATTATATGTGGGGGGCTACTGTCTTCTTTGGAATATTTCTCTAGAGGTGAGCCAGGTCTTATATTTCCCTCTGCTAGCTATTTAGGTCTTAGGCCAGAGCTGGGCATCTAGCGATAAATAGGAAATGCTACCTGGCTATTTCTAGTTGCGCGGCAGGCTTAGTTCATGGTCAGTATAGTTCCATCTTCCGAGAGCTTGTCCCTCTATAGGCTTGCTATGATCTCTGCCTGCAGAGATCATGACAGTTTGACCGGCCCATAAAGTGTTAAAGACCCAGGTTGAGAAAGGAGAGTTATAAGAAGTCTGCTGGAATTTTTTTTTTTTTTTTCCTCCAGTCTGCCTTGCTGCAGTCTTTTTTCTCTCTCTCCTCCTAATCTCTGTATGGCTCTGTGTGCACCTGACAATAATGGATCTCCAGAGTGTAACTGCGGGTTTGAATAATCTCATCACGAAAGTACAAAATTTACAAGATTTTGTGGTACATGCTCCGGTATCTGAGCCGAGAATTCCTTTGCCGGAGTTCTTCACAGGGAATAGAGCTAGCTTCCAGAATTTCCGAAATAATTGTAAGCTTTATTTGTCCCTGAAGTCTCGTTCAGCTGGAGACCCTGCTCAGCAGGTTAGGATTGTGATTTCCTTGCTCAGGGGTGACCCTCAAGATTGGGCCTTCTCATTGCCAGCAGGGGATCCTGCGTTACGCGATGTGGATGCGTTTTTTCTGGCCTTGGGCTTGCTTTATGAGGAACCTCATTTGGAACTTCAGGCAGAAAAAACTTTGATGGCACTATCTCAGGGGCAAGACGAAGCTGAAGTTTTCTGCCAAAAATTCCGTAAATGGTCTGTGCTTACTCAGTGGAATGAGTGCGCCTTGGCGGCAACTTTCAGAGAAGGTCTCTCTGATGCCGTTAAGGATGTTATGGTGGGGTTCCCTGTGCCTGCAGGTCTGAATGAGTCCATGACAATGGCTATTCAGATTGATAGGCGTCTGCGGGAGCGCAAACCGGTGCACCATCTGGCGGTGTCTATGGAAAAGACGCCAGAAAGTATGCAGTGTGATAGAATTCTGTCCAGGAGCGAGCGACAGAATTTTAGACGGAAGAATGGATTGTGTTTCTATTGTGGGGATTCTACTCATGTTATATCAGCATGCTCTAGGCGTACAAAGAAGCTTGATAAGTCTGTTTCCATTGGCACCATTCAGTCTAAGTTTATTTTGTCTGTAACCCTGATTTGCTCTTTGTCATCCATTGCCACGGACGCCTATGTTGACTCTGGCGCCGCTCTGAGTCTTATGGATTGGTCCTTTGCCAATCGTTGTGGTTTTGATTTAGAGCCTTTGGAGACTCTTATTCCTCTGAAGGGGATTGACTCCACCCCATTGGCTAATAATAAACCACAATACTGGACACAAGTAACCATGCGTATCAATCCGGATCACCAGGAGATTATTCGTTTCCTGGTGCTGTATAATTTACATGACGATTTGGTACTGGGATTGCCATGGTTGCAGTCTCACAACCCAGTCTTGGACTGGAGAGCAATGTCTGTGTTGAGCTGGGGATGTAAGGGTATTCATGGGGACTTACCTTTGGTTTCTATTTCGTCGTCCATTCCCTCTGAAGTCCCTGAGTTCCTCTCTGATTATCAAGATGTCTTTGACGAACCCAAGCTTGGGTCGTTACCTCCGCACCGTGAGTGCGATTGTGCCATAGATTTGATACCGGGTTGTAAATATCCCAAGGGTCGTTTGTTTAATCTGTCTGTGCCGGAACATGCTGCTATGCGGGAATATATAAAGGAGTCTTTGGAAAAGGGACATATTCGTCCATCTTCTTCTCCCTTGGGAGCTGGGTTTTTCTTTGTCTCAAAAAAAGACGGCTCTTTGAGACCATGTATTGATTATCGGCTTCTGAATAAGATCACTGTTAAGTATCAATACCCATTGCCATTGCTTACTGATTTGTTTGCTCGTATAGAGGGTGCTAAGTGGTTCTCTAAGATTGATCTTCGTGGGGCGTATAATTTGGTGCGGATCAGGCAGGGGGATGAGTGGAAGACCGCATTTAATACGCCCGAGGGCCACTTTGAGTATTTGGTCATGCCTTTCGGTCTTTCTAATGCCCCTTCAGTTTTCCAGTCTTTTATGCATGATATTTTCCGCGATTTTCTGGATAAATTTATGATAATATATCTGGATGATATTCTGATTTTTTCTGATGACTGGGACTCTCATGTCCAGCAGGTCAGGAGAGTTTTTCAGGTTCTGCGGTCTAATTCTTTATGTGTGAAGGGGTCTAAGTGCGTTTTTGGGGTCCAGAAAATTTCCTTTTTGGGGTATATTTTTTCTCCCTCTTCCATTGAGATGGATCCCGTCAAGGTGCAAGCTATTTGTGACTGGACTCAGCCCTCCTCTCTTAAGGGTCTTCAGAGATTTTTGGGCTTTGCCAACTTTTACCGCCGATTTATTGCTGGTTTTTCGGATGTCGTTAAACCACTGACTGATTTGACCAGACAAGGCGCTGATGTTGCTAATTGGTCCCCTCATGCTGTAGAGGCCTTTCAGGAGCTTAAGCGCCGTTTTGCCTCTGCCCCTGTGTTGCGTCAGCCTGATGTGAATCTGCCTTTTCAGGTTGAGGTTGACGCTTCGGAGATCGGAGCTGGGGCAGTGTTGTCGCAGAAAGGTTCCGACTGCTCCGTCATTAGGCCTTGTGCCTTCTTTTCTCGCAAATTTTCGCCCGCAGAGCGGAATTATGATGTTGGGAATCGGGAGCTTTTGGCCATGAAGTGGGCGTTTGAGGAGTGGCGCCATTGGCTCGAGGGGGCTAGGCATCAGGTGGTGGTATTGACTGACCACAAAAATTTGATTTATCTTGAGACTGCCAGACGCCTGAATCCTAGACAGGCGCGCTGGTCTTTATTTTTTTCTCGCTTTAATTTTGTGGTGTCATACCTACCGGGTTCTAAGAATGTTAAGGCAGATGCCCTTTCTAGGAGTTTTGACCCGGACTCTCCTGGTAATTCTGAACCCACAGGTATCCTTAGGGAGGGAGTAATTTTGTCGGCCGTTTCTCCTGATCTGCGGCGGTCCTTGCAAGAGTTTCAGGCGGATAGACCGGATCGTTGTCCGCCTGATAGACTGTTTGTTCCGGATGATTGGACCAGCAGAGTCATCTCTGAGGTACATTCTTCTGCATTGGCAGGTCATCCCGGAATTTTTGGTACCAGGGATTTGGTGGCAAGATCCTTCTGGTGGCCTTCCCTGTCACGAGATGTGCGAGTCTTTGTGCAGTCATGTGACGTTTGTGCTCGGGCCAAGTCTTGTAGTTCTCGGGCTAGCGGACTGCTGTTGCCCTTGCCTATTCCTAAGAGGCCTTGGACACACATCTCGATGGATTTTATTTCAGATCTGCCTGTTTCCCAGAAGATGTCTGTCATCTGGGTGGTCTGTGACCGTTTCTCTAAAATGGTCCATTTGGTTCCTCTGCCCAAGTTGCCTTCTTCTTCTGAGTTGGTTCCTCTGTTTTTTCAGAATGTTGTCCGATTGCACGGTATTCCTGAGAATATTGTTTCTGACAGAGGTACCCAATTTGTGTCTAGATTTTGGCGGGCATTCTGTGCTAGGATGGGCATAGATTTGTCTTTTTCATCTGCTTTTCACCCTCAGACTAATGGCCAGACCGAGCGGACTAATCAGACCCTGGAGACATATCTGAGGTGTTTTGTCTCTGCTGACCAGGCTGATTGGGTTGCTTTTTTGCCATTGGCAGAGTTCGCCCTCAATAATCGGGCCAGCTCTTCCACCTTGGTGTCCCCGTTTTTCTGTAATTCGGGGTTTCACCCTCGATTTTCCTCCGGTCAGGTGGAATCCTCGGATTGTCCTGGAGTGGATGCGGTGGTGGAGAGATTGCATCACATCTGGGGGCAGGTTATGGACAATTTGAAGTTGTCCCAGGAGAAGACTCAGCGTTTTGCCAACCGTCATCGTCGTGTTGGTTCTCGGCTTTGTGTTGGAGATTTGGTGTGGTTGTCTTCTCGTTTTGTCCCTATGAGGGTCTCTTCTCCTAAGTTTAAACCTCGGTTCATCGGCCCTTATAGAATATTGGAGATTCTTAATCCTGTTTCTTTCCGTTTGGACCTCCCTGCGTCCTTTTCCATTCATAACGTTTTTCATCGGTCGTTATTGCGCAGGTATGAGGTACCTGTGGTACCTTCAGTTGAGCCTCCTGCTCCGGTGTTGGTTGAGGGTGAGTTGGAGTACGTTGTGGAGAAAATTTTGGACTCTCGTGTTTCCAGACGGAGACTCCAGTATCTGGTCAACTGGAAGGGTTACGGCCAGGAGGATAATTCTTGGGTCAATGCATCTGATGTTCATGCTTCTGATCTTGTTCGTGCCTTCCATAGGGCTCATCCTGGTCGCCCTGGTGGATCTGGTGAGGGTTCGGTGCCCCCTCCTTGAGGGGGGGGTACTGTTGTGAATTTGGATTCTGGGCTCCCCCGGTGGCCGCTTGTGGAATTGGACTTGTCATCCTCTTTCCTGTTTCACCTGGTTCCATCAGTAGTGGGTGTCGCTATTTAAGCTCATTTCTCTGGTGGTTTCTTGCCGGTCAACAATGTTATCTGATGCCTCTCAGTGCTTGTTCCTGCTTCTAGACTACTACTAGATAAGTTGGACTTTTGTCCATGTTTTGTTTTGCCTATTTGTTCCAGTTCACAGCTGAAGTTTTGTTACTGTGTCTGGAAAGCTCTCGTTGATCAGGGATTGCTACTCTGGCGTTATGAGTTAATGCCAGAGTTTAAGGTAATCTCTGGATGGTGTTTTGTTAGTGTTTTTCTGCTGACCATGAAAGTATACTATCTGTCTTCTGCTATCTAGTAAGCGGACCTCAAATTTGCTAAGACTATTTTCCTGCTGCGTTTGTTGTTTCTTCTGAACTCACCGTCATTATATGTGGGGGGCTACTGTCTTCTTTGGAATATTTCTCTAGAGGTGAGCCAGGTCTTATATTTCCCTCTGCTAGCTATTTAGGTCTTAGGCCAGAGCTGGGCATCTAGCGATAAATAGGAAATGCTACCTGGCTATTTCTAGTTGCGCGGCAGGCTTAGTTCATGGTCAGTATAGTTCCATCTTCCGAGAGCTTGTCCCTCTATAGGCTTGCTATGATCTCTGCCTGCAGAGATCATGACACTTGACACACAGAGAATTAGACCGCAAAACCTGAAAAACCCTCTTAACTTGCCGGACATGAGAGTCCCAATCATCCGAAAAAATCAGAATATCATCCAGATACACTATCATAAATTTATCCAAAAAATCGCGGAAAATATCATGCATAAAGGACTGGAAGACTGAAGGGGCATTAGAAAGACCAAAAGGCATCACCAAATACTCAAAGTGGCCCTCGGGCGTATTAAATGCGGTTTTCCACTCATCCCCCTGCCTGATCCGCACCAAATTATACGCCCCACGGAGATCAATCTTAGAGAACCACTTGGCCCCCTTTATGCGAGCAAACAAATCAGTCAGCAACGGCAATGGGTATTGATATTTAACCGTGATTTTATTCAAAAGCCGATAATCAATACATGGTCTCAAAGAGCCGTCTTTTTTTGACACAAAGAAAAAACCGGCTCCTAAGGGAGATGACGATGGACGAATATGTCCCTTTTCCAAGGACTCCTTTATATATTCTCGCATAGCAGTATGTTCAGGCACAGACAGATTAAATAAACGACCCTTTGGGTATTTACTACCCGGAATTAAATCTATAGCACAATCGCACTCACGGTGCGGAGGTAGTGAACCCAGCTTGGGTTCTTCAAAGACGTCACGATAATCAGACAGGAACTCAGGGATTTCAGAGGGAATAGATGATGAAATGGAAACCACAGGTACATCCCCATGAGCCCCCTTACATCCCCAGCTCAACACAGACATAGCTCTCCAGTCAAGGACTGGGTTGTGAGACTGCAGCCATGGCAATCCCAGCACCAAATCATCATGTAGATTATACAGCACCAGAAAACGAATAGTCTCCTGGTGATCCGGATTAATACACATAGTCACTTGTGTCCAGTATTGTGGTTTATTATTAGCCAATGGGGTGGAGTCAATCCCCTTCAGAGGAATAAGAGTCTCCAAAGGCTCTAAATCATACCCACAACGATTGGCAAAGGACCAATCCATAAGACTCAAAGCGGCGCCAGAGTCGATATAGGCGTCCGTAGTAATAGATGACAAAGAGCAAATCAGGGTCACAGACAAAATAAATTTAGACTGTAAAGTGCCAATGGGAACGGATTTATCAAGCTTTTTAGTACGCTTAAAGCATGCTGATATAACATGAGTAGAATCCCCACAATAGAAACACAACCCATTTTTCCGTCTAAAATTCTGCCGCTCGCTTCTGGACAGAATTCTATCACACTGCATGTTTTCTGGCGTCTTCTCAGTGGACACCGCCAGATGGTGCACTGGTTTGCGCTCCCGCAGACGCCTATCGATCTGAATGGCCATTGTCATGGACTCATTCAGACTTGCAGGCACAGGGAACCCCACCATAACATCCTTAATGGCATCAGAAAGACCCTCTCTGAAAGTAGCCGCCAAGGCACACTCATTCCACTGAGTAAGCACAGACCATTTACGGAATTTTTGGCAGTAAATTTCAGCTTCATCTTGCCCCTGCGATAGGGACATCAAAGTTTTTTCTGCCTGAAGTTCCAAATGAGGTTCCTCATACAGCAAGCCCAAGGCCAGAAAAAACGCATCCACATTGCGCAACGCAGGATCCCCTGGTGCCAATGCAAAAGCCCAATCTTGAGGGTCGCCGCGGAGCAAGGAAATCACAATCCCAACCTGCTGTGCAGGGTCTCCAGCAGAACGAGATTTCAGGGACAAAAATAACTTACAATTATTTCTAAAATTCTGAAAGCTAGATCTATTCCCTGAGAAGAATTCCGGCAAAGGAATTCTCGGCTCTGATACCGGAGCATGAACAACAAAATCTTGCAAACTTTGTACTTTCGTGGCGAGATTATTCAAACCTGCAGTTACACTCTGTAGATCCATTATAGACAGGTGAACATAGAGCCATTCAAAGATTAGAAGGAGAGAGAAAAAAAAGAAAGACTGCAGCATAGACAGACTGGCAAGTGATCCAATTAAGAGCACACTAACTACTAGAGAAAAAAAAAAAAAAAAAAAAAAAAATTTTCAGCAGACTTCTTATTTCTCTCCTTTCTCAGCCAAGGATTTTAACCCTTTAGTGGGCCGGTCAAACTGTCATGATCTCCATGGCCAGAGAACTAGCATAAGCCTCAATAGGAACAAGCTCTTGGAAGATGTAACTATACTGACCATGAACTAAACCTACCGCATCATCTAGAAGTAGCCAGGTAGCATGTCCTACTTTTTATCCCTATATGCCCAGCGCCGGCCGGAGAACTAAATAATGCTAGCAGAGGGAAATATAAGACCTGACTCACCTCTAGAGAAATGCCCAAAAAGGAGACAGAGGCCCCCCACATATATTGGCGGTGATATGAGATGAAACAACAAACGCAGCAGGAAAATAGTTTTAGCAAATTTGAGGTCCGCTTTCTAGATAGCAGAAGACAGAAAGCATACTTTCATGGTCAGTAGAAAACCCTAACAAAACACATCCAGAAATTACTTTAGGACTCTGGCATTAACTCATAATACCAGAGTGGCAATTCCTGATCAACAAGAGCTTTCCAGACACAGTAACGAAACTGCAGCTGTGAACTGGAACCAAAATACAAAAACAAAACATGGACGAATGTCCAACTTATCTAGTAGATGTCTGGGAGCAGGAACAAGCACAGAGAGGCTTCTGATAACATTGTTGACCGGCAAGCATCTAACAGAGAAGCCAGATTATATAGCGACACCCAGATCTAATCAGAACAGGTGAACAGGGAAGATGATGTCACAAGTTCAATTCCACCAGTAGCCACCGGGGGAGCCCAGAATCCAAATTCACAACAGTCTGCCATGGTTACAAACTCATAATCCAGTCCTGGATTGGAAAACAATGTCTGTGTTAAGCTGGGGATGTCAGGGGGTTCATGATGATGCACCTCTGATTTCAATCGCTTCATCTACTCCTTCTGAGGTCCCTGCGTTTTTGTCTGACTATCGGGATGTTTTTGAGGAGCCTAAGCTCAATTCGCTCCCTCCTCATAGGGATTGTGACTGTGCTATAGATTTAATTCCTGGCAGTAAGTTCCCTAAGGGTCGTTTATTTAATCTGTCAGTGCCAGAGCATACTGCTATGCGGAATTATATTAAGGAGTCCTTGGAAAAGGGACATATTCGTCCATCTTCGTCCCCTCTGGGAGCAGGTTTTTTTTTCGTGGCTAAAAAAGATGGTTCCCTGAGGCCTTGTATAGATTATCGCCTTCTGAATAAGATTACAGTCAAATATCAGTATCCATTGCCATTATTGACTGATTTGTTTGCTCGCATTAAGATGGCTAGGTGGTTTACTAAGATAGATCTTCGCGGTGCGTATAATCTTGTGCGGATAAAGCAGGGTGATGAGTGGAAAACCGCATTTAATACGCCTGAGGGCCATTTTGAGTATTTGGTAATGCCTTTTGGACTTTCTAATGCTCCTTCAGTCTTTCAGTCCTTTATGCACAATATTTTCCGTGAATATCTGGATAAGTTTATGATTGTGTATTTGGATGATATTTTGTTTTTTTCTGATGACTGGGAGTCTCATGTTCTACAGGTCAGGAAGGTGTTTCAAGTCCTGCGGGCCAATTCTTTGTTTGTGAAGGGCTCAAAATGTCTCTTCGGAGCCCAGAAGATTTCTTTTTTGGGGTACATTTTTTCTCCTTCTACTATTGAGATGGATCCCGTCAAGGTTCTGGCGATCTGTGACTGGACACAACCTACATCTGTTAAGAGTCTTCAGAAGTTCTTGGGTTTTGCTAATTTTTATCGTCGTTTCATTACTAATTTTTCCAGTGTTGTTAAACCTTTGACTGATTTGACTAAGAAAGGTGCTGATGTTGCTAATTGGTCTCCTACGGCTGTGGAGGCATTTCAGGAACTTAAGCGCCGGTTTTCTTCTGCTCCTGTGTTATGTCAACCAGATGTTTCACTTCCTTTTCAGGTTGAGGTTGATGCTTCCGAGATTGGAGCGGGGGCGGTTTTGTCACAGAGAAGTTCCGATGGCTCGGTGATGAAGCCATGTGCGTTCTTTTCTGGAAAATTCTCGCCCGCCGAGCGGAATTATGATGTGGGTAATCGGGAGCTTTTGGCCATGAAGTGGGCATTTGAGGAGTGGCGTCATTGGCTTGAGGGTGCTAGACATCGTGTGGTGGTCTTGACTGATCACAAAAATCTGATTTACCTTGAGTCTGCCAGGCGTCTGAATCCTAGACAGGCTCGTTGGTCATTGTTTTTTTCTCGTTTCAATTTTGTGGTTTCATACCTGCCAGGTTCAAAGAATGTGAAGGCAGATGCTCTTTCCAGGAGTTTTGTGCCTGACTCTCCTGGAGATTCTGGGCCTACTGGTATCCTTAGGGATGGGGTAATATTGTCCGCCGTCTCCCCAGACTTGCGACGTGCATTGCAGGAGTTTCAGGCGGATAAACCTGATCGTTGTCCACCAGAAAGACTGTTTGTTCCGGATGATTGGACCAGTAGAGTCATCTCCGAGGTCCATTCTTCTGCATTGGCTGGTCATCCTGGAATATTTGGTACTAGAGACTTGGTGGCCAGGTCTTTTTGGTGGCCTTCCTTGTCAAGGGATGTGCGTACCTTTGTGCAGTCTTGTGAAGTGTGTGCTCGGGCTAAGCCTTGCTGTTCTCGGGCCAGTGGGTTGTTGTTATACTTGCCTATCCCGAAGAGGCCTTGGACGCACATTTCCATGGATTTTATTTCAGATCTCCCTGTCTCACAGAAAATGTCCGTCATCTGGGTTGTGTGTGACCGCTTTTCTAAGATGGTTCATTTGGTACCCTTGTCTAAGTTGCCTTCCTCCTCTGAGTTGGTCCCTTTGTTTTTTCAGAATGTGGTTCGTTTGCATGGGATTCCGGAGAATATCGTTTCCGACAGAGGATCCCAGTTTGTGTCTAGATTTTGGCGGACGTTTTGTGCTAAGATGGGCATTAATTTGTCTTTCTCGTCTGCATTCCATCCTCAGACGAATGGCCAGACGGAGCGAACTAATCAGACCTTGGAAACTTATTTAAGGTGTTTTGTTTCTGCTGATCAAGATGACTGGGTTGCCTTTTTGCCGCTGGCCGAATTTGCCTTAATAATCGGGCTAGTTCTGCTACTTTGGTTTCTCCTTTCTTTTGTAATTCGGGGTTTCATCCTCGTTTTTCCTCTGGTCAGGTGGAGCCTTCGGATTGTCCTGGAGTGGACGTGGTGGTGGACAGGCTACATCAGATTTGGAATCAGGTGGTGGACAATTTAAAGTTGTCTCAGGAGAAGGCTCAGCAGTTTGCTAATCGCCGTCGCCGCGTGGGTCCCCGACTTCGTGTTGGGGACTTGGTGTGGTTGTCTTCTCGTTTTGTCCCTATGAAGGTCTCTTCTCCTAAGTTCAAGCCTCGGTTCATCGGTCCTTATAAGATCTTGGAGATTCTTAACCCTGTGTCTTTTCGTTTGGATCTCCCAGCATCGTTTGCTATTCATAATGTGTTCCATCGGTCGTTATTGCGGAGGTATGAGGTGCCCGTTGTTCCTTCGGTTGAGCCTCCTGCTCCGGTGCTGGTGGAGGGAGAATTGGAGTATGTTGTTGAGAAGATCTTGGATTCTCGTGTTTCCAGACGTAAACTCCAGTATTTGGTTAAGTGGAAGGGCTATGGTCAGGAGGATAATTCTTGGGTGGTCGCCTCTGATGTTCATGCGACTGATTTGGTCCGCGCCTTCCATAGAGCTCATCCTGATCGCCCTGGGGGTTCTCGTGAGGGTTCAGTGACCCCTCCTCAAGGGGGGGGGTACTGTTGTGGATTCTGTTTTTGGGCTCCCTCTGGTGGTTACAAGTGGTACTGGGTGACTTTGGTGGGTTGCGGTCTCTGGTTTCCACCTGTCCAGCATAGGCTGGGTGTTTCCTATTTAACCTGGCTTTCCTGTCATTCCCTTGCCGGCTATCAATGTAATCAGAGTGTCTCTGTTTGCCTCTGCTACCTGCTCCTATAATCTGCTGGACAAGCTAAGTTCTGATTTTCCTGTTTTTTGTGTTCTGCCTTATCATGTTTTTAGTCCAGCTTGCATACATATGTATCTTTGCTACTGGTTGCTCTAGTGGGCTGAAATTACTCCCCATGTACCATGAGTTGGCACATGGGTCCCAGTAATTTCAGGATGGTTTTTTTGAAGAAAGGGTTTTTCGCTGACCGCCTAGATCTCTTTTGTATCCTTCTGCTATCTAGCTTTAGCGGGCCTCATTTTGCTAAAACTGTTTTCATACCTACGTATGTGCCTTCCTCTTAATTCACCGTCATTATATGTGGGGGGCTGCTATCCCTTTGGGGTCTTTATCTAGGAGGCAAGAGAGGTCTGCTTATTCATCTTCTAGGGGAAGTTAGTTCTCCGGCTGGCGCAAGACATCTAGAGTCCCCGTAGGAACGTTCCCCGGCTGCTGATAGTGTTTGTGTTAAGTTCAGGATCGCGGTCAGCTCAGGTTCCATCACCCTAGAGCTTGTCCTATTTTTGTGCTTGCCCTTTTGGTGATTCCCTGCCATTGGAATCATGACACCGCTCCCAACGGTGAAGAAGATGGCCGAATATGCCCTTTCTCCAAAGACTCCTTAACATAACTCCGCATGGCGGTCGGTATGTTCAGGCACAGACAGGTTGAAAAGTCGGCCCTTAGGAAACTTACAGCCTGGAATCAAGTCAATAGCACAATCACAGTCCCTATGCGGTGGAAGGGAAATGGACTTGGGCTCGTCGAATACATCCTGAAAATCAGACAAAAACTCTGGAATTTCAGAAGAGGAGGAAGAGGAGATTGACATCAAAGGAACGTCATTATGAATCCCATGACAACCCCAACACGTCACAGACATAGATTTCCAATCCAACACTGGATTATGTACCTGCAACCATGGAAAACCCAGCACAATAGCATCATGCAAATTATGCAACACCAGAAAACGACAATCTTCCTGATGGGCCGGCGCCATGCACATGGTCACCTGTGTCCAAAACTGGGGTTTATTTTTAGCCAAAGGTGTAGCTTCAATGCCCCTTAAAGGAATAGGACTCTGCAAAGACTGCAAGGGGAAACCACAACGTTTGGCAAATTCAAAGTCCATTAAGTTCAAAGCGGCGCCTGAATCCACAAACGCCATGACAGAAAATAACGACAATGAGCAGATCAAGGTCACAGATAACAGAAATTTAGGCTGTACAGTAGTGATGGTAACTGAACTAGCGATTCTCTTTGTACGCTTAGGGCAGACTGAAATGATATGAGAAGCATCGCCACAGTAAAAACACAACCTATTCTGACGTCTGAATCCTTGTTGTTCCGCTCTCGACAGAATCCTATCATACTGCATTGGCTCAGGTATCTGCTCAGAGGACAACACCACAGTGCGCACAGTTCTAAGCGCCGATCAATCTGAATGGCCAGAGACATAGAATCACTCAGACCAACAGGCGTGGGGAACCCCACCATAACATCTTTAACAGATTCAGAAAGACCCTTTCTGAAAATTGCCGCCAAAGCATCCTCATTCCATTTAGTCAGCACAGACCATTTTCTAAATTTCTGACAATACAATTCTGCCGCTTCTTGACCATGAGACAGGGCCAACAAGGTCTTCTCCGCATCATCCACAGAATTTGGTTCATCATATAATAAACCTAGAGCCTGAAAAAAGGCGTCTACATTAAACAAGGCCGGATTCCCAGATTCCAGGGAAAATGCCCAATCCTGAGGATCGCAACGCAGCAGGGAGATGACAATTTTAACCTGCTGAATGGGATCACCAGAGGAACGAGGTTTCAGAGCAAAAAACAGTTTACAGTTGTTTTTAAAACTCAAAAATTTGGACCTGTCCCCAAAAAACAAATCAGGAATAGGAATCCTAGGCTCTAAAACCGGAGTCTGAACAATATAATCTGAAATACCTTGTACCCTAGCAGCAAGCTGGTCTACACGAGAAACTAATCCCTGAACATCCATGCTAGCACAAAACTCCTCAGTCACCCAAAGGTAAAGAGGGAAGGAAAGACAAAACAGACTACAGAAAAAAAAATGGCTCAACACCTTTCTTCCCTTCTTCTGAGATGCATTTAACTCATTGTTGGCCAGTTGTACTGTTATGATCCGGTGACCCTGGAGCCGCATGAGACGTTCTCTGGAGTAGGTGGAACCTGTACTGACCGCAATCCCTGAACTGACACCGCAACTAGAAGTAGTCGTGGGATGTACCTAACACGTCCTAGTCACCTCGACACAGCCGGAGGACAAAATACCCCTATAGATGGAAATGGGAATTCTATCTTGCCTCAGAGCAGAACCCCAAAGGATAGGCAGCCCCCCACAAATATTGACTGTGAGTATAAGAGGAAGGACATACGCAGACAGAAAGCAGGATTTAGCAAAAGAGGCACTTCTAGCTAAATAGAAAAGGATAGGACAGAATTCTAAGCGGTCAGTATTAAAACCCTAAAAATATCCACAGCAGAAAATACAAAATATTCTACATCTAACTAAAGACATAGAATGTATATCTGCCTCTCCAGAGAATCCAGCATGACTGAAAAATCCAAATAAAGTCTAAGCTGGGCAAAAACACAATGAATTGCACTGAGATGTAAAGTACACAGTATATGTGCTACAGGGACAAAAAACAGACACTTATCTTAGCTGAATTGACAGCAGGGCATGAGGAGCCAGACAGAGATGCAATCCCTCCAAGAGCAATGGACAACTGGCATGGAGTCATGGATCCTGCACACCTAAATACCTAGCAGAGCTGCAATCAGCAGAAACACCTGCCCTGGATTACAACCCAGAGACAACTGCACTACCACCAAGAACCACCGGAGGGAGCCCAAGAGCAGAATTCACAACAGGAGGGGCCAGAGTAGTGACAGTTAAGACACTGGGAGGGGCCAGAGTAGTGACAGTTGAGACACTGGGAGGGGCCAGAGTAGTGACAGTTGAGAGACTGGGAGGGGCTAGAGTAGTGACAGTTAAGACACTTCCTGGTTTCAGTCAGTCAGAGTGAGGGACATGGTGAAGTGAGGCTGCTGAGGTAAAAAGTTCAAGAGAAGTCCAGTGGTTCAGGGCCTCGGGGGCCGAAAGTTATACGGACATGAAGGGAAGAGTGCAGCGAGGAAAGAATAGCAACTAGGTTCAGCGAGAAATCCCAAAAAGTCCGAGGCCTACAGTCTGGAAAATGTTGGAAAGCACCATCCTTGATTTTGCCATATGAGGGGAAAAAGGGCGGGGAATCCCAAGCACGAGCTAGTGTGGCTAAAGAGGATGCTGCGGTACCGGAGGGTACGGTACGTAAATAAAGAATGAGAGGAGAGCAAGGGACAGCACAGAGATAAGGAAATGAGAATGTTGAGGATCACTGTGCAATGCCTGTCATTGGACAGAGTGTGTTAAAAAAAAAGAACTTGGACTCTGTCACTCACTGCGTGATGTCATCTGAAACTGGAACTCTGTAACCTGAGGATTCTAACCCAAAAGTGAGTGAATTACACGGCACATACATCACACAGCAGTGGGGAACAGTGGAGCAGCAACCCCTCGTCATGACTACCACCCTGGTCACCTCACACCTACATAGTACTGACTCAGGGGGCTGAATACTAATGCACCTCACAACTGTCATATTTATATTTTTAGAATAATAAGTACACCCTGCATCATTTCCTTTAGTTCACAAATACTCATTACTTTGTGTTGCTATCATATAAAATCCCAATAAAACATATTTAGGCTTCTTTTACACTTTCCGTGTTTTTGTGGCCCGTTTTTGCAGCCCCAATAGATTTCTATGGGGCCGCAAAAACGGGCTGCAAAAATTGGTCGGAGCGCCGTACGCTGTATGGCTGTGAGGGCCGTATTTACGGCCATGATAAAATATTGAGCCTGCTCGATATTTTTCATGGCTTATGGACACGGACCCCAAGCTTCCATTGTTTTTGCGGTGCACCGTGTTGACCGTATTTGCGGAATGCCGTTTTTTTTCCATACCTTTTCCCTACTATTCGAAACAAGAAACACGACAATCCGCAAGATTTTTGTGGCCTGTTTTTGCAGCAGACCATGAAAATGACAGCAATATGGCCCCCAAAAAAGGGCCGCAAAAAACACAGCTAGTGTAAAAGAATTAAACTTGTAGTGTAATGTAGAAAAATTAATGGGGTATGAAGACTTTTTCAAGGTACTGTGTTTATAGTTAACACATATAGCCCCATATGGTCACACTCCACACTGGCTGCTTTACCCGATGTCACTACAGGTACCCATTTATTGGATGAAACCAATTGTGTAAATTCCTCTTGCTCCTGGTGTAGAATCGGAGGGTGTGATGTAGGTGTCTCCTCCCTGAATGCTTCTGAAGCCATGTAATATTACATCTCTGGAGATCGATGAGCCATGTAACTTCCATCAGTCAGATGTCCAGAAATCAGGTCAGAAATGGCGGAGCTGACAAACCATCCAACCCACAGCCAGATAGCACAGAAGTAGTGTTGAGCGATAGCTTCCGATATTTGAAAGTATCGGTATCGGTTGGATCGGCCGATATCCAAAAAATATCGGATATCGCCGATACTGATACTCGATACCAATACAAGTCAATGGGACACAAATATCGGAACGTAATAGGGAGCGATCCTGGATGGTTCCCAGGCTCTGAAGGAGAGGAAACTCTCCTTCAGGCCCTGGGACCCATATTCATGTAAAAAATAAAGAATAAAAAATATGGATATACTCACCCTCGGACGGCCCCTGGCTCTCAGCGGTGCAATCGGCAGCCTCCGTTCCTAAGAATGCAGTGAGTGATGGACTTTCGATGACGTCGCGGTCACATGAGCGGTCACGCGACCAATCACAAGACCGCGACGTCATCGCAGGTCCTTCACTCACTGCATTCTTAGGAACAGAGGCTGCCGGTTGCACCGCTGAGAGCCAGGGGCCGTCGGTGGGTGATTATATCCATATTTTTTATTTTTATTCTTTATTTTTTACATGAATATGGATCCCGATTCCGATTTCCGATATCCCAAAAATATCGGAGCTCTGTATGGGAATTCCGATACAGCAAATATCGGCCGATACCCGATATTTGCAGTATCGGAATGCTCAACACTACACAGAAGTGGTTTGTTACCCTCACAACCCATAGGAGAGACCCCACAGTCATCTGTGACCATGGCACTGGAGATGGTCCAGCCCTGTAACATGCACATGGGAATATTCCCACACCTCCATTACAATCGCCAAAGAAGAGAGGCCCCTGTGGCCCCAGAGGAGACAGGGCAATGTAACCAGTCCTCAGTAACTTCTTGTTGTTTTTTTCCAGTACATATGGATGACCTGGATGGACATTGTTGGAGAACAGGAGGGATTTGCCAGGGAACATGCTCTCCACCGCTGTGGCAGAGGGGCTTCTGTACCTATGGGATGTGTTGCTCTCCGCTGCTGGGTTAGCCCATAGGATGTCACCATGCTCTGATCTTCATCATGAAGGGCACCACCAAAAGGACTGATGCCAATATAACACGGATATCAGTCATTCTGTGTGTTTTTTATGGTGTAATATGGATCGTTGAAGACCTCAAGCCTGAAATGTCAAGAGGGCAGTGGCTTCCTAACAAAGAGCGAAACAGAAAGTGGAGGATGAAAAGCAAAAATATTAGGGCATAAAGGGGCAAACAAATTCTAATGATTGCCATTTTCTATGTTTACGTACATCGCTGAATATGCACCACATGGCCAAAAATATGTGGACCCCGCTATTCATTATGGGGTTCAGGTTTTTCAGACACACACTTGGCAAATCCAAGACACAGCCATGTGACCGCCATAGCTAGACATTGGTAATAGTACGAGCCATACCGGAAAGCTCAGACACTGCAAGTGTGGCACAAGATGCCACCTACCTACCTGCTGGTCATCATGAGGCGAATAAAATCCACACAAGGTCATCATGGGCAGATACAATCTGCACATGGTCATTGTGGGCAGATATAATCCACACATGGTCCTCTTGGGTAGATATAATTCACACATGATCATTGTGAGTCATATATAATCTGCACATGGTCGTCTTAAGGCAGATATAATCTGCACATGGTCATCGTGAGGCAGATATAATCCGCACCTTACCTGCATGGGGTGTCCTTTGCGTTAACATTATTAGGGCTTGTAGACCATGTATGGTGGAAACCACGGTCTTTGGTGGTGCATGTTATGGATTTATAAGTGCTCAGGCCATTATAAGGGGGTAGTGTCTGCTTCTGCCGTCGGAGAGGCCATTAATGGTAGAGTTACTCTTCCAGTTTTAGGTCCTCCTGGAGAATGCTTCTCATAAATCACTTGAGTTCCTCACTATTGGGATTGTGGAGATGTGAAACATTAATCTAAATGACAGTTCCCACATGTGGTTGATTAATTAATGAGATTATATCTGACACTGCGGAATCCATGGAGGGTCTTTAAAATTAAGCAAAAAGATATACAGGACCGTAGTTAAACCTCTCATTGACCCTTCATGGATGCCGCTTCAGTGTCCTGCCAACCGTCTTCTACTTATAGGCATCTGTGGCCCCTCTTCTGATTGGGAGGACCGTCAGCGTCTTGTGAGCATAGCGCCACAATACTGAGATCTGGCCAAAGTTAAGGTACCGTCACACTAAACGATATCGCTAGCGATCCGTGACGTTGCAGCGTCCTGGATAGCGATATCGTTTAGTTTGACAGGCAGCAGCGATCAGGATCCTGCTGTGATGTCGCTGGTCGTTGAACAAAGTTCAGAACTTTATTTGGTCGTCAGACCGGCGTGTATCGTCGTGTTTGACACCAAAAGCAACGATACCAGCGATGTTTTACACTGGTAACCAGGGTAAACATTGGGTTACTAAGCGCAGGGCCGCGCTTAGTAACCCGATGTTTACCCTGGTTACCAGCGTAAAATGTAAAAAAAACAAACAGTACATACTCACCTTCGCATCCCCCGGCGTCCGCTTCCCACACTGACTGAGCGCTGTAAAGTGAAAGTGAAAGTACAGCACAGCGGTGACGTCACCGCTCTGCTGTTAGGGCCGGCGCTCAGTCAGTGCAGGAAGCGGACGCCGGGGGACGCGAATGTGAGTATGTACTGTTTTTTTTACATTTTACGCTGGTAAGCAGGGTAAACATCGGGTTACTAAGCGCGGCCCTGCGCTTAGCAACCTGATGTTTACCCTGATTACCCGGGGACCTCGGCATCGTTGGTCGCTGGAGAGCGGTCTGTGTGACAGCTCCCCAGCGATCAAACAGCGACGCTGCAGCGATCGGCATCGTTGTCGCTATCGCTGCAGCGTCGCTTAATGTGACGGTACCTTTATGCTCCAGACCTCAGGAGGGAGGCAGATTCCCACAGGTTCTCCGAAGACCCCATCTGGAGTTCATACTCATAGCCTTTGGGGATAGAATAGGGACTTCATTTTGGCATCTAATCCTCTGGTATCTCCAGATCAACATTATGTGAGTTACAATAGGAAACCGAAGAAGCACCAGACCCAAGAACTAGACGAGAAGCCTCCAGCAATCACAGAACTTTATTCATTTCACTTCTAAATTAATGACATCCAGATTAATAATTGTATAATGCTCCGTCATAAGAAAAATGAAAGATAAAACTTCCGGAAATAGCGACCCAGGAGATCCAGAAATGCCATCACTAGTTATCTGTTGGAAGAAATGTAAATGATTTAATAGTTTACCCACAATATTGGCACATCCCTCTCCTGAAACATTCTGTGCTGCTGGGGCACACTATCCCTTCCAGTAGCAGTATGTGAGATCTCTCAGATGGACACATTGTTGGTAACTTGTACAGGGTTGGTGCAGTTTTTCTAGATATCTAGGGCACTTCTGTAGCTTGGGCTACAGTCACCCTTACATTCAGGCTCTAGTAGGAGAGTCTCAAAGTTTCGGAGAAAAGGCCAAAGGAGCTCTGAGGTGAGCTGTGTGGCTCCTTATAACATAACGCTCTCAGGTGTTTCCCAGTGACATCCTTCCCCTCATACAACTTCCTTCTGTGATGATTAGAATCTTATTATCCTCAGGGACCCCCATCAAAGAACATGCTGCCCGTCACAAAAACAGTACCACTAGATCTCCAGAGATCTTAATATGCCCGGATACATTGCTTCCCTGGGTCAAAATTAAGAAGTCTGCAGTCCACAGATACAAAATCATCCGTTTTAACATGCAGAAAATGATATCTTGAAATATCAGACACTTTAATCCTGGCTTATTAGTAAGTAAGTTCTGTAATACGGGATCATCTAGGATCAGACAGTAGTCTAGATAAGATCTCACCAGGTCACAAGATAAATGACTTTATTGAGTATAAAGGAGTAGACAAAAAACTTTAGGCCACATGTGTTCATTAGAACCACGAGACCATATGTTATCCACCTAGACCACATATTATCCACCTAAACCACCAGATACTAGATGTTATCCACTTAGACCAAGGGTGGGGATTGGGGAATCTTTTTTCTACCAAGGGCCATTGGATATTTATACCATGCTTCGGGGGCCGTACAAACGCTTCCCACAAAGTCCATCCTGACTCTGGCACTGGTGTCAGGACGTAATCTTTCATTGCATGCCCTTCAGTGTTCAGTAGTGAGCAGTACACTGCATGTTTGTGCTAACAGAGCAAGAAGAAATTAATGAGCTGGTGGCAATCAAAATACAGCTCCCTGCCCAAGAATGCGGTCCCAGAGAATCTGCCCGGGGGCCTGATGAAAGGTCATCGAGGGCCTTAAACAGCCCTGGGGCCTGAGGTTCCCCACCCCTGACTTAGACCAACAAAGATTAGATATGATCCACTTAAGGCCCCGTCTCACATAGCGAGATCGCTAGCGAGATCGCTGCTGAGTCACAAGTTTTGTGACGCAACAGCGACCTCAGTAGCGATCTCGCTATGTGTGACACGTACCAGCGACCAGGCCCCTGCTGTGAGATCGCTGGTCGTGTCGGAATGGCCTGGACCTTTTTTTGATCGTTGAGGTCCCGCTGACATCGCTGAATCGGTGTGTGTGACACCGATCCAGCGATGTCTTCACAGGCAACCAGGGTAAACATCGTAAATGTAAAAAAAACCCAGTATATACTCACATTCCGGTGTCCGTCAGGTCCCTTGCCGTCTGCTTCCCGCACTGACTGAGTGCCGTAAAGTGAAAGCACAGCGGTGACGTCACCGCTGTGCTCTGGTTTCCGGCCGGCACTCAGTTCGGGAAGCAGACGGCAAGGGACGTGTGACAGACAGCAGAGGGTGAGTATGTACTGTTTTTTTTTTTTACATTTACGATGGTAACCAGGGTAAACATCGGGTTACTAAGCGCGGCCCTGCACTTAGTAACCCGATGTTTACCCTGGTTACCCGGGTGCTGCAGGGGGACTTCGGCATCGTTGAAGACAGTTTCAACGATGCCGAAGTCGTTCCCCTGATCGTTGGTCGCTGGAGAGAGCTGTCTGTGTGACAGCTCCCCAGCAACCACACAACGACTTACCAACGATCACGGCCAGGTCGTATCGCTGGTCGTGATCGTTGGTAAATCGTTTTGTGAGACGGTACCTATAGACAACCAGAGGCTAGAACTTATCCATTTAGACAAGTAGAGACTAGATATTATTCACCTACACCACCAGAGAGACTTGATGTTATCCACTTAGACCAATAAAGACTAGATCTTATCCACCTAGACCAACAGAGATTAGTTCATATTCACCTAGACCTCCAGAGACTAGATGTTAGCTACTTACAGTGGGGAGAAAAGCATATAGTCAGCGACCAATTGTGCAAGTTCTCCCACTTAAAAATATGAGAGAGGCCTGTAATTGACATCATAGGTAGACCACAACTATGAGAGTCAAAATGAGAAAACAAATCCAGAAAATCACCTTGTCTGATTTGGCAAAATTTATTTTGAAAAATATGGTGGAAAATAAGTATTTGGTCACCTAAAACATGCAAGATTTCTAGCTCTCACAGACTTGTAACTTCTTCTTTAAGAGGCTCCTCTGTCCTCCACTCCTGTAGTAATGGCGCCTGTTTGACCTTGTTATCAGTATAAAAGACACCTGTCCACAACCTCAGTCACACGCCAAACTCCACTATGATGAAGACCAAAGAGCTGTCGAAGGACACCAGAAACAAAATTGTAGCCCTGCACCAGGCTGAGAAGACTGAATCTGCAATAGGCAAGCAGCTTGGTGTGATTAAATCAACTGCAATAAAAAGAAAAGAAGACATACAAGATCACTAACAATCTCCCTCGTTCTGGGGCTGCATGCCATGTCTCATACCGTGGGGTCAAAATGATCACAAGAACGGTGAGCAAAAATCACAGAATCAGACGGGGGACCTAGTGAATGACCTGCATAGAGCTGGGACCACCGTAACAAAGGCTACCATCAGTAACACACTACACCACCAGGGACTCAGATCCTGCAGTGCCAGATGTGTCCCCCTGCTTAAGCCAGTACATGTCTGGGCCCATCCGAAGTTTGCTAGAGAGCATTTGGATTATCCAGAAGAGTATTGAGAGACTGTCACATGGTCTGATGAAACCAATGTGGAACTGTTTGGTAGAAACAAAACTCGTCGTGTTTGGAGGAGACGGAATGCTGAGTTGCATCCAAAGAACACCATACCTACTGTGAAGCATGGGGGTGGCAATATCCAGCTTTGGGACTGTTTCTCTGCAAAGGGATGAGGTCGTCTGATCCGTGTACATGAAAGCATGAATGGTGCCATGTATCTTGAGATTTTGAGTTCAAACCTCCTTCCATCAGCAAGGGCATTGAAGATGAAATGTGGATGGGTCTTTCAGCATGATAATGATCCCAAGCACACCGCCAGGGCAACAAAGGAGTGGCTTTGTAAGAAGCATATAAAGGTCCTGGAGTGGCCTAGCCAGTCTCCAGATCTCAACCCAATAGAAAACCTTAGGAGGGAGTTGAAAGTCCATGTTGCCCAGCGACAGGCTCAAACATCACTGCTCTAGAGGAGATCTGCATGAAGGAATAGGCCAACATACCACCAACAGTGTGTGGCAACCTTGTGAAGACTTACAGAGGCCATGTTCACTCGTACAGTATTTTCGCGTTTTTTCGCTATAAAAAACGTGATAAAAACGCAAAAAAAAAAACGCAAAAAAAAGCTTACATATGCCTCCCATTATTCAGTGTATTCTGCATTTCTTGTGCAAATGTTGCATTTTTTTCCGCGAAAAAAATCGCATTGCGGAAAAAAAACATGTTCCTTAAATTTGCGGAATTGTGGGGATTCCGCACACCTAGGAATGCATTGATCTGCTTACTTCCCGCACGGGGCTGTGCCCACCATGCGGGAAGTAAGCGGATCATGTGCGGTTGATACCCAGGGTGGAGGAGAGGAGACTCTCCTCCACGGACTGGGCACCATATAATTGGTAAAAAAAAAGAATTAAAATAAAAAATAAGTGATATACTCACCTTCGATGGCCCCCGGAGTCTTCCCGCCTCTCAGCGGTGCACCTGGCCGCTTCCGTTCCCAGCGATGGTGTGTGTGAAGGACCTGCGATGACTTCGCGGTCACGTGACCGCGACGCATCGAAGGTCCTGCACACACACACATCATCTATAGGAACGGAAGCCGCTGAGGAGATCGGCTGTCTGCAGGTGAGTATAACCATTTTTTTTATTTTTTTTTATTATTTTTAAACATTCTATCTTTTACTATTGATGCTGCATAGGCAGCATCTATAGTAAAAAGTTGGTCACACTTGTCAAACGCTATGTTTGACAAGTGTGACCAACCTGTCATTCAGTTTTCCAAGCGATGCTACAGATCGCTTGGAAAACTTTAGCATTCTGCAAGCTAATTACGCTTGCAGAATGCTAAAAAAAAACGCAAAAAAAAATGCGGATTTCCGGTTTTCTTCAGGAAATTTCTGCAAGAAATCCCGACGTGTGCACATACCCTTACAGAAAACGTTTGACCTCTGTCATTGCCAACAAAGGATATAAAATAAAATATTGAGATGAACTTTTGTTAATAACCAAATACTTATTTTTCACAATAATTTGCAAAATAAATCTTACCAAATCAGACACGGTGATTTTCTGGATTTGTTTTCTCATTTTAACTTTTGTATTTGTGATCTACCTATCATGTCAATTACAGGCCTCTCTCATGTTGTTAAGTGGGAGTACAATTGGTGGCTGACTCAATACTTATTTCCCCACTCTATACTGCAAGGGGCTAGATGTTATCCACCAAGTACAACTACTTGGGACTACATGTAAGGGCAGTCTCACACGTCCAGATAATTCCGGTACCGGAAACAATCGGTACAGGAATTATCCGTGTCCGTGTGCCCCTACGTTTCTTGTGTACATCAGTGTGGCACACTTGCGGCACACTTGTTCCGCCCGTGTGCCCACTGGGTACCACACGCACCGTGCTGGGTAACACACGTACCAGCATCTGGTGCTGAAGCCGCGATTCATATGTTCCCTGCAGCAGCGTTTGCTGCAGAGAAGATATGAATAATAGTGTTTAAAATAAAGATCTATGTGTCCGCCGCCCCCTCACCCCCTGTGCGCCCCCCCGCTGTTGAGAAAATACTTACCCGCCTCCCTCGCTGCTTCCTGTTCTGGCCGCGGCTTCTACTGTATGCGGTCACGTGGGGCCGCTCATTTACACTCATGAATAGGCGGCTCCACCCCTATGGGAGGTGGAGCCGCCTATTCATGACTGTAATCGGCGGCCCCACTTGACCACATACAGTAGAGAAGCCGCGGCCAGACCAGGAAGCACCGACAGCCAACGAGGGAGCAGGTGAGTATTTTCAGGACAGCGGGGGGGCGCACAGGGGGTGGGGGAGCGGCGGACACATAGATCTGTCTTTTAAACACTATTATTCATATCTTCTCTACAGCAAACGCTGCTGCACAGAAGATATGAATGGCCGCTTCAGCACCATGTGGGGGGGACAGCGCTTACTGTAGCGCTGTCTCCTGCACGCACACGGACTGCAGACGGAGAACGTCCGTGTGCGGTCCGTGTTTTACACGGACCCATTGACTTTAATGGGTCCGTGTAATACGTGCGCTCCCACGAACACTGACATGTCTCCGTGTTTGGCACACGGAGACACGGTCCGCAAAAAATCAATGACATCTGAACAGATGCATTGATTTTAATGGGTCTACGTGTGTCAGTGTCTCCGGTACGTGAGGAAACTGTCACCTCACGTACTGGAGACACTGACGTGTGAAACCGGCCTTATTCACCTTGACCACTAGGGATTAGATATCATCCTTCTAGTCTACAATGGACTAGCTGTTATTCATCTAAGTAACCGAGAGTAGATTTTATCCACATTTACACCAGAGACTAGATGTTATCCCTTTTAATAAAGCACAAATAGATGTAACCCTCTAAGGCAGTGATTCTCAACTCCAGTCCTCAAGAGCCACCAACAGGTCAAGTTTTCAGGATTTCCTTAGTAGTGCACAGGTGATAATTTCATCTCCTGCTCAAGCATTAATTCCATCACCTATGCAATACTAAGGAAATCCTGAAAACATGAACTTGAGGACTAGAGTTGAGAAACACTGTTCTAAAGCTACCAGAGACCTAAGTATTAGCCAGCAAAGTAACGAAGGAGCAGATGTTCTCCACCTACAAAGAGCACCAGAGACTAGATATTATCATACCCTCTACTATTAGATGAGCACGTGTCATTGTTCTAGGCCACAAGAGGTTATAGGATATCCTTCAAATACACAAGGGACTAGATGTCATCCTCTGAGGTCACCAGTGACTAGATGTTATCCACCAAGATCACCAGAGATTAGATGTTATCCACGTAAACCACCATGGACTAGTTACTATTCACTTACAGCACAAGGAAAAAACGCTCTGAGGCATCCAGGGACTATATTATATCCATCTAGGTAATCAGGAAATAGATGTCATCCACATAAGTAACTAAGGACTAGATGTCATTCACCTAGACCACTAGGAACTAGATGATAGTTCACCAGGGACTAGATGATATCCATCTAGACCAGTGGCGGGCAATTAATTTTCCCGAGGGGCCACATGAGAGACCGTGACTGTTGAGGAAGGCCGAACCAATAGGCTGAAATGAATTAAGCTCAATATTAATATCAACATATAATATTTAGAATTAATATTAATTATCGCTTAATATTGAGCAGAATTAAGTATGACGACATTACCCTTTATACCGTTTGAACCCGAATACAGCCTTCTCTATATATCGTATGAGGCCCACACAGCCTCCCCATGTCCAGCATATGAGGCCCACACAGCCTCTCCATGTCCACCATATGAGGCCCACACAGCCTCCCCATGGCCAGCATATGAGGCCCACACAGCCTCCCCATGTCCAGTATATGAGGCCCACACAGCCTCCCCATGTCCACCATATGAGGCCCACACAGCCTCCCCATGTCCAGAATATGAGGCCCACACAGCCTCCCCATGTCCAGAATATGAGGCCCACACAGCCTCCCCATGGCCAGAATATGAGGCCCACACAGCCTCCCCATGGCCAGCATATGAGGCCCACACAGCCTCCCCATGGCCAGCATATGAGGCCCACACAGCCTCCCCATGGCCAGCATATGAGGCCCACACAGCCTCCCCATGTCCACCATATGAGGCCCACACAGCCTCCCCATGTCCACCATATGAGGCCCACACAGCCTCCCCATGTCCACCATGAGGCCCACACAGCCTCCCCATGTCCAGCATATGAGGCCCACACAGCCTCCCCATGTCCACCATATGAGGCCCACACAGCCTCTCCATGGCCAGCATATGAGGCCCACACAGCCTCCCCATGTCCAGCATATGAGGCCCACACTGCCTTCCCATGTCTATAATGAGGCCCACACAGCCTCCACATGTCCAGCATATGAGGCCCACACAGCCTCTCCATGTGCAGCATATGAGGCCCACACAGCCTCCCCATGTCCAGTATATGAGGCCCACACAGCCTCCCCATGTCCAGTATATGAGGCCCACACAGCCTCCCCATGTCCAGTATATGAGGCCCACACAGCCTCCCCATGTCCAGTATATGAGGCCCACACAGCCTCCCCATGTCCAGCATATGAGGCCCACACAGCCTCCCCATGTCCAGTATATGAGGCCCACACAGCCTCCCCATGTCCAGCATATGAGGCCCACACAGCCTCCCCATGGCCACCATATGAGGCCCACACAGCCTCCCCATGTCCAGCATATGAGGCCTTTATTATACAGGTGTTGATGAACACATTCATGAATAAGGAATTGGTGCAGGGTTATAGAAAATGGTGAGGCGGCAAGAACATAATGTTTTGACCCTCATAGGGTCTCATTCATATAGTCGCTGTTGGCAAAATTCACTGAACAGTGTAAAGGATATCCTGCTTGCAAAAGGACACCTGGGTCCTGGGTAGGTCCTGGGTAGGTCCAGAGCATCTACGCCTTGGATTGTAGGCTGCAATGTAACTTTGGGGCAGGACAGGCCTTGCATTCAATGCATAGGCAAACACCATCGTATTGCCTCCCGAGGAAGCCGAGGGCGAAACGCGCGTCGGGGCGCGTGTGGGCACCTATGGAGAAGACTATGGGTAAGATCCGTTGATGGAAACACTGGTTTTATGGATATAAGGGAGTCTCTTGCTATGCGGTTTGGACCAATTTGGAATTGTGGGATGAGCAGTTCCCTATACTAATGTATTAGCAGGTAGTTTACAACTTTTGTGGATACTATGCACTGGCACTTTACTCCTGAAAGAATTGTTGTATTGACCCCTATCCTTTCATCATTATACCCATGACCCCTATGTGGTGCTACATATTTTTATATGGGTGCACCTGTTCCCTATTTTTCAAACTGCTCTGTCAATGATATTTGAATAATGAGAATTGAACCTTGTCTGTTGTTACATGTAATTTATGATACATTTTCTATGGTAATAAAATAAAATGATTTGTATTTTTACCTTCTTTAGTGTGACTATATGCTTCAAATTATGTTTTGGATGTTAGTAGGAAGCATCACGGGATTGTCCCAAGTAGCTTTGTATATTGTTTCCAAGGACTACTATTATGGTATCTGTTTCTGAGATTTTGTATTTGATAGGCAATAACAGTATAGGAGACCCACTGTTTAATAATGGCCCTTTAAGAAGATGAATGCCGCCTGATGCACCAGTAAAAATAGGCTCTGTGACTTTAAGAGTCCCTCCTTCATAAATGAACCAAGATGGGTCTGCTTATGTGTCACACCCCACATGGCCAGCTAGGGGGGTTACATGTTACACTGACATTTCCAAGTGAATTGGTAGTGGTTGAAAGCAATGTTACAGTTGAAAAATGCTTCAAAAACGCTGCGTCTGAACTAAGCCCAAGTGGTGGAGGTACTTTTTGGGGGTTCTTTATTTTACTTTACATACAAGTCATTAACCTGGAAAGGATGTTGCTTAACATATTTCCCAGGAAAATCCATTTTGGTTTCATTTTTGTATGTTTTACTGTGCGCCTGTAAAAATGGCGTCACACTCTGACAACATGGGTCACAGCTGTGACCTGGGAGTCAGGAATGCTTCCAGGGGCGATCCCCATGAGGTCCCTGTGTCATTTGAGCAGTGATTCCATCGATTTCTGATGTTTTTAAACCCTAAAATGACCCCCGGGGGGGGGGGGGGGGAAATCGAGGCAAAAATACTCAGGTCTCCCATAGACTTACATTGGGCTCGTTGTTCTGGCCGAGTACCCAAGTATTCCAATCTGCTTGACCCGAACAACGAGCATCCGAGCATTTTAGTGCTCGCCCATCACTATTTATCTCTCTTAGTCTAAAGAGACTAAATGTCATCCCCTGAGGATACCACGGACGAGCTATAAATCACCTACATAACCAAGAAATAGATGTTAATCACCAGGTATAAGATGCTATCTACCTAGACCACCAGGTAGAAGATGTTATCTACCCAGACCACCAGGTAGAAGATGTTATCTACCTAGACCACCAGGTAGAAGATGTTATCTACCCAGACCACCAGGTAGAAGATGTTATCTACCTAGACCACCAGGTATAAGATGTTATCTACCCAGACCACCAGGTATAAGATGCTATCTACCTAGACCACCAGGTATAAGATGCTATCTACTGTAAGGTTTCTCTTACTGAGAGTGTTGGGGGACACTCACTTGGCCGCGATATTCAAGCACACGGGCACGGGTTTATAAAACAAAGCAGTCCATGCGGTTTATTAAGCCTCATAAACCGGGTTACGCACAGTTCAAAACATGAAACACAACAGGCACCAACTGGTGATATTTACTTGCAGCTTCTAACACTTCAGTGTACGGCTTTGCCTCACGGACACTAACACGCTGGTCCTCCCTTAACCAGTTCCCAGGGGAGACCACACAGTTCATAGAACTTCACAAGCACTACCGGCCTGTACGATACCTGACGGGAGCTCCGGCTCCACCTGCTGACTCCTTGCCAGTCCACACCTCCGGGTAAGCTGCCTTACAGGGATCACCAACTTGCCTGGCCGGCACACACTAGTTAGTCCAGACCTCACCGAAGGACTCCAGCTTCCCCACACTCCGTTAACACTCTTCTGGGTAAGCTGCCTAACAGGGATCCCCAACTTGCCTGTCCGGCATACAGTAGTCAGTCCAGACCTCACCGAAGGACTCCAGCTTCCCCAGTTCCACTGTGCACTGCTCCGGGATCCGGTCCTCCTACTAGGACCTCCCACGCCAGCAGGTGCTTTCCAGGAAGCCTCCTCTCAGGCTTCCAACACAGGAACACACCGAGCCCTCAGGAACTCCCTCAGGGATTTTGCACTTAAACCCTTCAGGTCCAAACACTGGAACCACACAGGAACATGTGACCCACACTCTGGTCACGTTATGTACCTGTAACCACACCCACAGTAATGGATCACATGGGCTGGTTACGTGATCCTGACATCACTGCAGGTCAATTCTCACGGCCTCAATACAACTCCATGCACATCCCGGGGAGACCATGCAGCGCCCCCTACCTGTTACAGGGGTTACTGCATCACATATATCACATATCCCCCCCCTCTGTTCACACCTGTAGGGTTGAACACCTGTCATACACGTGGAATCACGGGATATGTCATGCACGTTGCCTTGCCCTACCTGTCGAGAGAACTGTCTCAGTCGGTTTTGAGCATCACACAGACCCATCCAGTTGTTGAGTTTACCCCGCCCCCAGCGGTCAACATGTAGGCCTTGAGGTTTGGCCCTTAAGTTACAGTCTGTCCGTGACATCAAACCTTTAGTCAAGTTTGTCTCTTTACTCGACCTTTCTCTCCAGGGTCGCCACCCACTGTTGGTACGGACATTAGTCCCACTTACAGTCGAGACTAGCAACTGATCAGAGTCTGACCCTCCATCACTACGTCTACTACTGTACATGTCCTTTTTGTTTCCTTTTCGTTGGGAAGAAGGCGGCTGCCACCTTGTGTTCTGCAGCTGTTTATTGACCTGCCGTCTGTACAGTCTCAGCTGCTCTATTTCTCTCAGGTAGGCCACGCGATACCTCAGGAGCATCCGGATATTCGCTAGACTCTCCTTGGACCCGACAACCAGGAATGACACCATTCCATCTTCACCCACCTGGGCCTTGTCTTCAGCCGGAATCCTCAGTCTCTTCACACCGGACACATCCACCATCTCCTGCATCGCTTTTCCAAATCGGCCAGTGAGCTTCGCTACCAGAGCTCTGGGCACTTGGACTGTGTCCTCTACCAAACCCAGACGACTTTGAGCTTTCCTGGCTTGCTCCAAACAACGAGTGGCCTCACCATTCCCCAACAGGACCCTCTGTTTCGTGCAGAGGCACCGTAGGTGCATGTCCCTCAGGACAGCCACCCTCTTCACTGTGACTTCCTTAGTAGACAGTACCACCAACTGTTTCGTCTCCAGTGCCCAGTGCACACTACACGCTTCCACTGCCTTTTTAAAGGCCTCATGCACACCCTCGCGGGTACATGCATCTTGCGCCTCTACGGGTACATCTATCACGCACTTGAAGAGCGGAGTCTCACTTCCTTCAAGAACAGATGGCTCCTGCCTTGCCATGGACCTTTCCATCAAGACACCTGTCACAACCGGGTGACCACCTTGTTCTGCTTCTAGCGCCAACTCCTCTTCAGCTTTACTCTCATTACCACTCTGGTACTGGCACGAGAAGTCTGCGACCACCACCTCTTTTCCTTGTAGAGGGCCTTTTAGTGCTTCTCTAAGCACTACAATGTCTTCCTTTAGGGTCTGATACACATTTTGCCACCTGAACAGGTGGCCTCTGAGCTCCGAGACTTCCTTCTCCAGCTCATCCACTCTGCGCTGAGCCGCTTGATTCAGGACCCTTTCTTGTTCGACATGGTCGTTCACCGTCTCTATAACCAATTCCATCTCGCTTCTCCCATCCTCCGGATTGGTGAAACATCCATCACTTGAGGAGGTATTCACTTCCGGCACCATCTCCTTGGTGGCCTCCTCCACTTCCGCACCCTCCGACTCTGCACTGTCAGGGTCGGCCCTCTCTTGGGTCTCAGCGGTGACGTCATTAGGTTCGTCTCTTTTCCCTGGGACTTCAGAGTACTTCCTACACCCCAGGTCCTCAGCAACTTCCATCAATTCCTCACACGGAGCAACGGGTTCAGCCCCTTTGGCTCTTTTACGTCTCCGTCGACGGGAGGAAGAATTGCCTGAGTCAACCTTATTACACTCTTTTCCACTGGCGTCACCGTCTGAATGGGAGTCGCCACCAATCGTCACCACAGGTCCTGGACCCCGTCCTCCACCCGTCAGCACAGGTCCTGGACCCCGTCCTCCACCCGTCAGCACAGATCCTGGACCCCGTCCTCCACCCGTCAGCACAGATCCTGGACCCCGTCCTCCACCCGTCAGCACAGATCCTGGACCCCGTCCTCCACCTGTCACCATAGGTCCTGGACCCCGTCCTCCACAGGTCCTGGACCCCGTCCTCCACCCATTACCACAGGTCCTGGACCCCGTCCTCCACCCGTTACCACAGGTCCTGGACCCCGTCCTCCACCCGTTACCACAGGTCCTGGACCCCGTCCTCCACCTGTCACCAGGGCATATGCGTCTGTTACTGGCCATGACTTGTCACAGTCACCCCCAGAATCTGTGTCACACCCCACAGTCTGATGACCCTGCAAGTCACTCTCTGTCTGGGTGTCAGCTCCACGTGTTTTATCCAGCAGACCACTATCAGTCGTATTGTGGCACACTTTAGGTGACGTCAGATCAGTTAGTTGGACAGTCGCACCTTTCCCTCTGGTCAGGCCTGCCTTCTCCACATTACTAACTGACATCCACATGATATCCACAAACACTTCAGCCTTTTCCCACAGTGCTACCAAATCTTGTCCTATTACCATAGGATATGGCAAGATCGGGTCTACAGCCACCTCATGGTATGTGGAAACCTCCGCTGCGACAATGTAGATAGTGGCTACCTGGAGATATTCAGTGTCCTCAGGTGACACAGAATCTCCTGGACGGGTTCTCAGCACAGACGCTTCTCTCCCTGGGTCTATCAACCCTTGCACACACTTTCCATCCAGCCAAAAAGGACACAGTCGTGACACCTCACTGATTGCCACCCCTTTTTTGGCTCCGCCCCCTTTCTGGGCAAGTGCTCCGCTTTTTGATACCACCCCGGTTCGAGATTCAGCCCCCCTTCGGGATTCCACCCCTTTTTGGGCCATTACCCCTATTCGGGTTACCGCCCCTTTTTGGGTCTCCGCCCCCTTTTGGGCAACCATCCCCGATTGGGCCACCGCTCACTATTAGAGATAATCCCCTCCCTGGGATACACCCCGTGGACTCCCCCACGGCACTCAGGCCCCAGTTCGCACAGTACACCCCTTTGTCTCTGGGCTTGTACTGGCCCTTTAAGAGTCTGCACAAAAAGAGAAAATTTTTTTTTTTTCTCTATGTCACTTTCACCAGCTCCTGCTGGTACCGCCACAGCTCCCGCTGCAGTCACACACAACTGGCACCTCCAGGTGCTGCCAACCACAAGCCACTACAGCTCCGCCTGCTGTGGAACCTCTCGCTGCAACTGCGGCTACTCTCCACACGGCTCTGCACGGCTCCACCGCTACCGCTTGTCACCTTCGTGACCCCGCCGAGTCACAGCAGACGCTTGTCACCTTCGTAACCCCGCCGAGTTACAGCTAGACGCTTGTCACCTTCGTGGCTCTGCCACAGCAATTAACTCCACGTGTGCTAGCGGGATTGTTGCCAAAATTCTCCACCAATTGTAAGGTTTCTCTTACTGAGAGTGTAGGGGGACACTCACTTGGCCGCGATATTCAAGCACACGGGCACGGGTTTATAAAACAAAGCAGTCCATGCGGTTTATTAAGCTTCATAAACCGGGGTACGCACAGTTCATAACATGAAACACAACAGGCACCAACTGGTGATATTTACTTGCAGCTTCTAACACTTCAGTGTACGGCTTTGCCTCACGGACACTAACACGCTGGTCCTCCCTTAACCAGTTCCCAGGGGAGACCACATAGTTCATAGAACTTCACAAGCACTACCGGCCTGTACGATACCTGATGGGAGCTCCGGCTCCACCTGCTGACTCCTTGCCAGTCCACACCTCCGGGTAAGCTGCCTTACAGGGATCACCAACTTGCCTGGCCGGCACACACTAGTCAGTCCAGACCTCACCGAAGGACTCCAGCTTCCCCAGTTCCACTGTGCACTGCTCCGGGATCCGGTCCTCCTCCTAGGACCTCCCACGCCAGCAGGTGCTTTCCAGGAAGCCTCCTCTCAGGCTTCCAACACAGGAACACACCGAGCCCTCAGGAACTCCCTCAGGGATTTTGCACTTAAACCCTTCAAGTCCAAACACTGGAACCACACAGGAACATGTGACCCACACTCTGGTCACGTTATGTACCTGTAACCACACCCACAGTAATGGATCACATGGGCTGGTTACGTGATCCTGACATCACTGCAGGTCAATTCTCACGGCCTCAATACAACTCCATGCACATCCCGGGGAGACCATGCAGCGCCCCCTACCTGTTACAGGGGTTACTGCATCACATATATCACACTACCTAGACCACCAGGTATAAGATGCTATCTACCTAGACCACCAGGTATAAGATGTTATCTACCTAGACCACCAGGTATAAGATGCTATCTACCTAGACCACCAGGTATAAGATGTTATCTACCTAGACCACCAGGTAGAAGATGTTATCTACCCAGACCACCAGGTATAAGATGTTATCTACCCAGATCACCAGGTATAAGATGTTATCTACCTAGACCATCAGGTAGAAGATGTTATCTACCCAGACCACCAGGTAGAAGATGTTATCTACCCAGACCACCAGGTAGAAGATGTTATCTACCTAGACCACCATGTATAAGATGTTATCTACCTAGACCACCAGGTAGAAGATGTTATCTACCCAGACCACCAGGTAGAAGATGTTATCTACCCAGACCACCAGGTAGAAGATGTTATCTACCTAGACCACCATGTATAAGATGTTATCTACCTAGACCACCAGGTAGAAGATGTTATCTACCTAGACCACCATGTATAAGATGATATCTACCTAGACCACCAGGTAGAAGATGTTATCTTCCTAGACCACCAGGTATAAGATGTTATCTACCCAGAACACCAGGTAGAAGATGTTATCTACCTAGACCACCATGTATAAGATGTTATCTACCTAGACCACCAGGTATAAGATGTTATCTACCCAGACCACCAGGTATAAGATGCTATCTACCTAGACCACCAGGTATAAGATGCTATCTACCTAGACCACCAGGTATAAGATGCTATCTACCTAGACCACCAGGTATAAGATGCTATCTACCTAGACCACCAGGTATAAAATGTTATCTACCTAGACCACCAGGTATAAGATGTTATCTACCTAGACCACCAGGTATAAGATGCTATCTACCTAGACCACCAGGTATAAGATGTTATCTACCTAGACCACCAGGTATAAGATGCTATCTACTCAGACCACCAGGTATAAGATGTTATCTACCTACACCACCAGGTATAAGATGCTATCTACCTAGACCACCAGGTAGAAGATGTTATCTACCTAGACCACCAGGTATAAGATGCTATCTACCCAGACCACCAGGTAGAAGATGTTATCTACCTAGACCATCAGGTAGAAGATGTTATCTACCCAGACCACCAGGTAGAAGATGTTATCTACCTAGACCACCATGTATAAGATTTTATCTACCTAGACCACCAGGTACAAGATGTTATCTACCCAGACCACCAGGTATAAGATGTTATCTACCCAGACCACCAGGTAGAAGATGTTATCTACCTAGACCACCAGGTAGAAGATGTTATCTACCTAGACCACCAGGTAGAAGATGTTATCTACCCAGACCACCAGGTAGAAGATGTTATCTACCTAGACCACCAGGTAGAAGATGTTATCTACCCAAACCACCAGGTATAAGATGTTATCTACCCAGACCACCAGGTATAAGATGCTATCTACCTAGACCACCAGGTATAAGATGCTATCTACCTAGACCACCAGGTATAAGATGTTATCTACCTAGACCACCAGGTATAAGATGCTATCTACCTAGACCACCAGGTATAAGATGTTATCTACCTAGACCACCAGGTAGAAGATGTTATCTACCCAGACCACCAGGTATAAGATGCTATCTACCTAGACCACCAGGTATAAGATGTTATCTACCTAGACCACCAGGTATAAGATGCTATCTACCTAGACCACCAGGTATAAGATGTTATCTACCTAGACCACCAGGTAGAAGATGTTATCTACCCAGACCACCAGGTATAAGATGTTATCTACCCAGATCACCAGGTATAAGATGTTATCTACCTAGACCACCATGTATAAGATGTTATCTACCTAGACCACCAGGTAGAAGATGTTATCTACCCAGACCACCAGGTAGAAGATGTTATCTACCTAGACCACCAGGTAGAAGATGTTATCTACCCAGACCACCAGGTATAAGATGTTATCTACCCAGACCACCAGGTAGAAGATGTTATCTACCTAGACCACCATGTATAAGATGTTATCTACCTAGACCACCAGGTAGAAGATGCTATCTTCCTAGACCACCAGGTATAAGATATTATCTACCCAGACCACCAGGTAGAAGATGTTATCTACCCAGACCACCAGGTATAAGATGTTATCTACCCAGACCACCAGGTATAAGATGCTATCTACCTAGACCACCAGGTATAAGATGCTATCTACCTAGACCACCAGGTATAAGATGCTATCTACCTAGACCACCAGGTATAAGATGTTATCTACCTAGACCACCAGGTATAAGATGCTATCTACCTAGACCACCAGGTATAAGATGTTATCTACCTAGACCACCAGGTATAAGATGTTATCTACCTAGACCACCAGGTAGAAGATGTTATCTACCCAGACCACCAGGTATAAGATGCTATCTACCTAGTCCACCAGGTATAAGATGTTATCTACCTAGACCACCAGGTATAAGATGCTATCTACCTAGACCACCAGGTATAAGATGTTATCTACCTAGACCACCAGGTATAAGATGCTATCTACCTAGACCACCAGGTATAAGATGTTATCTACCCAGACCACCAGGTAGAAGATGTTATCTACCCAGACCACCAGGTATAAGATGTTATCTACCCAGACCACCAGGTATAAGATGCTATCTACCTAGACCACCAGGTATAAGATGCTATCTACCTAGACCACCAGGTATAAGATGCTATCTACCTAGACCACCAGGTATAAGATGTTATCTACCTAGACCACCAGGTATAAGATGCTATCTACCTAGACCACCAGGTATAAGATGTTATCTACCTAGACCACCAGGTAGAAGATGTTATCTACCCAGACCACCAGGTATAAGATGCTATCTACCTAGACCACCAGGTATAAGATGTTATCTACCTAGACCACCAGGTAGAAGATGTTATCTACCTAGACCACCATGTATAAGATGTTATCTACCTAGACCACCAGGTAGAAGATGTTATCTACCCAGACCACCAGGTAGAAGATGTTATCTACCCAGACCACCAGGTATAAGATGCTATCTACCTAGACCACCAGGTATAAGATGTTATCTACCTAGACCACCAGGTAGAAGATGTTATCTACCTAGACCACCAGGTATAAGATGTTATCTACCTAGACCATCAGGTAGAAGATGTTATCTACCCAGACCACCAGGTAGAAAAAGTTATCTACCCAGACCACCAGGTATAAGATGTTATCTACCCAGATCACCAGGTATAAGATGTTATCTACCTAGACCATCAGGTAGAAGATGTTATCTACCCAGACCACCAGGTAGAAGATGTTATCTACCTAGACCACCAGGTAGAAGATGTTATCTACCCAGACCACCAGGTAGAAGATGTTATCTACCCAGACCACCAGGTAGAAGATGTTATCTACCTAGACCACCAGGTATAAGATGTTATCTACCTAGACCACCAGGTATAAGATGTTATCTACCTAGACCACCAGGTATAAGATGTTATCTACCCAGACCACCAGGTATAAGATGCTATCTACCTAGACCACCAGGTATAAGATGCTATCTACCTAGACCACCAGGTATAAGATGCTATCTACCTAGACCACCAGGTATAAGATGCTATCTACCTAGACCACCAGGTATAAGATGTTATCTACCTAGACCACCAGGTATAAGATGTTATCTACCTAGACCACCAGGTATAAGATGCTATCTACCTAGACCACCAGGTATAAGATGCTATCTACCTAGACCACCAGGTATAAGATGCTATCTACCTAGACCACCAGGTATAAGATGCTATCTACCTAGACCACCAGGTATAAGATGTTATCTACCTAGACCACCAGGTATAAGATGTTATCTACCTAGACCACCAGGTATAAGATGCTATCTACCTAGACCACCAGGTATAAGATGCTATCTACCTAGACCACCAGTTATAAGATGTTATCTACCTAGACCACCAGGTAGAAGATGTTATCTACCTAGACCACCAGGTATAAGATGTTATCTACCCAGACCACCAGGTATAAGATGTTATCTACCCAGATCACCAGGTATAAGATGTTATCTACCTAGACCATCAGGTAGAAGATGTTATCTACCTAGACCACCAGGTATAAGATGTTATCTACCTAGACCACCAGGTAGAAGATGTTATCTACCCAGACCACCAGGTATAAGATGTTATCTACCCAGACCACCAGGTAGAAGATGTTATCTACCTAGACCACCATGTATAAGATGTTATCTACCTAGACCACCAGGTAGAAGATGCTATCTTCCTAGACCACCAGGTATAAGATGTTATCTACCCAGACCACCAGGTAGAAGATGTTATCTACCCAGACCACCAGGTATAAGATGTTATCTACCCAGACCACCAGGTATAAGATGCTATCTACCTAGACCACCAGGTATAAGATGCTATCTACCTAGACCACCAGGTATAAGATGCTATCTACCTAGACCACCAGGTATAAGATGCTATCTACCTAGACCACCAGGTATAAGATGCTATCTACCCAGACCACCAGGTATAAGATGTTATCTACCTAGACCACCAGGTAGAAGATGTTATCTACCCAGACCACCAGGTATAAGATGCTATCTACCTAGACCACCAGGTATAAGATGCTATCTACCTAGACCACCAGGTATAAGATGCTATCTACCTAGACCACCAGGTATAAGATGCTATCTACCCAGATCACCAGGTATAAGATGTTATCTACCCAGACCACCAGGTATAAGATGTTATCTACCCAGACCATCAGGTAGAAGATGTTATCTACCCAGACCACCATGTAGAAGATGTTATCTACCTAGACCACCAGGTAGAAGATGTTATCTACCCAGACCACCAGGTATAAGATGTTATCCACCCAGACCACCAGGTAGAAGATGTTATCTACCTAGACCACCATGTATAAGATGTTATCTACCTAGACCACCAGGTAGAAGATGCTATCTTCCTAGACCACCAGGTATAAGATGTTATCTACCCAGACCACCAGGTAGAAGATGTTATCTACCTAGACCACCATGTATAAGATGTTATCTACCTAGACCACCAGGTATAAGATGTTATCTACCCAGACCACCAGGTATAAGATGCTATCTACCTAGACCACCAGGTATAAGATGCTATCTACCTAGACCACCAGGTATAAGATGCTATCTACCTAGACCACCAGGTATAAGATGCTATCTACCTAGACCACCAGGTATAAGATGTTATCTACCTAGACCACCAGGTATAAGATGCTATCTACCTAGACCACCAGGTATAAGATGCTATCTACCTAGACCACCAGGTATAAGATGTTATCTACCTAGACCACCAGGTATAAGATGCTATCTACTCAGACCACCAGGTAGAAGATGTTATCTACCTAGACCACCAGGTATAAGATGCTATCTACCTAGACCACCAGGTAGAAGATGTTATCTACCTAGACCACCAGGTATAAGATGCTATCTACCCAGACCACCAGGTAGAAGATGTTATCTACCCAGACCACCAGGTAGAAGATGTTATCTACCTAGACCACCATGTATAAGATGTTATCTACCTAGACCACCAGGTACAAGATGTTATCTACCCAGACCACCAGGTATAAGATGTTATCTACCCAGACCACCAGGTAGAAGATGTTATCTACCTAGACCACCAGGTAGAAGATGTTATCTACCTAGACCACCAGGTAGAAGATGTTATCTACCTAGACCACCAGGTATAAGATGTTATCTACCCAGACCACCAGGTAGAAGATGTTATCTACCTAGACCACCATGTATAAGATGTTATCTACCCAGACCACCAGGTATAAGATGCTATCTACCTAGACCACCAGGTAGAAGATGTTATCTACCCAGACCACCAGGTAGAAGATGTTATCTACCTAGACCACCAGGTAGAAGATGTTATCTACCCAGACCACCAGGTATAAGATGCTATCTACCTAGACCACCAGGTATAAGATGCTATCTACCTAGACCACCAGGTATAAGATGCTATCTACCTAGACCACCAGGTATAAGATGCTATCTACCTAGACCACTAGGTATAAGATGTTATCTACCTAGACCACCAGGTATAAGATGTTATCTACCCAGATCACCAGGTATAAGATGTTATCTACCTAGACCACCAGGTAGAAGATGTTATCTACCCAGACCACCAGGTAGAAGATGTTATCTACCTAGACCACCAGGTATAAGATGTTATCTACCTAGACCATCAGGTAGAAGATGTTATCTACCCAGACCACCAGGTAGAAGATGTTATCTACCTAGACCACCAGGTATAAGATGTTATCTACCTAGACCATCAGGTAGAAGATGTTATCTACCCAGACCACCAGGTAGAAGATGTTATCTACCTAGACCACCATGTATAAGATGTTATCTACCTAGACCACCAGGTATAAGATGTTATCTACCCAGACCACCAGGTATAAGATGCTATCTACCTAGACCACCAGGTATAAGATGCTATCTACCTAGACCACCAGGTATAAGATGTTATCTACCTAGACCACCAGGTAGAAGATGTTATCTACCTAGACCACCAGGTATAAGATGCTATCTACCTAGACCACCAGGTATAAGATGTTATCTACCTAGACCACCAGGTATAAGATGTTATCTACCTAGACCACCAGGTATAAGATGCTATCTACCTAGACCACCAGGTATAAGATGCTATCTACCTAGACCACCAGGTATAAGATGCTATCTACCTAGACCACCAGGTATAAGATGCTATCTACCTAGACCACCAGGTATAAGATGTTATCTACCTAGACCACCAGGTATAAGATGTTATCTACCTAGACCACCAGGTATAAGATGCTATCTACCTAGACCACCAGGTATAAGATGTTATCTACCTAGACCACCAGGTATAAGATGCTATCTACCTAGACCACCAGGTATAAGATGTTATCTACCTAGACCACCATGTATAAGATGTTATCTACCTAGACCACCAGGTATAAGATGCTATCTACCTAGACCACCAGGTATAAGATGTTATCTACCTAGACCACCAGGTATAAGATGCTATCTACTCAGACCACCAGGTATAAGATGTTATCTACCTAGACCACCATGTATAAGATGTTATCTACCCAGACCACCAGGTAGAAGATGTTATCTTCCTAGACCACCAGGTAGAAGATGTTATCTACCCAGACCACCAGGTAGAAGATGTTATCTACCCAGACCACCAGGTATAAGATGCTATCTACCTAGACCACCAGGTATAAGATGCTATCTACCTAGACCACCAGGTATAAGATGCTATCTACCTAGACCACCAGGTATAAGATGTTATCTACCTAGACCACCAGGTATAAGATGCTATCTACCTAGACCACCAGGTATAAGATGTTATCTACCTAGACCACCATGTATAAGATGTTATCTACCTAGACCACCAGGTATAAGATGCTATCTACATAGACCACCAGGTATAAGATGTTATCTACCTAGACCACCAGGTATAAGATGCTATCTACTCAGACCACCAGTTATAAGATGTTATCTACCTAGACCACCAGGTATAAGATGCTATCTACCTAGACCACCAGGTAGAAGATGTTATCTACCTAGACCATCAGGTAGAAGATGTTATCTACCCAGACCACCAGGTAGAAGATGTTATCTACCTAGACCACCAGGTATAAGATGTTATCTACCCAGACCACCAGGTAGAAGATGTTATCTACCTAGACCACCAGGTATAAGATGTTATCTACCCAGACCACCAGGTAGAAGATGTTATCTACCCAGACCACCAGGTACAAGATGTTATCTACCTAGACCACCAGGTAGAAGATGTTATCTACCCAGACCACCAGGTAGAAGATGTTATCTACCTAGACCACCATGTATAAGATGTTATCTACCTAGACCTCCAGGTAGAAGATGTTATCTACCCAGACCACCAGGTATAAGATGTTATCTACCCAGACCACCAGGTAGAAGATGTTATCTACCTAGACCACCAGGTAGAAGATGTTATCTACCTAGACCACCAGGTAGAAGATGTTATCTTCCTAGACCACCAGGTATAAGATGTTATCTACCTAGACCACCAGGTAGAAGATGTTATCTTCCTAGACCACCAGGTATAAGATGTTATCTACCCAGACCACCAGGTAGAAGATGTTATCTACCTAGACCACCATGTATAAGATGTTATCTACCTAGACCACCAGGTAGAAGATGTTATCTACCCAGACCACCGGGAAATATGTTATCTACCTAGACCACTAGAGGCTTCATGTTAGCCAACTATGTTAACTAGGGATCATAAACTATTATCCTGGCTCACTAAAATATCAGGAGAGCCTATAGCTATCTTACTGTTTCCATACAGGTTCTTCCTCTGGTTCCCCTTCCCAGTTTGGAGGGCCATGTATATTTATGTGCACTGGTTCATCTCTGTAATAATGGTGGAACATGCAGTCAGTGGAGGGCTCTACCTGAAGAAATCGTCCCACCTAGTCTGCTGGACACTCAATTATCTATAATGATGTTGAGTCTTTTCCTCATGGACCCTGTGTATGACCAACCTGTGCTCTCCATTACCTGGTTTCACACACTTCTGTGTGCGTCCAGAGATGCAGCATTTATTTGTCAGCGTGCAATCTGAATCTCGACTGCACTGTACAGACATACACTGAAGGTCACTCATCTGTACATCAGTTGTGGGGCAAACTCCAGCCGGTTCTAAATAGAGAAGAAATGATATCACATGTGCAGAAAGTAGGCCTCCAAATTCAAGATGTCTTCAGATATGTACCCGGTGCAGGCTTTGCACAGACTGTCCCACAGAGACTATCACAGCATTTCTGAAGATCTGGGCATTCAACGTCATTATCACATTGTGTGGCCTTGATGGGGCAAAATAATTTCATTTGGGGGCATCGACCCTCTTTAACTGCAGGGAAAAAGAAGATATTGATCCACCAAAGAAATCTAAACATCACAAATAACACAATATATGCAGGACTGATCACAAATTACTGACATAATTCATCTCTACACAAATCTACTGACACCTCCTACACATAATCTCCAGTTTATAACCTGTCCTCTCCATACATCTCTGTCCTAATCTCCTGATATCTCCCCACACATAATCTCCAGTATATAACCTGTCCTCTCCATACATCTCTGCCCTAATCTCCTGATATCTCCCCACACATAATCTCCAGTATAAAACCTGTCCTCTCCATACATCTCTGCCCTAATCTCCTGATACCTCCACACATTATGTCCAGTATATAACCTGTCCTCTCCATACATGTCTTCCCTAATCTCCTGATACCTCCACACATAATCTCCAGTATATAACCTGTCCTCTCCATACATCTCTGTCCTAATCTCCTGATATCTCCCCACACATAATCTCCAGTATATAACCTGTCCTCTCCATACATCTCTGTCCTAATCTCCTGATACCTCCCCACATAATCTCCAGTATATAACCTGTCCTCTCCATACATCTCTGCCCTAATCTCCTGATACCTCCTCACATAATCTCCAGTATATAACCTGTCCTCTCCATACATCTCTGCCCTAATCTCCTGATACCTCCTCACACATAATCTCCAGTATATAACCTGTCCTCTCCATACATCTCTGCCCTAATCTCCTGATACCTCCACACATTATGTCCAGTATATAACCTGTCCTCTCCATACATGTCTTCCCTAATCTCCTGATACCTCCACACATAATCTCCAGTATATAACCTGTCCTCTCCATACATCTCTGTCCTAATCTCCTGATATCTCCCCACACATAATCTCCAGTTTATAACCTGTCCTCTCCATACATCTCTGTCCTAATCTCCTGATATCTCCCCACACATAATCTCCAGTATATAACCTGTCCTCTCCATACATCTCTGACCTAATCTCCTGATACCTCCCCACATAATCTCCAGTATATAACCTGTCCTCTCTATACATCTCTGCCCTAATCTCCTGATACCTCCCCACATAATCTCCAGTATATAACCTGTCCTCTCCATACATCTCTGCCCTAATCTCCTGATACCTCCCCACATAATCTCCAGTATATAACCTGTCCTCTCCATACATCTCTGCTCTAATCTCCTGATACCTCCTCACACATAATCTCCAGTATATAACCTGTCCTCTCCATACATCTCTGCTCTAATCTCCTGATACCTCCTCACACATAATCTCCAGTATATAACCTGTCCTCTCCATACATCTCTGCCCTAATCTCCTGATACCTCCTCACATAATCTCCAGTATATAATATGTCCTCTCCATACATCTCTGCTCTAATCTCCTGATACCTCCCCACATAATCTCCAGTATATAACCTGTCCTCTCCATACATCTCTGCCCTAATCTCCTGATACCTCCCCACATAATCTCCAGTATATAACCTGTCCTCTCCATACATCTCTGCCCTAATCTCCTGATACCTCCTCACATAATCTCCTGTATATAACCTGTCCTCTCCATACATCCCTGCTCTAATCTCCTGATACCTCCCCACATAATCTCCAGTATATAACCTGTCCTCTCCATACATCTCTGCCCTAATCTCCTGATACCTCCCCACATAATCTCCAGTATATAACCTGTCCTCTCCATACATCTCTGCTCTAATCTCCTGATACCTCCTCACACATAATCTCCAGTATACAACCTGTCCTCCCAATACATCTCTGCTCTAATCTCCTGATACCTCCTCACACATAATCTCCAGTATATAACCTGTCCTCTCCATACATCTCTGCCCTAATCTCCTGATACCTCCTCACATAATCTCCAGTATATAATATGTCCTCTCCATACATCTCTGCTCTAATCTCCTGATACCTCCCCACACATAATCTCCAGTATATAACCTGTCCTCTCCATACATCTCTGTCCTAATCTACTGATACCTCCACACATAATCTCCAGTATATAACCTGTCCTCTCCATACATCTCTGCCCTAATCTCCTGATACCTCCTCACATAATCTCCAGTATATAATATGTCCTCTCCATACATCTCTGCGCTAATATCCTGATACCTCCCCACACAATCTCCAGTATATAACCTGTCCTCTCCATACATCTCTGCCCTAATCTCCTGATACCTCCTCACATAATCTCCAGTATATAATATGTCCTCTCCATACATCTCTGCCCTAATCTCCTGATACCTCCCCACACAATCTCCAGTATATAATCTGTCTTCTCCATACATCTCTGCCCTAATCTCCTGATACCTCCCCACACATAATCTCCAGTATATAACCTGTCCTCTCCATACATCTCTGCCCAAATCTACTGATATCTCCACACATAATCTCCAGTATATAACCTGTCTTCTCCACACATCTCTGCCCTAATCTCCTGATATCTCCCCACACATAAACTCCAGTATATAACCTGTCCTCTCCATACATCTCTGCCCTAATCTACTGATATCTCCCCACACATAATCTCCAGTATATAACCTGTCCTCTCCATACATCTCTGCCCTAATCTACTGATATCTCCACACATAATCTCCAGAATATAACCTGTCCTCTTTATAAATCTCTGTCCTAATCTACTGATACCTCCACACACATAATCTCCAGTATATAACCTGTCCTCTCCATACATCTCTGCCCTAATCTCCTGATACCTTCCTACACATAATCTCCTCCAATATATAACCTGTCCTCTCCATACATCTCTGCCCTAATCTCCTGATACCACCACACATAATCCCTAGTATATAACCTGTCCTCTCCATACATCTCTGCCCTAATCTCCTGATACCTCCAAACATAATCTCCTGTATATAACCTGTCCTCTCCATACATCTCTGCCCTAATCTCCTGATATCTCCACACACATAATCTCCAGTATATAACCTGTCCTCTCCATACATCTCTGCCCTAATCTCCTGATACCGCCCCACATAATCTCCAGTATATAACCTGTCCTCTCCATACTTCTCTGCCCTAATCTCCTGATACCTCCACACATAATCTCCAGTATATAACCTGTCCTCTCCATACATCTCTGTCCTAATCTCCTGATACCTCCCCACATAATCTCCAGTATATAACCTGTCCTCTCCATACATCTCTGCCCTAATCTCCTGATACCTCCTCACACATAATCTCCAGTATATAACCTGTCCTCTCCATACATCTCTGCCCTAATCTCCTGATACCTCCACACATTATGTCCAGTATATAACCTGTCCTCTCCATACATGTCTTCCCTAATCTCCTGATACCTCCACACATAATCTCCAGTATATAACCTGTCCTCTCCATACATCTCTGTCCTAATCTCCTGATATCTCCCCACACATAATCTCCAGTTTATAACCTGTCCTCTCCATACATCTCTGTCCTAATCTCCTGATATCTCCCCACACATAATCTCCAGTATATAACCTGTCCTCTCCATACTTCTCTGCCCTAATCTCCTGATACCTCCACACATAATCTCCAGTATATAACCTGTCCTCTCCATACATCTCTGTCCTAATCTCCTGATACCTCCCCACATAATCTCCAGTATATAACCTGTCCTCTCCATACATCTCTGTCCTAATCTCCTGATACCTCCACACATAATCTCCAGTATATAACCTGTCCTCTCCATACATCTCTGCCCTAATCTCCTGATACCTCCACACATTATGTCCAGTATATAACCTGTCCTCTCCATACATGTCTTCCCTAATCTCCTGATACCTCCACACATAATCTCCAGTATATAACCTGTCCTCTCCATACATCTCTGTCCTAATCTCCTGATATCTCCCCACACATAATCTCCAGTTTATAACCTGTCCTCTCCATACATCTCTGTCCTAATCTCCTGATATCTCCCCACACATAATCTCCAGTATATAACCTGTCCTCTCCATACATCTCTGACCTAATCTCCTGATACCTCCCCACATAATCTCCAGTATATAACCTGTCCTCTCTATACATCTCTGCCCTAATCTCCTGATACCTCCCCACATAATCTCCAGTATATAACCTGTCCTCTCCATACATCTCTGCCCTAATCTCCTGATACCTCCCCACATAATCTCCAGTATATAACCTGTCCTCTCCATACATCTCTGCTCTAATCTCCTGATACCTCCTCACACATAATCTCCAGTATATAACCTGTCCTCTCCATACATCTCTGCTCTAATCTCCTGATACCTCCTCACACATAATCTCCAGTATATAACCTGTCCTCTCCATACATCTCTGCCCTAATCTCCTGATACCTCCTCACATAATCTCCAGTATATAATATGTCCTCTCCATACATCTCTGCTCTAATCTCCTGATACCTCCCCACATAATCTCCAGTATATAACCTGTCCTCTCCATACATCTCTGCCCTAATCTCCTGATACCTCCCCACATAATCTCCAGTATATAACCTGTCCTCTCCATACATCTCTGCTCTAATCTCCTGATACCTCCTCACACATAATCTCCAGTATATAACCTGTCCTCTCCATACATCTCTGCTCTAATCTCCTGATACCTCCTCACACATAATCTCCAGTATATAACCTGTCCTCTCCATACATCTCTGCCCTAATCTCCTGATACCTCCTCACATAATCTCCAGTATATAATATGTCCTCTCCATACATCTCTGCTCTAATCTCCTGATACCTCCCCACACATAATCTCCAGTATATAACCTGTCCTCTCCATACATCTCTGTCCTAATCTACTGATACCTCCACACATAATCTCCAGTATATAACCTGTCCTCTCCATACATCTCTGCCCTAATCTCCTGATACCTCCCCACACATAATCTCCAGTATATAACCTGTCCTCTCCATACATCTCTGCCCAAATCTACTGATATCTCCACACATAATCTCCAGTATATAACCTGTCTTCTCCACACATCTCTGCCCTAATCTCCTGATATCTCCCCACACATAATCTCCAGTATATAACCTGTCCTCTCCATACATCTCTGCCCTAATCTACTGATATCTCCCCACACATAATCTCCAGTATATAACCTGTTCTCTCCATACATCTCTGCCCTAATCTACTGATATCTCCACACATAATCTCCAGAATATAACCTGTCCTCTCCATAAATCTCTGTCCTAATCTACTGATACCTCCACACACATAATCTCCAGTATATAACCTGTCCTCTCCATACATCTCTGCCCTAATCTCCTGATACCTTCCTACACATAATCTCCTCCAATATATAACCTGTCCTCTCCATACATCTCTGCCCTAATCTCCTGATACCACCACACATAATCCCTAGTATATAACCTGTCCTCTCCATACATCTCTGCCCTAATCTCCTGATACCTCCAAACATAATCTCCTGTATATAACCTGTCCTCTCCATACATCTCTGCCCTAATCTCCTGATATCTCCACACACATAATCTCCAGTATATAACCTGTCCTCTCCATACATCTCTGCCCTAATCTCCTGATACCGCCCCACATAATCTCCAGTATATAACCTGTCCTCTCCATACTTCTCTGCCCTAATCTCCTGATACCTCCACACATAATCTCCAGTATATAACCTGTCCTCTCCATACATCTCTGCGCCAATCTCCTGATACCTCCCCAAAATATTCCCCAAAATATAACCTGTCCTCTACATATATCTCTGCCCTAATCTCCTGATACCTCCACACATAATCTCCAGTATATAACCTGACCTCTCCATACATCCCTGCCCTAATGTCCTGATACCTCCCACACATAATGTCCAGTATATAACCTGTCCTCTCCATACATGTCTTCCCTAATCTCCTGATACCTCCACACATAATCTCCAGTATATAACCTGTCCTCTCCATACATCTCTGCCCTAATCTCCTGATACCTCCTTACATAATCTCCAGTATATATCCTGTCCTCTTCATACATCTCTGCCCTAATTTCCTAATCCTCCCACACATAATCTCCAGTATATAACCTGTCCTCTCCATACATCTCTGCCCTAACCTCCTGATACCTCCCCACACATAATCTCCAGTATATAACCTGTCCTCTCCATACATCTCTGCCCTAATCTCCTGATACCTCGACACATAATCTCCAGTAAATAACCTGTCCTCTCCATACATCTCTGCCCCAATCTCCTGATACCTCCCCAAAATAATCCCCAGTATATAACCTGTCCTCTACATACATATCTGCCCTAATCTCCTGATACCTCCACACATAATCTCCAGTATATAACCTGTCCTCTCCATACATCCCTGCCCTAATCTCCTGTTACCTCCCCACACATAATCTCCAGTATATAACCTGTCCTCTCCATACATCTCTGCCCTAATCTCCTGTTACCTCCCCACACATAATCTCCAGTATATAACCTGTCCTCTCCATACATCTCTGCCCTAATCTCCTGATACCTCCACACATAATCTCCAGTATATAACCTGTCCTCTCCATACATCTCTGCCCCAATCTCCTGATTTCCTCCCCAAAAAAATCCTCAGTATATAACCTGTCCTCTACATACATCTCTGCCCTAATCTCCTGATACCTCCACACATAATCTCCAGTATATAACCTGTCCTCTCCATACATCCCTGCCCTAATCTCCTGATACCTCCCACACATTATGTCCAGTATATAACCTGTCCTCTTCATACATGTCTTCCCTAATCTCCTAATACCTCCACACATAATCTCCAGTATATAACCTGTCCTCTGCATACATCTCTCCCCTAATCTCCTGATACCTCCACACATAATCTCTAGTATATAACCTGTCCTCTCCATACATCTCTGCCCTAATCTCCTGATACCTCCTTACATAATCTCCAGTATATAACCTGTCCTCTCCATACATCTCTGACCTAATCTACTGATATCTCCCACACATAATCTCTAGTATATAACCTGTCCTCTCCATACATCTCTGCCCTAATCTCCTGATACCTCCCCACACATAATCTCCAGTATATAACCTGTCCTCTCCATACATCTCTGCCCTAATCTCCTGTTACCTCCCCACACATAATCTCCAGTATATAACCTGTCCTCTCCATACATCTTTGTCCTAATCTCCTGATACCCTCCACACATAATCTCCAGTATATAACCTGTCCTCTCCATACATCTCTGCCCTAATCTCCTGTTGCCTCCCCACACATAATCTCCAGTATATAACCTGTATTCTCCATACATCTCTGCCCTAATCTCCTGTTGCCTCCCCACACATAATCTCCAGTATATAACCTGTCCTCTCCATACATCTCTGCCCTAATCTACTGATATCTCCCACACATAATCTCTAGTATATAACCTGTCCTCTCCATACATCTCTGCCCTAATCTCCTGATACCTCCTTACATAATCTCCAGTATATAACCTGTCCTCTTCATACATCCCTGCCCTAATTTCCTAATCCTCCCACACATAATCCCCGGTATATAACCTGTCCTCTCCATACATCTCTGACCTAATCTCCTGATACCTCCCACACAATTTCTAGTATATAACCTGTCCTCTCCATACATCTCTGCTCTAATCTCCTGATACCTCCCCACACATAATCTCCAGTATATAACCTGTCCTCTATATACATCTCTACACCAATCTCCTGATACCTTCCCACATATTCTCCAGTATATAATGTGTCCTCTCCATACATCTCTACACTAATCTCCTGATACCCCCTACACATAATCTCAAGTATATAACCTGTCCTCTCCATACATCTCTGTCCTAATCTCCTGATAACTCCCGTCACATAATCTCCAGTATATAACCTGTCCTCTCCATACATCTCTGCCCTAATCTCCTGATACCTCCTCACACATAATCTCCAGTATATAACCTGTCCTCTCCATACATCTCTGCTCTAATCTCCTGATACCTCCCTCACATAATCTCCAGTATATAAGCTGTCCTCTCCCTACATCTCTGCTCTAATCTCCTGATACCTCCCTCACATAATCTCCAGTATATAACCTGTCCTCTCCATACATCTCTGTCCTAATCTCCTAATCCTCCCACACATAATCTCCAGTATATAACCTGTCCTCTCCATACATCTCTGTCCTAATCTCCTAATCCTCCCACACATAATCTCCAGTATATAACCTGTCCTCTCCATACATCTCTGTCCTAATCTCCTAATCCTTCCACACATAATCTACAGTATATAACCTGTCCTCTCCATACATCTCTGCCCCAATCTCCTGATACCTCCCCACAAATAATCCCCAGTATATAACCTGTCCTCTCCATACATCTCTGCCCTAATCTCCTGTTACCTCCCCACAAATAATCCCCAGTATATAACCTGTCCTCTCCATACATCTCTGCACTAATCTCCTGATACCTCCCCACACAATCTCCAGTATATAACCTGTCCTCTCCATACATCTCTGCCCCAATCTCCTGATACCTCCCCACAAATAATCCCCAGTATATTACCTGTCCTCTCCATACATCTTTTTCCTAATCTCCTGATACCCTTCACACATAATCTCCAGTATATAACCTGTCCTCTCTATACATCTCTGCTCTAATCTCCTGATACCTCCCCACACATAATCTCCAGTATATAATCTGTCCTCTCCATACATCTCTGCCCTAATCTCCTGATACCTCCCCACACATAATCTCCAGTATATAACCTGTCTTCTCCATACATCTCTGTCCTAATCTCCTGATACCTCCCCACATAATCTCCAGTATATAACCTGTCCTCTCCATACATCTCTGCCCTAATCTCCTGATACCCTTCACACATAATCTCCAGTATATAACCTGTCCTCTCCATACATCTCTGTCCTAATCTCCTAATCCTCCCACACATAATCTCCAGTATATAACCTGTCCTCTCCATACATCTCTGTCCTAATCTCCTAATCCTTCCACACATAATCTCCAGTATATAACCTGTCCTCTCCATACATCTCTGCCCCAATCTCCTGATACCTCCCCACAAATAATCCCCAGTATATAACCTGTCCTCTCCATACATCTCTGCCCTAATCTCCTGTTACCTCCCCACAAATAATCCCCAGTATATAACCTGTCCTCTCCATACATCTCTGCACTAATCTCCTGATACCTCCCCACACAATCTCCAGTATATAACCTGTCCTCCCCATACATCTCTGCCCCAATCTCCTGATACCTCCCCACAAATAATCCCCAGTATATTACCTGTCCTCTCCATACATCTTTTTCCTAATCTCCTGATACCCTTCACACATAATCTCCAGTATATAACCTGTCCTCTCTATACATCTCTGCTCTAATCTCCTGATACCTCCCCACACATAATCACCAGTATATAGTCTGTCCTCTCCATACATCTCTGCCCTAATCTCCTGATACCTCCCCACACATAATCTCCAGTATATAACCTGTCTTCTCCATACATCTCTGCCCTAATCTCCTGATACCTCCCCACATAATCTCCAGTATATAACCTGTCCTCTCCATACATCTCTGCCCTAATCTCCTGATACCCTTCACACATAATCTCCAGTATATAACCTGTCCTCTCCATACATCTCTGCCCTAATCTCCTGATATCTCCATACATAATCTCCAGTATATAACCTGTCTTCTCCATACATCTCTGCCCTAATCTCCTGATATCTCCCCACATAATCTCCAGTATATAACCTGTCCTCTCCATACATCTCTGTCCTAATCTCCTGATATCTCCCCACATAATCTCCAGTATATAACCTGTCCTCTCCATACATCTCTGTCCTAATCTCCTGATACCTCCCCACATAATCTCCAGTATATAACCTGTCCTCTCCATACATCTCTGTCCTAATCTCCTGATACCTCCACACATAATCCCCAGTATATAACCTGTCCTCTCCATACATCTCTGCCCTAATCTCCTGATACCTCCACACATAATCCCCAGTATATAACCTGTCCTCTTCATACATCTCTGACCTAATCTCACTACCCAGACTGATTTATGTTGTCTTCCCCACTGCCATTATGAACTTTGTATAACATTGATATTTTTCTCTTTCATATAATCGGTGTGTTCTTACTTTCATGGGGTTTCACACATTCCCAGCTACATGTGGTGCAGCAACATTTCTGGGGGCTGCGACAGTCACTGTCACTCTGGCATTCTGGTGCGACCGGTATGGCAAAGACACAGATTTCCTGGTCAAATTTGGGGCACACGTTTTTCATAACTAAAAGAAAGGTAAATGCAAACAATGAAAAAACATAAAGAAAATGATACAATAATAATGAAACTTTACGACTTGGGGCTCAGACCTCTGACTACAAGGTAGAAAAAAGGGGGAAGCAGCATCCGTTCCAGGTGAAAGATTAAATAGATTCTTTATTCTGCCATAGTCACATACAACGTTTCGGCCATGTTGGCCTTTGTCAAGTATACAATGCATAACACCTGACCACCTTAGATAGTGTGGAGCTCACACGAGTTCCAATCACCAACAGTAGGCGGCCTTAATACATTTACATAAATACTTATACAAAAGTGCAAAAAACCACACAAATTACCATTATAAAACCATGATATAGTCAATACATCAATAGCACATCATATAATACAATAAATTCTCCATAGTAGGGAAGGGGATCATCCGCTGTTTAAGCCACAAGCCAATCATGGTATTGCTGTTCCAGTTGTCATAGTGACCGCCCATTGATTGTTCAGTCCTTCACCTCCATGTGATGTAATCCCAGATCGCATCCGATCTCCACGCCACTACATCACCTACAGGTCATAAAACCCCCGCATGTCATAAACATTCCTCATATTTACCTGCAAAACCGCCGATCAGGAACGGCCAGAGCAAGCGTGTGAGTACATCACATGTAAGCGGTCACATGACCGCAACAGCGATGGACACCACAGCGCATGCGCAAGCCGCGCCGGACCAGAAGCCACTCCCAGCAATGCTAGGGCTGACGTGCAGCCTCGTAGGAGACAGGGAGGACCAAGGATAAACAGATAAAAACACACAAGTTGCCCTCCAAAGGACTTTGTGTCCACCCAGGATGGGCAATTTTCCTTGTCTCAACTGTGCCTGTTGCAGTAACATGCTGAAGGGCGATAGTTTTTATCACCCACGCACCGGAAAAAAATTTCTAATAAAAGATCGCTATACGTGCTCCTCCAGTTTTGTCATCTATTTAATTGTATGTCCTTGTGGACTAATGTACGTAGGGGAGACTACGATGGAGGTTCGGACACGCATAAGCAAACATAAGAGCACTATAAGAACCAAATTACTTGAACTACCTGTCCCTAAACATTTTGATGAGTGTCGGCACTCTGTAAATCAATTGAGATTCAGAGTGATTGATGGGGTCCCATCACTTAGAAGGGGTGGGAATAGGATACGGTTATTAAAACAAAAAGAGCTCAGATGGATCTCCACATTGGAGACTTTGCAACCGAAGGGGTTGAATATTGAGTATAACTTACAATTATGTATCTCTTAATTCCCTCTCGATATAGGTGGCATCTGAATCTGTATATTTGTTTTTATGCATATGTGTGTTTTTATCTGTTTATAAAGATACATCTGATGATTAATATCTGGGGATCTTAGAGCGTGTGATATGGTGCCCTACTATTTGGGCTAGTTGTATGATGCCCTTTTGCGTCTCTCCCTCTATATGTCAAATCGCTATTCATGTTTATGTTTATATGCCCTTGTTGCCATGGAGTTGGCTGTATCCGGTCCTCCCGTGCATGCTGGGACGGTGGCGTCACGTGGGGATTGGGGGTTGGACAGGATGTCATATCCTTGGTCCTCCCTGTCTCCTACGAGGCTGCACATCAGCCCTAGCATTGCTGGGAGTGGCTTCTGGTCCGGCGCGGCTTGCGCATGCGCTGTGGTGTCCATCGCTGTTGCGGTCATGTGACCGCTTACATGTGATGTACTCACACGCTTGCTCTGGCCGTTCCTGATCGGCGGTTTTGCAGGTAAATATGAGGAATGTTTATGACATGCGGGGGTTTTATGACCTGTAGGTGATGTAGTGGCATGGAGATCGGATGCGATCTGGGATTACATCACATGGAGGTGAAGGACTGAACAATCAATGGGCGGTCACTATGACAACTGGAACAGCAATACCATGATTGGCTTGTGGCTTAAACAGCGGATGATCCCCTTCCCTACTATGGAGAATTTATTGTATTATATGATGTGCTATTGATGTATTGACTATATCATGGTTTTATAATGGTAATTTGTGTGGTTTTTTGCACTTTTGTATAAGTATTTATGTAAATGTATTAAGGCCGCCTACTGTTGGTGATTGGAACTCGTGTGAGCTCCACACTATTTAAGGTGGTCAGGTGTTATGCATTGTATACTTGACAAAGGCCAACATGGCCGAAACGTTGTATGTGACTATGGCAGAATAAAGAATCTATTTAATCTTTCACCTGGAACGGATGCTGCTTCCCCCTTTTTTCTACATTTGTGAGTATTGTCCAAATTGGATCCTTGGACTTTGGAGCGTGCAGCCGAATACTATGGTGCTGTTGGTTGTGTTTTTTTATCTCTGACTACAAGGTGTCACATAAACTGAGCTGCCTCATTACTGAGCGTCTGCGATGGGCACAAGTCCTCCTCCACATCAATGTCCACACACAACTGCCATTGTTATCCAGGTCAGGACGGATGATGATGGTGCTCTGGATGGTGATGTTCTCTTGGAATTCTTCCATTATGTCTAATTATTAAGTCTTAGCTGATCCATTGTTGTCCTTCCTGGAAACCTCCCAGGTTGGCAGAGTGGTTTGATTTCTGCACGCTGGGTTGTCAGACGGGTTTTCTGAATCAATTGTTTTATTGTAAATTCAGTATTTCAATTAATATAACTAACCGAGGAGACAATGAGTCCTATGACTTCACCAGTACAGAGACCTCTGGCAGGGACTCGACCATCTGCTGGCCAACCCTTACGTTTTCCCAGGTAAAAAACCTACAGTTTTGAGACTGACACACATTTTGATGTTCACATTTGGCTCTTTAGTGTTTTTTGCTCTTTTCGTCAGATGATTCTTTGGTCACTGACGGACAATTATACAAATTCTGTAGTTCCTGACAAATCCATGAGTTTTCTGTGACGCCTCAATAACCCCAGAGCTGCCCCTTATTCTCCACACTTCTGCCCTTTTGACCAAGCAGCTGAATTTCGGCTTCTGACCAGACCCTGAATGATCACCTTCCATTTCTATCTCATCAGGCTCAGAGATTATCACAATTTTTGTTTTTTTTTGTCACTTTTGAGGACTGACCACATTTGGTCAATGGGACTGAGATTGGTGGTATTTCCTTATGTTTTGTTCATCAAGCCACTTAGTTCTCACTTTTACTTTGTGACCTGGTCTCCTTCGTGGAGAAAAGGAACTATCTCCACATTGTCCTGGACAAGGGGAGAAGATGTTTTTGGAGGAGGTTTGGATCCCCTTCCTTATTCAGGGCCATGTTCTTAGGCTGAATTTACAGAAAGTGAGGACGAGGGAGCGTGACTTGTCAGATGAACCCGAGCTCGGTAAGGAGGGGCTGCGGGAACCACTCTATGGATTTCCCCAAATAGAGATTATTTAACGATTCTGCATCTTGTGATTAGTGTGGAGTGAATGCTCCTTTAAGAAGTTTATGGATCACCTTGGGGCACTATTGTCAGCCTATGCATATTTCTACCACCCAACCTTCACTCCTAACCTTGACCTGACACTCAACGTCATCGTGGTACAGTGGAGACTAAAGACCCTTCTTGTGCGGAGACATCTCACAGCTGTGGGTCTGTTACATCTACACATTTTACAGTTATTCTTTCTGACTCCCCATGCATATTAAGCTCAGCTTATGGTGTAGGTGTCTTCAGTGCTGAGCAAGGAATAAGGCTACTTTCACACTAGCGTCGGGCTCGGCCCGTCGCTGTGCGTCGAGCCGACGTTCCCGACGCTAGCGTTGTCTCCGCCGCACAACGGGGGCAGCGGATGCATTTTTCCAGCGCATCCGCTGCCCCATTGTGAGGTGCGGGGAGGTGGGGGCGGAGTTCCGGCCGCGCATGCGCGGTCGGAAAAGACGTTTACGACGGAGCAAAAAACGTTTTTTGTTCCCGATGGTCCGCCACTGCACGACGCACGACGTGTGGCAATCCGTCACAATGCGTCGCTTAATGTTAATCAATGGTGAAAAAACGCATCCTGCAAACACTTTTGCAGGATGCGTTTTTTCGGCAAAACGACGCATTGTGACGGAATGCAGTTAACGCTAGTGTGAAAGTAGCCTAAGTCACTACCAGATGTGTCTTATATCCCGCTATAACTAAGGATAGTTCAGAGTTCAAGTTCAGATCAGAAAAACAAAAAAAACATGTCTGATCCTTTTTCCCTCCGACATCTGCTGTCAGGTCCCCACACACAAAAGACTGTCGGATAATAAAGGTAACTTTCACTTTAAGGACATCTGTAAAGCACAATATGCCCAATCATTACCACATCAGGGCATTTCCCACCACCCACGCCTCATCCACTCCTGACAGACCATCCTTCACTCACCTGCAGATTGTGAATACACGCCAGTAAATACAGAGCCAAGGGTGACGACAAAGAGGAATCCAGGAAACACCTCCATCTCCGATGATTGAACTGAAGTCTCTAAGCCGAGACGTAGCTGAGTACTAAATATATAGTGTGCCAGTGACATCCAGATCACACCCACAGTCCTAGCGACACCTTGATGACACCCACACAGGCCTAGTGACACCCCGATCACACCCACACAGTCCTAGTGACACACTGATCACACCCACACAGTCCTAGTGACACCCCAATCACACCCACACAGTCCTAGTGACACACTGATCACACCCACACAGGCCTAGTGACACCCCAATCACACCCACACAGGCCTAGTGACACCCCGATCACACCCACACAGTCCTAGTGACACACTGATCACACCCACACAGTCCTAGTGACACACTGATCACACCCACACAGGCCTAGTGACACACTGATCACACCCACACAGGCCTAGTGACACACTGATCACACCCACACAGGCCTAGTGACACACTGATCACACCCACACAGGCCTAGTGACACCCTGATTGCACCCACACAGGCCTAGTGACACCCCGATCACACCCACACAGGCCTAGTGACACACTGATCACACCCAAACAGTCCTAGTGACACCCCAATCACACCCACACAGGCCTAGTGACACCCCAATCACACCCACACAGGCCTAGTGACACACTGATCACACCCAAACAGTCCTAGTGACACCCCAATCACACCCACACAGGCCTAGTGACACCCCAATCACACCCACACAGGCCTAGTGACACCCCGATCACACCCACACAGTCCTAGTGACACCCCGATCACACCCACACAGGCCTAGTGACACACTGATCACACCCAAACAGTCCTAGTGACACCCCAATCACACCCACACAGGCCTAGTGACACCCCAATCACACCCACACAGGCCTAGTGACACCCCGATCACACCCACACAGTCCTAGTGACACCCCAATCACACCCACACAGGCCTAGTGACACCCCGATCACACCCACACAGTCCTAGTGACACACTGATCACACCCACACAGTCCTAGTGACACACTGATCACACCCACAAAGGCCTAGTGACACACTGATCACACCCACACAGTCCTAGTGACACACTGATCACACCCACACAGTCCTAGTGACACCCCAATCACACCCACACAGGCCTAGTGACACCCCAATCACACCCACACAGGCCTAGTGACACCCCGATCACACCCACACAGTCCTAGTGACACACTGATCACACCCACACAGGCCTAGTGACACCCCAATCACACCCACACAGGCCTAGTAACACCCTGATTACACCCACACAGGCCTAGTGACACCCTGATCACACCCACACAGGCCTAGTGACACACTGATCACACCCACACAGGCCTAGTGACACCCTGATTACACCCACACAGGCCTAGTGACACCCCAATCACACCAACACAGGCCTAGTGACACACTGATCACACCCACACAGGCCTAGTGACACCCTGATTACACCCACACAGGCCTAGTGACACCCTGATTACACCCACACAGGCCTAGTGACACCCTGATTACACCCACACAGGCCTAGTGACACCCTGATCACACCCACAGTCCTAGTTACACCGTCATCATATCCAACCAGTTCTAGTGACACCCAGATCATAGCCACACAATCCTAGTGAAACCCCAAGACTCACACAGTCCTAGTGACACACTGATCACACCCACACAGTCCTAGTGACACACCCTGATTACACGCACACAGTCCTGGTGAAACCCCAAGACTCACACAGTCCTAGTGACACTCTGTTCACAGCCTTCTCTGTAACACGATTCTGAGAGGTACCTTATATCAAAGCTTTTATTCACACGTTGCCAATTTAGCAATGTGTTGATATTACAGCGCTAAGAACATCCTGTCTTGCCCTGAAGGGTTATTCCTATCCGCAAGTAATCATCGAAAAAAACTGCTGGAGAGATCAGAGCAAATAGGGTCTTATCCAATGGAAATATAGATTATACACTCAGATTATACTAACCTGGTTTAGGCTTTTAGTAAAGCGTGTAAATATCATAAAGATATCAGCTGCAGCTGATCCACGGGTCAGCAGATGTATTGAAGACAAAGTAAAAGGAGTCCTGTGTATATGGTCTCGCTGCTGAGTAACATATAGGTCCAGACATGGTTCATATAAAAAATGGTGGTTTACTCTACGCGTTTTGAAGTCTGAATGACTTGGAAACTACCACATGAATACAGGATCAAGAAGAATGGCTAGTTAACTAGATACAATTTCAAATAATGGCGCCAAAGGGATCACACGACAAACAATGTCAGAGTTCACTGACCCAACACACGATGCCACACCTGAAAAAATTGATGCATAATTGACAAAATAAAATCTACATTGATATTCCCCAATTATAACAGTATTTTCAATTTTATAGTAAAAGAAGAAAAAGAAAAAAAACGACAAAAGGAAAATTGAGAAAAACTGAGAAGATGAAGAGTCGGGGCAAGAAGCTGCACATATATACTTATTCATAAACCCTAATATTTTAGTGTTTTTAACCAATAATAAAATAGACATTTCTTCCTTTTTCTCTTCTTCAGTCAAATGATGGTGTTATTTTTCTTTTTTTCCCTGTGTTTTTCATCAGACATTATGGCTCACGCGGATGTTGTTGCAATGAGGGTTCACCACCACCTGAGTTCATCTATTTTTTGGTGCAGCTTCTGGCCCCGAATCTTCATCTTCTCCATTTATTTAATTTCTCCTTTTGTCATTTCATGGAATGAAATATCAATGTAGATTTTATTTTGTCAATTATGCATCAATTTTTCAGGTGTGGCATAATGTGTTGGATCTGAGAACTCTGACATTGTTTGTCGTGTGATCCCTTTGGCGCCATTATTTAAAATGTTATCTATTTAAACAGCAACTCATCTTTGATCGTGTATTCATGTGGTAATCTCCTGATGCACAAGTCATTCACACTTCGGAACACATAGATTAACCCACCGTCTTTTATTTGAAACACTTGTGGACCTACAGCTCTGGCAAAAATGAAGAGAGCACCACATCAAATGCCTGTCATGGCCGCCCAATCTCCAGACCTGAACCCCACTGAAAACCTCTGGAATGTAATCAGGAGGATGATGGAAAGTCACAAGCCATCAAACACAGAAGAACTGCTGACATTATTGTGCCAGGAGCCGTGTGAGAGACTGGTGGAAAGCTGCCAAGATGCAGGAAAGCTGGGATTAACAATCATGGTTATTCCACACAATATTGATTTCTGAACTCTTCCAGAGGTAAAACATTAGTATTGTTGTTTCTAAATGATTATGAACTTGTTTTCTTTGCATTATTTGAGGTCTGCAAGCAATGCTTTTTTTTTGTCATTTTGACCATTTCTCATTTTCAGAAAATAAATACAAAATTTATTGCTTGGAACTTCGGAGACATGTTGTCAGTAGTTTATAGAATAAAAGAACAATTTACATTTTACTCAAAAATATAAAGAGAAAAATCAGACAAACTGAACATTTTGCAGTGGTCTCTAAAATTTGTGCCAGAGTTGTATATTTTAATCAGCAGCGCAGACCACATCTACAGAACTCCTTTTAATTTATCCCCAAGTAATGGCAGATCGCCACTGAACTCTTCATGATTAAAATTGAAACACAAAGAAAGAAAAGATGTTTAATGGTGGAAATGGCAGGATGGAGACGAGGTTCTGATCTGTAAATGCTATAGCTTTCTCCAGTCTGGAGTCTGAGCCCTGTGCAGAAGTCCCAGCACCTCCGGCCTCGGCTGCTGTCACTGAGGTCAATAATGGTCGTCTGATGAAGGTACTGCTGCTGAATGTAAAAATCATCAGGGTCCTACCGTCTCATATGGCATTTCAGCGTCCTCCCTGTCCAGGTTCCTTGCCTTATGTGGGGGTTCCCTCGGCTGTTTCACCCCAGCTCTAAGGGCATCTGCCCACGCAAGCATCTGCCACCTGGCAAGTGACCTACCCATCTTTCCTGCCGTGTCTACTTTAAATTAATCTTCCGTCCTGGTACTGTTGATGCTTGTATGGCTTTGGCCAAGCTGGTAATGGGATTCTGGATGGCTGGGCACTATGCTTGGGAACATTGCAGGGTCTAACTGTTGCTCGGGCTAACAACCCACCTGAGCTCTATGGGCGACCAGGCCCTTCTGCCCTCAACCAGGAAGATACCCCATACTTATCACAGTGACCTCTCCTACAATAACTATCGACACTGAAATGCCCTATCTAGTGGTCAATTCCCGAACTACGCATTCTCTACACACGTTACAAATATAAGAACAATAAATACATTATATATATATATATATATATATATATATATATATATATATATATATATATATATATACACACACATATATATATATATATACACACATATATATATATATATATTGTTGTGAATTTGCTTTTTGCTCCCTCTAGTGGTTACTAGTTTTTTGACTCTGGTTTTTCTGTCATTCCTTTTTCCGCACCTGGGTCGTTAGTTAGGGGTGTTTGTCATGATCTCAATGGCAAGAGAACATAGCATCAGCATATATAGGAACTAGCTCTTGGAAGATGGGAACTGAGCTGACCATGAACTAAACCTAACACACAACTAGCAGTGGCCGGGTAGCATGCCTACGTTGATTCTAGATGCCCAGCACCAGCCGGAGGACTAAATAATGCTAGCAGAGGAAAATATTAGTCCTAGCTCACCTCTAGAGAAATACCCCGAAAGGAGACAGAGGCCCCCCACATGTATTGGCGGTGAATTAAGATGAAATAACAAAACGTAGTATGAAAATAGGTTTAGCAAATTTGAGGTCCACTTACTACATAGCAGAAGACAGAAAGAACACTTTCATGGTCAGCTAAAAACCCTATCAAAACACCATCCAGAAATTACTTTAAAACTCTGTCATTAACTCATAACACCAGAGTGGCAATTCCTGTTCACAAGAGCTTTCCAGACACAGTAACGAAACTACAGCTGTGAACTGGAACAAAAATGCAAAAACAAACATGGACAAGAGTCCAACTTATCTAGTAGTTGTCTAGGAGCAGGAACAAGCACAGAGAGGCTTCTGATAACATTGTTGACCGGCAAGCAACTAACAAAGCAGCAAGGTTATATAGCGACTCCCACATCTTGATGGGAACAGGTGAACAGAGAAGATGAAGACACCAGTTCAATTCCACCAGTAGCCACCGGGGGAGCCCAGAATCCAAATTCACAACAGTACCCCCCCCTCAAGGAGGGGGCACCGAACCCTCACCAGAACCACCAGGGCGATCAGGATGGGCCCTATGAAAGGCACGAACCAGATCAGAGGCATGAACATCAGATGCATTCACCCAAGAATTATCCTCCTGGCCGTATCCCTTCCACTTGACCAGATACTGGAGTTTCCGTCTGGAAACACGAGAGTCTAAGATTTTCTCCACAACGTACTCCAACTCACCCTCAACCAACACCGGAGCAGGAGGCTCAACGGAAGGCACAACCGGTACCTCATACCTGCGCAATAATGACCGATGAAAAACGTTATGAATAGAAAAGGATGCAGGGAGGTCCAAACGGAAGGAAACAGGGTTAAGAATCTCCAATATCTTATACGGGCCGATGAACCGAGGCTTAAACTTAGGAGAAGAGACCCTCATAGGGACAAAACGAGAAGACAACCACACCAAATCCCCAACACAAAGCCGAGGACCAACACGACGGTGGCGGTTGGCAAAAAGCTGAGTCTTCTCCTGGGACAACCTCAAATTGTCCACCACCTACCCCCAGATCTGATGCAATCTCTCCACCACAGCATCCACTCCAGGACAATCCGAAGATTCCACCTGACCAGAGGAAAATCGAGGATGAAACCCCGAATTACAGAAAAACGGGGACACCAAAGTGGCAGAGCTGGCCCGATTATTGAGAGCGAACTCCGCCAATGGCAAAAAAGCAACCCAATCATCCTGGTCAGCAGACACAAAACACCTCAGATATGTCTCCAGGGTCTGATTAATCCGCTCGGTCTGGCCATTCGTCTGAGGATGGAAAGCGGACGAAAAAGATAAATCTATGCCCATCCTAGCACAGAATGCCCGCCAAAATCTAGACGAATTGAGTCCCTCTGTCAGAAACGATATTCTCAGGAATACCATGCAAACGAACAACATTTTGAAAAAACAGAGGAACCAACTCGGAAGAAGAAGGCAACTTGGGCAGAGGAACCAAATGGACCATCTTAGAGAAACGGTCACACACCACCCAGATGACAGACATCTTCTGAGAAACAGGCAGATCTGAAATAAAATCCATCGAGATGTGCGTCCAAGGCCTCTTAGGAATAGGCAAGGGCAACAATAATCCACTAGCCCGAGAACAACAAGGCTTGGCCCGAGCACAAACGTCACAAGACTGCACAAAGCCTCGCACATCTCGTGACAGGGAAGGCCACCAGAAGGACCTTGCCACCAAATCCCTGGTACCAAAAATGCCAGGATGACCTGCCAACGCAGAAGAATGAACCTCAGAGATTACTCTACTGGTCCAATCATCAGGAACAAACAGTTTATCAGGTGGGCAACGATCAGGTCTATCCGCCTGAAACTCCTGCAAGGCCCGCCGCAGGTCTGGAGAAACGGCTGACAATACCACTCCATCCTTAAGGATACCTGTGGGCTCAGAGTTACCAGGCGAGTCAGGCTCAAAACTCCTAGAAAGGGCATCCGCCTTAACATTCTTAGAACCCGGTAGGTATGACACCACAAAATTAAACCGAGAGAAAAATAATGACCAGCGCGCCTGTCTAGGATTCAGGCGCCTGGCGGTCTCAAGATAAATCAAATTTTTGTGGTCCGTCAATACCACCACCTGATGTCTGGCCCCCTCAAGCCAATGGCGCCACTCCTCAAAAGCCCACTTCATGGCCAAAAGCTCCCGATTCCCAACATCATAATTCCGCTCAGCGGGCGAAAATTTATGGGAAAAGAAGGCACAAGGCCTCATCACGGAGCAGTCAGAACTTTTCTGCGACAACACTGCCCCAGCTCCGATCTCAGAAGCGTCGACCTCAACCTGAAAAGGTAGAGCAACATCAGGCTGACGCAACACAGGGGCAGAGGAAAAACGGCGCTTAAGCTCCCGAAAGGCCTCCACAGCATCAGGGGACCAATCAGCAACATCAGCACCCTTCTTAGTCAAATCGGTCAATGGCTTAGCAATATCCGAAAAACCAGCAATAAATCGACGATAAAAGTTAGCAAAGCCCAAAAATTTCTGAAGACTCTTAAGAGAAGAGGGCTGCGTCCAATCACAAATAGCTTGAACCTTGACAGGATCCATTTCAATGGAAGAGGGGGAAAAAATATATCCCAAAAAGGAAATCCTCTGTACCCCAAAAACACACTTAGAACCCTTCACACACAAAGAATTAGACCGCAAAACCTGAAAAACCCTCCTGACTTGCTGGACATGAGAGTCCCAGTCATCCGAAAAAAATCAGAATATCATCCAGATACACAATCATAAATTTATCCAAATAATCGCGAAAAATATCATGCATAAAGGACTGGAAAACTGACGGAGCATTTGAAAGACCAAAAGGCATCACTAAATACTCAAAGTGGCCCTCGGGCGTATTAAATGCGGTTTTCCACTCATCCCCCTGCCTGATTCGCACCAAATTATACGCCCCACGAAGGTCAATCTTAGAGAACCACTTGGCCCCCTTTATGCGAGCAAACAAATCCGTCAGCAACGGCAATGGGTATTGATATTTAACAGTGATTTTATTCAAAAGCCGATAATCAATACATGGTCTCAAAGAGCCGTCTTTTTTTGACACAAAGAAAAAAACCGGCTCCTAAGGGAGATGACGATGGACGAATATGTCCCTTTTCCAAGGACTCCTTTATATATTCTCGCATAGCAGCATGTTCAGGCACAGACAGATTAAATAAACGACCCTTTGGGTATTTACTACCCGGGATTAAATCTATGGCACAATCGCACTCTCGGTGCGGAGGTAACGAACCAAGCTTGGATTCTTCAAAGACATCACGATAGTCAGACAGGAACTCAGGAATTTCAGAGGGAATAGATGATGAAATGGAAACCACAGGTACATCCCCATGAGCCCCCTTACATCCCCAGCTCAACACAGACATAGCTCTCCAGTCGAGGACTGGGTTGTGAGATTGCAGCCAAGGCAATCCCAGCACCAAATCATCATGTAGATTATACAGCACCAGAAAGCGAATAATCTCCTGGTGATCCGGATTAATACGCATAGTTACTTGTGTCCAGTATTGTGGTTTATTATTAGCCAATGGGGTGGAGTCAATCCCCTTCAGAGGAATAGGAGTCTCCAAAGGCTCTAAATCATACCCACAACGTTTGGCAAAGGACCAATCCATAAGACTCAAAGCGGCGCCAGAGTCGACATAGGCGTCCGTGGAAATAGATGACAAAGAGCAAATCAGGGTCACAGATAGAATAAACTTAGACGGTGAGGTGCAAATGGAAACAGATTTACCAAGCTTTTTAGTGCGTTTAGAGCATGCTGATATAATATGAGTAGAATCACCACAATAGAAACACAACCCATTTTTCCGTCTAAAATTCTGCCGCTCGCTTCGGGACAGAATTCTATCACACTGCATACTCTCTGGCGACTTCTCAGTGGACACCGCCAGATGGTGCACTGGTTTGCGCTCCCGCAAACGCCTATCGATCTGAATAGCCATTGTCATGGACTCATTCAGACCCGCAGGCACAGGGAACCCCACCATAACATCCTTAATGGCATCAGAGAGACCCTCTCTGAAAGTCGCCGCCAGGGCGCACTCATTCCACTGAGTAAGCACAGACCATTTACGGACTCTTTGGCAGTAAATTTCCGCTTCATCTTGCCCCTGAGATAGGGACATCAAAGTTTTTTCTGCCTGAAGCTCCAAATGAGGTTCGTCATAAAGCAACCCCAAGGCCAGAAAAAACGCATCCACATTGAGCAACGCAGGATCCCCTGGTGTCAATGAAAAAGCCCAGTCTTGAGGGTCGCCCCGGAGCAAGGAAATGACAATCCTGACCTGCTGTGCAGGGTCTCCGGCAGAGCGAGATTTCAGGGACAAAAATAATTTGCAATTATTTTGAAAATTCTGAAACCCAGATCTATTCCCCGAGAAAAATTCCGGCAAAGGAATTCTCGGCTCAGATACAGGTGCATGACAAACAAAATCTTGCAAATTTTGTACCTTCGTGGCGAGATTATTCAAACCTGCAGTTACACTCTGAAGATCCATTACAAACAGGTGGACACAGAGCCATTCAAGGGTTAAGAGGAGGTAAGAAGCAGCTAGACAGCAATTAAGGGCTAGGCAGCAAAACTCTGAAGGAAAAAAAAAAAAAAAATTTCCCTTAAACACTTCTATATCTCCTGCTTCAGCCCAAACAATTAACACTTTGCGGGCCGGTCAAACTGTCATGATCTCAATGGCAAGAGAACATAGCATCAGCATATATAGGAACTAGCTCTTGGAAGATGGGAACTGAGCTGACCATGAACTAAACCTAACACACAACTAGCAGTGGCCGGGTAGCATGCCTACGTTGATTCTAGATGCCCAGCACCAGCCGGAGGACTAAATAATGCTAGCAGAGGAAAATATTAGTCCTAGCTCACCTCTAGAGAAATACCCCGAAAGGAGACAGAGGCCCCCCACATGTATTGGCGGTGAATTAAGATGAAATAACAAAATGTAGTATGAAAATAGGTTTAGCAAATTTGAGGTCCACTTACTACATAGCAGAAGACAGAAAGAACACTTTCATGGTCAGCTAAAAACCCTATCAAAACACCATCCAGAAATTACTTTAAAACTCTGTCATTAACTCATAACACCAGAGTGGCAATTCCTGTTCACAAGAGCTTTCCAGACACAGTAACGAAACTACAGCTGTGAACTGGAACAAAAATGCAAAAACAAACATGGACAAGAGTCCAACTTATCTAGTAGTTGTCTAGGAGCAGGAACAAGCACAGAGAGGCTTCTGATAACATTGTTGACCGGCAAGCAACTAACAAAGCAGCAAGGTTATATAGCGACTCCCACATCTTGATGGGAACAGGTGAACAGAGAAGATGAAGACACCAGTTCAATTCCACCAGTAGCCACCGGGGGAGCCCAGAATCCAAATTCACAACAGGTGTTGCTATATAAGCTCCCTGGACCTTCAGTTCAATGCCTGGCAACGTAGTTATCAGAGCTAGTCTGCTGTGCTCTTGTCTACTGATCCTGGTTCCAGTTATATCAGCTAAGTCTGCCTTTTGCTTTTTGCTATTTGTTTTGGTTTTGTATTTTTTATCCAGCTTGTTCCGAATCTGTATCCTGACCTTTGCTGGAAGCTCTAGGGGGCTGGTGTTCTCCCCCCGGACCGTTAGACGGTTCGGGGGTTCTTGAATTTCCAGTGTGGATTTTGATAGGGTTTTTGTTGACCATATAAGTTACCTTTCTTTATTCTGCTATCAGTAAGCGGGCCTCTCTGTGCTATACCTGGTTCATTTCTGTGTTTGTCATTTCCTCTTACCTCACCGTTATTATTTGTGGGGGGCTTCTATCCAGCTTTGGGGTCCCCTTCTCTGGAGGCAAGAAAGGTCTTTGTTTTCCTCTACTAGGGGTAGCTAGATTCTCCGGCTGGCGCGTGTCATCTAGAATCAACGTAGGAATGATCCCCGGCTACTTCTAGTGTTGGCGTTAGGAGTAGATATATGGTCAACCCAGTTACCACTGCCCTATGAGCTGGATTTTTGTATTCTGCAGACTTCCACGTTCCTCTGAGACCCTCGCCATTGGGGTCATAACAATATATATATATATATACACACATACACAGTACAGACCAAAAGTTTGGACACACCTTCTCATTTAAAGATTTTTCTGTATTTTCATATCTATAAAAATTGTACATTCACACTGAAGGCATCAAAACTATGAATTAACACATGTGGAATTATATACCTAACAAAAAAGTGTGCAACACCTGAAAATATGTCTTATATTCTAGGTTCTTCAAAGTAGCCTCCTTTTGCTTTGATGACTGCTTTGCACACTCTTGGCATTCTCTTGATGAGCTTCAAGAGGTAGTCACCAGAAATGGTCTTCCAACAATCTTGAAGGAGTTCCCAGAGATGCTTAGCACTTGTTGGCCCTTTTGCCTTCACTCTGCGGTCCAGCTCACCCCAAACCATCTTGATTGGGTTCAGGTCTGGTGACTGTGGAGGCCAGGTCATCTGGCGTAGCACCCCATCATTCTCCTTCTTGGTCAAATAGCCCTTACACAGCCAGGAGGTGTGTTTGGGGTCATTGTTCTGTTGAATAATAAATGATGGTCCAACTAAACGCAAACCGGATGGAATAGCATGCCGCTGCAAGATGCTGTGGTAGCCATGCTGGTTCAGTATGCCTTCAATGTTGAATAAATCCCCAACAGTGTCACCAGCAAAGCCCCCCCACACCATCACACCTCCTCCTCCATGCTTCACGGTGGGAACCAGGCATGTAGAGTCCATCCGTTCACCTTTTCTGCGTCGCACAAAGACACGGTGGTTGGAACCAAAGATCTCAAATTTGGACTCATGAGACCAAAGCACAGATTTCCACTGGTCTAATATCCATTCCTTGTGCTCTTTAGCCCAAACAAGTCTCTTCTGCTTGTTGCCTGTCCTTAGCAGTGGTTTCCTAGCAGCTATTTTACCATGAGGGCCTGCTGCACAAAGTCTCCTCTTAACAGTTGTTGTAGAGATGTGTGTTGTGAATTCCGTTCTCGGACTCCCTCCTGTGGTCATGAATGGTACTGTGGTGGGTTCTGTTCTTGGACTCCCTCTGGTGGCTTTGAGTGGAACTGCTGGTCCTTGAGGTTGGCTTGCTCAGCTGCCCTCGTTTATTTCTATGCTGGCTTCCCTATTTAACTCCACTCATATCGTTACTTCTTGCCAGCTGTCAATGTCTCAGTATTGGTTCAGATCTCTCTTGGACTTCTCTGATGACCTGTCTACTCCAGCAGAAGCTAAGTCCCTGCTAGTTCATTTGTTGTTCATTGCTTTCTGAATATATTTCTTAGTACATGCTAAGTTCTAATCCAGCTTGCTACCATGATATTTCCTTGCTAGCTGGAAGCTATGGGGGTGCAGAGTTGCACCTCCACACCGTGAGTCGGTGTGGAGGTCTTTTTGCATACTCTGCGTGGTTTTTGTAGTTTTTTTTGTGCTGACCGCATAGTTCCCTTTTCTATCCTCTGACTGTTTAGTGAAGACTGGCCTCCTTTGCTAAAACCTGTTTCATTCCTGTGTTTGTGACTTTCCTCTTAACTCACAGTCAATATTTGTGGGGTGCTGCCTTTTCCTTTGGGGAATTTCTCTGAGGCAAGGTAAGGCTTTATTTTCTATCTTTAGGGGTAGTTAGCTCTTAGGCTGTGAAGAGGCGTCTAGGGAGAGTTAGGTACGCTCCACGGCTATTTCTAGTGTGTGTGATAGGATTAGGGTTTGCGGTCAGCAGAGTTCCCACTTCCCCAGAGCTTGTCCCGATTTCAAGTTTAACCATCAGGTCATTCCGGGTGCTCCTAACCACCAGGTCCATAACAGTACAGCTGGCCCACAAAGTGTTAATGCATCGCAAAAGAGGGATAAGAGAAGTGCTGAACCCATTTTTTTTTCTTTGCAGTGTGTTTTGTCTCTCTTTTCCCCTTAACCTCTGGGTGGTTCAGGACTCAGGTGTAGATATGGATATTCAAGTTATATCCTCTTGTATGGATCAACTCACTGCAAGGTTACAAAGCATTCAAGATTATGTAGTTCAGAATCCGATGTTAGAGCCTAGAATTCCAATTCCTGATTTGTTTTCTGGGGATAGATCTAAGTTTCTGAATTTCAAAAATAATTGTAGATTGTTTCTTGCTTTGAAACCCCGCTCCTCTGGTTACCCCATTCAGCAAGTAAAAATTGTTATTTCTTTGTTACGTGGCGACCCTCAAGACTGGGCATTCTCCCTTGCGCCAGGAGATCCTGCATTGCGTAATGTAGATGCGTTTTTTCTGGCGCTTGGATTGCTTTATGACGAACCGAATTCAGTGGATCAGGCAGAGAAAATCTTGCTGCCTTTGTGTCAGGGTCAGGATGAAGCGGAGGTATATTGCCAGAAGTTTAGAAAATGGTCTGTGCTTACTCAATGGAATGAGTGTGCCCTGGCAGCAATTTTTAGAAAGGGTCTTTCTGAAGCCCTTAAGGATGTTATGGTGGGGTTCCCCACGCCTGCTGGTCTGAATGAATCAATGTCCTTGGCCATTCAAATTGATCGGCGTTTGCGTGAGCGCAAAGTTGTGCACCATTTGGCGGTGTCCTCTGAGCAGAGGCCTGAGCTTATGCAATGCGATAGGACTTGGACCAGAACTGAACGGCAAGAACACAGACGTCAGAATGGGCTGTGTTTTTACTGTGGTGACTCCACTCATGCTATCTCTGATTGTCCTAAGCGCACTAAGCGGTTCGCTAGGTCTGTCACCATTGGTACTGTACAGCCTAAATTTCTTTTGTCTGTTACTCTGATTTGCTTTTTGTCGTCCTACTCTGTAATGGCATTTCTGGATTCGGGCGCTGCCCTGAATTTGATGGACTTGGAGTTTGCCAGGCACTGTGGTTTTTCCTTGGAGCCTTTGCAGTATCCTATTCCATTAAAGGGAACCTGTCACCACGTTTTTGGAAGATGGGATAAAAATAGCGTTAAATAGGGGCAGAGGTGGGCGTTACATTAGTGTGTGTGTTATGCGTTTATTACCCACCTAAGTTGCCGAAATAACTTTGCAAAGTCTCCGTTTTCGCCTGTCAATCAGGCTGGTCAGGTCACATGGGCGTGGTGTCTTCCCCCAGATTTGGCGTAGTTTTCCGTTGGTGGCGTAGTGGTGTGCGCATGCCCAAAGTCCGGAATCCTCTTCCAGGGGATTTAAAATAGCGCGGTGTTCGTTATTGCATTGGTGATCGGTGGGCGCGGCCATCTTCCTTTGGCCGCGCGTGCGCAGAAGCGGCGCTCTGCTGGCCGCGGCTTCAGGAAAATGGCCGCGGGATGCTGCGCGTGCGCAGATGGATATCGCGGCGGCCATTTTCCTGAAGCCGCGGCCAGCAGAGCGCCGCTTCTGCGCACGCGCGGCCAAAGGAAGATGGCCGCGCCCACCGATCACCAATGCAATAACGAACACCGCGCTATTTTAAATCCCCTGGAAGAGGATTCCGGACTTTGGGCATGCGCACACCACTACGCCACCAACGGAAAACTACGCCAAATCTGGGGGAAGACAACGCCCATGCGACCTGACCAGCCTGATTGACAGGCGAAAACGGAGACTTTGCAAAGTTATTTCGGCAACTTAGGTGGGTAATAAACGCATAACACACACACTAATGTAACGCCCACCTCTGCCACTATTTAACGCTATTTTTATCCCATCTTCCAAAAACGTGGTGACAGGTTCCCTTTAAGGGGAATTGATGCTATGCTTTTGGCCAAGAATAAACCTCAGTACTGGGCTCAGTTGACCATGTGCATGGCTCCTGCACATCAAGAAGATATTCGCTTTTTGGTGTTGCATAATTTGCATGATGTGGTCGTAATGGGTTTGCCATGGCTACAGGTTCATAATCCAGTATTGGATTGGAAATCAATGTCTGTGTCTAGTTGGGGTTGTCAAGGGGTACATGGCGATGTTCCGTTGATGTCAATTTCTTCTTCCACTCCTTCTGAAGTCCCTGAGTTTTTGTCAGATTACCGGGATGTATTTGATGAACCCAAATCCAGTGCCCTACCTCGTCATAGGGATTGTGATTGTGCTATTAATTTGATTCCTGGTAGTAAGTTTCCTAAGGGCCGACTTTTCAATTTATCTGTGCCAGAACACGCCGCTATGCGGAGTTATATAAAGGAGTCCTTGGAGAAAGGGCATATTCGCCCATCTTCGTCACCGTTGGGAGCAGGGTTCTTTTTTGTGGCCAAGAAGGATGGTTCTCTGAGACCCTGTATAGATTACCGCCTTCTCAATAAAATCACGGTCAAATTTCAGTACCCTTTGCCTCTGCTGTCTGATTTGTTTGCTCGGATTAAGGGGGCTAGTTGGTTCACCAAGATAGATCTTCGAGGGGCGTATAATCTTGTGCGTATTAAACAGGGCGATGAATGGAAAACAGCATTTAATACGCCCGAGGGCCATTTTGAGTACCTGGTGATGCCATTCGGGCTTTCTAATGCTCCATCTGTGTTTCAGTCCTTTATGCATGACATCTTCCGAAAGTATCTGGATAGATTCATGATTGTATATTTGGATGATATTTTGGTCTTTTCGGATGATTGGGAGTCTCATGTGAAGCAGGTCAGAATGGTATTCCAGGTCCTTTGTGCTAATTCCTTATTTGTGAAGGGGTCTAAATGTCTCTTCGGAGTTCAGAAGGTTTCCTTTTTGGGTTTCATTTTTCCCCTTCTACTATTGAGATGGATCCTGTTAAAGTTCAGGCCATTTATGATTGGACTCAACCTACATCTGTAAAGAGCCTTCAGAAATTCCTGGGCTTTGCTAATTTTTACCGTCGCTTCATCGCTAATTTTTCTAGTGTGGTTAAACCTTTGACTGATTTGACAAAGAAAGGTGCTGATGTGGTGAATTGGTCCTCTGCTGCCGTTGAGGCTTTTCAGGAGCTGAAACGTCGTTTTTCTTCGGCCCCTGTCTTGCGTCAGCCAGATGTTTCGCTCCCTTTTCAGGTCGAGGTTGATGCTTCTGAGATTGGAGCAGGGGCTGTTTTGTCTCAAAGAAGTTCTGATGGCTCTGTGATGAAGCCATGTGCTTTCTTCTCTAGAAAGTTTTCGCCTGCTGAGCGTAATTATGATGTTGGCAATCGGGAGTTGCTGGCTATGAAGTGGGCATTCGAGGAGTGGCGACATTGGCTTGAGGGAGCCAAGCACCGCGTGGTGGTCTTGACGGATCACAAGAATCTGACTTATCTCGAGTCTGCCAAGCGGTTGAATCCTAGACAGGCTCGATGGTCGCTGTTTTTCTCCCGGTTCAATTTTGTGGTCTCATACCTTCCGGGTTCTAAGAATGTGAAGGCTGATGCCCTTTCTAGGAGTTTTGTGCCTGATTCTCCGGGAGTCCCTGAGCCGGCTGGTATTCTCAAAGAGGGGGTAATTCTGTCTGCCATCTCCTCTGATTTGCGGCGGGTGCTGCAGGAGTTTCAGGCTGATAGACCTGACCGTTGTCCAGCGGAGAAACTGTTTGTCCCTGATAGATGGACTAGTAGAGTTATTTCTGAGGTTCATTGTTCGGTGTTGGCTGGTCATCCTGGGATTTTTGGTACCAGAGATTTGGTGGCTAGGTCTTTTTGGTGGCCTTCCTTGTCACGGGATGTGCGTTCTTTTGTGCAGTCCTGTGGGACTTGTGCTCGGGCCAGGCCCAGCTGTTCTCGTGCCAGTGGGTTACTTTTGCCCTTGCCGGTCCCGAAAAGACCCTGGACGCATATTTCCATGGATTTTATTTCTGATCTTCCTGTCTCTCAAAGGATGTCTGTCATCTGGGTGGTTTGTGATCGCTTTTCTAAGATGGTCCATTTGGTACCCTTGCCTAAATTACCTTCCTCCTCTGATTTGGTCCCATTATTTTTTCAGCATGTGGTTTGTTTGCATGGCATTCCGGAGAACACTGTGTCGGACAGAGGTTCCCAGTTTGTCTCTAGGTTTTGGCGGTCCTTTTGTGCTAAGATGGGCATTGATTTGTCTTTTTCTTCGGCTTTCCATCCTCAGACAAAAGGCCAAATCGAACGAACCAATCAGACTTTGGAAACCTATCTGAGATGCTTTGTTTCTGCTGATCAGGATGTTTGGGTGACCTTCTTGCCATTGGCTGAGTTCGCCCTTAATAATCGGGCTAGTTTAGCTACTTTGGTTTCGCCTTTTTGTTTGCAATTCTGGTTTTCATCCTCGCTTTTCTTCAGGGCAGGTTGAGCCTTCTGACTGTCCTGGTGTGGATTCTGTGGTGGACAGGTTGCTGCAAATTTGGACTCATGTAGTGGACAATTTGACGTTGTCCCAGGAGAAGGCTCAACGTTTCGCTAACCACCGTCGCTGTGTTGGTCCCCGACTTCGTGTTGGGGATTTGGTTTGGTTGTCTTCTCGTTATGTTCCTATGAAGGTTTCTTCTCCTAAGTTTAAGCCTCGTTTCATTGGTCCTTATAAGATTTCTGAAATTCTCAATCCTGTGTCATTTCGTTTGGACCTTCCAGCCTCTTTTGCCATTCATAATGTGTTCCATAGGTCGTTGTTGCGGAGATATGTGGCGCCTATGGTTCCTTCCGTTGATCCCCCTGCTCCGGTGTTGGTCGAGGGGGAGTTGGAGTATGTGGTGGAAAAAATTTTGGATTCTCGTATTTCGAGACGGAAGCTTCAGTACCTGGTTAAGTGGAAGGGCTATGGTCAGGAGGATAATTCCTGGGTTGTTGCCTCCGATGTCCATGCTGCCGATTTAGTTAGTGCTTTTCATTTGGCTCGTCCTGATCGGCCTGGGGGTCCTGGTGAGGGTTCGGTGACCCCTCCTCAAGGGGGGGGGTACTGTTGTGAATTCCATTCTCGGACTCCCTCCTGTGGTCATGAATGGTACTGTGGTGAGTTCTGTTCTTGGACTCCCTCTGGTGGCTTTGAGTGGAACTGCTGGTCCTTGAGGTAGGCTTGCTCAGCTGCCCTCGTTTATTTCTATGCTGGCTTCCCTATTTAACTCCACTCAGATCGTTACTTCTTTCCAGCTGTCAATGTCTCAGTATTGGTTCAGATCTCTCTTGGACTTCTCTGATGACCTATCTACTCCAGCAGAAGCTAAGTCCCTGCTAGTTCATTTGCTGTTCATTGCTTTCTGAATATATTTCTTAGTACATGCTAAGTTCTAATCCAGCTTGCTACCATGATATTTCCTTGCTAGCTGGAAGCTATGGGGGTGCAGAGTTGCACCTCCACACCGTGAGTCGGTGTGGAGGTCTTTTTGCATACTCTGCGTGGTTTTTGTAGTTTTTTTTGTGCTGACCGCATAGTTCCCTTTTCTATCCTCTGACTGTTTAGTGAAGACTGGCCTCCTTTGCTAAAACCTGTTTCATTCCTGTGTTTGTGACTTTCCTCTTAACTCACAGTCAATATTTGTGGGGGGCTGCCTTTTCCTTTGGGGAATTTCTCTGAGGCAAGGTAAGGCTTTATTTTCTATCTTTAGGGGTAGTTAGCTCTTAGGCTGTGAAGAGGCGTCTAGGGAGAGTTAGGTACGCTCCAAGGCTATTTCTAGTGTGTGTGATAGGAGTAGGGTTTGCGGTCAGCAGAGTTCCCACTTCATGGGTGGTTTTTTACTTCCATAGTAGTCTCTCCCATATATGTCAAGCCACATGGGCATATAATCATATACACCACGTAGCTTGACAAGCAGGTATACCTTCCTTTCAAAAAAATTTAGATTTAGATTGGGTGAAACCTATGGGGCGATATGTTTTGGGTGTGATGATAGGATGTTTTTCCTCCTGGCGCCATGATCTGGTATTGGACACTGCAGTATCAATGGTGTTTTAACTACGGAATCGCCGGTTGGTTGACCGTTCCCATGGAAATGAAGATGCAGGAAGTGGTGACTGCCGATCATGAATAAACATCAGAAGATCTTTTGATTTACAGTGAATTATTTGATGTTGTTATGTTTATATGGATGGATATTAATGGCAAATGTGTATGTGTATATCTGATGTCTATTTTATATGTAATATTTGTTAATTGTGTTATGTGGGCAGCACTTGGTGGTGATTGGTGCACTGTTTGGCATCCACACTACTTAAGGCAGCCCTTTATGCTGTAGTGTATGCTTGACAAAGACCAAGTGTTGGTCGAAACGTTGCTGCTATACCATGGCTTGAATAAAGCACTTTTTGGAGATTTCTACACCTGGTTGGAGCGCTGTTCATTTTTGCATTGGAAGCTTTTAAACATACATGTCAGTAACAGTACAGGCGACATACACGATTATACAGTAAACTGAAGAAGGCACAGAGGTTAAGAGGAATTCCTGCAAGCCCCTTACATAATCACCAACAAATGACATCCTAATTACAGATGAGTGAATTTGATCGGGTCCCTGCTTTTTCGGCAAGCTATAACGCTTACCGCATAAGCTGCAGAGGAAACCTGGCTTCCTGGATCGCTCCGGCTGATCAGCTGTTCGGCTATGCAGCTGCTTGTGTCGTGGCTGTGTTACAGCCTGTTTTGTTGGGCTCTCCATGCATGTGTCATCACTCTCACACAGCCGTGATCCAGAAAGCCAGGTTCCCTCTGCAGCTTATTCGGTAAGCGCTATAGTTTGCCGAATAAGCCCTGACCCGATAAAAGTTACTCATCTCTAGTCCTGATCAAAACCACACAGTACTAGTGACACCCAGATCACACCCACGCAGTTCTGCTGACTCCCGATCACATCCACACAGTGCTCGTGACACCCTGATTACACTCAGTCCCAATGATGCCCTGATCACACTCACAGTCCTAATGATGCCCTGACCGCACCCACACAGTCCCAATGATGCCGATCACATCCATACAATCCTAATGACATCCTGATCACACCCACACAGTCTTATTGACACCCCAAGGCTTACACAGTCTTAGTTACATCCCAACTCTCAAATAGTCCTCGTTACACCACAAGACTCAAATACTGCTAGAGACACCCCAATCACACCCACAAAGTTCTAGTGACACCCCAATCACACCCACACAGTCCGCGTGAGACCCCAAGACTCACACAGTCCTAGTGACACTCCCTGTAACACGATTCTAAGAAGTACATTGTATCAAAGCTTTTATTCCCACGTTGCCAATTTAGCAATGTGTTGATAATACAGCACTATGAATATCCTGTCTTGCCCTGAAGGGTTATGCCTATCCGCAAGTAATGGCAGATCGCCACTAAACTCTTCAACATTAAAATTGCAACACGAAGAAAGAAAAGATGTTTAACGGTGGAAATGGCAGGATGGAGACGAGGTACTGATCTGTAAATCGTGAAAAGATGGAAAAAGACTTTTCAAGATATTGTTTTTAGATATCACTAAATATCTTTCTCCAGTCTGGAGTCTGAGCCCTGTGCAAAAGTCCTAGCACCTTCGGCCTTGTGCAGAAATCCCGGCACCTCCATCCTCAGCTGCTGTCACTATGGTCATTAATGGTTGTCTGAGGAAGGTTATGCTGCTGATTGTACAAATTATCAGGATCCACTGACAGCAGCTCCTGGGTAATCACCTACCAATAATGTCCCCAATGTGCTCGATGGAGACAAGCCTGGATCTGCTGCAGTCATGGGAGTCAAGTCTGCAGATGCTGCAGCCACTGTAGAGAAGTCCGGAGATGCTGCAGCCATGGGAGATAAGAATAGAGACACCGAATAGTGCTGTGCATTCAAATACTGCAAATATCGGGTATCGGCCGATATTCGCGGTATCGGAATTCCGATACTAAGTTCCGATACTTTTGCAATAATGAATACCGGAATCGGAAGGTCCCATAGTGCAATGAGCCAGTTTGATTTAATTCAGCCAATGAGGAATCATTAGAAGTGTGGGTTCATCCTGTTATGCATGTTAGGCATGTAAGTAAGGGCATGGCTGTGATTGGCTGCTGAAATTATGTCATGATGCACTATAAAAGCCGCCGACGCCATTTTGGGTTCACTCTGCTGTGAATTCAGTTAGGGACAGGACGCTGCTGTTCTGACTGAGGGCCAGTTTAGAGATAGCGATTTGCTTCATTGTGCTTTACCCAGGCTAATTTAGCAACCGCTGTGTGAGAACCTTGTTTTTTGCCTTGCAGTGCTGTTCACGGCTGTCTGCAAGGTCTCTGTGTGAGTGCAGCTCACGCTGTCGCCTGTTCTGCAGCCACAGCTGGTTGTAGTCAGCTCAGCTTGCGTCACGGCCTCATACTGTTCCATTGTCCTTTTTTTCAATTAGTGCTGCCTGCTGCACATTTTTTCAGATTTATCCTATTAGTGGGTTTCCATCCGTATCCTGCTAGATTGTGGAAAAACACTATATAGGAGTACATAGAGGAGCCTTTCTGCAGCCTTGTGCACTGCAGCCCCAGCCAGATTAGTATTAACCTATTTTTTGGAGCCTCATCAATTGCATTGTAGGTTACCTTCCTGCATTGTAATAGCTACAAAAAGTTTGTGATACTATCGGTTTTACATCTTTGGGCACATCCAGTGTCTTTTTGTGAAAAAACAAAAAAGTTAATAAAGTTCACCAAACACTCCACTTTACAGTTGTGTAGGCCACATTAGCTCATATTAAAGTCTAGTCCACACTTTATAAAATTAGTGTTTCTTATACCTGTTAGCAGCTGTTCAGGAATAAGCACACTAAGCCCTTAGTACTTTTCTGCCTATCTTTATCAGTCTACCAAGATGAAGAAGGCAGGGAGTAAGGCACATGGTCATGGAGTTTCTGCAGGGAGAGTACATGGGGATTCTGTGCCTGCTGCGGGCACCGGTGACTCATCATCCCCCAGTTTGAGCAGGGAACAGTCCTTCATGCACAGCTTTGTCGGAGAGCACCGTACACCGCTGCTGCGTGAAGACCAAATTGAAGCCGTTGTCGGAAGGATGGCAGCTAACGGATCGACTTCAATTAGTGCCACATCCTCTCAGGCACAGAGCACTGAAGAGCACCCATCTGTCTCTTCACCACCTGCCAAATTGCCCAGGCAGTCAGAGAGCCCAGGACAGGAGCCATCTCTACTTCTGTTCTCTGAATCTCTTGGCTTGGAAAGAGGGGGCCAGCCAAGCAGCATTCGAAAAACTGAAGAAGAGGCAGTATGCAGTGATGCGCAACTGCTTTGTCTCTCTGAATCCGAAGAGGCGGGTGGGCCAGTGCCAACGGTCAGCACACCTCAGTACGCATCTGATGATGACACTCAGGTGCCACTTTCTGGTACGTACTGTGCTGCCGAGACTACCCAGGAGCAGTTGTTGGAAGAGGGTAGTGTAGATGATGAGGTCTTTGACCCATCATAGCGTGAGGTACAGGAAGGTGGTGGGAGCAGCTCTGAGGAAGAGATTCCCCGAACAGCCCAAAAAAGGAGGGAGAGAGGGGGAAGACTGCGTTGCCTGTAGCCTCCACTTCGGTACCCATTAGGAGCATGCCTCTTCCAATACCCAAAACAGGTGCTCCCAAGACTTGCAGTGCCTGGTCATTTTTTGACACAGTTGCAGATGACATTTGCTTTGTCAAATGCAAGCTGTGTAATCAGAAAGTCAAAAGAGGGAAAAGTGTCAGCAACCTTAATACCACAAATATGTGGAAACATGTGCGGCCCAAGCACGTGGTGGAGTTACAAAAACACACTGAAGACCTAGGCCAACCTACAGCGGCACCTACCACCTCTTCAGCTCGTGTTGTAGCCTCTTCCTCCAGCTCACACACAGCTGGTTTGGCTTCCTCACAGGATCGCCATGGAAGAACCTCTGGCACTGTTGGACAGAGACACAGTGTAATTCCACCCACAGCACCATGTTCCCTGTCATCCTCACACTCCAAGGCCAGTCTACAGCCATCGGTAGCACAGGCATAGGAGAAAAGGCGGCCATACTCGGCAAACCACCCCGGAGCACAGGCTCTAAATGCTGGCATTGCAAAACTACTGTCCCTTGAAATGCTGTCATTCAGGCTGATGGAAACTGACGCCTTCCGTAATTTCATGGCATTGGCAGTCCCGCAATACAACGTGCCCAGCCGTTTTTATTTCAGCAGGCAAGCCGTCCCTGCCCCGCAAAAGCACGTGGAGGGAAAAATTAAACATGCGCTACTAAAAGCAGTCAGTAGCAAGGTCCACCTGACAAACCGATGTGTGGACCAGTCACCATGGACAGGGACGATACCTTTCCCTCACTGCCCATTGGGTAAATGTTGTGAAGCCAGGGACAGATCTTTAGAGTGGCTCTGTACGTGTTCTGCCAACTCCAAGGATTGCAGGAATCCAGTCTGTACACATTGACTCCTACTCATACTCCAGTTCCTCTGAATCACTGCTGCAGGAGCCGTCACAGTCTACCTCCACATGGACCCGTGAACGCTTACCTGTTATGACCGATATGAGCACAGCCGTGGCCAAACGTCAACAGGCCATATTGAAATTAATTTATTTGGGGAATCGAAGCCACACAGCACAGGAGCTCTGGAATGCCATCAAGCAGGAAAGCGACGTGTGGTTTGTGCCAGCGAATCTCCAGCCAGGCATGGTAGTGTGTGACAATGGCCGAAATCTGGTGGCAGCTCTGGGCCTAGGCAACCTCCCTCACATCCCATGTCTGGCACATGTGCTCAACTTGGTCGTGCAGTGTTTTTTAAGGGACTATCCGGATCTTGATGCACTGCTGCACAAGGTCCGCCTAGAGTGTGCTCACTTGCGGCGTTCCAGCATGGCAAGGTCGCGCATTGCAGTTCTGCAGCGCCGATTCCGCCTTCTGAGAACATCGCATCATATGTGACCTACCAACCAGGTGGAATTCAACGTTACATATGTTGGAGCGGTTGTGTGAGCAGCAATAATGGAGTACCAGCTGCATCAGGTGCAAACAAGTCGCACTGCGCGCCGTTCACACTTCACCACCACTGAGTGGGCCTCTATGAAGGACATCTGCCATGCTTTGCGTGCCTTCGATGATTCCACGCAGATGGCGAGTGCAGATGATGCACTAGTCAGCATGACTATCCCCCTTATCTGCCTGCTTGAAAAAGCACTGTAAGCACTAAGGGAGGAGGTTGTGGAAGAGGTGGAGGATGAGGAGTCACAAACGCCATCTGCTTGTGGACACTCTGCGCAACGTGGTTCCTCACAAAGGCCTAGGCAGGGGACACTATGTGAGGAGGATGATGAGGAGTCAATGGAGGAGGAAGACATCTGTCCAGAGAGAGTTACACAATGCTCTAGTAGTCAGTATGTAGAGCGAGGGTGGTGTGATGCAGAGCAGGCAGAGATTACGCCTCAAGCAGGGGACAGCGTTTCTTGGCCAGTTGGCAGTCTGCAGCACATGGTTGATTTCATGCTGCTGTGCCTGAGAAATGACCGTCGCATCGCCCACATTCTCAACACGGCTGATTATTGGATGTACACCCTCCTAGATCCTCGCTACCGGGACAACTTACAAAGCCTCATAACACCGTTTACCCGGGAGCGTAAAATGCGGGAGTGCCAAGACACACTGGTGCATTCCATCATGTTCTCCATTCCAACCGAGAGCAGTGCTGCTAGTGCTTTACAAAGCAGCTCAGTGCGTCGAGGCAGTGGAGGAAGCTCTGCACAAAGAGGGAGCAGAAGCAGTGCCTCAGCACAAGGCAAGACCAGTATGGTCCAAATGTGGCAAAGTTTTGTGTACCCGCCACAAATATCTACACCATCTACACCATCACAGACGGCTCCAGTCAGCAGGAGGCAACGTTTCCGTCAGATGGTGACAGACTACATGTCTTGCCCTCTCAGTGTACTCCCAGACGGCTCTTCCCCCTTCAAGTTTTGGGTCTCTAAGCTGGATACATGGCCAGAGCTTAGCCAGTATGCATTGGAGGTGCTGGCTTGCCCTGCTGCTAGTGTATTATCAGAAAGCGTCTTTAGTGCTGCAGGTTGTGTACTAACAGACCGTTGCATGCGACTATCCTCCGATAACGTTGACCGGCTTACTTTTCTGAAAATGAACAAGGCCTGGATCTTGCAGGATTTTGCCACTCCTCTTCCAGATTAAATAATTGGTTGGCAACAGTATCCAAGTCTCCTGTTGTGTTCATGTTTCTATCACCTGAACTGTAATCACTGGGCTCCAACACCGCTAGTTGCTGCTCAGAAGTGCCGTCTGTACAATCAACACATGACCCAGTGTTATTGGGTTTCAGTAACGCCAGATGTGTATCCGGCAATTTCTCCTGCTCCGTCCACACTCACACTACAACAGATATTAAACTTGCTCCAATTAGGCCTCGGCCTATACCCTGATTGACCCTGGGCTCCCACACTGCCAGTTGCTGCTCAGAAGTGCAGTCTGCAGATAAAAAACACTAGCTCCTGTGTTAGTGGGGTTCAGTAACGTCAGCTGCTCCCCTGCTGTGTGTCCGGCAATGTCTCCTGCTCCCTCCACGTTAACATTACATCAGATATTAAACTAGCTCTAATTAGGCCTCGGCCTACACTCTGTTTCTCCTGTAATCCCTGGGCTCCAACACCGCCAGTTGCTGCTCGGAAGTGCTGTCTGCACAGTCAACAGTTGCTCATCTGTTATTGGGGTTCAGTAACACCTGCTGTTCCCCTGCTGTGTGTGCGGCAATTTCTCCTGCTCCCTCCACACTAAGACTAAAACAGATATTAAACTTGCTCCAATTAGGCCTCGGCCTAAACTCTGCTTCTAGCATTGACCCTGGGCTACAACACCGCCAGTTGCTGCTCGGAAGTGCCGTCTGCACAGTTAATAGTTGCTATTCTGTTATTGGGGTTGAGTAACGCCAGCTGCTCCCCTGCTGTGTGTGCGGGAATTTCTCCACTCTGTTTCTAGCATTGACCCTGGGCTCCAACACTGCCAGTTGCTGTTCAGAAGTGCCGTCAGCACAGTCAACACTTGCTGCCATGTTATTGGGGTTCAGTAACATCAGCTGATCCCCTGCTGTGTATCCGGCAATTTCTCCTGCTCCCTCCACACTCACACTACTACAGATATTAAAGAGAACCTGTCCCCCCCCAGACATTTGTAAATAAAAGAGCCACTTGTGCAGCACTAATGCTGCATTTGGACAAGGTGGTCTTTTTGTTATGCTCCTTGCACACGCTGAACTAAACATTTATAAAATGTGCCCCCTCATACCGTGAAAGTCCCGGAGGCGGGACTTTCCTTCCTAATCAGACGCGGCACAGCCATCATTCATATCCCCATGGCGCCGTGCGCCGCCTCCTAAGCGTTGTTTGAATCTGTCCCAGAGCCTGCGCTATTATGTTATCCCTTGGCCATGCGCAGTTAGCGCTGCCCATCTTCTGACATCATTTGATGTCAGGCTGACTGTGCCTGTGCGGCCGCGCTGCCCGAGATCCCGCCCCACAGTGTCTTCTGATTTATTCACACTGCGTTGACCGTTTCACAGTATGAGGGGGTACATTTTATAAGTGTTGACTTCAGTGTGTGCAAGGAGCATAACTAAAAGAGCCACCTTTTCCTTGTGCAGCATTAGTGCTGCACAAGGTGGCTCTTAGTTACAAACGCCTGGGGGGGTGACAGGTTCCCTTTCAACTTGCTCCAATTAGGCCTCTGCCTACACTCTGTTTCTCCTGTAATCCCTGGGCTCCAACACCGCCAGTTGCTGCTTCCAGCATGCCAGCTGTTTCCAGGTAGTGTCAAGGTCACTTTGCCTCCAATACGTTGGTATCCGAGTTCCACCAACGTCTCGTGGTCCTTGGTATTGCTTTCTGGCACGGGTACCTCCTGCTTAATAACCGGGTTCCAGTACCGTCAGCTGGTCCTCGGTAGTTCCATTGGCTCTTGTACCTTCTGCTACCCATCCGGGTTCCAGCACCGCCAGCTGGTTCTTGGCAGTGTCTTTGGCACGGGTGCTCCCTCCTGCCCAGCCTGGTTCCAGCATGCCAGCTGTTTCCGGGTAGTGTCAAGGTCACTTTGCCTCCAATACGTTGTCCTGTCGGGTTGTGGTCGGGTTACAAAACTCTATGGTGCCTGCAGTTTAGGTGCTTCCCATGTGGGCTGCGGGATCTATCAATCAAGGCTGGTTCCGTAGTGCCAACAGGACAAGCTCCCCCTGTAGGACTGTGGGTTTTCGGTAACTCCGGCCGGCTCGCGGCCTTGCAATTTTTTGTTCATGTGGACCTTCTGCTGACTATCTGAGTTCCAGCACCATTAGCTGGTTCTTTAGAAGTCAATCTTGAATAGGTCCCCCTGGGTTCCAGTACCGTCAGCTGGTTCCAAGCAGAGCCTTTGGCCTAGGTGCCTCCTTCTCGGTATCCGAGTTTCACCAATGTCTGGTGGTCCTTGGTAGTGCTTTCTGGCACGGGTACCTCCTGCTTAGTAAACAGGTTCCAGTACCGTCAGCTGGTCCTCCGTAGTTCCATTGGCTCTTGTACCTTCTGATACCCATCCGGGTTCCAGTACCATCAGCTGGTTCTCAGCAGTGTCTTTTGCTCTTGTACCTTCTGCTACCCATTCTGGTTCCAGTACCATCAGCTGGTTCCAGGCAGAGCCTAGGTGCCTCCTTCTCGGTCAAAGGTTACATCAACCCCACAACTATTACCCCACTTTCCACCCCTACAGGGCAAGTGGAAAAAGAGAGGCTAAGTGCCAGAATTGGCGCATCTTACAGATGCGCCTTTTCTGGGGTGGCTGAGTACTGATGTTTTAAGCCGGGAGGGCCAATATCCATGGTCCCTTACTAGGCTATTAATATCAGCCCACAGTTGTCTTCATAGCCATTGTTGGTTATTAATTATAGGGGGCCCCTACATCATTTTTTTGGGGGGTCCCCTATTTTAATAGCCAGTAAAGGCTAAGTGTACAGCTGTGAGCTGATATTAATAGCCTGGGAAGCTCCATGGGTATTACCCCGTTCCCAGGCTATAAACATCTTCTCCCAGTCGCTGGCTTTCCCTCTGCTGGTTGTGAAAATTGCATGGAAGCCCATGCCATTTTTTTTCCAATAAATAATCGTTTATTACTTACATAAATTACAGCAGTTACATCAGGTTTCACAGTGCACGTAATTTCAGCTTTCCCTCTAATCCTCTCCTCCTCACATGGTCGATGTTACGAACTCCACCGCTGCGCTCCAGCGTCCTCGTTCTCACCGCTCCAGCGCTGCGCTCCAGCGTCCCCGTTCTCACCGCTCCAGCGCTGCGCTCCAGCGTTCTCAAGCTACCACTGCAACGTCCGGCTCGGCTGGTGTTCTTTCCCTGCGCAGGCGCTCCAGCTTTCCTATAGGAAGCAGGCTCTGCATCCCTGCCTCCTCCTCCTGAAGTCATGTGTTCCTTTCTGTCCAATTCCGTTCCTGCTCCTCCTATAAAAGCTAGTTCCTCCTGCTTCCTGGTGCCTGATTGTTTTAGCATTTTGCTATTGCGTTTGGCCCATCGTATTGCTCAATACTCTGTGCTTGTACCTCGTGCTAACCCGTGCTACCCTCCGGTTCCCCTCCTTCCCTGGCTAGTTTCCCTTCAGGTCCTGCTCTATTACTCCTGTTGTTATACCTCTGATCCTTGGTTGTTTTCCTTTCCTCAGGTTCCCTCCGTTCCCGTCTCCTCGTCCTCTAGGATCTTCGTCTGCTTCCCGGATTTCGTTTCGTTACCCTGCCTTCTTTTGTCTCTCTTTCTGGAGCCGTCCCTGCTGGTATCTCACCGTGGGTAAGTGACCTCTGGGCTTGCTCCTTGCGGTCCCTGTATAGGGGTCGTTTTCTCCTAGGTCGCTCGCCCAGGGGTAGGGCTCCCCACGGTCCAGAGGGTCCACTCCTGTTTTCCGCTAGATCGCTACAGTACAATCAGGCCATGGATCCCGCAGGTACCCCTTTCTCGGCCCAGAAAGAGCTCACCCATTTGCGCGATAACCAACAGCGCATAATGGCCTTTTTGAAATCTATGGAGTCTCGCCTTTCCTCGATTCAGACTTCTGACCCAGTTAACACCGCCCAGTTGGCTAGTCTCCAACAGGAGCTCGCCCAGCAACGCGATACCCAGTCCCGCATGCTTAGTTATATGGCCTCCATTGACGACCGTTTGTTTAGTCTTCAGTCAGCCCCAGCTGTGCTCCCGCAAGCCTCTTCTCTTGACCTCACTCCTCCGTCTCCCGCTCACCCTCCCCCTCGTTTGGGTAAACCTCCCAGGTACTCAGGCGATCCAAAACTTTGTAGGGGATTTTTAAACCAATGCCGCCTTCACTTTGAACTTCTGCCACTTCAGTACCCCTCTGATCGGGCGAGAGTGGCGTTCATTGTGTCCCATCTTGAGGGAGAGGCGTTAGCCTGGGTGAATCCCCTGTGGGAACGTGACGATCCCGTTGTCTGCCACCTGGGGGACTTTCTGGAGACCTTTCGGAAAGTTTTCGATGAGCCCGGACGCTTGGCCTCTACCACCGAGTCTCTTTTCAATTTACGTCAGGGTTCTTCTACCGTTGGACAATACGCCATCCGCTTTCGTACTTTGTCCTCGGAGTTAGGGTGGAACAACGAAGCTCTTGTGGGTGCCTTCTGGCGGGGTCTGTCCAGCCGTATTAAAGATGAGCTCGCCGGTCGTGACACCCCAACTACTCTTGAGGACCTTGTCTCTCTCGCCACTCGGATCGACCTCCGCTTCCAGGAGCGTTCGCGGGAGACTGCGAGAGAGAGGAGATCCCCGCCTGTCTCCGCTACCTTCCGGCAGCCTAGTACTTCTCGTGCTCCCGTTTCCGTTTCCTCTTCGGTTCCATCCTCTGAACCCATGCAAGTAGATCGAGTTAAAATGGCAGAGCTACGTCGCAAGGAGAGGCGCACCCAGGGTCTCTGCTTCTATTGTGGCAGTGCAACCCATTTACTCCGCAGTTGTCCTGATCGTCCGGAAAACTCTTCCGCCTAGGACAGGTAGGAGAGGCCTCCCTAGGCGCCTGCGGTTCCTCTCAACCCCTGACCCTTTCCATTCTTTTTTCCTCTAACCAGCATCAATCTTCCGAGGTAGCGTATGTGGATTCTGGAGCGGCAGGCAATTTTATCAGCCTTGAAGCGGTTCGGAGGCTTCGCGTACCTGTAATCTCTTTGGACACTCCTCGACTACTCGCCTCCGTGGACGGAAGACCTTTACAAGATGCGATTTCTCTCGTCACTGAAGAAGTGGAGATTCAGATTGGGGCCCTTCATCGCGAGAAGATCGCTTTTTATGTTCTGCCTAACCTTTCCTACGCCTTTCTACTAGGTCTTCCCTGGCTTCGTCTACATGAGCCTACACTGAATTGGCGCACTGGAGACGTACTTCGGTGGGGCCCTTCATGCCATATTCGTTGTCTTCAGTCTATATGTCCGGTCTCTCGTACCCAGCCTGCTGAGGTTCCAGATGGATTACCTTCTCCTTACTGGTCCTACGCTGATGTCTTCAACAAACGAGAGGCTGAGAATCTTCCTCCCCATCGTCCTTACGATTGTCCTGTGGAGCTCCTTCCGGGTCGTTCTCCACCTAGGGGAAGGATTTATCCGCTTTCAGCTGCCGAGACCAAATCTATGTCGGAATACATACAAGAGAACCTAGCCAAAGGTTTCATCCGGAAGTCCTCCTCTCCTGCTGGTGCAGGGTTCTTCTTTGTGAAGAAAAAGGACGGTTCCTTAAGACCTTGTATAGACTATCGGGGTTTGAACAACATCACTATCAAGAATCGGTATCCACTGCCCCTTATTCCGGAGCTCTTCGATCGCCTCCGAGGCGCTCGAGTTTTCACTAAGTTGGACTTACGAGGCGCTTACAATCTGGTCCGGATTCGCTCTGGCGATGAATGGAAAACTGCTTTCAACACCCGGGATGGCCATTACGAGTACTTAGTCATGCCTTTCGGTCTTTGCAACGCTCCCGCGGTTTTCCAAGAGTTCGTCAACGATGTGTTCCGGGACCTCCTCTACTCGAGCGTCTTGGTCTATTTGGATGATATCCTTATTTTTTCTTCTGATCGTCCGTCACATCGCAGAAGTGTTCGCGAGGTTTTGCAACGTTTAAGAGATAACCACCTGTATGCCAAGATAGAGAAATGCTTGTTTGAGCAAACCTCACTGCCGTTCCTCGGATACATTGTCTCAGACGCCGGCCTTAAGATGGATCCTGAGAAGGTTAATGCCATTATTAGCTGGCCACGACCCTGCGGTGTGAAAGCCATCCAACGCTTCATCGGATTCGCTAATTACTACAGGCAATTCATTCCACACTTCTCCTCCATGATTCGTCCTCTTTCTTTTCTCACTCGCAAAAGTTCCAGCTCCAAGGACTGGTCTCCTGAGGCCGAGAAGTCTTTTTTTCAACTTAAGGAAGCTTTTTCTTCTGCTCCACTCTTGCATCACCCTGAGGTGAACAAACCTTTTATATTGGAAGTTGACGCCTCTTCTACCGGGGCTGGAGCGGTGCTCTCACAAAAGACTCCTGAGGGTCTAACAGCTCCTTGCGGCTTCTTCTCTAAAGCCTTTTCACCTTCTGAACGAAATTACACAATTGGTGATCGTGAACTGCTGGCCATCAAATTGGCTCTAGAGGAGTGGAGATACCTTCTGGAGGGTTCGGTGCACCCGTTTGTAATCTTCTCTGATCACAAAAACCTTATTTACTTGCAGACTGCGCAAAGATTGAATCCACGACAAGCGAGGTGGTCCTTGTTCTTTGCCCGCTTTGAGTTCGAGCTTAGTTTTCGGCCCGGCGACAAAAACATAAGAGCTGACGCTCTGTCCAGGTCCTTCCAATCTTCTGATGTCTTGGAGGAGCCTGCTTACATCATCGACCCTACTAAAATGGTCACCGTAGCTCCTTTACAGATGCTTCAGCCTCCACCGGGTAAGACTCTAGTCTTGGATGTTGACACTAAGAAAGTCTTATCTTGGGGACATTCTTCCAAATTGGCTGGTCATGCCGGTGTTAGAAAGACTATTCTTCTCATTTCACGTTATTATTGGTGGCCTACCTTACGTCAAGACGTAGAAGACTTTGTGGCCTCCTGTCCTTCTTGTGCCAGAAACAAGGTACCCAGACGACTGCCACATGGAGCTCTCCTTCCTCTTCCGGTTCCGTCCGCACCCTGGCAACACATCGCAATGGATTTCGTCACCGATCTACCTTGCTCTTCGGCCTGCACGGTCATCCTCGTTGTTGTGGACAGATTCTCTAAAATGGCTCACTTCATTCCTTTAACCGGTTTACCCTCAGCTCCTGAATTGGCTAACATTTTTATTCTGAATATCTTCAAGTTCCATGGTCTCCCTCAGCACATCGTCTCAGACAGAGGGGTTCAATTCACTTCTCGCTTTTGGAGAGCCTTGTGTAAGCTTTTAAAGGTAAATCTGGACTTCTCTTCCTCTTATCATCCTCAAACCAACGGTCAGGCAGAACGTACCAACCAAACTCTGGCTGTTTATCTTCGACATTTTTCTAATGCTCACCATAACGACTGGGTCGAACTACTTCCTTGGGCGGAGTTTGCCTACAACAACCATTCCAGCGAGTCCTCTTCTAAGTCTCCATTTTTTGTTGTTTTCGGACGGCATCCTAGTGTTCCCTTACCAGTCTTTCCTGCTTCTGGTGTTCCAGCTGCTGATTCGATGGCTCTCGACTTCTCCTCCATCTGGGGCGAGGTCAAAGAGACGTTAAAACTAGCTTCTTCTAGAATGAAGAGACAAGCTGACAAGAGACGTCTAGATTCTCCTCCTTACTCTCCTGGTGACAAAGTATGGCTTTCTTCAAGATTCATCAGACTCAAGATTCCTTCCTACAAGCTTGGTCCACGATTCATCGGTCCTTTTGAGATTTTACGTCGAGTCAACGAAGTCGCTTACAAGCTGAAATTGCCTGCCTCGCTCCGAATACCCAATACGTTTCATGTCTCTCTTCTCAAACCAGCCGTCTTTAACCGTTTTCATTCTCCCTCTTGTACTTCTTCTCAACTAGCCAGCACAGATAACGTCTTTGAGGTTAAGGACATTTTGGCTGTTAAAACAATTCGGGGAAAGCAGTTTTTTATGGTGGACTGGAAGGGTTTTGGTCCGGAGGAGAGGTCCTGGGAACCCTTGGAGAACATTGATGCCCCTCGTATTTTAAATAAATTTTTTGCTACTCTTCGTAAAGGGGGGCATAAGAAGGGGGGTACTGTTACGAACTCCACCGCTGCGCTCCAGCGTCCTCGTTCTCACCGCTCCAGCGCTGCGCTCCAGCGTCCCCGTTCTCACCGCTCCAGCGCTGCGCTCCAGCGTTCTCAAGCTACCACTGCAACGTCCGGCTCGGCTGGTGTTCTTTCCCTGCGCAGGCGCTCCAGCTTTCCTATAGGAAGCAGGCTCTGCATCCCTGCCTCCTCCTCCTGAAGTCATGTGTTCCTTTCTGTCCAATTCCGTTCCTGCTCCTCCTATAAAAGCTAGTTCCTCCTGCTTCCTGGTGCCTGATTGTTTTAGCATTTTGCTATTGCGTTTGGCCCTTCGTATTGCTCAATACTCTGTGCTTGTACCTCGTGCTAACCCGTGCTACCCTCCGGTTCCCCTCCTTCCCTGGCTAGTTTCCCTTCAGGTCCTGCTCTATTACTCCTGTTGTTATACCTCTGATCCTTGGTTGTTTTCCTTTCCTCAGGTTCCCTCCGTTCCCGTCTCCTCGTCCTCTAGGATCTTCGTCTGCTTCCCGGATTTCGTTTCGTTACCCTGCCTTCTTTTGTCTCTCTTTCTGGAGCCGTCCCTGCTGGTATCTCACCGTGGGTAAGTGACCTCTGGGCTTGCTCATTGCGGTCCCTGTATAGGGGTCGTTTTCTCCTAGGTCGCTCGCCCAGGGGTAGGGCTCCCCACGGTCCAGAGGGTCCACTCCTGTTTTCCGCTAGATCGCTACAGTCGAGCCCAGATCCTATTGTCTCATACGGAATTTCAGCATCCTCCCTGTCCAGATTCTTGCCTCATGTGGGGGTTCCCTCAGCCATTTCGCGCCGGCTCTGAGGGCATCAGCCCACGAAGACATTGGCCACCTGGTGAGCGACCTGCCCATCTTTCTTGCCGTGTCTACTTTAAATTAATCTTCAGTCCTGAAGCTGCTGACGCTTGTATGGCTTTGACCAAGTTGGTAATGGGATTCTGGATGGCTGGGCACTATGCTTGGGAACATTGTGGGGTCTAACTGTTGCTCGGGCTAACAGCCCACCAGAGCTCTATGGACACCCAGGTCTTTCTGCCCTCAACCAGGAAGATTCCCATACTTATCACAGTGACCCCCTCCTACAATAACTATCTACGCGCTGAAATGCCCCATCTAGTGGTCAATTCCCGCACTACGCTTTCCCTACACACATTACAAATATAAGAACAATAAATACATTATATATATATATATATATATATATATATATATATATATATATATATTACACACACACACACACACACATTTGGCAGCTTTAAAACATACATCTCAGTAACAGTAGGGGGCGACATATATACAGTATATATACACTATTGTAAACTGAAGAAGGCACAGAGGTTAAGAGGAATTCCCGCAACCCCATTACATTCCCCCTTCCTTTAAGCTTGGTCGTCCCTGACCAAGTACTGAATAACTTTAATTATGCACAAGTAATACTCCGCACAAGGAGAGAATGAAGTAGTCGGTGTCATTACCTTGGCTCAAAACGAGCCAGGTCCACACAATTTTGCACAACAGTTTGTGCGTCTAATAAACAGATGACCCTCCCGATTGGGTTCACAGTCGTTAAGAGATGTTTCCCCCCTTCTTTTGCATATGGCATGGTCCTGTGAGCCACAGGCAGGTACCTGGTAGGAAGACGCATTCTGATGCTGCAGCATGCACACTGCCCCATAGTTCCACAAAGGCAAAGTTCTGCTATCCAGCAGAAGTGCGCAACAGGTGCAACAGAATAAAACTGAATGTAACTTTAACTTATTGTCTCTTCTGGCTGTCCAGCCTCATTGCTTCTAGTCCTTGACGCATATCTGAGATCCTCTACCCGAGGGGACACGGAACAGTCCTGCATGATCCTGATATCAAAGTGTAACAAGCAAAACTTATTCAGCTACATACATATAGTTCATCGATACGTATCCCGTACCGCTGTCTCATCAGTGTTCCTTTCCGGCATATGGATTGAAAGGGACCCTGCAGCCGCAGAGCCTGATGGTTCCCTGGGGGTAACTGAGGCAGAGTAGAGAGAAGTTTCCGCGCAGGAGTCCGACTGCTCCCGTCTCGAATCCAGTACACTATCCTCTGCACATGAAGTCACAGCTACAGCGCAGTAGCCCCTGGGACAGTCTTCTTTAAAGATGGAGACCCAATCCCCCTCCAGTAAGGGTCTCCCATGTTTTACGGAGGCAGCGTTGATGTACACTTTATTGTATGTGCCTGCCTCCCCAATGAAACCATTGGGGGTATATTGGGGTAAAGCAGTTGGGCTCGAGAGCAATGCCCGGCCAAAAGCACCATCTCCGTGTAAGTGTAGGTGGGCCCATATCTCCTTTTCTTGCTTTTTCTTCTGGGCAAGTATGTCTGCAATCCAGACGGACTGGCCAGGAGAACAGGACAGAGCCTGCAACGCTGTATCGGCCCACGGAGCACCCGCTTCCACATTGGCACCCGACCTGGGCCTGGCCTCTCGCCCCGATAGCTGTGGGACACTTCAGAGGGCTAACCCTCAGGACAAGGAACCGTGGAATAGCTCGGCTTGGTGGGGTTGAAGGCCATGGTAAGGACCAGTCCTCCGGGGTTGAAGGGGGAAGATCATTCATCGCAGATGACTCAAGAGATCCGGCCGCTTCCATCCCGCAGGTGATATATCCCTCTGCGGCTACACTCCATGGCTCCCATGGACAAAAAGCCGCCTCGGCCATAATTTTGTGGTCAGCTCATCCGGGTTTGTCACTGGCTCCGGTCTCCGCCGCACCACTGGCTCCAGATATTGTGGTGACTTCATATTTGCATCCCGCAGTTCCATTCCAGCATTATCAGGACCTGACAGGCAAACACTCACCAGGAGCCTGAGCGATCTGTGCTGCAGGAGATCAGAGTCCCAGATGCCCCAGGATGGATGGCAGATCCCACGCTGTCCATGAACTGAGGACAGCAAAAGAGGTGCCATGGTGCAGGCAGAGCAGCTGAGAGAGTGAGTAGAATGCAGGAACAGTACCTGCGATCACGTGAACACAGGTCACAAGGAAAGGACAGGGCAGGGCCTAGCTCAAAGCTGCCGGAGGAGACAGTGGAGCGCAAAGCAAATCCCCAAGGTTCAGAGGGGAATGGTAACCACGGGACACCAGGGAGGAAAGGGCACAGGGAAAGAGTAGTCAGGGCTAGTCAGACTCAGAAAAGCCGGGTCAGACGAGGAAGTACCGAATCAGAAGACAAGTAGCAAAACTCTTGAACACAGCCAAAGTCAGAAACCAAAGAAGCAGATGAGGTACAGAATCAGTAGGCAAAATCACAACGGGGAACAAACCAGATCAAAACCAAACATACAGAAGAGGACTCAGGCACAAAGGCACAGGCACACAGGGGTCAATGTACTCAGCCGAGGGCAAAAGTATAACCGACAACGCCTAGATCCACAATGAGGCTATAAAAAGCCTCACTGGAACCAAAGGGAGGCTCCCAAGATTAACCCCAACAGCTCCAGACCTAAACATCCCAGCCAAACCATGACAGTACCACCTCTCAACGGGGGGCCACCAGAACCCCAGGCTTCTCAGGATGCCTGGCATGAAAAGCTCAAACCAGACGGTTTGCGTGCACCAACTGAGCAGGTACCTAAGACCGATCCTATGGCCCGTAACCCTTCCAATGCATTAAGTACTGCAATGATCTGCGGACCATGCGGGAATCCACAATGTGTCCCACCTCATACTCCATGTGTCCCTCCACCAGCAGGTGGGAAGGAAGCGATCCTGGATCTTGCACCACAGAACCCAAGGGTTTCAAGACCTATGAAACACATCATGAAGCTTCAACAAGGCCGGGAGTCGCAAACGATAAGCCACAGGATTAATCACCTCAATAACTTCATAAGGACCGATAAACTTTGGAGCAAACTTGGACAATGGTACCCTGAGGCTGATGTTCCGAGTGGAAAGCCTCACCTGGTCACCAAGCTGTAACACTTGACCAGTGATTCTTTTTCTGTCTGCAAAAAATTTATACTTACCCTGAGCCCTGGAGATATTACGCCGGACCTCCAACCACAAATTACTGAGCCTACTGACGCACCCTTCTGCCCCAGGACACCCAGAATCCAATCGAGAGAATTCTCCGCAATGAGGGTTAAACCCATAATTGATCAGAAATGGAGATTTCCAAGTGGATTAACTCAATTATTAAACGCAAATTCCGCTAGGGGCAAATCATCACAACAGTCGTCCTGCAAAACAGAAGTTAACCCCTTTATCCCATATGACGTACTATCCCGTCAAGGTGACCTGGGACTTTCCCAGTGACGTGATAGTACGTCATAGGCGATCGGCCGTGCTCACGGGAGGAGCATGTCCGATCGCCGCCGGGTGTCAGCTGATTATTACAGCTGACATCCGGCACTATGTGCCAGGAGCGGTCCCGGCACATTAACCCCCGGGACACTGCGATCAAACATGATCGCAGCGTGCTGGCGGCACAGGAATGCATAACGCAGGGTGGGGAGTCCCTGGTGCTTCACTGAGACCCTCGGAGCATGTGATCGCATTGCTCCGAGGGTCTCCTACCTCCTCCTCCCTGCAGGCCCGGATCCAAAATGGCTGCGGGGGGCCTTCTGGGTCTTGCAGGGAGGTGGCTTTCAAGCACCTGCTAAGAGCAGGCGCCGGGAAGCCTCCCTACAGTGCCTGTCAAATCAATGTAAAAAAGTAAAAAAAATATTTACATGTGTAAAGAAAAATAAAAAATTCCTAAATAAAGAAAAACAAAATCATCCAATAAATACATTTCTTTATCTAAATAAAAAAAACAATAAAAGTACACATATTTAGTATCGCCGCGTCCGTAATGACCAGACCTGTCCCACTAGTTAAAACTGTCCCACTAGTTAACCCCTTCAGTGAACAAAAAAAACCCCAAAACACGCTTTTATTTTCACGGCTCTGCATTCTAAACTGTAGTGAAACACTTGGGGGTTTAAAGTTTTCACAACACATCTAGATAAGTTCCTTAGGGGGTCTTCTTTCCAAAATGGTGTCACTTGTGGGGGATTTCAATGCTTAGGCACATCAGTGGCTCTCTATCTCAATTCCAGTCAATTTTGCATTGAAAAGTAAAACGGCGTTCCTTCCCTTCCGAGCTCTGTCATGCACCCAAACAGTGGTTTACCCCCACATATTGGGTATCAGCATACTCAGGACAAATTGCACAACAACTTTTGGTGTCCAGTTTCTTCTGTTACCCTTGGGAAAATAAAAATTTGGGGGCGAAAAATCATTTTTGTGAAAAAATGTTTTATTTTTACGGCTCTACATTATAAACTTCTGCGAAGCACTTGGTAGGTCAAAGTGCTCACCACACATCTAGATAAGTTCCTTAGGGGGTCTACTTTCCAAAATGGTGTCACTTGTGGGGGGTTTCAATGCTTGGTCACATCAGGGGCTCTCCAAACGCGACATGGCGTCCCATCTCAATTCCAGTCAATTTTGCATTGAAAAGTCAAAAGGCGCTCCTTCCCTTCCGAGCTCTGCCATGCGCCTAAACAGTGGTTTACCCCCACATATGGGGTATCGGCGTACTCAGGACAAATTGCACAACAACTTTTGGGGTCTAATTTCTCTTGTTACCCTTGGTAAAATAAAACAAATTGGAGCTGATGTAATTTTTTTGTGAAAAGTTAAATGTTCGTTTGTTTTGTAAACATTCCAAAAATTCCTGTGAAACACCTGAAGGGTTAATAAACTTCTGGAATGTGGTTTTGAGTACCTTGAGGGGTGCAGTTTTTAGAATGGTGTCACACTTGGGTATTTTCTATCATATAGACCCATCAAAGTGACTTCAAATGTGATGTGGTCCCTAAAAAAAATGGTGTTGTAAAAATGAGAAATTGCTGGTCAACTTTTAACCCTTCTAACTCTGTAACAAAATATAATTTTGGTTCCAAAATTGTGCTGATGTAAAGTAGACATGTGGAAAATGTTACTTATTAAGTATTTTATGTGACATATCTCTGTGATTTAAGGGCATCAAAATTCAAAGTTGGAAAATTGCAAAATTTTCTAAATTATTGTTTTTTTTCACAAATAAACGCAGGTAATATCAAAGAAATTTTACCACTATCATGAAACACAATATGTCATGAGAAAACGGTGTCAGAATCACTGGGATCCATAGAAGCGTTCCAGAGTTATAACTTCATAGAGGGACAGTGGTCAGAATTGTAAAAATTGGCCCGGTCATTAACGTGCAAACCACCCTTGGGGGTTAACCTTTTCATGACCTTGGGATTTTCCGTTTTTCCGTGTTCGTTTTTCACTCCCCTCCTTCCCAGAGCCATAACTTTTTTATTTTTCCGTCAATTTGGCCATGTGAGGTCTTATTTTTTGCGGGACGAGTTGTACTTTTGAACAAAACCATTGGTTTTACCATGTCGTGTACTAGAAAACGGGAAAAAAATTCCAAGTGTGGTGAAATTGCAAAAAAAGTGCAGTCCCACACTTGTTTTTTGTTTGGCTTTTTTGCTAGGTTCACTAAATGCTAAAACTGACCTGCCATTATGATTCTCCAGGTCATTACGAGTTCATAGACACCTAACATGACTAGGTTATTCTTTTTATCTAAGTGGTGAAAAAAAATTCCAAACTTTGTTAAAAAAGAAAAAAAAAAATTGTGCCATTTTCCGATATCCGTAGCGTCTCCATTTTTCATGATCTGGGGTCGGTTGAGGGCTTATTTTTTGCGTGCCGAGCTGGCGTTTTCAATGATACCATTTCGGTGCAGATACGTTCTTTTGATCGCCTGTTATTGCATTTTAATGCTATGTCGCGGCGACCAAAAAAACGTAATTCTGGTGTTTCAAATTTTTTTCTCGTTATGCCGTTTAGCGATCAGGTTAATGCTTTTTTTATTGATAGATCGGGCAATTCTGAACGCGGCGATACCAAATATGTGTAGGTTTGATTATTTTTTTATTGATTTATTTTGAATGGGGTGAAAGGGGGGTGATTTAAACTTTTATATTTTTTTTTATTTTTTTCACATTTTTTTTACTTTTGCCATGCTTCAATAGCCTCCATAGGAGGCTAGAAGCTGGCACAACTCGATTGACTCTGCTACATAGCAGCGATCTGATGTTCGCTGCTATGTAGCAGAAATGCAGGTGTGCTGTGAGCGCCGACCACAGGGTGGCGCTCACAGCTGCCGGCGATCAGCCTCTATGGTTACTATTCAGAAGCATCGCTGACCTCCGATCATGTGAGGGGGGTCGGCGATGCGCTCATTTCCGGCCGCCCGGCAAGAAGCGCTGGTTAAATGCCGCTGTCAGCATTTGACAGCGGCATTTAACTAGTTAATAGCGGTGGGTGAATCGCGATTTCACCCGCTGCTATTGCGGGCACATTTCAGCTGTTCAAAACAGCTGACATGTCCTGACTTTGATGCAGGCTCACCGCCTGAGCCCACCTCAAAGTAGGGGATCTGACCTCGGATGTACTATCCCATCCGAGGTCAGAAAGGGGTTAAACACCGAAGGAACTGATCGAGGGATTAATTGTTACGCTCAGTTTAGCTTTTACTTTCAGGATGATATGCCGAAGAGAAAGACAGGGAGATACCCAACTTCTTACAGAATGCCCGCCAGAATTTAGCCAAAAATTGCACCCCCGTCAGACACCACATTCAACAGCACACCATGCAATCATACGAATTGTTGAAGAAAACACTTGGACAAGGTTTCGGCTGAAGGCAAGGCTGTCAAGGGTATAAAATGAGCCTGTTTGGAAAACCTGTCCACCACAACCCACAAGATACCCCAGGAAGGAGGGAGAGATGTAATGAAGTTCAAGGACAAAAGAATCCATGGTCTCTCTGGGGACTGGTAAAGCCACAAATCCATCGGCCGGCAATGAGAGCTCTTGATACGGGCACAGACCCCACACGCAGAAACACATTTCTTAATACAGTTATATGAAAAAGTTTGGGCACCCCTATTAATCTTAAGCTTAATGTTTTATAAAAATTGTTTTTTTTGCAACAGCTATTTCAGTTTCATATATCTAATAACTGTTGGACACAGTAATGTTTCTGCCTTGAAATGAGGTTTATTGTACTAACAGAAAATGTGCAATCTGCATTCAAACAAAATTTGACAGGTGCATAAGTATGGGCACCCTTATCATTTTCTTGTTTTAAATACTCCTACCTACTTTTTACTGACTTACTAAAGCACTTTTTTTTTGTTTTGTAACCTCATTGAGCTTTGAACTTCATAGCCAGGTGTATGCAATCATGAGAAAAGCTACTTAAAGTGGCCACTTGCAAGTTGTTCTCCTGTTTGAATCTCCTCTGAAGAGTGGCATCATGGGCTCCTCAAAACAACTGTCAAATGATCTGAAAACAAAGATTATTCAACATAGTTGTTCAGGGGAAGGATACAAAAAGCGGTCTCAGAGATTTAACCTGTCAATTTCCACTGTGAGGAACATAGTAAGGAAATGGAAGAACACAGGTACAGTTCTTGTTAAGGCCAGAAGTGGCAGACCAAGAAAAACATCAGAAAGGCAGAGAAGAAGAATGGTGAGATCAGTCAAGGACAATCCTCAGACCACCTCTAGAGAGCTGCAGCATCAACTTGCTACAGATGGTGTCACTGTGCATCGGTCAACTATACAACGCACTTTGCACAAGGAGAAGCTGTATGGGAGAGTGATGCGAAAGAAGCCGTTTCTGCAAGCACGCCACAAACAGAGTCGGCTGAGGTATGCAAAAGCACATTTGGAGAAGCCAATTTCTTTTTGGAAGAGGGTCCTGTGGACTAATGAAACCAAGATTGAGTTGTTTGGTCATACAAAAAGGCGTTATGCATGGCGGCAAAAAAACACAGCATTCCAAGAAAAACACGTGCTACCCACAGTAAAATTTGGTGGAGGTTCCATCATGCTTTGGGGCTGTGTGGCCAATGCCGACACCGGGAATCTTGTTAAAGTTGAGGGACGCATGGATTCCTCTCAGTATCAGCAGATTCTTGACAATAATATTCATGAATCAGTGACAAAGTTGAAGTTACGCAGGGGATGGATCTTTCAGCAAGACAATGATCCAAAACACCGCTCCAAATCTACTTAGGCATTCATGCAGAGGAACAATTACACTGTTCTGGAATGGCCATCCCAGTCCCCAGACCTGAATATCATTGAACATCTGTGGGATCATTTGAAGAGGGTTGTCCAAGCTCAGCGACCATCAAACTTAAAGGGGTTGTCCACTACTTTCAATTAACCCCCCAATGTATCCCCCCGGGGCCCCTGATGAATTGTGTAATTACCTTCGGTTTGCCGTTTTCGCCTGTGAGCGGCGCTATTCCGGCGGATGAGTCCGGGTCACGTGACCCCCAGCATGCAGCCGCCGCTTATTTCCGCCGACGTCACGTCAATTTCCAGACTCTGGAAATTGACGTGACGTCAGTAGCAGGCGTGAACCAGCCTCACAGTCAGCAGTCACTCATCAAGAGTGACTGGGCTGTGGGCGGGGCTGGTGGTTGCAGGCCTGTGCTGGGGGCGGGCGGGGCTAGGCAGGGATGTGCGGGCGGGGCTAGGCAGGGATGATTGTGCGGGCGCCGGTGCTGTGCGGTCCGGTGCTGTGTGGGCCGCTGCCGGTGCTGTGCGGGCCGGCGCCGGTGCTCTGCGGTCCGGCGCCGGTGCCGGTGCTGTGCGAGCCGACGCCAGCGCTCTGCGGTCCGGCGCCGGTATGTGCTTGGGTCTGCTGGGGGGGGGGGTGGTCTTTGGGGTGTGTGTGTGTGTCTCTGTGTGCAGGCATTGTCCGATGGGACTACAAGTCCCATCGGGCTCTGCCTGCTACAGTGACAGTGAGTGACACATTAGCCAATGATGGGACAGTAGTAGTCCCATCTTCCGGCTAATGTGTTGAATGTAAAAAAATAAAAATAAATACACATATACAGTACATACATACACACAACACATACCATGTGACAACATGCACCATGCGATATGCAAAAACATGCAACATACGATATGCACCATGCAACAACATGCGACAACATGTGACATGCGGTGAAATGCGCCATGCGATGACATGCGCCATGCGACGACATGCAAGCGACATGCGACGACATGCGCCATGCGATGACATGCAGCAAGCGACATGTGAGAACATGCGACGGCATGCAGCATGCAACGACATGCACCATGCGAAGACATGCGGCGAAATGCGCCATGCGACGACATGCGCCATGCGACAAAATGTGACATGCAATGACATGCAGCAAGCGACATGCGACGACATGCATCATGCGACGACATGAGCCATGCGACGACATGCAGCAAGCGACATGCGACGACATGCGCCATGCGACGACATGCAGCATGCGATGACATGCAGCGACATGCGGCGACATGCGCCATGTGACGAAATGCACCATGCGACATGCGATGACATGCAGCAAGCGCCATGCGACGACATGCGCCATGCGACGACATGCAGCATGTGACATCATGCAACATGCCACATACAGTACATACATTCAGTACATACATACAACATACATACAGTACATACATACATACAGTACATATAACATAGAGTACATACTCACCATCACTTGTCACTTTGTTCCCCGAAGCCTGTGTCATCTGTAAAAAATATTAAAATAATAAACAAACACTATACTCCCTGTCCGCAGAAATCCAATTAAAACGAGTGTCCCTCCACAATCTCCCGTGGAGAGCAGGAGCATCTGCTGATGCGACCGCTCACCAGGGGCCCCAGGAACACAAGGAGGGGAGGAAGGTATCCTTCCACAATGTATTCACCACAAATGTATTCCTACGCCCCTGTGAAAAAATAGTCCCTCGTCTCACTTTATGGCATTGCTGTATGAGAAATTTTCCCACGCAGCTTTTTGCCATAAAGTGAGACTTTGTCCTAAGGTAACCTCTCAGTGATGCACTGCAGGAGCCATTGTCTCCTGTCAGTGTGTCACTGAGGGTCCTATAGAGCAGTGACATCACCCGATGTCACTGTTCTATAGGGGAGATCGTCGTGGGACACTCGTTATTAATTGGACTACGGCAGACAGGGAGTATACGGTTTATTATTTTACGTTTTTTGCAGGCGCTGAAGTATGGTGAAATGAAGAATATTAAAATACTTTTTTCCTAATGTGTGTGTGTTTTATTAACCCTTTATTAGTATTGGATTACTAATGGATAGGCGTCTTATTGACGCCTCTCCATTATTAACCCGGCTTAATGTCACCTTACAATAGCAAGGTGACATTAACCCCTTATTACCCCATATCCCACCGCTACACGGGAGTGGGAAGAGAGGGGCTAAGTGCCGGAATTGACACATCTTACAGATGCGCCATTTCTGGGGCGGCTGCGGACTGGTATTTGTAGCTGGGGGGGACCAATATCCATGGCCCCTCTCTAGGCTATGAATATCAGCCCGCGTTTCTGGCTATAAAATATAGGGGGACCCCACGTCATTTTTTTTTGGGATCCCCCTATTTTAACCCCTTCACCCCCAAGGGTGGTTTGCACGTTAATGACCAGGCCAATTTTTACAATTCTGACCACTGTCCCTTTATGAGGTTATAACTCTGGAACGCTTCAACGGATCTTGGCGATTCTGAGAATGTTTTCTCATGACATATTGTACTTCATGATAGTGGTAAAATTTCTTCTTTGTTTGTTGTTCTTCTGCGTTTATTTGTTAAAAAAACGGATATCTGGCGAAAGTTTTGAAAAGGGTTAAAAATTGACCAGCAATTTCTCATTTTTACAACACCATTTTTTTTCAGGGACCACATCTCATTTGAAGTCATTTTGAGGGGTCTATATGATAGAAAATACCCAAGTGTGACACCATTCTAAAAACTGCACCCCTCAAGGTGCTCAAAACCACATTCAAGAAATTTATTAACCCTTCAGGTGCTTCACAGGAATGTTTAAATAAAAATGAACATTTAACTTTTTTCACACAAAATTTATTTCAGCTCCAATTTGTTTTATTTTACCAAGGGTAAGAGAAGAAATTAGACCACAAAAGTTGTTGTACAATTTGTCCTGAGTACGCTGATACCCCATATGTGGGGGTAAACCATTGTTTGGGCGCAGGCAAGAGCTCGGAAGGAAAGGAGCGCCATTTGACTTTTCAATGCAAAATTGACTGGAATTAAGATGGGACACCATGTCGCGTTTGGAGAGCCCCTGATGTGCCTAAACATTGAAACCCCCCACAAGTGACACCATTTTGGAAAGCAGATCCCTTAAGGAACTTATCTCGATGTGTGTTGAGCACTTTGACCCAACAAGTGCTTCACAGAAGTTTATAATGCAGAGCCATAAAAATAAAAAATCATATTTTTCACAAAAATGATCTTTTCGCCCCCATTTTTTTTATTTTCCCAAGGGTAAGAAAAGAAATTAGACCACAAAAGTTGTTGTGCAATTTGTCCTGAGTACAATTTGCCCCTGATGTGCCTAAACATTAAAACCCCCCACAAGTGACACCATTTTGGAAAGTAGACCCCTAAGGAACTTATCTAGATGTGTTTTGAGAGCTTTGAACCCCCAAGTGTTTCACTAGTTTATAACGCAGAGCCGTGAAAATAAAAATTCCTCTTTTTTTCACAGAAATGATTTTTTAGCCCCCAGCTTTGTATTTTTACAAGGGTAACATAATAAATTGGACCCCAAAGTTGTTGTCCAATTTGTCCTGTGTATGCTGATACCCAATATGTGGGGGTAAACCACTGTTTGGGAACATGGCAGAGCTCGGAAGGGAAGGAGCGCCGTTTGGAATGCAGACTTAGATGGATTGGTCTGCAGGCGTCACGTTGCATTTGCAGAGCCCCTGATGTACCTAACCAGTAGAAACCCCCCACAAGTGACCCCATATTGGAAATTAGACCCCCCAAGGAACTTATCTAGATGTGTTGTGAAAACTTTGAACCCCCAAGTGTTTCACTACAGTTTACAACGCAGAGCCGTGAAAATAAAAAATCTTTTTTTCCCACAAAACTTATTTTTTAGCCCCCAGTTTTGTATTTTCCCAAGGGTAACAGGAGAAATTGGACCCCATAAGATCTTGTCCAATTTGTCCTGAGTACGCCGATACCCCATATGTTGGGGTAAACCCCTGTTTGGGTACACGGGAGAGCTCTGAAGGGAAGGAGCACTGTTTTACTTTTTTAACGCAGAATTGTCTGGAATTGAGATCGGATGCCATGTCCCGTTTGGAGAGCCCCTGATGTGCCTAAAGAGTGGAAACCCCCCAATTATAACTGAAACCCTAATCCAAACACACCCCTTACCCTAATCCCAACGGTAACCCTAACCACACCCCTAACCCTGACACACCCCTAACCCTAATCCCAACCCTATTAACAACCGTAAATGTAATCCAAACCCTAACCCTAACTTTAGCCCCAACCCTAACTGTAACCTTAACCCTAGCCCCAACCCTAGCCCTAACCCAAGCCCTAACCCTAGCAATAACCCTAGCCCTAACCCTAGCAATAACCCTAGCCCTAACCCTAGCCCTAACCCTAGCAATAACCCTAGCCCTAACCCTAGCCCTAACCCTAGCAATAACCCTAGCCCTAACCCTAGCAATAACCCTAGCCCTAACCCTAGCCCTAACCCTAGCAATAACCCTAGCCCTAACCCTAGCAATAACCCTAGCCCTAACCCTAGCCCTAACCCTAATGGGAAAATGGAAATAAATACTTTTTTTTATTTTTCCCTAACTAAGGGGGTTATGAAGGGGGGTTTGATTTACTTTTATAGCGGGTTATTTAGCGGATTTTTATGATTGGCAGCTGTCACACACTGAAAGACGCTTTTTATTGCAAAAAATATTTTTTGCGTTACCACATTTTGAGAGCTATAATTTTTCCATATTTGAGTCCACAGAGTCATGTGAGGTCTTGTTTTTTGCGGGACGAGTTGACGTTTATATTAGTAACATTTTCGGGCACATGACATTTTTTGATTGCTTTTTATTCCGATTTTTGTGAGGCAGAATGATCAAAAACCAGCTATTCATGAATTTCTTTTGGGGGAGGCGTTTATACCGTTCCGCGTTTGGTAAAATTGATAAAGCAGTTTTATTCTTCGGCTCAGTACGATTACAGCGATACCTCATTTATATAATTTTTTTATATTTTGGCGCTTTTATACGATAAAAGCTATTTTATAGAAAAAATAATTATTTTGGTATCGCTTTATTCTCAGGACTATAACTTTTTAAATTTTTTGCTGATGATGCTGTATGGTGGCTCGTTTTTTGCGGGACAAGATGATGTTTTCAGCGGCACCATGGTTATTTATATCTGTCTTTTTGATCGCGTTATTCCACTTTTTGTTCGGCGGTATGGTAATAAAGCGTTGTTTTTTGCCTCGTTTTTTTTTTTTTTCCCTCACGGTGTTCACTGAAGGGGTTAACTAGTGGGGCAGTTTTATAGGTTGGGTCGTTACGGACGCGGCGATACTAAATATGTGTACTTTTATTGTTTGTTTTTTTTATTTAGATAAAGGAATGTATTTATGGGAATAATATATATTTTTTTCTTTATTTAGGAATTTATTTTTTATTTATTTTTTTACACATGTGGAAACATTTTTTTTTTACTTTTTCACTTTGTCCCAGGGGGGGACATTACAGATCGGTGATCTGACAGTGTGCACAGCACTCTGTCAGATCGGCGATCTGCTGTGCAGGGCTGCAGGCTTACCAGCGCACTCGGTAAGCCACCTCCCTCCCTGCAGGACCCGGATGCCGCAGCCATCTTGGATCCGGGACCTGCGGCGAGGAGGGAGGTAGGAGACCCTCGGAGCAACACGATCACATCGCGTTGCTGCGGGGGTCTCAGGGAAGCCCGCAGGGAGCCCCCTCCCTGCGCGATGCTTCCCTATACCGCCGGTACACCGCGATCATGTTTGATCGCGGTGTGCCGGGGGTTAATGTGCCGGGGGCGGTCCATGACCGCTCCTGGCACATAGTGCCGGATGTCAGCTGCGATATGCAGCTGACACCCGGCCGCGATCGGCCGCGCTTCCCCCGTGAGTGCGGCCGATCGCGTATGACGTACTATCCCGTCAGTGGTCATACGGGCCCACCCCACCTCGACGGAATAGTATGTCAGATGTCAGAAAGGGGTTAATAGCCAGTAAAGGCTACTCAGACAGCTGCGGGCTGATATTCATAGCAGGCTACAAATATTGGCCCCCGGCCGTCGGCTTTCCCCTCTGGTGCAGAAAATTTCGCGGGAGCCCACGCCATTTTTTTTTTCTTTTTAACTGAAACATATTGTTCATTAACCCCTTTCTGCCAGCTGACGGAATAGTACGTCAGCTGGCAGTATCCCCCGCTTTGAGGTGGGCTTCGCGGTGAGCCCACTTCAAAGCCGCAACATGTCAGCTGTTTTCAATACAAAAAAAATGTACATGATCGCTAAAAAGCATAGCGAGAAAAAAAAAATCAAAAGACAAAATTACGTTTTTTGGGTCGCCGCGACACTGCATTAAAATGCAATAATGGGCGATCAAAAGAACGTATCTGCACAAAAGTTGTATCATTAAAAATGTCAGCTCGGCGCGCAAAAAATTAGCCCTCACCCGACCCAATATCTCAGAACATATAGACGCTACGGGTATCGGAAAATGGCGCAATTATTATTTTTTTTTTTTAGCAAACTTTGGAATTTTTTTTCACCACTTAGATAAAAAATAACCTAGTCATGTTTGGTGTCTATGAACTCGTAATGACCTGGAGAATCATAATGGCAGCTCAGTTTTATGCTGTGTGCACACGTTGCAGATTTGGGTGCAGAATTTTCTGCACAAAATCTGCATTTCCTTGCAGAAAACGCCGCTTCGTTTTGGATGCATTTTTTTCACGTTTCTTTCATGTTTTTTGCGCGGTTTTGATGCGGGTTTTTTGTGTGGTTTGATGCAGTTCTTGGTGCGTTTTTTGTTGCGTCTTTTGCGTGTTTTTTGTGCGTTTTTGTATGTGTTTTTGAACGCTAAATAAAGATGTATTACTGAACAAAAAAAAACGATTTGTGATGTCATTATTGTCCAACCCACACTCCATTACACACACAGATAGACATATAGATGATAGATGAAATGGATAGACAGAGCTACATATAGATAGATCTATAGATGCATACAGCTATCTATTCATATATCTATCTATTGATAGATGTATGGATAGTGTAGGGTTTGTGTCCACTGTCCGGATTACATCCGAATTAGCTGCAGACTGGATGCTGCGTACTTGTAGTCCCATCGGATGATAACTGCACACACACCCCAAAAGCCCCGCACACATCCGAACAGCCCGCAGACCCCGCACACACCTGAACAGTCCCGCACACATCCCAACAGCCCGCAGACCCCGCACACACCTGAACAGTCCCGCACACATCCGAACAGCCCGCAGACCCCGCACACACCTGAACAGTCCCGCACAGCGCCGCACACATACGAACAGCCCGCAGACCCCGTCCGCACACACATACACGCACACAGTCACCGCCCACACACTTCCCTCATCCTGAACTGCAGCATTTCTCGGACCCACATCCGCATCTAAACTGCAGATCTTTTTTACATCTGCGGTTTTGCTGCGGATGTGCCCGTCTCAATGAAAGTCTATGGGTGCAGAAATGCTGCAGTTTGGCACAAAAGAAGTGACATGCTCCGGAAAAAAAAGCTACGTTTCGGTGCGGCTTTTTCCGCAGCATGTGCACAACAAGTCTGCGGCTCCCATAGACTTACATTGGTTGTGCTCTACACTGCGGATTTGATGCAATTCTGTGCGGTAAAAAACGCTGCGGATCTGCAATCAAATCCGCAGCGTGTGCACAGCCTTAGCATTTAGTGAACCGAGCAAAAAAGCCAAGCAAAAAACTAGTGTGGGATTGCACTTTTTTTGCAATTTCATCGCACTTTCACATTTTCTGTTACACGACATGGTAAAACCAATGGTGTCGGTCAAAAGTAGAACTTGTCCCGCCAAAGATAAGCCCTCACATGGCCATATTGATGGAAAAATTATGGCTCTGGAAAGAAGGGGAGCGATAAACGAAAACAAAAAAGCTCCAGGGGTGAAGGGGTTTAGAAACATGGATATGGACATAGCTATGGAAATAGACATAGATATATCTGTATGTATTCATCTATCTATTTGTTATCTATCTATCTATCTATTATCTATCTATTATCTATCTATCTATTATTTATCTATTATCTATCTATCTATCTATTATTTATCTATCTATCTATCTATCTATCTATCTATCCGTGTGTAATGGAGGGTGGGTTGGACAGAAATGACATCACAAATCTTTTTGAAGATAGAGGAGGGAGGGGTTGGGGTGTGCCAGGTGCAGAGTTACAGGCGAGTGCAATGCATCATGGAACTTGTAGTATTAGAGCTCAGTAAGTCAGGAGAAAGGAAGTTGTCGATTACCCCCATGAGAGCTGGATCCAGCACTGAAGATGTGCTGCTACAGCATGATAAAAGGTAATATTGCTAAAATAAACACAGTAGATGTTTTCAGTGGCACATAATAGCAAGATTTATGAAAAAAAAAAGTTTATTGTAGTGGACAACTTCTTTAACTGTACTGGAATTGTTTTGTAAAGAGGAATGGTCAAAAATACCTTCATCCAGGATCCAGGAACTCATTAAAAGCTACAGGAAGCAACTAGAGGCTGTTATTTTTGCAAAAGGAGGATCTACTAAATATTAATGTCACTTTTCTGGTGAGGTGCCCATACTTATGCACCTGTCATTTTGTTTGAATGCAGATTGCACATTTTCTGTTAGTACAATAAACCTCATTTCAAGGCAGAAACATTACTGTGTCCAACAGTTATTAGATATATGACACTGAAATAGCTGTTGCAAAAAAAACAATTTTTATAAAACATTAAGCTTAAGATTAATAGGGGTGTCCAAACTTTTTCATATAACTGTATCAGAACCCATTGAGGGCCACCAAAAAACTCTTGCCACTGCTTCACGTGTGGCCAAAATAACCGGATGAGCACTCAGCTTAGACTCATGAAATTCCTGCAGGAGCCTAAACCGAAACTGCTCAGGAACAAATAATTTACCTTCCAGTTTGGATGTTGGAGCAAAGGACTGGGCCCCCACAATCTCCTGCTCCAGCTCAGAGAGGCCTGCCACTACCACACCAGGATGAAGAATGGAGGACGGCGGTTCGGGGGTGGACACTGGCTCAAAACTACGTGACAAGGCATCCGCTTTAACATTTTTGGACCCTCGATTAAATGTGATAGAGGATTTGAATCGCGAAAAAAAAGCGACCAACGGGCTTGCCTGGTAGTCATCATTTTGGTGGACTCGATATATGCTAAATTCTTGTGATCCGTGATCAGAGTGAGGAGATGAGCCGCCCTGTTGTGAAATTGGATTTTGGGCTCCCCCGGTGGCCACTGGTGGAATTGAACTGGTGTGCATCATCCCCTCTGTTCACCTGTTCCCATTAGGATGTGGGAGTCGCTATTTAGCCTTGCTCCTCTGTCACTTCCATGCCGGTCAACATTGTAATCAGAAGCCTTTCTGTGCATGTTCCTGCTGCTAGACAACTTCCAGCTAAGTTGGACTTTAGTCCTCGTTTGTTTTTTGCATTTTGTTCCAGTTCACAGCTGTAGTTTCGTTTCTGTGTCTGGAAAGCTCTTGTGATCTGAAATTGCCACTCTGATGTTATGAGTTAATACTAGAGTCTTAAAGTAATTTCAGGATGGTATTTTGATAGGGTTTTCAGCTGACCATGAAAGTGCCCTTTCTGTCTTCCTGCTATCTAGTAAGCGGACCTCAATTTTGCTAAACCTATTTTCATACTACGTTTGTCATTTCATCTAAAATCACCGCCAATATATGTGGGGGCCTCTGTCTGCCTTTCGGGGAAATTTCTCTAGAGGTGAGCCAGGACTGTATTTTCCTCTGCCAGGATTAGTTAGTCCTCCGGCCGGCGCTGGGCGTCTAGGGATAAAACGCAGGCAAACGCTACCCGGCTACTGTTAGTTGTGCGGCAGGTGTAGTTCATGGTCAGTTTAGTTTCCATCCTTCCAAGAGCTAGTTCTTATGTTTGCTGGGCTATGTTCTCTTGCCATTGAGAACCATAACAGATTGACCGGCCCAAAAAAGGGTTAAATTAATTGACAGAGAAAGGAGAGAAAAGAGAAGTCTGCTGAAGATTTTTTTTTTTTTTTTTTTCCCTTCAGTTCTAAGTGTGCTTGTAATTGAATCTCTTGCAAGTCTGCCTATATTGCAGCCTTTCTCTCTCTCTCTCTCCTTCTAATCCTGGAATGGCTCTGTGTTCACCTGTTTAAAATGGATATTCAGAGTTTAGCTGCAGGTTTGAATAATCTCACCACGAAAGTTCAAAATTTACAAGATTTTGTTATTCATGTTCCTATATCTGAACCTAGAATTCCTTTGCCTGAATTTTTCTCAGGGAATAGATCTTGCTTTCAAAATTTCAAAGATAATTGCAAGTTGTTTTTGTCCCTGAAATCTCGCTCTGCTGGAGATCCTGCTCAGCAGGTCAGGATTGTGATTTCCTTGCTCCGGGGCGACCCTCAGGATTGGGCTTTTGCATTGGCTCCAGGGGATCCTGCGTTGCTCAATGTGGATGCGTTTTTTCTGGCCTTGGGGTTGCTTTATGAGGAACCCCAGTCAGAACTTCAGGCGGAAAAGGCCTTGATGTCCCTATCTCAGGGGCAAGACGAAGCTGAAATATACTGCCAGAAATTTCGTAAATGGGCTGTGCTTACTCAGTGGAATGAGTGCGCCCTGGCGGCGAATTTCAGAGAGGGTCTCTCTGATGCCATTAAGGATGTTATGGTGGGGTTCCCTGTGCCTGCGGGTCTGAATGAGTCCATGACAATGGCTATCCAGATCGATAGGCGTCTGCGGGAGCGCAAACCTGTGCACCATTTGGCGGTGTCTACTGAGAAGACGCCAGAGAATATGCAATGTGATAGAATTCTGTCCAGAAGTGAACGGCAGAATTTTAGATGAAAAAATGGGTTGTGCTTCTATTGCGGTGATTCAACTCACGTTATATCAGCATGCTCTAAGCGTACTAAGAAGCTTGATAAGTCTGTTTCAATTGGCACTTTACAGTCTAAGTTTATTCTATCTGTGACCCTGATTTGTTCTTTATCATCTATTACCGCGGATGCCTATGTCGACTCTGGCGCCGTTTTGAGTCTTATGGATTGGTCCTTTGCCAAACGCTGTGGGTATGATTTGGAGCCTCTTGAAACTCCTATACCCCTGAAGGGGATTGACTCCACCCCATTGGCTAGCAATAAACCACAATACTGGACACAAGTAACTATGCGGATTAATCCGGATCACCAGGAGATTATTCGCTTTCTTGTGCTGTATAACCTACATGATGTGTTGGTGCTTGGATTGCCATGGCTGCAATCTCATAACCCAGTCCTTGACTGGAAAGCTATGTCTGTGTTAAGCTGGGGATGTAAGGGGACGCATGGGGACGTACCTGTGGTTTCCATTTCATCATCTATTCCCTCTGAGATTCCTGAATTCTTGACTGAATATCGTGACGTTTTTGAAGAACCTAAGCTTGGTTCATTACCTCCGCACCGGGAGTGCGATTGTGCCATAGATTTGATTCCGGGTAGTAAATACCCTAAGGGTCGTTTATTTAATCTGTCTGTGCCTGAACATGCTGCTATGCGAGAATATATAAAGGAGTCCTTGGAAAAGGGACATATTCGTCCTTCATCATCTCCCTTAGGAGCCGTTTTTTTCTTTGTGGCTAAGAAAGATGGCTCTTTGAGGCCGTGTATTGATTATCGGCTTTTGAATAAAATCACGGTTAAATATCAATATCCGTTGCCACTGCTGACTGATTTGTTTGCTCGCATAAAGGGGGCCAAGTGGTTCTCTAAGATAGATCTTCGTGGGGCGTATAATTTGGTGCGAATTAAGCAGGGAGATGAGTGGAAAACCGCATTTAATACGCCCGAGGGCCACTTTGAGTATTTGGTGATGCCTTTTGGTCTTTCAAATGCCCCTTCAGTCTTTCAGTCCTTTATGCATGACATTTTCCGTGATTATTTGGATAGATTTATGATTGTGTATCTGGATGATATTTTGATTTTTTCGGATGACTGGGACTCTCATGTCCAGCAGCTCAGGAGGGTTTTTCAGGTTTTGCGGTCCAATTCCTTGTGTGTGAAGGGTTCTAAGTGCGTTTTTGGGGTTCAAAAGATTTCCTTTTTGGGATATATTTTTTCCCCCTCTTCCATCGAGATGGATCCTGTCAAGGTTCAGGCTATTTGTGATTGGACGCAACCCTCTTCTCTTAAGAGTCTTCAGAAATTTTTGGGCTTTGCTAACTTTTATCGTCGATTTATTGCTGGTTTTTCTGATGTTGTTAAACCATTGACTGATTTGACTAAGAAGGGTGCTGATGTTGCTGATTGGTCCCCTGCTGCTGTGGAGGCCTTTCGGGAGCTTAAGCGCCGCTTTTCTTCCGCCCCTGTGTTGCGTCAACCTGATGTTGCTCTTCCTTTTCAGGTTGAGGTCGACGCTTCTGAAATCGGAGCTGGGGCGGTTTTGTCGCAGAGAAGTTCCGATTGCTCCGTGATGAGACCTTGTGCTTTTTTCTCGCGTAAATTTTCGCCCGCCGAGCGGAATTATGATGTTGGGAATCGGGAGCTTTTGGCCATGAAGTGGGCTTTTGAGGAGTGGCGTCATTGGCTTGAGGGGGCTAGACATCAGGTGGTGGTATTGACTGACCACAAAAATTTAATTTATCTTGAGTCCGCCAGACGCCTGAATCCTAGACAGGCGCGCTGGTCGTTGTTTTTCTCTCGGTTTAATTTTGTGGTGTCCTACCTGCCGGGTTCTAAGAATGTTAAGGCGGATGCCCTTTCTAGGAGTTTTGAGCCTGACTCCCCTGGTAATTCTGAACCTACAGGTATCCTTAAGGATGGAGTGATATTGTCTGCCGTTTCTCCAGACCTGCGGCGGGCCTTGCAGGAGTTTCAGGCGGATAGACCTGATCGTTGCCCACCTGGTAGACTGTTTGTTCCTGATGATTGGACCAGTAAAGTCATTTCTGAGGTTCATTCTTCTGCGTTGGCAGGTCATCCTGGAATCTTTGGTACCAGGGATTTGGTGGCAAGGTCCTTCTGGTGGCCTTCCCTGTCTCGAGATGTGCGAGGCTTCGTGCAGTCTTGTGACGTTTGTGCTCGGGCCAAGCCTTGTTGTTCTCGGGCTAGTGGATTGTTGTTGCCCTTGCCTATTCCGAAGAGGCCCTGGATGCACATCTCGATGGATTTTATTTCGGATCTTCCTGTTTCTCAGAAGATGTCTGTCATTTGGGTGGTGTGTGATCGTTTCTCTAAGATGGTCCATTTGGTTCCCTTGCCTAAGTTGCCTTCTTCTTCCGAGTTGGTTCCTCTGTTTTTTCAAAATGTGGTCCGTTTGCATGGTATTCCGGAGAATATCGTTTCTGACAGAGGTACCCAATTCGTGTCTAGATTTTGGCGAGCATTCTGTGCTAGGATGGGCATAGATTTGTCTTTCTCGTCTGCTTTCCATCCTCAGACTAATGGCCAGACCGAGCGGACGAATCAGACCTTGGAGACATATTTGAGGTGTTTTGTGTCTGCAGATCAGGATGATTGGGTTGCTTTTTTGCCTTTAGCGGAGTTTGCCCTCAATAATCGGGCCAGCTCTGCCACCTTGGTGTCTCCCTTTTTCTGTAATTCGGGGTTTCATCCTCGATTTTCTTCTGGTCAGGTGGAATCTTCGGATTGTCCTGGAGTGGATGCTGTGGTGGAGAGGTTGCATCAGATTTGGGGGCAGGTAGTGGACAATTTGAAGCTGTCCCAGGAGAAGACTCAGCTTTTTGCCAACCGCCGGCGTCGGGTTGGTCCTCGGCTTTGTGTTGGGGACTTGGTGTGGTTGTCTTCTCGTTTTGTCCCTATGAGGGTTTCTTCTCCCAAGTTTAAGCCTCGGTTCATCGGCCCGTACAGGATATTGGAGATTCTTAACCCTGTGTCCTTCCGTTTGGACCTCCCTGCATCTTTTTCTATTCATAATGTTTTTCATCGGTCATTGTTGCGCAGGTATGAGGTACCGGTTGTGCCTTCCGTTGAGCCTCCTGCTCCGGTGTTGGTTGAGGGCGAGTTGGAGTACGTTGTGGAAAAAATCTTGGACTCCCGTGTTTCCAGACGGAAACTCCAGTATCTGGTCAAATGGAAGGGATACGGTCAGGAGGATAATTCTTGGGTGACTGCCTCTGATGTTCATGCCTCCGATCTGGTCCGTGCCTTTCATAGGGCTCATCCTGATCGCCCTGGTGGTTCTGGTGAGGGTTCGGTGCCCCCTCCTTGAGGGGGGGGTACTGTTGTGAAATTGGATTTTGGGCTCCCCCGGTGGCCACTGGTGGAATTGAACTGGTGTGCATCATCCCCTCTGTTCACCTGTTCCCATCAGGATGTGGGAGTCGCTATTTAGCCTTGCTCCTCTGTCACTTCCATGCCGGTCAACATTGTAATCAGAAGCCTTTCTGTGCATGTTCCTGCTGCTAGACAACTTCCAGCTAAGTTGGACTTTAGTCCTCGTTTGTTTTTTGCATTTTGTTCCAGTTCACAGCTGTAGTTTCGTTTCTGTGTCTGGAAAGCTCTTGTGATCTGAAATTGCCACTCTGATGTTATGAGTTAATACTAGAGTCTTAAAGTAATTTCAGGATGGTATTTTGATAGGGTTTTCAGCTGACCATGAAAGTGCCCTTTCTGTCTTCCTGCTATCTAGTAAGCGGACCTCAATTTTGCTAAACCTATTTTCATACTACGTTTGTCATTTCATCTAAAATCACCGCCAATATATGTGGGGGCCTCTGTCTGCCTTTCGGGGAAATTTCTCTAGAGGTGAGCCAGGACTGTATTTTCCTCTGCCAGGATTAGTTAGTCCTCCGGCCGGCGCTGGGCGTCTAGGGATAAAACGCAGGCAAACGCTACCCGGCTACTGTTAGTTGTGCGGCAGGTGTAGTTCATGGTCAGTTTAGTTTCCATCCTTCCAAGAGCTAGTTCTTATGTTTGCTGGGCTATGTTCTCTTGCCATTGAGAACCATAACACCGCCCCCTCCAAAAAATGCCTCATTCAGCAGGGGAATCATTCAGTGGAGACCTAAAGCTCTGAATTCCGCAGGTAGGCAACTGATACCACAGGAAAGGACCCAGCTGTTAGAAGCCAATTTTGCAAAGGTCTTACTGAAAGGTTAAAAGATGCTTTGGCAGTGCATGAAACTCCAGTTATTGGAGGCTGCCATGCAATTGGCTATACGAGTGGATAGACGCCTGCGGGATAGATGGGTAAGACCACCTAATGCGGAGTCCTCTCTCCAGGACAATACCCGTGTTGGGGAAGAAGGTCCGGGGGTGAACCTATACTTGTGGAGTTAGCGGGACCCATGCAGTTAGAACGTGCATCTGCGTCGTATGTCTCCCCTGACACTCACAAGAAAAAGGGCGTGTGTTTTTTTGTGGGAGAAAGGGACATTTTATTGTGGCCTGTTCACTGATTTTTAAAAAGAGACTTGTTTAACCTTTGGGAGCCTGCAGTTTGATAATCAAGGGGTATGTTCATCTCATCTAACCAGGGATTCAAGCTTGAGGAGGATAATTTGCATATTCCAGGTGCCTTCTGGGAAAAGCGAAGAGTCTACCTCAGCAAGAAGATCGTTGGGTACAGCCGGGACCAGCTGCTTGGAAAGCATCACTGTTGTGAATTCCGCTCTTGGGCTCCCTCTGGTGGTTGTAAGTGGCACTTTTGTGAGTTCTGCTCTTGGGCTCCCTCCGGTGGTTTTAAGTGGTACGGCTGCTCCTTGGATTTAGCAGTCTGCAGCTGCTTCCACTGATCGTCTATTCTGGCTCGGCTATATAGCCTGGCTCTATCCTTCAGCCAGTGCCAGTTGTCAATGGTTCCTGCTTGGATTCACATCTCTGCTTGGATTTCCCTGATATTCTGACCAGTTTAGCAAAGATAAGTCCTTGCTTGTTCTTTTGCTGTCCACATATTGTGGACTTAATCGTTCTGCACATTCTATGTTTTTTCTTGTCCAGCTTGTCACTATGGATTTATTCAGTTAAGCTGGAAGCTCTGGGTAGCAGATTTACCCTTCACACCTTTAGTCAGCTGTGGAGATAATTTGTAAACTCTGTGGTGGATGTTTCTAGTTTTTAATACTGACCGCACAGCATTCTGTCCTGTTCTATCTATCTAGCTAGATTGGCCTCCTTTGCTACATCCTGGTTTCATTCTGCGTATGTCATTTCCCTCTCCACTACAGTCAATATTTGTGGGGGGCTGCCTATCCTTTGGGAATTTTCTCTGAGGCAAGATAGCTTTCCTGTTTCCATCTTTAGGGGTAGTTAGTCCTCCGGCTGTGACGAGGTGTCTAGGGAGTGACAGGAACATCCCACGGCTACTTCTAGTGTTGTGCTAAGCTCAGGAACTGCGGTTAGTACAGGTACCACCTCCTCCAGAGCTCGTCCCATGTTGCTCCTAAACCACCAGTTCATAACAGTACAACTGGCCAAAAATGAATTAAATGCATCTCAAAAGAAGGAAAAAAAAGTTCTGAGCCATTTTTTTTTGCAGTCTGTTTTGTCTTTTTTTTCCTCTTAATCTCTGGGTGGTTCAGGATTTTGGCGCTGGCATGGATGTTCAGGGTTTATTTTCTCGTGTGGATCAACTTGCTGTAAGAGTGCAGAGTATCCAAGATTATGTTGTCCAGACTCCGGCTTTAGAGCCTAGAATTCCAACTCCTGATTTGTTTTTTGGGGACAGATCCAAGTTTTTGAACTTTAAAAATAACTGCAAATTGTTTTTTGCTTTGAGACCCCGTTCCTCTGGTGATCCCATTCAGCAGGCTAGAGTCGTCATCTCTCTGCTGCGTGGTGACCCTCAGGACTGGGCATTCTCCCTTTAATCAGTGGATCCGGCATTGCTTAATGTAGACACATTTTTTCAAGCGCTCGGATTATTGTATGACGAACCTAACTCTGTGGATCATGCAGAAAAAACCTTGTTGGCCCTGTGTCAGGGTCAGGAAGCGGCAGAATTATACTGCCAGAAATTTAGAAAATGGTCTGTGCTCACTAAATGGAATGAGGAGGCTCTGGCAGCAATTTTCAGAAAGGGTCTTTCTGAAGCCCTTAAAGATGTTATGGTGGGGTTCCCCACGCCTACTGGTTTGAGCGAAACTATGTCTCTAGCCATTCAGATTGATCGGCGCCTGCGCGAGCGCAAAGTCGTGCACCATATGGCAGTATCCTCTGAGCAGAGTCCTGAGCCTATGCAATGTGATAGGATTTTGACTAGAGCAGAACGGCAGGGATTCAGACGCCAGAATAGGCTGTGTTTTTACTGTGGTGATTCTGCTCATGTTATTTCTGATTGCCCTAAGCGTACTAAGAGGGTCGCTAGGTCTGTTACCATCAGTACTGTACAGCCTAAATTTCTCTTATCTGTGACCCTGATTTGCTCATCATCGTCCTTTTCTGTCATGGCATTTGTGGATTCAGGCGCTGCCTTGAACTTAATGGACTTGGAATTCGCCAGGCGCTGTGGTTTTTCCTTGCAGCCTTTGCAGAGCCCTATTCGTTTGAGGGGGATTGATGCTACGCCATTGGCCAAGAATAAACCTTAGTATTGGACTCAGCTGACCATGTGCATGGCTCCAGCACATCAGGAAGATTGCCATTTTCTGGTGTTGCATAATTTGCATGATGTTGTTGTACTGGGTTTTCCATGGTTACAGGTACATAATCCCGTGCTGGATTGGAAATCTATGTCTGTGACTAGTTGGGGTTGTCAAGGGATACATAGTGACGTTCCTTTGATTTCCTCTTCCCCCTCTTCTGAAGTTCCTGAGTTTTTGTCGGATTTTCAGGATGTATTTGATGAGCCCAAGTCCAGTTCCCTTCCTCCACATAGGGACTGTGATTGTGCTATTAATTTGATTCCTGGCTGTAAGTTCCCTAAGGGCCAACTTTTCAATCTGTCTGTCCCAGAGCATGCCGCCATGCGGAGTTATGTTAAGGAGTCTTTGGAGAAGGGGCAAATTTGGCCGTCTCCATCACCATTGGGAGCGGGATTCTTTTTTGTTGCCAAGAAGGATGGCTCCTTGAGACCCTGTATTGATTATCGCCTTCTTAATAAGATCACGGTCAAAATCCAATACCCCTTACCTTTGCTTTCTGATTTGTTTGCTCGGATTAAGGGGGCTGGTTGGTTTACTAAGATTGACCTTCGAGGGGCATATAATCTTGTTCGTATTAAACAGGGTGACAAATGGAAAACTGCATTTAATATGCCCGAAGGCCATTTTGAATACCTTGTGATGCCTTTCAGGCTCTCTAATGCTCCTTCTGTATTTCAGTCCTTCATGCATGATATTTTCCGCAATTATCTTGATAAATTCATTATTGTGTATTTGGATGATATTTTGATTTTTTCCGATGATTGGGAGTCTCATGTGAAGCAGGTCAGGATGGTATTCCAGATCCTTCGTGATAATGCTTTATTTGTGAAGGGGTCTAAGTGCCTATTTGGAGTTCAGAAGGTCTCTTTTTTGGGTTTTATTTTTTCTCACTCGTCTATAGAAATGGATCCTGTTAAGGTCCAAGCCATTCATGACTGGATTCAACCCACATCTGTGAAGAGCCTACAGAAATTTTTGGGCTTTGCTAATTTTTATCGCCGTTTCATTGCCAACTTTTCCAGTGTGGTTAAGCCCCTGACCGATTTGACGAAGAAAGGCGCTGATGTGACGAATTGGTCCTCTGCGGCTGTTGAGGCCTTTCAGGAGCTTATACACCGATTTACTTCTGCCCCTGTGTTGCGTCAGCCGGATGTTTCTCTTCCTTTTCAGGTTGAGGTTGACGCTTCCGAGATTGGGGCAGGGGCCGTTTTGTCTCAGAGGAGCTCTGATGGTTCTTTGATGAAACCGTGTGCTTTTTTTTCCAGAAAGTTTTCGCCTGCGGAGCGGAATTATGATGTCGGCAATCGAGAGTTGTTGGCTATGAAGTGGGCATTTGAGGAGTGGTGACATTGGCTTGAGGGAGCCAAGCACCGCATTGTGGTCTTGACCGATCACAAGAATCTGATTTACCTCGAGTCGGCCAAGCGGCTGAACCCTAGACAGGCTCGATGGTCCCTGTTTTTCTCCCGTTTTGATTTTGTGGTCTCGTATCTTCCGGGATCTAAGAATGTTAAGGCTGATGCCCTCTCTAGGAGTTTTTTGCCTGATTCTCCTGGAGTCCTTGAGCCGGTTGGCATTCTTAAGGAAGGGGTGATTCTTTCTGCCATCTCCCCTGATTTACGGCGGGTGCTTCAGGAATTTCAGGTTGATAAACCTGACCGCTGTCCAGTGGGGAAGCTGTTTGTTCCTGATAGATGGACAAGTAAGGTAATTTCTGAGGTTCATTGATCAGTGTTGGCTGGTCATCCTGGGATTTTTGGTACCAGAGATTTGGTTGCTAGGTCCTTTTGGTGGCCTTCCTTGTCGCGGGATGTGCGTTCTTTTGTGCAGTCCTGTGGGACTTGTGCACGGGCCAAGCCTTGCTGTTCCCGCGCTAGTGGGTTGCTTTTGCCTTTGCCGGTCCCTGAGAGGCCTTGGACGCATATTTCCATGAATTTTATTTCGGATCTTCCTGTTTCCCAGAAGATGTTTGTTATCTGGGTGGTTTGTGAACGGTGTTATGATCCTTAGTGGTTGAGGATCACAAATTACTCCAGCTAAGTTACAAACATAGGACAAGCTCTAGGGAGGTGGCAAACTGGACTGACGGCAAAACTGAACCTATCCAAACACACTAGAAGTAGCCGGTGAACGTGCCTAAAAATCCTAAACGGCTCGAGCCAGCCTGAGGAACTAACTACCCCTAGAGAGAAAGAAAGACCTCTCTTGCCTCCAGAGAAATAATCCCCAAAGATATAGAAGCCCCCAACAAATAATAACGGTGAGGTAAGAGGAAGGCACATACACAGGGGTGAAAACAGATACAGCAAATGAGGCCCACTAATACTAGATAGCAGAAAATAGTAAAGGGGTCTGTGCAGTCAGTAAAAAACCCTTACAAAATATCCACACTGAGATTTCAAGAACCCCCGCACCAACTAACGGTGTGGGGGGAGAAACTCAGTCCCCTAGAGCAACCAGCAAGCGAGGAGATCACATCTTAGCAAGCTGGACAAGAAACATGATGATGCTGATAATCAAAAAATGAACGGACAAAAACTTAGCTTATCTTGGAGAGGCTGGGAGTAAGGTAATCACAAGGAATCTGAAGAGCACTGAATACATTGATAGCAGGCAAGGAACTGAGTATCCAGGTGAGCTAAATAGGAAACCAACCAAGGATAACGAACCAGTTGATGCAGCCAACCTGCAGAAAGACAACACTACACAGTACCGCTTGTGACCACTAGAGGGAGCCTAAAAATAGAGTTCAGAACAGTACCCCCCCTTAAGGAGGGGTCACCGAACCCTCATCAAGACCCCCAGGGCGATCAGGATGAGCCACGTGGAAGGCACGAACCAAATCGGCTGCATGAACATCAGAGGCGACAACCCAGGAATTATCCTCCTGACCATAGCCCTTCCACTTCACCAAATACTGAAGCCTCCGTCTAGAGATACGAGAATCCAAAATCTTCTCCACCACGTACTCCAATTCTCCCTCGACCAGCACCGGAGCAGGAGGCTCAACAGAAGGAACCACAGGTACCAAATACCTCCGCAATAAAGACCTATGGAACACATTATGAATGGCAAACGATGCTGGGAGATCCAAACGAAAAGACACCGGGTTAAGGATTTCCAAGATCTTATAAGGACCGATGAAGCGAGGCTTGAATTTAGGAGAGGAGACCTTCATAGGAACAAACCGAGAAGACAGCCACACCAAATCCCCAACACGAAGTCGGGGACCCACACCGCGGCGGCGGTTGGCAAAGCGCTGAGCCTTCTCCTGTGACAACCTCAAGTTGTCCACCACATGGTTCCAAATCTGCTGCAACCTATCCACCACAGAATCCACCCCAGGACAGTCAGAAGACTCAACCTGACCCGAGGAAAAACGAGGATGGAAACCAGAATTGCAGAAAAAAGGCGAAACCAAAGTAGCAGAACTAGCCCGATTATCAAGGGCAAACTCGGCCAATGGCAAAAAAGTCACCCAATCATCCTGATCAGCAGAAACAAAACATCTCAAATAAGTTTCCAACGTCTGATTAGTTCGCTCGGTTTGGCCATTAGTCTGAGGATGGAAGGCCGACGAAAAAGATAAATCAATGCCCATCTTAGCACAAAAAGTCCGCCAAAACCTGGACACAAACTGGGATCCTCTATCAGACACAATATTTTCAGGAATGCCGTGCAAGCGAACCACATTCTGAAAAAATAGAGGAACCAAATCGGAGGAGGAAGGCAACTTAGGCAAGGGCACCAAATGGACCATCTTGGAAAAACGATCACACACCACCCAGATGACAGACATTTTCTGAAATACTGGAAGATCCAAAATAAAATCCATGGAAATGTGCGTCCAAGGCCTTTTCGGGACAGGCAAAGGCAAAAGCAAACCGCTGGCACGAGAACAGCAAGGCTTAGCCCGAGCACAAATCCCACAAGACTGCACAAAGGAACGCACATCCCGCGACAAGGAAGGCCACCAGAAGGACCTAGCCACCAAATCTCTGGTACCAAAAATCCCAGGATGACCCGCCAACACCGAAGAATGAACCTCGGAAATAACTCTGCTGGTCCATCTATCCGGGACAAACAGTCTCTCTGGTGGACAACGGTCAGGTCTATCCGCCTGAAATTTCTGCAGCACTCGTCGCAAATCTGGGGAAATGGCAGACAAAATCACTCCCTCTCTCAGAATACCAGCCGGCTCAGAAACTCCCGGAGAGTCAGGCACAAAACTCCTAGAAAGTGCATCAGCCTTCACGTTCTTCGAACCAGGCAGGTATGAGACCACGAAGTTGAAACGGGAGAAAAACAGCGACCAACGAGCCTGTCTAGGATTCAGGCGCTTGGCAGATTCGAGGTAAATCAGGTTTTTGTGATCAGTCAAGACCACCACACGATGTTTAGCTCCTTCGAGCCAATGTCGCCACTCCTCAAATGCCCACTTCATAGCCAACAACTCCCGATTACCAACATCATAATTCCGCTCGGCAGGCGATAACTTTCTTGAAAAGAAAGCACATGGCTTCATCACAGAGCCATCAGAGCTTCTCTGCGACAAAACAGCCCCTGCTCCAATCTCAGAAGCATCAACCTCGACCTGGAAGGGGAGAGAGACATCTGGTTGACATAAGACTGGAGCTGAAGAAAACCGGTGCTTCAGTTCCCGAAAGGCCTCCACGGCCGCAGGAGACCAATTAGTCACATCAGAACCCTTCTTAGTCAAATCCGTCAAAGGTTTAACCACGCTAGAAAAATTAGCGATGAAACGACGATAAAAATTAGCAAAACCCAAGAACTTCTGAAGACTCTTAACATACGTAGGCTGAGTCCAGTCATGAATAGCCTGGACCTTGACTGGGTCCATCTCCACAATAGAAGGAGAAAAAATAAAACCCAAAAAGGAGACCTTCTGTACTCCAAAAAGGCATTTTGAGCCCTTCACATATAAAGCATTAGCACGCAGGACCTGAAACACCATCCTGACCTGCTTCACATGGGACTCCCAATCATCAGAAAAGACCAAAATGTCATCCAGATAAACAATCATAAATTTATCCAGATATTCTCGGAAGATGTCATGCATGAAGGACTGAAACACAGAAGGAGCATTAGAGAGTCCAAAAGGCATCACTAAGTACTCAAAATGGCCTTCGGGCGTATTAAATGCTGTTTTCCATTCATCTCCCTGCTTAATGCGCACAAGGTTATACGCACCACGGAGATCTATCTTAGTGAACCAACTGGCCCCCTTAATCCGAGCAAACAAATAAGACAATAGTGGCAAAGGATACTGAAATTTGACTGTGATTTTATTCAGAAGACGATAATCTATACAAGGTCTCAAAGAACCGTCCTTCTTGGCCACAAAAAAAAATCCTGCACCAAGAGGGGAAGAGGATGGGCGAATATGTCCCTTCTCCAAAGACTCCTTTATATAACTCCGCATCGCGGCATGCTCTGGTATAGACAAATTAAAAAGTCGTCCCTTAGGGAATTTACTACCAGGAATTAAATTTATAGCACAGTCACAATCCCTATGAGGGGGCAGGGCACTGGACCTGGGCTCATCAAATACATCCTGGTAGTCAGACAAAAACTCAGGGACCTCAGAAGGAGTGGAAGAAGCAATAGACACCAACGGAGTATCGCCATGAATTCCCTGACAACCCCAACTTGACACAGACATAGCTTTCCAATCTAAAACTGGATTATGAGCCTGCAGCCATGGCAGACCCAAAATGACAACATCATGCAAATTATGCAGAACGAGAAAGCGAATCACCTCCTGATGTACGGGAGTCATGCACATGGTCATTTGCGTCCAATACTGAGGCTTATTCTCAGCCAATGGCGTAGCATCAATTCCCCTCAGATGAATAGGAAATTCCAAAGGCTCCAGGACAAAACCACAGCGCCTGGCAAATGACAAATCCATCAGATTCAGGGCAGCACCCGAATCCACAAAAGCCATAACCGGGTAGGACGACAAAGAACAAATCAAAGTAACAGACAAAATAAATTTAGGCTGTATCGTACCAATGGTGACAGGTTTAGCAATTTTTTTAAAACGTTTAGAGCATGCTGAGATAACATGAGTAGAATCACCACAGTAAAAGCACAACCCATTTTGACGTCTATGACTTTGTCGCTCAATTCTGGTCAGAGTATGATCACATTGCATAGACTCAGGTCTCTGTTCAGAAAATACCGCCAAAGGATGAGCAGATTTGCGCTCCCGCAAATGCCGATCAACCTGAATGGCTAAAGCCATAGAATCACTCAGACTTGTAGGGGTGGGAAACCCCACCATAACATTCTTAACGGCCTCAGAAAGACCTTCTCTGAAATTTGCAGCCAGGGCACACTCATTCCATTGAGTAAGCACCGACCATTTCTGAAATTTTTGACAATACACCTCTGCTTCATCCTGACCTTGAGAGATAGCCAGCAACGCTTTTTCTGCCTGATTCTCAAAATTAGGCTCCTCATAAAGCAGTCCAAGAGCCAGAAAAAATGCATCTACATTAAGCAATGCAGGATCTCCTGGCGCCAGAGAGAAAGCCCAATCTTGAGGGTCGCCACGCAACAAGGAGATAACAATTTTAACTTGCTGAGCGGAATCACCAGAGGAACGAGGTCTCAGAGACAGAAATAACTTACAATTATTCTTAAAATTCTGAAACCTAAATCTATCTCCAGAAAACAACTCAGGAATGGGTATCTTTGGTTCTGACATAGGGCTATGAATAACAAAATCCTGAATACTTTGCACCCGTGCAGTAAGATGATCCACACTAGAAGTCAGAGTCTGAACATTCATGTCTGCAGCTGAGCTCAAAACCACCCAGAGTTCAAGGGGATGAAAGAAGCTAAACAGACTGCAGCAAAGGAAAAGCGGGAGGAAAAAAAAAAAAAAAATGTACTCAGGTCTTCTTTTTATCCCACTTCTGCGATGCATCAAACACTTCTTTGGCCTGCTATACTGTTATGATCCTTAGTGGTTGAGGATCACGAATTACTCCAGCTAAGTAACAAACATAGGACAAGCTCTAGGGAGGTGGCAAACTGGACTGACCGCAAAACTGAACCTATCCAAACACACTAGAAGTAGCCGGTGAACGTGCCTAAAAATCCTAGACGTCTCGAGCCAGCCTGAGGAACTAACTACCCCTAGAGAGAAAGAAAGACCTCTCTTGCCTCCAGAGAAATAATCCCCAAAGATATAGAAGCCCCCAACAAATAATAACGGTGAGGTAAGAGGAAGGCACATACACAGGGGTGAAAACAGATACAGCAAATGAGGCCCACTAATACTAGATAGCAGAAAATAGTAAAGGGGTCTGTGCGGTCAGTAAAAAACCCTTACAAAATATCCACACTGAGATTTCAAGAACCCCCGCACCAACTAACGGTGTGGGGGGAGAAACTCAGTCCCCTAGAGCAACCAGCAAGCGAGGAGATCACATCTTAGCAAGCTGGACAAGAAACATGATGATGCTGATAATCAAAAAATGAACGGACAAAAACTTAGCTTATCTTGGAGAGGCTGGGAGCAAGGTAATCACAAGGAATCTGAAGAGCACTGAATACATTGATAGCAGGCAAGGAACTGAGTATCCAGGTGAGCTAAATAGGAAACCAACCAAGGATAACGAACCAGCTGATGCAGCCAACCTGCAGAAAGACAACACTAAACAGTACCGCTTGTGACCACTAGAGGGAGACTAAAAATAGAGTTCACAACAGAACGGTTCTCTAAAATGGTCCATTTGGTACCTTTGCCTAAATTGCCTTCCTCCTCTGATTTGGTTCCATTGTTTTTTCAGCATGTGGTTCGTTTACATGGCATTCCGGAGAATATTGTGTCTGACAGAGGTTCCCAGTTTGTTTCTAGGTTTTGGCGGGCCTTTTGTGCTAGGATGGGCATTGATTTGTCTTTTTCTTCGGCGTTCCATCCTCAGACAAATGGCCAAACTGAGCAAACTAATCAGACCTTGGAAACCTATTTGAGATGCTTTGTGTCTGCTGACCAGGATGATTGGGTGGCTTTCTGGCCGTTGGCCGAGTTTGCCCTTAATAATCGGGCTAGTTCGGCTACTTTGGTTTCGCCTTTCTTTTGTAATTTTGGTTTTCATCCTCGTTTTTCTTCGGGGCAGGTTGAGCCTTCTGATTGTCCTGGTGTGGATTCCGTGATGGACGGGTTACAGCGGATTTGGACTCATGTAGTAGACAATTTGACGTTGTCTCAGGAAAAGGCTCAACGTTTTGCTAACCGCCGTCGGTGTGTTGGTCCCCGGCTTCGGGTGGGGGATTTAGTCTGGTTATCTTCTCGTCATGTTCCTATGAAGGTTTCTTCCCCTAAGTTCAAGCCTCGGTTTATTGGTCCTTATAAGATTTCTGAGATTATCAATCCGGTATCTTTTCGTTTGGCCCTTCCAGCCTCTTTTGCCATCCATAATGTTTTCCATAGATCTTTGTTACGGAGATATGTGGTGCCCGTTGTTCCCTCTGTTGATCCTCCTGCCCCGGTGTTGGTTGAAGGGGAGTTGGAATATGTGGCGGAGAAAATTTTGGATTCTCGTTTTTCGAGGCGGAGGCTTCAGTATCTTGTCAAGTGGAAGGGTTATGGCCAGGAAGATAATTCTTGGGTTGTTGCCTCCGATGACCTTGCCGCCGATTTGGTTTGTGCTTTTCACTTGGCTCGTCCTGATCGGCCTGGGGGCTCTGGTGAGGGTTCGGTGACCCCTCCTCAAGGGGGGGTACTGTTGTGAATTCCGCTCTTGGGCTCCCTCCGGTGGTTGTAAGTGGCACTTTTGTGAGTTCTGCTCTTGGGCTCCCTCCGGTGGTTTTAAGTGGTACGGCTGCTCCTTGGATTTAGCAGTCTGCAGCTGCTTCCACCCGTGTTGGGGAAGAAGGTCCGGGGGTGAACCTATACTTGTGGAGTTAGCGGGACCCATGCAGTTAGAACGTGCATCTGCGTCGTATGTCTCCCCTGACATTCACAAGAAAAAGGGCGTGTGTTTTTTTGTGGGAGAAAGGGACATTTTATTGTGGCCTGTTCACTGATTTTTAAAAAGAGACTTGTTTAACCTTTGGGAGCCTGCAGTTTGATAATCAAGGGGTATGTTCATCTCATCTAACCAGGGATTCAAGCTTGAGGAGGATAATTTGCATATTCCAGGTGCCTTCTGGGAAAAGCGAAGAGTCTACCTCAGCAAGAAGATCGTTGGGTACAGCCGGGACCAGCTGCTTGGAAAGCATCACTGTTGTGAATTCCGCTCTTGGGCTCCCTCTGGTGGTTGTAAGTGGCACTTTTGTGAGTTCTGCTCTTGGGCTCCCTCCGGTGGTTTTAAGTGGTACGGCTGCTCCTTGGATTTAGCAGTCTGCAGCTGCTTCCACTGATCGTCTATTCTGGCTCGGCTATATAGCCTGGCTCTATCCTTCAGCCAGTGCCAGTTGTCAATGGTTCCTGCTTGGATTCACATCTCTGCTTGGATTTCCCTGATATTCTGACCAGTTTAGCAAAGATAAGTCTTTGCTTGTTCTTTTGCTGTCCACATATTGTGGACTTAATCGTTCTGCACATTCTATGTTTTTTCTTGTCCAGCTTGTCACTATGGATTTATTCAGTTAAGCTGGAAGCTCTGGGTAGCAGATTTACCCTTCACACCTTTAGTCAGCTGTGGAGATAATTTGTAAACTCTGTGGTGGATGTTTCTAGTTTTTAATACTGACCGCACAGCATTCTGTCCTGTTCTATCTATCTAGCTAGATTGGCCTCCTTTGCTACATCCTGGTTTCATTCTGCGTATGTCATTTCCCTCTCCACTCACAGTCAATATTTGTGGGGGGCTGCCTATCCTTTGGGAATTTTCTCTGAGGCAAGATAGCTTTCCTGTTTCCATCTTTAGGGGTAGTTAGTCCTCCGGCTGTGACGAGGTGTCTAGGGAGTGACAGGAACATCCCACGGCTACTTCTAGTGTTGTGCTAAGCTCAGGAACTGCGGTTAGTACAGGTACCACCTCCTCCAGAGCTCATCCCATGTTGCTCCTAAACCACCAGTTCATAACACATCACCAAACCAGGGATTCAAGCTTGAGGAGGATAATTTGCATATTCCAGGTGCCTTCTGGGAAAAGCGAAGAGTCTCCCTCAGCAAGAAGATCGTTGGGTACAGCCGGGACCAGCTGCTTGGAAAGCATCACCAAACCAGGAATTCAAGCTTGAGGAGGATAATTTGCATATTCCAGGTGCCTTCTGGGAAAAGCGAAGAGTCTCCCTCAGCAAGAAGATCGTTGGGTACAGCCGGGACCAGCTGCTTGGAAAGCATCACCAAACCAGGAATTCAAGCTTGAGGAGGATAATTTGCATATTCCAGGTGCCTTCTGGGAAAAGCGAAGAGTCTCCCTCAGCAAGAAGATCGTTGGGTACAGCCGGGACCAGCTGCTTGGAAAGCATCACCAAACCGCGTGCCTTACGGCGCGCAAATTTTTGCCTGTAGGACATTATTGCAAGAAAGCTTGGCTGAGTAGATTACACAAGAAGGAAAACACACAGCAAGTCAGCAGGATCTAGGAGCAACATGGCAGATGTGACAACCTACATGGTGAGCTGCAGCATGTGCTACATGTTCACAGATCAACCGGAAGAAGAATCCAATTTCACCTGTCAGAAGTGTAGACTAGTGGCCCTTTTAGAAGAAAAGGTGTGGGGTCTGGAAGAAAGAATAGCAACTTTGAAACTCAAAGAGAATGAAGACTTCCTAGACAGAACAGAAGCATCTCTACTGGTCACAGAAAATGAAAAAAGTGTCAGAGAACCTCCAAAAGCAGATGAGTGGAAGCATGTGACCAAAAGAAGCAAGAAGACCATGGAGAAATCACCAACCACACAACTGAAGAACCGATATCAAATCTTTGTAGAGGATGAAGATGGCACACCTAAGGATGAAGCAATACCAGCAAGCAAAAAAGAAAAGGGCACACAGCAACAAGTGACAGCAAAAAGTACAGCCAAGAAGCAACGAAGAGTGGTGGTGGTGGGAGTCTCACTACTGAGAGGCACAGAAGCAGCCATCTGCAGACCGGACATAACCGCAAGAGAAGTATGCTGCCTTCCAGGTGCGATGATCAAGGATGTGACCGATAGGATACCAAAGCTCTTCAGCTCCAAGGACGTCCACCCATTTCTTCTGATACATGTTGGCACCAATGACACGGCAAGGAAGGACCTACCGACAATCTGCAAGGACTTTGAAGAGTTGGGGAAGAAAGTAAAGGAACTGGATGCACAGGTAGTTTTTTCTTCTATCCTTCCAGTAGACGGGCATGGCACCAGGAGATGGAACAGGATCCTTGATGCGAACAACTGGCTAAGACGATGGTGCAGACAACAAGGATTCGGATTCCTGGACCACGGTGTGAATTACTTGTACGATGGACTCCTCGACAGAGACAGACTACACCTCAACAAACCTGGGCAACACACATTCGCCAGAAGACTCGCTACACTCATCAGGAGGGCGTTAAACTAGAAGAAGAGGGGACAGGAAGAAAAACATTAGACTCGGACAAAGAAAACCCAGGAAAACATACTCAGAAGGGAGGTAAGAACATTTCTAAAACAATCCACAGCGAGGAGATTGGAACAAAACAAAATCCTCTAAACTGCATGCTCGCAAACGCCAGAAGCCTGACAAACAAGATGGAAGAACTAGAAGCAGAAATATCTACAGGTAACTTTGACATAGTGGGAATAACCGAGACATGGTTAGATGAAAGCTATGACTGGGCAGTTAACTTACAGGGTTACAGTCTGTTTAGAAAGGATCGTAAAAATCAGAGAGGAGGAGGGGTTTGTCTCTATGTAAAGTCTTGTCTAAAGTCCACTTTAAGTGGAGGATATTAGCGAAGGCAATGAGGATGTCGAGTCCATATGGGTCGAAATTCATGGAGGGAAAAATGGTAACAAAATTCTCATTGGGGTCTGTTACAAACCCCCAAATATAACAGAAATCATGGAAAGTATACTTCTAAAGCAGATAGATGAAGCTGCAACCCATAATGAGGTCCTGGTTATGGGGGACTTTAACTACCCGGATATTAACTGGGAAACAGAAACCTGTGAAACCCATAAAGGCAACAGGTTTCTGCTAATAACCAAGAAAAATTATCTTTCACAATTGATGCAGAATCCAACCAGAGGAGCAGCACTTTTAGACCTAATACTATCTAATAGACCTGACAGAATAACAAATCTGCAGGTGGTCGGGCATCTAGGAAATAGCGACCACAATATTGTACAGTTTCACCTGTCTTTCACTAGGGGGACTTGTCAGGGAGTCACAAAAACACTGAACTTTAGGAAGGCAAAGTTTGACCATCTTAGAGATGCCCTTAATCTGGTAGACTGGGACAATATCCTCAGAAATAAGAATACAGATAATAAATGGAAAATGTTTAAGAACATCCTAAATAGGCACTGTAAGCGGTTTATACCTTGTGGGAATAAAAGCACTAGAAATAGGAAAAACCCAATGTGGCTAAACAAAGAAGTAAGACAGGCAATTAACAGTAAAAAGAAAGCATTTACACTACTAAAGCAGGATGGCACCATTGAAGCTCTAAAAAACTATAGGGAGAAAAATACTTTATCTAAAAAACTAATTAAAGCTGCCAAAAAGGAAACAGAGAAGCACATTGCTAAGGAGAGTAAAACTAATCCCAAACTGTTCTTCAACTATATCAATAGTAAAAGAATAAAAACTGAAAATGTAGGCCCCTTAAAAAATAGGAAAGAATGGTTGTAGATGACGATGAAAAAGCTAACATATTAAACACCTTCTTCTCCACGGTATTCATGGTGGAAAATGAAATGCTAGGTGAAATCCCAAGAAACAATGAAAACCCTATATTAACGGTCACCAATCTAACCCAAGAAGAGGTGCGAAACCGGCTAAATAAGATTAAAATAGATAAATCTCCGGGTCCGGATGGCATACACCCACGAGTACTAAGAGAACTAAGTAATGTAATAGATAAACCATTATTTCTTATTTTTAGGGACTCTATAGCGACGGGGTCTGTTCCGCAGGACTGGCGCATAGGAAAATGTGGTGCCAATATTCAAAAAGGGGTCTAAAAGTGAACCTGGAAATTATAGGCCAGTAAGTCTAACCTCTACTGTTGGTAAAATATTTGAAGGGTTTCTGAGGGATGTTATTCTGGATTATCTCAGAGAATGACTGTTTAACTCCATATCAGCATGGGTTTATGAGAAATCGCTCCTGTCAAACCAATCTAATCAGTTTTTATGAAGAGGTAAGCTATAGGCTGGACCACGGTGAGTCATTGGACGTGGTATATCTCGATTTTTCCAAAGCGTTTGATACCGTGCCGCACAAGAGGTTGGTACACAAAATGAGAATGCTTGGTCTGGGGGAAAATGTGTGTAAATGGGTTAGTAACTGGCTTAGTGATAGAAAGTAGAGGGTGGTTATAAATGGTATAGTCTCTAACTGGGTCGCTGTAACCAGTGGGGTACCGCAGGGGTCGGTATTGGGACCTGTTCTCTTCGACATATTCATTAATGATCTGGTAGAAGGTTTACACAGTAAAATTTTGATATTTGCAGATGATACAAAACTATGTAAAGCAGTTAATACAAGAGAAGATAGTATTCTGCTACAGATGGATCTGGATAAGTTAGAAACTTGGGCTGAAAGGTGGCAGATGAGGTTTAACAATGATAAATGTAAGGTTATAATCATGGGAAGAAGGAATCAATATCACCATTACACACTGAATGGTAAACCACTGGGTAAATCTGACAGGGAGAAGGACTTGGGGATCCTAGTTAATGATAAACTTACCTGGAGCAGCCAGTGCCAGGCAGTAGCTGCCAAGGCAAACAGGATCATGGGGTGCATTAAAAGAGGTCTGGATACACATGATGAGAGCATTATACTGCCTCTGTACAAATCCCTAGTTAGACCGCACATGGAGTACTGTGTACAGTTTTGGGCACCGGTGCTCAGGAAGGATATAATGGAACTAGAGAGAGTACAAAGGAGGGCAACAAAATTAATAAAGGGGATGGGAGAACTACAATAGCCAGAAAGATTAGCGAAATTAGGATTATTTAGAAAAAAGACGACTGAGGGGCGATCTAATAACCATGTATAAGTATATAAGGGGACAATACAAATATCTCGCTGAGGATCTGTTTATACCAAGGAAGATGACGGGCACAAGGGGGCATTCTTTGCGTCTGGAGGAGAAAAGGTTTTTCCACCAACATAGAAGAGAATTCTTTACTGTTAGGGCAGTGAGAATCTGGAATTGCTTGCCTGAGGAGGTGGTGATGGCGAACTCAGTCGAGGGGTTCAAGAGAGGCCTGGATGTCTTCCTGGAGCAGAACAATATTGTATCATACAATTATTAGGTTCTGTAGAAGGATGTAGATCTGGGGATTTATTATGATGGAATAAAGGCTGAACTGGATGGACAAATGTCTTTTTTCGGCCTTACTAACTATGTTACTATGTTAATGGCGCCGGCCTACGCAAATATTTTTCTTGGATTGTGGGAGGAGACGATTGTTTACCGTTTTTGGGGATTTCAGGACCACATTAAACACTGGTATCGGTTCTTGGATGATATCTTTTTTGTTTGGCAATATTCTTGGATCTCCGTATTAGGATTGATGGCAACAGATTGGTGACAGATCTATTCCGTAAACCCACAGCCACTAACAACCTTCTACAATATCAAAGCTTTCATCCACTACACACTCGGAGGGGTATTCCAGTTGGACAGTTTCTCCGGGCCCGCTGTAACTGCACGAAGGATGAGGATTTCCAGCAACAGGCAAAGGATCTAACTATGAGATTTCAACAGAGGGGATACCCTCGGAGGACGATATCTAAGGCTTTCCAGCAGGCTAGAACCTCGAATCAGACCTCTCTCCTGATGGTACAGCCTCGACCGCAAGAAACTACTGTGAGGTTCATCACGGAATTCAGTACCAACTGGCACCAGAGGATTCTTAACAATGAGAGAGGTGGTGATCGACATAGGCTACTACTACAGAATGAAGCCCGTTGGATTTTTCGTCTTAAATCCTTGTCACCTACAGGCTTGAATGAGGAACTCATATATACAAGTTTTCTGGGATGAGTTCGATGATTACTATACTTATCAAGTCCAGGACCTGATGTATTTCAACTAGAATCTTTTGGATAAATGGATTTGATCCAATTACGCCGGAACTATTTCAAGTTGGACGATTATTCCGGATTTATCTATGTGGACTTTGAAGATACGGAAGGGACAATATGTTTACTTATATGTACCCGGGGGATATTTTATTGTATGTATATATATCTCTTGTGAGGGGAGCATGATGTACTTCAAGACTGGGGGGATATATGTTTATATATGGCTATTTTCATGATCTTAATTTATTACTATTATCGATATTATCATTATTAGTTATTATATTCTTTATATATCATGTTATTCTACATTTATATGACGTCATATTTTAGATCGTCTTGGGATACAGCTGTTATGAACTGGTGGTTTAGGAGCAACATGGGATGTGCTCTGGAGGAGGTGGTACCTGTACTGACCGCAGTTCCTGAGCTTAACACAACACTAGAAGTAGCCGTGGGATGTTCCTGTCACTCCCTAGACACCTCGTCACAGCCGGAGGACTAACTACCCCTAAAGATAGAAACAGGAAAGCTATCTTGCCTCAGAGAAAATCCCCAAAGGATAGGCAGCCCCCCACAAATATTGACTGTGAGTGGAGAGGGAAATGACATACGCAGAATGAAACCAGGATGTAGCAAATGAGGGCAGTCTAGCTAGATAGATAGAACAGGACAGAATGCTGTGCGGTCAGTATTAAAAACTAGAAAAATCCACCACAGAGTTTACAAAAATCTCCACACCTGACTAAAGGTGTAGAGGGTAAATCTGCTTCCCAGAGCTTCCAGCTTATAACTGAATAAATCCATACTGACAAGCTGGACAAGAAAAAACATAGAAAGTGCAGACAGATTAAGTCCACAACAAGTGGACAGCAAAAGAACAAAGCAGGACTTATCTTTGCTGAACTGGTCAGAATATCAGGGAAATCCAAGCAGAGATGTGAATCCATGCAGGAACCATTGACAACTGGCACTGGCTGAAGGACAGATCCAGGATAAACAGCCGAGCCAGAATAGACGATCAGTGGAAGCAGCTGCTGACTGCTAAATCCAAGAAGCAGCAGTTCCACTTAAATCCACCGGAGGGAGCCCAAGAGCAGAACTCACAAAAGTGTCACTTACAACCACCGGAGGGAGCCAAAGAGTGGAATTCACAACAGTACCCCCCCCTTGAGGAGGGGTCACCGAACCCTCACCAGAGCCCCCAGGCCAATGAGGACGAGCCAAGTGAAAGGCACGAACCAAATCGGCGGCATGGACATCGGAGGCAACAACCCAAGAATTATCCTCCTGGCCATAACCCTTCCACTTGACAAGATACTGAAGCCTCCGCCTCGAAAAACGAGAATCCAAAATTTTCTCCACCACATATTCCAACTCCCCCTCAACCAACACCAGGGCAGGAGGATCAACCGAGGGGACAACGGGCACCACATATCTCCGCAACAAAGATCTATGGAAAACATTATGGATGGCAAAAGAGGCTGGAAGGGCCAAACGAAAAGACACCGGATTGATAATCTCAGAAATCTTATAAGGACCAATAAACCGAGGCTTGAACTTAGGGGAAGAAACCTTCATAGGAACATGACGAGAAGATAACCAGACTAAATCCCCCACCCGAAGCCGGGGACCAACACACCGACGGCGGTTAGCAAAGCGTTGAGCCTTTTCCTGAGACAACGTCAAATTGTCTACCACATGAGTCCAAATCCGCTGTAACCTGTCCACCACAGAATCCACACCAGGACAATCCGAAGGCTCAACCTGCCCCGAAGAAAAACGAGGATGAAAACCAAAATTACAAAAGAAAGGCGAAACCAAAGTAGCCGAACTAGCCCGATTATTAAGGGCAAACTCGGCCAACGGCAAGAAAGCCACCCAATCATCCTGATCAGCAGACACAAAGCATCTCAAATAGGTTTCCAAGGTCTGATTAGTTCGCTTAGTTTGGCCATTTGTCTGAGGATGGAACGCCGAAGAAAAAGACAAATCAATGCCCATCCTAGCACAAAAGGCCTGCCAAAACCTAGAAACAAACTGGGAACCTCTGTCAGACACAATATTCTCCGGAATGCCATGCAAACGAACCACATGCTGAAAAAACAATGGAACCAAATCAGAGGAGGAAGGCAATTTAGGCAAAGGTACCAAATGAACCATTTTAGAGAACCGTTCACAAACCACCCAGATAACAGACATCTTCTGGGAAACAGGAAGATCCGAAATAAAATCCATGGAAATATGCGTCCAGGGCCTCTCAGTGACCGGCAAGGGCAAAAGCAACCCACTAGCGCGGGAACAGCAAGGCTTGGCCTGGGCACAAGTCCCACAGGACTGCACAAAAGAACGCACATCCCGCGACAAGGAAGGCCACCAAAAGGACCTAGCAACCAAACCCCTGGTACCAAAAATCCCAGGATGACCAGCCAACACTGAACAATGAACCTCAGAAATTACCTTACTTGTCCATCTATCAGGAACAAACAGCTTCCCCACTGGACAGCGGTCAGGTTTATCAGCCTGAAATTCCTGAAGCACCCGCCGCAAATCAGGGGAGATGGCAGATAGAATCACCCCTTCTTTAAGAATGCCAACAGGCTCAAGGACTCCAGGAGAATCAGGCAAAAAACTCCTAGAGAGGGCATCAGCCTTAACATTCTTAGATCCTGGAAGATACGAGACCACAAAATCAAAACGGGAGAAAAACAGGGACAATCGAGCCTGTCTAGGGTTCAGCCGCTTGGCCGACTCGAGGTAAATCAGATTCTTATGATCGGTCAAGACCACAACGCGGTGCTTGGCTCCCTCAAGCCAATGTCGCCACTCCTCAAATGCCCACTTCATAGCCAACAACTCCCGATTGCCAACGTCATAATTGCGCTCCACAGGAGAAAACTTTCTGGAAAAAAAGGCACACGGTTTCATCAAAGAACCATCAGAATTCCTCTGAGACAAAACGGCCCCTGCCCCAATCTCGGAAGCGTCAACCTCAACCTGAAAAGGAAGAGAAACATCCGGCTGACGCAACACAGGGGCAGAAGTAAATCGGCGTTTAAGCTCCTGAAAGGCTTCAACAGCCGCAGAGGACCAATTCGTCACATCAGCGCCTTTCTTCGTCAAATCGATCAGGGGCTTAACCACACTGGAAAAGTTGGCAATGAAACGGCGATAAAAAATTAGCAAAGCCCAAAAATTTCTGAAGGCTCTTCACCGATGTGGGTTGAATCCAGTCATGAATGGCTTGGACCTTAACAGGATCCATTTCTATAGACGAGTGAGAAAAAATAAACCCCAAAAAAGAGACCTCCAGAACTCCAAATAGGCACTTAGACCCCTTCACAAATAAAGTATTATCACGAAGGATCTGGAATACCATCCTGACCTGCTTCACATGAGACTCCCAATCATCGGAAAAAATCTAAATATCATCCAAATACACAATCATTAATTTATCAAGATAAATGCGGAAAATATCATGCATGAAGGACTAAAATACAGAAGGAGCATTAGAAAGCCCGAAAGGCATCACAAGGTATTTAAAATAGCCTTTGGGAGTATTAAATGCAGTTTTCCATTCGTCACCCTGTTTAATACGAACAAGATTATATGCCCCTCGAAGGTCAATCTTAGTAAACCAACTAGCCCTCTTAATCCGAGCAAACAAATCAGAAAGCAAAGGTAAAGGGTATTGGAATTTGACCGTGATCTTATTAAGAAGGCGATAATCAATGCAGGGTCTCAAGGAGCCATCCGTCTTGGCAACAAAAAAGAACCCCGCTCCCAAAGGTGACGAAGACGGCTGAATATGCCCCTTCTCCAAAGACTCCTTGACATAACTCCGCATGGCGGCATGCTCTGGCACAGACAGATTGAAAAGTCGGCCCTTAGGGAACTTACAGCCAGGAATCAAGTTAATAGCACAATCACAGTCCCTATGTGGAGGAAGGGAACTGGACTTGGGCTCATCAAATACATCCTGGAAATCCGACAAAAACTCAGGGACTTCAGAAGAGGGGGAAGAGGAAATTGACATCAAAGGAACGTCACAATGTACCCCTTGACAACCCCAACTAGTCACAGACATAGATTTCCAATCCAGCACCGGATTATGTTCCTGTAACCATGGAAAACCCAGTACAACAACATCATGCAAGTTATGCAACACCAGAAAACGGCAATCTTCCTGATGTGCTGGAGCCATGCACATGGTCAGCTGAGTCCAATACTGAGGTTTATTCTGGGCCAATGGTGTAGCATCAATGCCCCTCAAAGGAATAGGGCTCTGCAAAGGCTGCAAGGAAAAACCACAGCGCCTGGCGAATTCCAAGTCCATTAAGTTCAGGGCAGTGCCTGAATCCACAAATGCCATGACAGAAAAAGACGATAATGAGCAAATCAGGGTCACAGATAAGAGAAATTTAGGCTGTACAGTACTGATGGTAACAGACCTAGCAACCCTCTTAGTACGCTTAGGGCAATCAGAAATAACATGAGCAGAATCACCACAGTAAAAACACAGCCTATTCTGACGTCTGAATCCCTGCCGTACTGCTCTAGTCAAAATCCTATCACATTGCATAGGCTCAGGACTCTGCTCAGAGGACACTGCCATATGGTGCACAACTTTGCGCTCGCGCAGGCGCCGATCAATCTGAATGGCTAGAGACATACATTCGCTCAAACCAGCAGGCGTGGGGAACCCCACCATAACATCTTTAAGGGCTTCAGAAAGACCCTTTCTGAAAATTGCTGCCAGAGCATCCTCTGTTATGGTTCCCAATGGCAGGGGAACATCAGGAGCATAGAAAAACGGACAAGCTCTCGGGTGATGGAAACTAGAGCTGACCGCGATACTAAACCTATACACACAACTAATAGTAGCCAGGGAACGTACCTACGTTTTCGCTAGACGTCTCGCACCAGCCGGAGAACTAACTACCCCTGGTAGATGAAACACAGTCCTGGCTTGCCTCCAGAGGAAAATCCCCACAGGAGATAGTAGCCCCCCACATATAATAACGGTGAGTCCAGATGAAAAGACAAACGTAGTATGAAAGCAGATTTAGCACAGCGAGGCCCACTAACTAGATAGCAGAAGGATACAATAGTGGACTTCGCGGTCAGCTACAAAACCCTATAAAATACCACCCTGAAATTACCTTAAACTCATGTGCCAACTCATGACACCGGAGTGGTAATTTCAGCCCACAAGAGCTTCCAGTTGCAGAGAATCACATAACTGCAAACTGGACAAAACATACAAAAATAGACTAAGGACAAATGTGTCCAACTTAGCTGGTCAGCAGACTGGGAGCAGGTACATGCAACAGAAAGACTCTGGTTACATTGATGGCCGGCATAGGAATGACTGAGGAGCAAGGCTAAATAGGAAACTCCCACATCCTGATAGAAACAGGTGAAAGGCTCACAAGACATCAGTACCATAAGCGACCACTGGGGGAACAAAATAACCGAATCACAACAGTACCCCCCCCTTAAGGAGGGGGCACCGAACCCTCACAAGAACCACCAGGACGATCCGGATGAGCCCTATGAAAGGCACGGACCAAATCAGAGGCATGAACATCTGAAGCTAAAACCCAAGAATTATCCTCCTGACCGTAGCCCTTCCACTTAACCAGATATTGAAGTCTCCGTCTGGAAACCCGGGAGTCCAAGATTTTCTCCACCACATACTCCAACTCACCCTCAACCAGCACAGGAGCAGGAGGCTCAACAGAAGGCACAACTGGCACCTCATACCTCCGCAATAACGACCGATGGAAAACATTATGGATAGCAAAGGATGCTGGGAGGTCCAAACGAAAAGACACAGGGTTAAGAATTTCCAAAATCTTATAAGGACCGATGAACCGAGGCTTAAACTTAGGAGAAGAGACCCTCATAGGGACAAAACGGGAAGACAACCACACCAAGTCCCCAACACGAAGACGAGGACCAACACAACGATGGCGATTAGCAAAATCCTGAGTCCTCTCCTGGGACAACTTTAAATTGTCCACCACCTGACCCCAAATACGATGCAACCTGTCCACCATAGTATCCACTCCAGGACAATCCGAAGATTCCACCTGACCAGATGAAAAACGAGGATGGAACCCCGAATTGCAAAAGAAAGGGGAAACCAAAGTGGCAGAACTGGCCCGATTATTAAGGGCAAACTCTGCCAACGGCAAAAAGGTGACCCAATCATCCTGATCAGCAGACACAAAACACCTCAAATAAGTCTCCAAGGTCTGATTAGTACGCTCCGTCTGGCCATTCGTCTGGGGATGAAATGCAGACGAAAAAGACAAATCAATGCCCATCCTGGCACAAAACGCCCGCCAAAATCTGGACACAAACTGAGATCCCCTGTCAGAAACTATATTCTCCGGGATACCATGCAACCGAACCACATTCTGAAAAAACAGAGGCACCAACTCAGATGAGGAAGGCAACTTGGGCAAAGGCACCAAATGAACCATCTTAGAAAAACGGTCACACACCACCCAGATGACAGACATTTTCTGAGAAACAGGGAGATCAGAAATAAAATCCATAGAGATGTGTGTCCAAGGCCTCTTAGGAATAGGCAAGGACAACAACAATCCACTAGCCCGAGAACAACAAGGCTTGGCCCGAGCACAAACATCACAAGACTGCACAAAAGTACGCATGTCCCGAGACAGGGAAGACCACCAGAAGGACCTAGCCACCAATTCCCTGGTACCAAAAATTCCCGGATGACCTGCCAACGCAGAAGAATGAACCTCCGAGATGACTCTACTGGTCCACTCATCCGGCACAAACAATCTACCAGGCGGACAACGATCAGGCCGATCCGACTGAAACCCTTGTAAAGCACGTCGCAGGTCAGAAGAGACAGCAGACAATATCACCCCATCCTTAAGGATACCCGTAGGTTTAGAATCACCAGGGAAATCAGGTTCAAAACTCCTAGAAAGGGCATCTGCCTTCACATTTTTAGAACCTGGTAGATACGAGACCACAAAATTAAACCGAGAGAAAAACAACGACCAGCGCGCCTGTCTAGGATTCAGACGTCTGGCCGACTCAAGATAAATCAAATTCTTGTGATCAGTCAAGACCACCACCTGATGTCTAGCACCCTCAAGCCAATGACGCCACTCCTCGAATGCCCATTTCATCGCCAAAAGCTCCCGATTACCAACATCATAGTTTCGCTCGGCGGGCGAAAATTTTCAAGAAAAGAACGCACAAGGTCTCATCACTGAACCATCAGAACTTTTCTGTGACAAAACCGCCCCCGCTCCAATCTCGGAAGCATCAACTTCCACCTGAAAAGGAAGTGAACCATCAGGCTGGCGCAACACTGGGGCAGAAGAAAAGCGGCGCTTAAGCTCTCGAAAGGCCTCCAGAGCAGCAGGAGACCAATTGGCAACATCAGCACCTTTTTTAGTCAAATCAGTCAAAGGCTTGACCACGCTAGAAAAACCAGTTATGAATCGACGATAAAAATTAGCAAAGCCCAAAAATTTCTGAAGGCTCTTAAGAGAAGTCGGCTGCGTCCAGTCACAAATTGCCCGAACCTTAACAGGATCCATCTCAATAGAAGAAGGGGAAAAAATGTACCCCAGAAAAGAAATCTTCTGAACCCCAAAAACACACTTTGAACCCTTTACAAACAGAGAATTGGTCCGCAAAACCTGAAAAACCTTCCTAACCTGTTGAACATGAGACTCCCAGTCATCCGAAAAAATCAAAACATCATCCAGATACACAACCATGAATTTATCCAGATATTCACGGAAAATATTGTGCATAAAAGACTAAAAGACCGAAGGGGCATTTGACAAACCAAAAGGCATTACCAAATACTCAAAATGGCCCTCGGGCGTATTAAATGCGGTTTTCCACTCATCCCCCTGCTTAATTCGCACCAAATTATACGCACCGCGAAGATCAATCTTAGAGAACCACTTAGCTCCCTTAATGCGAGCAAATAAATCTGTCAGCAATGGCAAAGGATACTGATATTTGACTGTGATCTTATTTAAGAGTCTATAATCAATACAAGGTCTCAAAGAACCATCTCTTTTGGCTACAAAAAAGAATCCTGCTCCTAAAGGAGACGAAGAAGGACGAATATGTCCTTTTTCCAAGGACTCCCTAATATACTCTCGCATAGCAGCATGTTCAGGTACAGACAGATTGAATAAACGACCCTTAGGATATTTACTGCCAGGAATCAAATCTATGGCGCAATCACAATCTCTGTGAGGGGGAAGAGAATTAAGAGTAGACTCCTCAAAAACATCACAATAATCAGACAAAAAAGCCGGGATCTCAGAGGGGGTAGATGAAGCAATGGAAACCAAAGGAGCGCCCCCATGAATTCCCTGACATCCCCAGCTTAGTACAGACATAGTTTTCCAGTCAAGGACTGGGTTATGAGTTTGCAACCATGGCAATCCCAGCACTAATACATCATGTAGATTAAACAACACAAGGAAGCGAATCACCTCCTGATGGTCTGGAGTCATACGCATAGTCACTTGTGTCCAGTATTGTGGTTTATTACTAGCCAATGGTGTAGAATCAATACCCTTTAAAGGTATAGGGACTTCCAAAGGCTCTAGATCAAACCCACAGCGCCTGGCAAAGGACCAATCCATAAGACTCAAAGCGGCACCAGAATCCACATAAGCATCCGCGACAATAGAAGATAACGAACAAATTAAAGTCACAGACAAAATAAACTTGGACTGCAAAGTGCCAATAGCAGAGGATTTAGCAACTTTGTTTGTTCGTTTTGAGCATGCTGATATAACATGAGTTGAATTCCCACAATAGAAGCACAACCTATTTTTGCGCCTATAATTCTGTCGTTCGCCTCTGGACAGAAAACTATCACATTGCATACTCTCTGGTGCCCTCTCAGAAGACACCGCCAAATGGTGCACAGGTTTGCGTTCCCGTAAACGCCGATCAATCTGAATAGCCATTGTCATGGACTCATTCAGACCCGTAGGCGTAGGAAACCCCACCATGACGTCTTTTACGGCATCAGAGAGACCTTCTCTGAAATTTGCCACCAGAGCGCACTCATTCCACTGAGTAAGCACAGACCATTTTCGAAATTTTTGGCAATATATTTCGGCTTCATCTTGCCCCTGAGAGAGGGCTATCAATGCCTTTTCAGCCTGTATCTCTAAATTAGGTTCCTCATAAAGCAACCCTAAGGCCAGAAAAAACGCATCCACATTGAGCAACGCAGGATCCCCTGGCGCCAATGAAAATGCCCAATTTTGAGGGTCACCCCGCAATAATGAAATTACAATTTTAACCTGCTGTGCAGGATCTCCAGCAGAGTGAGATCTCAGAGAAAGAAACAATTTACAATTGTATTTAAAATTCAGAAAACAAGATCGATCTCCGGAGAAAAACTCTGGTAAAGGAATTTTAGGTTCAGACCGAGGAGCATGTATAACAAAATCTTGTATATTCTGAACTTTAGCAGCAAGATTATTCAAATTTGTAGCCAGACTCTGGAGATCCATATTTCAACAGATAAAATCTGAGCCATTCAGGGGTTAAGAGGAGAGGAAAGCAGGAGACTGCAATTAGAGCTGGAGTGCAACTTCAGAGAAAAAAAAAAAAAAATCCACACAGTTCCTTTTCTCTCCTGCTTCAGCCCATAGATTAAACATGTAGGCCGGCCATACTGTTATGGTTCCCAATGGCAGGGGAACATCAGGAGCATAGAAAAACGGACAATCTCTCGGGTGATGGAAACTAGAGCTGACCGCGATACTAAACCTATACACACAACTAATAGTAGCCAGGGAACGTACCTACGTTTTCGCTAGACGTCTCGCACCAGCCGGAGAACTAACTACACCTGGTAGATGAAACACAGTCCTGGCTTGCCTCCAGAGGAAAATCCCCACAGGAGATAGTAGCCCCCCACATATAATAACGGTGAGTCCAGATGAAAAGACAAACGTAGTATGAAAGCAGATTTAGCACAGCGAGGCCCACTAACTAGATAGCAGAAGGATACAATAGTGGACTTCGCGGTCAGCTACAAAACCCTATAAAATACCACCCTGAAATTACCTTAAACTCATGTGCCAACTCATGACACCGGAGTGGTAATTTCAGCCCACAAGAGCTTCCAGTTGCAGAGAATCACATAACTGCAAACTGGACAAAACATACAAAAATAGACTAAGGACAAATGTGTCCAACTTAGCTGGTCAGCAGACTGGGAGCAGGTACATGCAACAGAAAGACTCTGGTTACATTGATGGCCGGCATAGGAATGACTGAGGAGCAAGGCTAAATAGGAAACTCCCACATCCTGATAGAAACAGGTGAAAGGCTCACAAGACATCAGTACCATAAGCGACCACTCGGGGAACAAAATAACCGAATCACAACAATCCTCATTCCATTTAGTGAGCACAGACCATTTTCTAAATTTCTGGCAGTATACTTCTGCCGCTTCCTGACCCTGACATAGGGCCAACAAGGTTTTTTCTGCATGATCCACAGAATTAGGTTCGTCATACAATAAACCGAGCGCTTGAAAAAATGCGTCTACATTAAGCAATGCCGGATCCCCTGATTCAAGGGAGAATGCCCAGTCCTGAGGGTCACCACGCAGCAGAGAGAGGACAATCTTAACCTGCTGAATGGGATCACCAGAGGAACGGCGTCTCAAAGCAAAAAACAATTTGCAGTTATTTTTGAAGTTCAAGAACTTGGATCTATCCCCAAAAAACAAATCAGGAGTAGGAATTTTAGGCTCTAAAGCCGGAGTCTGGAAAACATAATCTTGGATACTCTGTACTCTTGCAGCAAGTTGATCCACACGAGAAAACAAACCCTGAACATCCATGCCAGAGCCAAAATCCTGAACCACCCAGAGATTAAGAGGAAAAAAAAGACAAAACAGACTACAGAAAAAAAAATGGTTCAGAACTTTTTTTTCCTTCTTTTGAGATGCATTTAATTTATCTTTGGCCAGTTGTACTGTTATGAACTGGTGGTTTAGGAGCAACATGGGACAAACTCTGGAGGAGGTGGTACCTGTACTAACCGCAGTTCCTGAGCTTAGCACAACACTAGAAGTAGCCGTGGGATGTTCCTGTCACTCCCTAGACACCTCATCACAGCCGGAGGACTAACTACCCCTAAAGATGGAAACAGGAAAGCTATCTTGCCTCAGAGAAAATTCCCAAAGGATAGGCAGCCCCCCACAAATATTGACTGTGAGTGGAGAGGGAAATGACATACGCAGAATGAAACCAGGATGTAGCAAATGAGGCCAATCTAGCTTGATAGATAGAACAGGACAGAATACTGTGCGGTCAGTATTAAAAAAATAGAAAAATCCACCACAGAGTTTACAAAAATCTCCACACCTGACTAAAGGTGTGGAGGGTAAATCTGCTACCCAGAGCTTCCAGCTTAACTGAATAAATCCATAGTGACAAGCTGGACAAGAAAAAACATAGAATGTGCAGAACGATTAAGTCCACAATATGTGGACAACAAAAGAACAAGCAAGGACCTATCTTTGCTGAACTGGTCAGAATATCAGGGAAATCGAAGCAGAGATGTGAATCCAAGCAGGACCCATTGACAACTGGCACTGGCTGAAGGACAGATCCAGGATAAATAGCCGAGCCAGAATAGACGATCAGTGGAAGCAGCTGCTGACTGCTAAATCCAAGAAGCAGCAGTTCCACTTAAATCCACCGGAGGGAGCCCAAGAGCAGAACTCACAAAAGTGTCACTTACAACCACCGGAGGGAGCCAAAGAGTGGAATTCACAACACATATGGTGCACAACTTTGCGCTCGCGCAGGCGCCGATCAATCTGAATGGCTAGAGACATAGATTCGCTCAAACCAGCCGGCGTGGGGAAGCCCACCATAACATCTTTAAGGGCTTCAGAACGACCCTTTCTGAAAATTGCTGCCAGAGCATCCTCATTCCATTTAGTGAGCACAAACCATTTTCTAAATTTCTGGCAGTATAATTCTGCCGCTTCCTGACCCTGACATAGGGCCAACAAGGTTTTTTCTGCATGATCCACAGAATTAGGTTCGTCATACAATAATCCAAGCGCTTGAAAAAATGCGTCTATATTAAGCAATGCGGATCCCCTGATTCAAGGGAGAATGCCCAGTCCTGAGGGTCACCACGCAGCAGAGAGATGACAATTTTAACCTGCTGAATGGGATCACCAGAGAAACAGGGTTTCAAAGCAAAAAACAATTTGCAGTTATTTTTAAAGTTCAAAAACTTGGATCTGTCCCCAAAAAACAAATCAGGAGTAGGAATTTTAGGCTCTAAAGCCGGAGTCTGGACAACATAATCTTGGATACTCTGTACCCTTGCAGCAAGTTGATCCACACGAGAAAACAAACCCTGAACATCCATGCAAGCGCCAAAATCCTGAACCACCCAGGTGATTAAGAGGAAAAAAAAGACAAAACAGACTGCAGAAAAAAAAATGGCTCAGAACTTTTTTTCCTTCTTTTGAGATGCATTTAATTCATTTTTGGCCAGTTGTACTGTTATGAACTGGTGGTTTAGGAGCAACATGGGACGTGCTCTGGAGGAGGTTGGTACCTGTACTGACCGCAGTTCCTGAGCTTAACACAACACTAGAAGTAGCCGTGGGATGTTCCTGTCACTCCCTAGACACCTCGTCACAGCCGGAGGACTAACTACCCCTAAAGATAGAAACAGGAAAGCTATCTTGCCTCAGAGAAAATCCCCAAAGGATAGGCAGCCCCCCACAAATATTGACTGTGAGTGGAGAGGGAAATGACATACGCAGAATGAAACCAGGATGTAGCAAATGAGGCCAGTCTAGCTAGATAGAAAGAACAGGACAGAATACTGTGCGGTCAGTATTAAAAACTAGAAAAATCCACCACAGAGTTTACAAAAATCTCCACACCTGACTAAAGGTGTAGAGGGTAAATCTGCTTCCCAGAGCGTCCAGCTTAACTGAATAAATCCATACTGACAAGCTGGACAAGAAAAAACATAGAAAGTGCAGACAGATTAAGTCCACAACAAGTGGACAGCAAAAGAACAAAGCAGGACTTATCTTTGCTGAACTGGTTAGAATATCAGGGAAATCCAAGCAGAGATGTGAATCCAAGCAGGAACCATTGACAACTGGCACAGGCTGAAGGATAGAACCAGGTTAAATAGCCGAGCCAGAAAGACAATCAGTGGAAGCAGCTGCTGACTGCTAAATCCAAGGAGCAGCCGTACCACTTAAAACCACTGGAGGGAGCCCAAGAGCAGAATTCACAAAAGTGCCACTTACAACCACCGGAGGGAGCCCAAGAGCGGAATTCACAACATACAGCATATCACTACATATTATAGTATTTTGAATACCCTTGATGGGGATATTCTTATATATTATCTTATTATTTAAGTGTATTATATTGAATAACATGCTTTTTCTCTAATAGGTTCTTTATTTGGAATCAGTGTTTGGGACATTATAGATTCTATCGATTATTACATGCCTTTGGGATTTTCTCTTTATATCCCCTTATCTTCCTGCATCCCCTCTGCACAGGCAGTTGTCCATTAGCCTCATATATCTCTGGGACTTCCCTGTATATCTTCCTGTCCTCCTGTTTCCTCTCTGTGTAGGTAGCTTTTTCTCAGCCTGAGGGCGCATGCGCACCCTCCTCTAGATCCTGTGCGGCCGCACATAGCGCTCGTCTTGAGCGCTTAGCTATTTCTTTTCTTTTGCGCGGGCTTTCCAGACGTTACTATGCCACTGTGGCTACACCTCTAGCTCCCATCTCCATTTCCGGTCGTACCGGCGGCAATCGGAGACACCGGTATGTACTTTTCATTACTCATGCTAGTATATAAGACGGACACCTTCTAACAGGTATTCACTTTCCCTGACGAAGCCACCCAGGAGCGGCGATACGCGTGGGATCCACCCACACCCTTTCTTTTTCCCCCATTCCCTCTTAGCACTGGTCTGGAGTCTGAATCTTTACGGCCTTACTCTGCATACCAGGTTTATTTCATTGTGGGCGGTTGTGCCTCATGTGCTTTTCATACCTAGGACATGCTGGTTTGCACTTTATGTATTTAGTCCACTTATTATTCTCAGGGGCTGTTTATTTGCACCATTAGTAGGCTCCATAGGTGTGGCTATTTCGGGGTGCAGCTATATATCTTTTTCTGACTCCAGCAGGGACTTAACTTATTTACACATTTCCCCATATTTACATGGACTGTGACCATTTTGAGCAAGTTTGGGGACGCCCTTATTTGGCTCTCTGAGACAGGACCAGGGATCTGGTCATTGGTATAATATGGTATACTTACCTTGTTATTTTCTGGGGACATATAATATGGAATTGTTGATTGCTATTTAACTTGGATTATTTTCCTGTTCATTACAGTTATATATATATATATATATATATATATATATATATATATATATATATACACATATATATATATACACACACATATATATATATACACACACATATATATATATAAAACTAATGAACAGGAAATGAACAGGACTTTTGTATTGTACATCTCTATGTGGGCAAGGGTGTATGGTTGTTGTTTTTAATTGGTTTTATATTTTGTGCTGTTTGGTGTTCACATTAATAAAAGTTATATATATATATATATATATATATATATTTTTTTTTTTTTTCATAATTTTGAGAGTTGATGTTAGAGAGAGAGGGTACCCAAGAAGAGTACTGATTTCGGCAAAGGAGGAAGTAAGGAGAAAGGAAAGGAAGGCACTGATCATGAAATGTACGAGTAAGAAAAAACCATGAACCGGGTCCCTTTTGTTAGCACATATGTAGAGGAAAGCAGAGAGGTGACCAAAATTATTTCAAAACATTGGGGTATGTTGGGTAGGTGTCACCCAGGAATTAGTGAGTTTACTAGGCCACCGCTCTATTCTTATAAAAGAAGTAGAAATATTGGAGACTATGTGATTAGATCCGATATTGGACCAGTAGTGGGGAATCAACAATTGACTATGACAGGTAGAAAAAGAAGGGGATGTTTTCCCTGTTTATCGTGTGTTAATTGTTCGCACATGATAAAAGGATCTACATTTGAACATCTGGAAACAGGCAAAGTCTATCACATAAAATAATTTTTGACTTGTGACACGGACCACGTAATATACCTCCTATCATGTCCCTGTAATCTATGGTACATAGGGGAGACAACATGTGCCTTTAAGGTTCGGATGAACCAACATAGGTATACGATCCGAAAGAAAAGAAAAGATCTCCCGGTACCCAAACATTTTGTAGAAAACAACCATCAGGAAAAAGACCTAAAATTCAGGATAATAGACGTGGTCCCAATCCAAAGAAGGGGAGGGAATAGGGAGCAAATTTTAAAAAAGAAAGAGCTCAAATGGATCTATGAACTCAAAACACTTAAACCAAAAGGTCTAAATGCAGACTACAATATATATACGGTGTTCTAGGGGGGTATGTAGGACTTATCCTCTATTAGTGTAATGGACCTCTTGATGTTTTTAAAAAAATGTTTTTATATGTAATTGATATTATGTACTTTCTACTCCTCAGATGGTTGTCCAAAGAATATATCACACTGGCTGGGAGAAAGGCACATGGAGGACGATAGAAATTAAGAAATTAAAAATCAATTATTTATATCCACACAATATTTATTTTATTAAATTTTTTTGTATCACCTAGGACACTGTTGTGCGGCCACGCATTATCTGACATTATGTTTGGATTCTGACTGGATGGGTCACTTAATTGCAATAATAAAATATCAAAAAAGGCATAATAGTGAGTGTTTTAATTATGAGATTAAGGGATGAGGACTATATTGTCTAATTTATACAGAATAGTGATCATAAGAGACTGGTACCATAAGATATCTTGGGGCGAAAGGCTGCCTTGGGGTACAATGGAGGTGTATATATACAGAAATCTATATGATCATAACCTACATATATTGTCCTTATTACCTCTCTTTATGAAAAAGAATAAGATATAAATTTGGTGTATATGTATTATATGGAGGTCATGGCTGTAACACTTTGGTCCGGAGGGACAACTGAGGGACAGTATGACTCCATAGGTACACGGGTTCTGTATGTTAAATATGGTTATCCGTGTAACCTAGATACATTACAACACCATTGGTTAAAAAATACCTTACATTTTATATTTAGCCTATGATAAAATAATAATATATATATATGTTGGATTATAGTGATCAATCTACGATAATATAATTAAAAAAATATATACATATATTGGATTTAAGTGACTAATCTGGGTTATCAGACTTATGTGGATAAAGTAGTATGAGTATGGCCGCACGAGAATCTATGGTGATATAATTTTTATCAATCTGATTCTGCTATCAGCAGGTGTAAAAAAGGAAGTGATATAAATAAAGAGAGGGCTATTATTAATGCGGCTATTGTGGACGCTGGTGCGCACATGTAGTGTGCAGGCAGCCGTGCGGAGAGCTGCTCTAAATAATAGATATCCAGTACGCAGGTGCCGGGTCACAGCGCTGTAAATAGACAGGCAGCCACTACCAATATGGCGACTATAGACGCTACTGCGCATGAGCTGTGTGTAAATTGCCACACACAGCACATGATTGGACTATGAGACTTCCTGGCATGATGATGTAATTCAGACATGCGCAGTTTGTAGTAGGGAACGCCGACATCTAAATACAGCGTCCTCCATGAGCCCACTATCAGCTATTGGTGAGTGAGCAACAGTTACAGTATTAAATACCTGATTGATTGATTGATAACAATGAAGATATTATGATAGAGATAATGGACTAATAAGCCAGATTGCCGGATGAGTTGTATGGAGTTTTAAATTTATTGCACAGAGCACAAAGCACTTTATATAGGCACTTTACACTGATATGAGAAGAAGAATATACTAAAAATTTTTTAATAATTATATAATATAAAATTTAATTGATTATAATGAAACACTTGTTGAAGCACGTATAAAAAAGTAACAGGTATGGTTACTCACTGTAGAGCTGAAACGTCGCCTGGCTATGTGGGTCGATTAAACCTACCACATGTTTCACCATGAGTATGGAGTCCTGCCTCTTTTTTGAATCTCTCTCTCTCTCTCTCTCTATATATATATTTATTTATTTTTTCATAATTTTGTAGCAGGTGTGCACTTATTTATGCATGGGCTTTCTTCTTTGGTTTCATCTTAACCTTTAATTCTCAGATTTTCTGTTTGTAGACAGAGGAGCTGGAGTCAGTATGGTGGATGCGGAGTTTGCGAGAACTCATGGGCTGGCTTGCTCTACCTTAGCTAATCCCATTCCTATTTACACCATCGACTCAGCACCACTTGCACAGAGAGCACAGATGCAGATTGTACATGACACAGATTGTACGTAACATAAGACTGAGGGTGGGCGTCTTTCCATTATGAGGTAATTCCTTGTTATGTCCTCTAGGGTCTACCCTGGTTGGTGAAACACAATCCAATAGTGGATTGGCAATCCAGAGAGATTGTGGAGTGGGGAGATTACTGCCATGATAACTGCCTAAACATTTCCCTTTCTACAGTATCTACGGGGACCTTAGTGGCATTTTTGTCAGACTTTGAGGATGTATTTTCTGAGAAGGGGTCTCGGGCATATGACTGTCCTATTACCCTGACTCCTCCCAGAGCCAAACTACCCAAGTCCAGACTGTACAATCTGTCCAGACCTGAAAGACAAGTGTGGTGAAATATATATATATATATATATATATATAATATGTGCAGTGGACTATAGATAGATTTGTGTCACTGACAATAATGTAACAGGCGTTAATATGTATTTTCCTGAGACAAGTAGACTTCAGTCTCCAATCTCACCAGGGGGTCCTGCTGGAAGCCAAGAAGAAAGGTAACATTTGACACCTCCTAGCTCTTGGAAGAGAGATGTTAATTACAGTCTGATGGTATCTCTGTGAGAACTTTTACACAAAGGATCTCAAGAGAAAATAATATATTCATTGAGGGGTGCGGCCGTGGTCCAATCAAAAAACAAACAATTATGATATTAACTTGAGGGGTTGGTGTAGAAACTGCACCTCCAGACCAAAGCTATGAATTAGCGCTGTATACAGAGAAAAGTGTTCACATGTGAGGGCAGCCTGAGACGCTGATGTGTTCCACCAACTCCATTCACCCCCCCTCAGGGAGCAGAAAGCAAACTACCAGTTAGATGATTTCTGTAAGTTCTCTCTTGTTTATTTTTATACTGTTTTGCATAAGCTGAATGTCTTTTTATCATATTTTATACATTTTCTTACTGTAAACACTGAACCTTTTTGTATTAAAGTATAAAACTTTAACAAGTTGAACCTTAAATGTTCTAAAAGAATCCATAGCCTAAGGTGTGTGAGCCTTATGAGTGGTAGACAGTGTTAGTATTAATATTTCCGGGACTCATTGCTCGTGTGTTCGATGAGTGGTGGCAGCGTGTATGAACGGGTATGTGGCCTGGGTCGGTGTGCGATTTATGCTCCCATTACAGCATAGGACAGAGGTTGAATGCTGGACTGAGAGTGGGGAGATAGATTAACCCTTGCAAGCACAACCCAAGTCACGTGACAAATTAGTTACACTAGAGAGTAGGGATCGGTGACAACCAGCCATGAAAGATTTTATTTCTGAGTCTTGAGAAGGAACATATCAGACTTTCAACTTCGCTCACGACGGCAGGGTTCTTTTTCATGAAAAAGAAAGATGGCGGTCTCCGTCTGTTTACGGGAATTGAATCTAATTACTATCTGAGATCCATACCCTCTTCCTCTGATTCCAGATTTATTCAACCAGGTGGTGGGAGCTAAGGTTTTCTCTAAGTTTGATTTAAGGTGGGCCTATAACATGGTTAGAATCAGGGTATGAATGGAAAATGGCGTTCAATACCCCTCAGGGTCATTTCGAGAATCTGGTTATGTCTTTTGACCTGACCAATTTACCAGCGGTGTTCCAGTATTTAATAAATTATATTTTCCACCATTTGGTGGGCAGGTTTGTGGTGGTCTATCTGGACATTTTGGTTTATTCACCTGATTTGGAGACACATCCGGGGCATGTGAGACAGGTGCTTCAGATATTAAGGGATAATCAGCTTTGTGCCAAACCAGAAAAATGTCTTTTCGCCATTCAGGAGGTGCAGTTTTTGGTATACCTGTTGTCATCTTCAGGTTTTCGGATGGATCCGGAGAAGGTTCGAGCTGTTCTCTACTGGGACTGTCCCGAGAATCTGAAGGCAGTGCAACATTTTTTGTGTTTTACTAATTTTACCGGAAGTTTATTCTAAATTATTCAGTAATGGTGAAATCCCTTACCGACATGACAAGGAATGGATCTGATTTTTTTAAATGATGCTCAACAGGCTTTTTCATCCTTAAAGAGTTGTTTTGACACTGCACCTATACTCAGTCAACCTGATGTTTCTCAACCTTTTATTATAGAAGTGGATGCGTTGGAGGCGTTGGGGGCTGTGTTGTCTCAGGGTCCGTCCTCTGGTAAATGGCGTCTGTGAGGCAGATGATATGCGAGGGTCGATATGTGTCCCCCAGGATGCGGACGGAGTCCTATTAAACCCGCTTTAGTGCCTTGTGTTCACAGCAGGATGCCTGTGAGTTACGAGGCAAAATAAAAGAATGAATGGAATGGATCCAAGTAGTGACTGTCAGTTTGTTCGGAAAACTCATTAGGGGCTTTTATTTTTAGAGGGATTTTCAGGTTTGGTAGTGGGGCGAATTCCTTTCTCCACTCCAGATTTTGGAAGTGGTTCTTTGGCCATGAGTCCATTTAAATCGGTCAGTGTTGGAGTTTGCAAGCTGCAGAGCAGGTGGCCCTGCAACATCCGGCTTGTGTGAAGTGAACACAGCCAAAAGAAGTAAAATGCCTGGCGCCCCTGGCATGACATGGTGGTGCAGTCGCCCACGACAACTGGTCTCGGATACGGACTGTCTTGATGCTCCGTGATCCGGTGGATACCATTTGCTTTTCATTTGTGAGGTTTTTTTGGACATTAAAGACATTTGTTTTGAACTTTACTGGGTCACTACCTCTTGGACCTCAGTCGGGATGATGCCCTGGACTATGAGAAACTGAGAGATGAGATCCTTGCCCGCCTGGAGGTTAATACATATGTGAGGGCCCAACGGGTGTTTCAGTGGTCCTTTGCGGAGTCTCGCCCCTCCAGGTCTCAGGCATATGACTTGCTTGCTACAACTGGTAAAAAAGCCTTCAGCATGAGACCTTAACCCCTTACCAGATGGTGGAGAGGGTGGTCGTGGACTGGCTAGTAAGAACTCTGTCAGACACTATTTAGTGTTGGGTGGGCCAAGGGTATCCCTGTACCTTAGACCAGGTGGTCAGCCTGATTGAGGTATATGGCCACTCAGGACTTTATAAGGGACTCTGCTCCACTACGGTTATTACATCACGCCCCGCCAGCCCAGGAGCCTGGGAAAAGTACAGGACGTGTAGCTGCCAACTGCGCCGACAGCTGAACCTATGGACTGCGGCTATACTCGCCATGTGTCAATGGACGCCCAGGCCATTTTTACCCCGAATCCGTTTGTCCAAGCAGGTCAACGCATCTGTGCCAGGGGCTTGTCAATGGACATCAGGCCGAAGCCCTGCTCGACTCAGGGAGCCTAGTGACACTTGTCCATGGGTCATTAATCTCGGGCTTAGAACCCACTGGGGAAAATGTGGGTGTTGTTTGTATTCATGAACTCCGTGAGTAGCCGACAGTGGAGGTCTCATTTGTTACACCCTGCAGGTAGATTAAACATGTGGTGGGGGTAGTGAAGACCATTCCTTACCATGCTGTCGTGGGATGGGATCTGTCCCTCTTCTGGTCTCTGTGTAAAAAATAAAATTAACCCACCCCGGGCAAATATTTTTTTTGGGTGCAGAGCCTGAAGGTCCTGACACAGCGATTCCTGCTGTAGGGGGTCACCCCCATAGGGAGAGTGTGTGAACCCGACAGGTTTCCTCTAGAGGAGTTGGCAGGAGAGGTCAAGGACACCCTGACAATCCCCGAGCTGGAAGTGCCTCGGGTAACTTTTGGGACAGCCCAGCTACAGGATCCCACACTGACCTGGGCAAAGGACAGGGTAATCGAGATAAACTGGGTGGCTCAGCAACCAAGCATGGAGTTGGTGTTCCCACACATGGCGATCAACCAGAAATTACTCTATAAGAGTTGATAAAATCCAGGATGAGGTGGTAGAACTGGTAGTTGCACAATCCTAATGTCGGGCGGTGCTCGAAATGGCTCATACCCACATGCTGGGAAGGCACTTGGGAGCTAAAAATGTGCAGGAGCACATATTGCAACACTTTTTTTTTTGGTCTGGGGTCTACGCTAAGGTCCAGAGACACTGTGAAACGTGTCCTGAGTGTCAACTAACCTCACCCACCGCAAACTACCGGAGTCCGTTGGTACCTCTGTCCATTATAGAGATACTTTTTGAGCGGATTGCAATGGATCTGGTAGGGTCAATAATAAAATCTGCCCAGGGCCACCAACATATATTAGTGGTCGTAGACTATGCCACGGCTAAACCTATCTCCCGGGAGTTGTTTGCCATGTTCTGTCGCCTTGGGCTACCAAAGGAGATCATTAGTGATCAGGTGACTTTCATGTCCAAGGTGACGAAGGAACTGTGCAAGTTCCTCAAGATAAAGCAGTTGCGCACATCAGTGTATCACCCAGAGACCAACGGGTTAGTGGAGCGCTTTAGCAAAACTCTCAAGTCCATGTTGAAGAAGGTAGTTTCTAAGGATGGAAGGGATTGGGACATGCTGTTGCCCTAATTGATGTTCGATACCACAGAATTCCATGGGATTTTCACCCTTTGAGCTGGGATACATTCTGGTCTATTGGATACAGCTCTGGGCTGGGATACAATCTTGTCTATTGGATACAGCTCTGGGCTGGTATACATTCTGGTCTATTGGACACAACTATGGGCTGGGATACATTCTGGTCTTTTGGATACAGGGCTGAGATACATTCTGCTCTTTTGGATACAGCACTGGGGCAGGGATACATTCTGGTCTATTGGATACAACTCTGGAGGAAATTGAGCCATGACAATTGAAATGATACTTTATTTTCGGCCTTCATACAATGCGGGCGATCATGTTCAGACCCGGCCGTCCCTCGTTGTGGGGTCATTATCAGAACGGCTGACTCCACGTGCTGTTGTATGAAGATGTCCCGTTATCAGGGGTCCCGGACGGTCCATGCAGCATCCCAGATGACTGTGGTACTAGTACTGGAACACCCTCTATGTTACCTTTAATGGAACATTTCACCCCTAGGCATGTAAATGAGAAATTACTGTGCAACTCCCCAGTATAAATAGACAACAGTGGAACAATCTGGATGAGACCAATGTGCACCGACATGACAGGAGGCGCCGAATCAGTCCACGCCTGAAGCTGCCAGGAAAGAGGCGGAGCATCCACTGCAAAACCACGAAGAATAATCCACTCCAGAAGGGGGCAGGAGACTGGATCAGTCCATTTCATTGCTATATAGGGAGGTGACTGGATCATTCCATTTCCATTATATAGAGGTGCTTGGACAGGTCATTGCAATATAACAAAGTTGGCTGGATCAACCCATATCTACAGCTATACAGTGAGGTGTCTGGATCAGTCCATTTATATATAGGGAGGTGACTGGATTGGTCCATTTCTATATAGGGAGGTGACTAGATCAGTCCATTGCTACACAGGGAGGTGACTGGACCAGTCCACTGCTATATAGGGAGGTGAGTGGATCAGTCCATTGCTATACAGGGAGGTGACTGGACCAGTCCATTGCTATATAGGGAGGGGAGTGGACCAGTCCATTGCTATGTAGGGAGGTGACTGGAGCAGTCCATTGCTATGTAGGGAGGTGACTGGACCAGTCCATTGCTATATGGGGAGGTAACTGGATCAGTCCATTGCTATATGGGGAGGTAACTGATCCACACATTACTATATATAAAGGTGGCTGGATCAATCAATTTCCACTGGTATATAGGGAGGTGACTGGATCAGTGCATTACTGTATGGGGAGGGAACAGATCCGCTCCTTACTGTACAGGGATCTGTCTGGATCAGTCCACTGTTATATTTAGAGGGGACAGCCAGTTTAGCAGAGCTCTGAATTCGGATGAGATGGTGTTATATGGAGGACGGGTAATGGGCAGCACACGGTGCTCAGTGACATCCACATTGGGATCTGTAAAAAAAAAAACACAAGCCATGACAGCTCTACCAGCAGTGACATCACATCTCCGGCATGACATCATCAATAGTATCACATTCCCAACATAACATCATCAATGGCATTACATCCTCAGCATGACATCATCAATGACATCACATTCCCAGCATGACATCATCAATTATGACCCGTCTCCCCTGTATTCCCGCTGTTACCTAAGAGTGTGTCCCATGTGGTGTACAAAGGTGTCAGTGCCCTGGAGCTGCCTGTACACATGTCAGGAGACCTGTTGTGAACTCTATTTTTGGGCTCCCTCTGGTGGTCACAAGTGGTACTGTGTGAGTGCTGTCTTTGGGCTCCCTCTGGTGGCTCTTTGTGTCTTTCTGCAGGTTTGTGGCTGGGATCAGCTGTCTCGTTATCTGGTAGTTGGTTTCCTATTTAGCTCACCTGGACTTTCAGTTGTTGCCTGCTGTCGATGTATTCAGTGCTATTTTGAGCTCTCCTGCATTCCTTCGTTATCAGTCTCTTCAAGAGAAGCTAAGTTTCTGTTTGTTCATTTTTTGATCATCAGTGTTCATATGTTTCTTGGTTTATTTTTGTTCCTTGTCCAGCTTGCTAATATGTGATTTCCTTGCTTGCTGGTAGCTCTAGGGGGCTGAGTTTCTCCCCTCACACCGTTAGTTGGTGTGGGGGTTCTTGTATTCTCAGCGTGGATATTTTGCATAGGGTTTTCTACTGACCGCACAGTTCCCTATCTGTCTTCTGCTATCTAGTATTAGCGGGCCTCATTTGCTGAATCTGTTTTCATTTCTACGTTTGTATTTTCCTCTTACCTCACTGTTATTATTTGTTGGGGGCTTTTCTATATCTTTGGGGTTATTTCTCTGAGGCAAGCGAGGTCTTACTTTCCCTCTAGGGGTAGCTAGTTTCTCAGGCTGCGTCGAGACGTCCAGGATTTTAGGCACGTTCACCGGCTACCTTTAGTGTGTTTGGTTAGGATCAGGTTTGCGGTCAGTCCAGTTACCACCTCCCTAGAGCTCGTTTCTATGTTTATTAACTTAGCTAGTCCGTTCTGTGATCCTCAGCCACTAAGGATCATAACAGTACAGCAGGCCGAAAAGTGTTTAATGCATCGCAGAAGTGGGATAAGAGAAGTCCTGAGTGCAATTTTTTTTTTTCTCTTCCTTTGCTGCAGTCTGTCCAGCTTCTCTCATCCACTTAATCTCTGGGTGGTTTTGAGTTCAGCTGCAGACATGGATATTCAGAGTCTGACTTCTAGTGTGGATCATCTTGCTGCAAGGGTGCAAAGCATTCTGGATTTTGTTGTTGATAGCCCTATGTCAGAGCCAAAAATACCTATTCCTGAGTTGTTTTCTGGAGATAGATCTAGGTTTCTGAATTTTAAGAATAATTGTAAATTGTTTCTATCTTTGAGACCTCGTTCCTCTGGTGATTCCGCTCAGCAAGTTAAAATTGTTATCTCCTTGTTACGTGGCGACCCTCAAGATTGGGCTTTCTCTCTGGCGCCAGGAGATCCTGCATTGCTGAATGTGGATGCGTTTTTTCTGGCGCTTGGTTTGCTTTATGAGGAACCTAATCTTGAGAACCAGGCAGAAAAGGCCTTGCTGGCCCTCTCTCAAGGTCAGGATGAGGCGCGGTGTATTGTCAAAGATTTAGGAAATGGTCGGTGCTTACTCAATGGAATGAGTGTGCCCTGGCTGCAAATTTCAGAGGTCTTTCTGAAGCCATTAAGAATGTTATGGTGGGGTTCCCCACGCCTGCAAGTCTGAATGACTCAATGGCTTTGGCCATTCAGATTGATCGGCGTTTGCGGGAGCGCAAATCTGCGCATCCTCTGGCGGTGTTTTCTGAACAGAGACCTGAGTCTATGCAATGTGACAGAATTCTGACCAGAATTGAGCGGCAAAGTCATAGACGTCAAAATGGGTTGTGCTTTTACTGTGGTGATTCTACTCATGTTATCTCAGCATGCTCTAAGCGCTTAAAAAAAAAAATCGCTAAACCTGTCACCATTGGTACTATACAGCCTAAATTCATTTTGTCTGTTACTTTAATTTGTTCTTTGTCATCCTACTCGGTTATGGCTTTTGTGGATTCAGGTGCTGCCCTGAATCTGATGGATTTGTCGTTTGCCAGGCGCTGTGGTTTTGTCCTGGAGCCTTTGGAATTCCCTATTCCACTGAGGGGAATTGATGCTACACCATTGGCTGAGAATAAGCCTCAGTATTGGACTCAAGTGACCATGTGCATGACTCCTGTACATCAGGAGGTGATTCGCTTTCTTGTGCTGCATAATTTGCATGATGTTGTCGTTTTGGGTCTGCCATGGCTGCAGGCCCATAATCCAGTTCTGGATTGGAAAGCTATGTCTGTGTCAAGTTGGGGTTGCCAGAGGATTCATGGCGATGCTCCTTTGGTGTCAATTGCTTCTTCCACTCCTTCTGAGGTCCCTGAGTTTTTGTCGGACTACCAGGATGTATTTGATGAGCCCAGATCCGGTGCCCTGCCTCCTCATAGGGATTGTGATTGTGCTATAAATTTGATTCCTGGTAGTAAGTTCCCTAAGGGACGACTTTTTAATTTGTCTGTACCAGAACATGCCGCGATGCGGAGTTATATAAAGGAGTCTTTGGAGAAGGGACATATTCGTCCATCCTCCTCCCCTCTTGGTGCAGGATTCTTTTTTGTGGCCAAGAAGGATGGTTCTCTGAGACCTTGTATAGATTATCGTCTTCTAAATAAAATCATGGTCAAATGTCAGTATCCTTTGCCATTATTGTCTGATCTGTTTGCTCGGATTAAGGGGTCCAGTTGGTTTACCAAGATAGATCTTCGTGGTGCGTATAACCTTGTGCGTATTAAGCAGGGGGATGAATGGAAAACAGCATTTAATACGCCCGAAGGCCATTTTGAGTACTTGGTGATGCCTTTTGGACCCTCTAATGCTCCCTCTGTATTTCAGTCCTTCATGCATGACATCTTCCGAGAATATCTGGATAAATTTATGATTGTGTATCTGGATGACATTTTGGTCTTTTCTGATGATTGGGAGTCCCATGTGAAGCAGGTCAGGATGGTATTTCAGGTCCTGCGTGCTAATGCCTTATTTGTGAAGGGCTCAAAATGTCTCTTCGGAGTACAGGTTTCCTTTTTGGGTTTCATTTTTTCTCCTTCTACTATTGAGATGGACCCAGTCAAGGTCCAGGCTATTCATGACTGGACTCAGCCTACATCTGTTAAGAGTCTTCAGAAGTTCTTGGGTTTTGCTAATTTTTACCGTCGCTTCATCGCTAATTTTTCTGGCGTGGTTAAGCCCTTGACGGATTTGACCAAGAAGGGTTCTGATGTGACTAATTGGTCTCCTGCGGCCGTGGAAGCCTTTCGGGAGCTGAAGTGCCGGTTCTCTTCAGCTCCAGTCTTATGTCAGCCTGATATCTCTCTTCCTTTTCAGGTCGAGGTTGATGCTTCTGAGATTGGAGCAGGGGCTGTTTTGTCGCAGAAAAGCTCTGATTGCTCTGTGATGAAGCCTTGTGCTTTCTTTTCAAGAAAGTTTTCGCCTGCCGAGTGGAATTATGATGTTGGTAATCGGGAGTTGTTGGCTATGAAGTGGGCATTTGAGGAGTGGCGACATTGGCTCGAGGGAGCTAAGCATCGTGCGGTGGTCTTGACTGATCACAAAAATCTGATTTATCTTGAGTCTGCCAAGCGGCTGAATCCTAGACAGGCTCGTTGGTCGTTGTTTTTCTCCCGTTTCGATTTTGTGGTCTCGTACCTGCCTGGTTCTAAGAACGTGAAGGCTGATGCTCTTTCTAGGAGTTTTGTGCCTGACTCTCAGGGAGTTTCAGAGCCGGCCGGTATCCTCAGAGAGGGAGTGATTTTGTCTGCCATTTCCCCAGATTTGCGACGAGTGCTGCAGAAATTTCAGGCGGATAGACCTGACCGTTGCCCACCAGAGAGACTGTTTGTCCCAGATAGATGGACCAGCAGAGTTATTTCCGAGGTTCATTCTTCGGTGTTGGCAGGTCATCCTGGGATTTTTGGTACCAGAGATTTGGTGGCTAGGTCCTTCTGGTGGCCTTCCTTGTCACGGGATGTGCGTTCCTTTGTGCAGTCCTGTGGGATTTGTGCTCGGGCTAAGCCTTGCTGTTCTCGTGCCAGCGGTTTGCTTTTGCCTTTGCCTGTCCCGAAGAGGCCTTGGACGCACATTTCCATGGATTTTATTTTGGATCTTCCAGTATCTCAGAGAATGTCTGTCATCTGGGTGGTGTGTGATCGGTTTTCCAAAATGGTCCATTTGGTGCCCTTGCCTAAGTTGCCTTCCTCCTCCGATTTGGTTCCTCTATTTTTTCAGAATGTGGTTCGCTTGCACGGCATCCCTGAAAATATTGTGTCTGACAGAGGATCCCAGTTTGTGTCCAGATTTTGGCGGATCTTTTGTGCTAAGATGGGCATTGATTTGTCTTTTTCGTCGGCTTTCCATCCTCAGACGAATGGTCAAACCGAGCGAACTAATCAGACCTTGGAAACGTATTTAAGATGTTTTGTTTCTGCTGATCAGGATGATTGGGTGACTTTTTTGCCATTGGCCGAATTTGCCCTTAATAATCGGGCTAGTTCTGCTACTTTGGTTTCGCCTTTTTTCTGCAATTCTGGTTTTCATCCTCGTTTTTCCTCGGGGCAGGTTGAGCCTTCTGACTGTCCTGGGGTGGATTCTGTGGTGGATAGGTTGCAGCAGATTTGGAACCATGTGGTGGACAATTTGAAGTTGTCACAGGAGAAGGCTCAGTGCTTTGCCAACCGCCGTCGCGGTGTGGGTCCCCGACTTCGTGTTGGGGATTTGGTATGGCTGTCTTCTCGGTATGTGCCTATGAAGGTCTCCTCTCCTAAATTCAAGCCTCGCTTCATCGGTCCTTATAAGATTTTGGAAATCCTTAACCCGGTGTCTTTTCGTTTGGACCTCCCAGCATCGTTTGCCATTCATAATGTGTTCCATAGGTCTTTGTTGCGGAGGTATGTGGTGCCTGTGGTTCCTTCTGTTGAGCCCCCTGCTCCGGTGCTGGTTGAGGGCGAGTTGGAGTACGTGGTGGAGAAGATCTTGGATTCTCGTATTTCTAGACGGAGGCTTCAGTATTTGGTTAAGTGGAAGGGCTATGATCAGGAGGATAATTCCTGGGTTGTCACCTCTGATGTTCATGCGGCCGATTTGGTTCATGCCTTCCACGTGGCTCATCCTGATCGCCCTGGGGGTCTTGATGAGGGTTCGGTGACCCCTCCTCAAGGGGGGGGGTACTGTTGTGAACTCTATTTTTGGGCTCCCTCTGGTGGTCACAAGTGGTACTGTGAGAGTGCTGTCTTTGGGCTCCCTCTGGCTCTTTGTGTCTTTCTGCAGGTTTGTGGCTGGGATCAGCTGTCTCGTTATCTGGTAGTTGGTTTCCTATTTAGCTCACCTGGACTTTCAGTTGTTGCCTGCTGTCAATGTATTCAGTGCTATTTTGAGCTCTCCTGCATTCCTTCGTTATCAGTCTCTTCAAGAGAAGCTAAGTTTCTGTTTGTTCATTTTTTGATCATCAGTGTTCATGTTTCTTGGTTTATTTTTGTTCCTTGTCCAGCTTGCTAATATGTGATTTCCTTGCTTGCTGGTAGCTCTAGGAGGCTGAGTTTCTCCCCTCACACCGTTAGTTGGTGTGGGGGTTCTTGTATTCTCAGCGTGGATATTTTGCATAGGGTTTTCTACTGACCGCACAGTTCCCTATCTGTCTTCTGCTATCTAGTATTAGCGGGCCTCATTTGCTGAATCTGTTTTCATTTCTACGTTTGTATTTTCCCCTTACCTCACCGTTATTATTTGTTGGGGGCTTTTCTATATCTTTGGGGTTATTTCTCTGAGGCAAGTGAGGTCTTACTTTCCCTCTAGGGGTAGCTAGTTTCTCAGGCTGCGTCGAGACGTCTAGGATTTTAGGCACGTTCACCGGCTACCTTTAGTGTGTTTGGTTAGGATCAGGTTTGCGGTCAGTCCAGTTACCACCTCCCTAGAGCTCGTTTCTATGTTCATTAACTTAGCTAGTCCGTTCTGTGATCCTCAGCCACTAAGGATCATAACAGAGACCACAGTGAACAGGGCATGGACACATTACATTGGCTATTAGTGTGTGCCGTACATTAACCCTTCCCTGTACACGTGTCAGGAGACCACAGTGACCCGGGCATGGACACAATACGTTGCCTATCAGTGTGTGCCGTACATTAACCCTTCCCTGTACATGTGTCAGGAGACCAGAGTGACCGGGGCATGGACACATTATGTTGCCTATCAGTGTGTGCCGTACATTAACCCTTCCCTGTACACGTGTCAGGAGACCAGAGTGACCCGGGCATGGACACAATACGTTGCCTATCAGTGTGTGCCGAACATTAACCCTTCCCTGTACATGTGTCAGGAGACCACAGTGACCGGGGCATGGACACATTATGTTGCCTATCAGTGTGTGCCGTACATTAACCCTTCCCTATACACGTGTCAGGAGACCACAGTGACAGGGGCATGGACACAATACGTTGCCTATCAGTGTGTGCCGTACATTAACCCTTCCCTGTACACGTGTCAGGAGACCAGAGTGACCGGGGCATGGACACATTATGTTGCCTATCAGTGTGTGCCGTACATTAACCCTTCCCTGTACACGTGTCAGGAGACCACAGTGACCCGGGCATGGACACAATACATTGCCTATCAGTGTGTGCCGAACATTAACCCTTCCCTGTACACGTGTCAGGAGACCACAGTGACCGGCACATGGACACATTACGTTGCCTATTAGTGTGTGCCGAACATTAACCCTTCCCTGTACACGTGTCAGGAGACCACAGTGACCAGGGCATGGACACAATACGTTGCCTATCAGTGAGAGCTGTACATTAACCCTTCCCTGTACACGTGTCAGGAGACCACAGTGACAGGGGCATGGACACAATACGTTGCCTATCAGTGTGTGCCATACATTAACCCTTCCCTGTACACGTGTCAGGAGACCACAGTGACCGGCACATGGACACATTACGTTGCCTATTAGTGTGTGCCGAACATTAACCCTTCCCTGTACACGTGTCAGGAGACCACAGTGACCAGGGCATGGACACAATACGTTGCCTATCAGTGAGCGCTGTACATTAACCCTTCCCTGTACACGTGTCAGGAGACCACAGTGACCGGGGCATGGACACATTACGTTGCCTATCAGTGAGCGCTGTACATTAAACCTTCCCTGCACACGTGTCAGGAGACCACAGTGACCGGCACATGGACACATTACGTTGCCTATCAGTGTGTGCTGTACATTAAACCTTCCCTGCACACGTGTCAGGAGACCACAGTGACCGGCACATGGACACAATACGTTGCTAATCAGTGTGTGCCAAACATGAACCCTTCCCTGTACACGTGTCAGGAGACCACAGTGACCGGGGCATGGACACAATATGTTGCCTATCAGTGTGTGTCGAACATTATCCCTTCCCTGTACACGTGTCAGGAGACCACAGTGACCGGCACATGGACACATTACGATGCTTATCTGTGTGTGCCAAATATGAACCCTTTCCTGTACACTTGTCAGGAGACCACAGTGACAGGGGCATGGACACAATACGTTGCCTATCAGTGGGTGCTGTACATTAACCCTTCCCTGTACACGTGTCAGGAGACCACAGTGACAGGGGCATGGACACAATACGTTGCCTATCAGTGTGTGCCGAACATTAACCCTTCCCTGTACACGTGTCAGGAGACCACAGTGACCGGGGCATGAACACAATATGTTGCCTATCAGTGTGTGCCGAACATTAACCCTTTCCTGTACACGTGTCAGGAGACCACAGTGACCGGCGCATGGACACATTACGTTGCTTATCAGTGTGTGCCGAACATGAACCCTATCCTGTACACGTGTCAGGAGACCACAGTGACAGGGGCATAGACACAATACATTGCCTATCAGTGTGTGCTGTACATTAACCCTTCCCTGTACACGTGTCAGGAGACCACAGTGACCGGGGCATGGACACAATACGTTGCCTATCAGTGAGCGCTGTACATTAACCCTTCCCTGTACACGTATCAGGAGACCACAGTGACCGGGGCATGGACACATTACGTTGCCTATCAGTGTGTGCTGTACATTAACCCTTCCCAGTACACGTGTCAGGAGACCACAGTGACCGGGGCATGGACACATTACGTTGCCTATCAGTGTGTGCTGTACATTAAACCTTCCCTGCACACATGTCAGGAGACCACAGTGACTGGCACATGGACACATTACGTTGCTTATCAGTGTGTGCCGAACATGAACCCTATCCTGTACACGTGTCAGGAGATCATAGTGACAGGGGCATGGACACAATACGTTGCCTATCAGTGGGTGCTGTACATTAACCCTTCCCTGTACACGTGTCAGGAGACCACAGTGACCGGGGCATGGACACATTACGTTGCCTATCAGTGTGTGCTGTACATTAACCCTTCCCGGTACACGTGTCAGGAGACCACAGTGACCGGGGCATGGACACATTATGTTGCCTATCAGTGTGTGCTGTACATTAAACCTTCCCTGCACACGTGTCAGGAGACAACAGTGACAGGGGCATGGACACAATACGTTGCCTATCAGTGTGTGCTGCACATTAACCCTTCCCTGTACACGTGTCAGGAGACCACAGTGACCGGCACATGGACACATTACGTTGCTTATCAGTGTGTGCTGTACATTAACCCTTCCCTGTACACGTCAGGAGTCCATAGTGACCGGGGCATGGACACAATACGTTGCCTATCAGTGGGTGCTGTACATTAACCCTTCCCTGTACACGTGTCAGGAGACCACAGTGACCGGGGCATGGACACAATACATTGCCTATCAGTGGGTGTGGTACATTAACCCTTCCCTGAGGCAGACAAGTTTTGCTTTTATCCTCCCCTTCTTACAAGAGTGATAACTTTCTCACTTTTCCTTGGACGTTGCGGGGTTGTTAGTTTTGTAACGCGAGCTGTAGTTTTGATTGCCACCATTTAAGTCACCACATAATGTATTAAACACCCAAACAAAACTATGTGCTGGAACGAGGAAAAAAAAAACTATTCTGCTCTTGTGACTCCTTATACGCGGTTTCCCATGAATGTCTCGGCAGCTCTAGGCAGCACGATGTCGTCTTGGACTTTTTTCTGTTTTTTAAAAATTTAATGTAAATTTTTATATTTTTTTTCCCTGTTGACATTTTCTGAGACCCAGAACTTTTTTGATGTTCTCGGTACCATATCTGTGTATAGTCTATTTGATCACCTTTTTTAGGAGGTCAGAGGAGGGCTAAGGGGGAAGGAGAAGTGGCCATTTCTGTCTTCAGTAATCCGTGGGGTGACAGCGGCATCCAGGAGGCTCCGCTGCTGTACCAGCAAGTCGTGGCGGTAAAGGACTGCGGTATACTACAGCTGGAAGACGCCGTACACAGAGCAAACACTATAGATTAGACTTCAGGGGTCCGCCGCATGGCGGGAAGAGGATAATCATCAGATTCTTGCTTCCCAAACCACAGGCGGTGTGAATCAACCGCTGCCTCCATTATTCCAATTCATCGTTGCTTTCTCATCAGTTTTCTGGTGCAAAACACCTTCAAAAAATGCAATGCAAAAATAATTACTTTTTCTATAAAATAGTTTTTATAGTGTAAATGCGTCAAAACATTAAAAAATGATATAAATGAGGTATCGCTGTAATCGTACTGATCCGAAGAATAAAACTGCTTTATCAATTTTACCAAACGCGGAACGGTATAAACGCCTCTCCCAAAAGAAATTCATGAATAGTTGGTTTTTGTTCATTCTGCCTCGAAAATATCGGAATAAAAAGTGATCAAAAAATGTCACGTGCCTGAAAATGGTACCAATAAAATCGTCAACTCGTCCCGCAAAAAACAAGACCTCACATGACTCTGTGGGACAAAATATGGAAAAATTATAGCTCTCAAAATGTGGTGATGCAAAAACTATTTTTTGCAATAAAATGCGTCTTTTAGCGTGTGACAGCAGCCAAACATAAAAACCCGCTATAAAAACCTGCTATAAAGCCTCTTTTACACATCCTGATATTTCCGGTACCGGAGAGGTCAGTGTCTGTAATAATTGCGCCTCACGTGTACCACAAGGACAGGCGCCAGGGAAGAAGCGTTACAGTAAGTGCTGTTCCCCGGCTCTCATCATTCTCCCCTGCTCTGCCGGCGATTGGCGCGAGCAGGGGAGAATGATGAGAGATTTGTTCAGCACTCGGCGACGGGGAACAGCGCTTACTGTAACGTTTCTTCCCCGGCGCCGTTGCGTGCACACAGATGACATCCATGTGTGTTATCAGTGTGCATGACATTATGCGGCCCATGCCGACATTAAAAAACGGACATGTCAGCGTGTTTTGCCCACGGACACACGGTCCGTAGAAACACACTGACATGTGCACAAACCCATTCACTTGAATGGGTCTACGTGTGTACGTGTCTCCGGTACGTGTGAAAACTGTCACCACACGTACCCGACACAAGGACATGTGAAAGAGGCCGAAATCTGGTATCGCTGAAATCGTACCGATCCGAAGAGTTAAGTCACCTAATCACTTACACCACACGAAGAACAGCATAAAAAATAAATAAAACCAATGCTTCACACGCTGTTGATTTTTTCATTCTGCCTCCCAAAAGATCGCAGTAAAGCTCGGCGCACATTTATCCTGCGCTGAGCACTTGAACCAGGGTTTCCGTGTAAGTCTCTGAAATGCATGATTCAGACAGAACCCCCGGCAGATGATTCCCTATAGTGAGACAAATGGAGGCACTGTGGACGCCAACTGACCTGTGATCCGGCGGTATCCGTCTTTTTAGGAATGCATAAAAGTGCCGTCAGCCATAGTTTTGTCCACTTCTGAAAAGGACACTGCTGAATAGAGGCCTGACAGAGGCCTGAGTAACTATGCTGCTTCATTATAGTGAATGGATCCCTCAGGGGTTTCATCTAAATCACGTCACTTGGGAGATTTAGATGAAAACCCCAATGTAAGTGCTCAGCATAGAGCGCAGGATAAATGTGATCCCAAACTTTATGTAAAATGTTCCCAATAAAAGCTTCAACGCAATCCACAAAAAAAGCAAGTCCTCACTCGGGTCTGTCATCTGTTAGGCTAGGTTCACATTTGCATTCAGGAGGGCTGCGTACTTCCTCCCTTCAGCTCCGCCTATGCTCCGCCTACTTCTGTATGTGTCCTGCGTACTTATCTTTAACATTGGGTATGCAGGGACATGCATTGTATGTGGATGCGTCCGCATGCGGCGATTTGACGTGTGCGGCGACCGCACAGATTCAAAATTTAGCATTTTCGTGCGTTCACCGCACACATCAAATCGCCGCATGAAGACGCATCCGCATACAACGCATGTCCCTGCATACCCAATGTTAAAGATAAGTATGCAGGGAAACGCAGGACGCATACAGAAGCAGGTGGAGCGTAGGCGGAGGAAGAAGGGAGGAAGTATGCAGCAATCAGCAGCCCTCCTGAACGCAAATGTGAACCCGGCCTAAACGGAAATATAGGGGGCTTCAATGTTACTGGTAGTACAAAGGCTCTGGAAAAGCGAAATGGCTCCTCACCCTCCAAAAGAAATTCAGCAAATTCTCTGCTCCCAAATCCAATTGCCCCCCTCCGTTCTGAGCCCCACAGAGTACCGAAACCACATATAGCATCCATGCCACCTAACTTATGGGTGCATGCCTTCAGTAGCATGGGTTGGGCGTAACGTACTGGTCACTATAATGTACTGGTTGCTACAACGTACTGGTCACTACAACGGCAGTTTGCAATTTTCACTCAGCAACATTCATTGCTGCTTGTTTCTGGAAAATACCCATTGAGTCAAAATACATCACTGCACCTGTAGATAAATTCCCCAATGGGTATAGTTTCCCAAATGTGGTCACTTGAGGGGGATTCTGCTCTTCTAGTAATTAGGGGCTCTTTATATGGAGTCGGCAAACTGTTCTAGGAAAATCTGCGCTCCAGGAGGCAAATAGCGCTCCGTTCCTCCAGAGTCTCTCCACATGGCTAAGTAGCACTGTACGGCCACATATGGGGTATTGCCACGTTCAGTAGAAATTGTGGGATAAATTTTGGTGCCATTTTTACCCACTTCTTGGGTAAAAATCTAAAATCTGGGACTAAAACTAAATTTTGCATGTAAAAATGTAGTTATTTTTTCTTCACTGCCCAATGGTATAAAATTATGTGACACGTTCGTGGTGTCAATATGACCACTGCACCCCTAGATGGACTCATTGAGAGGTGTAGTTCATAAAATGGGGTCACTTATGGGGGGTTCTGCTGTTCTGGCTCCTCAGGGGGCTCTACCAGTGGGTAATGGCACCTGCAAACCATAACAGTAAAATCTGGCGCTCCTTGCCTTCTGAGCTTTGCACTGTGCCTGAAAAATATTTCCCGTTTACATGTAGGGTATTGGCGCAATCAGGAAGATATGGACCTCAGTTTATAGTAAAAAAATTCATATTAGCCCTTAGAAAAATTAAAAACTTGGGGCTAAAACAACATTTTAGTGTTAAATGTACGGTATTTTTCCTATAAGACGCACCCCAAATTTTCAGAAGGAAAATAGGAAAAAAAAATAAAATAACGTGTGAAATGGAGATCCGTCTTACAGACCAAATCCAGCTTACCAGGGAAGGGTTCGGCACAGGTGGAGGAGTGGTCAGAGGGATCGTTCGGTGGTCGAGGCTGGTGCGATGGCCTCCGGGAAATCGCATCTCAAGCTGGTGCGGTGGCGGTGGCTCTGTGCTGGGGCAGGGGGGCTGTGCTCCAGTGCAGTAGCAGTGGCTCTCTGTGCTCCGTGGGGGGCTCCGCCGGCATTTCGTCAGAGCCTGAAGGCTCCCGCACATCCGTTGCTGCCATGTTGCGGTGGCCTCTGGAAACATTGGCTCCGGGAGATCTTCAGACGAGATCTGAATCTGAGCATGCGCTGCCCCCGGCTCAGCAGCCATCTTCCCGGAGGCCACCGCAACATGGTAGCAACGGATGCGCGGGGACCTCTGGGCTGTGACGAAATGTCGGCGGACCCCTCCACGGAGCACAGAGAGCTGCTGCCACTGCCCTGGAGCACAGCCCGCCACCACCACTGTTATGATCCGGTGACCTTGGAGCCGCATGAGACTTTCTCAGGAGTAGGTGGAACCTGTACTGACCGCAAACCCTAAACTGACACCGCAACTAGAAGTAGCCGTGGGGTGTACCTAACACATCCTAGACACCTCGACACAGCCGGAGGACTAAATACCCCTATAGATGGAAATGGGAATTCTATCTTGCCTCAGAGCAGAACCCCAAAGGATTGGCAGCCCCCCACAAATATTGACTGTGAGTATTAGAGGAAAGACACACGCAGGCAGAAATCAGGATTTAGCAAAAGAGGCCACGCTAGCTAAATAGGAAAGGATAGGACAGAATACTAAGCGGTCATTATTAAAACCCTAAAAATATCCACAGCAGATAATACAAAAATACTACATCTAACTAAAGACATGGAATGTATATCTGCATCTCCTGAGAATCCAACTTGACTGAAATATCCAAACACAGTCTAAGCTGGACAAGGAAAAACAATGAATAGCACTGAATTGTAAAGCACACAGCATGTGTGCTGCAGAAACAAAAACCAGACACTTATCTTTGCTGATTTGGCAGCAGGGCAGGAGGAACCAGACAGAGATGCAAAACCTCCAAGAACAATGGACAACTGGCAAGGGCTAATGAATCCTGCACACCTAAATACCCCAGTCAGAGCTGCAATCAGCAGGAACACCTGCCCAGGATTGCAACCCAGGGACAACTGCACTACCACCAACAACCACCGGAGGGAACCCAAGAGCAGAATTCACAACACACCACACTACAGATCCCTGCAGCTCCGCCACAGCCGCAGGATTTGTAAGTATATTGTAACCATAAGACGCACCTCCATTTTTCCCAAAAAGTTTTGCGAAAAAAGTGCGCCTTATGGTACAAAAAAAACGTTAATTTATTCTTTCTTCACTGCTCAGTGGTATAAAATTCAGTGAGGCACATGGTGTCAATATGATCACTGCACCCCTATATGAATTCATTGGGGAGTGTAGTTTGTAACATGAATTAACATATGGGGGGTTTCTGATGTTCTGGCACCTCATTGGCTCTTTTTGGGTCCAAGGGCCGCAGACAGTTCATCAAACGACCCCAAACTCTGCAGCCCAGTCCACTCTGAAGACAGTGAAGCATATTGGTGAAGCATCATGAAATGGGCAGGTTTCTGTTACTATGGTGTCGGACCTGTTTACCTCCGGTGGCCGGCGCTCATAGCAAGTGAGCATTTCTGCTACATACAGGTGATCTGGTCATCACCTGTATGGAGTAGAGCTGATCGGAGTACTGCAGCTTCTAGTCTCCCATGGAGAATATTGAAGTATGCAAAAAGTAAAAAAAAAGTTGTTAAAAATGTAAAAAAAAAATAAGTTCAAATCAACCCCCTTCAAAATAAAACAATAAAAACCGACACATATTTGGTATCGCCGCATTCAGAATCACCCGATCTATCAATATAAAAAAAGAATTAACCTGATCGCTAAATGGCATAATGAGAAAAAATTTCAAAAAGACAGAATTACATTTTTTTGGTCGCCGTGACATTGAATTAAAATGCAATAACGGGCGATCAAAAGATCATATCTGCACCAAAATGCTATCATTAAAAACATCAGTTTGGCACGCAAAAAATAAGACCTCACCCAACCAAAGATCATGAAAAATGGAGACGCTACAGGTATCAGGAAATGGCACAATTTTTTTTACCAAAATTTGGATTTTGCTTTCACCACTTAGATAAAAAAAGAAGCTAGACATATGTGGTGTCTATGAACTCGTAATCACCTGGAGAATCATAATGGCAGGTCAGTTTTAGCATTTGGTAAACATGGTAAAAAAACCAAAAAAAAAACAAAACACACAATTGTGGGATTGCACTTTTTTTTTGCAATGTCACTGCATTTGGAATTTTTTTCCCGTTTTCCAGTACACGATATGGTAAAACCAATGGTGCTGTTCAAAAGTACAACTCATCCCGCAAAAAACAAGCTCTCACATGGCCCTATTGACTGAAAAATAAAAAAGGTATGGCTCTGGGAAGGAGGGGAGCGAAAAACTAAAACGCCAAAAGGAAAAAACCTCCAGGGTTTATCTACATAACAGGGGGTAATGTTCCCCAGGAGGGAAATAAAAACTACAAGAAAGATTGTGACAGTAACTCATGTCTTGGAACACAATGCTATTATTTTGAAAACTACTTTGTACATGGCCACCGCTGATTCATGGTGTCGGTGGCTCTGATTCATGATGCCCGTGGTTCGGATTCAGATTGATGATGCCCGTGGCTCGGATTCATGATGCCCGTGGCTCGGACAGCACTAGTCTGGTGACAGGTTACTTTTTAGAGGCTCGATATATGAGGACGGCCTGATGACTCTCAGGAATGACACTGGGGTTGGGAAGATACCACCTAGAAGGTCCAGATCCAGTTGAGTGACTGAGCAGGGACTATGCAGCATGACATTTGCTCTTACCGTGCCTCACCTGTCGTATATTCAGAAATGTTTTCCCAGATCCAGTCATGAATGAGATTGATGATTGTCACATTGGAATAGATTCTACAGTTGAAGAAACAAAGAATTAGAGTCACTCTTACGGGATTGACAGCTCTGCGGACAGCGGGAAGTTCACGTACAGGAGAAGTTGTCCTCAATGATGTGGGTGCGGATGTCGCGTGCGTTGCCGGCAGATGGCGGGTCTTGGGTCTCTCTCAGCTTCCCTGTTGTTGGCTCCTCAGGTTTGGCTGAGATACTGTGAAGGATAGAAATGTTGTGTAGGATGCAGCAGGCCACAATGATGTCGGAAACCTTAGTGGGGTCGTACTGCAGCCCACCACCAGACTTGTCCAAGCACTTGAAACGACTTTTCAACATCCTGAATGTTTCATCTATGACAGCTCGAGTGTCGGCGTGGGCCTCGTTGTACGATAATTCTGCCGGTGTCTTAGGATCTGGCACTGGGGTCATCAGCCAGGGGCGGCAAGCATATCCTGACCCCCCTACAGAAAATGGAGAAGACACTAGTATAATGATACAGCGACATCATAAAACATGATTAGTTATTATTGCCTTTCTACCAAAACAATGGCACAATCTCCCACCTCCTCTCCTAAAATACACTGTGCTGTTGGGAGGATCCTGCTCCTTTCTAACATCAAAGGATTTTTGTCATGATAACCAATACTGTACAGACCCGGAATGTGACAGGGGGTTTACTACTATGGACCCCCCCCTGTGTGAACAGCGACTTCTGCTCTTATGAAGTGGATTGGTCATTAAAGCATAAAGACCCTCCAGCAGCTGTCGTGGAGGTCCTGCCCGGCCAGCTATGGCAGATCATTGCGGGAGCCCCATTTGGAAATAGGCTGTCTCTTTGCAACAATTGGTTTTGCTCGAATACATCTAAAATAATAAAAAAACAAAGTAATGCAAAATAAAAAAAATATCCCACCATTTTATGTATACTGCCTTTATGTATCTCCATGGTTACAGACCACAAGTACACCTTGTTGCTTATGTACATTTTGTAGGTTTTTCTAGCACGGACAGTAAGGACCATGGCCCGCTGTGGGCCTGTGATGGTATGGGTATGATTGAGGATGCAATGTGGCCTCTGCATGGTGTGAAAGTGCTCACACTGGTGATGCCACGCTAGCATATCTACCAGCGTGTTACACCTAGCACTATATTAGTGCTTCCTGAACCACCGGCGGCATGACACAGAGCCTGGCTGCACAACTGTAGCCAGGTATGTTTTACTCTAAAAACAAGAGTTTCAAGATCCGGTCTGAGGACATCCTCGGCCAGCTTCTCCCTGTCTTGCTCCAGTAGACGGACAGGTCTTTCCAGTGAGTTTCCATAGGTAAAGAGACTTGTTAATCAATTCGAGAGGGGCAGCGAAAAGTCGGCTAGAAACATCATCAAACTCGTTGGGTCTTTTCCTATAGTTCCCGCCCAAACCTTCAAACTATGCTATTTGTGAAACGCAACAGAGCTAATCCTTGCAATTTTTAATAATTTCATTAACAATTTTAAAGAACCACCACTCGAAGTAACATGAACAGTGACCTACCTATAAGCCACCCGCCGGTGAGCCGACCGCTCTCAAACCCCTCAAAGACTGAGGACTGTCGCAGTATGGAAGAGTTCTGGGAGCTTCCCGGAAAAGCGGAGAACAGACTGAGGATCTTACAGTTGCTGTCTACGATCATCTGCACGTTGACAGAGTGGTAGCCTTTCTTATTCCGGTAGATTTCCTCTTGTTCATGTGGAGCCGACAGCGCAATGTGAATACAATCCAAGACTCCCATAACATGTGGAATCCCTGCCACAGAGTAGAAGTCATTTTTCAATTGCTGCCACCCGGTCTTGTCGCTTGGAAAACATATGAATGTGTGGACATGCTTCTTCAATGCTTGGATCACCGGCACAAGGAACCGGGAGAATGTAGACTGAGAAACTCCACCGATGGCCGAAGCTTTGGTCTGAAAGGACCCAGAAGAAAAGAAATGCAGGCAGTTTAACAGTTTCACGATTCCAGGGATGGCGTGGCTCCTTTGTGTCAGCGGGTCAATATCCACTCGGATCAGCTCATACAAATCTATGATGGTGCGTTTGGTGAGTCTGAACCTTTCCATCACCTCTTCATCTGTCATACCTTCCATTCCTGTGCGTTCACGGAAAATGCGTGGCCTCCGGATGCTGAGAACTTGAGGTTTCTGTGGGGAAGTTTGCTTCGGGTTTTGTTGAGACTTTTGCGTTGAAGGCAATGGTCTGTGGTGTCTTCTTTGTCTCTGATTCGGTTTATCCTTTTTCTCATCTTCCTCAACCTGTAGCAAGTAGAGCATGATGGGTCCAAACGCCTCCATACCGGTAGCAACATAAAGTCTACTGTTGGGTGGTTACTAGATAATTGGCTGATCGCACCTACGTTGAGATGCCTGAATAACTGAGCACTCTCAGACCATATGGCTCATGGCTTACGGCCATGTCCAGGCATGATCCAGATAATTGGATGCATGGTGGAAGACACCTGAACAATTCGGGAAGCTCTGCCAATGCGATACCAGCTGTCACAATATGGCACCTCATGAACGGTCATTTCAAAAGATCCTTCCAAAATGTCCCACATCCAAGGCCTGCAGAAGAGAGCAAAATAATGTAATTTCACCATATGCATGGCATGCACTCAAGGGCGATACTGCATAATACACAATGTCCTCACATCAGAATGTCCCAAACTATTCATATCATGATTTATCAATAGGACCACAACTGATCCCGGGGAATGGGGTTGCTGAGTGTTCACTCCTCTTCATGCCGAGGAGTAACTGCGTGGTCCGGGTCCGATGGGTGTCGCGGTCAGCGACGCCCATTGGACCAGAATCGGACCGGGACCGCCCCTGGGTGAGTATAATCTAACCTCTTTTTCTCATCTTATAATAATAATAATCTTTATTTTTATATAGCGCTAACATATTCCACAGCACTTTACAGTTTTGCACACATTATCATCACTGTCCCCGATGGGGCTCACAATCTAAATTCCCTATCAGTGTGTCTTTGGAATGTGGGAGGAAAACCCACACAAACATGGGGAGAACATACAAACTCTTTGCACATGTTGTCCAAGGTGGGATGACTCCAGCGCTGCAAGGCTGCAGTGCTATCCACTGAGCCACCGTGCTGCATCTTTTAGGATACATCGGGGGCTTATCTACAGCATTACAGAATGCTGTAGATAAGCCCCTGATGCTGGTGGGCTTAGCTCACCTTCGATTTTGAGGGGGGCCGGGTTCCCTTTAAAGGGAATCTGTCACCCCAAAAATCATATATGAGCTAAGGCCGCTGGCATCAGGGCTTATCTAAAGCATTCTGTAATGCTGTAGATAAGCCCCAGATGTAACCTGAAAGGTAAGAAAAACAGGTTATATTATACTCACCCAGGGGCGGTCCCGGTTCAGTCTGGTCCGATGGCCGTCGCGGTCCGGCGCCTCCTATCTTCATACGAGGACGTCCTCTTGTCTTCCTGCCGCAGCTCTGGCACAGGCGTACTTTGTCTGCCTTGTTGAGGGCAGAGCAAAGTACTGCAGTGAGCAGGCACCGGGAAAGGTCAGAGGCCCAGCGCCTGTGCACTGTAGTACTTTACGCTGCCCTCAACAGGGCAGACAAAGTACGCCTGCGCCGGAGCCGTGGCAGGAAGACAAGAAGAGGACGTTATTGTATGAAGATAGGAGGCGCCGGACCAGGACCGCGACGCCCATGGGACCCAGACTGCAGTGGAACCGCCCCTCGGTGAGTATAATATAAACAGTTTTCATACCTGTCAGGTTACATCGGGGGCTTATCTACAGTATTACAGAATGCTGTAGATAAGCCCCTGATGCCGGTGGCCTTAGCTCATATACGATTTTTGGGGTGACAGATTCCCTTTAATGGAGAAATGGCTCACAAACTTGGTGTTTCTCTTGAAAGAGAAAGTATTAGAAAATTAGTGACTGAAGAAGCCCTTAACGAAAAGGAAGATTTTAAAAAGACTCAAGAGACGCATTGTTTCTTAAAATGGATGCCTGCACACGTCACAGTGTGAACGATTTTGCTATCAATGTTCGATATGTTTGTGACAACAAAAAAATTGTTACTAAGATGCTGGCAGTAAAAGATACTAAAGCTCTTCACAGCAGCCAGTTTCTCCAGACCTTTGTGGAAAAAGTTCTGCAAGATTATGGACTAAAAAAAAAAAACAGGTTCTTGCTAGTGTAACTGATAATGCTGCAAACATGATAAGTACAATTAAACTGATGAATGAGAATAATGAAGGTGAACAGCAGCTAGAAGAACATTTCACAATCAGTATGTTGGAGATGGAAGGCCACAGTCCTGTTCCCATACCGGAGGAACAAACAGATATTACTACAGAAGAACAGCAAAATGATTCCTTACAATTAGATGATCTTATTGAAGCTGCTTCACACCTCTTTCCTATTCATCACATGCGCTGTGTTGTGCACACGCTGCCTCTGGCAATAAGAGATAGTCTGCAAGAGGGACATGCTGGAACTCTGATTAGCAAAGTGAAGATAATGGCTATTGCTGCCAGAACCCCTAAAATTGATTCCATCTTGAAGAGACGTGCTGGAAAAGGGGCAATGGTGGATCAAGCCACTTGGTGGGGCAGCACCTATTTAATGATTGAGCGATTGCTTGAGCTGAAACCCTTCCTTGTAGATATGGCCAACCCTCAGGTAACACTACATGATAGTCAATGGACACAGGTGGCTGAATTGAAGGAATTTCTTCATCACCCATTTACAGTAACTAGAAAGTTACAAGCTGAGGATTTACCTCCTGGCATTTTTATAAAGGAGTGGAAGAACTTGTTGTTTTGCCTGTCCCAAAGAGGAGGTTTAATCGCATATGGCATTGCTGCTTCAATGAAACAGACACTGCTATTGGAAAAGAAAAAACTCTTCTGGCAGCTGTTTATGTGGACCCGAGTCATCGTGTATTGCTGGATGATCAACAGCTTAGTAAAGGAAAAGAAGCTCTGATGGAGGTAACAGGATGCGTGAGCTACAGGAAGGCCAAGAGCAAGTGGACTCGGGTTCTGCCAGTGCTGCTGCTGACGTTCCTTTATCCTCATCAGATAATGAGTTTGGTATTTGGACGACATGGAGCAGGCAAAGCGTTACTGCAGGGAAAAAGATTCCACTCCCATAGAAAACAGAGAAACCATATTTCAGCAATGTTTTTCACTTGCTCTCAAAGCAGTAAAAACAGTTCAATCGTTCATAAAAACTGACTGTGCACGAGGCAATTCCTTTATTCCCTGAAATTGTTAGCGATGTCGCCCATGTGGTTACGGCTTTTCCAACAACCCAAGTTATTTTAGAGAGGTTGTTCTCCAGCCTTAAAATGATTAGGTCAGATGTGAGGTCATCTATGAAGGAGGATCTGATGGAGGCGATACTATTTCTCAGAACAAATTCATAGACCGCACAAATGCTATTCAGTACATTTGTGTTGAAAACGTTTTTTTTCCACTTACTGCAGAGTGTATAATAAATTGTAAATATGAAAAAGTTTTTTGTCCTAAAGTTGTATTCCAATAAATGTATTTTATGTTCTATATAAATGGCTTGATTATTGTATCATAATAATGATTAAAAGCCTGATGTTACCATTTTACTACAGTAAATTTGTCACTTAAAACATAAGCCATGTATGAGGGAGTCGGAGTCGTGGAGTCGGAGTCATGGAAATTGAGGAGTTGGAGTCGGAGATTTAGCCTACCGACTCCACAGCCCTGCTTAGAACACTGCTAGTGATCACTATAAGTCTCAGCGATGGAGGCCTTCACCAATCGGACATTTGCCAAAATAAAAATAAAATAATACTGATAGATGTTACTTTACAGAAGCACTGCGGCCCCTTCTTTGTCTACTGATCTCTGGGTTCTCATTGGTCATAATGTGGTATCCTAATTCAGTGGGATGCTATTATTTTGTAGGATGGAAATGCCCCTATGACAGACTATTACACCATAGAGCAGGTGCGGATAGACAGAGCATACTCAATAGCCTAGGCCACTCCACACAAGGCTGGTGTTGGCAGTGTTACACATCGAGTTTGCGGAAGCTGACGGAGTACCAGAGGAAGCAGGAGGAAGAAAGAGGAAGAAGGATGAAAAGGGAGAAAGAAAAAAGAGAGAGGGGAAAAAAAAGGAGGGGGAAGAAGAAAGAAGGAGAAGAATGAGGACTAATGAGGAAGAGTAAGAAGGAGGAGGAAGAAAAAAGAGAGAGGGAGGAGGAAGAAGGAGGAGGAAGGAGAGGGAGGAGGAAGGAGAGGGAGGAAGGAGAGGGAGGGAGGAGAGGGAGGGAGGAGAGGGAGGGAGGAGAGGGAGGGAGGAGAGGGAGGGAGGAGAGGGAGGGAGGAAGGAAGAAGGAAAATGAAGGAGGATGAAGAAAGAAGGAGCAGGAATATGGAGGAAGAGATAGAAGGAAGAACTAGAAGGAGGAAGAATGAGGAAATATAAAAAGTATGAATTAAGGAAAATAAAGGAAGAAGGAAGAGGAAGAAGGAAAACGAGGAAGAAGGAGAAGGAGGAAAAAAACAGAGGGAAAAACAAGTACAAAAAAGGAGAAGGAACAAGAAAGAAAGAAGGAAAACCAAGTACGAAAAAGAAGAAGGAAGAAAGAGAGGGAAAAGCAAGCAAGAAAAAGGATAAGGATAAGGAGGAAGAAGAAAGAGGATGGAGAAACAAGGAGGAATAGGAAGAAGGAGAGAACGGAAGAATGAGAGGAAGGAAGAAGAAAAAAGAAGAAAAAGGAAAGAGGATGAAGAGGAAAAAAAGGAAGAGGAAAAGGGTAGAAGGAGAGAGGAAAACAGAGAACGATGGAGAAGGTTAGGAGCATGAAGGAAAAGGAGGAATATGTGAGGAAGAGATAGAAGGAAGAAGGCTGGTTTCAGACTTGCGTACGGGAGGGCTGCGGATTGCAGCGCACTTCTTCCCCCCTGAAACCCCACCTATGCTCCGCCTACTTCTCCTTGCATCCTGCAGTGCCCTGAGTACCTATCTTTAACATTAGGTACACAGGGACGTATGCTGTATGCGGATGCCTCCTGTTATGACCCCAATGGCGAGGGTCTCAGAGGAACGTGGAAGTCTGCAGAATACAAAAATCCAGCTCATAGGGCAGTGGTAACTGGATTGACCATATATCTACTCCTAACGCCAACACTAGAAGTAGCCGGGGATCATTCCTACGTTGATTCTAGATGACACGCGCCAGCCGGAGAATCTAGCTACCCCTAGTAGAGGAAAACAAAGACCTTTCTTGCCTCCAGAGAAGGGGACCCCAAAGCTGGATAGAAGCCCCCCACAAATAATGACGGTGAGGTAAGAGGAAATGACAAACACAGAAATGAACCAGGTTTAGCACAGAGAGGCCCGCTTACTGAAAGCAGAATAAAGAAAGGTAACTTATATGGTCAACAAAAACCCTATCAAAATCCACACTGGAAATTTAAGAACCCCCGAACCGTCTAACGGTCCGGGGGGAGAACACCAGCCCCCTAGAGCTTTCAGCAAAGGTCAGGATATAGATTTGGAACAAGCTGGACAAAAATACAAAACCAAAACAAATAGCAAAAAGCAAAAGGCAGACTTAGCTGATATAACTGGAACCAGGATCAGTAGACAAGAGCACAGCAGACTAGCTCTGATAACTACATTGCCAGGCATTGAACTGAAGGTCCAGGGAGCTTATATAGCAACACCCCTAACTAACGACCCAGGTGCGGATAAAAGGAATGACAGAAAACCCAGAGTCAAAAAACTAGAAACCACTAGAGGGAGCAAAAAGCAAATTCACAACAGTACCCCCCCCTTAGTGAGGGGTCACCGAACCCTCACCACGACCACCAGGGCGATCAGGATGAGCGGCATGAAAGGCACGAACTAAATCGGCCGCATGAACATCAGAGGCGACCACCCAGGAATTATCCTCCTGACCATAGCCCTTCCACTTGACCAGGTACTGAAGCCTCCGCCTGGAGAGGCGAGAATCCAAGATCTTCTCCACCACGTACTCCAACTCGCCCTCAACCAACACCGGAGCAGGAGGCTCAGCAGAAGGAACTACAGGCACAATGTACCGCCGCAACAAGGACCTATGAAATACATTGTGAATAGCAAACGACACAGGAAGATCCAGACGAAAAGATACAGGATTAAGGATTTCCAATATCTTGTAAGGCCCAATAAAACGAGGTTTAAATTTGGGAGAGGAGACCTTCATAGGAACAAAGCGGGAAGAAAGCCATACCAAATCCCCAACGCGTAGTCGGGGACCCACACCGCGGCGGCGGTTGGCAAAGCGCTGAGCCTTCTCCTGTGACAACTTCAAGTTGTCCACCACATGATTCCAGATCTGCTGCAACCTATCCACCACAGAATCCACCCCAGGACAGTCAGAAGGCTCCACATGACCCGAAGAAAAGCGAGGATGGAAACCAGAGTTGCAGAAAAAAGGTGAAACCAAGGTGGCGGAACTAGCCCGATTATTAAGGGCAAACTCAGCCAACGGCAAGAATGTCACCCAATCGTCCTGATCAGCAGAGACAAAACACCTCAAATAAGCCTCCAAAGTCTGATTGGTTCGCTCCGTCTGTCCATTAGTCTGAGGATGGAAAGCAGACGAAAACGACAAATCAATGCCCATCCTACTACAAAAGGATCGCCAGAACCTGGAAACGAACTGGGATCCTCTGTCTGACACAATATTCTCAGGGATGCCGTGCAAACGAACCACGTTCTGGAAAAACACAGGAACCAGATCGGAAGAGGAAGGCAGCTTAGGCAAAGGAACCAAATGGACCATCTTGGAGAAGCGATCACATATCACCCAGATAACGGACATGCCCTGAGATAGCGGAAGATCAGAAATGAAATCCATGGAGATATGTGTCCAAGGTCTCTTCGGGACAGGCAAGGGCAAGAGCAAACCGCTGGCACGAGAACAGCAAGGCTTAGCTCGAGCACAAGTCCCACAGGACTGCACAAATGACCGCACATCCCTTGACAAGGAAGGCCACCAAAAGGACCTGGCCACCAGATCTCTGGTGCCAAAAATTCCCGGGTGACCTGCCAACACCGAGGAATGAACCTCGGAAATGACTCTGCTGGTCCACTTATCCGGGACAAACAGTCTGTCAGGTGGACAAGACTCAGGCCTATCAGCCTGAAATCTCTGCAACACACGTCGCAGATCCGGAGAAATAGCTGACAAGACAACTCCATCTTTAAGAATACCAACAGGATCAGCGACTCCAGGAGCATCAGGCACAAAGCTCCTAGAAAGAGCATCGGCCTTCACATTCTTTGAACCCGGTAAATACGAGACAACAAAATCAAAGCGGGAGAAAAACAATGACCAGCGGGCCTGTCTCGGATTAAGGCGCTTAGCAGACTCGAGATACATCAGATTCTTGTGATCAGTCAAGACCACCACACGATGCTTAGCACCCTCGAGCCAATGACGCCACTCCTCAAATGCCCATTTCATGGCCAACAACTCCCGATTGCCCACATCATAATTTCGCTCGGCAGGCGAAAACTTCCTAGAGAAAAAGGCACAAGGTTTCATAACAGAGCAACCAGGGCCTCTCTGCGACAAAACGGCCCCTGCCCCAATCTCCGAAGCATCCACCTCAACCTGAAAGGGAAGTGAGACGTCAGGCTGGCACAAAACAGGCGCCGAAGTAAACCGGCGTTTCAACTCCTGGAAAGCCTCCACGGCAGCAGGAGCCCAGTTAGCTACATCGGAGCCCTTCTTGGTCATATCCGTCAAAGGTTTCACAATGCTAGAAAAATTAGCGATAAAACGACGGTAGAAGTTAGCGAAGCCCAAGAACTTCTGAAGACTCTTAACTGACGAGGGCTGAGTCCAATCAAGAATAGCTCGGACCTTGACTGGGTCCATCTCCACAGCAGAAGGGGAAAAAATGAACCCCAAAAAGGGAACCTTCTGTACACCAAAGAGACACTTTGAGCCCTTGACAAACAAAGAATTTTCACGCAAAATTTTAAAGACCAACCTGACCTGCTCCACATGCGAATCCCAATTATCAGAAAAAACCAAAATATCATCCAGATAAACAATCAAAAATTTATCCAGATACTTCCGGAAAATGTCATGCATAAAGGACTGAAAAACTGAAGGCGCATTGGAGAGCCCAAAAGGCATCCCCAAGTACTCAAAATGACCTTCGGGCGTATTGAATGCGGTTTTCCATTCATCACCTTGCTTAATGCGCACAAGGTTGTACGCACCACGAAGGTCTATCTTGGTGAACCACTTGGCACCCTTAATCTGGGCAAACAAGTCAGACAACAGCGGTAAAGGATACTGAAATTTGACAGTGATCTTATTTAAAAGCCGATAATCAATACAAGGTCTCAAAGATCCGTCCTTTTTTGCCACAAAAAAGAATCCCGCACCAAGAGGGGAAGAAGACGGACGAATATGTCCTTTCTCCAGAGACTCCTTGATATATGAACGCATAGCGGTATGTTCAGGTACCGACAGATTAAACAGTCTTCCCTTAGGAAATTTACTGCCTGGGATTAAATCTATAGCACAGTCACAGTCCCTATGAGGAGGCAGTGCACTGGACTCAGACTCACTGAAGACATCCTGATAATCAGACAAATACTCCGGAACTTCCGAAGGCGTAGAAGAAGCAATAGACACAGGCAGGGAATCCCCATGAATACCACGACAGCCCCAACTTGAGACTGACATAGCCTTCCAGTCCAGGACTGGATTATGGGTCTGTAACCATGGCAGCCCTAAAACAACCAAATCATGCATTTTATGTAAAACCAGGAAACGTATCACCTCGCGGTGTTCAGGAGTCATGCACATGGTAACCTGTGTCCAATACTGCGGTTTATTTGCTGCCAATGGTGTAGCATCAATACCCCTAAGAGGAATAGGATTTTCTAATGGTTCAAGAGTAAAACCACAGCGCTTAGCAAATGAGAGATCCATGAGACTCAGGGCAGCACCTGAATCTACAAATGCCATGACAGGATAAGATGACAGTGAGCAAATCAAAGTTACAGACAGAATAAATTTAGGTTGCAAATTACCAACGGTGACAGGACTAACAACCTTAGCTATACGTTTAGAGCATGCTGAGATAACATGTGTAGAATCACCACAGTAGTAGCACAAGCCATTCCGGCGTCTATGAATTTTCCGCTCATTTCTAGTCAGGATTCTATCACATTGCATTAAATCAGGTGTCTGTTCAGACAACACCATGAGGGAATTTGCGGTTTTTCTATCACATTGCACCGAATTAGGTGTCTGTTCAGACAACACCATGAGGGAATTTGCGGTTTTGCGCTCCCGCAACCGCCGGTCAATTTGAATAGCCAGTGCCATAGTATCATTCAGACCTGTGGGAATGGGAAAACCCACCATAACATTCTTAATGGCTTCAGAAAGGCCATTTCTAAAATTAGCGGCCAGTGCACACTCGTTCCAATGTGTCAGCACGGACCATTTCCGAAATATTTGGCAATACACTTCAGCCTCGTCCTGCCCCTGAGACATAGCCAGCAAGGCTTTCTCTGCCTGAATCTCAAGATTGGGTTCCTCATAAAGTAAACCGAGCGCCAGAAAAAACGCATTAATATCAGCCAATGCCGGATCTCCTGGCGCCAGCGAAAAAGCCCAATCCTGAGGGTCGCCCCGTAAGAACGAAATAACAATCTTTACTTGCTGAGCAGAATCTCCAGATGAACAGGGTCTCAGGGACAAAAACAATTTACAATTATTCACGAAATTCCTAAACTTAAACCTGTCTCCGGAAAACAGTTCAGGAATCGGTATTTTAGGTTCTGACCTAGGATTTCTGATAACATAGTCTTGTATACCCTGCACACGAGTAGCCAGCTGGTCCACACTTGTAATCAAGGTCTGGACATTCATGTCTGCAGCAAGCATAGCCACTCTGAGGTAAAGGGGAAGAAGAAAAAAAAAAAAAAAAAAACTCAGAATCTTCTTTCTTATAATCCCTCTTCTGCAATGCATTAAACATTTAATACTGGCCTGGCAAACTGTTATGACCCCAATGGCGAGGGTCTCAGAGGAACGTGGAAGTCTGCAGAATACAAAAATCCAGCTCATAGGGCAGTGGTAACTGGATTGACCATATATCTACTCCTAACGCCAACACTAGAAGTAGCCGGGGATCATTCCTACGTTGATTCTAGATGACACGCGCCAGCCGGAGAATCTAGCTACCCCTAGTAGAGGAAAACAAAGACCTTTCTTGCCTCCAGAGAAGGGGACCCCAAAGCTGGATAGAAGCCCCCCACAAATAATGACGGTGAGGTAAGAGGAAATGACAAACACAGAAATGAACCAGGTTTAGCACAGAGAGGCCCGCTTACTGAAAGCAGAATAAAGAAAGGTAACTTATATGGTCAACAAAAACCCTATCAAAATCCACACTGGAAATTCAAGAACCCCCGAACCGTCTAACGGTCCGGGGGGAGAACACCAGCCCCCTAGAGCTTTCAGCAAAGGTCAGGATATAGATTTGGAACAAGCTGGACAAAAATACAAAACCAAAACAGATAGCAAAAAGCAAAAGGCAGACTTAGCTGATATAACTGGAACCAGGATCAGTAGACAAGAGCACAGCAGACTAGCTCTGATAACTACGTTGCCAGGCATTGAACTGAAGGTCCAGGGAGCTTATATAGCAACACCCCTAACTAACGACCCAGGTGCGGATAAAAGGAATGACAGAAAACCCAGAGTCAAAAAACTAGAAACCACTAGAGGGAGCAAAAAGCAAATTCACAACAGCCTCCGTATGCGTCGTTTGGACGCTGCGTCAAATGCAACATGTTGCATTTTGTTGCGGTCGGCGCAGCGTCCAGGAAGGAAGGAAAAGGAATATGGAGGAATCAAGTAGAAAGAAAAAAAATAAGGAGGAATATAGAGGAAGAGATAGACGTAAGAAGAGGAAAAAAGAAGGAGGCAGGGGAAATAAGAATGAGGAAGTATGACGAGAAGGAAGGAGGAAGAAGAAAGAGAAGAAGGAAGAAAAAAAGGAGGAAGGAGAGGGAGGAAGAAGTACAAGAAATATGAAGTAGGAGGGGGAAGAAGGAAGAAGAGGAGAAGAAAAAGGAAGCAGTAAAAGGAATAGGAAAGAGAGGGAGTAAGGAGAGGGAGGAAGAAAAGGGATAGGGAGGAAGGAGAGGAAGGAATAAAAAGGAGGGGGTGGAAGAAGAGAGAAGGAGGAGAGGGAGGAAGAAAATGGAGGAGGGAAAAGGAGGGGGAAAAAGGATGAGGGATATGGAAAAGGATAGAAGGAATTAGAGGAAGAAGGAGAGGGAGGAAGAAGGAGAGGGAGGAAGAAGAATGAGAAGGAAGAGGAAAAATGAGAAGAAAGCGGAAGGAGGAAGAAGGAAGGAAAAGGAAGAAGAGAGGAAGGAAGGAGGAGGAGGAAGAAGAGAGGGAGAAAAATTGAAGAAGGAAGGAAGAAAGTAGGGAAGAAAGAGGAGGAAGAGGAAGAAGTCAAGCGAGGAAGAAGGAGAGGGAGCAAATAAAAAGTATGAGAAAGGAGAAGGAAGAAGGAGGACGAGGAAGATGGAGGAATAGGAAGGTGAAGGAAGAAGAAGGAAGGAGGAGGAGAAGGAAGGATGACAAAAAAGGAGGAGGGAGGAAGAAGAGGAGGATAAAGGAGAAGGCGGATGAAGAAGGAGTATGAAGAAGTAATATGGAGGAAGAGATACAGTTGTGTTCAAAAGTTTACATACCCCGGCAGAATTTTTGCTTTCTTGGCCTTTTTTCAGAGAATATGAGTGATAACAACAAAACTTTTCCTCCACTCACGGTTAGTGGTTGGGTGAAGCCATTTATTGTCAGACTACTGTGTTTTCTCTTTTTAAATCATAATGACAACCCAAAACATCCAAATGACCCTGATCAGAAGTTCACATACCCTGGTGATTTTGGCCTGATAACATGCACAGAAGTTGACACAAATGGGTGTGAATGGCTACTAAAGGTAACATCCTCACCTGTGACCTGTTTGCTTGTAATCAGTGTGCGCATAAAAGCTGAGTGAGTTTCTGGGATCCAGACAGACTCTTGCATCTTTCATCCAACCACTGACGTTTCTGGATTCTGAGTCATGGGGAAAGCAAAAGAATTGTCAACGGATCTACGGGAAAAGGTAGTTGAACTGTATAAAACAGGAAAGGGATACAAAAAGATATCCAAGGAATTGATAATGCCAGTCAGCAGCGTTCACACTGATTAACAAATGGAAAATCAGGGGCTCTGTAAAAACAAAACCACGGTCAGGTAGACCAACAAAAATGTCGACCACAACTGCCAAGAAAATGGTCTGGGATGCAAAGAAAAACCCACAAATAACATCAGCTGAAATACAGGACTCTCTGAAAACTAGCGGTGTGGCTGCTTCAAAATGCACAATAAGGAGGCGCTTGAAGAAAAATGGGCTGCATGGTCGAGTCGCCAGAAGAAAGTTATTACTGTGCATATGCCACAAAGTATCTCGCCTACAATATGCAAAACAGCACAGAGACAAGCCTCAAAACTTCTGGAACATGGTAACTTGGAATGTTACATTTGGAGAGAGGTGAACAAGGCCTATGATGAAAGGATCACCATTCATACTGTAAAGCATGGAGGTGGATCGCTGATGTTTTGGGGATGTGTGAGCTGCAAAGGCACAGGAAACTTGGTCAAAGTTGAAGGGAAGATGAATGCAGCACATTATCAGCATTCATCAGCCCGGAAGCTGCGCATGGGGTGTACTTGGACGTTCCAACATGACAACGATCCACAACACAAGGCCAACTCGACCTGTCATTGGCTACAGCAGAAAAGCCGGATTACTCACCGGTAATGCTCTTTTAATGAGTCCACAACAGCACCCCACATGAGAGAGGGATCCGCCCATAGGAACAGGAAACCTACAGAATAAAAGGAGGCGGTCCCCTCTCCTCCTCAGTTTAGTTTACAGAGTATAAAAAGGGAACCGCAAAAGCTTTAGTATTAATTCTTATTCAGCAAAATATCTTAAAAACTCTATACAACCATTATTTGTGAATTAAAGAAAGAGCTGTGCATAATCAGGGAGGGTTGTAAATGGGTGCTGTCGTGGACTCATTAAAAGAGCATTACCGGTGAGTAATCCGGCTTTTTACCCTTCGCCACGACAGCACCCCACATGAGAGATTTTCAGAGAGTCATTATTTGGGTGGGATTACTGTACTAAGAACAGCTCTACCAAAGGTCAGATCAGGAGATGTAGATAGATCGAGTCTATAATGGTTGTAAAAGGTAGAGGGTGTAGACCAAGTTGCGGCCTTACATATTAAATGGATCGGTACATCCGCTTGTTCCGCCCAGGAGGAAGCCATGGCTCGTGTTGAGTGCGCTTTTATACCCACTGGAGGAATCTCGCCTTTTGACGTATAGGCCAAGCAGATAGCATCTCTGATCCATCGTGATATGGTAGCTCTCGTGACCCCATGTGTTATGACCCCAATGGCAGAGGGTCTCAAAAGTAAATACCAAGTCTGCAAACACAAAAAACCAGCTCATAGGGCAGTGGTAACTGGGCTGACCGTATATCTAAACCTAGCACCACAAATAGCAGCAGCCGGGGAACGTGCCTACGTTGGTTCTAGACGTCTCGCGCCAGCCGGAGAACTAACTAACCCTAGAAGGGAAAAGATAGACCTTTCTTGCCTCCAGAGAAAAGACCCCAAAAGTTGGATACAAGCCCCCAACAAATAACAACGGTGAGGCAAAGAGAAAAGACAAACGCAAGAATGAACTAGATATTTAGCAAAGAGAGGCCCACTGACCAAATAGCAGAATATAGTAAGATGACCCACACGGTCAGCAAAAACCCCATCAAAATTCCCACGCTGGACATTCAAGAACCCCCGAACAGTCCAACGGCCCGGGGGAAGAACACCAGCCCCCCAGAGCTTCCAGCAAAACCAGGAATCACATCCAGTACAAGCCGGACAAAAAACAAGAGCAATGCAAATAACCAAAGAACAAAGAAGCAGGACCTAGCCCAATCCCGCAAGATCCAGGACCAGCAGACAGGAGCAAACAGAAAGGAACCGACCACAACGATGCCAGGCACCAGACTGAGAATTCAGGAAGTTTATATAGCAACACCCCTGGACTAACGACCCAGGTGGGTGCCAAAACTGAAGAAAGACAATCCCAGAGTCATATCACTAGTGACCACAAGAGGGAGCCAAAAAAGTCTAACTCACAACAGTACCCCCCCTTTAAGGAGGGGTCACCGAACCCTCACCAAGACCACCAGGGCGATCAGGATGAGCAGCGTGAAAGGCACGAACTAAATCGGCCGCATGCACATCAGAGGCAACCACCCAGGAATTATCCTCCTGACCATAGCCCTTCCACTTGACCAGATACTGAAGCCTCCGCCTGGAGAGACGAGAATCCAAGATCTTCTCCACTACGTACTCCAACTCGCCCTCAACCAACACCGGAGCAGGAGGCTCAACAGAAGGAACCACAGGTACAACGTACCGCCGCAACAAAGACCTATGGAACACGTTGTGAATGGCAAACGACACCGGAAGATCCAAGCGAAAGGACACAGGATTAAGGATTTCCAATATCTTGTAAGGACCGATGAAGCGAGGCTTAAATTTAGGAGAGGAGACCTTCATAGGAACAAATCGAGAAGACAGCCATACCAAATCCCCAACACGAAGTCGGGGACCCACACCGCGGCGGCGGTTGGCAAAACGCTGAGCCTTCTCCTGTGACAACTTTAAGTTGTCCACCACATGATTCCAAATCTGCTGCAACCTATCCACCACAGAATCTACCCCAGGACAGTCAGAAGGATCCACATGTCCCGAGGAAAAACGAGGATGGAAACCAGAGTTGCAAAAAAATGGCGAAACCAAAGTAGCGGAACTAGCCCGATTATTAAGGGCAAACCCAGCCAACGGCAAGAAGGTCACCCAATCATCCTGATCTGCAGAAACAAAACACCTCAAATAAGCCTCCAGAGTCTGATTAGTTCGCTCCGTTTGTCCATTAGTCTGAGGATGAAAGGCAGACGAAAACGACAAATCAATGGCCATCTTAGCACAAAAGGATCGCCAGAACCTGGAAACAAACTGGGATCCTCTGTCAGACACAATATTCTCAGGAATGCCGTGTAAACGAACCACATTCTGAAAGAACAAAGGAACCAGATCGGAAGAGGAAGGCAGCTTAGGCAAAGATACCAAATGGACCATCTTGGAAAAGCGATCACATACCACCCAGATGACAGACATGCCCTGAGACACCGGAAGATCTGAAATGAAATCCATGGAAATGTGTGTCCAAGGCCTCTTCGGGACAGGCAAGGGCAAGAGCAACCCGCTGGCATGAGAACAGCAAGGCTTAGCTCGAGCACAAGTCCCACAGGACTGCACAAATGACCGCACATCCCGTGACAAGGAAGGCCACCAAAAGGACCTAGCCACCAAATCGCTGGTGCCAAAAATTCCCGGATGCCCTGCCAACACCGAGGAATGAACCTCGGAAATGACTCTGCTGGTCCACTTATCAGGAACAAACAGTCTGTCAGGTGGACAAGAGTCAGGTCTACCAGCCTGAAATCTCTGCAACACACGTCGCAAATCCGGAGAAATGGCTGACAAGATTACTCCCTCTTTAAGAATACCAACTGGTTCTGCGACTCCAGGAGAGTCTGGCACAAAGCTCCTTGAAAGAGCATCAGCCTTCACATTCTTTGAACCTGGTAAATACGAGACCACAAAGTCAAAACGGGAGAAAAACAATGACCAACGGGCCTGTCTAGGATTCAGGCGTTTAGCAGACTCGAGATACATCAGATTTTTGTGATCAGTCAAGACCACCACACGATGCTTAGCACCCTCGAGCCAATGACGCCACTCCTCAAATGCCCACTTCATGGCCAACAACTCCCGATTGCCAACATCATAATTCCGCTCAGCAGGCGAAAACTTCCTAGAGAAAAAAGCACATGGTCTCATTACAGAGCAACCAGGGCCTCTCTGCGACAAAACGGCCCCTGCCCCAATCTCAGAAGCATCCACTTCAACCTGAAAGGGAAGTGAGACATCAGGCTGGCACAAAACAGGCGCCGAAGTAAACCGGCGCTTCAACTCCTGGAAAGCATCCACGGCTGCAGGAGCCCAGTTAGCAACATCAGAACCTTTCTTGGTCATATCCGTCAAAGGTTTAACAACGCTAGAAAAATTAGCGATAAAACGACGGTAGAAGTTAGCAAAACCCAAGAACTTCTGAAGACTCTTAACTGACGTGGGTTGAGTCCAATCATGAATAGCTTGGACCTTGACTGGGTCCATCTCCACCGCAGAAGGGGAAAAAATAAAACCCAAAAAGGGAACCTTCTGTACTCCAAAGAGACACTTTGAGCCCTTAACAAACAAAGCATTCTCACGCAAAACCTGAAACACCATCCTGACCTGCTCTACATGCGAGTCCCAATCATCAGAAAAAAACAGAATATCATCCAGATAAACAATCATAAATTTATCCAGATACTTCCGGAAAATATCATGCATAAAGGACTGAAACACTGAAGGAGCATTAGAGAGCCCAAAAGGCATCACCAAGTACTCAAAATGACCTTCGGGCGTATTAAATGCAGTTTTCCATTCATCTCCTTGCTTAATGCGCACAAGGTTGTACGCACCACGAAGATCTATCTTGGTGAACCACTTGGCACCTTTAATCCGGGCAAACAAGTCCGACAACAGAGGCAAAGGATACTGAAATTTAACAGTGATTTTATTCAGAAGCCGATAGTCAATACAAGGTCTCAAAGATCCGTCCTTCTTGGCCACAAAAAAGAATCCCGCACCAAGAGGGGAAGAGGATGGACGGATATGCCCCTTCTCCAGAGATTCCTTGATATACGAACGCATTGCGGTATGCTCAGGTACAGACAGATTAAATAATCTTCCCTTAGGAAATTTACTACCTGGAATCAAATCTATAGCACAGTCACAGTCCCTATGAGGAGGAAGAGCACTGGACCTGGACTCGCTGAATACATCCTGATAATCAGACAAATACTCAGGAACTTCCGAAGGAGTAGAGGAAGCAATAGACACCGGTGGGGAATCACCATGAATTCCCTGACAGCCCCAACTTGACAGACATTGCCTTCCAATCCAAGACTGGATTATGGGTCTGTAACCATGGCAGACCCAAAACGACCAAATCATGCATTTTATGCAGAACAAGAAAACGAATCACCTCCCGATGTTCAGGAGTCATGCACATGGTTACCTGTGTCCAAAACTGCGGTTTATTTTCCGCCAATGGCGTAGCATCAATACCTCTAAGAGGGATAGGATTTACCAACGGCTCAAGAACAAAACCACAGCGCTTGGCAAGTGACAGATCCATAAGACTCAGGGCAGCACCTGAATCCACAAACGCCATAACAGGGTAGGAGGACAATGAGCAAATTAAAGTCACAGACAAAATAAATTTAGGTTGCAAATTACCAATGGCGACAGGACTAACAACCCTTGTTGGGCGTTTAGAGCATGCTGATATAACATGTGTTGAATCACCACAGTAAAAACACAACCCATTCTGACGTCTATGATTTTTCCATTCATTTCTAGTCTGAATTCTACCACATTGCATTAAATCAGGTGTTTGTTCAGACAACATCACCAGAGAATTAGCGGCTTTGCGCTCCCGCAAACGCCGGTCAATTTGAATAGCCAGCGCCATTGAATCATTCAAACTTGTAGGAATGGAGAAACCCACCATCACATTCTTAATGGCTTCAGAAAGGCCATTTCTGAAATTTGCGGCCAGAGCACACTCATTCCACTGAGTAAGCACGGACCATTTCCGAAATTTTTGGCAATACACTTCAGCTTCATCCTGGCCCTGAGAAATAGCCAGCAAGGCTTTTTCTGCCTGAATTTCAAGATTGGGTTCCTCGTAAAGCAATCCGAGCGCCAGAAAAAACGCATCAATATTTGCCAATGCCGGATCTCCTGGCGCTAGCGAGAAGGCCCAATCCTGAGGGTCGCCCCGTAAGAAAGAGATAACAATTTTAACTTGCTGAGCTGAGTCTCCAGATGAACGGGGTCTCAGAGATAGAAACAATTTACAATTATTCCTGAAATTCCTAAACTTAAATCGGTCTCCAGTGAACAGTTCAGGAATAGGTATTTTAGGTTCAGACATTGGACTACTGGTAACAAAATCTTGTATGCCCTGCACACGAGCAGCAAGCTGATCCACACTTGTAATCAAAGTCTGGACATTCATGTCTGCAGCAAGCTTAAACCACTCAGAGGTAAAGGGGAGGAAGAGAGGGAAAAAAAAAAAAAAACCTCAGAAATTCCTTTCTTATTATCCCACTTTTGCAATGCATTAAACATTCAACTTTGGCCTGGCATACTGTTATGACCCCAATGGCAGAGGGTCTCAAAAGTAAATACCAAGTCTGCAAACACAAAAAAACAGCTCATAGGGCAGTGGTAACTGGGCTGACCGTATATCTAAACCTAGCACCACAAATAGCAGCAGCCGGGGAACGTGCCTACGTTGGTTCTAGACGTCTCGCGCCAGCCGGAGAACTAACTAACCCTAGAAGGGAAAAGATAGACCTTTCTTGCCTCCAGAGAAAAGACCCCAAAAGTTGGATACAAGCCCCCAACAAATAACAACGGTGAGGCAAGGAGAAAAGACAAACGCAAGAATGAACTAGATATTTAGCAAAGAGAGGCCCACTGACCAAATAGCAGAATATAGTAAGATGACCCACACGGTCAGCAAAAACCCCATCAAAATTCCCACGCTGGACATTCAAGAACCCCCGAACCGTCCAACGGCCCGGGGGGAGAACACCAGCCCCCCAGAGCTTCCAGCAAAACCAGGAATCACATCCAGTACAAGCCGGACAAAAAACAAGAGCAATGCAAATAACCAAAGAACAAAGAAGCAGGACCTAGCCCAATCCCGCAAGATCCAGGACCAGCAGACAGGAGCAAACAGAAAGGAACCGACCACAACGATGCCAGGCACCGGACTGAGAATTCAGGAAGTTTATATAGCAACACCCCTGGACTAACGACCCAGGTGGGTGCCAAAACTGAAGAAAGACAATCCCAGAGTCATATCACTAGTGACCACAAGAGGGAGCCAAAAAAGTCTAATTCACAACACCCATGTCCTTTCTTGTGGCCCTGAAAGGAGATAAACAGAGCCCTACTCTCCCTCCATGTCTGACACCTTTCTAAGTCAGGATGGCTCTTCTGACATCTAAGGTGTGGAACTTATGTTGTTCTGGGGTTACAGGAGAATCAAAAAAGGAAGGGAGAAATATTTCCTGTGACCTGTGGTAGGTGGACGCTACCTTAGGGAGGTATGAGGGGTCTGGTTTTAGGACTATCCGATCATGGAATATCCGTAAGAAGGGTGGGTCTACTGATAGGGCCTGGATGTCGCTAACACGTCTAGCTGAGGTTAGGGCTACCAAGAGGGCTACTTTATATGTGAGGTCATTTAAAGGTATAGAATCTAGAGGCTCAAATGGGGAGCTGGTTAAGGCTTCTAGTACTAGATTTAAATCCCACGGAGGTAGACGGGGAATATGTACCGGATTACTTCGTTCACAAGACTTAATGAATCTGGAGACCCATCTATCAGCTGCTATATTACATCCATATAGGGCTCCTAATGCTGATATCTGGACTCTTAAGGTGTTTATCGATAATCCTAATTCTCTACCTTTTTGTAGGAACTCTAGAATAGGTGTTACCGGAACCTGCTTAGTGAACGGTATTGTATGAAAGTTTAAGAATTTTTTCCATACCCTGCTATATATCAGGGTGGTAGATCTTTTTCTACTTAGTAGCAGGGTGTTTACTAGTTGTTCTGAAAAACCCCTTGAACTCAATAACTGCCGCTCAAGTTCCACGCCGTCAAGTGAAGCCCTTTCACTTGCGGGTGGAAAAACGGCCCCTGGAACAGTAGTTCCCTGTCCAATGGAAGAATCCATGGATCGCATAGACACATGCTCTGGAGGCAGGAGAACCACGGTCTCTTTGGCTAGAAGGGTGCAATGAGGATTACCCTTGCTTGTTCCCTCCTGATCACTAGCGGAATTAGAGACATTGGAGGAAAGTCGTAAGCCAGTTTGAAGTTCCAAGGATGGTGTAGAGAGTCCAGCATGTCTGGATGATCCATGGAGTTCAGGGAAGCAAAACTTTCTACCTGTCTGTTGCCTCTTGTGGCAAATAGATCTATCTGAGGCATACCCCATGCTCTTGTTATTACTCTGAACACGTTTCTGTTTAAGGACCATTCTCCCTGGCGTAGCATGTTCCGACTGAGGTAGTCCGCTTTGGTATTTTCTACTCCTCTGATGTGTAGGGCTGTTAGGGACGCAAGATGAGTCTCTGCGAGCTGGAAGATCTCTCCTGCGATGGTCATCAGACTTCCTGACCGTGTACCGCCCTGACGGTTTACATAGACCACTGTGGTTGAGTTGTCTCAGAAAACTCTTACATGTGTACCTTGAATCTGTGGAAGAAAATAATTTAAGGCTTTTTCTACCGCTGTTAATTCTTTCCAATTTGAAGAACATGATGACTCTGCCTGATTCCAGGTATCCTGGACCACATTATCCTCCATATGTGCACCCCACCCCGTAGGGCTGGCGTCGGTAGTAATTATTTTGGATGGATCTACTATCCAAGGTACACCCCCTGAAAGGTGTCCCATATCTAGCCACCAGGATAGAGATTCTATGACATCTCTAGAGAGAGTTAGTTTACTCTCCAGGTGTCCTTTCCGTCCCTGGACTGACAATACTTCGTACTGTTATTGGCGGGTATGGAATTGAGCTCATGGTACAGCCGGGATACATGAGGACAATGATCCTAATAAGGACATAGCCTTTCTTAGTGTCATGTAGGGGTTTCTTATTGCTTCTGACACCTTTGACTGTATAGTCATTTTCTTTGAATGCGGGAGGAAGCTTTTTTGACTTACGGAGTCTAGCTGGATCCCTAGAAACATTTGAGTAGTGTCTGGATTCAGTCTGGACTGCAGGGATGAGATCATGTTAGACAACCGCATCTTACATTGAGCAACAGAATCTCCTACCACTAGAAAGTCATCCAGGTAGGGTATTATTCAAAGTGTCCCGTTGGCGTAGATGAGCCATCACCTCGAATATCACTTTTGTAAAGATGCGGGGGGCCATAGAAAGCCCAAATGGCATTGCTACATACTGAAAGTGACGAACCTGTCCCTCCAGGATGACTGCTACTCTTAGATACTGCTGGTGTTCGGCATGTATGGGAAGATGATAGTATGCATCTTTTAGGTCTATCCTGGCCATGACACACCTAGGGAACAAAAGTTTGATGGTAGAACTAATGGATTCCATTTTGAAAGTATGGTTACGCAAAAAGGAATTTAGTCTTTTAAGGTTTATGATGGTTCTAAATGAACCATCTGGCTTATTGATCAAGAATAAAGGGGAATAGAACCCCTTCCTTTCTTGACCCTGGGGAACCTCTATCAATACTTTTTTAGATAGAAGCAACAGGATCTCTGTTTCTAGAGCTTCTTGCTGTTGTCGACCTCTGGGAGATGTTACTATAAAAGAATCCCAAGGGATTCTATCAAATTCTAATTTTAATCCGTTTTTAATAATGTTCAGAATCCAATGACTAGATGTTATCTGTTTCCATTTAGAAAGGAAATATTTTAATCTACCGCCCACTTCATAATTAACGGTATTTGCTACGTTTTTGGTTATAGGATCCGGAAAACAGAGCACCTCTTTGTTTTGGATCCTTTGTCTCCCAGCGCTCCCTTTGCTCAGTAGGTTTGTTCCTGGTAAAGGGGCGTCTCCTGAAGGCTCTCCTGTAAGAGGGAAGATACTGGTTAGGGAAGCCCTTGATCCGCTCTCCTGCCTTATTTAAGAGCTCATCCAGAGTTTTCCCAAATAGGAACTCACCCTGGCAGGGGATCACACAAAGTTTTGCTTTGGCCTGTGCGTCCCCTTTCCAATTTTTCAACCAGAGTGCTCGCCGGGCTGTGTTCACTAGGCCAGCTGACCTGGCTGTTAGGCGTAGCGAATCCACAGAGGCATCAGCTAGAAACGCTACTGCCTCCTTCATTAGAGGGATTTTCGATAGAATTGCATTTCTCGAAGCTCCACCTCTAATTTGTTCCTTCAGCTGCTCTGTCCATACTAGCAGCGATCTTGCAGTACAGGTGCCAGAAATGGCTGGCCTGAATGCCCCCGTATTAGCCTCCCATGATCTCTTAAGTAAGGCTTCTGCCTTTCGGTCTAACGGATCAGTTAGAGTCCCCGAGTCTTCAACAGGCAAGACCGATTGTTTAGAAGTTGAGGCCACTGCAGCATCAACTTTTGGTATTTTTTGCCAAAAATTAAGCTCTTCATCACTGAAGGGGTAGCGTCTCTTAGCAGAGGATGGTAAGAATCCTCTTGTATGCTGTTTTTCCCACTCCTTTTTAACTAGCTCCTTAATTGTGGGTATGACGGGGAAGGACCTTCGTTTTTTCTGTCCTAACCCTGCAAACATGATGTCCTGCGCTGACTTCTTTCCCTTCTCGTCTGGGCACCCCATCGTGCTTCTTGACGGCTTTCACTAAATTGTCTACGCTGCTATTTGGTAGACAAAGCCCTCCTTCATCTTCCGATGAACTTGGCTGAGATTCCTCTTCGTCAGAGGATTTTTGTACTACCTCTGACTCCGATCTTGCTGGAGATCGGGACCTGCTAGGCTGACGGGTACTGGTGCTACTCGTATGCGCCAAACCCTGCATCTCTTCACGTATTATGGCTCTAACGTCAGATGTAGTCATTACGTTTTCCTGCTGTAAAGTTAATATGATGCACTCTGCACATAATCTCTTTGTATAGGAGTCCGGGAGGGGTTGTAAACATAAGGCACATTCTTTATGTTTGGATTTATGTGTCCTTTTCTTAGTCTAGAGGAAGGGGATACAGGAGGAACATATATCAGCATATGGGAAGAGACTCTTTTAAAAACTCACCCAGTGAAGCTGACAGGTACTGGTTCTGGAGGCGGATTCTTTGATGAAAGATCCTTCTGTTTGGTGGCAGAACGCTTTTCCTGAGATCGATCCCCACTTTTGGTACTGCTCCTGGCGCTTGTCTCCTTGCTGGGAGACCGCTCTGTTGCAGGCAAGTGTGTCATGGTTCCCAATGGCAGGGGAACATCAGGACACATAAATAACGAACGAGCTCTTGGGTGATGGAATCTCGAGCTGACCGTGAACTAAACCTACCACACAACTAATAGTGGCCGGGGGGCGTGCCTACGTTTTATCCCTAGACGTCTCTCGCCAGCCGGAGAACTAACTTACCCTAGTAGAGGAAAAAACAGACCTGGCTTACCTCTAGGGAAATTTCCCCAAAAAGGAGACAGAAGCCCCCCACATATATTGACGGTGAGTTCAGAGGAAAAGATATACGCAGTATGAAGGTAGGTTCAGCAAAGCGAGGTCCGCTTACTAGATAGTAGAAAGATACAAAAGGGAACTGCACGGTCAGCTGAAAACCCTTTTAAAATACCATCCTGAAATTACTTTAAAACTCATGTGTCAACTCATGACACCGGAGTGGTAATTTCAGCCCACAAGAGCTTCCAGCTACAGAGAAAGACTTAACTGTAAACTGGAACAAAAATGCAAACAAACTTAGGACTAAGAGTCCAACTTAGCTGATCAGTAGTCTAGGAGCAGGAACATGCAACAGAAAGGCTCTGGTTACATTGATGGCCGGCAAGGCAATGACTGAAGAGCAGGATTAAATAGGAACACCCCACTATAGATGAAAACAGGTGAACTGAGAAAGAAAACAGACCCGAGTCACCAGTACCACTAGCCACCACCAGAAGGAGCCCAAAAGCAGATTCACAACACAAGTGCACTACATCGGCCGGTGAAGCCATACTTACACACACCGGAAGACGCTAGCTGTTATGACCCCAATGGCGAGGGTCTCAGAGGAACGTGGAAGTCTGCAGAATACAAAAATCCAGCTCATAGGGCAGTGGTAACTGGGTTGACCATATATCTACTCCTAACGCCAACACTAGAAGTAGCCGGGGATCATTCCTACGTTGATTCTAGATGACACGCGCCAGCCGGAGAATCTAGCTACCCCTAGTAGAGGAAAACAAAGACCTTTCTTGCCTCCAGAGAAGGGGACCCCAAAGCTGGATAGAAGCCCCCCACAAATAATGACGGTGAGGTAAGAGGAAATGACAAACACAGAAATGAACCAGGTTTAGCACAGAGAGGCCCGCTTACTGATAGCAGAATAAAGAAAGGTAACTTATATGGTCAACAAAAACCCTATCAAAATCCACACTGGAAATTCAAGAACCCCCGAACCGTCTAACGGTCCGGGGGGAGAACACCAGCCCCCTAGAGCTTCCAGCAAAGGTCAGGATATAGATTTGGAACAAGCTGGACAAAAATACAAAACCAAAACAAATAGCAAAAAGCAAAAGGCAGACTTAGCTGATATAACTGGAACCAGGATCAGTAGACAAGAGCACAGCAGACTAGCTCTGATAACTACGTTGCCAGGCATTGAACTGAAGGTCCAGGGAGCTTATATAGCAACACCCCTAACTAACGACCCAGGTGCGGATAAAAGGAATGACAGAAAAACCAGAGTCAAAAAACTAGTAACCACTAGAGGGAGCAAAAAGCAAATTCACAACAGTACCCCCCCCTTAGTGAGGGGTCACCGAACCCTCACCACGACCACCAGGGCGATCAGGATGAGCGGCATGAAAGGCACGAACTAAATCGGCCGCATGAACATCAGAGGCGACCACCCAGGAATTATCCTCCTGACCATAGCCCTTCCACTTGACCAGGTACTGAAGCCTCCGCCTGGAGAGGCGAGAATCCAAGATCTTCTCCACCACGTACTCCAACTCGCCCTCAACCAACACAGGAGCAGGAGGCTCAGCAGAAGGAACTACAGGCACAATGTACCGCCGCAACAAGGACCTATGAAATACATTGTGAATAGCAAACGACACAGGAAGATCCAGACGAAAAGATACAGGATTAAGGATTTCCAATATCTTGTAAGGCCCAATAAAACGAGGTTTAAATTTGGGAGAGGAGACCTTCATAGGAACAAAGCGGGAAGAAAGCCATACCAAATCCCCAACGCGTAGTCGGGGACCCACACCGCGGCGGCGGTTGGCAAAGCGCTGAGCCTTCTCCTGTGACAACTTCAAGTTGTCCACCACATGATTCCAGATCTGCTGCAACCTATCCACCACAGAATCCACCCCAGGACAGTCAGAAGGCTCCACATGACCCGAAGAAAAGCGAGGATGGAAACCAGAGTTGCAGAAAAAAGGCGAAACCAAGGTGGCGGAACTAGCCCGATTATTAAGGGCAAACTCAGCCAACGGCAAGAATGTCACCCAATCGTCCTGATCAGCAGAGACAAAACACCTCAAATAAGCCTCCAAAGTCTGATTGGTTCGCTCCGTCTGTCCATTAGTCTGAGGATGGAAAGCAGACGAAAACGACAAATCAATGCCCATCCTACTACAAAAGGACCGCCAGAACCTGGAAACGAACTGGGATCCTCTGTCTGACACAATATTCTCAGGGATGCCGTGCAAACGAACCACGTTCTGGAAAAACACAGGAACCAGATCGGAAGAGGAAGGCAGCTTAGGCAAAGGAACCAAATGGACCATCTTGGAGAAGCGATCACATATCACCCAGATAACGGACATGCCCTGAGATAGCGGAAGATCAGAAATGAAATCCATGGAGATATGTGTCCAAGGTCTCTTCGGGACAGGCAAGGGCAAGAGCAAACCGCTGGCACGAGAACAGCAAGGCTTAGCTCGAGCACAAGTCCCACAGGACTGCACAAATGACCGCACATCCCTTGACAAGGAAGGCCACCAAAAGGACCTGGCCACCAGATCTCTGGTGCCAAAAATTCCCGGGTGACCTGCCAACACCGAGGAATGAACCTCGGAAATGACTCTGCTGGTCCACTTATCCGGGACAAACAGTCTGTCAGGTGGACAAGACTCAGGCCTATCAGCCTGAAATCTCTGCAACACACGTCGCAGATCCGGAGAAATAGCTGACAAGATAACTCCATCTTTAAGAATACCAACAGGATCAGCGACTCCAGGAGCATCAGGCACAAAGCTCCTAGAAAGAGCATCGGCCTTCACATTCTTTGAACCTGGTAAATACGAGACAACAAAATCAAAGCGGGAGAAAAACAATGACCAGCGGGCCTGTCTCGGATTAAGGCGTTTAGCAGACTCGAGATACATCAGATTTTTGTGATCAGTCAAGACCACCACACGATGCTTAGCACCCTCGAGCCAATGACGCCACTCCTCAAATGCCCATTTCATGGCCAACAACTCCCGATTGCCCACATCATAATTTCGCTCGGCAGGCGAAAACTTCCTAGAGAAAAAGGCACAAGGTTTCATAACAGAGCAACCAGGGCCTCTCTGCGACAAAACGGCCCCTGCCCCAATCTCCGAAGCATCCACCTCAACCTGAAAGGGAAGTGAGACGTCAGGCTGGCACAAAACAGGCGCCGAAGTAAACCAGCGTTTCAACTCCTGGAAAGCCTCCACGGCAGCAGGAGCCCAGTTAGCTACATCGGAGCCCTTCTTGGTCATATCCGTCAAAGGTTTCACAATGCTAGAAAAATTAGCGATAAAACGACGGTAGAAGTTAGCGAAGCCCAAGAACTTCTGAAGACTCTTAACTGACGAGGGCTGAGTCCAATCAAGAATAGCTCGGACCTTGACTGGGTCCATCTCCACAGCAGAAGGGGAAAAAATGAACCCCAAAAAGGGAACCTTCTGTACACCAAAGAGACACTTTGAGCCCTTGACAAACAAAGAATTTTCACGCAAAATTTTAAAGACCAACCTGACCTGCTCCACATGCGAATCCCAATTATCAGAAAAAACCAAAATATCATCCAGATAAACAATCAAAAATTTATCCAGATACTTCCGGAAAATGTCATGCATAAAGGACTGAAAAACTGAAGGCGCATTGGAGAGCCCAAAAGGCATCACCAAGTACTCAAAATGACCTTCGGGCGTATTGAATGCGGTTTTCCATTCATCACCTTGCTTAATGCGCACAAGGTTGTACGCACCACGAAGGTCTATCTTGGTGAACCACTTGGCACCCTTAATCCGGGCAAACAAGTCAGACAACAGCGGTAAAGGATACTGAAATTTGACAGTGATCTTATTTAAAAGCCGATAATCAATACAAGGTCTCAAAGATCCGTCTTTTTTTGCCACAAAAAAGAATCCCGCACCAAGAGGGGAAGAAGACGGACGAATATGTCCTTTCTCCAGAGACTCCTTGATATATGAACGCATAGCGGTATGTTCAGGTACCGACAGATTAAACAGTCTTCCCTTAGGAAATTTACTGCCTGGGATCAAATCTATAGCACAGTCACAGTCCCTATGAGGAGGCAGTGCACTGGACTCAGACTCACTGAAGACATCCTGATAATCAGACAAATACTCCGGAACTTCCGAAGGCGTAGAAGAAGCAATAGACACAGGCAGGGAATCCTCATGAATACCACGACAGCCCCAACTTGACACTGACATAGCCTTCCAGTCCAGGACTGGATTATGGGTCTGTAACCATGGCAGCCCTAAAACAACCAAATCATGCATTTTATGTAAAACCAGGAAACGTATCACCTCGCGGTGTTCAGGAGTCATGCACATGGTAACCTGAGTCCAATACTGCGGTTTATTTGCTGCCAATGGTGTAGCATCAATACCCCTAAGAGGAATAGGATTTTCTAATGGTTCAAGAGTAAAACCACAGCGCTTAGCAAATGAGAGATCCATGAGACTCAGGGCAGCACCTGAATCTACAAACGCCATGACAGGATAAGATGACAGTGAGCAAATCAAAGTTACAGACAGAATAAATTTAGGTTGCAAATTACCAACGGTGACAGGACTAACAACCTTAGCTATACGTTTAGAGCATGCTGAGATAACATGTGTAGAATCACCACAGTAGTAGCACAAGCCATTCCGGCGTCTATGAATTTTCCGCTCATTTCTAGTCAGGATTCTATCACATTGCATTAAATCAGGTGTCCGTTCAGACAACACCATGAGGGAATTTGCGGTTTTTCTATCACATTGCACCGAATTAGGTGTCTGTTCAGACAACACCATGAGGGAATTTGCGGTTTTGCGCTCCCGCAACCGCCGGTCAATTTGAATAGCCAGTGCCATAGTGTCATTCAGAGCTGTGGGAATGGGAAAACCCACCATAACATTCTTAATGGCTTCAGAAAGGCCATTTCTAAAATTAGCTGCCAGTGCACACTCGTTCCAATGTGTCAGCACGGACCATTTCCGAAATTTTTGGCAATACACTTCAGCCTCGTCCTGCCCCTGAGACATAGCCAGCAAGGCCTTTTCTGCCTGAATCTCAAGATTGGGTTCCTCATAAAGTAAACCGAGCGCCAGAAAAAACGCATCAAGATCAGCCAATGCCGGATCTCCTGGCGCCAGCGAAAAAGCCCAATCCTGAGGGTCGCCCCGTAAGAACGAAATCACAATTTTTACTTGCTGAGCAGAATCTCCAGATGAACAGGGTCTCAGGGACAAAAACAATTTACAATTATTCACGAAATTCCTAAACTTAAACCTGTCTCCGGAAAACAGTTCAGGAATCGGTATTTTAGGTTCTGACCTAGGATTTCTGATAACATAGTCTTGTATGCCCTGCACACGAGTAGCCAGCTGGTCCACACTTGTAATCAAGGTCTGGACATTCATGTCTGCAGCAAGCATAGCCACTCTGAGGTAAAGGGGAAGAAGAAAAAAAAAAAAAAAAAAAAACTCAGAATCTTCTTTCTTATAATCCCTCTTCTGCGATGCATTAAACATTTAATACTGGCCTGGCAAACTGTTATGACCCCAATGGCGAGGGTCTCAGAGGTACGTGGAAGTCTGCAGAATACAAAAATCCAGCTCATAGGGCAGTGGTAACTGGGTTGACCATATATCTACTCCTAACGCCAACACTAGAAGTAGCCGGGGATCATTCCTACGTTGATTCTAGATGACACGCGCCAGCCGGAGAATCTAGCTACCCCTAGTAGAGGAAAACAAAGACCTTTCTTGCCTCCAGAGAAGGGGACCCCAAAGCTGGATAGAAGCCCCCCACAAATAATGACGGTGAGGTAAGAGGAAATGACAAACACAGAAATGAACCAGGTTTAGCACAGAGAGGCCCGCTTACTGATAGCAGAATAAAGAAAGGTAACTTATATGGTCAACAAAAACCCTATCAAAATCCACACTGGAAATTCAAGAACCCCCGAACCGTCTAACGGTCCGGGGGGAGAACACCAGCCCCCTAGAGCTTCCAGCAAAGGTCAGGATATAGATTTGGAACAAGCTGGACAAAAATACAAAACCAAAACAAATAGCAAAAGGCAAAAGGCAGACTTAGCTGATATAACTGGAACCAGGATCAGTAGACAAGAGCACAGCAGACTAGCTCTGATAACTACGTTGCCAGGCATTGAACTGAAGGTCCAGGGAGCTTAGATAGCAACACCCCTAACTAACGACCCAGGTGCGGATAAAAGGAATGACAGAAAAACCAGAGTCAAAAAACTAGTAACCACTAGAGGGAGCAAAAAGCAAATTCACAACAGCTAGCGCTGCACTTTTAAACTTGGTGCCGAATCTCCTGCCTCCCCGGACCCAACACGGAAGTGCTCCAGCGACTTCCGGGTTAGACGCGCCGCTCCTCCTCACCATGCGGCGGCTGCTGGATAAAAAGCCGGCCGTTGAGCGCGCGCGTCCTCATGGAGCCGGGCGGACCAGCGGCACCGAACCCGGACCATGGCGACCGACCAGACGAGGGGGGAGGCTGAAAACAGTGGCTCCCCCGCCGCTGCCTCTGGCACCGCAGCCCCTGCCGTTCCCACGGAGACCGACGCAGGCGGGTGCATGGCCCAGGAATCCTCTTGAACTGCAGATACTTTGGGTTCCCATAGAAACAGGAAACCTAAACTGAGGAGAAGAGGGGACCGCCTCCTTTTATTCTGTAGGTTTCCTGTTCCTATGGGCGGATCCCTCTCTCATGTGGGGTGCTGTCGTGGCGAAGGGTAAAAAAAGTGAAGGTCCTGGAGTGTCCATCTCAGTCTCCTGACCTCAATATCATTGAGCCACTCTGGGGAGATCTCAAGCGTGCAGTTCATGCTAGACAGCCCAGGAATTTACAGGAACTGGAGGCTTTTTGCCAAGAAGAGTGGGCAGCTTTACCATCTGAGAAAATAAAGAACCTCATCCACAACTACCACAAAAGACTTCATGCTGTCATTGATGTTAGAGGGGGCAACACAAGGTATTAAGAAATGGGGTATGTGAACTTTTGATCAGGGTCATTTGGATATTTTGAGTTGTCATTATGATGATTTAAAAAGAGAAAACACAGTAGTTAGACAATAAATGGCTTCACCCAACCACTAAACATGAGTGAAGAAAAGGTTTTGGTGTTATCATTCATATTCTCTGAAAAAAGGCCAAGAAAGCAAAAATTCTGCCGAGATATGTAAATTTTTGAGGACAACTGTGGAAGGTAAAAGAGGAAGAAGAAGAGGGAGGAAGAAGAGCAAGAAAGGAGGAGGAAGAAGGTCAGGAATAGAGGAAGAAGGACGAGAAAGAAGAGGGAGGAAGAAGGAATGAAGAAGAAAGAAAGGAGGATGGAGGAGGAAGAAGAAAGGAGGAAGAAGGAATAGGAAGAAGGGGAGGAAGAAGAGAGAAAAAGACGGAGTGGGAGGAAGAAGAAGAAGGAAGAGGAAGAAGCAGAAATAAAAAGGAGGAGAAATAAGGGGGAGAAAGGAGGAGGCAGAAGAAAAAGGAGGAAAAGGGAGAAAGAGAAAAAAGAAGGAATAGGAAGGAGGAGGTGGAAGATGAAAGAAAAAGGAAACAGAGAGGAAGGAGGTCTGCAGGGAAAAAAATTCCACTCCCATAGAAAACAGATTGACCATATTTCAGCAATGTTTTTCACTTGCTCTCAAAACAGTAGAAAGAGTTCAATCGTTCATAAAAACTGACTGTGCACGAGGCAATTCCTTTATTCCCTGAAATTGTTAGAGATGTCGCCCATGTGGTCACCGCTTTGCCACCAACCCAAGTTAGTGTAGAGAGGTCGTTCTCCAGCCTTAAAATAATGAGGTCAGATGTGAGGTCATCTATGAAGGAGGATCTGATGGAGGCGATACTATTTCTCAGAACAAACTCATAGACCGCACAAATGCTATTCAGTACGTTTGTGAAAACGTTTTTTTTCCACTTACTGCAGAGTGTATAAAAAATTGTAAATATGAAAAAGTTTTTTGTCCTAAAGTTGTATTCCAATAAATGTATTTTATGTTCTATATAAATGGCTTGATTATTGTATCATAATAATGATTAAAAGCCTGATGTTACCATTTTACTACAGTAAATTTGTCACTTAAAACATAAGCCATGTATGAGGGAGTCGGAGTCGTGGAGTCGGAGTCATGGAAATTGAGGAGTTGGAGTCGGAGATTTAGCCTACCGACTCCACAGCCCTGCTTGAACACTGCTAGTGATCACTATAAGTCTCAGCGATGGAGGCCTTCACCAATCGGACATTCGCCAAAATAAAAATAAAATAATACTGATAGATGTTACTTTACAGAAGCACTGCGGCCCCTTCTTTGTCTACTGATCTCTGGGTTCTCATTGGTCATAATGTGGTATCCTAATTCAGTGGGATGCTATTATTTTGTAGGATGGAAATGCCCCTATGACAGACTATTACACCATAGAGCAGGTGCGGATAGACAGAGCATACTCAATAGCCTAGGCCACTCCACACAAGGCTGGTGTTGGCAGTGTTACACATCGAGTTTGCGGAAGCTGACGGAGTACCAGAGGAAGCAGGAGGAAGAAAGAGGAAGAAGAAGGATGAAAAGGGAGAAAGAAAAAAGAGGGGAAAAAAAAAGGAGGGGGAAGAAGAAAGAAGGAGAAGAAAGAGGACTAATGAGGAAGAGTAAGAAGGAGGAGGAAGAAAAAAGAGGGAGGGAGGGAGGAAGGAGAGGGAGGGAGGGAGGGAGGAAGGAGAGGGAGGGAGGGAGGAAGGAGAGGGAGGGAGGGAGGGAGGAAGGAGAGGGAGGGAGGGAGGGAGGAAGGAGAGGGAGGGAGGGAGGGAGGAAGGAGAGGGAGGGAGGGAGGGAGGAAGGAGAGGGAGGGAGGGAGGGAGGAAGGAGAGGGAGGGAGGAAGGAGAGGGAGGGAGGAAGGAGAGGGAGGGAGGAAGGAGAGGGAGGGAGGAAGGAGAGGGAGGGAGGAAGGAGAGGGAGGGAGGAAGGAGAGGGAGGGAGGAAGGAGAGGGAGGGAGGAAGGAGAGGGAGGGAGGAAGGAGAGGGAGGGAGGAAGGAGAGGGAGGGAGGAAGGAGAGGGAGGGAGGAAGGAGAGGGAGGGAGGAAGGAGAGGGAGGGAGGAAGGAGAGGGAGGGAGGAAGGAGAGGGAGGGAGGAAGGAGAGGGAGGGAGGAAGGAGAGGGAGGGAGGAAGGAGAGGGAGGGAGGAAGGAGAGGGAGGGAGGAAGGAGAGGGAGGGAGGAAGGAGAGGGAGGGAGGAAGGAGAGGGAGGGAGGAAGGAGAGGGAGGGAGGAAGGAGAGGGAGGGAGGAAGGAGAGGGAGGGAGGAAGGAGAGGGAGGGAGGAAGGAGAGGGAGGGAGGAAGGAGAGGGAGGGAGGAAGGAGAGGGAGGGAGGAAGGAGAGGGAGGGAGGAAGGAGAGGGGAGGAAGGAGAGGGAGGGAGGAAGGAGAGGGAGGGAGGAAGGAGAGGGAGGGAGGAAGGAGAGGGAGGGAGGAAGGAGAGGGAGGGAGGGAGGAAGGAGAGGGAGGGAGGGAGGAAGGAGAGGGAGGGAGGGAGGAAGGAGAGGGAGGGAGGGAGGAAGGAGAGGGAGGGAGGGAGGAAGGAGAGGGAGGGAGGGAGGAAGGAGAGGGAGGGAGGGAGGAAGGAGAGGGAGGGAGGGAGGAAGGAGAGGGAGGGAGGGAGGAAGGAGAGGGAGGGAGGGAGGAAGGAGAGGGAGGGAGGGAGGAAGGAGAGGGAGGGAGGGAGGAAGGAGAGGGAGGGAGGGAGGAAGGAGAGGGAGGGAGGGAGGGAGGAAGGAGAGGGAGGGAGGGAAGGAGAGGGAGGGAGGAAGGAGAGGGAGGGAGGAAGGAGAGGGAGGGAGGAAGGAGAGGGAGGGAGGAAGGAGAGGGAGGGAGGAAGGAGAGGGAGGGAGGAAGGAGAGGGAGGGAGGAAGGAGAGGGAGGGAGGAAGGAGAGGGAGGGAGGAAGGAGAGGGAGGGAGGAAGGAGAGGGAGGGAGGGAGGAAGGAGAGGGAGGGAGGGAGGAAGGAGAGGGAGGGAGGGAGGAAGGAGAGGGAGGGAGGGAGGAAGGAGAGGGAGGGAGGGAGGAAGGAGGAGGGAGGGAGGGAGGAAGGAGAGGGAGGGAGGAAGGAGAGGGAGGGAGGAAGGAGAGGGAGGGAGGAAGGAAGAAGGAAAATGAAGGAGGATGATGGTTGAGGATGGTGTCTTCGGCCGCTGCATGCACCAATTTTCTCAGTCATCTAGACGTTGTTACCACCATTATAACTCCCCAATTGTCCTAGGCGTTGAGGGTGCGGTCTGCGGACAATGTCCCATGGGCCAAGGGAGAGGTCTGTTGATGCCATCCCAAGCGTGAAGGGCGCAGTCTGGAGACACCATTCTGAGGGCTGAGGTCAAGGTCTGCGGACGATGTCCCAAGGGCGAGGTCTGTGGATGCCATCCCAAGCGCGAAGGGCGCAGTCTGGAGACACCATTCTGAGGGCTGAGGTCAAGGTCTGCGGACGATGTCCCAAGGGCCAAGGGAGAGATCTGTTGATGCCATCCCGAGCGTGAAGGGCGCAGTCTGGGGACACCATTCTGAGGGCTGAGGTCAAGGTCTGCGGACGATGTCCCAAGGGCCAAGGGAGAGGTCTATGGATGCCATCTCGAGCGTGAATGGTGCAGTCTTGGGACACCATTCTGAGGGCTGAGGTCAAGGTCTGCGGACGATGTCCCAAGGGCCAAGGGAGAGGTCTGTGGATGCCATCCCGAGCGTGAAGGGTGCAGTCTGTGGACGACATTCTGAGGGCTGAGGTCAAGGTTCGCGGACAACGTCCTAAGGGCGAGGTCTGTGGATGCCATCCCAAGCGTGAAGGGCGCAGTCTGCGGACGCCATTCTGAGGGCTGAGGTCAAGGTCTGCGGACAACGTCCCAAGGGCGAGGTCTGTGGATGCCATCCCGAGCGTGAAGGGCGCAGTCTGCGGACGCCATTCTGAGGGCTGAAGTCAAGATCTGCGGACGTCCCAAGGGCGAGGTCTGTGGATGCCATCCCAAGCGTGAAGGGCGCAGTCTGGAGACGCTATTCTGAGGGCTGAGGTCAAGGTCTGCCGATGCCATCCTATGCGCGAAAAGCGTGATCTGCGAACACCGTCCTGAGAACACGGTCTGTGGACACAGTCCCAAGTGCAATGGGTGCAGTCAGCGGATACTGTCCCGAGCGGTGTGGGCGCAGTTTGCGAATGTATTACTGAGTGCGGGTGCCATGATCTGGGGGTGCATTACTGGGAGCGGGAGGCACGGTCTGGGGATGCATTATGGAGCAGGGGGCACAGCCTGCGGATGTATTACTGAAAGTGGGGGTCACAGTCTTGGGAAATATTACTGAGGGCAAGGGGCATGGTCTGGGGACGCATTACTGAACGCGGAGGCCACAATCTGGGAACGTATTACTGGGACCGTGAGGCACGGTCTGGGGATGTATTACTGAGAGTGGGGGGTCACAGTCTATGGACATATTATTTAGCAGGGGGCACAGTAGGCAGATGTTTTACTGAGGGTGGGGGCACAGTCTGGGGACGTATTACTGAGGGCGGGGGCACAGTCTGGGGATGTATTACTGAGGGCGAGAGCACAGCCTGGGGATGTATTACTGAGGGTGGGGGCACCGTCTGGGGATGTATTACTGAGGGTGGGGGCACCGTCTGGGTATGTATTACTGAGGGTGGGGGCACAGTCTGGGGAAGTATTACTGAGGGCGAGGGGCACAGTCTGGGGACGTATTACTGAGGGTGGGGGCACAGTCTGGGGACGTATTACTGGGGGTGGGGGCACAGTCTGGGGATGTATTACTGAGTGTGAGGGCACAGTCTGGGGACGTATTACTGAGGGCGAGAGCACAGACTGGGGACGTATTACTGGGGGTGGGGGCACAGTCTGGGGATGTATTACTGAGTGTGAGGGCACAGTCTGGGGACGTATTACTGAGGGTGGGGGCACAGATTGGGGACGTATTACTGAGGATGGGGGCACAGTCTGGGGATGTATTACTGAGGGTGGGGGTCACAGTCTTGGGAAATATTACCGAGGGCAAGGGGCATGGTCTGGGGACACATTACTGAACGCGGAGGCCACAATCTGGGAACATATAACTGGGACCGTGAGGCACGGTCTGGGGATGTATTACTGAGGGTGGGGGCACAGTCTGGGGATGTATTACTGAGGGTGGGGGCACAGTCTGGGGATGTATTACTGAGGGTGGGGGCAAAGTCTGGGGATGTATTACTGAGGGTGGGGGCAAAGTCTGGGGATGTATTACTGAGGGTGGGGGCAAAGTCTGGGGATGTATTACTGAGGTTGGGGGCACAGTCTGGGGATGTATTACTGAGTGTGGGGGCACAGTCTGGGGACGTATTACTGAGGGTGGGGGCACAGTCTGGGGATGCATTACTGAGGGTGGGGGCACAGTCTGGGGATGTATTACAGAGGGTGGGGGCACAGTCTGGGGACGTATTACTGAGGGTGGGGGCAAAGTCTGGGGATGTATTATTGAGGGTGGGGGCAAAGTCTGGGGATGTATTACTGAGGGTGGGGGCAAAGTCTGGGGACGTATTACTGAGGGTGGGGGCACAGTCTGGGGACGTATTACACAGGGTGGGGGCACAGTCTGGGGATGTATTACTGAGGGTGGGGGCAAAGTCTGGGGATGTATTACAGAGGGTGGGGGCACAGTCTGGGGACGTATTACTGGGGGTGGGGGCACAGTCTGGGGATGTATTACTGGGGGTGGGGGCACAGTCTGGGGACGTATTACAGAGGGTGGGGGCACAGTCTGGGGATGTATTACTGAGGGTGGAGGCACAGTCTGGGGATGTATTACTGAGGGCGAGAGCATAGCCTGGGGATGTATTACTGAGGGTGGGGGCACAGTCTGGGGACGTATTACTGAGGGTGGGGGCACAGTCTGGGGATGTATTACTGAGGGTGGGGGCACAGTCTGGGGATGTATTACTGAGGGTGGGGGCACAGTCTGGGGATGTATTACTGAGGGTGGGGGCACAGTCTGGGGATGTATTACTGAGGGTGGGGGCACAGTCTGGGGATGTATTACTGAGGGTGGGGGCACAGTCTGGGGACGTATTACTGAGGGCGAGAGCACAGCCTGGGGATGTATTACTGAGGGTGGGGGCACCGTCTGGGGATGTATTACTGAGGGTGGGGGCACCGTCTGGGTATGTATTACTGAGGGTGGGGGCACAGTCTGGGGAAGTATTACTGAGGGCGAGGGGCACAGTCTGGGGACGTATTACTGAGGGTGGGGGCACAGTCTGGGGACGTATTACTGGGGGTGGGGGCACAGTCTGGGGATGTATTACTGAGTGTGAGGGCACAGTCTGGGGACGTATTACTGAGGGCGAGAGCACAGACTGGGGACGTATTACTGGGGGTGGGGGCACAGTCTGGGGATGTATTACTGAGTGTGAGGGCACAGTCTGGGGACGTATTACTGAGGGTGGGGGCACAGATTGGGGACGTATTACTGAGGATGGGGGCACAGTCTGGGGATGTATTACTGAGGGTGGGGGTCACAGTCTTGGGAAATATTACCGAGGGCAAGGGGCATGGTCTGGGGACACATTACTGAACGCGGAGGCCACAATCTGGGAACATATAACTGGGACCGTGAGGCACGGTCTGGGGATGTATTACTGAGGGTGGGGGCACAGTCTGGGGATGTATTACTGAGGGTGGGGGCACAGTCTGGGGACGTATTACTGAGGGTGGGGGCAAAGTCTGGGGATGTATTACTGAGGGTGGGGGCAAAGTCTGGGGATGTATTACTGAGGTTGGGGGCACAGTCTGGGGATGTATTACTGAGTGTGGGGGCACAGTCTGGGGACGTATTACTGAGGGTGGGGGCACAGTCTGGGGATGCATTACTGAGGGTGGGGGCACAGTCTGGGGATGTATTACAGAGGGTGGGGGCACAGTCTGGGGACGTATTACTGAGGGTGGGGGCAAAGTCTGGGGATGTATTATTGAGGGTGGGGGCAAAGTCTGGGGATGTATTACTGAGGGTGGGGGCAAAGTCTGGGGACGTATTACTGAGGGTGGGGGCACAGTCTGGGGACGTATTACACAGGGTGGGGGCACAGTCTGGGGATGTATTACTGAGGGTGGGGGCAAAGTCTGGGGATGTATTACAGAGGGTGGGGGCACAGTCTGGGGACGTATTACTGGGGGTGGGGGCACAGTCTGGGGATGTATTACTGGGGGTGGGGGCACAGTCTGGGGACGTATTACAGAGGGTGGGGGCACAGTCTGGGGATGTATTACTGAGGGTGGAGGCACAGTCTGGGGATGTATTACTGAGGGCGAGAGCATAGCCTGGGGATGTATTACTGAGGGTGGGGGCACAGTCTGGGGACGTATTACTGAGGGTGGGGGCACAGTCTGGGGATGTATTACTGAGGGTGGGGGCACAGTCTGGGGATGTATTACTGAGGGTGGGGGCACAGTCTGGGGATGTATTACTGAGGGTGGGGGCACAGTCTGGGGATGTATTACTGAGGGTGGGGGCACAGTCTGGGGATGTATTACTGAGGGTGGGGGCACAGTCTGGGGACGTATTACTGAGGGTGGGGGCACAGTCTGGGGATGTATTACTGAGGGTGGGGGCACAGTCAGGGGACATATTACTGAGGGTGGGGGCACAGTCTGGGGACATATTACTGAGGGTGGGGGCACAGTCTGGGGACGTATTACTGAGGGTGGGGGCACAGTCTGGGGACGTATTACTGAGGGTGGGGGCACAGTCTGGGGATGTATTACTGAGGGTGGGGGGCACAGTCTGGGGATGTATTACTGAGGGTGGGGGCACAGTCTGGGGATGTATTACTGAGGGTGGGGGCACAGTCTGGGGACGTATTACTGAGGGGGTGACGACTATCAATTATTTATTTTTACGTTTAATCGCTAATTCCCTGATGAAGGCCCCAACCCCCTAGAACACAGAGCGAAGATGACACCCAGCTGCGACCACCGCTGTCCTCACCTCCGCCCCACACCCCGCGGTCACCGCTGTCCGCACCTCCGCCCCACACCCCGCGGTCACCGCTGTCCGCACCTCCGCCCCACACCCCGCGGTCACCGCTGTCCGCACCTCCGCCCCACACCCCGCGGTCACCGCTGTCCTCACCTCCGCCCCACACCCCGCGGTCACCGCTGTCCGCACCTCCGCCCCACACCCCGCGGTCACCGCTGTCCTCACCTCCGCCCCACACCCCGCGGTCACCGCTGTCCTCACCTCCGCCCCACACCCCGCGGTCACCGCTGTCCTCACCTCCGCCCCATCACCCCGCGGTCACCGCTGTCCTCACCTCCGCCCCATCACCCCGCGGTCACCGCTGTCCTCACCTCCGCCCCATCACCCCGCGGTCACCGCTGTCCTCACCTCCGCCCCATCACCCCGCGGTCACCGCTGTCCTCACCTCCGCCCCACACCCCGCGGTCACCGCTGTCCTCACCTCCGCCCCATCACCCCGCGGTCACCGCTGTCCTCACCTCCGCCCCATCACCCCGCGGTCACCGCTGTCCTCACCTCCGCCCCACACCCCGCGGTCCCCGCTGTCCTCACCTCCGCCCCATCACCCCGCGGTCACCGCTGTCCTCACCTCCGCCCCACACCCCGCGGTCACCGCTGTCCTCACCTCCGCCCCATCACCCCGCGGTCACCGCTGTCCTCACCTCCGCCCCACACCCCGCGGTCACCGCTGTCCTCACCTCCGCCCCATCACCCCGCGGTCACCGCTGTCCTCACCTCCGCCCCATCACCCCGCGGTCACCGCTGTCTGCACCTCCGCCCCATCACCCCGCGGTCACCGCTGTCCGCACCTCCGCCCCATCACCCCGCGGTCACCGCTGTCCTCACCTCCGCCCCACACCCCGCGGTCACCGCTGTCCTCACCTCCGCCCCATCACCCCACGGTCACCGCTGTCCTCACCTCCGCCCCATCACCCCGCGTCACCGCTGTCCTCACCTCCGCCCCATCACCCCGCGGTCACCGCTGTCCTCACCTCCGCCCCATCACCCCGCGGTCACCGCTGTCCTCACCTCCGCCCCATCACCCCGCGGTCACCGCTGTCCTCACCTCCGCCCCACACCCCGCGGTCCCCGCTGTCCTCACCTCCGCCCCATCACCCCGCGGTCACCGCTGTCCGCACCTCCGCCCCATCACCCCGCGGTCACCGCTGTCCGCACCTCCGCCCCATCACCCCGCGGTCACCGCTGTCCGCACCTCCGCCCCATCACCCCGCGGTCACCGCTGTCCTCACCTCCGCCCCACACCCCGCGGTCCCCGCTGTCCGCACCTCCGCCCCATCACCCCGCGGTCACCGCTGTCCGCACCTCCGCCCCATCACCCCGCGGTCACCGCTGTCCTCACCTCCGCCCCACACCCCGCGGTCACCGCTGTCCTCACCTCCGCCCCACACCCCGCGGTCACCGCACCTCCGCCCCATCACCCCGCGGTCACCGCTGTCCGCACCTCCGCCCCATCACCCCGCGGTCACCGCTGTCCTCACCTCCGCCCCACACCCCGCGGTCCCCGCTGTCCGCACCTCCGCCCCATCACCCCGCGGTCACCGCTGTCCGCACCTCCGCCCCATCACCCCGCGGTCACCGCTGTCCGCACCTCCGCCCCATCACCCCGCGGTCACCGCTGTCCTCACCTCCGCCCCACACCCCGCGGTCACCGCTGTCCTCACCTCCGCCCCATCACCCCGCGGTCACCGCTGTCCTCACCTCCGCCCCATCACCCCGCGGTCACCGCTGTCCTCACCTCCGCCCCATCACCCCGCGGTCACCGCTGTCCTCACCTCCGCCCCATCACCCCGCGGTCACCGCTGTCCTCACCTCCGCCCCACACCCCGCGGTCCCCGCTGTCCTCACCTCCGCCCCATCACCCCGCGGTCACCGCTGTCCTCACCTCCGCCCCACACCCCGCGGTCACCGCTGTCCGCACCTCCGCCCCACACCCCGCGGTCCCCGCTGTCCTCACCTCCGCCCCACACCCCGCGGTCACCGCTGTCCTCACCTCCGCCCCATCACCCCGCGGTCACCGCTGTCCTCACCTCCGCCCCATCACCCCGCGGTCACCGCTGTCCTCACCTCCGCCCCATCACCCCGCGGTCACGTGACGTCATATGACTAAACTATGATAGTGAGCGCACCTGTCCAGGTGGGCGGGGCATAAAGCGAGGGGCGGAGCCTGCATCATAATAAAGCACTGCTCTTACTACTAATCGCGGTTCTCCTCAGGACACACTTACGGGACGTTCATCGTCCTGGATCCCGGGTCCCGCTCGCCCCCCGCTCCGTTATCGACTCCCGCAGTTATGACGGACACTGCACAGTCTGCACTCACCTCGGTGAACAAAGATGGCCCGCTACAGGCGACGCGCATGCGCCACAAGGCTGAGCTCCAGAGACATAGTGAGCAAGCGTGAGGTCGAATCCGGACTGCGCATGATCAAAGAATAAAAGAGCGAAAGCGTATAAGTACAGGCCCGCACTGGCACGCATGCGCAGTTACACACAGGTGCCGGGATGTGCGGAGCCTCCTGTGTGTCCTCAGGGGCCGCCGGTCTGGTCTCATTATGTTCCGCCATCATTGTCCCGCGCAGGAGATAGTTGTTGGGCGTTCAACTCCCCTACTGACAGGATCGTGGTCTGAACGACGAGAGCGGCCGCCATATGCGGCTTCTGGTGAGGAGGACCCCAAATACATTACCACCGGGAACAGCGGGACACCAGCCCCCCAAAGAGAAGGAATGGAGCCATGGGGCGTGTATCCAGCCTGAGGCGACCCTAATCCGGGGGGCACAGACCTAACGGCCCACCTGTGCCGGCCCACCGAGGACACCGCGTACTGATAGCGCCCCTCTGTACCCCACATACTGACAGTGCCCCCTCTGTACCCCACATACTGACAGTGCCCCCTCTGTACCCCACATACTGACAGTGCCCCCTCTGTACCCCACATACTGACAGTGCCCCCTCTGTACCCCACATACTGACAGTGTCCCCTCTGTACCCACATACTGATAGTGCCCCCTCTGTACCCCACATACTGATAGTGCCCCCTCTGTACCCACATACTGATAGTGCCCCCTCTGTACCCACATACTGACAGTGTCCCCTCTGTACCCACATACTGATAGTGCCCCCTCTGTACCCCACATACTGATAGTGCCCCCTCTGTACCCACATACTGATAGTGCCCCCTCTGTACCCCACATACTGATAGTGCCCCCTCTGTCCCCACATACTGATAGTGCCCCCTCTGTACCCACATACTGACAGTGCCCCCTCTGTCCCCACATACTGATAGTGCCCCCTCTGTACCCACATACTGATAGTGCCCCCTCTGTACCCACATACTGATAGTGCCCCCTCTGTCCCCACATACTGATAGTGCCCCCTCTGTACCCACATACTGATAGTGCCCCCTCTGTACCCCACATACTGACAGTGCCCCCTCTGTACCCCACATACTGACAGTGCCCCCTCTGTACCCACATACTGATAGTGCCCCCTCTGTCCCCACATACTGATAGTGCCCCCTCTGTACCCCACATACTGATAGTGCCCCCTCTGTCCCCACATACTGATAGTGCCCCCTCTGTCCCCACATACTGACAGTGCCCCCTCTGTCCCCACATACTGACAGTGCCCCCTCTGTACCCCACATACTGACAGTGCCCCCTCTGTACCCCACATACTGATAGTGCCCCCTCTGTACCCACATACTGATAGTGCCCCCTCTGTCCCCACATACTGACAGTGCCCCCTCTGTCCCCACATACTGACAGTGCCCCCTCTGTACCCACATACTGATAGTGCCCCCTCTGTCCCCACATACTGATAGTGCCCCCTCTGTACCCACATACTGATAGTGCCCCCTCTGTACCCCACATCCTGACAGTGCCCCCTCTGTCCCCACATACTGATAGTGCCCCCTCTGTACCCACATACTGATAGTGCCCCCTCTGTCCCCACATACTGATAGTGCCCCCTCTGTACCCACATACTGACAGTGCCCCCTCTGTACCCCACATACTGACAGTGCCCCCTCTGTACCCCACATCCTGATAGTGCCCCCTCTGTACCCCACATACTGATAGTGCCCCCTCTGTACCCACATACTGATAGTGCCCCCTCTGTACCCACATACTGATAGTGCCCCCTCTGTCCCCACATACTGATAGTGCCCCCTCTGTACCCATCTACTGATAGTGCCCCCTCTGTACCCCACATGCTGATAGTGCCCCCTCTGTACCCACATACTGACAGTGCCCCCTCTGTACCCACATACTGACAGTGCCCCCTCTACCCACATACTGATAGTGTCCCCTCTGTACCCACATACTGATAGTGCCCCCTCTGTACCCCACATACTGATAGTGCCCCCTCTGTACCCACATACTGATAGTGCCCCCTCTGTACCCACATACTGATAGTGCCCCCTCTGTACCCCATATACTGATAGTGCCCCCTCTGTACCCACATACTGATAGTGCCCCCTCTGTACCCACATACTGATAGTGCCCCCTCTGTCCCCACATACTGATAGTGCCCCCTCTGTACCCACATACTGATAGTGCCCCCTCTGTACCCCACATACTGACAGTGCCCCCTCTGTACCCCACATCCTGACAGTGCCCCCTCTGTCCCCACATACTGATAGTGCCCCCTCTGTACCCACATACTGATAGTGCCCCCTCTGTCCCCACATACTGATAGTGCCCCCTCTGTACCCACATACTGACAGTGCCCCCTCTGTACCCCACATACTGACAGTGCCCCCTCTGTACCCCACATCCTGATAGTGCCCCCTCTGTACCCCACATACTGATAGTGCCCCCTCTGTACCCACATACTGATAGTGCCCCCTCTGTACCCACATACTGATAGTGCCCCCTCTGTCCCCACATACTGATAGTGCCCCCTCTGTACCCATCTACTGATAGTGCCCCCTCTGTACCCCACATGCTGATAGTGCCCCCTCTGTACCCACATACTGACAGTGCCCCCTCTGTACCCACATACTGACAGTGCCCCCTCTACCCACATACTGATAGTGTCCCCTCTGTACCCACATACTGATAGTGCCCCCTCTGTACCCCACATACTGATAGTGCCCCCTCTGTACCCACATACTGATAGTGCCCCCTCTGTACCCACATACTGATAGTGCCCCCTCTGTACCCCATATACTGATAGTGCCCCCTCTGTCCCCACATACTGATAGTGCCCCCTCTGTCCCCACATACTGATAGTGCCCCCTCTGTACCCACATACTGAGAGTGCCCCCTCTACCCACATACTGATAGTGTCCCCTCTGTACCCACATACTGATAGTGCCCCCTCTGTACCCCACATACTGATAGTGCCCCCTCTGTACCCACATACTGATAGTGCCCCCTCTGTACCCACATACTGATAGTGCCCCCTCTGTACCCACATACTGATAGTGCCCCCTCTGTCCCCACATACTGAGAGTGCCCCCTCTACCCACATACTGATAGTGCCCCCTCTGTCTCCACATACTGACAGTGCCCCCTCTGTACCCACATACTGATAGTGCCCCCTCTGTCCCCACATACTGACAGTGCCCCCTCTACCCACATACTGATAGTGCCCCCTCTGTCCCCACATACTGACAGTGCCCCCTCTGTACCCACATACTGATAGTGCCCCCTCTGTTCCCACATACTGACAGTGCCCCCTCTGTACCCACATACTGATAGTGCCCCCTCTGTCCCCACACACTGACAGTGCCCCCTCTGTACCCACATACTGATAGTGCCCCCTCTGTACCCACGTCCTGATAGTGCCCCCTCTGCACCCCACATACTGATAGTGCCCCCTCTGTACCCACGTCCTGATAGTGCCCCCTCTGTACCCCATATACTGATAGTGCCCCCTCTGTACCCACATACTGATAGTGCCCCCTCTGTCCCCACATACTGACAGTGCCCCCTCTGTACCCCACATACTGATAGTGCCCCCTCTGTACCCACATACTGATAGTGCCCCCTCTGTACCCACATTCTGATAGTGCCCCCTCTGTACCCACGTCCTGATAGTGCCCCCTCTGTACCCCACATACTGATAGTGCCCCCTCTGTACCCACATACTGATAGTGCCCCCTCTGTACCCACATACTGATAGTGCCCCCTCTGTACCCACGTCCTGATAGTGCCCCCTCTGTACCCACATACTGATAGTGCCCCCTCTGTACCCCATATACTGATAGTGCCCCCTCTGTACCCACATACTGACAGTGCCCCCTCTGTACCCACATACTGACAGTGCCCCCTCTACCCACATACTGATAGTGTCCCCTCTGTACCCACATACTGATAGTGCCCCCTCTGTACCCCACATACTGATAGTGCCCCCTCTGTACCCACATACTGATAGTGCCCCCTCTGTACCCACATACTGATAGTGCCCCCTCTGTACCCCATATACTGATAGTGCCCCCTCTGTACCCACATACTGATAGTGCCCCCTCTGTCCCCACATACTGAGAGTGCCCCCTCTACCCACATACTGATAGTGCCCCCTCTGTCTCCACATACTGACAGTGCCCCCTCTGTACCCACATACTGATAGTGCCCCCTCTGTCCCCACATACTGACAGTGCCCCCTCTACCCACATACTGATAGTGCCCCCTCTGTCCCCACATACTGACAGTGCCCCCTCTGTACCCCACATACTGACAGTGCCCCCTCTGTACCCACATACTGACAGTGCCCCCTCTGTACCCACATACTGATAGTGCCCCCTCTGTCCCCACATACTGACAGTGCCCCCTCTGTACCCACATACTGATAGTGCCCCCTCTGTCCCCACATACTGACAGTGCCCCCTCTGTACCCACATACTGATAGTGCCCCCTCTGTACCCACGTCCTGATAGTGCCCCCTCTGCACCCCACATACTGATAGTGCCCCCTCTGTACCCCATATACTGATAGTGCCCCCTCTGTACCCACATACTGATAGTGCCCCCTCTGTCCCCACATACTGACAGTGCCCCCTCTGTACCCCACATACTGATAGTGCCCCCTCTGTACCCACATACTGATAGTGCCCCCTCTGTACCCACATTCTGATAGTGCCCCCTCTGTACCCACATTCTGATAGTGCCCCCTCTGTACCCACGTCCTGATAGTGCCCCCTCTGTACCCCACATACTGATAGTGCCCCCTCTGTACCCACATACTGATAGTGCCCCCTCTGTACCCCACATACTGATAGTGCCCCCTCTGTACCCACATACTGATAGTGCCCCCTCTGTACCCCACATACTGACAGTGCCCCCTCTGTCCCCACATGCTGATAGTGCCCCCTCTGTACCCACATACTGATAGTGCCCCCTCTGTACCCACATCCTGACAGTGCCCCCTCTGTACCCACATACTGACAGTGACCCCTCTGTACCCACATACTGATAGTGCCCCCTCTGTACCCACATCCTGATAGTGCCCCCTCTGTACCCACATACTGACAGTACCCCCTCTGTACCCACATACTGACAGTGCCCCCTCTGTACCCACATACTGACAGTGCCCCCTCTGTACCCACATACTGATAGCGCCCCCTCTGTACCCCACATACTGATAGCGCCCCCTCTGTACCCACATACTGATAGTGCCCCCTCTGTACCCACATCCTGACAGTGCCCCCTCTGTACCCACATACTGACAGTGACCCCTCTGTACCCACATACTGATAGTGCCCCCTCTGTACCCACATCCTGATAGTGCCCCCTCTGTACCCACATACTGACAGTGCCCCCTCTGTACCCACATACTGACAGTGCCCCCTCTGTACCCCACATACTGACAGTGCCCCCTCTGTACCCACATACTGATAGTGCCCCCTCTGTACCCACATACTGATAGTGCCCCCTCTATACCCACATACTGACAGTGCCCCCTCTGTACCCACATACTGATAGTGCCCCCTCTGTACCCACATACTAATAATGCCCCCTCTGTACCCACATACTGATAGTGCCCCCTCTGTACCCACATACTGACAGTGCCCCCTCTGTACCCCACATACTGATAGTGCCCCCTCTGTACCCACATACTGACAGTGCCCCCTCTGTACCCCACATACTAACAGTGCCCCCTCTGTACCCACATACTGATAGTGCCCCCTCTGTACCCACATCCTGATAGTGCCCCCTCTGTACCCACATACTGATAGTGCCCCCTCTGTACCCACATCCTGACAGTGCCCCCTCTTTACCCACATACTGACAGTGCCCCCTCTGTACCCACATCCTGATAGTGCCCCCTCTGTACCCACATCCTGATAGTGCCCCCTCTGTACCCACATCCTGATAGTGCCCCCTCTGTACCCACATCCTGATAGCGCCCCCTCTGTACCCACATCCAGATAGTGCCCCCTCTGTACCCACATGCTGTTAGTGCCCCTTCTGTACCCACATACTGATAGTGCCCCCTCGGTACCCGCCTACTGATAGTTCCCCCTCTGTACCCCACTTACTGATAGTGCCCCCTCTGTACCCACATACTGATAGTGCCCCCTCTGTACCCACATACTGATAGTGCCCCCTCTGTGCCCACATACTGACAGTGCCTCTTCTGTACCCACATGCTGTTAGTGCCCCTTCTGTACCCACATACTGACAGTGCCCCCTCTGTACCCCACATACTGATAGTGCCCCCTCTGTACCCACATACTGATAGTGCCCCCTCTGTACCCCACTTACTGATAGTGCCCCCTCTGTACCCTACATACTGATAGTGCCCCCTCTGAACCCACATGCTGATAGTGCCCCCTCTGTACCCAACATACTGATAGTGCCCCCTCTGTACCCCATATACTGATAGTGCCCCCTCTGTACCCCACATACTGATAGTGCCCCCTCTGTACCCCACATACTGATAGCGCCCCCTCTGTACCCACATACTCATAGTGCCCCCTCTGTACCCACATACTGATAGTGCCCCCTCTGTACCCACATACTGATAGTGCCCCCTCTATACCCACATACTGACAGTGCCCCCTCTGTACCGACATACTGATAGTGCCCCCTCTGTACCCACATACTAATAATGCCCCCTCTGTACCCACATACTGATAGTGCCCCCTCTGTACCCACATACTGACAGTGCCCCCTCTGTACCCCACATACTGACAGTGCCCCCTCTGTACCCACATACTGATAGTGCCCCCTCTGTACCCACATCCTGATAGTGCCCCCTCTGTACCCACATACTGATAGTGCCCCCTCTGTACCCACATCCTGACAGTGCCCCCTCTTTACCCACATACTGACAGTGCCCCCTCTGTACCCACATCCTGATAGTGCCCCCTCTGTACCCACATCCTGATAGTGCCCCCTCTGTACCCACATCCTGATAGTGCCCCCTCTGTACCCACATCCTGATAGCGCCCCCTCTGTACCCACATCCAGATAGTGCCCCCTCTGTACCCACATACTGACAGTGCCTCTTCTGTACCCACATGCTGTTAGTGCCCCTTCTGTACCCACATACTGATAGTGCCCCCTCTGTACCCGCCTACTGATAGTTCCCCCTCTGTACCCCACTTACTGATAGTGCCCCCTCTGTACCCACATACTGATAGTGCCCCCTCTGTACCCACATACTGATAGTGCCCCCTCTGTGCCCACATACTGACAGTGCCTCTTCTGTACCCACATGCTGTTAGTGCCCCTTCTGTACCCACATACTGATAGTGCCCCCTCTGTACCCACATACTGATAGTGCCCCCTCTGTACCCCACTTACTGATAGTGCCCCCTCTGTACCCTACATACTGATAGTGCCCCCTCTGAACCCACATGCTGATAGTGCCCCCTCTGTACCCAACATACTGATAGTGCCCCCTCTGTACCCCATATACTGATAGTGCCCCCTCTGTACCCCACATACTGATAGTGCCCCCTCTGTACCCCACATACTGATAGCGCCCCCTCTGTACCCACATACTAATAATGCCCCCTCTGTACCCACATACTGATAGTGCCCCCTCTGTACCCACATACTGACAGTGCCCCCTCTGTACCCCACATACTGACAGTGCCCCCTCTGTACCCACATACTGATAGTGCCCCCTCTGTACCCACATCCTGATAGTGCCCCCTCTGTACCCACATACTGATAGTGCCCCCTCTGTACCCACATCCTGACAGTGCCCCCTCTTTACCCACATACTGACAGTGCCCCCTCTGTACCCACATCCTGATAGTGCCCCCTCTGTACCCACATCCTGATAGTGCCCCCTCTGTACCCACATCCTGATAGTGCCCCCTCTGTACCCACATCCTGATAGCGCCCCCTCTGTACCCACATCCAGATAGTGCCCCCTCTGTACCCACATACTGACAGTGCCTCTTCTGTACGCACATGCTGTTAGTGCCCCTTCTGTACCCACATACTGATAGTGCCCCCTCTGTACCCGCCTACTGATAGTTCCCCCTCTGTACCCCACTTACTGATAGTGCCCCCTCTGTACCCACATACTGATAGTGCCCCCTCTGTACCCACATACTGATAGTGCCCCCTCTGTACCCACATACTGATAGTGCCCCCTCTGTACCCACATACTGATAGTGCCCCCTCTGTACCCCACTTACTGATAGTGCCCCCTCTGTACCCTACATACTGATAGTGCCCCCTCTGAACCCACATGCTGATAGTGCCCCCTCTGTACCCAACATACTGATAGTGCCCCCTCTGTACCCCATATACTGATAGTGCCCCCTCTGTACCCCACATAATGATAGTGCCCCCTCTGTACCCCACATACTGATAGCGCCCCCTCTGTACCCACATACTCATAGTGCCCCCTCTGTACCCACATACTGATAGTGCCCCCTCTGTACCCACATACTGATAGTGCCCGCTCTGTACCCGCATACTGATAGTGCTCCCTCTGTACCCCACATACTGATAGTGCCCCCTCTGTCCCCACATACTGATAGTGCCCCCTCTGTACCCAACATACTGATAGTGCCCCCTCTGTACCCCATATACTGATAGTGCCCCCTCTGTACCCCACATACTGATAGTGCCCCCTCTGTACCCCACATACTGATAGTGCCCCCTCTGTACCCCACATACTGATAGTGCCCCCTCTGTACCCACATACTGATAGTGCCCCCTCTGTACCCACATACTGATAGTGCCCCCTCTGTACCCCACATACTGACAGTGCCCCCTCTGTACACACATACTGACAGTGCCCCCTCTGTACCCACATACTGACAGTGCCCCCTCTGTACCCACATACTGATAGTGCCCCCTCTGTACCCACATACTGATAGTGCCCCCTCTGTACCCACATACTGATAGTGCCCCCTCTGTACCCACATTCTGATAGTTCCCCCTCTGTACCCACATACTGATAGTGCCCCCTCTGTACCCACATCCTGATAGTGCCCCCTCTGTGCCCACATACTGACAGTGCCCCCTCTGTACCCACATACTGATAGTGCCCCCTCTGTACCCACATACTGTTAGTGCCCCCTCTGTACCCCACATACTGACAGTGCCCCTTCTGTACCCACATACTGATAGTGCCCCCTCTGTACCCCACATCCTGATAGTGCCCCCTCTGTCCCCACATGCTGACAGCGCCCCCTCTGTACCCACATACTGACAGTGCCCCCTCTGTACCCCACATACTGATAGTGCCCCCTCTGTCCCCAAATACTGATAGTGCCCCCTCTGTCCCCACATACTGACAGTGCCCCTTCTGTACCCACATACTGATAGTGCCCCCTCTGTACCCACATACTGATAGTGCCCCCTCTGTACCCACATGCTGACAGTGCCCCCTCTGTACCCACATCCTGATAGCGCCCCCTCTGTACCCACCTTCCGATAGCGCCCCCTCTGTACCCCACATACTGATAGCGCCCCCTCTGTACCCACATACTGATAGTGCCCCCTCTGTACCCACATACTGATAGTGCCCCCTCTGTACCCACATACTGATAGTGCCCCCTCTGTACCCACATACTGATAGTGCCCCCTCTGTACCAACATACTGACAGCGCCCCCTCTGTACCCCACATACTGACAGTGCCCCCTCTGTACCCATCTACTGATAGTGCCCCCTCTGTACCCACATACTGATAGTGCCCCCTCTGTACCCCACATACTGATAGTGCCCCCTCTGTACCCACATACTGACAGTGCCCCCTCTGTACCCACATACTGACAGTGCCCCTTCTGTACCCACATACTGATAGTGCCCCCTCTGTACCCACATGCTGATAGTGCCCCCTCTGTACCCACATCCTGATAGTGCCCCCTCTGTACCCCACATACTGATAGTGCCCCCTCTGTACCCCACATACTGATAGTGCCCCCTCTGTACCCCACATACTGATAGCGCCCCCTCTGTACCCCACATACTGATAGCGCCCCCTCTGCACCCCACATACTGATAGCGCTCCCTCTGCACCCCACATACTGGCGGTGCCCCCTCTGTACCCGCCTACTGATAGCGCCCCCTCTGTACCCCACATACTGATAGCGCCCCCTCTGTACCCCACATACTGATAGCGCCCCCTCTGCACCCCACATACTGATAGCGCTCCCTCTGTACCCCACATACTGGCGGTGCCCCCTTTGTACCCGCCTACTGATAGCGCCCCCTCTGTACCCCACATACTGATAGCGCCCCCTCTGTACCCCACATACTGATAGCACCCCCTCTGTACCCACATACTGATAGTGCCCCCTCTGTACCCACATTCTGATAGTTCCCCCTCTGTACCCACATACTGATAGTGCCCCCTCTGTACCCACATCCTGATAGTGCCCCCTCTGTGCCCACATACTGATAGTGCCCCCTCTGTCCCCACATACTGATAGTGCCCCCTCTGTACCCACGTCCTGATAGTGCCCCCTCTGCACCCCACATACTGATAGTGCCCCCTCTGTACCCCATATACTGATAGTGCCCCCTCTGTACCCACATACTGATAGTGCCCCCTCTGTCCCCACATACTGACAGTGCCCCCTCTGTACCCCACATACTGATAGTGCCCCCTCTGTACCCACATACTGATAGTGCCCCCTCTGTACCCACATTCTGATAGTGCCCCCTCTGTACCCACATTCTGATAGTGCCCCCTCTGTACCCACGTCCTGATAGTGCCCCCTCTGTACCCCACATACTGATAGTGCCCCCTCTGTACCCACATACTGATAGTGCCCCCTCTGTACCCCACATACTGATAGTGCCCCCTCTGTACCCACATACTGATAGTGCCCCCTCTGTACCCCACATACTGACAGTGCCCCCTCTGTCCCCACATGCTGATAGTGCCCCCTCTGTACCCACATACTGATAGTGCCCCCTCTGTACCCACATCCTGACAGTGCCCCCTCTGTACCCACATACTGACAGTGACCCCTCTGTACCCACATACTGATAGTGCCCCCTCTGTACCCACATCCTGATAGTGCCCCCTCTGTACCCACATACTGACAGTACCCCCTCTGTACCCACATACTGACAGTGCCCCCTCTGTACCCACATACTGACAGTGCCCCCTCTGTACCCACATACTGATAGCGCCCCCTCTGTACCCCACATACTGATAGCGCCCCCTCTGTACCCACATACTGACAGTGCCCCCTCTGTCCCCACATGCTGATAGTGCCCCCTCTGTACCCACATACTGATAGTGCCCCCTCTGTACCCACATCCTGACAGTGCCCCCTCTGTACCCACATACTGACAGTGACCCCTCTGTACCCACATACTGATAGTGCCCCCTCTGTACCCACATCCTGATAGTGCCCCCTCTGTACCCACATACTGACAGTGCCCCCTCTGTACCCACATACTGACAGTGCCCCCTCTGTACCCCACATACTGACAGTGCCCCCTCTGTACCCACATACTGATAGTGCCCCCTCTGTACCCACATACTGATAGTGCCCCCTCTATACCCACATACTGACAGTGCCCCCTCTGTACCCACATACTGATAGTGCCCCCTCTGTACCCACATACTAATAATGCCCCCTCTGTACCCACATACTGATAGTGCCCCCTCTGTACCCACATACTGACAGTGCCCCCTCTGTACCCCACATACTGATAGTGCCCCCTCTGTACCCACATACTGACAGTGCCCCCTCTGTACCCCACATACTAACAGTGCCCCCTCTGTACCCACATACTGATAGTGCCCCCTCTGTACCCACATCCTGATAGTGCCCCCTCTGTACCCACATACTGATAGTGCCCCCTCTGTACCCACATCCTGACAGTGCCCCCTCTTTACCCACATACTGACAGTGCCCCCTCTGTACCCACATCCTGATAGTGCCCCCTCTGTACCCACATCCTGATAGTGCCCTCCTCTGTACCCACATCCTGATAGTGCCCCCTCTGTACCCACATCCTGATAGCGCCCCCTCTGTACCCACATCCAGATAGTGCCCCCTCTGTACCCACATGCTGTTAGTGCCCCTTCTGTACCCACATACTGATAGTGCCCCCTCGGTACCCGCCTACTGATAGTTCCCCCTCTGTACCCCACTTACTGATAGTGCCCCCTCTGTACCCACATACTGATAGTGCCCCCTCTGTACCCACATACTGATAGTGCCCCCTCTGTGCCCACATACTGACAGTGCCTCTTCTGTACCCACATGCTGTTAGTGCCCCTTCTGTACCCACATACTGACAGTGCCCCCTCTGTACCCCACATACTGATAGTGCCCCCTCTGTACCCACATACTGATAGTGCCCCCTCTGTACCCCACTTACTGATAGTGCCCCCTCTGTACCCTACATACTGATAGTGCCCCCTCTGAACCCACATGCTGATAGTGCCCCCTCTGTACCCAACATACTGATAGTGCCCCCTCTGTACCCCATATACTGATAGTGCCCCCTCTGTACCCCACATACTGATAGTGCCCCCTCTGTACCCCACATACTGATAGCGCCCCCTCTGTACCCACATACTCATAGTGCCCCCTCTGTACCCACATACTGATAGTGCCCCCTCTGTACCCACATACTGATAGTGCCCCCTCTATACCCACATACTGACAGTGCCCCCTCTGTACCGACATACTGATAGTGCCCCCTCTGTACCCACATACTAATAATGCCCCCTCTGTACCCACATACTGATAGTGCCCCCTCTGTACCCACATACTGACAGTGCCCCCTCTGTACCCCACATACTGACAGTGCCCCCTCTGTACCCACATACTGATAGTGCCCCCTCTGTACCCACATCCTGATAGTGCCCCCTCTGTACCCACATACTGATAGTGCCCCCTCTGTACCCACATCCTGACAGTGCCCCCTCTTTACCCACATACTGACAGTGCCCCCTCTGTACCCACATCCTGATAGTGCCCCCTCTGTACCCACATCCTGATAGTGCCCCCTCTGTACCCACATCCTGATAGTGCCCCCTCTGTACCCACATCCTGATAGCGCCCCCTCTGTACCCACATCCAGATAGTGCCCCCTCTGTACCCACATACTGACAGTGCCTCTTCTGTACCCACATGCTGTTAGTGCCCCTTCTGTACCCACATACTGATAGTGCCCCCTCTGTACCCGCCTACTGATAGTTCCCCCTCTGTACCCCACTTACTGATAGTGCCCCCTCTGTACCCACATACTGATAGTGCCCCCTCTGTACCCACATACTGATAGTGCCCCCTCTGTGCCCACATACTGACAGTGCCTCTTCTGTACCCACATGCTGTTAGTGCCCCTTCTGTACCCACATACTGATAGTGCCCCCTCTGTACCCACATACTGATAGTGCCCCCTCTGTACCCCACTTACTGATAGTGCCCCCTCTGTACCCTACATACTGATAGTGCCCCCTCTGAACCCACATGCTGATAGTGCCCCCTCTGTACCCAACATACTGATAGTGCCCCCTCTGTACCCCATATACTGATAGTGCCCCCTCTGTACCCCACATACTGATAGTGCCCCCTCTGTACCCCACATACTGATAGCGCCCCCTCTGTACCCACATACTAATAATGCCCCCTCTGTACCCACATACTGATAGTGCCCCCTCTGTACCCACATACTGACAGTGCCCCCTCTGTACCCCACATACTGACAGTGCCCCCTCTGTACCCACATACTGATAGTGCCCCCTCTGTACCCACATCCTGATAGTGCCCCCTCTGTACCCACATACTGATAGTGCCCCCTCTGTACCCACATCCTGACAGTGCCCCCTCTTTACCCACATACTGACAGTGCCCCCTCTGTACCCACATCCTGATAGTGCCCCCTCTGTACCCACATCCTGATAGTGCCCCCTCTGTACCCACATCCTGATAGTGCCCCCTCTGTACCCACATCCTGATAGCGCCCCCTCTGTACCCACATCCAGATAGTGCCCCCTCTGTACCCACATACTGACAGTGCCTCTTCTGTACGCACATGCTGTTAGTGCCCCTTCTGTACCCACATACTGATAGTGCCCCCTCTGTACCCGCCTACTGATAGTTCCCCCTCTGTACCCCACTTACTGATAGTGCCCCCTCTGTACCCACATACTGATAGTGCCCCCTCTGTACCCACATACTGATAGTGCCCCCTCTGTACCCACATACTGATAGTGCCCCCTCTATACCCACATACTGACAGTGCCCCCTCTGTACCGACATACTGATAGTGCCCCCTCTGTACCCACATACTAATAATGCCCCCTCTGTACCCACATACTGATAGTGCCCCCTCTGTACCCACATACTGACAGTGCCCCCTCTGTACCCCACATACTGACAGTGCCCCCTCTGTACCCACATACTGATAGTGCCCCCTCTGTACCCACATCCTGATAGTGCCCCCTCTGTACCCACATACTGACAGTGCCCCCTCTGTACCCCACATACTGACAGTGCCCCCTCTGTACCCACATACTGATAGTGCCCCCTCTTTACCCACATACTGACAGTGCCCCCTCTGTACCCACATCCTGATAGTGCCCCCTCTGTACCCACATCCTGATAGTGCCCCCTCTGTACCCACATCCTGATAGTGCCCCCTCTGTACCCACATCCTGATAGCGCCCCCTCTGTACCCACATCCAGATAGTGCCCCCTCTGTACCCACATACTGACAGTGCCTCTTCTGTACCCACATGCTGTTAGTGCCCCTTCTGTACCCACATACTGATAGTGCCCCCTCTGTACCCGCCTACTGATAGTTCCCCCTCTGTACCCCACTTACTGATAGTGCCCCCTCTGTACCCACATACTGATAGTGCCCCCTCTGTACCCACATACTGATAGTGCCCCCTCTGTGCCCACATACTGACAGTGCCTCTTCTGTACCCACATGCTGTTAGTGCCCCTTCTGTACCCACATACTGATAGTGCCCCCTCTGTACCCACATACTGATAGTGCCCCCTCTGTACCCCACTTACTGATAGTGCCCCCTCTGTACCCTACATACTGATAGTGCCCCCTCTGAACCCACATGCTGATAGTGCCCCCTCTGTACCCAACATACTGATAGTGCCCCCTCTGTACCCCATATACTGATAGTGCCCCCTCTGTACCCCACATACTGATAGTGCCCCCTCTGTACCCCACATACTGATAGCGCCCCCTCTGTACCCACATACTAATAATGCCCCCTCTGTACCCACATACTGATAGTGCCCCCTCTGTACCCACATACTGACAGTGCCCCCTCTGTACCCCACATACTGACAGTGCCCCCTCTGTACCCACATACTGATAGTGCCCCCTCTGTACCCACATCCTGATAGTGCCCCCTCTGTACCCACATACTGATAGTGCCCCCTCTGTACCCACATCCTGACAGTGCCCCCTCTTTACCCACATACTGACAGTGCCCCCTCTGTACCCACATCCTGATAGTGCCCCCTCTGTACCCACATCCTGATAGTGCCCCCTCTGTACCCACATCCTGATAGTGCCCCCTCTGTACCCACATCCTGATAGCGCCCCCTCTGTACCCACATCCAGATAGTGCCCCCTCTGTACCCACATACTGACAGTGCCTCTTCTGTACGCACATGCTGTTAGTGCCCCTTCTGTACCCACATACTGATAGTGCCCCCTCTGTACCCGCCTACTGATAGTTCCCCCTCTGTACCCCACTTACTGATAGTGCCCCCTCTGTACCCACATACTGATAGTGCCCCCTCTGTACCCACATACTGATAGTGCCCCCTCTGTACCCACATACTGATAGTGCCCCCTCTGTACCCACATACTGATAGTGCCCCCTCTGTACCCCACTTACTGATAGTGCCCCCTCTGTACCCTACATACTGATAGTGCCCCCTCTGAACCCACATGCTGATAGTGCCCCCTCTGTACCCAACATACTGATAGTGCCCCCTCTGTACCCCATATACTGATAGTGCCCCCTCTGTACCCCACATACTGATAGTGCCCCCTCTGTACCCCACATACTGATAGCGCCCCCTCTGTACCCACATACTCATAGTGCCCCCTCTGTACCCACATACTGATAGTGCCCCCTCTGTACCCACATACTGATAGTGCCCGCTCTGTACCCGCATACTGATAGTGCTCCCTCTGTACCCCACATACTGATAGTGCCCCCTCTGTCCCCACATACTGATAGTGCCCCCTCTGTACCCAACATACTGATAGTGCCCCCTCTGTACCCCATATACTGATAGTGCCCCCTCTGTACCCCACATACTGATAGTGCCCCCTCTGTACCCCACATACTGATAGTGCCCCCTCTGTACCCCACATACTGATAGTGCCCCCTCTGTACCCACATACTGATAGTGCCCCCTCTGTACCCACATACTGATAGTGCCCCCTCTGTACCCCACATACTGACAGTGCCCCCTCTGTACACACATACTGACAGTGCCCCCTCTGTACCCACATACTGACAGTGCCCCCTCTGTACCCACATACTGATAGTGCCCCCTCTGTACCCACATACTGATAGTGCCCCCTCTGTACCCACATACTGATAGTGCCCCCTCTGTACCCACATTCTGATAGTTCCCCCTCTGTACCCACATACTGATAGTGCCCCCTCTGTACCCACATCCTGATAGTGCCCCCTCTGTGCCCACATACTGACAGTGCCCCCTCTGTACCCACATACTGATAGTGCCCCCTCTGTACCCACATACTGTTAGTGCCCCCTCTGTACCCCACATACTGACAGTGCCCCTTCTGTACCCACATACTGATAGTGCCCCCTCTGTACCCCACATCCTGATAGTGCCCCCTCTGTCCCCACATGCTGACAGCGCCCCCTCTGTACCCACATGCTGACAGTGCCCCCTCTGTACCCCACATACTGATAGTGCCCCCTCTGTCCCCACATACTGATAGTGCCCCCTCTGTCCCCACATACTGACAGTGCCCCTTCTGTACCCACATACTGATAGTGCCCCCTCTGTACCCACATACTGATAGTGCCCCCTCTGTACCCACATGCTGACAGTGCCCCCTCTGTACCCACATCCTGATAGCGCCCCCTCTGTACCCACCTTCCGATAGCGCCCCCTCTGTACCCCACATACTGATAGCGCCCCCTCTGTACCCACATACTGATAGTGCCCCCTCTGTACCCACATACTGATAGTGCCCCCTCTGTACCCACATACTGATAGTGCCCCCTCTGTACCCACATACTGATAGTGCCCCCTCTGTACCAACATACTGACAGCGCCCCCTCTGTACCCCACATACTGACAGTGCCCCCTCTGTACCCATCTACTGACAGTGCCCCCTCTGTACCCACATACTGATAGTGCCCCCTCTGTACCCCACATACTGATAGTGCCCCCTCTGTACCCACATACTGACAGTGCCCCCTCTGTACCCACATACTGACAGTGCCCCTTCTGTACCCACATACTGATAGTGCCCCCTCTGTACCCACATGCTGATAGTGCCCCCTCTGTACCCACATCCTGATAGTGCCCCCTCTGTACCCCACATACTGATAGTGCCCCCTCTGTACCCCACATACTGATAGTGCCCCCTCTGTACCCCACATACTGATAGCGCCCCCTCTGTACCCCACATACTGATAGCGCCCCCTCTGCACCCCACATACTGATAGCGCTCCCTCTGCACCCCACATACTGGCGGTGCCCCCTCTGTACCCGCCTACTGATAGCGCCCCCTCTGTACCCCACATACTGATAGCGCCCCCTCTGTACCCCACATACTGATAGCGCCCCCTCTGCACCCCACATACTGATAGCGCTCCCTCTGTACCCCACATACTGGCGGTGCCCCCTTTGTACCCGCCTACTGATAGCGCCCCCTCTGTACCCCACATACTGATAGCGCCCCCTCTGTACCCCACATACTGATAGCACCCCCTCTGTACCCACATACTGATAGTGCCCCCTCTGTACCCACATTCTGATAGTTCCCCCTCTGTACCCACATACTGATAGTGCCCCCTCTGTACCCACATCCTGATAGTGCCCCCTCTGTGCCCACATACTGACAGTGCCCCCTCTGTACCCCACATCCTGATAGTGCCCCCTCTGTCCCCACATGCTGACAGCGCCCCCTCTGTACCCACATGCTGACAGTGCCCCCTCTGTACCCCACATACTGATAGTGCCCCCTCTGTCCCCACATACTGATAGTGCCCCCTCTGTCCCCACATACTGACAGTGCCCCTTCTGTACCCACATCCTGATAGTGCCCCCTCTGTACCCCACATACTGACAGTGCCCCCTCTGTACCCACATACTGATAGTGCCCCCTCTGTCCCCACATACTGATAGTGCCCCCTCTGTCCCCACATACTGACAGTGCCCCTTCTGTACCCACATACTGATAGTGCCCCCTCTGTACCCACATACTGATAGTGCCCCCTCTGTACCCACATGCTGACAGTGCCCCCTCTGTACCCACATCCTGATAGCGCCCCCTCTGTACCCACCTTCCGATAGCGCCCCCTCTGTACCCCACATACTGATAGCGCCCCCTCTGTACCCACATACTGATAGTGCCCCCTCTGTACCCACATACTGATAGTGCCCCCTCTGTACCCACATACTGATAGTGCCCCCTCTGTACCCACATACTGATAGTGCCCCCTCTGTACCCACATACTGACAGCGCCCCCTCTGTACCCCACATACTGACAGTGCCCCCTCTGTACCCATCTACTGATAGTGCCCCCTCTGTACCCACATGCTGATAGTGCCCCCTCTGTACCCACATACTGATAGTGCCCCCTCTGTACCCCACATACTGATAGTGCCCCCTCTGTACCCACATACTGACAGTGCCCCCTCTGTACCCACATACTGACAGTGCCCCTTCTGTACCCACATACTGATAGTGCCCCCTCTGTACCCACATCCTGATAGTGCCCCCTCTGTACCCCACATACTGATAGTGCCCCCTCTGTACCCCACATACTGATAGTGCCCCCTCTGTACCCCACATACTGATAGCGCCCCCTCTGTACCCCACATACTGATAGCGCCCCCTCTGCACCCCACATACTGATAGCGCTCCCTCTGTACCCCACATACTGGCGGTGCCCCCTCTGTACCCGCCTACTGATAGCGCCCCCTCTGTACCCCACATACTGATAGCGCCCCCTCTGCACCCCACATACTGATAGCGCTCCCTCTGTACCCCACATACTGGCGGTGCCCCCTCTGTACCCGCCTACTGATAGCGCCCCCTCTGTACCCCACATACTGATAGTGCCCCCTCTGTACCCCACATACTGATAGCACCCCCTCTGTACCCCACATACTGATAGCGCCCCCTCTGCACCCCACATACTGATAGCGCCCCCTCTGCACCCCACATACTCATAGCGCTCCCTCTGTACCCCACATACTGGCGGTGCCCCCTCTGTACCCTACATACTGTTGGTGCCCCTCTACCCCACATATTGATAGTGGCCCATCTGTACCCCATATACTGCGTATGTGTGGGAGGTATTTCTTGTTTATGGGGCATTTACTGTGTGGGTGAGATCTAGTGTAACGAAACTGCAGGAGATTTACTAAGTGGAGGAATTTAGAGTAACGGGCTGGGGGAGATTTAGCATAAGGGGGAAGATTTGAGGACACAAATTTGGGGAGCAAGGAGAAACAGTTGGTGCAGACACAGTATGGTGAGTGGGGGGATGTGTGACGATCCAGTATGGTAAGTGAGAGGGTAATTGTAGTAGGAGGGAGGGGGAAATGTGTAAGGAGACTATTCAGGTTTAAGAATAAAAACGTATATACACTGGCGCTTATTCACCTGGAAGGATGAGGTAGAAAGCCACGGAAGCTGCAGGTGGTTAAAACAGGTTCTGTGCAAAACTCTGTTAAAAATTAAACCAGTTGATTTCGGTTTAGCGCGGTGGTTAATAGTATTATTAATCAACTATTCAGGTTTAATAGTGTGAGGAGACAGTATGGAGGGGAATGTGAGTGAGCACAGAATAAAGACTAAGGTGTGTGTGTGGGGGTTATATGGGGGACAGTGTAAGGGCACAGTCAGAAAGTGATAGTAAGCCAAGGAGTGGGAATGTGGTGATGGGGCACAATATAGAGACTGGGCCCTATAGGGAGGAACACAGTGTGAAGGCGGGGCCTGGTGTGGAAAGGAGAGGGCAGCATGGAGAGCATATACCATAAGGGGGACAGTGTGGGGTCATATTTTGTGCAGGGAATATAGTGAGTGGCAATTATTCAGGGCTCAGCATAAGGCAGATATTTTTTATTCAGGAGCATTAGGGTATGTGCACACGTTGTAAATCCGCAGCTCCGCCAGATCCGTTTTTTTTTTCATAGAGTTGTATTAGCGCCGGATTGCGCCTGATGACCTCACGTTTCTTCCTTTTTTGCAACTATTTGCAACGGATCCGTTTTTCCACAAATTCACCGGATCCTGCCTGACTGAAACAAACTGATGTGTGAAAGTAGCCTAACTATCCATGTATCCATCTACATCTATCCATCAGGCAGGATCCGGCGAAGTTTTGAAAAAACGGATCCGTTGCAAATAGTGAAAAACTGATGCAAATGATCCGTTTTGTTTTTTTTGAGAGAGAGAGAGAGAACGGAAAATGTGCATGATTTCAATGGACAGATGGATGAAAAAACGGATTCCGAGGCCGGATTCATCATTTCACACCTCAGTTTCATACGTTTTTCACTGGATCCGTCGCTGGGCGTTTTTTCGCCGGACAGAAAAAACGTTTTTCTGTACGTTTTCTCCGTCTGCTGGAAACAGTTATTTTTGACGGATCCGGCAAAAAACGGATGAAACGTGAGGCCATCGGGCGCAATCCGGCACTAATACAACTGTATGAGAAAAAACGGATCCGGTGGAAAAAAACGGATCTGTTTTTTTCAAAACTCGCCGGATTGTGCCTGACGGCAAAAACCTGATGTGTGAAAGTAGCCAAATATATGGATAGAAACATCTATGTATCTACAGATATATCTATCTATAAATATATCTATAGATAGATATATCCATAGATATCCATGTATAGATATATAGATTTATCCATAGATATATCCATAAATATATAATAGCGAGGCCTATGTTTCTTAATGAATGTTTAATTTAAAAAAAAAAAACGGAAAAAAATGGTGTGGGCTCCCGCGCAATGTTCTGCTCCAGGGGGGAAAGCCAATGGCCAAGGGCCAATATTTGTAGCCTGGGAAGGGGGTAATACCCATGGCCCCTTCCCAGGCTATGAATTTCAGCCCGCAGACAGCTGTGGGCTGATATTCATAGCCTATAAAGGGGCCATGGATATTGGCCCCCCCGGCTACAAATACCAGTCCCCAGCCGCCCCAGAAATGGCGCATCTGTGAGATGCGCCAATTCCGGCACTTAGCCCCTCTCTTCCCACTCCCGAGTAGCGATGGGATATGGGGTAATAAGGGGTTAATGTCACCTTGCTATTTTAAGGTGACATTAAACCCGGTTAATAATGGAGAGGCGTCAATAAGACACCTATCCATTATTAATCCTAGAGTAGTGAAAGAGTTAAAAAAAAATAGACACAGCCAGAAAAAAGTATTTTAATATTCTTAACGACCGCCGATACGCCTTTTAACGGTGGCCGCTAAGGGCACTTAAACCACAGCGACGTTAATTAATAGTGAATAGCGCCCCCCAGAGTCGGATTTTCTCTGGGGTCTTGGTTACTGGGGGTAGCCGAGACCCCAGAGAACATGATTCAGGGTTTTTTTTACCGACCCCCGAGTTGCGATCGCCGGTAATTAACCGTTTACCGGCGATCGCAAAAAAAAATGCGATGTGCCATTTAATTTCTCTGTCCTCCGATGTGATTGCACATCAGAGGACAGAGAAATGGGGTCCCCGATCGCCCCCCGATACTCACCTGTCTCCCCCGGTGCTCCTCGTGGCTCCCGATGGGCGCCGCCATCTTTCGGCAAAAAAAATGGCGGGCGCACTGCGGCCGGCGCATGCGCAGTGCGCCCGCCGGGCGGCACCCGGGAGATCTTTGGAGTCTCGGCTGCCGGGGGTAGCCGAGACCCCAAAGAACATGATCGGGGTCGTTTTTTACCGACCCCTGTTTTGCGATCGCCGGTAATTAACTGTTTACCGGCGACCGCAAAAAAAAAAAAGCGATTTGTAATTCTCTGTCCTCTGATGTGATCGCACATCAGAGGACAGAGAAATAGGGGGATTCGGGGACCCTATCATACTTACCGGTGTCCCTGGGTCCTCCTGTGTCCTCTTCTGGCCGCCGGCTTCTTCCTTCTGTAAGAAAATGGCGGGCGCATGCGCAGTGCACCCGCCATGATGTGCCGGCCGGCAGCTAGAGGAGTTGGGGCTAAATTTAGGGTTAGGGTTGGGGCTAAATTTAGGGTTAGGGTTGGGGCTAAATTTAGGGCTGGGGCTAAATTTAGGGTTAGGGCTAAAGTTAGGGCTAGAGTTAGAGTTGGGGCTAAATTTAGGGTTAGGGTTGGGGCTAAAGTTAGGGTTGGGGCTAAAGTTAGGGCTAGGGTTGGGGCTAAAGTTAGGACTAGGGTTGCGGCTAAAGTTTGGACTAGGGTTGCGGCTAAAGTTAGGGTTAGAGTTGGGATTAGGGTTTGGATTAGGGTTGGCATTAGGGTTACGTTTGGGATTAGGGTTAAGGTTAGGGTTGGGATTAGGGGTGTATTGGGATTAGGGTTAGGTTTGAGGTTAGGGTTGAGATTAGGATTAGGGGTGTGTTGGATTTAGGGTTCTGATTAGGGTTATGGTTGTTTTGGGGTTAGGGTTGCGATTATCCTTAGGGTTGTGATTAGGATTATGGATCGGGTTGGCATTAGGGTTAGGGGTGTGTTGGGGTTAGGGTTGGAGTTAGATTTGGGGGGTTTCCACTGTTTAGGTACATCAGGGGGTCTCTAAACGCCACAGCCAATTTTGCGCTCAAAAAGTCAAATGGTGCTCCCTCCCTTCCGAGCTCTGCCGTGCACCCAAACAGTGGTTTACCCCCACATATGGGGCATCAGCGTACTCGGGATAAATTGGACAACTTTTGGGGTCCAATTTCTCCTGTTACCCTTGTGAAAATAAAAACTTGGGGGCTAAAAAATCTTTTTTGTGGGAAAAAAATATTTTTTATTTTCACAACTCTGCATTATAAACTTCTGTGAAGCACTTGGGCATTCAAAGTTCTCACCACACATCTAGATAAGTTCCTTGGGGGCTCTAGTTTCCAAAATGGGGTCACTTGTTGGGGGTTTCTACTGTTTAGGTACATCAGGGTCTCTGCAAACGCAACATAATGCCCGCAGACCACTGTATCAAAATCTGCATTCCAAAACGGCGCTCCTTCCCTTCCGAGCTCTGCCATGCGCCCAAACAGTGGTTTACCCCAACATATGGGGTATCAGCCTATTCAGCATAAATTGCACAATAAATTTTGGGGTCCAATTTCTCCTGTTACCCTTGAGAAAGTAAAAAATTGCAGGCTAAAAAATCATTTTTGAGGGAAAAAAAAGGATTTTTTATTTTCACGGCTCTACTTTATAAATTTCTGTGAAGCACTTGGGGGTTTAAAGTGCTCACCACACATCTAGATAAGTTCCTTAAGGGGTCTGGTTTCCAAAATGGGGTCACTTGTGGGGGGTTTCTACTGTTTAGGCACATCAGGGGCTCTCCAAACGCAACATGGTGTCCGATCTCAATTCCAGCCAATTCTACATTGAAAAAGTAAAACGGCACTCCTTCTCTTCCAAGCTCTGCAGTGCGCCCAAACAGTGGTTTACCCCCACATATGGGGTATCGACGTACTCAGGAGAAATTGCACAACAACTTTTATGGTTTAATTTCTCCTGTTACCCTTGTCAAAATAAAATTTGGGGGCAAAAAGATCATTTTTGTACAAAAAATGTGACTTTATTTTCACGGCTCTACGCTATAAACTTCCGTGAAGCACCTGGGGGTTTAAAGTGCTCACCACACATCTAGATAAGTTCCTTAAGGGGTCTAGTTTCCAAAATGGTGTCACTTGTGGGGGGATTCCACTGTTTAGGTACATCAGGGGCTCTCCAAACGCAACATGGCGTCTGATCTCAATTCCAGCCAATTCTGCATTGAAAAAGTCAAAAGGCACTCCTTCTCTTCCAAGCTCTGCAGTGCGCCCAAACAGTGGTTTACCCCCACATATGGGGTATCGATGTACTCAGGAGAAATTGCTCAACAACTTTTGTGGTCTAATTTCCCCTGTTACCCTTGTGAAAATAAAAATTTTGGGGCAAAAAGATCATTTTTGTAGAAAAAATGCGATTTTTGATTTTCACGGCTCTACGTTATAAACATCTGAGAAGCACCTGGGGGTCTAAAGTGCTCACCACACATCTAGTTAAGTTCCTTAAGGGGTCTAGTTTCCAAAATGGGGTCACTTGTGGGGGGTTTCCACTGTTTAGGCACATTAGGGGCTCTCTCAACACGACATGGCGTCTAATCTCAATTCCAGCCAACTCTACATCGAAAAAGTAAAACGGCGCTCCTTCTCTTCCAAGCTCTGCGGTGTCCACAAACAGTGGTTTACCCCCACATATGGGGTATCGGCGTATTCAGGAGAAATTGCACAACAACATTTAGGCCATGTTCACACTTCGCGGTTTTATAGACCTTCAGTGACACTGACAGGAGACAATGGCTCCTGCAGTGCATCACTGAGGTTACCTGAGTTCAGGGTCTCACTTTATGGCATTGCTGCGTGGGAACTTTCTCACACAGCAGTGCCACAAGTGAGACTATGGACTATGTTTTACAGTGGCGGAGAAATACAGTGCGGAAGGATACCTTCCGTCATTGTATTCCTGGAGCCCCCGGAGAGCGGTCGCATCTGCTGATGCTGCTGCTCTCCACGGGAGATCATCGTGGGACACTCGTTTTAATTGGATTTCTGCGGATCAGGGATTATAGTGTTTGTTTATTATTTTAATACTTTTTACAGGTGACAATGGCTTCGGGGATCAAGGTGACAAGGAGATGGTGAGTATGTACTCTGTTATATGTACTCTATGACTATATGTATATACTCTATGTCTATATGTATGTATTGTATGTGATATATGAATGTATTGTATGTTGTATGTAATGTTATATGTTGTATGTACTGTTGTATGTTGTATGTACTGTTGTATGTTATATGTTGTATGTACTGTTATATGTTGTATGTTCTGTTATGTGTTATACACTCACTGGCCACTTTATTAGGTACACCTGTCCAACTTCTTGTTAACACTTAATTTCTAATCAGCCAATCACATGGCGGCAACTCAGTGCATTTAGGCATGTAGACATGGTCAAGACAATCTCCTGCAGTTCAAACCGAGCATCAGTATGGGGAAGAAAGGTGATTTGAGTGCCTTTGAACGTGGCATGGTTGTTGGTGCCAGAAGGGCTGGTCTGAGTATTTCAGAAACTGCTGATCTACTGGGATTTCCATGCACAACCATCTCTAGGGTTTACAGAGAATGGTCCGAAAAAGAAAAAAAATCCAGTGAGCGGCAGTTCTGTGGGCGGAAATGCCTTGTTGATGCCAGAGGTCAGAGGAGAATGGGCAGACTGGTTCGAGCTGATAGAAAGGCAACAGTGACTCAAATCGCCACCCGTTACAACCAAGGTAGGCCTAAGAGCATCTCTGAACGCACAGTGCGTCGAACTTTGAGGCAGATGGGCTACAGCAGCAGAAGACCACACCGGGTACCACTCCTTTCAGCTAAGAACAGGAAACTGAGGCTACAATTTGTACAAGCTCATCGAAATTGGACAGTAGAAGATTGGAAAAACGTTGCTTGGTCTGATGAGTCTCGATTTCTGCTGCGACATTCGGATGGTAGGGTCAGAATTTGGCGTAAACAACATGAAAGCATGGGTCCATCCTGCCTTGTATGGAGCATCTTTGGGATGTGCAGCCGACAAATCTGCGGCAACTGTGTGATGCCATCATGTCAATATGGACCAAAATCTCTGAGGAATGCTTCCAGCACCTTGTTGAATCTATGCCACGAAGAATTGAGGCAGTTCTGAAGGCAAAAGGGGATCCAACCCGTTACTAGCATGGTGTACCTAATAAAGTGGCCGGTGAGTGTATGTTGTGTGTTCTGTTATATGTTGTATGTTATATGTTGTATGTTCTGTTATACAGTACAGGCCAAAAGTTTGGACACACCTCATTTAAAGATTTTTCTGTATTTTCATGACTATGAAAATTGTACATTCACACTGAAGATATCAAAACTATGAAATAACATATGTGGAATTATATACTCAACAAAAAAGTGTGAAACAACTGAAATATGTCGTATAGTCTAGGTTCTTCAAAGTAGCCACCTTTTGCTTTGATGACTGCTTTGCACACTCTTGGCATACTCTTGATGAGCTTCAAGAGGTAGTCACCGGGAATGGTTTTCACTACACAGGTGTGCCCTGTCAGGTTTAATAAGTGGGATTTCTTGCCTTATAAATGAGGTTGGGACCATCAGTTGTGTTGTGCAGAAGTCTGGTGGATACACAGCTGATAGTCCTATTGAATAGACTGTTAGAATTTGTATTATGGCAAGAAAAAAGCAGCTAAGTAAAGAAAAACGAGTGGCCGTCATTACTTTAAGAAATGAAGGTCAGTCAGTCCAAAAAATTGGGAAAACTTTGAAAGTGTCCCCAAGTGCAGTGGCAAAAACCATCAAGCGCTACAAAGAAACTGGCTCACATGAGGACCGCCCCAGGAAAGGAAGACCAAGAGTCACCTCTGCTTCTGAGGTTAAGTTTATCCGAGTCACCAGCCTCAGAAATCGCAGCTTAACAGCAGCTCAGATTAGAGACCTGGTCAATGTCACACAGAGTTCTAGCAGCAGACACATCTCTACAACAACTGTTAAGAGGAGACTTTTTGCAGCAGGCCTTCATGGTAAAATAGCTGCTAGGAAACCACTGCTAAGGACAGGTAACAAGCAGAAGAGACTTGTTTGGGCTAAAGAACAGAAGGACTGGACATTAGACCAGTGGAAATCTGTGCTTTGGTCTCATGAGTCCAAATTTGAGATCTTTGGTTCCAACCACCGTGTCTTTGTGCGATGCAGAAAAGGTGAACGGATGGACTCTATATGCCTGGTTTCCACCGTGAAGCATGGAGGAGGAGGTGTGATGGTGTGGGGGTGCTTTGCTGGTGACACTGTTGAGGATTTATTCAAAATTGAAGGCAAACTGAACCAGCATGGCTACCACAGCATCTTGCAGCGGCATGCTATTCCATCCGGTTTGTGTTTAGTTGGACCATCATTTATTTTTCAACAGGACAGTGACCCCAAACACACCTCCAGGCTGTGTAAGGGCTATTTGACCAAGAAGGAGAGTGATGGGGTGCTACACCAGATGACCTGGCCTCCACAGTCACCAGACCTGAACCCAATCGAGATGGTTTGGGGAGAGCTGGACCGCAGAGTGAAGGCAAAAGGGCCAACAAGTGCTAAGCATCTCTGGGAACTCCTTCAAGATTGTTGGAAGACCATTCCCGGTGACTAACTCTTGAAGCTCATCAAGAGAATGCCAAGAGTGAGTGTGCAAAACAGTCATCAAAGCAAAAGGTAGCTACTTTGAAGAACCTAGAATATAAGACATATTTTCAGTTGTTTCACACTTGTTTGTTAAGTATATAATTCCACATGTGATAATTCATAGTTTTGATGCCTTCAGTGTGAATGTACAATTTTCATAGTCATGAAAATACAGAAAAATCTTTAAATGAGAAGGTGTGTCCAAACTTTTGGTCTGTATTGTATGTTATATGTTGTATGTTCTGTTATATGTTGTATGTTTGTGTTTATTTTTTTTACATTCAACACAGCAGGATGATGGGACTACTACTGTCCCTTCATTGGCAATATGTGTCAATCACTGTCATTGTAGCAGGCATAGCCCGATGGGACTTGTAGTCCCATCGGACGATGCCTGCACACACACACACACAAAGACCCCCAACAGCCCGCACAGACCCGCGAGAGGCCCACACAGACCCTGGAGAGGCCCGCACAGATCCCGCCCGCACACACTTACACACACAGTCTCCGCCCACACACTCCCCCTCCCAATCTGCAGCGTTTCAGCTGCAGCTAAACCGCAGATCTTTTTTACATCTGCAGTTTTGCTGCGGATGTGCCCGACTCAATACAAGTCAATGGGTGCAGAAACGCTGCAGATCCGCACAAAGAATTGACATAATGCGGAATAAACAACGCTGCGTTTCCGCATGTTTTTTCCACAGCATGTGCACAGCGGATTTGGTTTTCCATAGGTGTATATGGTATTGTAAACCACATGGGAAACTGCTGCAGATCCACAGCGTCAAAAACGCAGCGGATCCGCGGTAAAAACCGCAACGTGTGAACATGGCCTTATAATGATACTGCTATCTTTATTGGCGTCGTCTGGGGATGTGCTGCAGAAGACCTGGAAGATGGAAGCCTGTAGAGACGGCTGTGGATGAGAAAACTCATCATGGCATCTAGACAAGATGAAGACAAGAAGGAGAACTCCAGAGACGACGTCATCTTTCAGGTACCTGGATGTAAATGTACACTGCTCAAAAAAAAGGGATCTCCCAAACCTGGACTAAAGCATCCCAGATGTGTTCAATCGGATTCAGATCTGGGGAACGGGCGGGCCAGTCCATAGCTTCAATGCCTTCATCTTGGGAACTACTGACACACTCCAGCCACATGACGTCTGGCATTGTCCTGCATTAGGAGGAACCCAGGGCCAACTGCACCAGCATATGGGCTCACAAGGGATCTGAGGATCTCATCTTGGTACCTAATGGCAGTCAGGCTACCTCTGGCGAGCACATGGAGGGCTGTGCGGCCCTCCAAAGAAAAGCCACCCCACACCATTACTGATCCATTGCCGAAGCAGTGATGCTGAAGGATGTTGCAGGGAGCAGATCACTCTCCACGGCGTCTCCACTCTGTCACGTGCTCAGTGTGAACCTGCTTTCATCTGTGAAGAGCACAGGGCGCCAGTGGCGAATTTGCAAATCCTGGTGTTCTGTGGCAAATGCCAAGTGTCCTGCACAGTGTTGGGCTGTGAGTACAACCCCCATCTGTGGAAGTCGGGCTCTCAGACCATCCTAATGGAGTTGGTTTCCAACTGTTTGTGCAGACACATGCACATTTGTGGCCTGCTAGAGGTCATTTTGCAGGGCTCTGGCAGTGCTCCTGTTCCTCCTTGCACAAAGACAGGTAGCGGTCCTGCTGCTGGGTTGTTGCCCTCCTATGGCCCCCTCCACGTCTTCTCGGGTACTGGCCTGTCTCCTGGTAGCGCCTCCAGCCTCTGGACACTACGCTGATAGCAAACCTTGCCACTGCTCGCATTGATGTGCCATCCTGGATGAGCTTCAGCACTACCTGAGCCACTTGTGTGGGTTGTAGAGTCCATCTCATGCTATCATGAGTGTGAAAACACAACCAACATCCAAAAGTGACCAAAACAGCCAGAAAGCATTGGTACTGAGATGTGGTCTGTAGTCCCCACCTGCAGAACCATTCCTTTATTGAGGAGGTCTTGATAATTGCCAATAATTTCCATCTGTTGTTTATTCCATTTGCACAACAGCATGTGAAATTGAGCGTCAAATAGTGTTGCTTCCTAAGTGGACAGTCTGATTTCACAGAAGTTTGATTAACTTGGAGTTATATTCTGTTGTTTAAGTGTTCCCTTTATTTTTTTGAGCAGTGTATCTTGTGATACTAATTTGTTATTTATTTGTTAGGAGCATTAAAGGGGTTGTCCAGGTTTGTGATGAGGCTGGAGACATTCTATGTGACTGCAGACTTCTGAACTCTCTGTTATGAACTGGTGGTTTAGGAGCAACATGGGATGTGCTCTGGAGGAGGTGTGTTGTGAATTTGCTTTTTGCTCCCTCTAGTGGTTACTAGTTTTTTTACTCTGGTTTTTCTGTCATTCCTTTTATCCGCACCTGGGTCGTTAGTTAGGGGTGTTGCTATATAAGCTCCCTGGACCTTCAGTTCAATGCCTGGCAACGTAGTTATCAGAGCTAGTCTGCTGTGCTCTTGTCTACTGATCCTGGTTCCAGTTATATCAGCTAAGTCTGCCTTTTGCTTTTTGCTATTTGTTTTGGTTTTGCATTTTTGTCCAGCTTGTTCCTAATCTATATCCTGACCTTTGCTGGAAGCTCTAGGGGGGCTGGTGTTCTCCCCCCGGACCGTTAGACGGTTCGGGGGTTCTTGAATTTCCAGTGTGGATTTTGATAGGGTTTTTGTTGACCATATAAGTTACCTTTCTTTATTCTGCTATCAGAAAGCGGGCCTCTCTGTGCTAAACCTGATTCATTTCTGTGTTTGTCATTTCCTCTTACCTCACCGTCATTATTTGTGGGGGGCTTCTATCCAGCTTTGGGGTCCCCTTCTCTGGAGGCAAGAAAGGTCTTTGTTTTCCTCTACTAGGGGTAGCTAGATTCTCCGGCTGGCGCGTGTCATCTAGAATCAACGTAGGAATGATCCCCGGCTACTTCTAGTGTTGGCGTTAGGAGTAGATATATGGTCAACCCAGTTACCACTGCCCTATGAGCTGGTTTTTTGTATTCTGCAGACTTCCACATTCCTCTGAGACCCTCGCCATTGGGGTCATAACAGTTTGCCAGGCCAGTATTAAATGTTTAATGCATTGCAGAAGAGGGATTATAAGAAAGAAGATTCTGAGGTTTTTTTTTTTTTTTTTTTTCTTCTTCCCCTTTACCTCAGAGTGGCTATGCTTGCTGCAGACATGAATGTCCAGACCTTGATTACAAGTGTGGACCAGCTGGCTACTCGTGTGCAGGGCATACAAGACTATGTTATCAGAAATCCTAGGTCAGAACCTAAAATACCGATTCCTGAACTGTTTTCCGGAGACAGGTTTAAGTTTAGGAATTTCGTGAATAATTGTAAATTGTTTTTGTCCCTGAGACCCTGTTCATCTGGAGATTCTGCTCAGCAAGTAAAAATTGTTATTTCGTTCTTACGGGGCGACCCTCAGGATTGGGCTTTTTCGCTGGCGCCAGGAGATCCGGCATTGGCTGATCTTGATGCGTTTTTTCTGGCGCTCGGTTTACTTTATGAGGAACCCAATCTTGAGATTCAGGCAGAAAAGGCCTTGCTGGCTATGTCTCAGGGGCAGGACGAGGCTGAAGTGTATTGCCAAAAATTTCGGAAATGGTCCGTGCTGACACATTGGAACGAGTGTGCACTGGCCGCTAATTTTAGAAATGGCCTTTCTGAAGCCATTAAGAATGTTATGGTGGGTTTTCCCATTCCCACAGGTCTGAATGATACTATGGCACTGGCTATTCAAATTGACCGGCGGTTGCGGGAGCGCAAAACCGCAAATTCCCTCATGGTGTTGTCTGAACAGACACCTAATTCGGTGCAATGTGATAGAAAAACCGCAAATTCCCTCATGGTGCTGTCTGAACAGACACCTGATTTAATGCAATGTGATAGAATCCTGACTAGAAATGAGCGGAAAATTCATAGACGCCGGAATGGCTTGTGCTACTACTGTGGTGATTCTACACATGTTATCTCAGCATGCTCTAAACGTATAGCTAAGGTTGTTAGTCCTGTCACCGTTGGTAATTTGCAACCTAAATTTATTCTGTCTGTAACTTTGATTTGCTCACTGTCATCTTATCCTGTCATGGCGTTTGTAGATTCAGGTGCTGCCCTGAGTCTCATGGATCTCTCATTTGCTAAGCGCTGTGGTTTTACTCTTGAACCATTAGAAAATCCTATTCCTCTTAGGGGTATTGATGCTACACCATTGGCAGCAAATAAACCGCAGTATTGGACACAGGTTACCATGTGCATGACTCCTGAACACCGCGAGGTTATACGTTTCCTGGTTTTACATAAAATGCATGATTTGGTTGTTTTAGGGCTGCCATGGTTACAGACCCATAATCCAGTCCTGGACTGGAAGGCTATGTCAGTCTCAAGTTGGGGCTGTCGTGGTATTCATGGGGATTCCCTGCCTGTGTCTATTGCTTCTTCTACGCCTTCGGAAGTTCCGGAGTATTTGTCTGATTATCAGGATGTCTTCAGTGAGTCTGAGTCCAGTGCACTGCCTCCTCATAGGGACTGTGACTGTGCTATAGATTTGATCCCAGGCAGTAAGTTTCCTAAGGGAACTGTTTAATCTGTCGGTACCTGAACATACCGCTATGCGTTCATATATCAAGGAGTCTCTGGAGAAAGGACATATTCGTCCGTCTTCTTCCCCTCTTGGTGCGGGATTCTTTTTTGTGGCAAAAAAGGACGGATCTTTGAGACCTTGTATTGATTATCGGCTTTTAAATAAGATCACTGTCAAATTTCAGTATCCTTTACCGCTGTTGTCTGACTTGTTTGCCCGGATTAAGGGTGCCAAGTGGTTCACCAAGATAGACCTTCGTGGTGCGTACAACCTTGTGCGCATTAAGCAAGGTGATGAATGGAAAACCGCATTCAATACGCCCGAAGGTCATTTTGAGTACTTGGTGATGCCTTTTGGGCTCTCCAATGCGCCTTCAGTTTTTCAGTCCTTTATGCATGACATTTTCCGGAAGTATCTGGATAAATTTTTGATTGTTTATCTGGATGATATTTTGTTTTTTTCTGATAATTGGGATTCGCATGTGGAGCAGGTCAGGTTGGTCTTTAAAATTTTGCGTGAAAATTCTTTGTTTGTCAAGGGCTCAAAGTGTCTCTTTGGTGTACAGAAGGTTCCCTTTTTGGGGTTCATTTTTTCCCCTTCTGCTGTGGAGATGGACCCAGTCAAGGTCCGAGCTATTCTTGATTGGACTCAGCCCTCGTCAGTTAAGAGTCTTCAGAAGTTCTTGGGCTTCGCTAACTTCTACCGTCGTTTTATTGCTAATTTTTCTAGCATTGTGAAACCTTTGACGGATATGACCAAGAAGGGCTCCGATGTAGCTAACTGGGCTCCTGCTGCCGTGGAGGCTTTCCAGGAGTTGAAACGCCGGTTTACTTCGGCGCCTGTTTTGTGCCAGCCTGACGTCTCACTTCCCTTTCAGGTTGAGGTGGATGCTTCGGAGATTGGGGCAGGGGCCGTTTTGTCGCAGAGAGGCCCTGGTTGCTCTGTTATGAAACCTTGTGCCTTTTTCTCTAGGAAGTTTTCGCCTGCTGAGCGAAATTATGATGTGGGCAATCGGGAGTTGTTGGCCATGAAATGGGCATTTGAGGAGTGGCGTCATTGGCTTGAGGGTGCTAAGCATCGTGTGGTGGTCTTGACTGATCACAAAAATCTGATGTATCTCGAGTCTGCTAAACGCCTTAATCCGAGACAGGCCCGCTGGTCATTGTTTTTCTCCCGCTTTGATTTTGTTGTCTCGTATTTACCAGGTTCAAAGAATGTGAAGGCCGATGCTCTTTCTAGGAGCTTTGTGCCTGATGCTCCTGGAGTCGCTGATCCTGTTGGTATTCTTAAAGATGGAGTTATCTTGTCAGCTATTTCTCCGGATCTGCGACGTGTGTTGCAGAGATTTCAGGCTGATAGGCCTGAGTCTTGTCCACCTGACAGACTGTTTGTCCCGGATAAGTGGACCAGCAGAGTCATTTCCGAGGTTCATTCCTCGGTGTTGGCAGGTCACCCGGGAATTTTTGGCACCAGAGATCTGGTGGCCAGGTCCTTTTGGTGGCCTTCCTTGTCAAGGGATGTGCGGTCATTTGTGCAGTCCTGTGGGACTTGTGCTCGAGCTAAGCCTTGCTGTTCTCGTGCCAGCGGTTTGCTCTTGCCCTTGCCTGTCCCGAAGAGACCTTGGACACATATCTCCATGGATTTCATTTCTGATCTTCCGCTATCTCAGGGCATGTCCGTTATCTGGGTGATATGTGATCGCTTCTCCAAGATGGTCCATTTGGTTCCTTTGCCTAAGCTGCCTTCCTCTTCCGATCTGGTTCCTGTGTTTTTCCAGAACGTGGTTCGTTTGCACGGCATCCCTGAGAATATTGTGTCAGACAGAGGATCCCAGTTCGTTTCCAGGTTCTGGCGATCCTTTTGTAGTAGGATGGGCATTGATTTGTCGTTTTCGTCTGCTTTCCATCCTCAGACTAATGGACAGACGGAGCGAACCAATCAGACTTTGGAGGCTTATTTGAGGTGTTTTGTCTCTGCTGATCAGGACGATTGGGTGACATTCTTGCCGTTGGCTGAGTTTGCCCTTAATAATCGGGCTAGTTCCGCCACCTTGGTTTCGCCTTTTTTCTGCAACTCTGGTTTCCATCCTCGCTTTTCTTCGGGTCATGTGGAGCCTTCTGACTGTCCTGGGGTGGATTCTGTGGTGGATAGGTTGCAGCAGATCTGGAATCATGTGGTGGACAACTTGAAGTTGTCACAGGAGAAGGCTCAGCGCTTTGCCAACCGCCGCCGCGGTGTGGGTCCCCGACTACGCGTTGGGGATTTGGTATGGCTTTCTTCCCGCTTTGTTCCTATGAAGGTCTCCTCTCCCAAATTTAAACCTCGTTTTATTGGGCCTTACAAGATATTGGAAATCCTTAATCCTGTATCTTTTCGTCTGGATCTTCCTGTGTCATTTGCTATTCACAATGTATTTCATAGGTCCTTGTTGCGGCGGTACATTGTGCCTGTAGTTCCTTCTGCTGAGCCTCCTGCTCCGGTGTTGGTTGAGGGCGAGTTGGAGTACGTGGTGGAGAAGATCTTGGATTCTCGCCTCTCCAGGCGGAGGCTTCAGTACCTGGTCAAGTGGAAGGGCTATGGTCAGGAGGATAATTCCTGGGTGGTCGCCTCTGATGTTCATGCGGCCGATTTAGTTCGTGCCTTTCATGCCGCTCATCCTGATCGCCCTGGTGGTCGTGGTGAGGGTTCGGTGACCCCTCACTAAGGGGGGGGTACTGTTGTGAATTTGCTTTTTGCTCCCTCTAGTGGTTACTAGTTTTTTGACTCTGGTTTTTCTGTCATTCCTTTTATCCGCACCTGGGTCGTTAGTTAGGGGTGTTGCTATATAAGCTCCCTGGACCTTCAGTTCAATGCCTGGCAACGTAGTTATCAGAGCTAGTCTGCTGTGCTCTTGTCTACTGATCCTGGTTCCAGTTATATCAGCTAAGTCTGCCTTTTGCTTTTTGCTATTTGTTTTGGTTTTGCATTTTTGTCCAGCTTGTTCCTAATCTATATCCTGACCTTTGCTGGAAGCTCTAGGGGGGCTGTTGTTCTCCCCCCGGACCGTTAGACGGTTCGGGGGTTCTTGAATTTCCAGTGTGGATTTTGATAGGGTTTTTGTTGACCATATAAGTTACCTTTCTTTATTCTGCTATCAGAAAGCGGGCCTCTCTGTGCTAAACCTGATTCATTTCTGTGTTTGTCATTTCCTCTTACCTCACCGTCATTATTTGTGGGGGGCTTCTATCCAGCTTTGGGGTCCCCTTCTCTGGAGGCAAGAAAGGTCTTTGTTTTCCTCTACTAGGGGTAGCTAGATTCTCCGGCTGGCGCGTGTCATCTAGAATCAACGTAGGAATGATCCCCGGCTACTTCTAGTGTTGGCGTTAGGAGTAGATATATGGTCAACCCAGTTACCACTGCCCTATGAGCTGGTTTTTTGTATTCTGCAGACTTCCACGTTCCTCTGAGACCCTCGCCATTGGGGTCATAACAGAGGTGGTACCTTTACTGACCGCAGACCCTGAACTCAACACAACACTAGAAGTAGCCGTGGAATGTTCCTGTCACTCCCTAGACATCTCGTCACAGCCGGAGAACTAAATACCCCTAAAGATAGAATCAGGAAAGCTATCTTGCCTCAGAGAAAATCCCCAAAAGATAGGCAGCCCCCTACAAATATTGACTGTGAGTGAAGAGGGAAATGACATACACAGAATGAAACCAGGATATAGCAAGGAGGCCAATCTAGCTAGATAGATAGGACAGGATAGAGTACTGTGCGGTCAGTATAAAAATACTAGAAAAATCCACCACAGAGTTTACAAAAATCTCCACCACCTGACTAAAGGTGTGGAGGATAAATCTGCTTCTCCAGAGCTTCCAGCTTAACTGAATAAATCCATACTGACAAGCTGGACTAGAAAAAACAGAATGTACAGAACTATTAAGTCCACAACATATGGACTACCAAGGACCAAGCCAGGACTTATCTTTGATGATCTGGTCAGAATAGCAAAGAAATCCAAGCAGAGATGTGACTCCAACCAGGAACATTGACAACTGGCACTAACAGAAGGATAGAGCCAGGCTAAATAGCCGAGCCCAAAAAGACAATCAGTGGAAGCAGCTGCAGACTGCTAAATCCAAGGAGCAGCTGTACCACTTATAACCACCGGAGGGAGCCCAAGAACAGAATTCATAATAGTGCCACTTACAGCCACCGGAGGGAGCCAAGAGCGGAATTCACAACAGTACCCCCCCTTGAGGAGGGGTCACCGAACCCACACCAGAGCCCCCAGGCCGATCAGGATGAGCCAAATGAAAGGCACGAACCAAATCGGCAGCATGAACATCGGAGGCAACAACCCAAGAATTATCCTCCTGGCCATAACCCTTCCACTTGACAAGATACTGAAGCCTCCGCCTTGAAAAACGAGAATCCAAAATTTTCTCAACCACATATTCCAACTCCCCCTCAACCAACACCGGGGCAGGAGGATCAACAGAGGGAACAACAGGCATCACATATCTCCGCAACAAAGATCTATGGAAAACATTATGGATGGCAAAAGAGGCTGGAAGGGCCAAACGAAAAGACACCGGATTGATAATCTCAGAAATCTTATAAGGACCAATAAATCGAGACTTAAACTTAGGGGAAGAAACCTTCATAGGAACATGACGAGAAGATAACCAGACTAAATCCCCAACCCGAAGCCGGGGACCAACACACCGACGGCGGTTAGCAAAACGTTGAGCCTTTTCCTGAGACAACGTCAAATTGTCCACTACATGAGTCCAAATCTGCTGTAATCTGTCCACCACAGAATCCACACCAGGACAATCAGAAGGCTCAACCTGCGCTGAAGAAAAACGAGGATGAAAACCAAAATTACAAAAGAAAGGCGAAACCAAAGTAGCCGAACTAGCCCCATTATTAAGGGCAAACTCGGCCAATGGCAAAAAGGCCACCCAATCATCCTGATCAGCAGACACAAAGCATCTCAAATAGGTTTCCAAGGTCTGATTAGTTCGCTCAGTTTGGCCATTTGTCTGAGGATGAAATGCCGAAGAAAAAGACAAATCAATGCCCATCCTAGCACAAAAGGACCGCCAAAACCTAGAAACAAACTGGGAACCTCTGTCAGACACAATATTCTCCGGAATGCCATGCAAACGAACCACATGCTGAAAAAACAACGGAACCAAATCAGAGGAAGAAGGCAATTTAGGCAAAGGTACCAAATGGACGATCTTAGAAAACCGATCACAAACCACCCAGATAACAGACATCTTCTGGGAAACAGGAAGATCCAAAATAAAATCCATTGAAATATGCGTCCAAGGCCTCTCCGGGACCGGCAAAGGCAAAAGCAACCCACTAGCACGGGAACAACAAGGCTTGGCCCGCGCAGAAGTCCCACAGGACTGCACAAAAGAACGCACATCCCACGACAAGGATGGCCACCAAAAGGACCTAGCAACCAAATCTCTGGTACCAAAAATCCCAGGATGACCAGCCAACACCGAACAATGAACCTCAGAAATTACCTTACTAGTCCATCTATCAGGAACAAACAGTTTCCCCACTGGACAGCGGTCAGGTTTATCAGCCTTAAATTCCTGAAGCACCCGCTGTAAATCAGGGGAGATGGCAGAAAGAATCACTCCCTCCTTGAGAATGCCAACCGGCTCAAGGACTCCCGGAGAATCAGGCAAAAAACTCCTAGAGAGGGCATCAGCCTTAACATTCTTAGATCCCGGAAGATATGAGACAACAAAATCAAAACGGGAGAAAAACAGGGACCATCGAGCCTGTCTAGGATTCAACCGCTTGGCAGACTCGAGGTAAATCAGATTCTTATGATCGGTCAAGACCACAACACGGTGCTTGGCTCCCTCAAACTAATGTCGCCACTCCTCAAATGCCCACTTCATAGCCAACAACTCCCGATTGCCGACATCATAATTGCGCTCCGCAGGCGAAAACTTTCTGGAAAAGAAGGCACACGGTTTCATCAAAGAACCATCAGAATTCCTCTGAGACAAAACGGCCCCTGCCCCAATCTCAGAAGCGTCAACCTCAACCTGAAAAGGGAGAGAAACATCCGGCTGACGCAACACAGGGGCAGAAGTAAATCGGCGTTTAAGCTCCTGAAAGGCGTCAACCGCCGCAGAGGACCAATTCGTCACATCAGCGCCTTTCTTCGTCAAATCGGTCAGGGGCTTAACCACACTAGAGAAGTTGGCAATGAAACGGCGATAAAAATTAGCAAAGCCCAAAAAATTCTGAAGGCTCTTCACAGATGTGGGTTGAATCCAATCGTGAATGGCCTGGACCTTAACAGGATCCATTTCTATAGACGAGGGAGAAAAAATGAACCCCAAAAAAGAAACCTGAACTCCAAATAGGCACTTAGACCCCTTCACAAATAAAGCATTATCACGAAGGATCTGAAACACCATCCTGACCTGCTTCACATGAGACTCCCAATCATCGGAAAAAATCAAAATATCCAAATATACAATCATCAATTTATCAAGATAATTGCGAAAAATATCATGCATGAAGGACTGAAATACAGATGGAGCATTAGAAAGCCCGAACAGCATTACAAGGTATTCAAAATGGCCTTCGGGCGTATTAAATGCAGTTTTCCATAGACATCAATCGAACGTCACTATGAACCCCTTGGCAACCCCAACTAGTCACAGACATAGATTTCCAATCGAGCACAGGATTATGTACCTGTAACCATGGAAAACCCAGTACAACAACATCATGCAAATAAAGTCTGAAAAAAGTAGAACGGCACTAGAGCTATGCAAAATCCTATCAATCGGACTGAAGGTAGGCAGCTGGTGATCGGGTGTCACGATTGCTGGGGGTTGTATGGTGCTCAGCATAGAAATATACAACGAATATCCAAGTTCATAAAGAAAAGAATATGCGGCACTCACCCCAAAGTACCAGTGAAGATCGTGGACTTTATTGGAGAAATGCAATGAAATACATCCATCAGGACATCAGAAAAGCAGGCGAACAGGAGGGTGCGGTGTTGGAGTGTGGACGACGGCCGTTTCGCACATAAATGTGCTTCAACGGGTCCAAAGCCTGCCGCTTCCAGACCCTGACACAGGGTTAACAAAGTTTTTTCTGCGTGATCCACTGAATTAGGTTCGTCATACAATAATCCTAGCGCTTGAAAAAATGCATCTACATTAATCAATGCCGGATTCCCTGATTCAAGGGAAAATGCCCAGTCCTGAGGATCGCCACGCAGCAGAGAGATGACAATTTTAACCTGCTGAATGGGATCACCAGAGGAACGGGGTTTCAAAGCAAAAAACAATTTGCAGTTATTTTTAAAGTTCAAAAACTTAGATCTGTCCCCAAAAAACAGGTCTGGCTGTTGTGAATTTACCTTTTGGCTCCCTCTAGTGGCTACTAGTGATTTGACTCTGGGTATGTCATTCATCCCTTGTATGCTCACCTGGGTCGTTAGGTCAGGGGTGTTGCTATATAAGCTCCCTGGACCTTCAGTTCAATGCCTGGCAACGTTGATATCAGAGCTAATCTGTAGTGCTCTTGTCTACTGATCCTGGTTCCTGCTTGATTAAGCTAAGTCTGCTTTCTTGCTTTTTGCTATTTGTTTTTGTTTGCATTTTTGTCCAGCTTGTATATAATCTGTTTCCTGACCTTGCTGGAAGCTCTAGGGTGGCTGGTGTTCTCCCCCCGGGCCGTTTGACGGTTCGGGGGTTCTTGAATCTCCAGCGTGGATTTTGATAGGGTTTTTGTTGACCATATAAGTTATCTTACTACATTCTGCTATTAGTAAGTGGGCCTCTCTTTGCTAAAATCTAGTTCATCTCTGTGTTTGTCATTTCCTCTTACCTCACCGTTATTATTTGTGGGGGGCTACTATCCTACTTTTGGGGTCTATTCTCTGGAGGCAAGAGAGGTCTTTGTTTTCCTCTTCTAGGGGTAGTTAGTCCTCCGGCTGGCGCGAGACATCTAGCGACCAACGTAGGCATGTTCCCCGGCTACTGCTAGTGTTGGCGTTAGGAATAGATATATGGTCAACCCAGTTACCACTGCCCTATAAGCTGGATTTTTGTACGTCGCAGACTTACTTGTTTCTCTGAGACCCTCGCCATTGGGGTCATAACAGTTTGCCAGGCCAGTATTAAATGTTAAATGCATTGCAGAAGCGGGATTATAAGAAAGAAAGTTCTGAGTTTTTTTTTCTCTCTCTCATTTTTTTTTCTTTTCCCCTTTACCTCTGAGTGGCTTGTGTTTGCTGCAGACATGAATGTCCAGACCTTGATTACAAGTGTGGACCAGCTTGCTGCTCGTGTGCAGGGCATACAAGATTATGTTGTCAGAAGTCCTATGTCAGAACCTAAGATACCGATTCCTGAACCATTTTCCGGAGACCGATTTAAATTTAGAAATTTCAGGAATAATTGTAAATTGTTTTTGTCCCTGAAACCCTGTTCATCTGGAGACTCCGCTCAGCAAGTAAAAATTGTTATTTCTTTTTTACGGGGCGACCCTCAGGATTGGGCCTTCTCGCTGGCGCCAGGAGATCCGGCATTGGCTGACATTGATGCATTTTTTCTGGCGCTCGGTTTGCTTTATGAGGAACCCAATCTTGAGATTCAGGCAGAAAAGGCCTTGCTGGCTATGTCTCAGGGCCAGGACGAGGCTGAAGTGTATTGCCAAAAATTTCGGAAATGGTCCGTGCTGACCCAGTGGAACGAGTGTGCATTGGCTGCTAATTTTAGAAATGGCCTTTCTGAAGCCATTAAGAATGTGATGGTGGGTTTTCCCATTCCCACAGGTCTGAATGATTCTATGGCCCTGGCTATTCAAATCGACCGGCGGTTGCGGGAGCGCAAAACCGCTAATTCCCTCATGGTGTTGTCTGAACAGACACCTGATTTAATGCAATGTGATAGAATCCTGACTAGAAATGAGCGGAAAATTCATAGACGCCAGAATGGCTTGTGTTACTACTGTGGTGATTCTACACATGTTATCTCAGCATGCTCTAAACGTCTTACTAAGGTTGTTAGTCCGGTCGCCATTGGTAATTTGCAACCTAAATTTATTCTATCTGTAACTTTGATTTGCTCACTGTCATCGTATCCTGTCATGGCGTTTGTGGACTCGGGTGCTGCTCTGAGCCTTATGGATCTGTCATTTGCCAAGCGCTGCGGATTTGTTCTTGAGCCATTGGAAAATCCTATCCCTCTTAGGGGTATTGATTCTACGCCATTGGCAAAAAATAAACCGCAGTTTTGGACACAGGTTACCATGTGCATGACTCCCGAACATCGGGAGGTAATACGTTTTCTTGTTCTGCATAAAATGCATGATTTGGTTGTTTTGGGTTTGCCATGGTTACAGACCCATAATCCAGTCTTGGACTGGAAGGCTATGTCAGTGTCAAGTTGGGGCTGCCATGGAATTCATGGAGATTCCCTGCCCTTGTCTATTGCTTCTTCTACGCCTTCGGAAGTTCCGGCGTATTTGTCTGATTATCAGGATGTCTTCAGCGAGTCTAAGTCCAGTGCACTGCCTCCTCATAGGGAATGTGACTGTGCAATAGATTTGATTTCTGGCAGTAAGTTTCCTAAGGGGAGACTGTTTAATCTGTCGGTACCTGAACGTACCGCGATGCGTTCATATATCAAGGAGTCTCTTGAGAAGGGGCATATCCGTCCTTCTTCTTCCCCTCTTGGTGCGGGATTCTTTTTTGTGGCCAAAAAGGACGGATCTTTGAGGCCTTGTATTGACTATCGGCTTTTAAATAAGATCACTGTCAAATTTCAGTATCCTTTGCCGCTGTTGTCAGATTTGTTTGCCCGGATTAAAGGTGCCAAGTGGTTCACCAAGATAGACCTTCGTGGTGCGTACAACCTTGTGCGCATTAGGCAGGGCGATGAATGGAAAACCGCATTCAATACGCCCGAAGGTCATTTTGAGTACTTGGTGATGCCATTCGGTCTCTCTAATGCACCTTCAGTTTTTCAGTCCTTCATGCATGACATTTTCCGGAAGTATCTGGATAAATTTTTGATTGTTTATCTGGATGATATTCTGTTTTTTTCTGATGATTGGGACTCGCATGTGGAGCAGGTCAGGATGGTTTTTGAGATTCTGCGTGAAAATTCTTTGTTTGTAAAAGGCTCAAAGTGTCTCTTTGGTGTACAGAAGGTTCCCTTTTTGGGGTTCATTTTTTCCCCTTCTGCTGTGGAGATGGATCCAGTCAAGGTCCGAGCTATTCATGATTGGACTCAACCCTCGTCAGTTAAGAGTCTTCAGAAGTTCTTGGGTTTTGCTAACTTCTACCGTCGTTTTATCGCAAATTTCTCTAGCGTTGTTAAACCGCTGACGGATATGACCAAGAAAGGCTCTGATGTAGCTAACTGGGCTCCTGCTGCCGTGGAGGCTTTCCAGGAGTTAAAACGCCGGTTTACTTCGGCGCCTGTTTTGTGCCAGCCGGACATCTCACTTCCTTTTCAGGTTGAGGTGGATGCTTCGGAGATTGGGGCAGGGGCCGTTTTGTCACAGAGAGGCCCTGGTTGCTCTACTATGAGACCTTGTGCCTTTTTCTCTAGGAAGTTTTCGCCGGCAGAGCGAAATTATGATGTGGGCAATCGGGAGTTGTTGGCCATGAAGTGGGCATTTGAGGAGTGGCGTCATTGGCTCGAGGGTGCTAAGCATCGTGTGGTGGTTTTGACTGATCACAAAAATCTGATGTATCTCGAGTCTGCTAAACGCCTGAATCCTAGACAGGCCCGCTGGTCATTGTTTTTCTCCCGTTTTGACTTTGTGGTCTCGTATTTACCAGGGTCTAAGAATGTGAAGGCCGACGCTCTGTCTAGGAGCTTTGTGCCTGATGCTCCTGGAGTCGCTGAACCTGTGGGTATTCTTAAGGAAGGAGTTATCGTGTCTGCTATTTCTCCAGATCTGCAACGTGTGTTGCAGAGATTTCAGGCTGGTAGGCCTGACTCTTGTCCACCTGACAGATTGTTTGTGCCTGCTAGATGGACCAGCAGAGTCATTTCCGAGGTTCATTCCTTGGTGTTGGCAGGGCACCCGGGAATTTTTGGCACCAGAGATCTGGTGGCCAGGTCCTTTTGGTGGCCTTCCTTGTCAAGGGATGTGCGGTCATTTGTACAGTCCTGTGGTACTTGTGCTCGAGCTAAGCCTTGCTGCTCTCGTGCCAGCGGGTTGCTCTTGACCTTGCCTGTCCCGAAGAGACCTTGGACACACATCTCTATGGATTTCATTTCTGATCTTCCGGTGTCTCAGGGCATGTCTGTCATCTGGGTGATATGTGATCGTTTCTCCAAGATGGTCCATTTGGTTCCTTTGCCTAAGCTGCCCTCTTCTTCTGATCTGGTTCCTGTGTTCTTCCAGAACGTGGTTCGTTTGCACGGCATTCCTGAGAATATTGTGTCGGACAGAGGATCCCAGTTTGTTTCCAGGTTCTGGTGATCCTTTTGTGGTAGGATGGGCATTGAGTTGTCGTTTTCATCCGCTTTCCATCCCCAGACTAACGGACAAACGGAGCGAACTAATCAGACTCTGGAGACTTATTTGAGGTGTTTTGTCTCTTCTGATCAGGATGATTGGGTGACCTTCTTGCCGTTGGCTGAATTTGCCCTTAATAATCGGGCTAGTTCCGCCACCTTGGTTTCGCCATTTTTCTGCAACTCTGGTTTCCATCCTCGTTTTTCCTCGGGACATGTGGAGCCTTCTGACTGTCCTGGGGTGGATTCCGTGGTGGATAGGTTGCAGCGGATCTGTAGGCATGTGGTGGACAACTTGAAGTTGTCACAGGAGAAGGCTCAGCGTTTTGCCAACCGCCGCCGCGGTGTGGGTCCCCGACTTCGCGTTGGGGATTTGGTATGGCTGTCTTCTCGATTTGTTCCTATGAAGGTCTCCTCTCCCAAATTTAAGCCTCGCTTCATTGGTCCTTACAAGATATTGGAAATCATTAATCCTGTATCCTTTCGCCTGGATCTTCCAGTGTCGTTTGCCATCCACAATGTATTTCATAGGTCCTTGTTGCGGCGGTACGTTGTGCCTGTGGTTCCTTCTGCTGAGCCTCCTGCTCCGGTGTTGGTTGAGGGCGAGTTGGAGTACGTGGTGGAGAAGATATTAGATTCTCGTCTCTCCAGGCGGAGGCTTCAGTACCTGGTCAAGTGGAAGGGCTATGGTCAGGAGGATAATTCCTGGGTGGTCGCCTCTGATGTGCATGCGGCCGATTTAGTTCGTGCCTTTCACGCCGCTCATCCTGATCGCCCTGGTGGTCTTGGTGAGGGTTCGGTGACCCCTCACTAAGGGGGGGGGTATTGTTGTGAATTTACCTTTTGGCTCCCTCTAGTGGCTACTAGTGATTTGACTCTGGGTATGTCATTCATCCCTTGTATGCTCACCTGGGTCGTTAGGTCAGGGGTGTTGCTATATAAGCTCCCTGGACCTTCAGTTCAATGCCTGGCAACGTTGATATCAGAGCTAATCTGTAGTGCTCTTGTCTACTGATCCTGGTTCCTGCTTGATTAAGCTAAGTCTGCTTTCTTGCTTTTTGCTATTTGTTTTTGTTTGCATTTTTGTCCAGCTTGTATATAATCTGTTTCCTGACCTTGCTGGAAGCTCTAGGGTGGCTGGTGTTCTCCCCCCGGGCCGTTAGACGGTTCGGGGGTTCTTGAATCTCCAGCGTGGATTTTGATAGGGTTTTTGTTGACCATATAAGTTATCTTACTACATTCTGCTATTAGTAAGTGGGCCTCTCTTTGCTAAAATCTAGTTCATCTCTGTGTTTGTCATTTCCTCTTACCTCACCGTTATTATTTGTGGGGGGCTACTATCCTACTTTTGGGGTCTATTCTCTGGAGGCAAGAGAGGTCTTTGTTTTCCTCTTCTAGGGGTAGTTAGTCCTCCGGCTGGCGCGAGACATCTAGCAACCAACGTAGGCATGTTCCCCGGCTACTGCTAGTGTTGGCGTTAGGAATAGATATATGGTCAACCCAGTTACCACTGCCCTATGAGCTGGATTTTTGTACGTCGCAGACTTACTTGTTTCTCTGAGACCCTCGCCATTGGGGTCATAACATCTGGCGTTGGAATTCTAGGCTCTAAAGCCAGAGTCTGAGCGACATAATCTTGAATACTCTGTACTCTTGCAGCAAGTTGATCCACACGAGAAAACAAACCCTGAACATCCATGCCAACGCCAAGATCCTGAACCACCCTGAGATTAAGAGGAAAAAAAAGACATAACAAACTGCAAAAGAATTAAAAATAGCTCAGAACTCTTTTTTTTTCCTTCTTTGGAGATGCATTTAACTCATTGTGGGCCAGTTGTACTGTTATGAACTGGTGGTTTAGGAGTTGCTCTGGAGGAGGTGGTACCTTTACTGACCGCAGACCCTGAACTCAACACAACACTAGAAGTAGCCGTGGAATGTTCCTGTCACTCCCTAGACATCTCGTCACAGCTGGAGAACTAAATACCCCTAAAGATAGAATCAGGAAAGCTATCTTGCCTCAGAGAAAATCCCCAAAAGATAGGCAGCCCCCCACAAATATTGACTGTGAGTGAAGAGGGAAATGACATACACAGAATGAAACCAGGATATAGCAAGGAGGCCAATCTAGCTAGATAGATAGGACAGGATAGAGTACTGTGTGGTCAGTATAAAAATACTAGAAAAATCCACCACAGAGTTTACAAAAATCACCACCTGACTAAAGGTGTGGAGGATAAATCTGCTTCTCCAGAGCTTCCAGCTTAACTGAATACAGTCATATGAAAAAGTTTGGCCACCCCTATTAATCTTAAGCTTAATGTTTTATAAAAATTGTTTTTTTTGCAACAGCTATTTCAGTTTCATATATCTAATAACTGTTGGACACAGTAATGTTTCTGCCTTGAAATGAGGTTTATTGTACTAACAGAAAATGTGCAATCTGCATTCAAACAAAAGTTGACAGGTGCATAAGTATGGGCACCCTTATTTCTTGTTTTAAATACTCCTACCTAATTTTTACTGACTTACTAAAGCACTTTTTTTGGTTTTGTAACCTCATTGAGCTTTGAACTTCATAGCTAGGTGTATGCAATCATGAGAAAAGCTACTTAAAGTGGCCACTTGCAAGTTGTTCTCCTGTTTGAATCTCCTCTGAAGAGTGGCATTATGGGCTCCTTAAAACAACTGTCAAATGATCTGAAAACAAAGATTATTCAACATAGTTGTTCAGGGGAAGGATACAAAAAGCTGTCTCAGAGATTTAACCTGTCAATTTCCACTGTGAGGACCATAGTAAGGAAATGGAAGAACACAGGTACAGTTCTTGTTAAGGCCAGAAGTGGCAGGCCAAGAAAAACATCAGAAAGGCAGAGAAGAAGAATGGTGAGATCAGTCAAGGACAATCCTCAGACCATCTCCAGAGAGCTGCAGCATCAACTTGCTGCAGATGGTGTCACTGTGCATCGGTCAACTATACAACACACTGTGTTTTTTTGCCGCCATGCATAACGCCTTTTTGTATGACCAAACAACTCAGTCTTGGTTTCATGAGTCCACAGGACCTTCTTCCAAAAAGAAATTGGCTTCTCCAAATGTGCTTTTGCATACCTCAGCCGACTCTGTTTGTGGCGTGCTTGCAGAAACGGCTTCTTTCGCATCACTCTCCCATACAGCTTCTCCTTGTGCAAAGTGCGTTGTATAGTTGACCGATGCACAGTGACACCATCTGCAGCAAGTTGATGCTGCAGCTCTCTGGAGGTGGTCTGAGGATTGTCCTTGACTGATCTCACCATTCTTCTCTGCCTTTCTGATGTTTTTCTTGGTCTGCCACTTCTGGCCTTAACAAGAACTGTACCTGTGTTCTTCCATTTCCTTACTATGTTCCTCACAGTGGAAATTGACAGGTTAAACCTCTGAGACAGCTTTTTGCATCCTTCCCCTGAACAACTATGTTGAATAATCTTTGTTTTCAGATCATTTGACAGTTGTTTTGAGGAGCCCAGGATGCCACTCTTCAGAGGAGATTCAAACAGGAGAACAACTTGCAAGTGGCCACTTTAAGTAGCTTTTCTCATGATTGCATACACCTGGCTATGAAGTTCAAAGCTGAATGAGGTTACAAAACCAAAAAAAGTGCTTTAGTAGGTCAATAAAAAGTAGGTAGGAGTATTTAAATCAAGAAAATGATAAGGGTGCCCATACTTATGCACCTGTCAAATTTTGTTTGAATGCAGATTGCACATTTTCTGTTAGCACAATAAACCTCATTTCAAGGCAGAAACATTACTGTGTCCAACAGTTATTAGATATATGAAACTGAAATAGCTGTTGCAAAAAAACCAATTTTTATAAAACATTAAGCTTAAGATTAACAGGGGTGCCCAAACTTTTTCATATGACTGTAAATCCATGCTGACAAGCTGGACTAGAAAAAAACATAGAATGTACAGAACTATTAAGTCCACAACATATAGACTTCCAAGGACCAAGCCAGGACTTATCTTTGATGATCTGGTCAGAATAGCAAAGAAATCCAAGCAGAGATGTGACTCCAACCAGGAACATTGACAACTGGCACTAACAGAAGGATAGAGCCAGGCTAAGTAGCCGAGCCCAAAAAGACAATCAGTGGAAGCAGCTGCAGACTGCTAAATCCAAGGAGCAGCCGTACCACTTATAACCACCGGAGGGAGCCCAAGAACAGAATTCATAATAGTGCCACTTACAGCCACCGGAGGGAGCCCAATAGCGGAATTCACAACACTCTCGCAGCGCACTGCATACTGTCAGGATTCTTTCTTGCTGATGATTTGCACACATGCGGTCACGTGACAACTAAACATGTGGGGCCTCACTCAGTGAAAATGAATTGAGCGAGGACAGACACTTCTAGTCAGAATGTGGCCAGAAGAGTACAAATCACATACTTGTGCAAGGTAGAATCCTAAATGTGTGCTGTGCATGCGCTGTGAGAATTCAGAAGCTGGTAGCCCCCTTTAAAGACTATCGTCTCAAACCTGGATGAGCCCCTTAATTATAAAATGAAGCCCTGTAGCCAATCCTAACAGCTTGCAATATCCTCACTGTCAAGATTCATCTCTGCTTGCAGGTTCCAGCAGTCATTATATGGCTTCTTTAATCATATGTGGATTTCATACTTGCGGTCATGTGACAACGAGCTTCTCTTCTGGCTTCTCTCAGATTTTCACTGAGCAATGAGGAAATTAGAGAGAGGAGCTCGTCAGCACGTGACGAAGTGTGCAGATCACATTTGTGCAGGGTGGTAGGTGGGAGTGCCAGAAGACCTGAATACACCTCTGAATAGATCAACTAACGGTGCACAGAATTATCAGGCAAATAGCACCGCTGAGTGGATGCTACAATGGCCAGAGATCTGAAGCTGAGAGGAGAGCTGTACTAAGTAGCAAGGTCATTCTTTAGAAAACAGGGAGCACCTGCAAAAAGCTCAGCACCTCCCAGTCTCGGATTGGACAGCTGAGCTGTCTGTCAGCCTACCCTGCAGCCAATTGGATGACTGAGATGTCACTCATTGGGCTCATGACACACTGAGTTGAGGAGTCATCACTGCATTTTTTTAGACTTTCCTAGACTTTCCTATCATTTCGCTTATCAAAATATTTTTGCCAGGATCACATTCTTGTCCAGCCGCTAGACGGTTGCCTCTTCCCTGTGCCAGTCATTGCACTGGTTGTCCAGCCACTATAGGGTCCAATATAAACTTATCGCTCTCATCCACAAAGCTCTCCTTAGTTCTGTAGCGCCTTACATCTCCTCCCTCATCTCTATCATTGTACCCTGACTCTCTTCCACTAACCATCTAAATCTAAAATCCTTAATAATCGGAACTTCCCACCTCCATCTACAAGACTTCTCGTGTGCTTCACCAGTTCTATGGAATACACTACCCAGGACAATTCGATTGATTCCCAATACAAGTATTTTATGAGTAGCCTAAAATGTATTTCTCTAAACTGGCCTATCACCGCACCTCATTTATGTAACTATTCCGGTTTTAAGGCCCCGTCTCACACAGCGACGCTGCAGCGATACAGACAACGATGCTGATCGCTGCAGCGTCGCTGTGTGGTCGCTGTGTGGTCGCTGGGGAGCTGTCACACAGACAGCTCTCTCCAGCGACCAACGATCAGGGGAACGACTTCGGCATCGTTGAAACTGTCTTCAACGATGCCGAAGTCCCCCTGCAGCACCCGGGTAACCAGGGTAAACATCGGGTTACTAAGCTCAGGGCCGCGCTTAGTAACCCGATGTTTACCCTGGTTACCAGCGTAAATGTAAAAAAAACCAAACACTACATACCCACCATCTGTTGCCCGTCAGGTCCCTTGGCGTCTGCTTCCTGCTCTGACTGATCCGCCGTACAGTGAGAGCAGAGCGCAGCGGTGACGTCACTGCTGTGCTCTCACTTTATGGCGGCTCAGTCAGAGCAGGAAGCAGACGCCAAGGGACCTGACGGGCAACAGATGGTGAGTATGTACTGTTTGTTTTTTTTTTACATTTACGCTGGTAACCAGGGTAAACATCGGGTTACTAAGCGCGGCCCTGCGCTTAGTAACCCGATGTTTACCCTGGTTACCAGTGAAGACATCGCTGGATCGGTGTCACACACACCGATTCAGCGATGTCAGCGGGGCCTCAACGACCAAAAAAAGGTCTAGGCCATTCCGACACGACCAGCGATCTCGCAGCAGGGGCCTGATCGCTGGTACGTGTCACACATAGCGAGATCGCTACTGAGGTCGCTGTTGCGTCACAAAACTTGTGACTCAGCAGCGATCTCGCTAGCGATCTCGCTATGTGAGACGGGGCCTTTACCCTCACAAAATGTTCTTCCAAGTCAAGACCCCCCCCCATACCATGTTTACACATTCATTATGTGCCACTCTGTAATGTCCTCACTGTCTGTACTTGTTCCCTCTGTAATGTACATTGCTGCAGACTATGTTGGCTCTATAGAAATGAGCATTATTATTCTGTGCCCGCAGAAAGCGCCTATACAGGCATAATGCCTCATTGTTCCTCCTAATTGCAGTGCCCTCATTATACTCCCATACAGTAGTGATTCCCTATTGTGACACCACACATTTTGTACCTCACATATTAAGTGTCTCTATTGTACCTACATCATAGTCATAATGCCCTATTGTACCAATTAATTACAGTGCCATCATTGTGCCTCCACACAGTAATATTACCCTCATTGTGCTGCTTAATAATGACTTCTCTGTGCCCGACATAATAATATTGCCTTTATTGCACCAACACAGTGATAATCCACTATTGTTACTCAATTTCAGTGCTCCATTGTTCCCCCACACAGTAATAATGACTCATCGGGAACCCACTTAATAATAGTTCTCCTATTGCACCCCCACATAATAATAATAATCCCACGTTTTGTCACAGTAATGCCAGCTGCTTGTGTGGTCCTCTGTCCTCCTCTATGCAGGGATGCCGACATAATCACTGCTTCGACTGTGCGTCGTGATCCCTGTCATGTCTCCATGATCTGTGCACGTTGCACAGGCTTCCCAGCAGCTCCCCTCTTTTTAAAGGGGCAGCGTGCACACTTTGAAAATGCTGCGGCCAATAGCTGGGAGGCATCCTGTATATAAGACACCGTCCCTAGTAGGGAGGTGCCTGAATAACCTCAGTAATTCCTTACATTGTGTGTGTTGTCAACTGTATGTTCCCAGGTTCCCCTTCCTAGTATCTTTGTAGTTTTGTTTGTGTTCCTGTAAACCTGTTTAGTCTGAACGTGACCCTGTACCCTCAGTTGTTTGAACTAGAACCTGAATTTGCACCCTCGGTACCTGAACCCTGAAGTCGTACCTGAACTTGAAGCTGCACCAGGTTCCTCTGGTTAGCGTTCCTGAGTCCATACTGTTGCAACCTGTTCCAGTATCTGACTCCAGCTCAGCCTGTGACTACACGTCAGTATCTGTTGTGCTCGCTGATCCAGAACCCTTGTTGCCTGAACAGTGTCCAAGTCCTGTCCTACCAGTTACTCCGAGCCTGTGCCTGTCAGTGAACCTTACCCTAGGGGTCAGCAGCTGCGGTACCAGGGATGGCGTAGGAATGCTACCTGGCAGCTACCTGCAGCTTAAGTCTAACTCCCCCATCAGTAGTTCTAGTGAAAACCAGGTAGCCGCTTACTTTTGCCCCTCCTAGGAAGGTCTGGATCATGACACAGTGGGTCCACGATCCATGTGTGCTACATGTTTGTGCCCATACTCAGTAATAATGCCTTATTGTGCCTCCACACATTAATAATGCCTCCAGTATGCCCCCACACAATAATAATCCTGTATTGTGCTACCACACTGTAATAAATACATCTACAGAATGGGAGGAATAGAACTAAGCAACAGCACGTGTGAAAAAGACATGGATATACTAATAGATCACAGACTGAACATGAGTCAACAGTGTGATGTAGCAGCAAAAAAAGAAAACACAATTCTAGGATGTATTAAGAGAAGCATAGAGTCTAGGTCATGTGAAATAATTATCCCCTCTACTCCTCCTTGGTCAGGCCTCATCTGGAATACTGGGTCCAGTTCTAGGCAACACATTATATAAAAGACATTGAAAAACTGGAGCAAGTTCAGAGAAGAGCTACTAGGTGAATGGACTGCAAAGTATGTTCTGCGAGAAATGGATAAAGGATCTGGGAAAGTTTAGCTTGAAAGAAGAAGGCGACGAGCTGTCTACAAATATCTGAAGGGCTGTCACAGTGTAGAGGGATCATCATTATTCTTATTTGCACTTGGAAACATGAGAAGCAATGGAATGAAACGGAAAGAGAGAAGATACAGATTAGATATTAGACATTTTTTGACAGGGTGATCAATGAGTTGAACAGGTGGCCACGAGAGGTGGTGAGTTCTCCTTCAATGGAAGTCTTCAAACAAAGGTTGGACAGAAATCTGTCTGAGATGGTTTCTGAGATGGTTTAGTGACTCCTGCATTGTGCAAAGGGCTGGACACAATGACCCCGAAGGTCCCTTCCAACTCTAACATTCTAGGATTCTATGAAGGACAAATGTGAACCGGAGCAAGCTAAGACCCACTCTAAATAACTAACAAATTATAGCTGCACTCTGAAAAGCTATAGTATGTAAACGCTGAATATTTGAAATTAGAATTGCATTACTTCTATAGAAAACAAGTTAAAAATGAAGATACCTATCGCATAAATTGGCCAATTCATGTGAGCCAACGGCAAGGTGTACCCCTTTGTTGGGACCCTGACCTAACACGATGCCTTTTCCTGGTGTAAAGCCTACAATTATATGGGCAGGTTGTATCAAGTTCTCTTTAAAACCGCTGGTAGGTGGAGTGTTCAGTCAAAAGGCGTTAAATATGAAAAGATTGTCACTTCCAAACAGAAAGACAATTGTGAACAGGTGAAAGCTAACAGATTGTAGGTTTTAGGTAAAGGTGGACTGATGGTGTCGCTGTCAGAGGCTGCATCATCCTGCTGTGATTATGAAGGAACATATACTCCATTTCACCCTCTGCTTCTCGCCACTAATGTACTTGCCAGATGTGAACTGTGTATGGTACTACTACTGCCAGGACATATTCTATCAGCAGTGCCGGTGGTAGTGGCTAACATACTCTTATCCGTCATATGAGGTTTTCTTTTATTAACACTACCACGTCTGTTGCTGCCCGTGCTACATTTGCATAACTCCCAACTGTCCCAGATTCGAGGGCCCAGTCCCCCATTCCGTCATGTCACACCTTTTCTCCCGTGTCTAACTCACCTTTTCATCTGAAGCTCCGCCTACTCTGGGGGCGGGGCTGATTTGTGCTCAGTGCACACACCTTAGTGGATGCACCGTGATTTAACATGTCCCATTTGTCACATTATTTTCAGGGGTGCCATCATTTGTGTCCAGGCCTATTTCATGAGTTTTTTTTTTTTTTATTTAGCAATGTCTGACTTTCATTTCTTCATTTTCATAGATTTTTGATTTATTACTTTTGTCAGATTCAAGTTATGGGTTTTTTTTCTGGGTTTTTCTGTCAGGAAATGAAGGGCATCAACAATATTGACCCCATGTGTATACAATTAATAAAAGATAATGAAAAATACTTTGATGATTAAAAAAATAATGCTATAGTTAAGGTGTTTGATTAAAAATAATAATCATCACTAATCAGCAAATAAGGACATATTTGGTGTCCCTGTAATCGTAAAGACCCGCACAGCACAATGATCAGATGATTTGTGGGAATTGGTAAATGCCTTAAAAAATGCCATAATTGATATTTTTCTCTATTAAACCCAGAAAAAATAATAAAACTGTAACGCTGAGGCTGTGTTCACACGTAGCGTAAATGCTGCATTCTTTCTGTTGCTTTTTTTCTGCAGGTGTGCGCACCAGACAGCGCAATAACAATCTCTGATTATTGCGTGTTTACTGCGTCTCTTTTATGCCTTTTCCCCTAATTTGATGCGATCTTGAGGCAGATGTGAAGCCACATTTTTTACACTTTTTTAATAATACTGAAAAGCTTTTCTGTTCTTAAAAATGCAACAGTTTTTTTCTACATATGCTTTTTCAGATGAAGCCTATAGAGAAAAAATGCACCAAAACCACATAGTTCAGCAACGTCTTCAGACCACAAAGAACGGAGATTTCTTGGGATCATGTGTACTTTATTTTTTTTACACACAAATTCTTTGTTTAACTGTCTAAGCAAATTTGATGTGATATCATGAGAACTGCGCCTCCTGTGGTCTAAAGATTCTGCTGTCCCTCGCCCTCTGTGGTCTAAAGATGCTGCTGTCTTGCTCCCTCTGTGTTCTAAAGATGTTACTGACATGTGCCTCCTGTGGTCTAAAGATGCTGCTGACCTGCGCCTCCTGTGTTCTAAAGAAGCTGCTGACCTGCCCCCTTGTGGTCTAAAGAAGCTGCTGACCTGTGCTCCCTATGACCTAAAGAAACTGCTGACCTGTGCCACCTGTGATCTAAAGACGCTGCTGTCCTGCACCCTCTGTGGTATAAAGAAGCTGCTGATCTGCGCCCCCTGTGGTCTAAAGCTGCTGAACTCTGCCCACTGTGGTATAAAGAAGCTGCTGAACTGTGCCCCCTGTGGTATAAAGAAGCTGCTGACATGTGCCCCCTGTGGTCTAAAGACGCTGCTGTCCTGCACCCTCTGTGGTATAAAGAAGCTGCTGATCTGCGCCCCCTGTGGTCTAAAGCTGCTGAACTGTGCCCACTGTGGTATAAAGAAGCTGCTGAACTGTGCCCCCTGTGGTATAAAGAAGCTGCTGACCTGTGCCCCCTGTGATCTAAAGACACTGCTTACCTGTGCTCCCTGTGGTCTAAAGAAGCTGCTGACCTTCACCCCCTGTGGTCTAAACCTGCTGATCTGCACCCCCTGTGGTCTAAAGAAGCTGCTGACCTTCACCCCCTGTGGTCTAAAGCTGCTGATCTGTGCCCCCTTTGGTCTAAAGACACTGCTGACCTGTGCCCCTTGTGGTCTAAAGAAGCTGCTGACCTGCGCCCCCTGTGGTCTAAAGAAGCTACTGACCTGTGTCCCCTGTGGTCTAAAGACACTGCTGACCTGTGCCCCCTGTGGTCTAAAGGAGCTGCTGACCTGCGCCCCCTGTGGTCTAAAGCTGCTGATCTGCACCCCCTGTGGTCTAAAGACACTGCTGACCTGGGCCCCTTGTGGTCTAAAGCTGCTGACCTGTGCCCCCAGTGGACTAAAGAAGCTGCTGACCTGTGCCCCCTGTGGTCTAAAGTTGCTACTGACCTGCGCTCCCTGTGGTCTAAAGGAGCTGCTGAACTGTGCCAATGTTGGAATCCAACAAACAGTATCTTACATTATGTAACAGTCAGTATTTCGCTCTATTCTTGTCTCTCCTGTTATGATCCGGTGACTTTGGAGCCGCATGAACTTTCTCTGGAGTAGGTGGAAACTGTACTGACCACAAAACCTGAACTAACACCGCAACTAGAAGTAGCCGTGGGGTGTGCCTAACAAACCCTAGACACCTCGACACAGCCGGAGGACTAAATACCCCTATAGATGGAAATAGGGATACTACCTTGCCTCAGAGCAGAACCCCAAAGGATAGGCAGCCCCCCACGAATATTGACTGAGAAGGAGAGGAAAGACACACGCAGGCAGAAAACAGGATTCAGCAAAAGAGGCCACTCTAGCTAAATAGGGAAAGATAGGACAGAATACTAAGCGGTCAGTATTAAAACTGTTGTGAATTTGGATTCTGGGCTCCCCCGGTGGCTACTGGTGGAATTGAACTGGTGTTTTCATCTTCTCTGTTCACCTGTTCCCATCAAGATGTGGGAGTCGCTATATAACCTTGCTGCTCTGTTAGTTGCTTGCCGGTCAACAATGTTATCAGAAGCCTCTCTGTGCTTGTTCCTGCTCCTAGACAACTACTAGATAAGTTGGACTCTTGTCCATGTTTGTTTTTGCATTTTTGTTCCAGTTCACAGCTGTAGTTTCGTTACTGTGTCTGGAAAGCTCTTGTGAACAGGAATTGCCACTCTGGTGTTATGAGTTAATGCCAGAGTTTTAAAGTAATTTCTGGATGGTGTTTTGATAGGGTTTTCAGCTGACCATGAAAGTGTCCTTTCTGTCTTCTGCTATGTAGTAAGTGGACCTCAAATTTGCTAAACCTATTTTCATACTACGTTTGTTATTTCATCTTAATTCACCGCCAATACATGTGGGGGGCCTCTGTCTCCTTTCGGGGTATTTCTCTAGAGGTGAGCTAGGACTGATATTTTCCTCTGCTAGCATTATTTAGTCCTCCGGCTGGTGCTGGGCATCTAGAATCAACGTAGGCATGCTACCCGGCCACTGCTAGTTGTGTGTTAGGTTTAGTTCATGGTCAGCTCAGTTCCCATCTTCCAAGAGCTAGTTCCTATATATGCTTATGCTATGTTCTCTTGCCATTGAGATCATGACAGTTTGACCGGCCCACTAAAGGGTTAAAATCCTTGGCTGAGAAAGGAGAGAAATAAGTAGGCTGCTGAAATTTTTTTTTTTTTTTTTTTCTCTCCTTCTAATCTTTGAATGGCTCTGTGTCCACCTGTTTGTAATGGATCTTCAGAGTGTAACTGCAGGTTTGAATAATCTCGCCACGAAGGTACAAAATTTGCAAGATTTTGTTTGTCATGCACCTGTATCTGAGCCGAGAATTCCTTTGCCGGAATTTTTCTCGGGGAATAGATCTGGGTTTCAGAATTTTCGAAATAATTGCAAATTATTTTTGTCCCTGAAATCTCGCTCTGCCGGAGACCCTGCACAGCAGGTCAGGATTGTGATTTCCTTGCTCCGGGGCGACCCTCAAGACTGGGCTTTTTCATTGACACCAGGGGATCCTGCGTTGCTCAATGTGGATGCGTTTTTTCTGGCCTTGGGGTTGCTTTATGACGAACCTCATTTGGAGCTTCAGGCAGAAAAAACTTTGATGTCCCTATCTCAGGGGCAAGATGAAGCGGAAATTTACTGCCAAAGATTCCGTAAATGGTCTGTGCTTACTCAGTGGAATGAGTGCGCCCTGGCGGCGACTTTCAGAGAGGGTCTCTCTGATGCCATTAAGGATGTTATGGTGGGGTTCCCTGTGCCTGCGGGTCTGAATGAGTCCATGACAATGGCTATTCAGATCGATAGGCGTTTGCGGGAGCGCAAACCAGTGCACCATCTGGCGGTGTCCACTGAGAAGTCGCCAGAGAGTATGCAGTGTGATAGAATTCTGTCCCGAAGCGAGCGGCAGAATTTTAGACGGAAAAATGGGTTGTGTTTCTATTGTGGTGATTCTACTCATGTTATATCAGCATGCTCTAAGCGCACTAAAAAGCTTGATAAATCTGTTTCCATTTGTACCTTACCATCTAAGTTTATTCTATCTGTGACCCTGATTTGCTCTTTGTCATCTATTACCACGGACGCCTATGTCGACTCTGGCGCCGCTTTGAGTCTTATGGATTGGTCCTTTGCCAAACGCTGTGGGTATGATTTAGAGCCTTTGGAGACTCTTATTCCTCTGAAGGGGATTGACTCCACCCCATTGGCTAATAATAAACCACAATACTGGACACAAGTAACTATGCGTATTAATCCGGATCACCAGGAGATTATTCGCTTTCTGGTGCTGTATAATCTACATGATGATTTGGTGCTAGGATTGCCTTGGCTGCAATCTCACAACCCAGTCCTCGACTGGAGAGCTATGTCTGTGTTGAGCTGGGGATGTAAGGGGGCTCATGGGGATGTACCTGTGGTTTCCATTTCATCATCTATTCCCTCTGAAATTCCTGAGTTCCTGTCTGACTATCGTGACGTCTTTGAAGAATCCAAGCTTGGTTCATTACCTCCGCACCGAGAGTGCGATTGTGCCATAGATTTAATCCCGGGTAGTAAATACCCAAAGGGTCGTTTATTTAATCTGTCTGTGCCTGAACACGCTGCTATGCGAGAATATATAAAGGAGTCCTTGGAAAAGGGACATATTCGTCCATCGTCATCTCCCTTAGGAGCCGGTTTTTTCTTTGTGTCAAAAAAAGACGGCTCTTTGAGACCATGTATCGATTATCGGCTTTTGAATAAAATCACTGTAAAATATCAATACCCATTGCCGTTGCTGACTGATTTGTTTGCTCGCATAAAGGGAGCCAAGTGGTTCTCTAAGATTGACCTTCGTGGGGCGTATAATTTGGTGCGAATCAGGCAGGGGGATGAGTGGAAAACCGCATTTAATACGCCTGAGGGCCACTTTGAGTATTTAGTGATGCCTTTTGGTCTTTCAAATGCTCCGTCAGTTTTCCAGTCCTTTATGCATGATATTTTTCGCGATTATTTGGATAAATTTATGATTGTGTATCTGGATGATATTCTGATTTTTTCGGATGACTGAGACTCTCATGTCCAGCAAGTCAGGAGGGTTTTCCAGGTTTTGCGGTCTAATTCTTTGTGTGTGAAGGGTTCTAAGTGTGTTTTTGGGGTACAGAGGATTTCCTTTTTGGGATATATTTTTTCTCCCTCTTCCATTGAAATGGATCCTGTCAAGGTTCAAGCTATTTGTGATTGGACGCAGCCCTCTTCTCTTAAGAGTCTTCAGAAATTTTTGGGCTTTGCTAACTTTTATCGTCGATTTATTGCTGGTTTTTCGGATATTGCTAAGCCATTGACCGATTTGACTAAGAAGGGTGCTGATGTTGCTGATTGGTCCCCTGACGCTGTGGAGGCCTTTCGGGAGCTTAAGCGCCGTTTTTCCTCTGCCCCTGTGTTGCGTCAGCCTGATGTTGCTCTACCTTTTCAGGTTGAGGTCGACGCTTCTGAGATCGGAGCTGGGGCAGTGTTGTCGCAGAAAAGTTCTGACTGCTCCGTGATGAGGCCTTGTGCCTTCTTTTCCCGTAAATTTTCGCCCGCTGAGCGGAATTATGATGTTGGGAATCGGGAGCTTTTGGCCATGAAGTGGGCTTTTGAGGAGTGGCGCCATTGGCTTGAGGGGGCCAGACATCAGGTGGTGGTATTGACTGACCACAAAAACTTGATTTATCTTGAGACCGCCAGGCGCCTGAATCCTAGACAGGCGCGCTGGTCATTATTTTTCTCTCGGTTTAATTTTGTGGTGTCATACCTACCGGGTTCTAAGAATGTTAAGGCGGATGCCCTTTCTAGGAGTTTTGAGCCTGACTCGCCTGGTAACTCTGAGCCCACAGGTATCCTTAAGGATGGAGTGGTATTGTCAGCCGTTTCTCCAGACCTGCGGCGGGCCTTGCAGGAGTTTCAGGCAGATAGACCTGATCGTTGCCCACCTGATAAACTGTTTGTTCCTGATGATTGGACCAGTAGAGTCATCTCTGAGGTTCATTCTTCTGCGTTGGCAGGTCATCCTGGCATTTTTGGTACCAGGGATTTGGTGGCAAGGTCCTTCTGGTGGCCTTCCCTGTCACGAGATGTGCGAGGCTTTGTGCAGTCTTGTGACGTTTGTGCTCGGGCCAAGCCTTGTTGCTCTCGGGCTAGTGGATTATTGTTGCCCTTGCCTATTCCTAAGAGGCCTTGGACGCACATCTCGATGGATTTTATTTCAGATCTGCCTGTTTCTCAGAAGATGTCTGTCATCTGGGTGGTGTGTGACCGTTTCTCTAAGATGGTCCATTTGGTTCCTCTGCCCAAGTTGCCTTCTTCTTCCGAGTTGGTTCCTCTGTTTTTTCAAAATGTTGTTCGTTTGCATGGTATTCCTGAGAATATCATTTCTGACAGAGGGACCCAATTCGTGTCTAGATTTTGGCGGGCATTCTGTGCTAGGATGGGCATAGATTTATCTTTTTCGTCCGCTTTCCATCCTCAGACGAATGGCCAGACCGAGCGGACTAATCAGACCCTGGAGACATATCTGAGGTGTTTTGTGTCTGCTGACCAGGATGATTGGGTTGCTTTTTTGCCATTGGCAGAGTTCGCTCTCAATAATCGGGCCAGCTCTGCCACTTTGGTGTCCCCGTTTTTCTGTAATTCGGGGTTTCATCCTCGATTTTCCTCTGGTCAGGTGGAATCTTCGGATTGTCCTGGAGTGGATGCTGTGGTGGAGAGATTGCATCAGATCTGGGGGCAGGTGGTGGACAATTTGAGGTTGTCCCAGGAGAAGACTCAGCTTTTTGCCAATCGCCACCGTCGTGTTGGTCCTCGGCTTTGTGTTGGGGATTTGGTGTGGTTGTCTTCTCGTTTTGTCCCTATGAGGGTCTCTTCTCCTAAGTTTAAGCCTCGGTTCATCGGCCCGTATAAGATATTGGAGATTCTTAACCCTGTTTCCTTCCGTTTGGACCTCCCTGCATCCTTTTCTATTCATAACGTTTTTCATCGGTCATTATTGCGCAGGTATGAGGTACCGGTTGTGCCTTCCGTTGAGCCTCCTGCTCCGGTGTTGGTTGAGGGTGAGTTGGAGTACGTTGTGGAGAAAATCTTAGACTCTCGTGTTTCCAGACGGAGACTCCAGTATCTGGTCAAGTGGAAGGGATACGGCCAGGAGGATAATTCTTGGGTTAATGCATCTGATGTTCATGCCTCTGATCTGGTTCGTGCCTTTCATAGGGCCCATCCTGATCGCCCTGGTGGTTCTGGTGAGGGTTCGGTGCCCCCTCCTTGAGGGGGGGGTACTGTTGTGAATTTGGATTCTGGGCTCCCCCGGTGGCTACTGGTGGAATTGAACTGGTGTTTTCATCTTCTCTGTTCACCTGTTCCCATCAAGATGTGGGAGTCGCTATATAACCTTGCTGCTCTGTTAGTTGCTTGCCGGTCAACAATGTTATCAGAAGCCTCTCTGTGCTTGTTCCTGCTCCTAGACAACTACTAGATAAGTTGGACTCTTGTCCATGTTTGTTTTTGCATTTTTGTTCCAGTTCACAGCTGTAGTTTCGTTACTGTGTCTGGAAAGCTCTTGTGAACAGGAATTGCCACTCTGGTGTTATGAGTTAATGCCAGAGTTTTAAAGTAATTTCTGGATGGTGTTTTGATAGGGTTTTCAGCTGACCATGAAAGTGTCCTTTCTGTCTTCTGCTATGTAGTAAGTGGACCTCAAATTTGCTAAACCTATTTTCATACTACGTTTGTTATTTCATCTTAATTCACCGCCAATACATGTGGGGGGCCTCTGTCTCCTTTCGGGGTATTTCTCTAGAGGTGAGCTAGGACTGATATTTTCCTCTGCTAGCATTATTTAGTCCTCCGGCTGGTGCTGGGCATCTAGAATCAACGTAGGCATGCTACCCGGCCACTGCTAGTTGTGTGTTAGGTTTAGTTCATGGTCAGCTCAGTTCCCATCTTCCAAGAGCTAGTTCCTATATATGCTTATGCTATGTTCTCTTGCCATTGAGATCATGACATAAAACCCTTCCAAAAATATCCATAGCAGATAATACAAAAAGTTCCACAATCTAACTAAAGACATGGAATGTATATCTGCCACTCCAGAGAATCCAACAAGACTGAGAAAATACTGACACAATCTAAGCTGGACAAAAAAAAACACTGAATAGCACAGAATTATTAAGCACACAGAATGTGTGCCACAGAAACAAAACCAGACACTTATCTTTGCTGATTTGGCAGAAGGCAGAGGGAACCAAACCAGGACCAAAACCTTCCAACAACCATGGACAACTGGCAAGGACTAATGAATCCTACACGCCTAAATACCCCAGTCAGAACTGCAATCAGCAGATACACCTGACCAGGACTGCAACTCAGGGACAACTGCATTACCACCTACAACCACCGGAGGGAGCCCAAAAGCAGAATTCACAACAGTAACCCCCCCTTGAGGAGGGGTCACCGAACCCTCACCAGAGCCCCCAGGCTGATCAGGACGAGCCAGATGAAAAGCATGAACCAAATCAGCAGCATGGACATCAGAGGCAAAAACCCAAGAATTATCCTCCTGGCCATAACCCTTCCATTTGACAAGATACTGAAGCCTCCGCCTCGAAAAATGAGAATCCAAAATCTTCTCAACCACATACTCCAACTCCCCATCAACCAACACAGGGGCCGGAGGATCAACAGAGGGAACAACGGGTACCACATATTTCCGCAATAAAGATCTATGGAAGACATTATGGATAGCAAAAGAGGCCGGAAGCGCCAATCGAAAAGACACCGGATTAATAATTCCAGAAATCCTATAAGGACCAATAAACCGAGGCTTAAACTTAGGAGAAGAAACCTTCATAGGAACATGACGGGAAGACAACCAGACCAGATCCCCAACCTGAAGCCGGGAACCAACACACCGACGACGGTTAGCAAAACATTGAGCCTCCTCCTGAGACAACACCAAATTGTCCACCACATGAGCCCAAATCTGCTGCAACCTGTCAACCACCGAATCCACACCAGGACAGTCAGAAGGCTCAATCTGCCCAGAAGAAAAACGAGGATGAAAATCAAAATTACAAAAAAAGGCGAAACCAAAGTAGCCGAACTAGCCCAATTATTAAGGGCAAACTCGGCCAATGGCAAAAAGGCCACCCAATCATCCTGATCAGCAGACACAAAGCATCTCAAATAAGTCTCCAAGGTCTGATTAGTTCGCTCGGTTTGGCCATTTGTCTGAGGATGAAATGCAGAGGAAAAAGATAAATCAATGCCCAGCCTAGCACAAAAGGACCGCCAAAACCTAGAAACAAACTGGGAACCTCTGTCAGACACAATATTCTCTGGAATACCATGCAAACGAACCACATGCTGAAAAAACGACGAAACTAAATCTGAAGAGGAAGGCAATTTAGGCAAAGGCACCAAATGAACCATCTTAGAAAACCGGTCACAAACAACCCAGATAACCGTCATCCTCTGGGAAACCGGAAGATCAGAAATAAAATCCATAGAAATATGCGTCCAGGGCCTCTCAGGGACCGGCAATGGCAAAAGCAACCCACTAGCACGGGAACAACAAGGCTTGGCCCGCGCACAAGTCCCACAGGACTGCACAAAAGAACGCACATCACGTGATAAAGAAGGCCACCAAAAGGACTTACCAACCAAGTCTCTGGTACCAAAAATACCAGGATGACCAGCCAACACAGAACAGTGAACCTCAGAAATCACTCTACTAGTCCATCTGTCAGGAACAAACAGTTTCCCCACTGGACAATGATCAGGTCTGTCAGCCTGAAATTCCTGAAGAACCCGTCGTAAATCAGGGGAAATAGCAGAAAGAACCACCCCTTCTTTCAGAATGCCGACCGGTTCAAGGACCTCAGGAGAATCAGGCAAAAAACTCATAGAAAGGGCATCAGCCTTAATATTCTTGGAACCTGGAAGATACGAGACCACAAAATCAAAACGGAAAAAAAACAAGGACCATCGAGCCTGTCTAGGATTCAGCCGCTTGGCAGACTCGAGGTAAATCAAATTCTTATGATCGGTCAAGACCACAATAAGGTGCTTAACTCCCTCAAGCCAATGTCGCCACTCCTCAAATGCCCACTTCATAGCCAACAACTCCCGATTGCCGACATCATAATTGCGTTCAGCAGGCGAAAATTTACGGGAAAAGAATGCACACGGTTTCGTCAAGGAACCAACATGATTCCTCTGGGACAAAACGGCCCCTGCGCCAATCTCAGAAGCGTCAATCTCAACCTGAAACGGAAGGGAAACATCTGGTTGGCGCAACACCGGAGCAGAAGTAAATCGACGTTTAAGCTCCTGAAAGGCAGAAACAGCCGCAGAGGACCAATTCGCCACATCAGCGCCTTTTTTCGTCAAATCGGTCAAGGGTTTAACCACGCTGGAAAAGTTAGCAATGAAACGGCGATAAAAATTTGCAAAACCCCAAAATTTCTGAAGGCTCTTTACGGACGTGGGTTGAATCCAATCATGAATGGCCTGAACCTTAACCGGATCCATCTCAATAGATGAAGAAGAAAAAATAAAACCCAAAAAAGAAACCTTCTGCACCCCAAAGAGACACTTAGACCCCTTCACAAACAAAGCATTGTCACGAAGGATCTGAAATACCATCCTGACCTGTTCCACATGAGACTCCCAATCATCAGAAAAAAATCAAAATATCGTCCAAATATACAATCAAGAATTTATCAATATAAGTCCGGAAGATATCATGCATGAAAGATTGAATAACAGATGGAGCATTAGTGAGCCCGAACGGCATCACAAGGTATTCAAAATGGCCTTCGGGCGTATTGAACGCAGTTTTCCATTCATCCCCCTGCTTAATAGGAACAAGATTATACGCCCCCCGAAGGTCAATCTTCGTAAACCAACTAGCCCCCTTAATCCTAGCAAACAAATCGGAAAGCAAAGGTAAAGGGTATTGAAACTTGACCGTGATCTTATTCAAGAGGCGATAGTCAATACAGGGTCTCAAGGAGCCATCCTTCTTAGCAACAAAAAAAAATCCCGCTCCCATCGGTGAAGAAGATGGCCGAATATGCCCTTTCTCCAAAGACTCCTTAACATAACTCCGCATAGCGGTATGTTTAGGCACAGACAGGTTGAAGAGTCAGCCCTTAGGAAACTTACAGCCTGGAATCAAATTAATAGCACAACCACAGTCCCAGTGTGGTGGAAGAGAACTGGACTTGGGCTCATCAAATACATCCTGAAAATCAGACAAAAACTCTGGAATTTCGGAAGAGGAAGAAGAGGAGATGGACATTAAAGGAACATCATTATGAACCCCCTGACAACCCCAACTAGTCACAGACATAGACTTCCAATCCAACACAGGATTATGTACCTGCAACCACGGAAAACCCAACACGATAGCATCATGTAAATTATGCAATACCAGAAATCGACAATCTTCCTGATGGGCTGGCGCCATGCGCATGGTCACCTGTGTCCAAAACTTTGGCTTATTTTTAGCCAAAGGTGTAGCATCAATGCCCCTTAAAGGAATAAGGTTCTGCAAGGGCTGCAAGGGGAAACCACAACACCTGGCAAACTCAAAGTCCATTAAGTTCAAAGCAGCGCCTGAATCCACAAACGCCAAGACAGAAAATGATGACAATGAGCAGATCAGGGACACCGATAACAGAAATTTAGGTTGTACAGTACTGATGGTAAATGAACTAGCGATCCTCTTTGTCCGTTTAGGGCAGACTGAAATGACATGAGAAGTGTCGCTACAATATTAACACAACCTATTCTGACGTCTGAGTCCTTGTCGTTCTGTCCTAGACAGAATCCTATCACACTGCATTGGCTCAGAACTCTGCTCTGAGGACAATGCCACAGCGCGCACAGTTCTGCGCTCCCGCAAGCGCAGATCAATCTGAATGGCCAAAGACATAGAATCACTCAGACCGACGGGCGTGGGAAACCCCACCATAACATCTTTAACAGATTCAGAAAGACCCTTTCTGAAAATTGCAGCCAAAGCATCATCATACCATTTAGTCAACACAGACCATTTTCTAAATTTCTGACAATACAATTCTGCCGCCTCTTGACCCTGAGATAGGGCCAGCAAGGTCTTCTCCGCTTGATCCACAGAATTAGGTTCATCATATAATAGTCCTAAAGCCTGAAAAAAGGAATCTACATTAAACAAAGCCGGATTCCCAGATTCCAGGGAAAATGCCCAATCCTGTGGATCACCACGCAGCAGAGAAATGACGATTTTAACCTGCTGAATAGAATCCCCAGAGGATCGAGGTCTCAAAGCAAAAAACAGTTTACAGTTGTTTTTAAAACTCAAAAATTTGGACCTGTCACCAAAAAACAAATCAGGAGTAGGAATCTTCGGCTCTAAAACAGGAGTCTGAACAATATAATCAGAAATTCCCTGAACCCTAGCAGCAAGCTGGTCTACACGAGAAGCTAATTCCTGAACATCCATGCTAGCACAAGACTCCTTAGCCACCCAGAGAAAAAGAGGGAAGAAAAGGCAAAGCAAACTGCAGAAAAAAAAATGACTCAACACCTTTCTTCCCTTCTTCTGAGATGCATTTAACTCATAGTGGGCCAGTTGTACTGTTATGATCCGGTGACTTTGGAGCCGCATGAACTTTCTCTGGAGTAGGTGGAAACTGTACTGACCGCAAAACCTGAACTAACACCGCAACTAGAAGTAGCTGTGGGGTGTGCCTAACAAACCCTAGACACCTCGACACAGCCGGAGGACTAAATACCCCTATAGATGGAAATAGGAATACTACCTTGCCTCAGAGCAGAACCCCAAAGGATAGGCAGCCCCCTGTTGTGAACTATACCTTTTGGCTCCCTCTTGTGGTCACTAGTGATTTGGCACTTGGATTGTCTTTTACCAGGTTGGTACTCACCTGCTTCGTTAGACCATGGGTGTTGCTATTTAAACTTCCTGGATTCTCAGTCCAGTGCCTGGCATCGTTGTAATCAGTTCACTTCTGTTTGCTCCTGTCTTCAGGTCCTGGTTCTTTGCAAGATAAGCTAAGTCCTGCTTTCGTACTTTTGATCATTTGCATTGTTCTTATTTTTTGTCCAGCTTGTACAAAATGTGATTCCTGATATCGCTGGAAGCTCTAGGGGGCTGATATTCTCCCCCCACACCGTCAGTCGGTTTGGGGGTTCTTGGATATTCAGCGTGGATATTTTGCAGGGTTTTTTGCTGACCATATAAGTCTTCTTACTATATTCTGCTATTAGTCAGTGGGCCTCTCTTTGCTAAATCTAGTTCATTCTTACGTTTGTCTTTTCTTCTTACCTCACCGTTATTATTTGTTGGGGGCTTGTATTACTTTGGGGTCTTTTCTCTGGAGGCAAGAGAGGTCTTATTTTCCCTGATAGGGTTAGTTAGTTCTCCGGCTGGCGCGAGACGTCTAGGATCAACGTAGGCACGTTCCCCGGCTGCTGTTAGTGTTTGCGCTAGGATCAGGTATATGGTCAGCCTAGTTACCACTTCCCTAAGAGCGAGTATTTATGTTTTGCAGACTTTGCGGTAATCTCTGAGGTCCCCTGCCATTGGGACCATAACAGTATGCCAGGCCTACCACCCCACCATAACATCTTTAACAGATTCAGAAAGACCCTTTCTGAAAATTGCAGCCAAAGCATCATCATACCATTTAGTCAACACAGACCATTTTCTAAATTTCTGACAATACAATTCTGCCGCCTCTTGACCCTGAGATAGGGCCAGCAAGGTCTTCTCCGCTTGATCCACAGAATTAGGTTCATCATATAATAGTCCTAAAGCCTGAAAAAAGGAATCTACATTAAACAAAGCCGGATTCCCAGATTCCAGGGAAAATGCCCAATCCTGTGGATCACCACGCAGCAGAGAAATGACGATTTTAACCTGCTGAATAGAATCCCCAGAGGATCGAGGTCTCAAAGCAAAAAACAGTTTACAGTTGTTTTTAAAACTCAAAAATTTGGACCTGTCACCAAAAAACAAATCAGGAGTAGGAATCTTCGGCTCTAAAACAGGAGTCTGAACAATATAATCAGAAATTCCCTGAACCCTAGCAGCAAGCTGGTCTACACGAGAAGCTAATTCCTGAACATCCATGCTAGCACAAGACTCCTTAGCCACCCAGAGAAAAAGAGGGAAGAAAAGGCAAAGCAAACTGCAGAAAAAAAAATGACTCAACACCTTTCTTCCCTTCTTCTGAGATGCATTTAACTCATAGTGGGCCAGTTGTACTGTTATGATCCGGTGACTTTGGAGCCGCATGAACTTTCTCTGGAGTAGGTGGAAACTGTACTGACCGCAAAACCTGAACTAACACCGCAACTAGAAGTAGCTGTGGGGTGTGCCTAACAAACCCTAGACACCTCGACACAGCCGGAGGACTAAATACCCCTATAGATGGAAATAGGAATACTACCTTGCCTCAGAGCAGAACCCCAAAGGATAGGCAGCCCCCTGTTGTGAACTATACCTTTTGGCTCCCTCTTGTGGTCACTAGTGATTTGGCACTTGGATTGTCTTTTACCAGGTTGGTACTCACCTGCTTCGTTAGACCATGGGTGTTGCTATTTAAACTTCCTGGATTCTCAGTCCAGTGCCTGGCATCGTTGTAATCAGTTCACTTCTGTTTGCTCCTGTCTTCAGGTCCTGGTTCTTTGCAAGATAAGCTAAGTCCTGCTTTCGTACTTTTGATCATTTGCATTGTTCTTATTTTTTGTCCAGCTTGTACAAAATGTGATTCCTGATATCGCTGGAAGCTCTAGGGGGCTGATATTCTCCCCCCACACCGTCAGTCGGTTTGGGGGTTCTTGGATATTCAGCGTGGATATTTTGCAGGGTTTTTTGCTGACCATATAAGTCTTCTTACTATATTCTGCTATTAGTCAGTGGGCCTCTCTTTGCTAAATCTAGTTCATTCTTACGTTTGTCTTTTCTTCTTACCTCACCGTTATTATTTGTTGGGGGCTTGTATTACTTTGGGGTCTTTTCTCTGGAGGCAAGAGAGGTCTTATTTTCCCTGATAGGGTTAGTTAGTTCTCCGGCTGGCGCGAGACGTCTAGGATCAACGTAGGCACGTTCCCCGGCTGCTGTTAGTGTTTGCGCTAGGATCAGGTATATGGTCAGCCTAGTTACCACTTCCCTAAGAGCGAGTATTTATGTTTTGCAGACTTTGCGGTAATCTCTGAGGTCCCCTGCCATTGGGACCATAACAGTATGCCAGGCCTATAAATAGTTAATGCATTGCTGAAGTGGGATTAAAAGAAAAGAAGTTCTGAGGTTTTTTTTTTTTTTTTTTTCCCCTTTATCTCTGAGTGGCTTGAAACTTTGCTGCAGACATGAATGTTCAGACCTCGATTACTAGTGTGGATCAGCTTGCTGCACGTGTGCAGGGCATTCAGGATTTTGTGGTTAGCAGTCCTATGTCAGAGCCTAAGATACCTATTCCTGAGCTGTTCTCTGGAGATCGATTTAAATTTAGGAATTTTAGGAATAATTGTAAATTGTTTCTATCTTTGAAACCTCATTCGTCTGGAGATTCAGCTCAGCAAGTAAAAATTGTTATCTCCTTCTTGCGTGGCGACCCTCAGGATTGGGCTTTCTCGTTAGTGCCAGGAGATCCGGCATTGGCGGATGTTGATGCGTTTTTTCTGGCGCTCGGATTGCTTTATGAGGAGCCTAATCTTGAAATTCAGGCAGAAAAAGCTCTACTGGCCATCTCTCAGGGCCAGGATGAAGCTGAGGTGTACTGCCAAAAATTTTGGAAGTGGTCCGTGCTTACTCGATGGAATGAATATGCTCTGGCCGCAAATTTCAGAAATGGCCTTTCTGAAGCCATTAAGAATGTGATGGTGGGTTTTACAATTCCTACAAGTCTGAATGATTCTATGGCGCTGGCTATTCAGATTGATCGGCGTTTGCGGGAGTGCAAATCCGCTAAACCTCTGGCGGTGTTGTCTGAACAGACACCTGTCTCAATGCAATGTGATAGAATCCTGACTAGAACCGAACGACAAAATCATAGACGTCAGAATGGGCTGTGTTTTTACTGTGGTGATTCTACACATGTTATATCAGCATGCTCTAAACGCCTAACCAAGGTTGTCAGTCCTGTCACCATTGGTAATTTGCAGCCTAAATTTATTTTGTCTGTGACTTTAATTTGTTCATTGTCTTCCTACCCTGTTATGGCATTTGTGGATTCAGGTGCTGCCCTGAGTCTTATGGACTTGTCGTTTGCCAAACGCTGCGGTTTTGTCCTGGAGCCTTTAAAAGTTCCGATTCCTCTCAGAGGAATTGATGCTACGCCACTGGCGGAAAATAAACCGCAGTATTGGACACAAGTGACCATATGCATGACTCCTGAACATCGGGAGGTGATTCGTTTTCTTGTTCTGCATAAAATGAATGATTTGGTCGTTTTAGGTCTGCCATGGTTACAGATCCATAATCCTGTTTTGGATTGGAAGGCTATGTCTGTGTCAAGTTGGGGTTGTCAGGGAATTCATTGCGATTCTCCGCCGGTGTCTATTGCTACTTCTATTCCTTCAGAAGTTCCTGAGTATTTGTGTGACTATCAGGATGTATTCAGTGAGTCCAGGTCCAGTGCTCTTCCTCCTCATAGGGACTGTGACTGCGCTATAGATTTGATTCCTGGCAGTTAATTTCCTAAGGGACGATTATTTAATTTGTCTGTACCCGAGCATGCCGCGATGCGTTCTTATGTCAAGGAATCTTTGGAGAAGGGGCATATTCGTCCATCCTCTTCCCCTCTCGGTGCGGGATTCTTTTTTGTGGCCAAGAAAGACGGGTCTTTGAGACCTTGTATAGACTATCGGCTTCTGAATAAAATCACTGTTAAGTTTCAGTATCCTTTGCCACTATTGTCAGACTTGTTTGCTCGGATTAAGGGTGCCAAGTGGTTCACCAAGATAGATCTTCGTGGGGCGTACAACCTTGTGCGCATTAGGCAGGGAGATGAATGGAAAACTGCATTCAATACACCCGAAGGTCATTTTGAATACTTGGTGATGCCCTTTGGGCTCTCTAATGCCCCTTCAGTGTTTCAGTCCTTTATGCATGATATCTTCCGGAAGTATCTGGATAAATTTTTGATTGTGTATCTGGATGATATTCTAGTTTTCTCGGATGATTGGGATTCTCATGTAAAGCAGGTCAGGATGGTGTTTCAGGTTTTGCGTGATAACGCTTTGTTTGTGAAGGGCTCAAAGTGTCTCTTTGGAGTGCAGAAGGTTTCCTTTTTGGGTTTTATTTTCTCCCCTTCTGCTGTGGAGATGGACCCAGTCAAGGTCCGAGCTATTCATGATTGGACTCAGCCCACTTCTGTTAAGAGTCTTCAGAAGTTCTTGGGGTTTGCTAATTTCTACCGTCGCTTTATCGCTAATTTTTCTAGCGTTGTTAAACCTTTGACGGATATGACCAAGAAAGGTTCTGATGTGGCTAATTGGGCTCCTGCTGCCGTGGAGGCCTTCCAGGAGCTGAAGCGCCGGTTTACTTCGGCGCCTGTTTTGTGCCAGCCTGATGTCTCGCTTCCCTTTCAGGTTGAAGTGGATGCTTCTGAGATTGGTGCTGGGGCTGTTTTGTCGCAGAGAGGCTCTGGTTGCTCTGTGAAGAGAACATGTGCTTTTTTCTCTAGGAAGTTTTCGCCTGCTGAGCGGAACTATGATGTTGGTAATCGGGAGTTGTTGGCCATGAAGTGGGCATTTGAGGAGTGGCGTCATTGGCTCGAGGGTGCTAAGCATCGTGTGGTGGTCTTGACTGATCACAAAAATCTGATGTATCTCGAGTCTGCTAAGCGCCTGAATCCTAGACAGGCTCGTTGGTCATTGTTTTTCTCTCGTTTTGACTTTGTGGTTTCGTACCTGCCTGGTTCGAAGAATGTTAAGGCTGATGCTCTTTCTAGGAGCTTTGTGCCTGACTCTCCTGGAGTCTCGGAGCCGGCTGGTATTCTTAAAGAGGGAGTAATCGTGTCGGCCATATCTCCTGATTTGCGACGTGTGTTGCAGAGATTTCAGGCTGGTAGACCTGACTCTTGTCCACCCGACAGACTGTTTGTTCCTGATAAATGGACCAGCAGAGTCATTTCCGAGGTTCATTCCTCGGTGTTGGCAGGGCATCCGGGAATTTTTGGTACCCGAGATTTGGTGGCTAGGTCCTTTTGGTGGCCTTCCTTGTCACGGGATGTGCGGTCATTTGTGCAGTCCTGTGGGACTTGTGCTCGGGCTAAGCCGTGTTGTTCTCGTGCTAGCGGGTTGCTTCTGCCCTTGCCCGTCCCGAAGAGGCCTTGGACACACATTTCCATGGATTTCATTTCTGATCTTCCGGTGTCTCAAGGAATGTCTGTCATTTGGGTGGTGTGTGATTGTTTTTCCAAGATGGTCCATTTAGTACCCTTGCCTAAGTTGCCTTCCTCTTCCGATCTGGTTCCTTTGTTTTTTCAGAATGTGGTTCGGCTACACGGCATTCCGGAGAATATCGTGTCCGACAGAGGATCCCAGTTTGTGTCCAGATTCTGGCGATCTTTTTGTGCTAAAATGGGCATTGATTTGTCGTTTTCATCTGCCTTCCATCCTCAGACTAATGGTCAAGCGGAGCGAACTAATCAGACACTGGAGGCTTATTTGAGATGTTTTGTTTCTGCGGACCAGGATGATTGGGTGACCTTCTTGCCATTGGCGGAGTTTGCCCTTAATAATCAGGCTAGTTCCGCTACTTTGGTTTCGCCATTTTTCTGCAACTCTGGTTTTCATCCTCGTTTCTCCTCGGGTCATGTTGAGTCTTCTGACTGTCCTGGGGTGGATTCCGTGGTGGATAGGTTGCAGCGGATTTGGAATCATGTGGTGGACAACTTGAAGTTGTCACAGGAGAAGGCTCAGCATTTTGCCAACCGCCGCCGCGGTGTGGGCCCCCGACTTCGTGTTGGGGATTTGGTTTGGTTGTCTTCTCGGTATGTCCCTCTGAAGGTTTCCTCTCCTAAGTTTAAGCCTCGCTTTATTGGTCCTTATAAAATTTTGGAAGTTCTTAACCCGGTTTCTTTTCGTTTGGATCTTCCGGTGTCGTTTGCCATTCACAACGTGTTCCATAGGTCTTTGTTGCGGCGGTACGTTGTGCCTGTGGTTCCTGCTGTTGAGCCTCCTGCTCCGGTGTTGGTTGAGGGTGAGTTGGAGTACGTAGTGGAGAAGATCTTGGATTCTCGTCTCTCTAGACAAAGGCTTCAGTATTTGGTCAAATGGAAGGGCTATGGTCAGGAGGATAATTCCTGGGTGGCCGCCTCTGATGTTCATGCGGCCGATTTGGTTCGTTCCTTCCACGCTGCTCATCCTGGTCGCCCTGGTGGTCTTGGTGAGGGTTCGGTGACCCCTCCTTAAAGGGGGGTACTGTTGTGAACTATACCTTTTGGCTCCCTCTTGTGGTCACTAGTGATTTGGCACTTGGATTGTCTTTTACCAGGTTGGTACTCACCTGCTTCGTTAGACCATGGGTGTTGCTATTTAAACTTCCTGGATTCTCAGTCCAGTGCCTGGCATCGTTGTAATCAGTTCACTTCTGTTTGCTCCTGTCTTCAGGTCCTGGTTCTTTGCAAGATAAGCTAAGTCCTGCTTTCGTACTTTTGATCATTTGCATTGTTCTTATTTTTTGTCCAGCTTGTACAAAATGTGATTCCTGATATCGCTGGAAGCTCTAGGGGGCTGATATTCTCCCCCCACACCGTCAGTCGGTTTGGGGGTTCTTGGATATTCAGCGTGGATATTTTGCAGGGTTTTTTGCTGACCATATAAGTCTTCTTACTATATTCTGCTATTAGTCAGTGGGCCTCTCTTTGCTAAATCTAGTTCATTCTTACGTTTGTCTTTTCTTCTTACCTCACCGTTATTATTTGTTGGGGGCTTGTATTACTTTGGGGTCTTTTCTCTGGAGGCAAGAGAGGTCTTATTTTCCCTGATAGGGTTAGTTAGTTCTCCGGCTGGTGCGAGACGTCTAGGATCAACGTAGGCACGTTCCCCGGCTGCTGTTAGTGTTTGCGCTAGGATCAGGTATATGGTCAGCCTAGTTACCACTTCCCTAAGAGCGAGTATTTATGTTTTGCAGACTTTGCGGTAATCTCTGAGGTCCCCTGCCATTGGGACCATAACAGTATGCCAGGCCTATAAATAGTTAATGAATTGCTGAAGTGGGATTAAAAGAAAAGAAGTTCTGAGGTTTTTTTTTTTTTTTTTTTCCCCTTTATCTCTGAGTGGCTTGAAACTTTGCTGCAGACATGAATGTTCAGACCTTGATTACTAGTGTGGATCAGCTTGCTGCACGTGTGCAGGGCATTCAGGATTTTGTGGTTAGCAGTCCTATGTCAGAGCCTAAGATACCTATTCCTGAGCTGTTCTCTGGAGATCGATTTAAATTTAGGAATTTTAGGAATAATTGTAAATTGTTTCTATCTTTGAAACCTCGTTCGTCTGGAGATTCAGCTCAGCAAGTAAAAATTGTTATCTCCTTCTTGCGTGGCGACCCTCAGGATTGGGCTTTCTCGTTAGTGCCAGGAGATCCGGCATTGGCGGATGTTGATGCGTTTTTTCTGGCGCTCAGATTGCTTTATGAGGAGCCTAATCTTGAAATTCAGGCAGAAAAAGCTCTACTGGCCATCTCTCAGGGCCAGGATGAAGCTGAGGTGTACTGCCAAAAATTTTGGAAGTGGTCCGTGCTTACTCGATGGAATGAATGTGCTCTGGCCGCAAATTTCAGAAATGGCCTTTCTGAAGCCATTAAGAATGTGATGGTGGGTTTTACAATTCCTACAAGTCTGAATGATTCTATGGCGCTGGCTATTCAGATTGATCGGCGTTTGCGGGAGCGCAAATCCGCTAAACCTCTGGCGGTGTTGTCTGAACAGACACCTGTCTCAATGCAATGTGATAGAATCCTGACTAGAACCGAACGACAAAATCATAGACGTCAGAATGGGCTGTGTTTTTACTGTGGTGATTCTACACATGTTATATCAGCATGCTCTAAACGCCTAACCAAGGTTGTCAGTCCTGTCACCATTGGTAATTTGCAGCCTAAATTTATTTTGTCTGTGACTTTAATTTGTTCATTGTCTTCCTACCCTGTTATGGCATTTGTGGATTCAGGTGCTGCCCTGAGTCTTATGGACTTGTCGTTTGCCAAACGCTGCGGTTTTGTCCTGGAGCCTTTAAAAGTTCCGATTCCTCTCAGAGGAATTGATGCTACGCCACTGGCGGAAAATAAACCGCAGTATTGGACACAAGTGACCATATGCATGACTCCTGAACATCGGGAGGTGATTCGTTTTCTTGTTCTGCATAAAATGAATGATTTGGTCGTTTTAGGTCTGCCATGGTTACAGATCCATAATCCTGTTTTGGATTGGAAGGCTATGTCTGTGTCAAGTTGGGGTTGTCAGGGAATTCATTGCGATTCTCCGCCGGTGTCTATTGCTACTTCTATTCCTTCAGAAGTTCCTGAGTATTTGTGTGACTATCAGGATGTATTCAGTGAGTCCAGGTCCAGTGCTCTTCCTCCTCATAGGGACTGTGACTGCGCTATAGATTTGATTCCTGGCAGTTAATTTCCTAAGGGACGATTATTTAATTTGTCTGTACCCGAGCATGCCGCGATGCGTTCTTATGTCAAGGAATCTTTGGAGAAGGGGCATATTCGTCCATCCTCTTCCCCTCTCGGTGCGGGATTCTTTTTTGTGGCCAAGAAAGACGGGTCTTTGAGACCTTGTATAGACTATTGGCTTCTGAATAAAATCACTGTTAAGTTTCAGTATCCTTTGCCACTATTGTCAGACTTGTTTGCTCGGATTAAGGGTGCCAAGTGGTTCACCAAGATAGATCTTCGTGGGGCGTACAACCTTGTGCGCATTAGGCAGGGAGATGAATGGAAAACTGCATTCAATACACCCGAAGGTCATTTTGAATACTTGGTGATGCCCTTTGGGCTCTCTAATGCCCCTTCAGTGTTTCAGTCCTTTATGCATGATATCTTCCGGAAGTATCTGGATAAATTTTTGATTGTGTATCTGGATGATATTCTAGTTTTCTCGGATGATTGGGATTCTCATGTAAAGCAGGTCAGGATGGTGTTTCAGGTTTTGCGTGATAACGCTTTGTTTGTGAAGGGCTCAAAGTGTCTCTTTGGAGTGCAGAAGGTTTCCTTTTTGGGTTTTATTTTCTCCCCTTCTGCTGTGGAGATGGACCCAGTCAAGGTCCGAGCTATTCATGATTGGACTCAGCCCACTTCTGTTAAGAGTCTTCAGAAGTTCTTGGGGTTTGCTAATTTCTACCGTCGCTTTATCGCTAATTTTTCTAGCGTTGTTAAACCTTTGACGGATATGACCAAGAAAGGTTCTGATGTGGCTAATTGGGCTCCTGCTGCCGTGGAGGCCTTCCAGGAGCTGAAGCGCCGGTTTACTTCGGCGCCTGTTTTGTGCCAGCCTGATGTCTCGCTTCCCTTTCAGGTTGAAGTGGATGCTTCTGAGATTGGTGCTGGGGCTGTTTTGTCGCAGAGAGGCTCTGGTTGCTCTGTGAAGAGAACATGTGCTTTTTTCTCTAGGAAGTTTTCGCCTGCTGAGCGGAACTATGATGTTGGTAATCGGGAGTTGTTGGCCATGAAGTGGGCATTTGAGGAGTGGCGTCATTGGCTCGAGGGTGCTAAGCATCGTGTGGTGGTCTTGACTGATCACAAAAATCTGATGTATCTCGAGTCTGCTAAGCGCCTGAATCCTAGACAGGCTCGTTGGTCATTGTTTTTCTCTCGTTTTGACTTTGTGGTTTCGTACCTGCCTGGTTCGAAGAATGTTAAGGCTGATGCTCTTTCTAGGAGCTTTGTGCCTGACTCTCCTGGAGTCTCGGAGCCGGCTGGTATTCTTAAAGAGGGAGTAATCGTGTCGGCCATATCTCCTGATTTGCGACGTGTGTTGCAGAGATTTCAGGCTGGTAGACCTGACTCTTGTCCACCCGACAGACTGTTTGTTCCTGATAAATGGACCAGCAGAGTCATTTCCGAGGTTCATTCCTCGGTGTTGGCAGGGCATCCGGGAATTTTTGGTACCCGAGATTTGGTGGCTAGGTCCTTTTGGTGGCCTTCCTTGTCACGGGATGTGCGGTCATTTGTGCAGTCCTGTGGGACTTGTGCTCGGGCTAAGCCGTGTTGTTCTCGTGCTAGCGGGTTGCTTCTGCCCTTGCCCGTCCCGAAGAGGCCTTGGACACACATTTCCATGGATTTCATTTCTGATCTTCCGGTGTCTCAAGGAATGTCTGTCATTTGGGTGGTGTGTGATCGTTTTTCCAAGATGGTCCATTTAGTACCCTTGCCTAAGTTGCCTTCCTCTTCCGATCTGGTTCCTTTGTTTTTTCAGAATGTGGTTCGGCTACACGGCATTCCGGAGAATATCGTGTCCGACAGAGGATCCCAGTTTGTGTCCAGATTCTGGCGATCTTTTTGTGCTAAAATGGGCATTGATTTGTCGTTTTCATCTGCCTTCCATCCTCAGACTAATGGTCAAGCGGAGCGAACTAATCAGACACTGGAGGCTTATTTGAGATGTTTTGTTTCTGCGGACCAGGATGATTGGGTGACCTTCTTGCCATTGGCGGAGTTTGCCCTTAATAATCAGGCTAGTTCCGCTACTTTGGTTTCGCCATTTTTCTGCAACTCTGGTTTTCATCCTCGTTTCTCCTCGGGTCATGTTGAGTCTTCTGACTGTCCTGGGGTGGATTCCGTGGTGGATAGGTTGCAGCGGATTTGGAATCATGTGGTGGACAACTTGAAGTTGTCACAGGAGAAGGCTCAGCATTTTGCCAACCGCCGCCGCGGTGTGGGCCCCCGACTTCGTGTTGGGGATTTGGTTTGGTTGTCTTCTCGGTATGTCCCTCTGAAGGTTTCCTCTCCTAAGTTTAAGCCTCGCTTTATTGGTCCTTATAAAATTTTGGAAGTTCTTAACCCGGTTTCTTTTCGTTTGGATCTTCCGGTGTCGTTTGCCATTCACAACGTGTTCCATAGGTCTTTGTTGCGGCGGTACGTTGTGCCTGTGGTTCCTGCTGTTGAGCCTCCTGCTCCGGTGTTGGTTGAGGGTGAGTTGGAGTACGTAGTGGAGAAGATCTTGGATTCTCGTCTCTCTAGACAAAGGCTTCAGTATTTGGTCAAATGGAAGGGCTATGGTCAGGAGGATAATTCCTGGGTGGCCGCCTCTGATGTTCATGCGGCCGATTTGGTTCGTTCCTTCCACGCTGCTCATCCTGGTCGCCCTGGTGGTCTTGGTGAGGGTTCGGTGACCCCTCCTTAAAGGGGGGTACTGTTGTGAACTATACCTTTTGGCTCCCTCTTGTGGTCACTAGTGATTTGGCACTTGGATTGTCTTTTACCAGGTTGGTACTCACCTGCTTCGTTAGACCATGGGTGTTGCTATTTAAACTTCCTGGATTCTCAGTCCAGTGCCTGGCATCGTTGTAATCAGTTCACTTCTGTTTGCTCCTGTCTTCAGGTCCTGGTTCTTTGCAAGATAAGCTAAGTCCTGCTTTCGTACTTTTGATCATTTGCATTGTTCTTATTTTTTGTCCAGCTTGTACAAAATGTGATTCCTGATATCGCTGGAAGCTCTAGGGGCCTGATATTCTCCCCCCACACCGTCAGTCGGTTTGGGGGTTCTTGGATATTCAGCGTGGATATTTTGCAGGGTTTTTTGCTGACCATATAAGTCTTCTTACTATATTCTGCTATTAGTCAGTGGGCCTCTCTTTGCTAAATCTAGTTCATTCTTACGTTTGTCTTTTCTTCTTACCTCACCGTTATTATTTGTTGGGGGCTTGTATTACTTTGGGGTCTTTTCTCTGGAGGCAAGAGAGGTCTTATTTTCCCTGATAGGGTTAGTTAGTTCTCTGGCTGGTGCGAGACGTCTAGGATCAACGTAGGCACGTTCCCCGGCTGCTGTTAGTGTTTGCGCTAGGATCAGGTATATGGTCAGCCTAGTTACCACTTCCCTAAGAGCGAGTATTTATGTTTTGCAGACTTTGCGGTAATCTCTGAGGTCCCCTGCCATTGGGACCATAACAGTATGCCAGGCCTATAAATAGTTAATGCATTGCTGAAGTGGGATTAAAAGAAAAGAAGTTCTGAGGTTTTTTTTTTTTTTTTTTTCCCCTTTATCTCTGAGTGGCTTGAAACTTTGCTGCAGACATGAATGTTCAGACCTTGATTACTAGTGTGGATCAGCTTGCTGCACGTGTGCAGGGCATTCAGGATTTTGTGGTTAGCAGTCCTATGTCAGAGCCTAAGATACCTATTCCTGAGCTGTTCTCTGGAGATCGATTTAAATTTAGGAATTTTAGGAATAATTGTAAATTGTTTCTATCTTTGAAACCTCGTTCGTCTGGAGATTCAGCTCAGCAAGTAAAAATTGTTATCTCCTTCTTGCGTGGCGACCCTCAGGATTGGGCTTTCTCGTTAGTGCCAGGAGATCCGGCATTGGCGGATGTTGATGCGTTTTTTCTGGCGCTCGGATTGCTTTATGAGGAGCCTAATCTTGAAATTCAGGCAGAAAAAGCTCTACTGGCCATCTCTCAGGGCCAGGATGAAGCTGAGGTGTACTGCCAAAAATTTTGGAAGTGGTCCGTGCTTACTCGATGGAATGAATGTGCTCTGGCCGCAAATTTCAGAAATGGCCTTTCTGAAGCCATTAAGAATGTGATGGTGGGTTTTACAATTCCTACAAGTCTGAATGATTCTATGGCGCTGGCTATTCAGATTGATCGGCGTTTGCGGGAGCGCAAATCCGCTAAACCTCTGGCGGTGTTGTCTGAACAGACACCTGTCTCAATGCATTGTGATAGAATCCTGACTAGAACCGAACGACAAAATCATAGACGTCAGAATGGGCTGTGTTTTTACTGTGGTGATTCTACACATGTTATATCAGCATGCTCTAAACGCCTAACCAAGGTTGTCAGTCCTGTCACCATTGGTAATTTGCAGCCTAAATTTATTTTGTCTGTGACTTTAATTTGTTCATTGTCTTCCTACCCTGTTATGGCATTTGTGGATTCAGGTGCTGCCCTGAGTCTTATGGACTTGTCGTTTGCCAAACGCTGCGGTTTTGTCCTGGAGCCTTTAAAAGTTCCGATTCCTCTCAGAGGAATTGATGCTACGCCACTGGCGGAAAATAAACCGCAGTATTGGACACAAGTGACCATATGCATGACTCCTGAACATCGGGAGGTGATTCGTTTTCTTGTTCTGCATAAAATGAATGATTTGGTCGTTTTAGGTCTGCCATGGTTACAGATCCATAATCCTGTTTTGGATTGGAAGGCTATGTCTGTGTCAAGTTGGGGTTGTCAGGGAATTCATTGCGATTCTCCGCCGGTGTCTATTGCTACTTCTATTCCTTCAGAAGTTCCTGAGTATTTGTGTGACTATCAGGATGTATTCAGTGAGTCCAGGTCCAGTGCTCTTCCTCCTCATAGGGACTGTGACTGCGCTATAGATTTGATTCCTGGCAGTTAATTTCCTAAGGGACGATTATTTAATTTGTCTGTACCCGAGCATGCCGCGATGCGTTCTTATGTCAAGGAATCTTTGGAGAAGGGGCATATTCGTCCATCCTCTTCCCCTCTCGGTGCGGGATTCTTTTTTGTGGCCAAGAAAGACGGGTCTTTGAGACCTTGTATAGACTATTGGCTTCTGAATAAAATCACTGTTAAGTTTCAGTATCCTTTGCCACTATTGTCAGACTTGTTTGCTCGGATTAAGGGTGCCAAGTGGTTCACCAAGATAGATCTTCGTGGGGCGTACAACCTTGTGCGCATTAGGCAGGGAGATGAATGGAAAACTGCATTCAATACACCCGAAGGTCATTTTGAATACTTGGTGATGCCCTTTGGGCTCTCTAATGCCCCTTCAGTGTTTCAGTCCTTTATGCATGATATCTTCCGGAAGTATCTGGATAAATTTTTGATTGTGTATCTGGATGATATTCTAGTTTTCTCGGATGATTGGGATTCTCATGTAAAGCAGGTCAGGATGGTGTTTCAGGTTTTGCGTGATAACGCTTTGTTTGTGAAGGGCTCAAAGTGTCTCTTTGGAGTGCAGAAGGTTTCCTTTTTGGGTTTTATTTTCTCCCCTTCTGCTGTGGAGATGGACCCAGTCAAGGTCCGAGCTATTCATGATTGGACTCAGCCCACTTCTGTTAAGAGTCTTCAGAAGTTCTTGGGGTTTGCTAATTTCTACCGTCGCTTTATCGCTAATTTTTCTAGCGTTGTTAAACCTTTGACGGATATGACCAAGAAAGGTTCTGATGTGGCTAATTGGGCTCCTGCTGCCGTGGAGGCCTTCCAGGAGCTGAAGCGCCGGTTTACTTCGGCGCCTGTTTTGTGCCAGCCTGATGTCTCGCTTCCCTTTCAGGTTGAAGTGGATGCTTCTGAGATTGGTGCTGGGGCTGTTTTGTCGCAGAGAGGCTCTGGTTGCTCTGTGAAGAGAACATGTGCTTTTTTCTCTAGGAAGTTTTCGCCTGCTGAGCGGAACTATGATGTTGGTAATCGGGAGTTGTTGGCCATGAAGTGGGCATTTGAGGAGTGGCGTCATTGGCTCGAGGGTGCTAAGCATCGTGTGGTGGTCTTGACTGATCACAAAAATCTGATGTATCTCGAGTCTGCTAAGCGCCTGAATCCTAGACAGGCTCGTTGGTCATTGTTTTTCTCTCGTTTTGACTTTGTGGTTTCGTACCTGCCTGGTTCGAAGAATGTTAAGGCTGATGCTCTTTCTAGGAGCTTTGTGCCTGACTCTCCTGGAGTCTCGGAGCCGGCTGGTATTCTTAAAGAGGGAGTAATCGTGTCGGCCATATCTCCTGATTTGCGACGTGTGTTGCAGAGATTTCAGGCTGGTAGACCTGACTCTTGTCCACCCGACAGACTGTTTGTTCCTGATAAATGGACCAGCAGAGTCATTTCCGAGGTTCATTCCTCGGTGTTGGCAGGGCATCCGGGAATTTTTGGTACCCGAGATTTGGTGGCTAGGTCCTTTTGGTGGCCTTCCTTGTCACGGGATGTGCGGTCATTTGTGCAGTCCTGTGGGACTTGTGCTCGGGCTAAGCCGTGTTGTTCTCGTGCTAGCGGGTTGCTTCTGCCCTTGCCCGTCCCGAAGAGGCCTTGGACACACATTTCCATGGATTTCATTTCTGATCTTCCGGTGTCTCAAGGAATGTCTGTCATTTGGGTGGTGTGTGATCGTTTTTCCAAGATGGTCCATTTAGTACCCTTGCCTAAGTTGCCTTCCTCTTCCGATCTGGTTCCTTTGTTTTTTCAGAATGTGGTTCGGCTACACGGCATTCCGGAGAATATCGTGTCCGACAGAGGATCCCAGTTTGTGTCCAGATTCTGGCGATCTTTTTGTGCTAAAATGGGCATTGATTTGTCGTTTTCATCTGCCTTCCATCCTCAGACTAATGGTCAAGCGGAGCGAACTAATCAGACACTGGAGGCTTATTTGAGATGTTTTGTTTCTGCGGACCAGGATGATTGGGTGACCTTCTTGCCATTGGCGGAGTTTGCCCTTAATAATCAGGCTAGTTCCGCTACTTTGGTTTCGCCATTTTTCTGCAACTCTGGTTTTCATCCTCGTTTCTCCTCGGGTCATGTTGAGTCTTCTGACTGTCCTGGGGTGGATTCCGTGGTGGATAGGTTGCAGCGGATTTGGAATCATGTGGTGGACAACTTGAAGTTGTCACAGGAGAAGGCTCAGCATTTTGCCAACCGCCGCCGCGGTGTGGGCCCCCGACTTCGTGTTGGGGATTTGGTTTGGTTGTCTTCTCGGTATGTCCCTCTGAAGGTTTCCTCTCCTAAGTTTAAGCCTCGCTTTATTGGTCCTTATAAAATTTTGGAAGTTCTTAACCCGGTTTCTTTTCGTTTGGATCTTCCGGTGTCGTTTGCCATTCACAACGTGTTCCATAGGTCTTTGTTGCGGCGGTACGTTGTGCCTGTGGTTCCTGCTGTTGAGCCTCCTGCTCCGGTGTTGGTTGAGGGTGAGTTGGAGTACGTAGTGGAGAAGATCTTGGATTCTCGTCTCTCTAGACAAAGGCTTCAGTATTTGGTCAAATGGAAGGGCTATGGTCAGGAGGATAATTCCTGGGTGGCCGCCTCTGATGTTCATGCGGCCGATTTGGTTCGTTCCTTCCACGCTGCTCATCCTGGTCGCCCTGGTGGTCTTGGTGAGGGTTCGGTGACCCCTCCTTAAAGGGGGGTACTGTTGTGAACTATACCTTTTGGCTCCCTCTTGTGGTCACTAGTGATTTGGCACTTGGATTGTCTTTTACCAGGTTGGTACTCACCTGCTTCGTTAGACCATGGGTGTTGCTATTTAAACTTCCTGGATTCTCAGTCCAGTGCCTGGCATCGTTGTAATCAGTTCACTTCTGTTTGCTCCTGTCTTCAGGTCCTGGTTCTTTGCAAGATAAGCTAAGTCCTGCTTTCGTACTTTTGATCATTTGCATTGTTCTTATTTTTTGTCCAGCTTGTACAAAATGTGATTCCTGATATCGCTGGAAGCTCTAGGGGCCTGATATTCTCCCCCCACACCGTCAGTCGGTTTGGGGGTTCTTGGATATTCAGCGTGGATATTTTGCAGGGTTTTTTGCTGACCATATAAGTCTTCTTACTATATTCTGCTATTAGTCAGTGGGCCTCTCTTTGCTAAATCTAGTTCATTCTTACGTTTGTCTTTTCTTCTTACCTCACCGTTATTATTTGTTGGGGGCTTGTATTACTTTGGGGTCTTTTCTCTGGAGGCAAGAGAGGTCTTATTTTCCCTGATAGGGTTAGTTAGTTCTCTGGCTGGTGCGAGACGTCTAGGATCAACGTAGGCACGTTCCCCGGCTGCTGTTAGTGTTTGCGCTAGGATCAGGTATATGGTCAGCCTAGTTACCACTTCCCTAAGAGCGAGTATTTATGTTTTGCAGACTTTGCGGTAATCTCTGAGGTCCCCTGCCATTGGGACCATAACAGTATGCCAGGCCTATAAATAGTTAATGCATTGCTGAAGTGGGATTAAAAGAAAAGAAGTTCTGAGGTTTTTTTTTTTTTTTTTTTCCCCTTTATCTCTGAGTGGCTTGAAACTTTGCTGCAGACATGAATGTTCAGACCTTGATTACTAGTGTGGATCAGCTTGCTGCACGTGTGCAGGGCATTCAGGATTTTGTGGTTAGCAGTCCTATGTCAGAGCCTAAGATACCTATTCCTGAGCTGTTCTCTGGAGATCGATTTAAATTTAGGAATTTTAGGAATAATTGTAAATTGTTTCTATCTTTGAAACCTCGTTCGTCTGGAGATTCAGCTCAGCAAGTAAAAATTGTTATCTCCTTCTTGCGTGGCGACCCTCAGGATTGGGCTTTCTCGTTAGTGCCAGGAGATCCGGCATTGGCGGATGTTGATGCGTTTTTTCTGGCGCTCGGATTGCTTTATGAGGAGCCTAATCTTGAAATTCAGGCAGAAAAAGCTCTACTGGCCATCTCTCAGGGCCAGGATGAAGCTGAGGTGTACTGCCAAAAATTTTGGAAGTGGTCCGTGCTTACTCGATGGAATGAATGTGCTCTGGCCGCAAATTTCAGAAATGGCCTTTCTGAAGCCATTAAGAATGTGATGGTGGGTTTTACAATTCCTACAAGTCTGAATGATTCTATGGCGCTGGCTATTCAGATTGATCGGCGTTTGCGGGAGCGCAAATCCGCTAAACCTCTGGCGGTGTTGTCTGAACAGACACCTGTCTCAATGCATTGTGATAGAATCCTGACTAGAACCGAACGACAAAATCATAGACGTCAGAATGGGCTGTGTTTTTACTGTGGTGATTCTACACATGTTATATCAGCATGCTCTAAACGCCTAACCAAGGTTGTCAGTCCTGTCACCATTGGTAATTTGCAGCCTAAATTTATTTTGTCTGTGACTTTAATTTGTTCATTGTCTTCCTACCCTGTTATGGCATTTGTGGATTCAGGTGCTGCCCTGAGTCTTATGGACTTGTCGTTTGCCAAACGCTGCGGTTTTGTCCTGGAGCCTTTAAAAGTTCCGATTCCTCTCAGAGGAATTGATGCTACGCCACTGGCGGAAAATAAACCGCAGTATTGGACACAAGTGACCATATGCATGACTCCTGAACATCGGGAGGTGATTCGTTTTCTTGTTCTGCATAAAATGAATGATTTGGTCGTTTTAGGTCTGCCATGGTTACAGATCCATAATCCTGTTTTGGATTGGAAGGCTATGTCTGTGTCAAGTTGGGGTTGTCAGGGAATTCATTGCGATTCTCCGCCGGTGTCTATTGCTACTTCTATTCCTTCAGAAGTTCCTGAGTATTTGTGTGACTATCAGGATGTATTCAGTGAGTCCAGGTCCAGTGCTCTTCCTCCTCATAGGGACTGTGACTGCGCTATAGATTTGATTCCTGGCAGTTAATTTCCTAAGGGACGATTATTTAATTTGTCTGTACCCGAGCATGCCGCGATGCGTTCTTATGTCAAGGAATCTTTGGAGAAGGGGCATATTCGTCCATCCTCTTCCCCTCTCGGTGCGGGATTCTTTTTTGTGGCCAAGAAAGACGGGTCTTTGAGACCTTGTATAGACTATCGGCTTCTGAATAAAATCACTGTTAAGTTTCAGTATCCTTTGCCACTATTGTCAGACTTGTTTGCTCGGATTAAGGGTGCCAAGTGGTTCACCAAGATAGATCTTCGTGGGGCGTACAACCTTGTGCGCATTAGGCAGGGAGATGAATGGAAAACTGCATTCAATACACCCGAAGGTCATTTTGAATACTTGGTGATGCCCTTTGGGCTCTCTAATGCCCCTTCAGTGTTTCAGTCCTTTATGCATGATATCTTCCGGAAGTATCTGGATAAATTTTTGATTGTGTATCTGGATGATATTCTAGTTTTCTCGGATGATTGGGATTCTCATGTAAAGCAGGTCAGGATGGTGTTTCAGGTTTTGCGTGATAACGCTTTGTTTGTGAAGGGCTCAAAGTGTCTCTTTGGAGTGCAGAAGGTTTCCTTTTTGGGTTTTATTTTCTCCCCTTCTGCTGTGGAGATGGACCCAGTCAAGGTCCGAGCTATTCATGATTGGACTCAGCCCACTTCTGTTAAGAGTCTTCAGAAGTTCTTGGGGTTTGCTAATTTCTACCGTCGCTTTATCGCTAATTTTTCTAGCGTTGTTAAACCTTTGACGGATATGACCAAGAAAGGTTCTGATGTGGCTAATTGGGCTCCTGCTGCCGTGGAGGCCTTCCAGGAGCTGAAGCGCCGGTTTACTTCGGCGCCTGTTTTGTGCCAGCCTGATGTCTCGCTTCCCTTTCAGGTTGAAGTGGATGCTTCTGAGATTGGTGCTGGGGCTGTTTTGTCGCAGAGAGGCTCTGGTTGCTCTGTGAAGAGAACATGTGCTTTTTTCTCTAGGAAGTTTTCGCCTGCTGAGCGGAACTATGATGTTGGTAATCGGGAGTTGTTGGCCATGAAGTGGGCATTTGAGGAGTGGCGTCATTGGCTCGAGGGTGCTAAGCATCGTGTGGTGGTCTTGACTGATCACAAAAATCTGATGTATCTCGAGTCTGCTAAGCGCCTGAATCCTAGACAGGCTCGTTGGTCATTGTTTTTCTCTCGTTTTGACTTTGTGGTTTCGTACCTGCCTGGTTCGAAGAATGTTAAGGCTGATGCTCTTTCTAGGAGCTTTGTGCCTGACTCTCCTGGAGTCTCGGAGCCGGCTGGTATTCTTAAAGAGGGAGTAATCGTGTCGGCCATATCTCCTGATTTGCGACGTGTGTTGCAGAGATTTCAGGCTGGTAGACCTGACTCTTGTCCACCCGACAGACTGTTTGTTCCTGATAAATGGACCAGCAGAGTCATTTCCGAGGTTCATTCCTCGGTGTTGGCAGGGCATCCGGGAATTTTTGGTACCCGAGATTTGGTGGCTAGGTCCTTTTGGTGGCCTTCCTTGTCACGGGATGTGCGGTCATTTGTGCAGTCCTGTGGGACTTGTGCTCGGGCTAAGCCGTGTTGTTCTCGTGCTAGCGGGTTGCTTCTGCCCTTGCCCGTCCCGAAGAGGCCTTGGACACACATTTCCATGGATTTCATTTCTGATCTTCCGGTGTCTCAAGGAATGTCTGTCATTTGGGTGGTGTGTGATCGTTTTTCCAAGATGGTCCATTTAGTACCCTTGCCTAAGTTGCCTTCCTCTTCCGATCTGGTTCCTTTGTTTTTTCAGAATGTGATTCGGCTACACGGCATTCCGGAGAATATCGTGTCCGACAGAGGATCCCAGTTTGTGTCCAGATTCTGGCGATCTTTTTGTGCTAAAATGGGCATTGATTTGTCGTTTTCATCTGCCTTCCATCCTCAGACTAATGGTCAAGCGGAGCGAACTAATCAGACACTGGAGGCTTATTTGAGATGTTTTGTTTCTGCGGACCAGGATGATTGGGTGACCTTCTTGCCATTGGCGGAGTTTGCCCTTAATAATCAGGCTAGTTCCGCTACTTTGGTTTCGCCATTTTTCTGCAACTCTGGTTTTCATCCTCGTTTCTCCTCGGGTCATGTTGAGTCTTCTGACTGTCCTGGGGTGGATTCCGTGGTGGATAGGTTGCAGCGGATTTGGAATCATGTGGTGGACAACTTGAAGTTGTCACAGGAGAAGGCTCAGCATTTTGCCAACCGCCGCCGCGGTGTGGGCCCCCGACTTCGTGTTGGGGATTTGGTTTGGTTGTCTTCTCGGTATGTCCCTCTGAAGGTTTCCTCTCCTAAGTTTAAGCCTCGCTTTATTGGTCCTTATAAAATTTTGGAAGTTCTTAACCCGGTTTCTTTTCGTTTGGATCTTCCGGTGTCGTTTGCCATTCACAACGTGTTCCATAGGTCTTTGTTGCGGCGGTACGTTGTGCCTGTGGTTCCTGCTGTTGAGCCTCCTGCTCCGGTGTTGGTTGAGGGTGAGTTGGAGTACGTAGTGGAGAAGATCTTGGATTCTCGTCTCTCTAGACAAAGGCTTCAGTATTTGGTCAAATGGAAGGGCTATGGTCAGGAGGATAATTCCTGGGTGGCCGCCTCTGATGTTCATGCGGCCGATTTGGTTCGTTCCTTCCACGCTGCTCATCCTGGTCGCCCTGGTGGTCTTGGTGAGGGTTCGGTGACCCCTCCTTAAAGGGGGGTACTGTTGTGAACTATACCTTTTGGCTCCCTCTTGTGGTCACTAGTGATTTGGCACTTGGATTGTCTTTTACCAGGTTGGTACTCACCTGCTTCGTTAGACCATGGGTGTTGCTATTTAAACTTCCTGGATTCTCAGTCCAGTGCCTGGCATCGTTGTAATCAGTTCACTTCTGTTTGCTCCTGTCTTCAGGTCCTGGTTCTTTGCAAGATAAGCTAAGTCCTGCTTTCGTACTTTTGATCATTTGCATTGTTCTTATTTTTTGTCCAGCTTGTACAAAATGTGATTCCTGATATCGCTGGAAGCTCTAGGGGGCTGATATTCTCCCCCCACACCGTCAGTCGGTTTGGGGGTTCTTGGATATTCAGCGTGGATATTTTGCAGGGTTTTTTGCTGACCATATAAGTCTTCTTACTATATTCTGCTATTAGTCAGTGGGCCTCTCTTTGCTAAATCTAGTTCATTCTTACGTTTGTCTTTTCTTCTTACCTCACCGTTATTATTTGTTGGGGGCTTGTATTACTTTGGGGTCTTTTCTCTGGAGGCAAGAGAGGTCTTATTTTCCCTGATAGGGTTAGTTAGTTCTCCGGCTGGTGCGAGACGTCTAGGATCAACGTAGGCACGTTCTCCGGCTGCTGTTAGTGTTTGCGCTAGGATCAGGTATATGGTCAGCCTAGTTACCACTTCCCTAAGAGCGAGTATTTATGTTTTGCAGACTTTGCGGTAATCTCTGAGGTCCCCTGCCATTGGGACCATAACAGTATGCCAGGCCTATAAATAGTTAATGCATTGCTGAAGTGGGATTAAAAGAAAAGAAGTTCTGAGGTTTTTTTTTTTTTTTTTTTCCCCTTTATCTCTGAGTGGCTTGAAACTTTGCTGCAGACATGAATGTTCAGACCTTGATTACTAGTGTGGATCAGCTTGCTGCACGTGTGCAGGGCATTCAGGATTTTGTGGTTAGCAGTCCTATGTCAGAGCCTAAGATACCTATTCCTGAGCTGTTCTCTGGAGATCGATTTAAATTTAGGAATTTTAGGAATAATTGTAAATTGTTTCTATCTTTGAAACCTCGTTCGTCTGGAGATTCAGCTCAGCAAGTAAAAATTGTTATCTCCTTCTTGCGTGGCGACCCTCAGGATTGGGCTTTCTCGTTAGTGCCAGGAGATCCGGCATTGGCGGATGTTGATGCGTTTTTTCTGGCGCTCGGATTGCTTTATGAGGAGCCTAATCTTGAAATTCAGGCAGAAAAAGCTCTACTGGCCATCTCTCAGGGCCAGGATGAAGCTGAGGTGTACTGCCAAAAATTTTGGAAGTGGTCCGTGCTTACTCGATGGAATGAATGTGCTCTGGCCGCAAATTTCAGAAATGGCCTTTCTGAAGCCATTAAGAATGTGATGGTGGGTTTTACAATTCCTACAAGTCTGAATGATTCTATGGCGCTGGCTATTCAGATTGATCGGCGTTTGCGGGAGCGCAAATCCGCTAAACCTCTGGCGGTGTTGTCTGAACAGACACCTGTCTCAATGCAATGTGATAGAATCCTGACTAGAACCGAACGACAAAATCATAGACGTCAGAATGGGCTGTGTTTTTACTGTGGTGATTCTACACATGTTATATCAGCATGCTCTAAACGCCTAACCAAGGTTGTCAGTCCTGTCACCATTGGTAATTTGCAGCCTAAATTTATTTTGTCTGTGACTTTAATTTGTTCATTGTCTTCCTACCCTGTTATGGCATTTGTGGATTCAGGTGCTGCCCTGAGTCTTATGGACTTGTCGTTTGCCAAACGCTGCGGTTTTGTCCTGGAGCCTTTAAAAGTTCCGATTCCTCTCAGAGGAATTGATGCTACGCCACTGGCGGAAAATAAACCGCAGTATTGGACACAAGTGACCATATGCATGACTCCTGAACATCGGGAGGTGATTCGTTTTCTTGTTCTGCATAAAATGAATGATTTGGTCGTTTTAGGTCTGCCATGGTTACAGATCCATAATCCTGTTTTGGATTGGAAGGCTATGTCTGTGTCAAGTTGGGGTTGTCAGGGAATTCATTGCGATTCTCCGCCGGTGTCTATTGCTACTTCTATTCCTTCAGAAGTTCCTGAGTATTTGTGTGACTATCAGGATGTATTCAGTGAGTCCAGGTCCAGTGCTCTTCCTCCTCATAGGGACTGTGACTGCGCTATAGATTTGATTCCTGGCAGTTAATTTCCTAAGGGACGATTATTTAATTTGTCTGTACCCGAGCATGCCGCGATGCGTTCTTATGTCAAGGAATCTTTGGAGAAGGGGCATATTCGTCCATCCTCTTCCCCTCTCGGTGCGGGATTCTTTTTTGTGGCCAAGAAAGACGGGTCTTTGAGACCTTGTATAGACTATCGGCTTCTGAATAAAATCACTGTTAAGTTTCAGTATCCTTTGCCACTATTGTCAGACTTGTTTGCTCGGATTAAGGGTGCCAAGTGGTTCACCAAGATAGATCTTCGTGGGGCGTACAACCTTGTGCGCATTAGGCAGGGAGATGAATGGAAAACTGCATTCAATACACCCGAAGGTCATTTTGAATACTTGGTGATGCCCTTTGGGCTCTCTAATGCCCCTTCAGTGTTTCAGTCCTTTATGCATGATATCTTCCGGAAGTATCTGGATAAATTTTTGATTGTGTATCTGGATGATATTCTAGTTTTCTCGGATGATTGGGATTCTCATGTAAAGCAGGTCAGGATGGTGTTTCAGGTTTTGCGTGATAACGCTTTGTTTGTGAAGGGCTCAAAGTGTCTCTTTGGAGTGCAGAAGGTTTCCTTTTTGGGTTTTATTTTCTCCCCTTCTGCTGTGGAGATGGACCAAGTCAAGGTCCGAGCTATTCATGATTGGACTCAGCCCACTTCTGTTAAGAGTCTTCAGAAGTTCTTGGGGTTTGCTAATTTCTACCGTCGCTTTATCGCTAATTTTTCTAGCGTTGTTAAACCTTTGACGGATATGACCAAGAAAGGTTCTGATGTGGCTAATTGGGCTCCTGCTGCCGTGGAGGCCTTCCAGGAGCTGAAGCGCCGGTTTACTTCGGCGCCTGTTTTGTGCCAGCCTGATGTCTCGCTTCCCTTTCAGGTTGAAGTGGATGCTTCTGAGATTGGTGCTGGGGCTGTTTTGTCGCAGAGAGGCTCTGGTTGCTCTGTGAAGAGAACATGTGCTTTTTTCTCTAGGAAGTTTTCGCCTGCTGAGCGGAACTATGATGTTGGTAATCGGGAGTTGTTGGCCATGAAGTGGGCATTTGAGGAGTGGCGTCATTGGCTCGAGGGTGCTAAGCATCGTGTGGTGGTCTTGACTGATCACAAAAATCTGATGTATCTCGAGTCTGCTAAGCGCCTGAATCCTAGACAGGCTCGTTGGTCATTGTTTTTCTCTCGTTTTGACTTTGTGGTTTCGTACCTGCCTGGTTCGAAGAATGTTAAGGCTGATGCTCTTTCTAGGAGCTTTGTGCCTGACTCTCCTGGAGTCTCGGAGCCGGCTGGTATTCTTAAAGAGGGAGTAATCGTGTCGGCCATATCTCCTGATTTGCGACGTGTGTTGCAGAGATTTCAGGCTGGTAGACCTGACTCTTGTCCACCCGACAGACTGTTTGTTCCTGATAAATGGACCAGCAGAGTCATTTCCGAGGTTCATTCCTCGGTGTTGGCAGGGCATCCGGGAATTTTTGGTACCCGAGATTTGGTGGCTAGGTCCTTTTGGTGGCCTTCCTTGTCACGGGATGTGCGGTCATTTGTGCAGTCCTGTGGGACTTGTGCTCGGGCTAAGCCGTGTTGTTCTCGTGCTAGCGGGTTGCTTCTGCCCTTGCCCGTCCCGAAGAGGCCTTGGACACACATTTCCATGGATTTCATTTCTGATCTTCCGGTGTCTCAAGGAATGTCTGTCATTTGGGTGGTGTGTGATCGTTTTTCCAAGATGGTCCATTTAGTACCCTTGCCTAAGTTGCCTTCCTCTTCCGATCTGGTTCCTTTGTTTTTTCAGAATGTGATTCGGCTACACGGCATTCCGGAGAATATCGTGTCCGACAGAGGATCCCAGTTTGTGTCCAGATTCTGGCGATCTTTTTGTGCTAAAATGGGCATTGATTTGTCGTTTTCATCTGCCTTCCATCCTCAGACTAATGGTCAAGCGGAGCGAACTAATCAGACACTGGAGGCTTATTTGAGATGTTTTGTTTCTGCGGACCAGGATGATTGGGTGACCTTCTTGCCATTGGCGGAGTTTGCCCTTAATAATCAGGCTAGTTCCGCTACTTTGGTTTCGCCATTTTTCTGCAACTCTGGTTTTCATCCTCGTTTCTCCTCGGGTCATGTTGAGTCTTCTGACTGTCCTGGGGTGGATTCCGTGGTGGATAGGTTGCAGCGGATTTGGAATCATGTGGTGGACAACTTGAAGTTGTCACAGGAGAAGGCTCAGCATTTTGCCAACCGCCGCCGCGGTGTGGGCCCCCGACTTCGTGTTGGGGATTTGGTTTGGTTGTCTTCTCGGTATGTCCCTCTGAAGGTTTCCTCTCCTAAGTTTAAGCCTCGCTTTATTGGTCCTTATAAAATTTTGGAAGTTCTTAACCCGGTTTCTTTTCGTTTGGATCTTCCGGTGTCGTTTGCCATTCACAACGTGTTCCATAGGTCTTTGTTGCGGCGGTACGTTGTGCCTGTGGTTCCTGCTGTTGAGCCTCCTGCTCCGGTGTTGGTTGAGGGTGAGTTGGAGTACGTAGTGGAGAAGATCTTGGATTCTCGTCTCTCTAGACAAAGGCTTCAGTATTTGGTCAAATGGAAGGGCTATGGTCAGGAGGATAATTCCTGGGTGGCCGCCTCTGATGTTCATGCGGCCGATTTGGTTCGTTCCTTCCACGCTGCTCATCCTGGTCGCCCTGGTGGTCTTGGTGAGGGTTCGGTGACCCCTCCTTAAAGGGGGGTACTGTTGTGAACTATACCTTTTGGCTCCCTCTTGTGGTCACTAGTGATTTGGCACTTGGATTGTCTTTTACCAGGTTGGTACTCACCTGCTTCGTTAGACCATGGGTGTTGCTATTTAAACTTCCTGGATTCTCAGTCCAGTGCCTGGCATCGTTGTAATCAGTTCACTTCTGTTTGCTCCTGTCTTCAGGTCCTGGTTCTTTGCAAGATAAGCTAAGTCCTGCTTTCGTACTTTTGATCATTTGCATTGTTCTTATTTTTTGTCCAGCTTGTACAAAATGTGATTCCTGATATCGCTGGAAGCTCTAGGGGGCTGATATTCTCCCCCCACACCGTCAGTCGGTTTGGGGGTTCTTGGATATTCAGCGTGGATATTTTGCAGGGTTTTTTGCTGACCATATAAGTCTTCTTACTATATTCTGCTATTAGTCAGTGGGCCTCTCTTTGCTAAATCTAGTTCATTCTTACGTTTGTCTTTTCTTCTTACCTCACCGTTATTATTTGTTGGGGGCTTGTATTACTTTGGGGTCTTTTCTCTGGAGGCAAGAGAGGTCTTATTTTCCCTGATAGGGTTAGTTAGTTCTCCGGCTGGTGCGAGACGTCTAGGATCAACGTAGGCACGTTCTCCGGCTGCTGTTAGTGTTTGCGCTAGGATCAGGTATATGGTCAGCCTAGTTACCACTTCCCTAAGAGCGAGTATTTATGTTTTGCAGACTTTGCGGTAATCTCTGAGGTCCCCTGCCATTGGGACCATAACAGTATGCCAGGCCTATAAATAGTTAATGCATTGCTGAAGTGGGATTAAAAGAAAAGAAGTTCTGAGGTTTTTTTTTTTTTTTTTTTCCCCTTTATCTCTGAGTGGCTTGAAACTTTGCTGCAGACATGAATGTTCAGACCTTGATTACTAGTGTGGATCAGCTTGCTGCACGTGTGCAGGGCATTCAGGATTTTGTGGTTAGCAGTCCTATGTCAGAGCCTAAGATACCTATTCCTGAGCTGTTCTCTGGAGATCGATTTAAATTTAGGAATTTTAGGAATAATTGTAAATTGTTTCTATCTTTGAAACCTCGTTCGTCTGGAGATTCAGCTCAGCAAGTAAAAATTGTTATCTCCTTCTTGCGTGGCGACCCTCAGGATTGGGCTTTCTCGTTAGTGCCAGGAGATCCGGCATTGGCGGATGTTGATGCGTTTTTTCTGGCGCTCGGATTGCTTTATGAGGAGCCTAATCTTGAAATTCAGGCAGAAAAAGCTCTACTGGCCATCTCTCAGGGCCAGGATGAAGCTGAGGTGTACTGCCAAAAATTTTGGAAGTGGTCCGTGCTTACTCGATGGAATGAATGTGCTCTGGCCGCAAATTTCAGAAATGGCCTTTCTGAAGCCATTAAGAATGTGATGGTGGGTTTTACAATTCCTACAAGTCTGAATGATTCTATGGCGCTGGCTATTCAGATTGATCGGCGTTTGCGGGAGCGCAAATCCGCTAAACCTCTGGCGGTGTTGTCTGAACAGACACCTGTCTCAATGCAATGTGATAGAATCCTGACTAGAACCGAACGACAAAATCATAGACGTCAGAATGGGCTGTGTTTTTACTGTGGTGATTTTACACATGTTATATCAGCATGCTCTAAACGCCTAACCAAGGTTGTCAGTCCTGTCACCATTGGTAATTTGCAGCCTAAATTTATTTTGTCTGTGACTTTAATTTGTTCATTGTCTTCCTACCCTGTTATGGCATTTGTGGATTCAGGTGCTGCCCTGAGTCTTATGGACTTGTCGTTTGCCAAACGCTGCGGTTTTGTCCTGGAGCCTTTAAAAGTTCCGATTCCTCTCAGAGGAATTGATGCTACGCCACTGGCGGAAAATAAACCGCAGTATTGGACACAAGTGACCATATGCATGACTCCTGAACATCGGGAGGTGATTCGTTTTCTTGTTCTGCATAAAATGAATGATTTGGTCGTTTTAGGTCTGCCATGGTTACAGATCCATAATCCTGTTTTGGATTGGAAGGCTATGTCTGTGTCAAGTTGGGGTTGTCAGGGAATTCATTGCGATTCTCCGCCGGTGTCTATTGCTACTTCTATTCCTTCAGAAGTTCCTGAGTATTTGTGTGACTATCAGGATGTATTCAGTGAGTCCAGGTCCAGTGCTCTTCCTCCTCATAGGGACTGTGACTGCGCTATAGATTTGATTCCTGGCAGTTAATTTCCTAAGGGACGATTATTTAATTTGTCTGTACCCGAGCATGCCGCGATGCGTTCTTATGTCAAGGAATCTTTGGAGAAGGGGCATATTCGTCCATCCTCTTCCCCTCTCGGTGCGGGATTCTTTTTTGTGGCCAAGAAAGACGGGTCTTTGAGACCTTGTATAGACTATCGGCTTCTGAATAAAATCACTGTTAAGTTTCAGTATCCTTTGCCACTATTGTCAGACTTGTTTGCTCGGATTAAGGGTGCCAAGTGGTTCACCAAGATAGATCTTCGTGGGGCGTACAACCTTGTGCGCATTAGGCAGGGAGATGAATGGAAAACTGCATTCAATACACCCGAAGGTCATTTTGAATACTTGGTGATGCCCTTTGGGCTCTCTAATGCCCCTTCAGTGTTTCAGTCCTTTATGCATGATATCTTCCGGAAGTATCTGGATAAATTTTTGATTGTGTATCTGGATGATATTCTAGTTTTCTCGGATGATTGGGATTCTCATGTAAAGCAGGTCAGGATGGTGTTTCAGGTTTTGCGTGATAACGCTTTGTTTGTGAAGGGCTCAAAGTGTCTCTTTGGAGTGCAGAAGGTTTCCTTTTTGGGTTTTATTTTCTCCCCTTCTGCTGTGGAGATGGACCAAGTCAAGGTCCGAGCTATTCATGATTGGACTCAGCCCACTTCTGTTAAGAGTCTTCAGAAGTTCTTGGGGTTTGCTAATTTCTACCGTCGCTTTATCGCTAATTTTTCTAGCGTTGTTAAACCTTTGACGGATATGACCAAGAAAGGTTCTGATGTGGCTAATTGGGCTCCTGCTGCCGTGGAGGCCTTCCAGGAGCTGAAGCGCCGGTTTACTTCGGCGCCTGTTTTGTGCCAGCCTGATGTCTCGCTTCCCTTTCAGGTTGAAGTGGATGCTTCTGAGATTGGTGCTGGGGCTGTTTTGTCGCAGAGAGGCTCTGGTTGCTCTGTGAAGAGAACATGTGCTTTTTTCTCTAGGAAGTTTTCGCCTGCTGAGCGGAACTATGATGTTGGTAATCGGGAGTTGTTGGCCATGAAGTGGGCATTTGAGGAGTGGCGTCATTGGCTCGAGGGTGCTAAGCATCGTGTGGTGGTCTTGACTGATCACAAAAATCTGATGTATCTCGAGTCTGCTAAGCGCCTGAATCCTAGACAGGCTCGTTGGTCATTGTTTTTCTCTCGTTTTGACTTTGTGGTTTCGTACCTGCCTGGTTCGAAGAATGTTAAGGCTGATGCTCTTTCTAGGAGCTTTGTGCCTGACTCTCCTGGAGTCTCGGAGCCGGCTGGTATTCTTAAAGAGGGAGTAATCGTGTCGGCCATATCTCCTGATTTGCGACGTGTGTTGCAGAGATTTCAGGCTGGTAGACCTGACTCTTGTCCACCCGACAGACTGTTTGTTCCTGATAAATGGACCAGCAGAGTCATTTCCGAGGTTCATTCCTCGGTGTTGGCAGGGCATCCGGGAATTTTTGGTACCCGAGATTTGGTGGCTAGGTCCTTTTGGTGGCCTTCCTTGTCACGGGATGTGCGGTCATTTGTGCAGTCCTGTGGGACTTGTGCTCGGGCTAAGCCGTGTTGTTCTCGTGCTAGCGGGTTGCTTCTGCCCTTGCCCGTCCCGAAGAGGCCTTGGACACACATTTCCATGGATTTCATTTCTGATCTTCCGGTGTCTCAAGGAATGTCTGTCATTTGGGTGGTGTGTGATCGTTTTTCCAAGATGGTCCATTTAGTACCCTTGCCTAAGTTGCCTTCCTCTTCCGATCTGGTTCCTTTGTTTTTTCAGAATGTGATTCGGCTACACGGCATTCCGGAGAATATCGTGTCCGACAGAGGATCCCAGTTTGTGTCCAGATTCTGGCGATCTTTTTGTGCTAAAATGGGCATTGATTTGTCGTTTTCATCTGCCTTCCATCCTCAGACTAATGGTCAAGCGGAGCGAACTAATCAGACACTGGAGGCTTATTTGAGATGTTTTGTTTCTGCGGACCAGGATGATTGGGTGACCTTCTTGCCATTGGCGGAGTTTGCCCTTAATAATCAGGCTAGTTCCGCTACTTTGGTTTCGCCATTTTTCTGCAACTCTGGTTTTCATCCTCGTTTCTCCTCGGGTCATGTTGAGTCTTCTGACTGTCCTGGGGTGGATTCCGTGGTGGATAGGTTGCAGCGGATTTGGAATCATGTGGTGGACAACTTGAAGTTGTCACAGGAGAAGGCTCAGCATTTTGCCAACCGCCGCCGCGGTGTGGGCCCCCGACTTCGTGTTGGGGATTTGGTTTGGTTGTCTTCTCGGTATGTCCCTCTGAAGGTTTCCTCTCCTAAGTTTAAGCCTCGCTTTATTGGTCCTTATAAAATTTTGGAAGTTCTTAACCCGGTTTCTTTTCGTTTGGATCTTCCGGTGTCGTTTGCCATTCACAACGTGTTCCATAGGTCTTTGTTGCGGCGGTACGTTGTGCCTGTGGTTCCTGCTGTTGAGCCTCCTGCTCCGGTGTTGGTTGAGGGTGAGTTGGAGTACGTAGTGGAGAAGATCTTGGATTCTCGTCTCTCTAGACAAAGGCTTCAGTATTTGGTCAAATGGAAGGGCTATGGTCAGGAGGATAATTCCTGGGTGGCCGCCTCTGATGTTCATGCGGCCGATTTGGTTCGTTCCTTCCACGCTGCTCATCCTGGTCGCCCTGGTGGTCTTGGTGAGGGTTCGGTGACCCCTCCTTAAAGGGGGGTACTGTTGTGAACTATACCTTTTGGCTCCCTCTTGTGGTCACTAGTGATTTGGCACTTGGATTGTCTTTTACCAGGTTGGTACTCACCTGCTTCGTTAGACCATGGGTGTTGCTATTTAAACTTCCTGGATTCTCAGTCCAGTGCCTGGCATCGTTGTAATCAGTTCACTTCTGTTTGCTCCTGTCTTCAGGTCCTGGTTCTTTGCAAGATAAGCTAAGTCCTGCTTTCGTACTTTTGATCATTTGCATTGTTCTTATTTTTTGTCCAGCTTGTACAAAATGTGATTCCTGATATCGCTGGAAGCTCTAGGGGGCTGATATTCTCCCCCCACACCGTCAGTCGGTTTGGGGGTTCTTGGATATTCAGCGTGGATATTTTGCAGGGTTTTTTGCTGACCATATAAGTCTTCTTACTATATTCTGCTATTAGTCAGTGGGCCTCTCTTTGCTAAATCTAGTTCATTCTTACGTTTGTCTTTTCTTCTTACCTCACCGTTATTATTTGTTGGGGGCTTGTATTACTTTGGGGTCTTTTCTCTGGAGGCAAGAGAGGTCTTATTTTCCCTGATAGGGTTAGTTAGTTCTCCGGCTGGCGCGAGACGTCTAGGATCAACGTAGGCACATTCCCCGGCTGCTGTTAGTGTTTGCGCTAGGATCAGGTATATGGTCAGCCTAGTTACCACTTCCCTAAGAGCGAGTATTTATGTTTTGCAGACTTCGCGGTAATCTCTGAGGTCCCCTGCCATTGGGACCATAACAGCCCCCCATGAATATTGACTGTGAGTAGGAGAGGAAAGACACACGCAGGCAGAAAACAGGATTCAGCAAAAGAGGCCACTCTAGCTAAATAGAGAAAGATAGGACAGAATACTAAGCGGTCAGCATTAAAACCCTTCCAAAAATATCCACAGCAGATAATACAAAAAGTTCCAAAATCTAACTAAAGACATGGAATGTATATCTGCCACTCCAGAGAATCCAACAAGACTGAGAAAATACTGACACAATCTAAGCTGGACAAAAAAAAACACTGAATAGCACAGAATTATTAAGCACACAGAATGTGTGCCACAGAAACAAAACCAGACACTTATCTTTGCTGATTTGGCAGAAGGCAGAAGGAACCAAACCAGGACCAAAACCTCCCAACAACCATGGACAACTGGCAAGGACTAATGAATCCTGCACGCCTAAATACCCCAGTCAGAACTGCAATCAGCAGATACACCTGACCAGGACTGCAACTCAGGGGCAACTGCATTACCACCTACAACCACTGGAGGGAGCCCAAAAGCAGAATTCACAACATCTCTGCCTGTTTACAGGTGTTCTTTTCCCTCTTCTTTCCTTGCCTTTCCCTCTGCTTTCCTTGCCTTTCCCTCTGCTTTCCTTGCCTTTCTATCTCCTTTCCTTGCCTTTCCCTCTGCTTTCCTTGCCTTCCCCTTCCATTTCTTCCCCTCCTGCCTCGTACATGTTATATATAAGGTATCTTATATGTGTACTGAGGCCCTTTCCCTCTCTGATCCTATACAGACCAATATTTTTCATTTTCCTTCTATCCCTTTAATGTTTTCATTTTCCCATTTTCTTTAATAAACCATACTTCTCCTTACCCCTTTTCACCCTTAAGCCTTTCCACCTTTTATTTTGCCTATATCTTTCATCCCTTTAAATTTTGCTTTTTTGCTTTTCTTTGGATCTTGTTGCTGTCTATATTACTGTATATTTATATTCCCCCCTTTTTCTTTACACCATTTACATAAAAAATAACATAAAAAACACACAAAAAAATACTTTTAACAAAAAAATATGCCCACTGTGTAGCCAAGGACGTGGCTGTTCTGAGCTGTTTTGGTGCTTTTCTTCCTCTAGATGCTACTATGTGGAGGCAAAAAAAATAATGTAAAAAACTGCAGGTACTTTTTTTGGGCTCGTACCCATCACCTTAAAAAAAATCGATCCGATGTTCCTGAAAACACGGATGAGTGTCATATAAGTATCATGCGATTTTTATGCTTGTACAATATGATTTTTATCAGCGTCCAAATGACATTCATATTGCAATGTGATTTTAACATTATCTTTTACATAAAGTAATTCTCTGTCATTTAAAGATAGTTTTCAAAGGAAATATTCTTCAGTACATAGAGTATACATAAATAAAAATGTGAATGAGATATATAATCAGTGCTTTGTGTGTAGTTTACTGTATATGTATTTTACTAATAAATTACTTTCTGAAAAAAAAATAGCGTGGGATCCCCTAAAATTGTATTAACCAGCAGAGGGAAAGCTGACAGCTGTGGTCAGCTGTTTATATCCTGGGAAGAGGGTAACACCTATGGAGGTTCCCAGGTTATTAATATCAGTTCATAGCTGTATATTTAGCCTTTAGAGTTTATTAAAATGGGGGGCCCACCCCCAAGAAATGACATGGGGTCCCCCTATAATTAATAACCAGCAAAGGCTAGGCAGATAGCTGTGGGCTGATACTAATAGGTTAAGAAGGGGCTATGGATGTTGTCCCCCTCCCAGACTAAAAACATCAGCTCTGAAGTTGCCCCAGAAATAACACATCCATAAGATGCACCAATTCTGGCACTTAGCCTTGCTATTCCTACTTACCCTGGTGCAGTGGCAATTCGGGTGATAGTTGCAGGGTTCATGTCAGCTTTGTATTAGCAGCTGACATCAATCCCTGGTCTTAGTAACGGAGAGGTTTTTAAAAACCCCGCCATTACTAACCTCGTCATGTAAATAAAAAACACCCAGAATAAAGTCCTTTATTTGAAATAAAGACACTTTTATATATATATATATATATATATATATATATATATATATATATATCTCATATATATATATATATATATATAAATATATACTAGATGGTGGCCCGATTCTAACGTATGGGGTATTCTAGAATATGCATGTCCACATAGTATATTGCCCAGCCACGTAGTATATTGCCCAGTTATGTAGTATATTGCCCAGCCACGTAGTATATTGCCCAGTGACGTAGTATATTGCCCAGTGACGCAGTATATTGCCCAGTTACGTAGTATATTGCCCAGTTACGTAGTATACAGCTCAGAGCCATGAAGTATATTGCCCAGCCACGTAGTATATTGCCTAGTCACGTAGTATATTGCCCAGCCACGTAGTATATTGCCCAGTCACCTAGTATATTGCCCAGCCACGTAGTATATTGCCCAGCCACGTAGTATATTGCCCAGTCACGTAGTATATTGCCCAGTTATGTAGTATATTGCCCAGCCACGTAGTATATTGCCCAGTGACGTAGTATATTGCCCAGTGACGTAGTATATTGCCCAGTCACGTAGTATACAGCTCAGAGCCACGAAGTATATTGCCCAGCCACGTAGTATATTGCCCAGCCAAGTAGTATATTGCCCAGTCACCTAGTATATTGCCCAGCCACGTAGTATATTGCCCAGTTACATTGTATATTGCCCAGCCACGTAGTATATTGCCCAGTCACGTAGTATATTGCCCAGCTATGTAGTATATTGGCCAGCCACATATGTGACAGGTTAAAAAATAAAAAATAAACATATACTCACCTTCTGATGGTACCCTTGTAGTTCTGTTGCCTGCTTCTCGCGCAGGAGCGCAGGACCTGTGATGACGTCGCGATCACATGACCGTGACGTCATGGCAGGTCCTTTTCACAGACCATCCTTCCACCGGAACCTGCCTGGAGCGTCGCGAGGAGCGGGAAAGGTGAGTATATAATGATTTTTTTTTTTAATTATTTTTACCATTAGATGTTTTTACAATTGACGCTGCATAGGCCGCATCAATAGTAAAAACTTGGTCACACAGGGTTAATAGCGGCGGTAGCGGTGTGAGTTACCCTCGGCATCAAGCGGTCCGTTACTGCCGGCATTAACCCTGTGTGAGCGCTGACTGGAGGGGAGTATGGAGCGGGCTCCGGGCAGTGACTGCAGGGGAGTAGGGAGAGACTAATCGGACTGTGGCCGTCGCTGATTGGTCGTGGCAGCCATGACAGGCAGCTGCCAAGACCAATCAGTGACTTGGATTCCATGACAGTTAAAAAATTATTTTCTTTTTGGGGATAGTTTCTATACACAAAAACGAGGTACAGCTATGGGGGCCAATATGGCCCCCTCATATGCAAATTTGACCATGGAGGTCATGGAGGAGGACCTCGTCTATGTATCCGACCACTTCCAATATGTGAAAGTGTGGTGGGGATACATAGACGACGTCTTCCTCCTATGGACAGGTACCAGTGATATGTTGAATGAATTTCATCAATATCTCAACACTATAGATGAAACTATAAAATTTACATTAATATCTTCAACTAAAGAAATGCAATTCCTTGATGTACTGGTCCTACAAGAGAACAATGAATTAATCACAAAACTCTATGTCAAGAAAATGGATAGGAATAACCTATTGACATATGACAATCAGCATCCGCGTAAAATGATCGAGTCAATACCGTTGAGCCAATTGCTAAGGGTGCGCCGAATTGTTAAAAGGGAGGAAGATGTGGATGAAGCGTTGGAGCTATTAGTAAAACAATTTAAAGAAAGAGGGTACCCTAAAAGAGTATTGAGGTCGGCGAAGGAAAAAGTAAAGAAAAGAGATAGGAAAGTGTTATGACCCCAATGGCGAGGGTCTCAGAGGAACGTGGAAGTCTGCAGAATACAAAAATCCAGCTCATAGGGCAGTGGTAACTGGGTTGACCATATATCTACTCCTAAAGCCAACACTAGAAGTAGCCGGGGATCATTCCTACGTTGATTCTAGATGACACGCGCCAGCCGGAGAATCTAGCTACCCCTAGTAGAGGAAAACAAAGACCTTTCTTGCCTCCAGAGAAGGGGACCCCAAAGCTGGATAGAAGCCCCCCACAAATAATGACGGTGAGGTAAGAGGAAATGACAAACACAGAAATGAATCAGGTTTAGCACAGAGAGGCCCGCTTACTGATAGCAGAATAAAGAAAGGTAACTTATATGGTCAACAAAAACCCTATCAAAATCCACACTGGAAATTCAAGAACCCCCGAACCGTCTAACGGTCCGGGGGGAGAACACCAGCCCCCTAGAGCTTCCAGCAAAGGTCAGGATATAGATTTGGAACAAGCTGGACAAAAATACAAAACCAAAACAAATAGCAAAAAGCAAAAGGCAGACTTAGCTGATATAACTGGAACCAGGATCAGTAGACAAGAGCACAGCAGACTAGCTCTGATAACTACGTTGCCAGGCATTGAACTGAAGGTCCAGGGAGCTTATATAGCAACACCCCTAACTAACGACCCAGGTGCGGATAAAAGGAATGACAGAAAAACCAGAGTCAAAAAACTAGTAACCACTAGAGGGAGCAAAAAGCAAATTCACAACAGTACCCCCCCCCCTTAGTGAGGGGTCACCGAACCCTCACCACGACCACCAGGGTGATCAGGATGAGCGGCATGAAAGGCACGAACTAAATCGGCCGCATGAACATCAGAGGCGACCACCCAGGAATTATCCTCCTGACCATAGCCCTTCCACTTGACCAGGTACTGAAGCCTCCGCCTGGAGAGGCGAGAATCCAAGATCTTCTCCACCACGTACTCCAACTCGCCCTCAACCAACACCGGAGCAGGAGGCTCAGCAGAAGGAACTACAGGCACAATGTACCGCCGCAACAAGGACCTATGAAATACATTGTGAATAGCAAACGACACAGGAAGATCCAGACGAAAAGATACAGGATTAAGGATTTCCAATATCTTGTAAGGCCCAATAAAACGAGGTTTAAATTTGGGAGAGGAGACCTTCATAGGAACAAAGCGGGAAGAAAGCCATACCAAATCCCCAACGCGTAGTCGGGGACCCACACCGCGGCGGCGGTTGGCAAAGCGCTGAGCCTTCTCCTGTGACAACTTCAAGTTGTCCACCACATGATTCCAGATCTGCTGCAACCTATCCACCACAGAATCCACCCCAGGACAGTCAGAAGGCTCCACATGACCCGAAGAAAAGCGAGGATGGAAACCAGAGTTGCAGAAAAAAGGCGAAACCAAGGTGGCGGAACTAGCCCGATTATTAAGGGCAAACTCAGCCAACGGCAAGAATGTCACCCAATCGTCCTGATCAGCAGAGACAAAACACCTCAAATAAGCCTCCAAAGTCTGATTGGTTCGCTCCGTCTGTCCATTAGTCTGAGGATGGAAAGCAGACGAAAACGACAAATCAATGCCCATCCTACTACAAAAGGATCGCCAGAACCTGGAAACGAACTGGGATCCTCTGTCTGACACAATATTCTCAGGGATGCCGTGCAAACGAACCACGTTCTGGAAAAACACAGGAACCAGATCGGAAGAGGAAGGCAGCTTAGGCAAAGGAACCAAATGGACCATCTTGGAGAAGCGATCACATATCACCCAGATAACGGACATGCCCTGAGATAGCGGAAGATCAGAAATGAAATCCATGGAGATATGCGTCCAAGGTCTCTTCGGGACAGGCAAGGGCAAGAGCAAACCGCTGGCACGAGAACAGCAAGGCTTAGCTCGAGCACAAGTCCCACAGGACTGCACAAATGACCGCACATCTCTTGACAAGGAAGGCCACCAAAAGGACCTGGCCACCAGATCTCTGGTGCCAAAATTCCCGGGTGACCTGCCAACACCGAGGAATGAACCTCGGAAATGACTCTGCTGGTCCACTTATCCGGGACAAACAGTCTGTCAGGTGGACAAGACTCAGGCCTATCAGCCTGAAATCTCTGCAACACACGTCGCAGATCCGGAGAAATAGCTGACAAGATAACTCCATCTTTAAGAATACCAACAGGATCAGCGACTCCAGGAGCATCAGGCACAAAGCTCCTAGAAAGAGCATCGGCCTTCACATTCTTTGAACCTGGTAAATACGAGACAACAAAATCAAAGCGGGAGAAAAACAATGACCAGCGGGCCTGTCTCGGATTAAGGCGTTTAGCAGACTCGAGATACATCAGATTTTTGTGATCAGTCAAGACCACCACACGATGCTTAGCACCCTCGAGCCAATGACGCCACTCCTCAAATGCCCATTTCATGGCCAACAACTCCCGATTGCCCACATCATAATTTCGCTCGGCAGGTGAAAACTTCCTAGAGAAAAAGGCACAAGGTTTCATAACAGAGCAACCAGGGCCTCTCTGCGACAAAACGGCCCCTGCCCCAATCTCCGAAGCATCCACCTCAACCTGAAAGGGAAGTGAGACGTCAGGCTGGCACAAAACAGGCGCCGAAGTAAACCGGCGTTTCAACTCCTGGAAAGCCTCCACGGCAGCAGGAGCCCAGTTAGCTACATCGGAGCCCTTCTTGGTCATATCCGTCAAAGGTTTCACAATGCTAGAAAAATTAGCAATAAAACGACGGTAGAAGTTAGCGAAGCCCAAGAACTTCTGAAGACTCTTAACTGACGAGGGCTGAGTCCAATCAAGAATAGCTCGGACCTTGACTGGGTCCATCTCCACAGCAGAAGGAGAAAAAATGAACCCCAAAAAGGGAACCTTCTGTACACCAAAGAGACACTTTGAGCCCTTGACAAACAAAGAATTTTCACGCAAAATTTTAAAGACCAACCTGACCTGCTCCACATGTGAATCCCAATTATCAGAAAAAACCAAAATATCATCCAGATAAACAATCAAAAATTTATCCAGATACTTCCGGAAAATGTCATGCATAAAGGACTGAAAAACTGAAGGCGCATTGGAGAGCCCAAAAGGCATCACCAAGTACTCAAAATGACCTTCGGGCGTATTGAATGCGGTTTTCCATTCATCACCTTGCTTAATGCGCACAAGGTTGTACGCACCACGAAGGTCTATCTTGGTGAACCACTTGGCACCCTTAATCCGGGCAAACAAGTCAGACAACAGCGGTAAAGGATACTGAAATTTGACAGTGATCTTATTTAAAAGCCGATAATCAATACAAGGTCTGAAAGATCCGTCCTTTTTTGCCACAAAAAAGAATCCCGCACCAAGAGGGGAAGAAGACGGACGAATATGTCCTTTCTCCAGAGACTCCTTGATATATGAACGCATAGCGGTATGTTCAGGTACCGACAGATTAAACAGTCTTCCCTTAGGAAACTTACTGCCCGGGATCAAATCTATAGCACAGTCACAGTCCCTATGAGGAGGCAGTGCACTGGACTCAGACTCACTGAAGACATCCTGATAATCAGACAAATACTCCGGAACTTCCGAAGGCGTAGAAGAAGCAATAGACACAGGCAGGGAATCCCCATGAATACCACGACAGCCCCAACTTGAGACTGAGATAGCCTTCCAGTCCAGGACTGGATTATGGGTCTGTAACCATGGCAGCCCTAAAACAACCAAATCATGCATTTTATGTAAAACCAGGAAACGTATCACCTCGCGGTGTTCAGGAGTCATGCACATAGTAACCTGTGTCCAATACTGCGGTTTATTTGCTGCCAATGGTGTAGCATCAATACCCCTAAGAGGAATAGGATTTTCTAATGGTTCAAGAGTAAAACCACAGCGCTTAGCAAATGAGAGATCCATGAGACTCAGGGCAGCACCTGAATCTACAAACGCCATGACAGGATAAGATGACAGTGAGCAAATCAAAGTTACAGACAGAATAAATTTAGGTTGCAAATTACCAACGGTGACAGGACTAACAACCTTAGCTATACGTTTAGAGCATGCTGAGATAACATGTGTAGAATCACCACAGTAGTAGCACAAGCCATTCCGGCGTCTATGAATTTTCCGCTCATTTCTAGTCAGGATTCTATCACATTGCATTAAATCAGGTGTCTGTTCAGACAACACCATGAGGGAATTTGCGGTTTTTCTATCACATTGCACCGAATTAGGTGTCTGTTCAGACAACACCATGAGGGAATTTGCGGTTTTGCGCTCCCGCAACCGCCGGTCAATTTGAATAGCCAGTGCCATAGTATCATTCAGACCTGTGGGAATGGGAAAACCCACCATAACATTCTTAATGGCTTCAGAAAGGCCATTTCTAAAATTAGCGGCCAGTGCACACTCGTTCCAATGTGTCAGCACGGACCATTTCCGAAATTTTTGGCAATACACTTCAGCCTCGTCCTGCCCCTGAGACATAGCCAGCAAGGCCTTTTCTGCCTGAATCTCAAGATTGGGTTCCTCATAAAGTAAACCGAGCGCCAGAAAAAACGCATCAAGATCAGCCAATGCCGGATCTCCTGGCGCCAGCGAAAAAGCCCAATCCTGAGGGTCGCCCCGTAAGAACGAAATAACAATTTTTACTTGCTGAGCAGAATCTCCAGATGAACAGGGTCTCAGGGACAAAAACAATTTACAATTATTTACGAAATTCCTAAACTTAAACCTGTCTCCGGAAAACAGTTCAGGAATCGGTATTTTAGGTTCTGACCTAGGATTTCTGATAACATAGTCTTGTATGCCCTGCACACGAGTAGCCAGCTGGTCCACACTTGTAATCAAGGTCTGGACATTCATGTCTGCAGCAAGCATAGCCTGTTGTGAATTTACTTTTTGCTCCCTCTAGTGGTTACTAGTTTTTTGACTCTGGTTTTTCTGTCATTCCTTTTATCCGCACCTGGGTCGTTAGTTAAGGGTGTTGCTATTTAAGCTCCCTGGACCTTCAGTTCAATGCCTGGCAACGTAGTTATCAGAGCTAGTCTGCTGTGCTCTTGTCTACTGATCCTGGTTCCAGTTATATCAGCTAAGTCCGCTTTTTGCTTTTTGCTATTTTGTTTTGGTTTTGTATTTTTGTCCAGCTTGTTCCAAATATATATCCTGACCTTTGCTGGAAGCTCTAGGGGGCTGGTGTTCTCCCCCCGGACCGTTAGACGGTTCGGGGGTTCTTGAATTTCCAGTGTGGATTTTGATAGGGTTTTTGTTGACCATATAAGTTACCTTTCTTTATTCTGCTATCAGTAAGCGGGCCTCTCTGTGCTAAACCTGGTTCATTTCTGTGTTTGTCATTTCCTCTTACCTCACCGTTATTATTTGTGGGGGGCTTCTATCCAGCTTTGGGGTCCCCTTCTCTGGAGGCAAGAAAGGTCTTTTGTTTTCCTCTACTAGGGGTAGCTAGATTCTCCGGCTGGAGCGTGTCATCTAGAATCAATGTAGGAATGATCCCCGGCTACTTCTAGTGTTGGCGTTAGGAGTAGATATATGGTCAACCCAGCTACCACTGCCCTATGAGCTGGATTTTTGTATTCTGCAGACTTCCACGTTCCTCTGAGACCCTCGCCATTGGGGTCATAACAGTTTGCCAGGCCAGTATTAAATGTTTAATGCATTGCAGAAGAGGGATTATAAGAAAGAAGATTCTGAGTTTTGTTTTTTTTTCTTCTTCCCCTTTACCTCAGAGTGGCTATGCTTGCTGCAGACATGAATGTCCAGACCTTGATTACAAGTGTGGACCAGCTGGCTACTCGTGTGCAGGGCATACAAGACTATGTTATCAGTAATCCTAGGTCAGAACCTAAAATACCGATTCCTGAACTGTTTTCCGGAGACAGGTTTAAGTTTAGGAATTTTGTGAATAATTGTAAATTGTTTTTGTCCCTGAGACCCTGTTCATCTGGAGACTCTGCTCAGCAAGTAAAAATTGTTATTTCGTTCTTACGGGGCGACCCTCAGGATTGGGCTTTTTCGCTGGCGCCAGGAGATCCGGCATTGGCTGATATTAATGCGTTTTTTCTGGCGCTCGGTTTACTTTATGAGGAACCCAATCTTGAGATTCAGGCAGAAAAGGCCTTGCTGGCTATGTCTCAGGGGCAGGACGAGGCTGAAGTGTACTGCCAAAAATTTCGGAAATGGTCCGTGCTGACACATTGGAACGAGTGTGCACTGGCCGCTAATTTTAGAAATGGCCTTTCTGAAGCCATTAAGAATGTTATGGTGGGTTTTCCCATTCCCACAGGTCTGAATGATACTATGGCACTGGCTATTCAAATTGACCGGCGGTTGCGGGAGCGCAAAACCGCAAATTCCCTCATGGTGTTGTCTGAACAGACACCTAATTCGGTGCAATGTGATAGAAAAATCGCAAATTCCCTCATGGTGTTGTCTGAACAGACACCTGATTTAATGCAATGTGATAGAATCCTGACTAGAAATGAGCGGAAAATTCATAGACGCCGAAATGGCTTGTGCTACTACTGTGGTGATTCTACACATATTATCTCAGCATGCTCTAAACGTATAGCTAAGGTTGTTAGTCCTGTCACCGTTGGTAATTTGCAACCTAAATTTATTCTGTCTGTAACTTTGATTTGCTCACTGTCGTCTTTTCCTGTCATGGCGTTTGTAGATTCAGGTGCTGCCCTGAGTCTTATGGATCTGTCATTTGCTAAGCACTGTGGTTTTACTCTTGAACCATTAGAAAATCCTATTCCTCTTAGGGGTATTGATGCTACGCCATTGGCAGCAAATAAACCGCAGTATTGGACACAGGTTACCATGTGCATGACTCCTGAACACCGCGAGGTGATACGTTTCCTGGTTTTACATAAAATGCATGATTTGGTTGTTTTAGGGCTGCCATGGTTACAGACCCATAATCCAGTCCTGGACTGGAAGGCTATGTCAGTCTCAAGTTGGGGCTGTCGTGGTATTCATGGGGATTCCCTGCCTGTGTCTATTGCTTCTTCTACGCCTTCGGAAGTTCCGGAGTATTTGTCTGATTATCAGGATGTCTTCAGTGAGTCTGAGTCCAGTGCACTGCCTCCTCATAGGGACTGTGACTGTGCTATAGATTTGATCCCAGGCAGTAAATTTCCTAAGGGAAGACTGTTTAATCTGTCGGTACCTGAACATACCGCTATGCGTTCATATATCAAGGAGTCTCTAGAGAAAGGACATATTCGTCCGTCTTCTTCCCCTCTTGGTGCGGGATTCTTTTTTGTGGCAAAAAAGGACGGATCTTTGAGACCTTGTATTGATTATCGGCTTTTAAATAAGATCACTGTCAAATTTCAGTATCCTTTACCGCTGTTGTCTGACTTGTTTGCCCGGATTAAAGGTGCCAAGTGGTTCACCAAGATAGATCTTCGTGGTGCGTACAACCTTGTGCGCATTAAGCAAGGTGATGAATGGAAAACCGCATTCAATACGCCCGAAGGTCATTTTGAGTACTTGGTGATGCCTTTTGGGCTCTCCAATGCGCCTTCAGTTTTTCAGTCCTTTATGCATGACATTTTCCGGAAGTATCTGGATAAATTTTTGATTGTTTATCTGGATGATATTTTGGTTTTTTCTGATAATTGGGATTCGCATGTGGAGCAGGTCAGGTTGGTCTTTAAAATTTTGCGTGAAAATTCTTTGTTTGTCAAGGGCTCAAAGTGTCTCTTTGGTGTACAGAAGGTTCCCTTTTTGGGGTTCATTTTTTCCCCTTCTGCTGTGGAGATGGACCCAGTCAAGGTCCGAGCTATTCTTGATTGGACTCAGCCCTCGTCAGTTAAGAGTCTACAGAAGTTCTTGGGTTTCGCTAACTTCTACCGTCGTTTTATCGCTAATTTTTCTAGCATTGTGAAACCTTTGACGGATATGACCAAGAAGGGCTCCGATGTAGCTAACTGGGCTCCTGCTGCCGTGGAGGCTTTCCAGGAGTTGAAACGCCGGTTTACTTCGGCGCCTGTTTTGTGCCAGCCCGATGTCTCACTTCCCTTTCAGGTTGAGGTGGATGCTTCAGAGATTGGAGCAGGGGCCGTTTTGTCGCAGAGAGGCCCTGGTTGCTCTGTTATGAAACCTTGTGCCTTTTTCTCTAGGAAGTTTTCGCCTGCCGAGCGAAATTATGATGTGGGCAATCGGGAGTTGTTGGCCATGAAATGGGCATTTGAGGAGTGGCGTCATTGGCTCGAGGGTGCTAAGCATCGTGTGGTGGTCTTGACTGATCACAAGAATCTGATGTATCTCGAGTCTGCTAAACGCCTTAATCCGAGACAGGCCCGCTGGTCATTGTTTTTCTCCCGCTTTGATTTTGTTGTCTCGTATTTACCAGGTTCAAAGAATGTGAAGGCCGATGCTCTTTCTAGGAGCTTTGTGCCTGATGCTCCTGGAGTCGCTGATCCTGTTGGTATTCTTAAAGATGGAGTTATCTTGTCAGCTATTTCTCCGGATCTGCGACGTGTGTTGCAGAGATTTCAGGCTGATAGGCCTGAGTCTTGTCCACCTGACAGACTGTTTGTCCCGGATAAGTGGACCAGCAGAGTCATTTCCGAGGTTCATTCCTCGGTGTTGGCAGGTCACCCGGGAATTTTTGGCACCAGAGATCTGGTGGCCAGGTCCTTTTGGTGGCCTTCCTTGTCAAGGGATGTGCGGTCATTTGTGCAGTCCTGTGGGACTTGTGCTCGAGCTAAGCCTTGCTGTTCTCGTGCCAGCGGTTTGCTCTTGCCCTTGCCTGTCCCGAAGAGACCTTGGACACATATCTCCATGGATTTCATTTCTGATCTTCCGCTATCCCAGGGCATGTCCGTTATCTGGGTGATATGTGATCGCTTCTCAAAGATGGTCCATTTGGTTCCTTTGCCTAAGCTGCCTTCCTCTTCCGATCTGGTTCCTGTGTTTTTCCAGAACGTGGTTCGTTTGCACGGCATCCCTGAGAATATTGTGTCTGACAGAGGATCCCAGTTCGTTTCCAGATTCTGGCGATCCTTTTGTAGTAGGATGGGCATTGATTTGTCGTTTTCGTCTGCTTTCCATCCTCAGACTAATGGACAGACGGAGCGAACCAATCAGACTTTGGAGGCTTATTTGAGGTGTTTTGTCTCTGCTGATCAGGACGATTGGGTGACATTCTTGCCGTTGGCTGAGTTTGCCCTTAATAATCGGGCTAGTTCCGCCACCTTGGTTTCGCCTTTTTTCTGCAACTCTGGTTTCCATCCTCGCTTTTCTTCGGGTCATGTGGAGCCTTCTGACTGTCCTGGGGTGGATTCTGTGGTGGATAGGTTGCAGCGGATCTGGAATCATGTGGTGGACAACTTGAAGTTGTCACAGGAGAGGGCTCAGCGCTTTGCCAACCGCCGCCGCGGTGTGGGTCCCCGACTACGCGTTGGGGATTTGGTATGGCTTTCTTCCCGCTTTGTTCCTATGAAGGTCTCCTCTCCCAAATTTAAACCTCGTTTTATTGGGCCTTACAAGATATTGGAAATCCTTAATCCTGTATCTTTTCGTCTGGATCTTCCTGTGTCGTTTGCTATTCACAATGTATTTCATAGGTCCTTGTTGCGGCGGTACATTGTGCCTATAGTTCCTTCTGCTGAGCCTCCTGCTCCGGTGTTGGTTGAGGGCGAGTTGGAGTACGTGGTGGAGAAGATCTTGGATTCTCGCCTCTCCAGGCGGAGGCTTCAGTACCTGGTCAAGTGGAAGGGCTATGGTCAGGAGGATAATTCCTGGGTGGTCGCCTCTGATGTTCATGCGGCCGATTTAGTTCGTGCCTTTCATGCCGCTCATCCTGATCGCCCTGGTGGTCGTGGTGAGGGTTCGGTGACCCCTCACTAAGGGGGGGGTACTGTTGTGAATTTACTTTTTGCTCCCTCTAGTGGTTACTAGTTTTTTGACTCTGGTTTTTCTGTCATTCCTTTTATCCGCACCTGGGTCGTTAGTTAAGGGTGTTGCTATTTAAGCTCCCTGGACCTTCAGTTCAATGCCTGGCAACGTAGTTATCAGAGCTAGTCTGCTGTGCTCTTGTCTACTGATCCTGGTTCCAGTTATATCAGCTAAGTCCGCTTTTTGCTTTTTGCTATTTTGTTTTGGTTTTGTATTTTTGTCCAGCTTGTTCCAAATATATATCCTGACCTTTGCTGGAAGCTCTAGGGGGCTGGTGTTCTCCCCCCGGACCGTTAGACGGTTCGGGGGTTCTTGAATTTCCAGTGTGGATTTTGATAGGGTTTTTGTTGACCATATAAGTTACCTTTCTTTATTCTGCTATCAGTAAGCGGGCCTCTCTGTGCTAAACCTGGTTCATTTCTGTGTTTGTCATTTCCTCTTACCTCACCGTTATTATTTGTGGGGGGCTTCTATCCAGCTTTGGGGTCCCCTTCTCTGGAGGCAAGAAAGGTCTTTTGTTTTCCTCTACTAGGGGTAGCTAGATTCTCCGGCTGGAGCGTGTCATCTAGAATCAATGTAGGAATGATCCCCGGCTACTTCTAGTGTTGGCGTTAGGAGTAGATATATGGTCAACCCAGCTACCACTGCCCTATGAGCTGGATTTTTGTATTCTGCAGACTTCCACGTTCCTCTGAGACCCTCGCCATTGGGGTCATAACAATAGCCACTCTGAGGTAAAGGGGAAGAAGAAAAAAAAAAAAAAACTCAGAATCTTCTTTCTTATAATCCCTCTTCTGCAATGCATTAAACATTTAATACGGGCCTGGCAAACTGTTATGACCCCAATGGCGAGGGTCTCAGAGGAACGTGGAAGTCTGCAGAATACAAAAATCCAGCTCATAGGGCAGTGGTAACTGGGTTGACCATATATCTACTCCTAACGCCAACACTAGAAGTAGCCGGGGATCATTCCTACGTTGATTCTAGATGACACGCGCCAGCCGGAGAATCTAGCTACCCCTAGTAGAGGAAAACAAAGACCTTTCTTGCCTCCAGAGAAGGGGACCCCAAAGCTGGATAGAAGCCCCCCACAAATAATGACGGTGAGGTAAGAGGAAATGACAAACACAGAAATGAATCAGGTTTAGCACAGAGAGGCCCGCTTACTGATAGCAGAATAAAGAAAGGTAACTTATATGGTCAACAAAAACCCTATCAAAATCCACACTGGAAATTCAAGAACCCCCGAACCGTCTAACGGTCCGGGGGGAGAACACCAGCCCCCTAGAGCTTCCAGCAAAGGTCAGGATATAGATTTGGAACAAGCTGGACAAAAATACAAAACCAAAACAAATAGCAAAAAGCAAAAGGCAGACTTAGCTGATATAACTGGAACCAGGATCAGTAGACAAGAGCACAGCAGACTAGCTCTGATAACTACGTTGCCAGGCATTGAACTGAAGGTCCAGGGAGCTTATATAGCAACACCCCTAACTAACGACCCAGGTGCGGATAAAAGGAATGACAGAAAAACCAGAGTCAAAAAACTAGTAACCACTAGAGGGAGCAAAAAGCAAATTCACAACAGGAAAGCATTGATTACGAGGGATACGAGCGATAAAAAACGTATAAACCGGGTTCCCTTCGTTAGTATGTATGTGAAAGAAAGTAGGGGGGTGACCAACATCATTTCAAAACATTGGGCTATGCTGGGTAGCAGAAATAAGTGAATTTGCAATGCCACCACTATACTCCTACAAGAGAAGTAGAAATATAGGGGATTTTCTAGTTAAGTCTGACATTGGGTCATTGGTAGGTAACCAACAATTGACATTAACAGGCAGAAAGAGAAAGGGGTGTTTTCCTTGTTTATCGTGTGTCAATTGCTCGCACGTGATAAAGGGATCTACATTTGAGCACCCGGAAATAGGTAAAATCTATCAAATAAAAGAGTTTCTGACATGTGATACAGATCATGTAATATATCTCTTATCATGTCCGTGCAATCTTTGGTATGTAGGGGAGACAATCTGCTCATTTAAGGTTCGGATGAACCAGCATAGGTACACGATAAGAAAGAAACGAAAGGATCTCCCAGTACCTAAACATTTCTTGGAATATAATCATCAAGAAAGGGATTTGAAGTGCAGAATTATAGATGTGGTCCTGGTTCAGAGAAAGGGAAGTAATAGGGAACAAGTTTTGAAAAAGAAAGAGCTCAATGGTATATATGAGCTTAAAACACTCAAACCTAAAGGTTTGAATGCAGATTTTAATATACATACGGTGTTTTAGGGGGGTATGTATGAATTGTTCTTTATATTGTGTATTTGATACCCAGATGTTTTTAATTTTTGTATTTCAGTCTTACTTTCTTTGCCCCTTGGAATGCAATTCCAGAAAAATTTCACCTACGTGGAAGGAGGCGCATTTGACGGAAATTTAATAATTTTTTGTATTCTCATTTTACTATCTTTTTCAAAAGATTTTTTTTCAAATGTATTAGTGCACTTTGCTGTTGGACTACTGAATATGTAGCTTTGTACTGGATCTGTCACTTAATCACAATAAAATACATTAAATAAGCATGGTAGTGACTGGTTTTGAGTATGGGACTAAATGATAATGGAAAGAATATATAAATCATGGCTGTAACCCATTGGTCCGGAGGTACCCCCTATATAAAAAACTTATAGTAAACTATGCTGGTATCATATAGGTGTCATAGCTGCGACTCTTTGGTCCGGAGGGACAACTGAGGAGCAGAATGACCCTATTGACTCATGGGGGCCATATGATAGATGTGGTCACCCGTGGGGTCAAGATACATTTGAGCACTTATAACATAATACCACGCAGGTACTATATGGATGTCATGACAGCAACGCTTTGGTCCGGAGGGACAACAGAGGGGTATGATAAATAGCAATTGGATAAAACTTAACCTTTAATAGGTTTGTATAAAATACTCAAACATGAATGACACCACAATAACAAATGAGAAGAAAACCCCTTTTGTGTGAGTGAACCCTACCAAACACAGAGTGAAAAAAGAGACAATATAAAAACAAAAAAACAAACACATCTGACAGTATCAAGGAGTCACTTAAGACCATGCGTATAGTTGGGACGATGGTTCCGTAAATCTCCTTCCTTCTGTGCTCCAATCAGGATACACTCAAATATATAATGTATGCTGGGCTATATCCCAATTCTCCAAACAAAACAGGCCCATATGTATAAGGCTATACTGGAGATATTTGTTAGGAACAAGTAGTGGATTTCAACCACGACTATAGCCGGTTATATCTTATTAATGAATACACATATGTGGCAACAAATCATGTGATCATATACAGTGAACAATGAACCCTAATTGTCACTTATTTGTAAGCTAAGATGAACCTGACATGATCAGTCATGGACAAGAACACAGGCCACATGTATCACCATTCTGTAATCGATACTGTCAGAAATATATAGCAGCATAAGAAAGGCTATGTAAACATTATGTGGCTAAATCACCAATCACTGTTTGGTCAATAATCCGGGATCATGCTGCCCCATGTAAACTTAGCATAGGCGTCCCTATTAGTTACCACAGTGCAGCCACCATCTTTATGTTTCAGGCACTATTAGCCCCGGGCATCAATATGTGTATGTCTCATAGCATAGAGCCCTGTATCAACTGTTAGATCTCACCCACTGTTGGAGAGAGTTAACGTATCTCTCAAGAGGATGAGCTTGCCCCTCGTGCATTTGAAGCGTCTCCCGACGCGTTTCGTCCAAGTGGACTCATCAGGGGAGTGAGAAAAAATGCCGCAAAGCATTGCATGTCAGGTTCATCTTAGCTTACAAATAAGTGACAATTAGGGTTCATTGTTCACTGTATATGATCACATGATTTGTTGCCACATATGTGTATTCATTAATAAGATATAACCGGCTATAGTAGTGGTTGAAATCCACTACTTGTTCCTAACAAATATCTCCAGTATAGCCTTATACATATGGGCCTGTTTTGTTTGGAGAATTGGGATATAGCCCAGCATACATTATATATTTGAGTGTATCCTGATTGGAGCACAGAAGGAAGGAGATTTACGGAACCATCGTCCCAACTATACGTATGGTCTTAAGTGACTCCTTGATACTGTCAGATGTGTTTGTTTTTTTTGTTTTTATATTGTCTCTTTTTTCACTCTGTGTTTGGTAGGGTTCCCTCACACAAAAGGGGTTTTCTTCTCATTTGTTATTGTGGTGTCATTCATGTTTGAGTATTTTATACAAACCTATTAAAGGTTAAGTTTTATCCAATTGCTATTTATCATATTACCTCTATTGGAATAAGTACCCGGCTTGCTCATTTACAACAGAGGGGTAGCATCAATATTAACTCACGGGGGCTATATGAGAGTTTTGGCCGTCCGTGGGGACAAGTTACCTTTAAGCTTTGGATATTTAGAGCGAGTGACATAATAATAATACAAAATAAAAAATAATATCTATCTTATTAGTGTGGTTCAGTGACAGATCCAATTTGTTTGCAAAATATAAGATACATTAAACAATAACAAGTATAAAATTATTCAGTGGCTGGACAGCGCAATGTACTAGGGTGGAATTTAGAGGCTCCCTTATTTATAGTATCTAAAATGCACAACAGCGCTAGCGCAGATGATATGAGACATGTGATGTGCTCTTATGCCACTGCGCAGACGCTGAGAAGTAGCGTTATGATTAGGTAGGGAGCCACTACCAATATGGCGGTGATAAGCGCTACTGCGCATGCGCTATACAAAAATTGCCACACGGAGTGTTCCATTGGTCTGTGGGACCTCAGTACAATGATGCAATTCAGACATGCGCAGTAGGCAGCGGAAGACGCCGATTCTGAGACACAACGTCCTCCATGAGCCGGCTATGAGTTGTGGGTGAGTGGACAGTAGTAACAGCAATATGTAAATGTCATAATTATCAATAAGAGACCATTTGTCTGTAAGGTCGCTGATAATCAAGTATTATAATTAAGGGAGCAGTTGTAAGTTGAAAGCCAGACTTTTAATGCACTTAGGCACAAAGCACTTTATATATAAGCACAGGACACGAGTGTATGATGAATAATGTAAACATTTTATTGATAATTGGTAAATATCAAATATGATTAGAATCAATGTAACACTTGTTGAAGCACATATAAATAAGTAGCAGGTATGGCTACTCACTGCTTGATAAAGGCTCAGATTGAGCTGAAACGTCGCCCGGCAATGTGGGTCGATTAAACCTACCACATGTTTCACTTTAACAATGGAGTGCTGCCTCTTTTTTGAGTCTCTATATATGTATATATATATATATATATATATATATATATATATATATATATCTTGGCCCTAATCCAGTGACGTCCATGTCCCCTGTAAAAACAAACAAAAAACAAACAACCATTGTACTCACCTGTACCCAGCATGCAGATAATACTCTGATGCTGATGTCTTTTGAAAAATAAGCAACTGTATTCCTCACCTGTTTGACGAGAAGATAATCTACTTATCCATAGACGACTCTAGCTCTGCTCCATCTGCTTGACATACTGACCACTGGCATGATGCGAGTGTTCAGCCTGTTAGGCAGCAGAGACACTGAGCTGCGTGTGCTAGCACAGCTCAGTTCCTCGCAGCAGAGCAGGAGTTTCATTAACATGTCTCATCTGATGCTGTCGCATGAGAGAATCATCGGATGCCATACGCTAATGGGACCCCGACCTATGTGGCAATAAGTCTGGAACGCTACATCGTATCCCAGTGATTCTGAGACTTTTTTCTTGACACATTGTACTTTATTTTTGTGGTTAATTTAGGGCAATATATTTTGTGTTTATTTGTAAAAATATAGAAATATTGGCAAAAAATGGGAACATTTTGCAATTTTCAAATTTTAAACTTTTATGCCCTAAAAGCAGAGAGTTAATCGTTATACCACACAAAATAGTTAATAACATTTCTCACATGTCTACTTTATATAAGGAAAAAAAAAATTTTAAATGTTTTTTATAGGAAGTTAGAAGGGTTGAAAGTTGACCAGCAATTTCTCAATTTTCCAACAAAGTTTACAAAATCAATTTTTGTAGGGACCACATCACATTTGAACTGACAAACAAAAGTGACACCATTCTAAAAAATGCACCCCTCAAAGTGCCTACAACCAGATTAATATGTGTATTAACCTATCAAGTGCTTTACAAGGACTAAAGCAATGTGTAAGGAAAAAATTAAAGTTTTACTTTTTACAAAAGGTCAAAATTGTTGATTTAGCCCCCAAATTTTCATTTTCAAAAGGGTAGCAAAAGAAAATTGACCATACAATTTACTATTAAATTTCTCCTTAGTACGCAAATACCCCATTTGTTGGGGGAAAACTAATGTTTGGGTGCATGGCAAGTTCAGAAGGGAAGAAGCGCCATGTGACTTTTGGAATGCAGAGTTTGGCTGAAATAGTGGACACAATGTTGCGTTTGCAGAACCCCTGATGTACCTAAACAGTGGAAACCCTCCTCAAATGACCCAGTTTTGGAAACTACACTTGAGGAATTCATCTAGGGGTGTATTAGGCATTTCTAACTGGAGCCCACAGAATTGTATATCATTGGTCTTGAGTCCATAGAAAATTACCATTTTTTCCACTAAAGTGTTGCTTTAGCTCCAAGTTTTTAATTTTCAATGGGGGTAATAGGAGAAAATGAACTGTACAATTTGTTGCCAAATTTCTTGAGTACACCTATACTCCAAGTGTGGTTGAAAACTACTTTTTTGAGGCACAGTGGAAAGCTGAGAAGGGAAGGAGCATCATACTGGAGTTCAATTTTTGCTGGAATGGTTAGGGGGTGTCATGTCACATTTGTTACAACAGAAACCTGTAAGTGACCCCATTTCACAAACTACACCTCCCAATGAATTTTTCAAAGGATGCAGTGATCATATTGAGACCACATGTGCCTCACAGAAATGTGTACCATTGGGCGAAGAAGAAAGAATTTCATTTTTACCACTAAAATGTTTTAACCCCAGGTTTGTTTTGCAGTGTCTCCTACAATGTAATCGGGAGCTACTTTTTTGGCAAAGTTCAGAATGGAAGGAGTGCTATATCATAGTGCAAATTTTACTGTTATGGTTTGCCAGTGCCATACCCACTGGCAGCGCCCATTAACAAAACAGTAAAACCCCCCATAAGTGACCCCATTTTACAAACTCCATCTATCAAGAATTCATCTAGGGGTGCAGTGAATATATTGACACCACGGGTGTGTCACAAAATTTTATATCATTGGGCAGTGAAGAAAAAATAATTACATTTTTACAAACATTATTTTGTTTTAGCCTCAGATTTTACATTTTCACCTATCTGGGAATGTATCTACTAGTGCCGTGATGATCTTGACGCCATTGTGCCCAGCTCATGTTTCTGAAGGCATTGACTTCGTAAAATAGGCCGATCTCAATCATCACTTGCATTTGGGAGCACAGAATGAACTGGATTTCTTTTTTTAATCGTGGGGGGTGTGAGGAGCCATTTTGCTTTTCCAGACCCTATCAGTATTGTGGAAGCCCCCTATATTTCCATTAACAGATGACGAACCTGAGTGAGGACTTGCTTTTTTGTAGATTGAGTTGAATCTTTAATTTGGAACATTTTACATAACCTTTGGGATCACATCCTTTGCTTTACGCTGAGCACTTACATTGAGGTTTTCATCTAAATCTCCGAGTCAGTAGCGTAGCTACCAGGGGGCAGAGGGGGCCATCACCCCAGGCACCACGCTCTGAGGGCCCATCCAGAGCTATGCTACTGTAACTGCATCAGCTCGCACAGCATGCTGCTATGGGGCCCCTGAGCAGGCGGGGGGCCCGGTGCCAGCAGTGGGCCCCCTGTCTGTCATCGCAGGTTCAACTATCGGCATCTAGCCGAAACATCTGACCGCATTGATGAGAGAAGTGTTACACTACCTCTCCTATCATCCCCCTGTAAGCGTGTGACATCACCGAAGTGGAAACTGACAGGGGGTTGTGATGATGTCACTACTCGGCGCCCATGGTCTGGAGACATGCAGGCGTTCGGAGCACCGCGGGAACAACAAGGAGGAAGAGAGGTGAGTATTGGATTTATTTTTTTTATTGGGGTGCATCATGTTATAGAGTCTGCCTATGGGGGGTGTAATATTATTATTTCTTATTATATCGCCATTTATTCCATGGCGCTTTACATGTAAGAAGGGGTATACATAATAAAAAACAAGTACAATAATCTTAATCAATACAAGTCACAGCTGGTACAGGAGGAGTGAGGACCCTGCCCGCGAGGTCTCACAATCCACAAGGAATGAGTGAGGATACAGTAGGTGAGGATAGAGCTGGTCATGCAGTGGTTTGGTCGATCAGTAGTTATTGCAGGTTGTAGGCTTGTCGGAAGAGGTGGGTCTTCAGGTTCTTTTTGAAGATTTCCACGGTAGGTGAGAGTCTGATGTGTTGGGGTGGAGAGTTCCAGAGTATGGGGGATGCGCGAGAGAAATCTTGTATGCGAGTCTGGGAAGAGGAGACAAGAGGGGAGTATAGAAGGAGATCTTGTGAGGATAGGAGTTTGTGTGTAGGTAAGTACTAGGAGACGAGGTCACAGATGTATGGAGGAGACAGGCTGTGGATAGCTTTGTATGCCATGGTTAGGGTTTTGAACTGGAGTCTTTGGGTAATGGAGAGCCAGTGCAATGATTGACAGAGGGGAGAGGCTGGGAAATAGCATGGGACAGGTGGATTAGTCGGGCAGCAGAGTTTAGAATAGATTGGAGGGGTGTGAGAGTGTTAAAGGGGAGGCCACAGAGCAGGAGGTTGCAGATTCTAGGTTTAGTAATGTATGGATCCGGGAAATATTTTTGAGTTGAAGTCAGCAGGAAGTGAAAAGAGTTTAAATATGTGGTTGAAGGAGAGATGAGTGTCAAGGATTACGCTGAGGCAGCGAGCTTGTCGGACTGAGGAGAGTGAGCAGCCATTTACTTTAATGGAAAGGTCTGCTCGGGGAGTCAGGTGAGATGGGGAAAGATGATGAATTCTGTTTTGTCCATATTAAGTTTTAGAAATCTAGTTGAGAAGGATGAAATAGCAGACAGACATTGTGGGATTCCGGTTAGTCTGGTCCAGAGATGTGTAGAGTCTGCCTATGGGGATGCAATATAGTACACAAGCTGCCTATGGGGATGCAATATAGTAAATTGCACCCCCATAGGCAGCATGTATAGTATATTGCACCCCCATCCATAGGCAGCCTGTATAGTATAATGCACCCCCATAGGCAGCCTGTATAGAATATAGTATATTGAATATACTATACAGGCTGCCTATGGGGGTGCATTATACTATACAGGCTGCCTATGGATGGGGGTGCAATATACTATACAGGATGCCTATGGGGTGCCTTATACCATACAGGCTGCCTATGGGGATGCAATATTCTATGCAGGCTGCCTATGGGGTGTAATATAACATAGTAACATAGTAACATAGTAAGGCCGAAAAAAGACATTTGTCCATCCAGTTCAGCCTATATTCCATCATAATAAATCCCCAGATCTACGTCCTTCTACAGAACCTAATAACTGTAAGATACAATGTTGTTCTGCTCCAGGAAGACATCCAGGCCTCTCTTGAACCCCTCAACTGAGTTCGCCATCACCACCTCCTCAGGCAGCAATTCCAGATTCTCACTGCCCTAACAGTAAAGAATCCTCTTCTATGTTGATGTAAAAACCTTCTCTCCTCCAGACGCAGAGAATGCCCCCTTGTGCCCGTCACCTTCCTTGGTATAAACAGATCCTCAGTGAGATATTTGTACTGTCCCCTTATATACTTATACATGGTTATTAGATCGCCCCTCAGTCGTCTTTTTTCTAGACTAAATAATCCTAATTTCTCTAATCTATCTGGGTATTGTAGTTCTCCCATCCCCTTTATTAATTTTGTTGCCATCCTTTGTACTCTCTCTAGTTCCATTATATCCTTCCTGAGCACCGGTGCCCAAAACTGGACACAGTACTCCATGTGCGGTCTAACTAGGGATTTGTACAGAGGCAGTATAATGCTCTCATCATGTGTTTCCAGACCTCTTTTAATGTACCCCATGATCCTGTTTGCCTTGGCAGCTGCTGCCTGGCACTGGCTGCTCCAGGTAAGTTTATCATTAACTAGGATCCCCAAGTCCTTCTCCCTGTCAGATTTACCCAGTGGTTTCCCGTTCAGTGTGTAATGGTGATATTGATTCCTTCTTCCCATGTGTATAACCTTACATTTATCATTGTTAAACCTCATCTGCCACCTCTCGGCCCAAGTTCCCAACTTATCCAGATCCATCTGTAGCAGAATACAATCTTCTCTTGTATTAACTGCTTTACATAGTTTTGTATCATCTGCAAATATCAATATTTTACTGTGTAAACCTTCTACCAGATCATTAATGAATATGTTGAAAATAACAGGTCCCAATACCAACCCCTACGGTACCCCGCTGGTCACAGCGACCCAGTTAGAGACTATACCATTTATAACCACCCTCTGCTTTCTATCACTAAGCCAGTTACTAACCCATTTACACACATTTTCCCCCAGACCAAGCATTCTCATTTTGTGTACCAACCTCTTGTGCGGCACGGTATCAAACGCTTTGGAAAAATCGAGATATACCACGTCCAATGACTCACCTTGGTCCAGTCTATAGCTTACCTCTTCATAAAAACTGATTAGATTGGTTTGACAGGAGCGATTTCTCATAAACCCAGGCTGATATGGAGTTACACAGTTATTCTCATTGAGATAATCCAGAATAACATCCTTCAGAAACCCTTCAAATATTTTACCAACAGTAGAGGTTAGACTTACTGGCCTATAATTTCCAGGTTCACTTTTAGAGCCCTTTTTGAATATTGGCACCACATTTGCTATGCGCCAGTCCTGCGGAACAGACCCCGTCACTATAGAGTCCCTAAAAATAAGAAATAATGGTTTATCTATTACATTACTTAGTTCTCTTAGTACTCGTGGGTGTATGCCATCCGGACCCGGAGATTTATCTATTTTAATCTTATTTAGCCGGTTTCGCACCTCTTCTTGGGTTAGATTGGTGACCCTTAATATAGGGTTTTCATTGTTTCTTGGGATTTCACCTAGCATTTCATTTTCCACCGTGAATACCGTGGAGAAGAAGGTGTTTAATATGTTAGCTTTTTCCTCGTCATCTACAACCATTCTTTCCTCACTATTTTTTAAGGGGCCTACATTTTCAGTTTTTATTCTTTTACTATTGATAGAGTTGAAGAACAGTTTGGGATTAGTTTTGCTCTCCTTAGCAATGTGCTTCTCTGTTTCCTTTTTAGCAGCTTTAATTAGTTTTTTAGATAAAGTATTTTTCTCCCTATAGTTTTTTAGAGCTTCAATGGTGCCATCCTGCTTTAGTAGTGTAAATGCTTTCTTTTTACTGTTAATTGCCTGTCTTACTTCTTTGTTTAGCCACATTGGGTTTTTCTTACTTTTAGTCCTTTTATTCCCACAAGGTATAAACCGCTTACAGTGCCTATTTAGGATGTTCTTAAACATTTTCCATTTATTGTCTGTATTCTTATTTCTGAGGATATTGTCCCAGTCTACCAGATTAAGGGCATCTCTAAGCTGGTCAAACTTTGCCTTCCTAAAGTTCAGTGTTTTTGTGACTCCCTGACAAGTCCCCCTAGTGAAAGACAGGAGAAACTGTACAATATTGTATACTATATAGGCTGCCTATGGGGGTGCAATATACTGTACAGGCTGCCTATGGGGGTGTAATATACTATATAGGCTGCCTATAGGGGTGCAATATACTATACAGGCTGCCACATATGATACAGGCTGCCTATCGAGCTGCATTAAACTATAGAGGCTGCCTATGGGGGTGCATTATATTGCGGGCTGCATTATACTATAGAGGCTTCCTATAGGGGTGCATTATACTAGGGGCTGCATTACACTATAGAGGCTTCCTATGGGGGTTCATTATACTAGGGTCTGCATTACACTATAGAGGCTGCCTATGGGGTGCATTATATTACGGACTGCATTGCACTATAGAGGCTGCCAATGGGGTGCATTATATTATGGGCTGCATTATACTATACAGGCTGCCTATGGGGTGCATTATATTAGGGGCTGCATTATACTATAGAGTCTGCCTATGGGCAGTGCATTATACTATATGGAGACCTATGGGGAGTGCATTATACTATACTGAGTCTACCTGTGGGGGGTGCATTATACTATACTGAGTCTGCCTGTGGGGGGGCGCATTATACTATAGAGTCTGCCTATGGGGGCCTGCATTATACTATAAAGCCTGCCTATGGGGAGTGCATTACACTATAGAGTCTGCCTATGGAATGTGCATAATACTATAGAGTCTGCCTATGGGCAGTGCATTATACTATACTGAGTCTGCCTGTGGGGGGTGCATTATACTATAGAGTCTGCCTATGGGGTCCTGCATTATACTATAAAGTCTGCCTATGGGGAGTGCATTATACTATAGAGTCTGCCTATTGGATGTGCATTATACTATAGAGTCTGCCTATGGGCAGTGCATTATACTATATGGAGACCTATGGGGAGTGCATTATACTATATGGAGGCCTATAGGAAGTGCATTATACTATATAGAGGCATATGGGGAGTGCATTATACTATAGAGTCTGCCTATGGGGAGTGCATTATACTGTAGCGTCTGTCTATGGGGAGTGCATTATACTATATGGAGGCCTATGGGGAGTGCATTATACTATATTGAGGATTGTCTGGTGCATTATACTATATGGAGGCCTATGGGGAGTGCATTATACTATAGAGTCTGCCTATGAGATGTGCATTACACTATAGAGTCTTCCTATGGGGAGTGCATTATAGTATATGGAGACCTATGGGGAGTGTATTATACTATATGGAGGCCTATGGGGAGTGCATTTTACTATACAGTCTTCCTAGTGGGAGTGCATTATACTATATAGAGACCTATGGGGAGTGCATTGTACTATATGGAGGCCTATGGGGAGTGCATTATACTTTATTGAGGATTGTCTGGTGTATTACACTATATGGAGGCTATCTAGGGAGTCATCATACAGTGTGGAGATTAGTGTTAGAGCTATCAAACCATTTGGGGTATATTAAGGGGTCACTATATATACAGTGAGGGGGCATTAGACTGTATAAGAGCATCATATTGTGTAGAGGGAAGCTTTAAAGGGGGAGACTTGTGACGTTATTAAATGTAAAGTGGGCACTTATTGTTATAGAGGAACCTTCAGGTTACTGTGACTGTCAAAGGAGCACACAGTGCATTATTACTTTTTAGGTTACAAAATATGAGCACTGTTTTCTATGGCACTTGCGCCCGGCATTACTATATTATAGAGGGGTGCTTTAGAATTTAGAAGGCACAGAGAACCACACAGCAGGTGCAGTAATAGGGTTACGTATGGCAGCAGCGGCTCAGTATTGGGGTATAAGCAGGATGATGAGTTTGTGCAGGTTAGGAATAGTCTCATTGGGCATGGTGCTGAAAATGTGAGAAGTGAAATGTGTCTTTGTTGCGTTTTCTGCAGCTGAATCCTGGCTGGAAGAAGTCGTATCGATCTGGGATAGATGGAAAAGACGTGAAAAGTGAACAACTCCATCAGAAAGAACGTCAGCGGTAAGTCACTATCTATAACTGTGCTGTGATCTCTTATATGTTCTGTAGGACTGGTATATACCACTGTCACTGTATGGCAGTAATATCATTATTGGTCTTTATATAATTATTTTCAGCAACAGCGCGGACATCTCCTGAGGTTCTCCTCCACTATTAGGGTGCATCACCTAGTTGTAATCAAGGTTGCCTGGTTAGGGGACCACTCAGAAGCTTCGCCCCCCTAAACCAAAATCCTAGCTATGCCTCTGCTCCAAGTGACGAGATTCAGATGAAACCCCAGGGGATCCTCTCACTATAATGAGGCAGCAGAGTTACTCTGGACACTGCTGGATCATAGGCCAGAGAGAGTCCACTGTGCCACCATCTGCCACATTATAAGGAATCTTCCACCGGGGTTCTGTCTGAATCTCATATTTCAGAGATTTAAACGGAAACCCCACTGTAAGTGCAGAACACAGGATAAATGTGCGCCGAGCCTTACTGCAATCTTTGGGAGGCACAATGAACAAATCATCAGCAGGTCAAGAATTTTGTTTATTTTTTACAAAGTTCCTTGCGCGGTATAAGTGACTTCATACCTGGACTCGTTGAAGCGTCTGATCGATGCGAAGGGGATGTCGACCTCCAGTGCACCTGCTTCCTTGCATTCATGTACTACTTGCTTTGAATAAGGAAAGGATTGTTTTACTGCATCATGGAGTGCCACCTATTTTTTCCTCCTTGGCCTGGACTTTGTGCGACGCTGATCGTTTCAGGTGTTGCACCCGGGATATTGCAAGTCGCACACTGCTGGTCCGCCTAGTAAGCTGGAAAAGGTATGTTTTATGATGTTTGGTGTTGGTTTTTGTCATTTTCCATAAGTTATTAGATGACTTTATTCTTTGGGTCGGTGCTATTACAGCAATTTCAGATTTATGTCAGGTTTTTGAACTTCGCCAATTTCTGAGAGCTATAATTTTCCTATATTTCTGCCGCCAGAGCCAAGTGATGACTGTTTTTTGCAAAATGACTTGACATTTCTATTAGTACCTGTCACGGGGGTACTGGGTAGGCTAAGGCTGGTTACCCAGGCCCCTGCAATATCCCTTAGACTAGGGAAAACCCTGTCTGTCCCTCTCCCAGAATTTACACTAATGGTGTGCTTGTCTGGGCCACCAGGCCTGACCCTGACTCCTGTTTCAGCCCTATGCTGAAACCTCCACCCGCCACCCAGTGATTAGACCACACACTAACCCCCACAGAAAGCACAGACAGGGAAAACTAAAAATGCACGACGCCGCAGACACATAGGAAAACACTATAATGTGCACAGGGCAAAACAAATAAAAATATAGGAAGGAGAAATATGACAAAGGATAATACACCACCAGATACGATATTTCTTCTCCAAGACCACCACTCCAGACCGGAATCACTAGGCACGAGGCACAAGCTATAATCGGCAATGCCCAAAGTCCCGCAGAACTATTTAAAGGAAGTGGGCGTGACCCAGCCTCCAACCCGAGTACCAGCTAGATTAACCCTGGACAACCTAGATAAAATCTAGCCGGCACCACTGAGCGTATAGTGGACGAATGCGGAATTACCGCTGTCTGTCGGATGCCCTAGAATGAATAGCGTCCGACATGACAGTACCATTTTCAGGCTAATGACATTTTTCGATAGCTTTGTTATCTGATTTTTGGGAGGAAGAATGAACAACAATGACCTGCCATGACTATTATCGAGTGTCCTGTCCTGTTCTAGCTCGCCCTGCTCCCCGGATTACTTCTGATGGTGAAGATGCCGGGGCCATGTACCGTGCCTTAGCTCCTGAATCCACCCTCAGTCTGTACCCTTCACCCACCCTAGTAGTAGTGCACCATAATACAGCAACCAGACTAATGAAGAGATACAAACAGGAAAAATACAAAACATACAAATGTACTCAGACAAAAAAGAAATACACCAGGAAGTGGAAGATTGGGTTAAACCAAAGTAGGAGAAGCAACAGTCACAGATAAATCCACCAAATGCCTTCTCCAATAACAACCACCAACAATCTCCAGCCTATCAGGAAAAGATACTCTGACTTTGAGTGCTAGCCATGGCCCAGATTATATAGGAGATGGTTGTGGCTAACAGTGAATAGCTGAGAGCCCTAATGCAGAAAAGCTTCCAGGAGCTTTCAACTGAGCAGATTATACTGCGTTCGCTATTTGTATGACATCAGTGCAGTGGTCATTGTGGGCTGTGCAGCAGTGATAGTTGTGCTACATTTTAGCGCACTTCCCTACCATCTTATGTGTTAATCTATCTGGCTGTTAACGTTCATCCTTTCACTGTTTTGTCTCTTTTGTATGATATACGCATTAAATTCTTTCTAATAAATTGTATATTTTTGCTTACCCCCGTTTGGTATGGAGTCTGTGAATGTTCACACCGAATTGTCGTAACTTTGTAGCCACTACCTATTGTTGGTTATTAGACAGATCCATTACCATTAGGTTTTTGGTTTATATGTTTTGGCTTATGGGGGATGCCCTCTGGTAGTGCTGAGGATCTTTTTTGTAGGTTTAATAACTCAACTGAGCAGATTATAGCCTGTACTGTTAAAAGAAACACTTTATTAAGAAGGTCAAGAGCTTATAATCAGTGCATTTCAACCCTTTTGCGACATGTGCCATACTAGTACTGCGCATGTCGCTTCTCTCCCTTTGATGTGGGCTCCGGCCATGAGCCCACACGTTTCCTTGAACATGTCAGCTGCTGTCAGCTGCTGTTTTAAACAGCTGACATGTGCCTGGAACATCCGCGGGTGGAATCATGATCAACTCATGGCTATTAACCCTTTAAATGCCACTGTCAAACACTGACCGTGGTATTTAACGCATGCTTCTGGCCATTGGACCAGAAATCCACCCATCGGTGACCCTCATCGTGTGATCACAGGTCACCGATGGGTTGTCATGACAACCAGTGATCTCCTGAAGACCTATGTGGTTGTCACTGCTCTAACAACCCCGCTGGAATCACTGCATGGCCTCCCATCCCCAACCTGCATTACACTTAATCTCACTTCTCTGGGCCTTGTTGTGATCTCTCTCCTGCCAGCTCCATGCTGTATGCCTCATGTCTGCTGCTTGCTCTGTGCATGCTCTGTGTGCATAGGGGGCCGGCGCCGGCAACTCCTGTGTCTTATTGAGTCTGTATGCACCTTGCTCAGGTGTCCCCGACCAATTGCCAAGAGGCTTCCAGTATTTAAGACTTCCCCACCCATTGGTGGTGGCCTGTGCAACTTACTCCCTCAGTCAGTTCTTAGCTGCTGAGGTGCCAGGCCCTGTCTCTGTTACTCTTGTGTCCTCCACCCAGGGGGGCATTGTACCCTGGTCTCTGTCCTGTGTTTCCCACCCAGTGGGGCTTAGTACCCTGGCTTGTGTCCTTGTGTAGCCACCCAGTGGGGCTTCATACCCTAGCCTATGTCTGCCACCCAGATGAGCGTTGTACCCTGGCTTGTGTCTGTGTTTCTGTGCATTGTCCAATTCCTGACTTTGTCTTAGTCTAGTCCTGTTCCTGTGTTTGTTTATATCCCTGTCTTGGTTTGCTTTCTCAGCTCTGCACTCTGTCTTGCTTTGCTCTGCTTTCGGCTCTGCTCTCTGTGACCTTGCATGGCTTCTTGCTCTGCACTCTGTGTCTTGCTTTGCTGTGCTTCCAGCTCTGCACTCTGTGTCATGCTCTGCTCTGCCTTCGGCTCTGCTCTCTGCGACCTTGCTTTGCTTCTTGCTCTGCACTCTGTGGCTTTGCTCTGCTTTCAACTCTGCACTCTGTGTCTTGCTTTGCTCTGCTTTCGGTGACCTTGCTTTGCCCCTTGCACTGCACTACGTGGCTTTGCTCTGCTTTCGGCTCTGCTCTCTGCGACCTTGATTTGCTCCTTGCTCTGCATTCTGTGACCTTGCTCTGTACTCTGTGGTTTTGCACTCAGCTCTGCACTCTGACTTTGCTCTGCTCTGCACTCTGTGGCTTTGCTCTCAGCTATGCTCTCTGTAGCTTTACTTTGCACTCTGACTTTGCTCTGCTCTCAGCTCTGCAGTTCTACCTTTCTCCGACCCTTGCAGTTCTACCTGGCTCCGCACCTTGCGGTTCTACGTCTTTTGCTCTTGGCTCCACCTCCTGAGTTTCTGCATTTGGCCCCGCCTCCGGCTCTTAGCTCCTCCTGCATTTCTGCCCTTGGCTTCGGCTCCTGCTCTTGGCTCTGCCTCTTGCGTTTCTGTTCTTGGCTCTAGCTCCTGTGCTTCCGCTTTGCATCCGCTCTTGCGATCTTTCTCTACCTATTCATAAGTTCTCCTCTCTGAACAGGTTCTTACCTGTTTTACATACCTTCCTGCAGACTGATCCCTACCGGTCCTTCCAGTGTACCAGCCTTGTCCGCTAGTCCTGCTAGTGTAGCGCCCCCACCGCCGCAGGGCCGAGGGGTACCCGGTACCGGGCCTACGGGTCTCTGCTTCTGGGGTTGTCACGGCGGCTAGGCCCCGGTCCGTGACCCTGCCGTGGGGCGCACAGTGAATGATAGGTGTGGATAGTGGTGGTGGTGCGGTGCAGCAAATAATGAGGACACCAAGTTGCAGTCTCTTTACCTCTTTACTGGAGATCTCTGAGTCCTCAGTCCAGAGTAAGGTCCACCAGGCTACGCAAGTCCGGCCGGTCCAATGGCACCTCCAGAGTTCACTTCACAGGTGGAAATCGGTGCCTTCCTTCTTAGCGCTATGTGTTGTAGTCCTCCCCTGCTGTGCTTACGGAAAGTACCCCACAACCGTTGTGTCTGTTTCTTAAGTTCCCTCACAACTTGATTAAATGATGTTCTTCTAATCTTCCGTCCCTTCCTGATGTTACAGTTAGAACGGCACCCGTTTGTCGGGTAGGCCTGGAGTTCTTCCGGGACCCTAGAGACGCCCCTCTCCCGCAATTGCCTCCCAAGACTTCATAGGTGATTTAGGTGAGACAGCCCGCCTGAGACTGACTGTCCTGCCGCTGTTTAGAGTATTGCTTGAAGCTAGTTGTTATAATACTCCCTCGGCGTTCTGGCCACCGGTAGTGCGCCTCAGTAGGATGTTGCTCCGGTCTTACAGCACGACCCCTACTGGTATTCTCCTATCGCTTTATCTCGTTTCTCACTCAGCACAATCTATCTCGCTTCTAGTCCTTTCTTGGGTCCCGCCGCTTCCCGGAGCTGGCGCGGACCCGTTACGTTCTTTTCAATGCCAAGCCTCTGTCAGGATCCCACCCCTGACAGAGACCCTACTGTCTCTTCCTCCACAACACCCTCTGCCACCAGGTGTTGCTTCGTCCAATCCAGTCAGCTTTCTGATCTAACTTCCTGCCTGACCCCCAGTTTACCCACTATGGTGGGGAGTGGCCTAATGAATAGCACCCTTAGCTCCCCCCGGAGGCCCAGCTGTGAAATGTATTGGTGTCTGTGATACCTGATCAGATGAACTCCTTCAGTGCCATCGGACGCACCGTAGCTCCCCATAGTGGCGGAGCCACAGTACTGCAACGACCAGGACTCTGGGGCGCTGCACTCCCCCCTGGTTAAACACAGTACTCCGGGACTGGGAAGAAAACAACAATACAAGTTTAGCAAAAAGACATACAATTTTTGTTGAGTGCAAATAACAATACGTATACTTGAACAAGCTTCCCTTTATGGGAGGTGAGGACACATGAACGTTACAAAACATGGTTAACATTAAACATTATAAATTACAGGCTATAAATAACTCCTGTTACCCAACCGGGTATTCTACTAAGTGCAAAAATTGTTGAACAATAATTTAACCTTGCCTTTAAGGACATACACTCTTAGTCCACTAAAGACCTTCCTATAATCACATTATAAGGTAAGTTAACTTTTTCATTCTCCTTCTTTGAATCTGCAGGACCACCTGTCCTATCGGCACCAGACCTACTGCCTCTCCTTTCAGTTACAGGACCGCCCCGTTCAGCCAGGGCCTACTGCCTTTTCAACTACTATACACAGTATAGAACATAACATTACTTTCAGTTTAAGAGCACTAAGTCATCTCTACATGACTCCTATGAGGACTCGGGGTTTACCTTCTATCCTAACTATCTATCAGCATTATCAAAAACATTTTCTATTGAACATTAAGCCTTCTCATTATCTTTCTTCCTTTCATGTATGCTGGACACCACGTCTATCTCTACGGGCCCACTGCATCCTTCTTCTATCTTTCACCTTTTACTTCTCAGAGCACATCATCAGTATTCCTTCACATTTAACTAATTAAACACATATAACTCTCTTGTACAACATTATCATTTTCACTTTAAGCATTGTCATCACATTACTGTTCTAAAACAGTATCACTCATAAGTACACTTTTGGCATCCCCTTTAAGAGGGGATCAAGTCTTTCTGAGGTAGTTCGTCTTCTCAAACTACCAGTCCATGCTCAGCAAAGGTTCCGGTACGGTATCTTCGCAAAGAGTCTTTAAGTAAAACCAGTAGGAAGCGCCTTAAATAAGGTGCAACTATTTACAAGAAGTTCGGATCATGCACTGTTCATGATTTCAACAGTTTTTGAATAACATAGAAAAATAGAAAAATAACCAAAAACAATAGGGATCCCGGGTCCATAGAAGGATCCCCTTAAAAGTTTACCCTTAACGGGTTTTAGCAGCAATCATAAAAGGCAATAAAACAGTAACTATTTTACAAGTAACAAAGTACAGTAGAATCTTACTGTGGTGGTCTCCGGTCTGGCATCACCAGGCCAACGGATCGCACTGGTGCGCCAGGAAGCGGTTCCGGTCCCAGCAGTGATAAAATCCCTTGCCGGGACGCCCTTCTCATGGGTAGGTGCACACGTTCCTCCGGAGCACGGTGAGGACGGGCTCCTCGAGATTCCGCGGGGCCGGGCTCTGCTGCTTTCCCCTTGGGATCATCTTCTTCTGGTGTTCCGGCAGCAGCCTGGAGGGCAATGCATCGTTGCACACCTCGCGCCATCCAGCCAGACTCTCCCGCAGCCCTCCTCCATCTGGTGTAAGTCACCGCATCGCCTGGCTCCAGGTCGCGGGGAAATCTTCCGCTGCAGGGCTCCACCTCCTCCCGATCCACGTGGATCTGTAGCGGCTCCCCGATTTCTTGGATAACCCCGCGTCCATACTGAGGGTTAAAGGCCACCACTACACCCCAGTGTGATGGCGGGATCTCCGGGGTGCTAATTAAATCATCCTGCTCTGCAGGCTGGGGCCGGCTCCGCCACGCTGCCATCAGACGCCGTAGATGTTCGGCGTCCGGCATGATCTTCAGGCCCGGCGTCTGTAGCGTACCTTCAGCCGCGGCCAGGTGGGAGGGAGCAGGGGACACTGGGGATAAACGGATCTCCGTAGGCTGGCCCAGCCGAGTGAGCACGCGGGCATCAGCCTCCAGCCTGCGGGCTAGCTGTTGGGCCTCGGCTGCAGCCACACATTCCTCAGACAGCGGCAGAGGGGGTCGGCCCATCGGTGACCCTGTGAGGGTCAGACCCCGCAGCGTCGGCGTTTCTGGGGCTATGTCAGGTTGCGCAGCCTCAGGCCGGACCGGGTCAGCCCCGCGTGGTGCTCCTGGTGTCGCCATCTTGGCCTTTCCTCCAATGTCTTCTTCCCGCGGTCTCTTTCGTGGGCGGCCCCGTCTCCATGGTCTCCATCCTCCAACCAAGATCAGGAGGCGGACCTCGGCTGTTGACGGGCACGTCCTCAGGACACAGAAATACTTAGACTGGGCGGCCATCGCTGTTCGCGCTCTCCAGCTTGTCTACGCCTACTTCACGCCCCTTCTCTCTTCAGCGCTGCAATGGCGGCGGATTTTGGCGGTAAATGGCGCAACACAGTCTTCGTAATAAAGCACAGTCAAAGCACAATAAATCACAGTTCCAAGGCACACATGACCTGATTCTTCAGGCTTAAGTAGATCCTGTTCGTGACGCCAAGTTCTGTAGCGCCCCCACCGCCGCAGGGCTGAGGGGTACCCGGTACCGGGCCTACGGGTCTCTGCTTCTGGGGTTGTCACGGCGGCTAGGCCCCGGTCCGTGACCCTGCCGTGGGGCGCACAGTGAATGATAGGTGTGGATAGTGGTGGTGGTGCGGTGCAGCAAATAACGAGGACACCAAGTTGCAGTCTCTTTACCTCTTTACTGGAGATCTCTGAGTCCTCAGTCCAGAGTAAGGTCCACCAGGCTACGCAAGTCCGGCCGGTCCAATGGCACCTCCAGAGTTCACTTCACAGGTGGAAATCGGTGCCTTCCTTCTTAGCGCTATGTGTTGTAGTCCTCCCCTGCTGTGCTTACGGAAAGTACCCCACAACCGTTGTGTCTGTTTCTTAAGTTCCCTCACAACTCGATTAAATGATGTTCTTCTAATCTTCCGTCCCTTCCTGATGTTACAGTTAGAACGGCACCCGTTTGTCGGGTAGGCCTGGAGTTCTTCCGGGACCCTAGAGACGCCCCTCTCCCGCAATTGCCTCCCAAGACTTCATAGGTGATTTAGGTGAGACAGCCTGCCTGAGACTGACTGTCCTGCCGCTGTTTAGAGTATTGCTTGAAGCTAGTTGTTATAATACTCCCTCGGCGTTCCGGCCACCGGTAGTGCGCCTCAGTAGGATGTTGCTCCGGTCTTACAGCACGACTCCTACTGGTATTCTCCTATCGCTTGATCTCGTTTCTCACTCAGCACAATCTATCTCGCTTCTAGTCCTTTCTTGGGTCCCGCCGCTTCCCGGAGCTGGCGCGGACCCGTTACGTTCTTTTCAATGCCAAGCCTCTGTCAGGATCCCACCCCTGACAGAGACCCTACTGTCTCTTCCTCCACAACACCCTCTGCCACCAGGTGTTGCTTCGTCCAATCCAGTCAGCTTTCTGATCTAACTTCCTGCCTGACCCCCAGTTTACCCACTATGGTGGGGAGTGGCCTAATGAATAGCACCCTTAGCTCCCCCCCGGAGGCCCAGCTGTGAAATGTATTGGTGTCTGTGATACCTGATCAGATGAACTCCTTCAGTGCCATCGGACGCACCGTAGCTCCCCATAGTGGCGGAGCCACAGTACTGCAACGACCAGGACTCTGGGGCGCTGCACTAGAGCCAGCCGTACCTGCCTACCAGAGAGCCAGCCATGCCCGCCTGCCAACCAGAGAGCCAGCCGTGCCCGCCTGCCTGCCAGTGTCTCTGTTGTACCCGTCTGCCTGCCTGGGTCCCAGCCATGCCCGCATGTCTGCCAGAGTGCCAGCAGTGCCTTCTTGCCTGTCTATGTTCCGTTCTCCGGTGGGATCAGCAGCCACAGCCAGACTCCACCCTGGAGTGGTACCTGGTAGCTTCCGGCCACACAAGTCTGACCTCACCATCAGAGGCTCCAGCGAACACCAAGGAAGCTACTTAGTTACGTCTCTTCCAGGGTAGTCTGGTCTGTGGTCCAGTGGGGCCACACCCCCGTACACCCGTGCCAAACAGTTTGGGCACGAGCGTGACAGCTGCCAGCTTGCTGTAAGCGCTGCCTAGTAGTAGCAAGTGAGTAATTCTGCTACATACAGGTGATCTGATCATCGCCTGTATGTAGCAGAGCTGATGAGGTTGTGGCAGCTTCTCTCCTATAGAGACTAATAAACCATGCTAAACTTAAAAAAAAAATTTAAAAAAAAAAAAAAAAAAAAAAAAATTAAAGTTTAAATCACCCCTCCTTTTGGCCCATTCAAAATAAAACAATAAAAAAAAGCCAAACATACATACAGCTCTGGCAAAAACTAAGAGACCACTGCAAAATTTTCAGTTTGTCTGATTTTTCTCTTTATATTTTTGAGTAAAATGTAAATTGTTCTTTTATTCTAGAAACTACTGACAACATGTCTCCGAAGTTCCAAGCATTTTGTATTTATTTTCTAAAAATAAGAATGGTCAAAATAACAAAAAAATGCATTGCTTGCAGACCTTAAATAATGCAAAAAACAAAAACAAATTCATAATCATTTAGAAACAACAATACTAATGTTTTAACTCAAGTCAAATCAATATTTTGTGGAATAACCGTGATTTTTAATCACAGACTTCATGTGTCTTGGCATGCTTTCCAACAGTCTTTCACACTGCTTTTGGGTGACCTTATGCCACTGATGCTACAAAAATGTTATGGGCCGAGCACACTTCCACTCTGCTTGTAGCGATTAGAGTCGAAGTCTAATTACTGTCTGCCTTCTGGTCATGTAATTTATCAGCCATTGCTTATTTGTTGGCAACTAGATTATTCCTGGTTTTCTGCAATTGTTGTTTCTTTGTGTTTTCTGTTTTCTTTTGTCATATTTATGTTGAAAATCATTTGAAGACATGGTGTCTGACCTTGCCAAAGGTGCAGTCAAAAATTGTGGCCCATTGGGTCTCTGTGGCGCAATCGCTTAGCGTGTTTGGCTGTTAACCGAAAAGTTGGTGGTTCGAGTCCACCCAGGGACGTCGCACCCTTTTGCAGTCCACCCAGAGACGTTGCACAGTTGAAGAAGTTTTTGCATTGGTGCTGAGCATCTGTCTCAAGTAAAAGCCATTTTGCTGACTATGTTTTCAATTCACGAGGCAAACTGGAGATAAACTTTCTGGATGAGATAAGATAAACAAAAATTCCTTCGAGCCGGAATTGAACCAGCGACCTAAGGATTGCTAATTTAGAGCTACAGTCCTCCACTCTACCAGCTGAGCTATCGAAGGACTGTTTTGGCCGCTGTCGAAAGCCTCCTAGGTTTGGCCGTGGGTGCCACGGGCAGGTGGTAAAAATGATTCATTTAACTCTGCGAAAAAGGAATCAAATGGTAGTATTGTAGAATGCGGGCATCGATCCCGCTACCTCTCGCATGCTAAGCGAGCGCTCTACCACTTGAGCTAATCCCCCAAACCTGTGAAACTTATCGTCAGTTTCACATCACACCAGGTCACAATTATTATTATTATTATTATTCATTTTTATAGCGCCATTTATTCCATGGCGCTTTACATGTGAAATACGGGTCAAATATAGACAAATACATTAAACATGAGCAAAAAACAAGGCACACGGGTACATAAGGAGGGAGGACCCTGCCCGCGAGGGCTCACAATCTGCAGGGGATGGGTGATGATACACTAGGAGAGGGCAGAGCTGGTTGTGCGGCGGTTCAGTAGGTTCAGGATCACTGCAGGCTGTAGGCTTGTCGGAAGAGGTGAGTCTTCAGGTTCTTTTTGAAAGTTTCTATGGTAGGCGAGAGTCTGATGTGCTGGGGTAGAGAGTTCCAGAGTATGGGGGAAGCACGGGAGAAGTCTTGGATGTGGTTGTGGGAAGAAGAGATGAGAGGGGAGTAGAGAAGGAGGTCTTGAGAGGATCGGAGGTTGCGTGTTGGTAGGTACCGGGAGATCATGTCACAGATGTATGGAGGAGATAGGTTGTGGATGGCTTTGTAGGTCATTGTGAGGGTTTTGAACTGGAGTCTCTGGGCAATAGGAAGCCAGTGAAGGGCTTGGCATAGGGGAGAGGCTGGGGAATAGCGGGGAGACAGGTAGATTAGTCGAGCAGCAGAGTGTAGGATGGATTGGAGTGGTGCCAGAGTGCTAGAGGGGAGTCCAGAGAGTAGGAGGTTGCAGTAGTCGAGGCGGGAGATGATAAGGGCATGCACTAGTGTTTTTGTGGTGTCACGGTCAAGGAATGCGCGGATCCGGGAAATGTTTTTGAGTTTGAGGCGGCAGGAGGAGGCAAGGGCTTGGATATGTGGCTTGAAAGAGAGGGCAGAGTCGAGGATCACCCCGAGGCACCGGGCGTGTGGGACTGGGGAAAGTGAGCAGCCATTGACATTGATGGATAGGTCTGGTGGAGGGGTAGAGTGAGATGGGGGAAAGATGATGAATTCTGTTTTGTCCATGTTCAGTTGTAGAAAGCGAGCAGAAAAGAAGGCTGAAATAGCAGACAGACAGTGCGGGATTTTGGTAAGTAAGGAGGTGAGGTCAGGTCCGGATAGGTAGATCTGCGTGTCATCAGCATAGAGATGGTACTGCATACCGTGGGATTCTATGAGCTGTCCCAGACCGAAGGTGTAGATGGAGAAGAGTAGGGGTCCTAGAACAGAGCCTTGAGGAACACCGACTGACAAGGGGCGAGGTGAGGAGGTGGTGTGGCGGAGGGAGACACTGAATGTCCGATCTGTCAGATATGATGAGATCCAGGAAAGGGCCAAGTCTGTGATGCCAAGAGATGAGAGGATTTGTAGCAGAAGGGAGTGGTCCACAGTGTCAAAGGCAGAAGACAGGTCGAGGAGAAGGAGGACAGAGTAGTGTCGCTTGTTCCTGGCAGTTAGTAGGTCATTGGTGACTTTAGTTAGGGCAGTTTCAGTTGAGTGATGGGAACGGAAGCCAGATTGTAATCGGTCAAAGAGGGAGCAGGAGGAGAGGTGAGAGGACAGTTCAAGATGGATGTGTTGCTCCAGCAATTTGGAGGCATAAGGAAGAAGAGATATCGGGCGATAGCTAGACACAGAGGATGGGTCGAGGGAGGGCTTTTTGAGGATGGGTGTGATCTTGGCATGTTTGAAGGATGAGGGGAAGACACCTGTTGTGAGTGAGAGGTTGAAGAGGTGCGTTAGGGTTGGGATGAAGACCGTGGAAAGGTTAGGGATGAGGTGAGATGGGAGCGGGTCGAGCGTGCAGGTGGTGAGGTGTGATCTCGACAGGAGGGTGGAGAGCTGATCTTCTGTCATGGTGGAGAAGCTGGTTTTGGAGGAGCAGGGGTGAGCAGCTAAAAGGGGCAGTGGGCGCTGTGGGCCAAAGCTTTCTCTGATCGTATCGATCTTCTGTTTAAAGAAAGAGGCAAAGTCTTCAGCAGAAATGAGAGGGGAGGGAGGGGGTGCAGGGGGACGGAGTAGAGAATTGAAAGTGTTGAAAAGCTGTTTAGGGTTGTGAGACAGGGAGGATATGAGAGATGAGAAGTAAGTTTGTTTTGCGGCAGTGAGCGCGGACTTGAAGCTGGCGAGGGACTGCTTGTATGCGGTGAAGTGGTCAGCAGAGCGGGATCGCTTCCATCTTCGCTCAGCGATCCTGGAAGCCCGTCTCAGTTCTTTAGTCAGGCTGGTCAGCCAGGGCTGCCTGTTGACTGTACGAGTTTTGCTATGCATGAGCGGGGCGGCCGAATTGAGTGTTGCTGTTATTGTGGCGTTATAAAAAGCAGCAGCAGCATTTGTGTCATGAAGGGAGGCTATGTCGGTAAGAGGGAGAAGGGACTCAGAGAGTGATTGTAAGTTGAGATGTTTGAGATTTCTGCAAGGGAGTTCGTGGAGTGGGGGTTGCACACTAGGAGAGGAGAGGGAAGAGAATGTCAGTAGGTTGTGGTCAGACAGGGGGAGGGGTGAGTTAGTGAGTTTAGTGAGGGAGCAGAGGCGGGTGAAGATGAGGTCCAGCGTGTGGCCATCTTTGTGAGTGGCCTCAGAGGACCATTGAGTGAGGCCAAAGGAGGCAGTCAGTGATAGAAGTTTAGAGGCAGCTGAGGTGGAAGTGTCAATCGGGATGTTGAAATCACCCATGATGATAGTGGGGATGTCAACAGAGAGGAAATGAAGTAGCCATGTGGTGAAGTGGTCGAGAAAGGTGGAGATGGCTAGTTCTGGGGGGCGGTAGATGACAGCCAGCTGGAGGTTGGAGGGGGAATAGATGCGGATGGAGTGCACCTCAAATGAGGGAAGAGTAGCGGAGGGTGGTAGCGGGATTGGAGTGAAGGAGCAGGTGTCAGACAGGAGCAAGCCAACCCCTCCACCACGTTTGTTGGTGGAGCGAGAGGTGTGAGAGAGGTGGAGACCGCCGTAGGAAAGCGCAGCTGGAGAGGCTGAGTCAGAGGGGGTGAGCCAGGTTTCCGTGATGCCAAGGAAGGAGAGTTTGTTGGTGATGAAGAGGTCATGGATAAATGGCAGTTTGTTGCAGACGGAGCGTGCGTTCCATAGTGCTCCAGGTAAGGGGACCGGGGAGTGGGGGCTGGATGAATGGGTATGAGGTTGTCATGGTTGGGAAAAAGTGTGGAGGATCGAGGTAGGGGGTTAGAAATGAGCGTGGGGATGTGTTGAGATGGGCCGGGATTTGGGGATACATCACCGGCAATGAGGAGTAGCAGACAGAGCATTAGAAGGTGGGAGCTGGATAGGACATGATGTGGCCGTGTGTGTCTGGAGAAAAAGGATTGTATGTGGAGGAACAGTTCTGAGGATAAGGTGAGATGGCTGGGGAGGATGGAGGAAGAAATAACTAGTTCCTTACAAGGTGGAGGGATTGCAGGAGATTGTAAGAAGGAAAGTAGTATGGGGGTGAATGAGAAAAGAAACCGAAACATTGTAGTGGTTTGGTGTTCTGTTACCTTCCAGTCAATTCCAGTCCAATTCAGTCTAATTCAAATCCATAATTAAAAAGATGTAATTTAAAAGATGGAAGTTAAAAGATGAAATGCAGCAGACTGCGTCTGTAGCAGACGCCTGCATGTGAATATATCCCCAGTTAAGGGCATTCAGGTGTGAATGAGGAGGTGGCTGGGTATGGGAGACCAGATGTAGTGAGTTAAGCAGAGGTCATAAAGAGAGGGAGGGGTTGGAGTGACCACTCAAAGAGATGCCAGAATAACACAATGAGATATATGGAACAGGTCATGGAAAAAGGCTGATAGGTAAGAAAGCATACTAAAAAGGATTATATGTGCTGCACCAAGACCAAGACACTCAGATCCAGGGAAGGCATAGAAAATTCAATGCAATATACAGAGACATTCAGGAGCCAGGGAGAGCTGGGGAAAGGTCAATGCATACCATGGAAATTCAATGCAATAAACAGAAACATTCAGGAGCCAGGGAGAGCTGGGGAAAGGTCAATGCATACCTGTGGGAAGAGGAGAACAGCTTGATTAGATGGTACAGATGATGATAATATTGTAGTAGTGATGAGTAGCCAAATGCATTCTAGAATTCAGTCTAATTCAAATCCATAATTAAAAAGATGTAATTTAAAAGATGGAAGTTAAAAGATGAAATGCAGCAGACTGCGTCTGTAGCAGACGCCTGCATGTGAATATATCCCCAGTTAAGGGCATTCAGGTGTGAATGAGGAGGTGGCTGGGTATGGGAGACCAGATGTAGTGAGTTAAGCAGAGGTCATAAAGAGAGGGAGGGGTTGGAGTGACCACTCAAAGAGATGCCAGAATAACACAATGAGATATATGGAACAGGTCATGGAAAAAGGCTGATAGGTAAGAAAGCATACTAAAAAGGATTATATGTGCTGCACCAAGACCAAGACACTCAGATCCAGGGAAGGCATAGAAAATTCAATGCAATATACAGAGACATTCAGGAGCCAGGGAGAGCTGGGGAAAGGTCAATGCATACCATGGAAATTCAATGCAATAAACAGAAACATTCAGGAGCCAGGGAGAGCTGGGGAAAGGTCAATGCATACCTGTGGGAAGAGGAGAACAGCTTGATTAGATGGTACAGATGATGATAATATTGTAGTAGTGATGAGTAGCCAAATGCATTCTAGAATTCAGTCTAATTCAAATCCATAATTAAAAAGATGTAATTTAAAAGATGGAAGTTAAAAGATGAAATGCAGCAGACTGCGTCTGTAGCAGACGCCTGCATGTGAATATATCCCCAGTTAAGGGCATTCAGGTGTGAATGAGGAGGTGGCTGGGTATGGGAGACCAGATGTAGTGAGTTAAGCAGAGGTCATAAAGAGAGGGAGGGGTTGGAGTGACCACTCAAAGAGATGCCAGAATAACACAATGAGATATATGGAACAGGTCATGGAAAAAGGCTGATAGGTAAGAAAGCATACTAAAAAGGATTATATGTGCTGCACCAAGACCAAGACACTCAGATCCAGGGAAGGCATAGAAAATTCAATGCAATATACAGAGACATTCAGGAGCCAGGGAGAGCTGGGGAAAGGTCAATGCATACCATGGAAATTCAATGCAATAAACAGAAACATTCAGGAGCCAGGGAGAGCTGGGGAAAGGTCAATGCATACCTGTGGGAAGAGGAGAACAGCTTGATTAGATGGTACAGATGATGATAATATTGTAGTAGTGATGAGTAGCCAAATGCATTCTAGAATTCAGTCTAATTCAAATCCATAATTAAAAAGATGTAATTTAAAAGATGGAAGTTAAAAGATGAAATGCAGCAGACTGCGTCTGTAGCAGACGCCTGCATGTGAATATATCCCCAGTTAAGGGCATTCAGGTGTGAATGAGGAGGTGGCTGGGTATGGGAGACCAGATGTAGTGAGTTAAGCAGAGGTCATAAAGAGAGGGAGGGGTTGGAGTGACCACTCAAAGAGATGCCAGAATAACACAATGAGATATATGGAACAGGTCATGGAAAAAGGCTGATAGGTAAGAAAGCATACTAAAAAGGATTATATGTGCTGCACCAAGACCAAGACACTCAGATCCAGGGAAGGCATAGAAAATTCAATGCAATATACAGAGACATTCAGGAGCCAGGGAGAGCTGGGGAAAGGTCAATGCATACCATGGAAATTCAATGCAATAAACAGAAACATTCAGGAGCCAGGGAGAGCTGGGGAAAGGTCAATGCATACCTGTGGGAAGAGGAGAACAGCTTGATTAGATGGTACAGATGATGATAATATTGTAGTAGTGATGAGTAGCCAAATGCATTCTAGAATTCAGTCTAATTCAAATCCATAATTAAAAAGATGTAATTTAAAAGATGGAAGTTAAAAGATGAAATGCAGCAGACTGCGTCTGTAGCAGACGCCTGCATGTGAATATATCCCCAGTTAAGGGCATTCAGGTGTGAATGAGGAGGTGGCTGGGTATGGGAGACCAGATGTAGTGAGTTAAGCAGAGGTCATAAAGAGAGGGAGGGGTTGGAGTGACCACTCAAAGAGATGCCAGAATAACACAATGAGATATATGGAACAGGTCATGGAAAAAGGCTGATAGGTAAGAAAGCATACTAAAAAGGATTATATGTGCTGCACCAAGACCAAGACACTCAGATCCAGGGAAGGCATAGAAAATTCAATGCAATATACAGAGACATTCAGGAGCCAGGGAGAGCTGGGGAAAGGTCAATGCATACCATGGAAATTCAATGCAATAAACAGAAACATTCAGGAGCCAGGGAGAGCTGGGGAAAGGTCAATGCATACCTGTGGGAAGAGGAGAACAGCTTGATTAGATGGTACAGATGATGATAATATTGTAGTAGTGATGAGTAGCCAAATGCATTCTAGAATTCAGTCTAATTCAAATCCATAATTAAAAAGATGTAATTTAAAAGATGGAAGTTAAAAGATGAAATGCAGCAGACTGCGTCTGTAGCAGACGCCTGCATGTGAATATATCCCCAGTTAAGGGCATTCAGGTGTGAATGAGGAGGTGGCTGGGTATGGGAGACCAGATGTAGTGAGTTAAGCAGAGGTCATAAAGAGAGGGAGGGGTTGGAGTGACCACTCAAAGAGATGCCAGAATAACACAATGAGATATATGGAACAGGTCATGGAAAAAGGCTGATAGGTAAGAAAGCATACTAAAAAGGATTATATGTGCTGCACCAAGACCAAGACACTCAGATCCAGGGAAGGCATAGAAAATTCAATGCAATATACAGAGACATTCAGGAGCCAGGGAGAGCTGGGGAAAGGTCAATGCATACCATGGAAATTCAATGCAATAAACAGAAACATTCAGGAGCCAGGGAGAGCTGGGGAAAGGTCAATGCATACCTGTGGGAAGAGGAGAACAGCTTGATTAGATGGTACAGATGATGATAATATTGTAGTAGTGATGAGTAGCCAAATGCATTCTAGAATTCAGTCTAATTCAAATCCATAATTAAAAAGATGTAATTTAAAAGATGGAAGTGAAAAGATGAAATGCAGCAGACTGCGTCTGTAGCAGACGCCTGCATGTGAATATATCCCCAGTTAAGGGCATTCAGGTGTGAATGAGGAGGTGGCTGGGTATGGGAGACCAGATGTAGTGAGTTAAGCAGAGGTCATAAAGAGAGGGAGGGGTTGGAGTGACCACTCAAAGAGATGCCAGAATAACACAATGAGATATATGGAACAGGTCATGGGAAAAGGCTGATAGGTAAGAAAGCATACTAAAAAGGATTATATGTGCTGCACCAAGACCAAGACACTCAGATCCAGGGAAGGCATAGAAAATTCAATGCAATATACAGAGACATTCAGGAGCCAGGGAGAGCTGGGGAAAGGTCAATGCATACCATGGAAATTCAATGCAATAAACAGAAACATTCAGGAGCCAGGGAGAGCTGGGGAAAGGTCAATGCATACCTGTGGGAAGAGGAGAACAGCTTGATTAGATGGTACAGATGATGATAATATTGTAGTAGTGATGAGTAGCCAAATGCATTCTAGAATTCAGTCTAATTCAAATCCATAATTAAAAAGATGTAATTTAAAAGATGGAAGTTAAAAGATGAAATGCAGCAGACTGCGTCTGTAGCAGACGCCTGCATGTGAATATATCCCCAGTTAAGGGCATTCAGGTGTGAATGAGGAGGTGGCTGGGTATGGGAGACCAGATGTAGTGAGTTAAGCAGAGGTCATAAAGAGAGGGAGGGGTTGGAGTGACCACTCAAAGAGATGCCAGAATAACACAATGAGATATATGGAACAGGTCATGGGAAAAGGCTGATAGGTAAGAAAGCATACTAAAAAGGATTATATGTGCTGCACCAAGACCAAGACACTCAGATCCAGGGAAGGCATAGAAAATTCAATGCAATATACAGAGACATTCAGGAGCCAGGGAGAGCTGGGGAAAGGTCAATGCATACCATGGAAATTCAATGCAATAAACAGAAACATTCAGGAGCCAGGGAGAGCTGGGGAAAGGTCAATGCATACCTGTGGGAAGAGGAGAACAGCTTGATTAGATGGTACAGATGATGATAATATTGTAGTAGTGATGAGTAGCCAAATGCATTCTAGAATTCAGTCTAATTCAAATCCATAATTAAAAAGATGTAATTTAAAAGATGGAAGTTAAAAGATGAAATGCAGCAGACTGCGTCTGTAGCAGACGCCTGCATGTGAATATATCCCCAGTTAAGGGCATTCAGGTGTGAATGAGGAGGTGGCTGGGTATGGGAGACCAGATGTAGTGAGTTAAGCAGAGGTCATAAAGAGAGGGAGGGGTTGGAGTGACCACTCAAAGAGATGCCAGAATAACACAATGAGATATATGGAACAGGTCATGGAAAAAGGCTGATAGGTAAGAAAGCATACTAAAAAGGATTATATGTGCTGCACCAAGACCAAGACACTCAGATCCAGGGAAGGCATAGAAAATTCAATGCAATATACAGAGACATTCAGGAGCCAGGGAGAGCTGGGGAAAGGTCAATGCATACCATGGAAATTCAATGCAATAAACAGAAACATTCAGGAGCCAGGGAGAGCTGGGGAAAGGTCAATGCATACCTGTGGGAAGAGGAGAACAGCTTGATTAGATGGTACAGATGATGATAATATTGTAGTAGTGATGAGTAGCCAAATGCATTCTAGAATTCAGTCTAATTCAAATCCATAATTAAAAAGATGTAATTTAAAAGATGGAAGTTAAAAGATGAAATGCAGCAGACTGCGTCTGTAGCAGACGCCTGCATGTGAATATATCCCCAGTTAAGGGCATTCAGGTGTGAATGAGGAGGTGGCTGGGTATGGGAGACCAGATGTAGTGAGTTAAGCAGAGGTCATAAAGAGAGGGAGGGGTTGGAGTGACCACTCAAAGAGATGCCAGAATAACACAATGAGATATATGGAACAGGTCATGGGAAAAGGCTGATAGGTAAGAAAGCATACTAAAAAGGATTATATGTGCTGCACCAAGACCAAGACACTCAGATCCAGGGAAGGCATAGAAAATTCAATGCAATATACAGAGACATTCAGGAGCCAGGGAGAGCTGGGGAAAGGTCAATGCATACCATGGAAATTCAATGCAATAAACAGAAACATTCAGGAGCCAGGGAGAGCTGGGGAAAGGTCAATGCATACCTGTGGGAAGAGGAGAACAGCTTGATTAGATGGTACAGATGATGATAATATTGTAGTAGTGATGAGTAGCCAAATGCATTCTAGAATTCAGTCTAATTCAAATCCATAATTAAAAAGATGTAATTTAAAAGATGGAAGTGAAAAGATGAAATGCAGCAGACTGCGTCTGTAGCAGACGCCTGCATGTGAATATATCCCCAGTTAAGGGCATTCAGGTGTGAATGAGGAGGTGGCTGGGTATGGGAGACCAGATGTAGTGAGTTAAGCAGAGGTCATAAAGAGAGGGAGGGGTTGGAGTGACCACTCAAAGAGATGCCAGAATAACACAATGAGATATATGGAACAGGTCATGGGAAAAGGCTGATAGGTAAGAAAGCATACTAAAAAGGATTATATGTGCTGCACCAAGACCAAGACACTCAGATCCAGGGAAGGCATAGAAAATTCAATGCAATATACAGAGACATTCAGGAGCCAGGGAGAGCTGGGGAAAGGTCAATGCATACCATGGAAATTCAATGCAATAAACAGAAACATTCAGGAGCCAGGGAGAGCTGGGGAAAGGTCAATGCATACCTGTGGGAAGAGGAGAACAGCTTGATTAGATGGTACAGATGATGATAATATTGTAGTAGTGATGAGTAGCCAAATGCATTCTAGAATTCAGTCTAATTCAAATCCATAATTAAAAAGATGTAATTTAAAAGATGGAAGTTAAAAGATGAAATGCAGCAGACTGCGTCTGTAGCAGACGCCTGCATGTGAATATATCCCCAGTTAAGGGCATTCAGGTGTGAATGAGGAGGTGGCTGGGTGTTGTGAATTCGCTTTTTGCTCCCTCTAGTGGTTACTAGTTTTTTGACTCTGGTTTTTCTGTCATTCCTTTTATCCGCACCTGGGTCGTTAGTTAGGGGTGTTGCTATATAAGCTCCCTGGACCTTCAGTTCAATGCCTGGCAACGTAGTTATCAGAGCTAGTCTGCTGTGCTCTTGTCTACTGATCCTGGTTCCAGTTATATCAGCTAAGTCTGCCTTTTTTGCTTTTTGCTATTTGTTTTGGTTTTGTATTTTTGTCCAGCTTGTTCCAAATCTATATCCTGATCTTTGCTGGAAGCTCTAGGGGGCTGGTGTTCTCCCCCCGGACCGTTAGACGGTTCGGGGGTTCTTGAATTTCCAGTGTGGATTTTGATAGGGTTTTTGTTGACCATATAAGTTACCTTTCTTTATTCTGCTATCAGTAAGCGGGCCTCTCTGTGCTAAACCTGGTTCATTTCTGTGTTTGTCATTTCCTCTTACCTCACCGTTATTATTTGTGGGGGGCTTCTATCCAGCTTTGGGGTCCCCTTCTCTGGAGGCAAGAAAGGTCTTTGTTTTTCCTCTACTAGGGGTAGTTAGATTCTCCGGCTGGAGCGTGTCATCTAGAATCATCGTAGGAATGATCCCCGGCTACTTCTAGTGTTGGCGTTAGGAGTAGATATATGGTCAACCCAGTTACCACTGCCCTATGAGCTGGTTTTTTGTATTCTGCAGACTTCCACGTTCCTCTGAGACCCTCGCCATTGGGGTCATAACAGTTTGCCAGGCCAATATTAAATGTTTAATGCATTGCAGAAGAGGGATTATAAGAAAGAAGATTCTGAGTTTTTTTTTTTTTTTCTTCTTCCCCTTTACCTCAGAGTGGCTATGCTTGCTGCAGACATGAATGTCCAGACCTTGATTACAAGTGTGGACCAGCTGGCTACTCGTGTGCAGGGCATACAAGACTATGTTATCAGAAATCCTAGGTCAGAACCTAAAATACCGATTCCTGAACTGTTTTCCGGAGACAGGTTTAAGTTTAGGAATTTCGTGAATAATTGTAAATTGTTTTTGTCCCTGAGACCCTGTTCATCTGGAGACTCTGCTCAGCAAGTAAAAATTATTATTTCGTTCTTACGGGGCGACCCTCAGGATTGGGCTTTTTCGCTGGCGCCAGGAGATCCGGCATTGGCTGATATTGATGCGTTTTTTCTGGCGCTCGGTTTGCTTTATGAGGAACCCAATCTTGAGATTCAGGCAGAAAAGGCCTTGCTGGCTATGTCTCAGGGACAGGACGAGGCTGAAGTGTATTGCCAAAAATTTCGGAAATGGTCCGTGCTGACACATTGGAACGAGTGTGCTCTGGCCGCTAATTTTAGAAATGGCCTTTCTGAAGCCATTAAGAATGTTATGGTGGGTTTTCCCATTCCCACAGGTCTGAATGATACTATGGCACTGGCTATTCAAATTGACCGGCGGTTGCGGGAGCGCAAAACCGCAAATTCCCTCATGGTGTTGTCTGAACAGACACCTAATTCGGTGCAATGTGATAGAAAAACCGCAAATTCCCTCATGGTGTTGTCTGAACAGACACCTGATTTAATGCAATGTGATAGAATCCTGACTAGAAATGAGCGGAAAATTCATAGACGCCGGAATGGCTTGTGCTACTACTGTGGTGATTCTACACATGTTATCTCAGCATGCTCTAAACGTATAGCTAAGGTTGTTAGTCCTGTCACCGTTGGTAATTTGCAACCTAAATTTATTCTGTCTGTAACTTTGATTTGCTCACTGTCGTCTTATCCTGTCATGGCGTTTGTAGATTCAGGTGCTGCCCTGAGTCTTATGGATCTGTCATTTGCTAAGCGCTGTGGTTTTACTCTTGAACCATTAGAAAATCCTATTCCTCTTAGGGGTATTGATGCTACGCCATTGGCAGCAAATAAACCGCAGTATTGGACACAAGTTACCATGTGCATGACTCCTGAACACCGCGAGGTGATACGTTTCCTGGTTTTACATAAAATGCATGATTTGGTTGTTTTGGGGCTGCCATGGTTACAGACCCATAATCCAGCCCTGGACTGGAAGGCTATGTCAGTCTCAAGTTGGGGCTGTCGTGGTATTCATGGGGATTCCCTGCCTGTGTCTATTGCTTCTTCTACGCCTTCGGAAGTTCCTGAGTATTTGTCTGATTATCAGGATGTCTTCAGTGAGTCTGAGTCCAGTGCACTGCCTCCTCATAGGGACTGTGACTGTGCTATAGATTTGATCCCTGGCAGTAAATTTCCTAAGGGAAGACTGTTTAATCTGTCGGTACCCGAACATACCGCTATGCGTTCATATATCAAGGAGTCTCTGGAGAAAGGACATATTCGTCCGTCTTCTTCCCCTCTTGGTGCGGGATTCTTTTTTGTGGCAAAAAAGGACGGATCTTTGAGGCCTTGTATTGATTATCGGCTTTTAAATAAGATCACTGTCAAATTTCAGTATCCTTTGCCGCTGTTGTCTGACTTGTTTGCCCGGATTAAGGGTGCCAAGTGGTTCACCAAGATAGACCTTCGTGGTGCGTACAACCTTGTGCGCATTAAACAGGGTGATGAATGGAAAACCGCATTCAATACGCCCGAAGGTCATTTTGAGTACTTGGTGATGCCTTTTGGGCTCTCCAATGCGCCTTCAGTTTTTCAGTCCTTTATGCATGACATCTTCCGGAAGTATCTGGATAAATTTTTGATTGTTTATCTGGATGATATTTTGTTTTTTTCTGATAACTGGGATTCACATGTGGAGCAGGTCAGGTTGGTCTTTAAAATTTTGCGTGAAAATTCTTTGTTTGTCAAGGGCTCAAAGTGTCTCTTTGGTGTACAGAAGGTTCCCTTTTTGGGGTTCATTTTTTCCCCTTCTGCTGTGGAGATGGACCCAGTCAAGGTCTGAGCTATTCTTGATTGGACTCAGCCCTCGTCAGTTAAGAGTCTTCAGAAATTCTTGGGTTTCGCTAACTTCTACCGTCGTTTTATTGCTAAATTTTCTAGCATTGTGAAACCTTTGACGGATATGACCAAGAAGGGCTCCGATGTAGCCAACTGGGCTCCTGCTGCCGTGGAGGCTTTCCAGGAGTTGAAACGCCGGTTTACTTCGGCGCCTGTTTTGTGCCAGCCCGATGTCTCACTTCCCTTTCAGGTTGAGGTGGATGCTTCAGAGATTGGAGCGGGGGCCTTTTTGTCGCAGAGAGGCCCTGGTTGCTCTGTTATGAAACCTTGTGCCTTTTTCTCTAGGAAGTTTTCGCCTGCCGAGCGAAATTATGATGTGGGCAATCGGGAGTTGTTGGCCATGAAATGGGCATTTGAGGAGTGGCGTCATTGGCTCGAGGGTGCTAAGCATCGTGTGGTGGTCTTGACTGATCACAAAAATCTGATGTATCTCGAGTCTGCTAAACGCCTTAATCCGAGACAGGCCCGCTGGTCATTGTTTTTCTCCCGCTTTGATTTTGTTGTCTCGTATTTACCAGGTTCAAAGAATGTGAAGGCCGATGCTCTTTCTAGGAGCTTTGTGCCTGATGCTCCTGAAGTCGCTGATCCTGTTGGTATTCTTAAAGATGGAGTTATCTTGTCAGCTATTTCTCCGGATCTGCGACGTGTGTTGCAGAGATTTCAGGCGGATAGGCCTGAGTCTTGTCCACCTGACAGACTGTTTGTTCCGGATAAGTGGACCAGCAGAGTCATTTCCGAGGTTCATTCCTCGGTGTTGGCAGGTCACCCGGGAATTTTTGGCACCAGAGATCTGGTGGCCAGGTCCTTTTGGTGGCCTTCTTTGTCAAGGGATGTGCGGTCATTTGTGCAGTCCTGTGGGACTTGTGCTCGAGCTAAGCCTTGCTGTTCTCGTGCCAGCGGTTTGCTCTTGCCCTTGCCTGTCCCGAAGAGACCTTGGACACATATCTCCATGGATTTCATTTCTGATCTTCCGCTATCTCGGGGCATGTCCGTTATCTGGGTGATATGTGATCGCTTCTCCAAGATGGTCCATTTGGTTCCTTTGTCTAAGCTGCCTTCCTCTTCCGATCTGGTTCCTGTGTTTTTCCAGAACGTGGTTCGTTTGCACGGCATCCCTGAGAATATTGTGTCAGACAGAGGATCCCAGTTCGTTTCCAGGTTCTGGCGATCCTTTTGTAGTAGGATGGGCATTGATTTGTCGTTTTCGTCTGCTTTCCATCCTCAGACTAATGGACAGACGGAGCGAACCAATCAGACTTTGGAGGCTTATTTGAGGTGTTTTGTCTCTGCTGATCAGGACGATTGGGTGACATTCTTGCCGTTGGCTGAGTTTGCCCTTAATAATCGGGCTAGTTCCGCCACCTTGGTTTCGCCTTTTTTCTGCAACTCTGGTTTCCATCCTCGCTTTTCTTCAGGTCATGTGGAGCCTTCTGACTGTCCTGGGGTGGATTCTGTGGTGGATAGGTTGCAGCGGATCTGGAATCATGTGGTGGACAACTTGAAGTTGTCACAGGAGAGGGCTCAGCGCTTTGCCAACCGCCGCCGCGGTGTGGGTCCCCGACTACGCGTTGGGGATTTGGTATGGCTTTCTTCCCGCTTTGTTCCTATGAAGGTCTCCTCTCCCAAATTTAAACCTCGTTTTATTGGGCCTTACAAGATATTGGAGATCCTTAATCCTGTATCTTTTCGTCTGGATCTTCCTGTGTCGTTTGCTATTCACAATGTATTTCATAGGTCCTTGTTGCGGCGGTACATTGTGCCTGTAGTTCCTTCTGCTGAGCCTCCTGCTCCGGTGTTGGTTGAGGGCGAGTTGGAGTACGTGGTGGAGAAGATCTTGGATTCTCGCCTCTCCAGGCGGAGGCTTCAGTACCTGGTCAAGTGGAAGGGCTATGGTCAGGAGGATAATTCCTGGGTGGTCGCCTCTGATGTTCATGCGGCCGATTTAGTTCGTGCCTTTCATGCCGCTCATCCTGATCGCCCTGGTGGTCGTGGTGAGGGTTCGGTGACCCCTCACTAAGGGGGGGGTACTGTTGTGAATTCGCTTTTTGCTCCCTCTAGTGGTTACTAGTTTTTTGACTCTGGTTTTTCTGTCATTCCTTTTATCCGCACCTGGGTCGTTAGTTAGGGGTGTTGCTATATAAGCTCCCTGGACCTTCAGTTCAATGCCTGGCAACGTAGTTATCAGAGCTAGTCTGCTGTGCTCTTGTCTACTGATCCTGGTTCCAGTTATATCAGCTAAGTCTGCCTTTTTTGCTTTTTGCTATTTGTTTTGGTTTTGTATTTTTGTCCAGCTTGTTCCAAATCTATATCCTGATCTTTGCTGGAAGCTCTAGGGGGCTGGTGTTCTCCCCCCGGACCGTTAGACGGTTCGGGGGTTCTTGAATTTCCAGTGTGGATTTTGATAGGGTTTTTGTTGACCATATAAGTTACCTTTCTTTATTCTGCTATCAGTAAGCGGGCCTCTCTGTGCTAAACCTGGTTCATTTCTGTGTTTGTCATTTCCTCTTACCTCACCGTTATTATTTGTGGGGGGCTTCTATCCAGCTTTGGGGTCCCCTTCTCTGGAGGCAAGAAAGGTCTTTGTTTTTCCTCTACTAGGGGTAGTTAGATTCTCCGGCTGGAGCGTGTCATCTAGAATCATCGTAGGAATGATCCCCGGCTACTTCTAGTGTTGGCGTTAGGAGTAGATATATGGTCAACCCAGTTACCACTGCCCTATGAGCTGGTTTTTTGTATTCTGCAGACTTCCACGTTCCTCTGAGACCCTCGCCATTGGGGTCATAACAGCTGGGTATGGGAGACCAGATGTAGTGAGTTAAGCAGAGGTCATAAAGAGAGGGAGGGGTTGGAGTGACCACTCAAAGAGATGCCAGAATAACACAATGAGATATATGGAACAGGTCATGGAAAAAGGCTGATAGGTAAGAAAGCATACTAAAAAGGATTATATGTGCTGCACCAAGACCAAGACACTCAGATCCAGGGAAGGCATAGAAAATTCAATGCAATATACAGAGACATTCAGGAGCCAGGGAGAGCTGGGGAAAGGTCAATGCATACCATGGAAATTCAATGCAATAAACAGAAACATTCAGGAGCCAGGGAGAGCTGGGGAAAGGTCAATGCATACCTGTGGGAAGAGGAGAACAGCTTGATTAGATGGTACAGATGATGATAATATTGTAGTAGTGATGAGTAGCCAAATGCATTCTAGAATTCAGTCTAATTCAAATCCATAATTAAAAAGATGTAATTTAAAAGATGGAAGTTAAAAGATGAAATGCAGCAGACTGCGTCTGTAGCAGACGCCTGCATGTGAATATATCCCCAGTTAAGGGCATTCAGGTGTGAATGAGGAGGTGGCTGGGTATGGGAGACCAGATGTAGTGAGTTAAGCAGAGGTCATAAAGAGAGGGAGGGGTTGGAGTGACCACTCAAAGAGATGCCAGAATAACACAATGAGATATATGGAACAGGTCATGGAAAAAGGCTGATAGGTAAGAAAGCATACTAAAAAGGATTATATGTGCTGCACCAAGACCAAGACACTCAGATCCAGGGAAGGCATAGAAAATTCAATGCAATATACAGAGACATTCAGGAGCCAGGGAGAGCTGGGGAAAGGTCAATGCATACCATGGAAATTCAATGCAATAAACAGAAACATTCAGGAGCCAGGGAGAGCTGGGGAAAGGTCAATGCATACCTGTGGGAAGAGGAGAACAGCTTGATTAGATGGTACAGATGATGATAATATTGTAGTAGTGATGAGTAGCCAAATGCATTCTAGAATTCAGTCTAATTCAAATCCATAATTAAAAAGATGTAATTTAAAAGATGGAAGTTAAAAGATGAAATGCAGCAGACTGCGTCTGTAGCAGACGCCTGCATGTGAATATATCCCCAGTTAAGGGCATTCAGGTGTGAATGAGGAGGTGGCTGGGTATGGGAGACCAGATGTAGTGAGTTAAGCAGAGGTCATAAAGAGAGGGAGGGGTTGGAGTGACCACTCAAAGAGATGCCAGAATAACACAATGAGATATATGGAACAGGTCATGGAAAAAGGCTGATAGGTAAGAAAGCATACTAAAAAGGATTATATGTGCTGCACCAAGACCAAGACACTCAGATCCAGGGAAGGCATAGAAAATTCAATGCAATATACAGAGACATTCAGGAGCCAGGGAGAGCTGGGGAAAGGTCAATGCATACCATGGAAATTCAATGCAATAAACAGAAACATTCAGGAGCCAGGGAGAGCTGGGGAAAGGTCAATGCATACCTGTGGGAAGAGGAGAACAGCTTGATTAGATGGTACAGATGATGATAATATTGTAGTAGTGATGAGTAGCCAAATGCATTCTAGAATTCAGTCTAATTCAAATCCATAATTAAAAAGATGTAATTTAAAAGATGGAAGTGAAAAGATGAAATGCAGCAGACTGCGTCTGTAGCAGACGCCTGCATGTGAATATATCCCCAGTTAAGGGCATTCAGGTGTGAATGAGGAGGTGGCTGGGTATGGGAGACCAGATGTAGTGAGTTAAGCAGAGGTCATAAAGAGAGGGAGGGGTTGGAGTGACCACTCAAAGAGATGCCAGAATAACACAATGAGATATATGGAACAGGTCATGGGAAAAGGCTGATAGGTAAGAAAGCATACTAAAAAGGATTATATGTGCTGCACCAAGACCAAGACACTCAGATCCAGGGAAGGCATAGAAAATTCAATGCAATATACAGAGACATTCAGGAGCCAGGGAGAGCTGGGGAAAGGTCAATGCATACCATGGAAATTCAATGCAATAAACAGAAACATTCAGGAGCCAGGGAGAGCTGGGGAAAGGTCAATGCATACCTGTGGGAAGAGGAGAACAGCTTGATTAGATGGTACAGATGATGATAATATTGTAGTAGTGATGAGTAGCCAAATGCATTCTAGAATTCAGTCTAATTCAAATCCATAATTAAAAAGATGTAATTTAAAAGATGGAAGTTAAAAGATGAAATGCAGCAGACTGCGTCTGTAGCAGACGCCTGCATGTGAATATATCCCCAGTTAAGGGCATTCAGGTGTGAATGAGGAGGTGGCTGGGTATGGGAGACCAGATGTAGTGAGTTAAGCAGAGGTCATAAAGAGAGGGAGGGGTTGGAGTGACCACTCAAAGAGATGCCAGAATAACACAATGAGATATATGGAACAGGTCATGGGAAAAGGCTGATAGGTAAGAAAGCATACTAAAAAGGATTATATGTGCTGCACCAAGACCAAGACACTCAGATCCAGGGAAGGCATAGAAAATTCAATGCAATATACAGAGACATTCAGGAGCCAGGGAGAGCTGGGGAAAGGTCAATGCATACCATGGAAATTCAATGCAATAAACAGAAACATTCAGGAGCCAGGGAGAGCTGGGGAAAGGTCAATGCATACCTGTGGGAAGAGGAGAACAGCTTGATTAGATGGTACAGATGATGATAATATTGTAGTAGTGATGAGTAGCCAAATGCATTCTAGAATTCAGTCTAATTCAAATCCATAATTAAAAAGATGTAATTTAAAAGATGGAAGTTAAAAGATGAAATGCAGCAGACTGCGTCTGTAGCAGACGCCTGCATGTGAATATATCCCCAGTTAAGGGCATTCAGGTGTGAATGAGGAGGTGGCTGGGTATGGGAGACCAGATGTAGTGAGTTAAGCAGAGGTCATAAAGAGAGGGAGGGGTTGGAGTGACCACTCAAAGAGATGCCAGAATAACACAATGAGATATATGGAACAGGTCATGGAAAAAGGCTGATAGGTAAGAAAGCATACTAAAAAGGATTATATGTGCTGCACCAAGACCAAGACACTCAGATCCAGGGAAGGCATAGAAAATTCAATGCAATATACAGAGACATTCAGGAGCCAGGGAGAGCTGGGGAAAGGTCAATGCATACCATGGAAATTCAATGCAATAAACAGAAACATTCAGGAGCCAGGGAGAGCTGGGGAAAGGTCAATGCATACCTGTGGGAAGAGGAGAACAGCTTGATTAGATGGTACAGATGATGATAATATTGTAGTAGTGATGAGTAGCCAAATGCATTCTAGAATTCAGTCTAATTCAAATCCATAATTAAAAAGATGTAATTTAAAAGATGGAAGTTAAAAGATGAAATGCAGCAGACTGCGTCTGTAGCAGACGCCTGCATGTGAATATATCCCCAGTTAAGGGCATTCAGGTGTGAATGAGGAGGTGGCTGGGTATGGGAGACCAGATGTAGTGAGTTAAGCAGAGGTCATAAAGAGAGGGAGGGGTTGGAGTGACCACTCAAAGAGATGCCAGAATAACACAATGAGATATATGGAACAGGTCATGGAAAAAGGCTGATAGGTAAGAAAGCATACTAAAAAGGATTATATGTGCTGCACCAAGACCAAGACACTCAGATCCAGGGAAGGCATAGAAAATTCAATGCAATATACAGAGACATTCAGGAGCCAGGGAGAGCTGGGGAAAGGTCAATGCATACCATGGAAATTCAATGCAATAAACAGAAACATTCAGGAGCCAGGGAGAGCTGGGGAAAGGTCAATGCATACCATGGAAATTCAATGCAATAAACAGAAACATTCAGGAGCCAGGGAGAGCTGGGGAAAGGTCAATGCATACCATGGAAATTCAATGCAATAAACAGAAACATTCAGGAGCCAGGGAGAGCTGGGGAAAGGTCAATGCATACCTGTGGGAAGAGGAGAACAGCTTGATTAGATGGCACAGATGATGATAATATTGTAGTAGTGATGAGTAGCCAAATGCATTCTAGAATTCAGTCTAATTCAAATCCATAATTAAAAAGATGTAATTTAAAAGATGGAAGTTAAAAGATGAAATGCAGCAGACTGCGTCTGTAGCAGACGCCTGCATGTGAATATATCCCCAGTTAAGGGCATTCAGGTGTGAATGAGGAGGTGGCTGGGTATGGGAGACCAGATGTAGTGAGTTAAGCAGAGGTCATAAAGAGAGGGAGGGGTTGGAGTGACCACTCAAAGAGATGCCAGAATAACACAATGAGATATATGGAACAGGTCATGGAAAAAGGCTGATAGGTAAGAAAGCATACTAAAAAGGATTATATGTGCTGCACCAAGACCAAGACACTCAGATCCAGGGAAGGCATAGAAAATTCAATGCAATATACAGAGACATTCAGGAGCCAGGGAGAGCTGGGGAAAGGTCAATGCATACCATGGAAATTCAATGCAATAAACAGAAACATTCAGGAGCCAGGGAGAGCTGGGGAAAGGTCAATGCATACCATGGAAATTCAATGCAATAAACAGAAACATTCAGGAGCCAGGGAGAGCTGGGGAAAGGTCAATGCATACCATGGAAATTCAATGCAATAAACAGAAACATTCAGGAGCCAGGGAGAGCTGGGGAAAGGTCAATGCATACCTGTGGGAAGAGGAGAACAGCTTGATTAGATGGTACAGATGATGATAATATTGTAGTAGTGATGAGTAGCCAAATGCATTCTAGAATTCAGTCTAATTCAAATCCATAATTAAAAAGATGTAATTTAAAAGATGGAAGTTAAAAGATGAAATGCAGCAGACTGCGTCTGTAGCAGACGCCTGCATGTGAATATATCCCCAGTTAAGGGCATTCAGGTGTGAATCACAATTTTCATATACAGTCACAGAAGACATTGCTTTTTTTTTTTTTTTTTTTTAAGGGCGGATTCCGTTTTCCCATACTTGAAGAACATTTAAGGAGTCTACAACGTGATTGGTGACCTACAAATACAGTCGAGCAACTTTCTAGCAAACCCTTTCTATGTACATGGAGAATCAAACTGGGGACAGTGAAAAAACTTGCATAGCTTGTAGAAAAAAGTTGTGATGTAGCACAATCCCAAGGAGAACCGTTGAACTTTTATGGGTTGGTTTGTTTATCGAAAATGCTGAGAGGTCGTGAAGGCCTCCTGGTCTTTTTTTTACCTCCTTTCTGTGGTTGCTAAACTGTAAGAAGAGAGAAGAGCATGGGCCTTAACACAAAAAGCATTAAACGCAACACCAATGGTGAAAAGCAAGCCATGCGTTGGCCGGGAATCAAACCCGGGTCAACTGCTTGGAAGGCAGCTATGCTCACCACTATACCACCAATGCCAACAGTTGAAGAAGTTTTTGCATTGGTGCTGAGCATCTCTCTCAAGTAAAAGCCATTTTGCTGACTATGTTTTGAAGTCACGAGGCAAACTGGAGAAAAACTTTCTGGATGAGATAAGATAAACAAAACTTCCTTTGAGACGGAATTGAATCAGCGACCTAAGGATTGCTAATTTAGATCTACAGTCCTCCGCTCTACCAGCTGAGCTATCGAAGGATTGTTTTGGCTACTGTCGAAAGCCTCCTAGGATTGGCCGTGGGTGCCACGGGCAGGTGGTAAAGATGATTCAATCAACTATGTGAAAAAGGAATCCAATGGTAGTATTGGAGCATGCTAAGCGAGCGCTTCACCACTTGAGCTAATCCCCCAAACCTGTGAAACTTGTCGTCAGTTTCACGTCACACCAGGTCACAATTTTCATATACAGTCACAGATGACATTGTTTTTTTTTTTTTAAGTGTGGATTCCGTTTTCCCATACTTGAAGAACATTTAAGGAGTCTACAACGTGATTGGTGACCTACAAACACAGTCGAGCAACTTTCTAGCAAACCCTTTCTATGTACATGGAGAATCACGGTGCCACGGGCAGGTGGTAAAAATGATTCATTCAACTCTGCGAAAAAGGAATCCAATGGTAGTATTGGAGAATGCGGGCATCGATCCCACTACCTCTCGCATGCTAAGTGAGCGCTCTACCACTTGAGCTAATCCCCCAAACCTGTGAAACTTGTCTTCAGTTTCACGTCACACCAGGTCACAATTTTCATATACAGTCACAGCTGACATTGCTTTTTTTTTTTTTTTTAAGTGTGGATTCCATTTCCCCATACTTGCAGAATATTTAAGGAGTCCACAACGTGATTGGTGACCTACAAATACAGTCGAGCAACTTTCTAGCAAACCCTTTCTATGTACATGGAGAATCAAACTGGGGACAGTGAAAAAACGTGCATAGTTTGTAGAAAAAAGTTGTGATGTAGCACAATCCCAAGGAGAACCGTTGAACTTTTATGGGTTGGTTTGTTTATCGAAAATGCTCAGAGGTCGTGAAGGCCTCCTGGTCTTTTTTTTGCACAATCCCAAGGAGAACCGTTGAACTTTTATGGGTTGGTTTGTTTATCGAAAATGCTCAGAGGTCGTGAAGGCCTCCTGGTCTTTTTTTTTTCCTCCTTTCTGTGGTTGCTAAACTGTAAGAAGAGAGTAGAGCATGAACCTTAACACAAAACATTAAATGAGAATAAATGCAACACCAATGGTGAAAAGCAAGACATGCGTTGGCCGGGAATCGAACCCGGGTCAACTACTTGGAAGACAGCTATGCTCACCACTATACCACCAACGCTTTCGGAAGTGTATGTTTTTTGACATTTTCTGCAATAACACTTATCTTTCTGTTGACAGCAGAATTTGGATGCAATGTAATGATGAAAAGTATAAAACACAACCTTTTAGCAGAGGATGGTTTCGATCCATCGACCTCTGGGTTATGGGCCCAGCACGCTTCCGCTGCGCCACTCTGCTCGTGGTGTTGGATGCTTAGAGTCAAAGTCTAATTACTGTCTGCCTTCTGGTCTGTGTCGTGTAATTTATCAGCCATTTCTTATCTGTTGGCAACTAGATTATTCTTGGTGTTTTGCAAATATTTCTTTTTGTTTTTTTCTGTTTCCTTTAGTCATATTGTTGAAAATCATTTGAAGAAACGGTGTCTGACCTTGCTTAAGGTGCAGGCAAAAATTGTGGTCCATTGGGTCTCTGTGGCGCAATCGGTTAGCGTGTTCGGCTGTTAACCGAAAGGTTGGTGGTTCGAGTCCACCCAGGGACGTCGCACCCTTTTGCAGTCCACCCAGAGACGTTGCACAGTTGGAGAAGTTTCTGCATTGGTGCTGAGCATCTCTCTCATGTAAAAGCCATTTTGCTGACTATGTTTTGAATTCACGAGGCAAACTGGAGAAAAACTTTCTGTATGAGATAAGATAAACAAAACTTCCTTCGAGCCGGAATTGAACCAGCGACCTAAGGATTGCTAATTTAGAGCTACAGTCCTCCGCTCTACCAGCTGAGCTATCGAAGGATTGTTTTGGCCACTGTCGAAAGCCTCCTAGGTTTGGCCGTGGGTGCCACGGGCAGATGGTAAAAATGATTCATTCAACTCTGCGAAAAAGGAATCCAATGGTAGCATTGGAGAATGCGGGCATCGATCCCGCTACCTCTCGCATGCTAAGCGAGCGCTCTACCACTTGAGCTAATCCCCCAAACCTGTGAAACTTGACGTCAGTTTCACGTCACACCAGGTCACAATTTTCATATACAGTCACAGATGACATTGCTTTTTTTTTTTTTTTTTAAGTGTGGACTCCGTTTTCCCATACTTGAAGAACATTTTAGGAGTCCACAACGTGATTGGTGACCTACAAATACAGTCGAGCAACTTTCTAGCAAACCCTTTCTATGCACATGGAGAATCAAACCGGGGACAGTGAAAAAACTTGCATAGTTTGTAGAAAAAAGTTGTGATGTAGCACAATCCCAAGGAGAACCGTTGAACTTTTATGGGTTGGTTTGTTTATCGAAAATGCTGAGAGGTCGTGAAGGCCTCCTGGTCTTTTTTTTTCCTCCTTTCTGTGGTTGCTAAACTGTAAGAAGAGAGTAGAGCATGAGCCTTAACACAAAACATTAAAAGAGAATAAATGCAACACCAATGGTGAAAAGCAAGACATGCGTTGGCCGGGAATCGAACCCGGGTCAACTGCTTGGAAGGCAGCTATGCTCACCACTATACCACCAACGCTTTCGGAAGTGTACGTTTTTTTGACATTTTCTGCAATAACACTAAACTTTCAGTTGACAGAAGCATTTGGATGCAATGTAATGATGAAAAGTATAAAACACAACCTTTTAGCAGAGGATGGTTTCGATCCATCGACCTCTGGGTTATGGGCCCAGCACGCTTCCGCTGCGCCACTCTGCTCGTAGTGTTGGATGCTTAGAGTCGAAGTCTAATTACTGTCTGCCTTCTGGTCTGTGTCGTGTAATTTATCAGCCATTTCTTATCTGTTGGCAACTAGATTATTCTTGGTGTTTTGCAATTATTTCTTTGTTTTTTTCTGTTTCCTTTAGTCATATTGTTGAAAATCATTTGAAGAAACGGTGTCTGACCTTGCTTAAGGTGCAGGCAAAAATTGTGGTCCATTGGGTCTCTGTGGCGCAATCGGTTAGCGCGTTCGGCTGTTAACCGAAAGGTTGGTGGTTCGAGTCCACCCAGGGACGTCGCACCCTTTTGCAGTCCACCCAGAGACATTGCACAGTTGGAGAAGTTTTTGCATTGGTGCTGAGCATCTCTCTCATGTAAAAGCCATTTTGCTGACTATGTTTTGAATTCACGAGGCAAACTGGAGAAAAACTTTCTGTATGAGATAAGATAAACAAAACTTCCTTCGAGCCGGAATTGAACCAGCGACCTAAGGATTGCTAATTTAGAGCTACAGTCCTCCGCTCTACCAGCTGAGCTATCGAAGGATTGTTTTGGCCACTGTCGAAAGCCTCCTAGGTTTGGCCGTGGGTGCCACGGGCAGATGGTAAAAATGATTCATTCAACTCTGCGAAAAAGGAATCCAATGGCAGCATTGGAGAATGCGGGTGAGCGCTAAGCGAGCGCTCTACCACTTGAGCTAATCCCCCAAACCTGTGAAACTTGACGTCAGTTTCACGTCACACCAGGTCACAATTTTCATATAGGGTTGAGCGAAACGGGTCGATCATTTTCAAAAGTCGCCGACTTTTGGCTAAGTCGGCGTCTCATGAAACCCGATCCGACCCCTGTGCTTGTCGGCCATGCGGTACGCGACTTTCGCGCCAAAGTCGCGTTTCAATGACGCGAAAAGCGCCATTTCTCAGCCAATGAAGGTGAACGCAGAGTGTGGGCAGCGTGATGACATAGATCCTGGTCCCCACCATCTTAGAGAAGGGCATTGCAGTGATTGGCTTGCTGTCTGCGGCGTCACAGGGGCTATAAAGGGGCGTTCCCGCCGACCGCCATCTTACTGCTGCTGATCTGAGCTTAGGGAGAGGTTGCTGCCGCTTCGTCAGAAGCAGGGAGAGCGTTAGGCAGGGTCCACTAACCACCAAACCGCTTGTGCTGCAGCGATTTCCACTGTCCAACACCACCTTCGGTGTGCAGGGACTGTGGAAGCTATTTTTTTTTTTTTTTCCCCTCAGCGCTGTAGCTCATTGGGCTGCCCTAGAAGGCTCCGTGATAGCTGTATTGCTGTGTGTACGCCACTGTGGAAACCAACTGCTTTTTTCAAAGCACATATCCTCTTGTTCCTTCCTTTCTGCACAGCTATCTTTTTTGTTTGTCCACACTTTTTATTTAATTTGTGCATCAGTCCACTCCTATTGCTGCCTGCCATACCTGGCTTACATTACTGCAGGGAGATAGTAATTGTAGGACAGTTTTTTTTTTTTTTTTTTTTTTTTTTTGTGGGAGATTAAGATTGGCATTTCTGCTACAGTGCCATCCCTGTGTGTGCCATCTCTCACTGAGTGGGCCATAGAAAGCCTATTTATTTTTTCCGTGATTTGTGTTCTAAAATCTACCTCAACACAAAAACACTACATCAATCAGTGGGAGAAAAATATTGGCCTCAGTCAGGGCTTGTGTGCCACTGCTGTGTGTGCTATCTCTCATTCAGTGGGCTATAGCAAGCCTATTTTTTTTTTTTTTTTTTAATATTATTTGGTTTCTAAAGTCTCCCTGAAAAAAAAAAAAAACCTAAAAAAACAGTGGGAGAGTAATATTGCCCTTTCAGCTTGTGTGCCAGTCTTGACTCCTGGGTGTGCCACCTCTCTCCCTCTCATTCAGTGGGCCATAGAAAGCCTATTTATTTTTTTTTTTTAATATTATTTGGTTTCTAATTCTCCCTGAAAAAAAAAAAAAAAACCTAAAAAAACAGTGGGAGAATAATATTGCCCTTTCAGCTTGTGTGCCAGTCTTGACTCCTGGGTGTGCCACCTCTCTCCCTCTCATTCAGCGGGCCATAGAAAGCCTATTTATTTTTTTTTAAAAATATTATTGGGTTTCTAAAGTCTCCCTGAAAAAACAAAAAATACATAAAAAAACAGTGGGAGAGTAATATTGCCCTTTCAGCTTGTGTGCCAGTCTTGACTCCTGGGTGTGCCACCTCTCTCCCTTTCATTCAGTGGGCCATAGAAAGCCTATTTATTTTTTTTTTTAAATATTATTGGGTTTCTAAAGTCTCCCTGAAAAAAAAAAAAAAACCTAAAAAAACAGTGGGAGAGTAATATTGCCCTTTCAGCTTGTGTGCCAGTCTTGACTCCTGGGTGTGCCACCTCTCTCCCTCTCATTCAGTGGGCCATAGAAAGCCTATTTATTTTTTTTTTTTAATATTATTTGGTTTCTAATTCTCCCTGAAAAAAAAAAAAAAAACCTAAAAAAACAGTGGGAGAATAATATTGCCCTTTCAGCTTGTGTGCCAGTCTTGACTCCTGGGTGTGCCACCTCTCTCCCTCTCATTCAGCGGGCCATAGAAAGCCTATTTATTTTTTTTTAAAAATATTATTGGGTTTCTAAAGTCTCCCTGAAAAAACAAAAAATACATAAAAAAACAGTGGGAGAGTAATATTGCCCTTTCAGCTTGTGTGCCAGTCTTGACTCCTGGGTGTGCCACCTCTCTCCCTCTCATTCAGTGGGCCATAGAAAGCCTATTTATTTTTTTTTTAAAATATTATTGGGTTTCTAAAGTCTCCCTGAAAAAAAAAAAAAAAACCTAAAAAAACAGTGGGAGAGTAATATTGCCCTTTCAGCTTGTGTGCCAGTCTTGACTCCTGGGTGTGCCACCTCTCTCCCTCTCATTCAGTGGGCCATAGAAAGCCTATTTATTTTTTTTTTTAAATATTATTGGGTTTCTAAAGTCTCCCTGAAAAAAAAAAAAAACCTAAAAAAACAGTGGGAGAGTAATATTGCCCTTTCAGCTTGTGTGCCAGTCTTGACTCCTGGGTGTGCCACCTCTCTCCCTCTCATTCAGTGGGCCATAGAAAGCCTATTTATTTTTTTTAAAAAATATTATTGGGTTTCTAAAGTCTCCCTGAAAAAACAAAAAATACATAAAAAAACAGTGGGAGAGTAATATTGCCCTTTCAGCTTGTGTGCCAGTCTTGACTCCTGGGTGTGCCACCTCTCTCCCTTTCATTCAGTGGGCCATAGAAAGCCTATTTATTTTTTCCGTGATTTGTGTTCTAAATTCTACCTCAACACAAAAACACTACATCAATCAGTGGGAGAAAAATATTGGCCTCAGTCAGGGCTTGTGTGCCACTGCTGTGTGTGCTATCTCTCATTCAGTGGGCTATAGCAAGCCTATTTTTTTTTTTTTTTTTTTTTTTTTTAATATTATTTGGTTTCTAAAGTCTCCCTGAAAAAAAAAAAAAAACCTAAAAAAACAGTGGGAGAGTAATATTGCCCTTTCAGCTTGTGTGCCAGTCTTGACTCCTGGGTGTGCCACCTCTCTCCCTCTCATTCAGTGGGCCATAGAAAGCCTATTTATTTTTTTTTTTAAATATTATTGGGTTTCTAAAGTCTCCCTGAAAAAACAAAAAATACATAAAAAAACAGTGGGAGAGTAATATTGCCCTTTCAGCTTGTGTGCCAGTCTTGACTCCTGGGTGTGCCACCTCTCTCCCTTTCATTCAGTGGGCCATAGAAAGCCTATTTATTTTTTTTTTAAAATATTATTGGGTTTCTAAAGTCTCCCTGAAAAAAAAAAAAAAACCTAAAAAAACAGTGGGAGAGTAATATTGCCCTTTCAGCTTGTGTGCCAGTCTTGACTCCTGGGTGTGCCACCTCTCTCCCTCTCATTCAGTGGGCCATAGAAAGCCTATTTATTTTTTTTTTAAAATATTATTGGGTTTCTAAAGTCTCCCTGAAAAAACAAAAAATACATAAAAAAACAGTGGGAGAGTAATATTGCCCTCTCAGCTTGTGTGCCAGTCTTGACTCCTGGGTGTGCCACCTCTCTCTCTCTAATTGTGGGCCATAGAAAGCCTTTTTTTTTTTTTTTTTTAATATTATTTGGTTTCTAAAGTCTCCCTGAGAAAAAAAAAAAAATAAATTAGGTGGGAGATTAATATTGACATTAGTGCTTGAGTGACAGTCCTGCGTGTGTGTCATCTCTGTGATTTTGTGCCACAGAAAACAGAGTGTGTAACATTGTGCCTGATTTTCCTTGTGGTCTCACCAACCTGTTAAGGGATATTGAAATCATACTGAAGTTATAGCTCACCGTGTAAGTTGTTTGACAGCAACAAATAAAGTTACTTTGGTTAAGATTTTAAAACAATGAGGAAGTCTGGTGCAAGAGGTCGTCGTGGGCGTTCATTGTCAGCTGGTAATGATGGTAGTGGTAGAGGAGCATCAGGTGGTCGTGGGGATAAAAATATTCCACCTAAGTCTGGAGCTGTGGAGCCAGTTTCGTCGTCAGGCTACACAAGGCCTCGAACGCTCTCTTTTCTGGGAGTAGGAAAACCGCTTTTAAAGGCGGAGCAGCAACAGCAAGTTTTGGCTTACATTGCAGACTCAGCCTCTAGCTCTTTTGCCTCCTCTTCCGAAACTGGTAAATGTAAAAGCAGCGCGTCGCTTGTGGATGTTCACGGTCAGGGACAAGTCGCTTCCTTGTCCTCCTCAGCAAAAACTACAACAAGAGAGAAGGATGCAGCAGGCGACACAACGGGTCACTCCATGGAGCTCTTTACACATACCGTCCCTGGCTTAGAAAGTGAAACATTTAACAGGCCATGCCCATTACAAGTATATTCTGACATGGAGTGCACTGATGCACAGCCACAGCCAGAGTACTATGCTGCTCCTTTGACTCAGACCACCACATTGCCCTCTCAGGGTACAGATCCACAATCAGACCCTGATGAGACTATGTTGCCCCGCCACGAACGCTATACCACCGACCGACACAGTGACACAGACGAAGTTGCACACGAGCTCGAAGAGGAGGTAATAGATGACCCAGTTATTGACCCCGATTGGCAGCCATTGGGGGAACAGGGTGCAGGCGGCAGTAGTTCAGAAGCGGAGGTGGAGGAGGGGCCGCAGCAGGCATCAACATCGCAACAGGTTACATCTGCCGGGCCCGTATCTGGCCCAAAACGCGTGTCAAAGCCAAAACCTGTTGGAGCACAGCGTTGCCATCCGGTTAAAGCTCAGTCTGCAATCCCTGAAAAGGGATCCGAGTCTAGGAAGAGTGCAGTCTGGCATTTTTTTAAACAACATCCAACTGATCAGCGCAAAGTCATCTGTCAAAAATGTTCAACTAGCTTAAGCAGAGGTCAGAATCTGAAAAGTCTAAATACTAGTTGCATGCATAGACACTTAACCACCATGCATTTTCAAGCCTGGACTAACTACCAAACGTCCCTCAAGGTTGTAGCACCCTCGGCCAATGAAGCTAGTCAGCAACGCAACATCCCTTCCGTCACTGTAAGGCCACCATTTTCCGCACCACAGGCAGTATCTGTGCAGGTTTCTTTGCCAGCCAAAAGCAGTCAGGGTCAGGGAATCACCAGTTTTGTAGGAGGAAATATTGCATCTAGGGCACCGGCGGAAACAATACCGTCTCCAACCGTCTCTCAGTCTGCCATGTACACCGGCACACCCGAAAGTTCCACGATCTCCAGCTCTCCAGTCCAGCTCACCCTACATGAGACTCTGGTTAGAAAAAGGAAGTACTTATCCTCGCATCCGCGTACACAGGGTTTTAACGCCCACATAGCTAGACTAATCTCGTTAGAGATGATGCCCTACCGGTTAGTTGAAAGCGAAGCTTTCAAAGCCCTGATGGAGTACGCTGAACCACGATACGAGCTACCCAGTCGACACTTTTTTTCCAGAAAAGCCATCCCAGCCCTGCACCAGCATGTTAAACAGCGCATCGTCCATGCACTCAGGCAATCTGTGAGTACAAAGGTGCACCTGACTACAGATGCATGGACCAGTAGGCATGGCCAGGGACGTTATGTGTCCATCACGGCACACTGGGTGAATGTGGTGGATGCAGGGTCCACAGGCGACATCAATTTAGGGACAGTTGTGCCTAGCCCACGGTCTAGGAAACAGTTGGCTGTAGGCGTTCGCACCCCCTCCTCCTCCTCCTCCTCGTCCTCCTGCAGAAGCTACAGCTCTTCCACAGAACGCAGTCTGCCAACCACTCCATCGGCAGATGACACTGTTGCACACCAGTTGTCCCATTATGGGCCAGCTACTGCCAAGCGTCAGCAGGCTGTATTGGCTATGAAGTGCTTGGGCGACAATAGACACACCGCGGAAGTTCTGTCCGAGTTCTTGCAACAAGAAACGCAGTCGTGGCTGGGCACAGTAGATCTTGAGGCAGGCAAGGTAGTGAGTGATAACGGAAGGAATTTCATGGCTGCCATCTCCCTTTCCCAACTGAAACACATTCCTTGCCTGGCTCACACCTTAAACCTGGTGGTGCAGTGCTTATTGAAAACTTATCCTGGGTTCTCCGACCTGCTCCTCAAAGTGCGTGCACTTTGCTCACATATCCGACGTTCGCCTGTACACGCCAGCCGTATGCAGACCTATCAGCGGTCTTTGAACCTTCCCCAGCATCGCCTAATCATAGACGTTGCAACAAGGTGGAACTCAACACTGCACATGCTTCAGAGACTGTGCGAACAGAGGCGTGCTGTTATTTATTTGTGGGAGGATACACGGGCAGGCAGTAGGATGGCAGACATGGAGTTGTCAGGTGTGCAGTGGTCTAAGATACAAGACATGTGTCAAGTCCTTCAGTGCTTTGAGGAATGCACACGGCTGGTTAGTGCAGACAACGCCGTAATAAGCATGAGCATCCCCCTAATGCGTCTGCTGATGCAAAGTTTGACGCACATAAAGGAGCAGGCGTCTGCACCAGAGGAAGAGGAAAGCCTTGATGACAGTCAGCCATTGTCTGGTCAGGGCAGTGTACAGGACGAGGTAGCGGGCGAAGAGGAGGTGGAGGACGAGGAGGATGATGGGGATGAGTATATTTTTAATGCCGAACCTTTCCCGGGGGCACAGGAATTTGGTTGCGTGTCACGGCCGGGTTCTGGTTTTTTGAGGGACACAAGTGACGTAGATTTGCCTGCAACTGCCCCTCAACCAATCACAACCGGAGATTTGACAACTGGAACTTTGGCCCACATGGCGGATTATGCCTTACGTATCCTAAAAAGGGACACACGCATTACGAAAATGATGAACGATGACGATTACTGGTTGGCCTGCCTCCTTGATCCACGCTATAAAGGCAAATTGCAAAATATTATGCCACATGAGAACTTGGAACTAATATTAGCAACCAAACAATCAACTCTTGTTGACCGTTTGCTTCAGGCATTCCCAGCACACAGCGCACGTGATCGTTCTCACACGAGCTCCAGGGGGCAGCAGACTAGGAGTGTTAGGGGTGCACACATCAGAAGTGGCATTGGACAGAGGGGTTTTCTGACCAGGTTGTGGAGTGATTTTGCTATGACCGCAGACAGGACAGGTACTGCTGCATCAATTGAAAGTGACAGGAGACAACATTTGTCCAGTATGGTTACTAACTATTTTTCATCCCTTATCGATGTTCTCCCTCAACCGTCATTCCCATTTGATTACTGGGCCTCCAAATTAGACACCTGGCCAGAATTGGCAGAATATGCATTGCAGGAGCTTGCTTGCCCGGCAGCAAGTGTCCTATCAGAAAGAGTATTCAGTGCTGCAGGTTCAATATTAACCGAAAAAAGGACTCGTCTGGCTACCCAAAATGTTGACGATCTAACATTCATTAAAATGAACCACAACTGGATTTCGAAATCTTTTGCCCCACCTTGCCCGGCCGACACCTAGCTTTCCTATGAAAAGCTCTTGCCTGTGAATTACTTTTCTAATGTCTAATTTGCTGCAGCTGATTGTACAGCATACGACATGTTTACACCTCCCTAAATGGCAAAACTCCCCACACGGGGCCGTGGTATCGCGACTTGGCGCAAGCACCCGTGAGACTGCTGTTTGTCTGAAGAGGTGGGTGTGCTCGCTTTTGGTTGACGGCATTGCTACTGGGTCCCTCATAGTACAATGTAGTGTCTCTGGCGGTGGTGGTGCGCACCCAACGTCAGACACACCGTTGTAACATGAGGGGCCCTGGGGCGGTCCCGCCGGCCTCAAGAGAGTTCCCCCCTACCCCAGCTCAAAATGTGCTCTACCACGTGCAAAATTATGTCGCACAGCTCCACCAATCTTTAGTCTATTCGCTGACATCATTCAATGTCTGGCACTGACAATACAAATTTGTAGACATCTATGATGCAACTTAAAGTAGTCTGTGTCTGTGTCCTATATTGGCACCATTAAATAGTTACTGCCAAATTACTATGTCAGAAACTCAGTAGATGAGCCCACCCCTGTACCTAAGTATGCCACCTTTTTTTTTTGTTTTGGTTGTTTTGCGAGACATTAACATCTATTTATATTTTGGGAGTACTGGGACAGACACTCCTTGCACTACTCCTCCACTCACCACCAAGCTGCCTGTGTATCCATGTAACCGCTGTAAAACTGCCATGAGCCTATTGTTTGTTATTTTAGGCCTTTGATAGCCTGTCTGCGGCCCCTACTTGCAATACTCCTCCACTGACCACCAAGCTGCCTGCCCGTGTATCCATGTAACCGCTGTGAAACTGCCATGAGCCTATTGTTTGTTATTTTAGGCCTTTGATAGCCTGTCTGCGGTCCCTACTTTAAATACTCCTCCACTGACCAGACCACTGCTGCCCGTGTACCCCTGGAACCAATTATAAAGTGCCTACAGCCAGCCCATTTTTTTATGTTAGGCCTTTGAAGCCTGTCTGCGGTCCCTACTTGCAATACTCCTCCACTGACCACAATGCTGCCTGGAGTGCCTGCCTGTGTATCCATGTAACCGATGTAAAACTGCCATGACTGCCTACTGTTTGTTATTTTAGGCCTTTGATAGCCTGTCTGCAGCCCCTACTTGCAATACTCCTCCACTGACCACCAAGCTGCCTGCCCGTGTATCCATGTAACCGCTGTGAAACTGCCATGAGCCTATTGTTTGTTATGTTAGGCCTTTGATAGCCTGTCTGCGGTCCCTACTTTAAATACTCCTCCACTGACCAGACCACTGCTGCCCGTGTACCCCTGGAACCAATTATAAAGTGCCTACAGCCAGCCCATTTTCTTATGTTAGGCCTTTGAAGCCTGTCTGCGGTCCCTACTTTAAATACTCCTCCACTGACCACCAAGCTGCCTGCCCGTGTATCCATGTAACCGCTGTAAAACTGCCATGAGCCTATTGTTTGTTATTTTAGGCCTTTGATAGCCTGTCTGCGGCCCCTACTTGCAATACTCCTCCACTGACCACAATGCTGCCTGGAGTGCCTGCCTGTGTATCCATGTAACCGATGTAAAACTGCCATGACTGCCTACTGTTTGTTATTTTAGGCCTTTGATAGCCTGTCTGCAGCCCCTACTTGCAATACTCCTCCACTGACCACCAAGCTGCCTGCCCGTGTATCCATGTAACCGCTGTGAAACTGCCATGAGCCTATTGTTTGTTATGTTAGGCCTTTGATAGCCTGTCTGCGGTCCCTACTTTAAATACTCCTCCACTGACCAGACCACTGCTGCCCGTGTACCCCTGGAACCAATTATAAAGTGCCTACAGCCAGCCCATTTTCTTATGTTAGGCCTTTGAAGCCTGTCTGCGGTCCCTACTTTAAATACTCCTCCACTGACCACCAAGCTGCCTGCCCGTGTATCCATGTAACCGCTGTAAAACTGCCATGAGCCTATTGTTTGTTATTTTAGGCCTTTGATAGCCTGTCTGCGGCCCCTACTTGCAATACTCCTCCACTGACCACAATGCTGCCTGGAGTGCCTGCCTGTGTATCCATGTAACCGATGTAAAACTGCCATGACTGCCTACTGTTTGTTATTTTAGGCCTTTGATAGCCTGTCTGCAGCCCCTACTTGCAATACTCCTCCACTGACCACACCAATGCTGCCCGTGTACCCCTGGAACCTATTTAAAAGTTCATAGAGCCTAGTTATATATTTTATTTACTATTAATAAGGCCATGATGGACTACGCTGTACCACGCTACAAGCTAACCAGTCGACACTTCTTTTGCGAGAAAAGCCATCCCAACCCTCCACCAGCATGTAGAAGACCGCATTGTCCATGCACTCTGGCAATCTGTGAGTACAAAGGTGCACCTGACAACAGACGCATGGACCTGTAGGCATGGCCACGGAAGATTACGTGTCCATTACGGCGCAATGGGTTAATGTGGTGGATGCATGGTCCACAGGGGACAGCCTACTAAGTCTGTCTGCAGTCCCTAATTCAAATTGTCCTCCACTGTCTAAATCGGAACTTCCACCTTCTGGCTTTCGGCCTATAGTATCAGAAATTAAACTGCATTTGGCCTTCAACTTTGGTTAGGGCCTACTAACGGCTTCTGCCCCTCCCTGGTGTTGCCCTCAACTAAATAAAGCTGAGCTTCAACCTTCCGGCTCTCATTATGTGGTTTAAAAAAAAAAAATGGTGGTTAGGGCCTACTAACGGCTTCTGCCCCTCCCTGGTGTTGCCCTCAACTAAATAAAGCTGAGCTTCAACCTTCTGCTCCAAATTACCATTTTAAAAAATGCAATAGGCTTTTCAGGCCTACTAAAGGTGTCTGTCTGTGTGCCCCTCCCTGGTGTTGTCCTCAACTAAATAAAGCTGAGCTTCAACCTTCCGGCTCTCATTATGTGGTTTTAAAAAAAAAAATGGTGGTTAGGGCCTACTAACGGCTTCTGCCCCTCCCTGGTGTTGTCCTCAACTAAATAAAGCTGAGCTTCAACCTTCCGGCTCTCATTATGTGGTTTTAAAAAAAAAAATGGTGGTTAGGGCCTACTAACGGCTTCTGCCCCTCCCTGGTGTTGTCCTCAACTAAATAAAGCTGAGCTTCAACCTTCCGGCTCTCATTATGTGGTTTTAAAAAAAAAATGGTGGTTAGGGCCTACTAACGGCTTCTGCCCCTCCCTGGTGTTGCCCTCAACTAAATAAAGCTGAGCTTCAACCTTCTGCTCCAAATTACCATTTTGAAAAATGCAATAGGCTTTTCAGGCCTACAAAAGGTGTCTGTCTGTGTGCCCCTCCCTGGTGTTGTCCTCAACTAAATAAAGCTGAGCTTCAACCTTCCGGCTCTCATTATGTGGTTTTAAAAAAAAAAATGGTGGTTAGGGCCTACTAACGGCTTCTGCCCCTCCCTGGTGTTGTCCTCAACTAAATAAAGCTGAGCTTCAACCTTCCGGCTCTCATTATGTGGTTTTAAAAAAAAAAATGGTGGTTAGGGCCTACTAACGGCTTCTGCCCCTCCCTGGTGTTGTCCTCAACTAAATAAAGCTGAGCTTCAACCTTCCGGCTCTCATTATGTGGTTTTAAAAAAAAAATGGTGGTTAGGGCCTACTAACGGCTTCTGCCCCTCCCTGGTGTTGCCCTCAACTAAATAAAGCTGAGCTTCAACCTTCTGCTCCAAATTACCATTTTGAAAAATGCAATAGGCTTTTCAGGCCTACTAAAGGTGTCTGTCTGTGTGCCCCTCCCTGGTGTTGTCCTCAACTAAATAAAGCTGAGCTTCAACCTTCCGGCTCTCATTATGTGGTTTAAAAAAAAAAAATGGTGGTTAGGGCCTACTAACGGCTTCTGCCCCTCCCTGGTGTTGTCCTCAACTAAATAAAGCTGAGCTTCAACCTTCCGGCTCTCATTATGTGGTTTTAAAAAAAAAATGGTGGTTAGGGCCTACTAACGGCTTCTGCCCCTCCCTGGTGTTGCCCTCAACTAAATAAAGCTGAGCTTCAACCTTCTGCTCCAAATTACCATTTTGAAAAATGCAATAGGCTTTTCAGGCCTACTAAAGGTGTCTGTCTGTGTGCCCCTCCCTGGTGTTGTCCTCAACTAAATAAAGCTGAGCTTCAACCTTCCGGCTCTCATTATGTGGTTTAAAAAAAAAAAATGGTGGTTAGGGCCTACTAACGGCTTCTGCCCCTCCCTGGTGTTGTCCTCAACTAAATAAAGCTGAGCTTCAACCTTCCGGCTCTCATTATGTGGTTTTAAAAAAAAAATGGTGGTTAGGGCCTACTAACGGCTTCTGCCCCTCCCTGGTGTTGCCCTCAACTAAATAAAGCTGAGCTTCAACCTTCTGCTCCAAATTACCATTTTGAAAAATGCAATAGGCTTTTCAGGCCTACTAAAGGTGTCTGTCTGTGTGCCCCTCCCTGGTGTTGTCCTCAACTAAATAAAGCTGAGCTTCAACCTTCCGGCTCTCATTATGTGGTTTAAAAAAAAAAAATGGTGGTTAGGGCCTACTAACGGCTTCTGCCCCTCCCTGGTGTTGCCCTCAAGTAAATAAAGCTGAGCTTCAACCTTCTGCTCCAAATTACCATTTTAAAAAATGCAATAGGCTTTTCCGGCCTACTAAAGGTGTCTGCCCCTCCCTGGTGTTGTCCTCAACTGAACAAAGCTGAGCTTCCACATTCTGGCTTTCGCCCTATACTATCAGATATTAAACTGCATTTGGCCTACTAGTGTGGTTAGGCCCTTGAAACAGTGTCTGCTGCTCTTGGGTTTGCTACTCCACTGAACAAAGCAATGCCGCCTGTTTAGTCCTGTTACCAATTTTGAACTGCATGTAGCCTACTTTATTCTTTGGCCCTATATCTGTTTCCTCCTCATCCTGCCCATTGCCCAGCCACTGCTAAATGAGTCTGCTGGTACATTGACCTAGACCACTACATTCCCCTTGTACTCTACACAGCCAGAATCTGTCCCTGCTGAAAGTAAGGTTCCCCTTCCCGCATGTTATACCACCTTACACAGGGACAAAGAGGAAGGTGCAGATGAAAGTGCAGGTTCCTTCATCAGGTGGGGGGGCATACTCGTTGGCGACGTCACTGGCACAGGGCCCCTCAGAGTACGCAAAAGTGTCGCTGCTGGTGGGAGGCGCCCCCGCCATGCAAACACACCGCCGTACTTTGAGGGGCCCTGTGCCAGTGGCAATGCGAACGAGTGGGCCCCCCCCCTGCTTGCTCAGGATCACAGCACTTGCAACTTTTAAATACTTACCTTTCCCTGCAACACCGCCGTGACGTAGTCCGCATTTCCTGGGCCCACGAAAAACTTGAGCCAGCCCTACTCCCCCCACAACTTTCACCCAATTCCCTATGCCCAACTATTATTATACAGTTAATTAAGATTGGCAAGCTTCAGAAACAAGAATGGATGTTTTTGGCATTAAAATGGGCACTGTAGGTGTTTTCCTGGCCTCCACTCACTGCCGACTATGCTTCCCCATTGACTTGCATTGGGTTTCGTGTTTCGGTCGATCCCCGACTTTTAGCGATAATCGGCCGACTGCACTCGACTCGACTCTGGACAAAATCGGGTTTCCCAAAACCCTACTCGATCTTAAAAAAATGAAAGTCGCTCAACCCTATTTTCATATACAGTCACAGATGACATTGCTTTTTTTTTTTTAAGTGTGGACTCCGTTTTCACATACTTGAAGAACATTTAAGGAGTCCACAACGTGATTGGTGACCTACAAATACAGTCGAGCAACTTTCTAGCAAACCCTTTCTATGCACATGGAGAATCAAACCGGGGACAGTGAAAAAACTTGCATAGTTTGTAGAAAAAAGTTGTGATGTAGCACAATCCCAAGGAGAACCGTTGAACTTTTATGGGTTGGTTTGTTTATCGAAAATGCTGAGAGGTCGTGAAGGCCTCCTGGTCTTTTTTTTTCCTCCTTTCTGTGGTTGCTAAACTGTAAGAAGAGAGTAGAGCATGAGCCTTAACACAAAACATTAAAAGAGAATAAATGCAACACCAATGGTGAAAAGCAAGACATGCGTTGGCCGGGAATCGAACCCGGGTCAACTGCTTGGAAGGCAGCTATGCTCACCACTATACCACCAACGCTTTCGGAAGTGTACGTTTTTTTGACATTTTCTGCAATAACACTAAACTTTCTGTTGACAGAAGCATTTGGATGCAATGTAATGATGAAAAGTATAAAACACAACCTTTTAGCAGAGGATAGTTTCGATCCATCGACCTCTGGGTTATGGGCCCAGCACGCTTCCGCTGCGCCACTCTGCTCGTAGTGTTGGATGCTTAGACTCGAAGTCTAATTACTGTCTGCCTTCTGGTCTGTGTCGTGTAATTTATCAGCCATTTCTTATCTGTTGGCAACTAGATTATTCTTGGTGTTTTGCAATTATTTCTTTGTTTTTTTCTGTTTCCTTTAGTCATATTGTTGAAAATCATTTGAAGAAACGGTGTCTGACCTTGCTTAAGGTGCAGGCAAAAATTGTGGTCCATTGGGTCTCTGTGGCGCAATCGGTTAGCGCGTTCGGCTGTTAACCGAAAGGTTGGTGGTTCGAGTCCACCCAGGGACGTCGCACCCTTTTGCAGTCCACCCAGAGACGTTGCACAGTTGGAGAAGTTTTTGCATTGGTGCTGAGCATCTCTCTCATGTAAAAGCCATTTTGCTGACTATGTTTTGAATTCACGAGGCAAACTGGAGAAAAACTTTCTGTATGAGATAAGATAAACAAAACTTCCTTCGAGCCGGAATTGAACCAGCGACCTAAGGATTGCTAATTTAGAGCTACAGTCCTCCGCTCTACCAGCTGAGCTATCGAAGGATTGTTTTGGCCACTGTCGAAAGCCTCCTAGGTTTGGCCGTGGGTGCCACGGGCAGATGGTAAAAATGATTCATTCAACTCTGCGAAAAAGGAATCCAATGGTAGCATTGGAGAATGCGGGCATCGATCCCGCTACCTCTCGCATGCTAAGCGAGCGCTCTACCACTTGAGCTAATCCCCCAAACCTGTGAAACTTGACGTCAGTTTCACGTCACACCAGGTCACAATTTTCATATACAGTCACAGATGACATTGCTTTTTTTTTTTTTTTTTAAGTGTGGACTCCGTTTTCCCATACTTGAAGAACATTTAAGGAGTCCACAACGTGATTGGTGACCTACAAATACAGTCGAGCAACTTTCTAGCAAACCCTTTCTATGCACATGGAGAATCAAACCGGGGACAGTGAAAAAACTTGCATAGTTTGTAGAAAAATTTGTGATGTAGCACAATCCCAAGGAGAACCGTTGAACTTTTATGGGTTGGTTTGTTTATCGAAAATGCTGAGAGGTCGTGAAGGCCTCCTGGTCTTTTTTTTTCCTCCTTTCTGTGGTTGCTAAACTGTAAGAAGAGAGTAGAGCATGAGCCTTAACACAAAACATTAAAAGAGAATAAATGCAACACCAATGGTGAAAAGCAAGACATGCGTTGGCCGGGAATCGAACCCGGGTCAACTGCTTGGAAGGCAGCTATGCTCACCACTATACCACCAACGCTTTCGGAAGTGTACGTTTTTTTGACATTTTCTGCAATAACACTAAACTTTCTGTTGACAGAAGCATTTGGATGCAATGTAATGATGAAAAGTATAAAACACAACCTTTTAGCAGAGGATGGTTTCGATCCATCGACCTCTGGGTTATGGGCCCAGCACGCTTCCGCTGCGCCACTCTGCTCGTAGTGTTGGATGCTTAGAGTCGAAGTCTAATTACTGTCTGCCTTCTGGTCTGTGTCGTGTAATTTATCAGCCATTTCTTATCTGTTGGCAACTAGATTATTCTTGGTGTTTTGCAATTATTTCTTTGTTTTTTTCTGTTTCCTTTAGTCATATTGTTGAAAATCATTTGAAGAAACGGTGTCTGACCTTGCTTAAGGTGCAGGCAAAAATTGTAGTCCATTGGGTCTCTGTGGCGCAATCGGTTAGCGCGTTCGGCTGTTAACCGAAAGGTTGGTGGTTCGAGTCCACCCAGGGACGTCGCACCCTTTTGCAGTCCACCCAGAGACGTTGCACAGTTGGAGAAGTTTTTGCATTGGTGCTGAGCATCTCGCTCATGTAAAAGCCATTTTGCTGACTATGTTTTGAATTCACGAGGCAATGGAGAAAAACTTTCTGTATGAGATAAGATAAACAAAACTTCCTTCAAGCCGGAATTGAACCAGCGACCTAAGGATTGCTAATTTAGAGCTACAGTCCTCCGCTCTACCAGCTGAGCTATCGAAGGATTGTTTTGAAAATCATTTGAAGAAACGGTGTCTGACCTTGCTTAAGGTGCAGGCAAAAATTGTGGTCCATTGGGTCTCTGTGGCGCAATCGGTTAGCGCGTTCGGCTGTTAACCGAAAGGTTGGTGGTTCGAGTCCACCCAGGGACGTCGCACCCTTTTGCAGTCCACCCAGAGACGTTGCACAGTTGGAGAAGTTTTTGCATTGGTGCTGAGCATCTCTCTCATGTAAAAGCCATTTTGCTGACTATGTTTTGAATTCACGAGGCAAACTGGAGAAAAACTTTCTGTATGAGATAAGATAAACAAAACTTCCTTCGAGCCGGAATTGAACCAGCGACCTAAGGATTGCTAATTTAGAGCTACAGTCCTCCGCTCTACCAGCTGAGCTATCGAAGGATTGTTTTGGCCACTGTCGAAAGCCTCCTAGGTTTGGCCGTGGGTGCCACGGGCAGATGGTAAAAATGATTCATTCAACTCTGCGAAAAAGGAATCCAATGGTAGCATTGGAGAATGCGGGCATCGATCCCGCTACCTCTCGCATGCTAAGCGAGCGCTCTACCACTTGAGCTAATCCCCCAAACCTGTGAAACTTGACGTCAGTTTCACGTCACACCAGGTCACAATTTTCATATACAGTCACAGATGACATTGCTTTTTTTTTTTTTTTTTAAGTGTGGACTCCGTTTTCCCATACTTGAAGAACATTTAAGGAGTCCACAACGTGATTGGTGACCTACAAATACAGTCGAGCAACTTTCTAGCAAACCCTTTCTATGCACATGGAGAATCAAACCGGGGACAGTGAAAAAACTTGCATAGTTTGTAGAAAAATTTGTGATGTAGCACAATCCCAAGGAGAACCGTTGAACTTTTATGGGTTGGTTTGTTTATCGAAAATGCTGAGAGGTCGTGAAGGCCTCCTGGTCTTTTTTTTTCCTCCTTTCTGTGGTTGCTAAACTGTAAGAAGAGAGTAGAGCATGAGCCTTAACACAAAACATTAAAAGAGAATAAATGCAACACCAATGGTGAAAAGCAAGACATGCGTTGGCCGGGAATCGAACCCGGGTCAACTGCTTGGAAGGCAGCTATGCTCACCACTATACCACCAACGCTTTCGGAAGTGTACGTTTTTTTGACATTTTCTGCAATAACACTAAACTTTCTGTTGACAGAAGCATTTGGATGCAATGTAATGATGAAAAGTATAAAACACAACCTTTTAGCAGAGGATGGTTTCGATCCATCGACCTCTGGGTTATGGGCCCAGCACGCTTCCGCTGCGCCACTCTGCTCGTAGTGTTGGATGCTTAGAGTCGAAGTCTAATTACTGTCTGCCTTCTGGTCTGTGTCGTGTAATTTATCAGCCATTTCTTATCTGTTGGCAACTAGATTATTCTTGGTGTTTTGCAATTATTTCTTTGTTTTTTTCTGTTTCCTTTAGTCATATTGTTGAAAATCATTTGAAGAAACGGTGTCTGACCTTGCTTAAGGTGCAGGCAAAAATTGTAGTCCATTGGGTCTCTGTGGCGCAATCGGTTAGCGCGTTCGGCTGTTAACCGAAAGGTTGGTGGTTCGAGTCCACCCAGGGACGTCGCACCCTTTTGCAGTCCACCCAGAGACGTTGCACAGTTGGAGAAGTTTTTGCATTGGTGCTGAGCATCTCGCTCATGTAAAAGCCATTTTGCTGACTATGTTTTGAATTCACGAGGCAATGGAGAAAAACTTTCTGTATGAGATAAGATAAACAAAACTTCCTTCAAGCCGGAATTGAACCAGCGACCTAAGGATTGCTAATTTAGAGCTACAGTCCTCCGCTCTACCAGCTGAGCTATCGAAGGATTGTTTTGAAAATCATTTGAAGAAACGGTGTCTGACCTTGCTTAAGGTGCAGGCAAAAATTGTGGTCCATTGGGTCTCTGTGGCGCAATCGGTTAGCGCGTTCGGCTGTTAACCGAAAGGTTGGTGGTTCGAGTCCACCCAGGGACGTCGCACCCTTTTGCAGTCCACCCAGAGACGTTGCACAGTTGGAGAAGTTTTTGCATTGGTGCTGAGCATCTCTCTCATGTAAAAGCCATTTTGCTGACTATGTTTTGAATTCACGAGGCAAACTGGAGAAAAACTTTCTGTATGAGATAAGATAAACAAAACTTCCTTCGAGCCGGAATTGAACCAGCGACCTAAGGATTGCTAATTTAGAGCTACAGTCCTCCGCTCTACCAGCTGAGCTATCGAAGGATTGTTTTGGCCACTGTCGAAAGCCTCCTAGGTTTGGCCGTGGGTGCCACGGGCAGATGGTAAAAATGATTCATTCAACTCTGCGAAAAAGGAATCCAATGGTAGCATTGGAGAATGCGGGCATCGATCCCGCTACCTCTCGCATGCTAAGCGAGCGCTCTACCACTTGAGCTAATCCCCCAAACCTGTGAAACTTGACGTCAGTTTCACGTCACACCAGGTCACAATTTTCATATACAGTCACAGATGACATTGCTTTTTTTTTTTTTTTTTTTTTTTTTTAAGTGTGGACTCCGTTTTCCCATACTTGAAGAACATTTAAGGAGTCCACAACGTGATTGGTGACCTACAAATACAGTCGAGCAACTTTCTAGCAAACCCTTTCTATGCACATGGAGAATCAAACCGGGGACAGTGAAAAAACTTGCATAGTTTGTAGAAAAAAGTTGTGATGTAGCACAATCCCAAGGAGAACCGTTGAACTTTTATGGGTTGGTTTGTTTATCGAAAATGCTGAGAGGTCGTGAAGGCCTCCTGGTCTTTTTTTTTCCTCCTTTCTGTGGACTCCGTTTTCCCATACTTGAAGAACATTTAAGGAGTCCACAACGTGATTGGTGACCTACAAATACAGTCGAGCAACTTTCTAGCAAACCCTTTCTATGCACATGGAGAATCAAACCGGGGACAGTGAAAAAACTTGCATAGTTTGTAGAAAAAAGTTGTGATGTAGCACAATCCCAAGGAGAACCGTTGAACTTTTATGGGTTGGTTTGTTTATTGAAAATGCTGAGAGGTCGTGAAGGCCTCCTGGTCTTTTTTTTTCCTCCTTTCTGTGGTTGCTAAACTGTAAGAAGAGAGTAGATCATGAGCCTTAACACAAAACATTAAAAGAGAATAAATGCAACACCAATGGTGAAAAGCAAGACATGCGTTGGCCGGGAATCGAACCCGGGTCAACTGCTTGGAAGGCAGCTATGCTCACCACTATACCACCAACGCTTTCGGAAGTGTATGTTTTTTTGACATTTTCTGCAATAACACTAAACTTTCTGTTGACAGAAGCATTTGGATGCAATGTAATGATGAAAAGTATAAAACACAACCTTTTAGCAGAGGATGGTTTCGATCCATCGACCTCTGGGTTATGGGCCCAGCACGCTTCCGCTGCGCCACTCTGCTCGTAGTGTTGGATGCTTAGAGTCGAAGTCTAATTACTGTCTGCCTTCTGGTCTGTGTCGTGTAATTTATCAGCCATTTCTTATCTGTTGGCAACTAGATTATTCTTGGTGTTTTGCAATTATTTCTTTGTTTTTTTCTGTTTCCTTTAGTCATATTGTTGAAAATCATTTGAAGAAACGGTGTCTGACCTTGCTTAAGGTGCAGGCAAAAATTGTGGTCCATTGGGTCTCTGTGGCGCAATCGGTTAGCGCGTTCGGCTGTTAACCGAAAGGTTGGTGGTTCGAGTCCACCCAGGGACGTCGCACCCTTTTGCAGTCCACCCAGAGACGTTGCACAGTTGGAGAAGTTTTTGCATTGGTGCTGAGCATCTCTCTCATGTAAAAGCCATTTTGCTGACTATGTTTTGAATTCACGAGGCAAACTGGAGAAAAACTTTCTGTATGAGATAAGATAAACAAAACTTCCTTCAAGCCGGAATTGAACCAGCGACCTAAGGATTGCTAATTTAGAGCTACAGTCCTCCGCTCTACCAGCTGAGCTATCGAAGGATTGTTTCGGCCACTGTCGAAAGCCTCCTAGGTTTGGCCGTGGGTGCCACGGGCAGATGGTAAAAATGATTCATTCAACTCTGCGAAAAAGGAATCCAATGGTAGCATTGGAGAATGCGGGCATCGATCCCGCTGCCTCTCGCACGCTAAGCGAGCGCTCTACCACTTGAGCTAATCCCCCAAACCTGTGAAACTTGACGTCAGTTTCACGTCACACCAGGTCACAATTTTCATATACAGTCACAGATGACATTGCTTTTTTTTTTTTTTTTTTTTTTTTTAAGTGTGGACTCCGTTTTCCCATACTTGAAGAACATTTAAGGAGTCCACAATGTGATTGGTGACCTACAAATACAGTCGAGCAACTTTCTAGCAAACCCTTTCTATGCACATGGAGAATCAAACCGGGGACAGTGAAAAAACTTGCATAGTTTGTAGAAAAAAGTTGTGATGTAGCACAATCCCAAGGAGAACCGTTGAACTTTTATGGGTTGGTTTGTTTATCGAAAATGCTGAGAGGTCGTGAAGGCCTCCTGGTCTTTTTTTTTCCTCCTTTCTGTGGTTGCTAAACTGTAAGAAGAGAGTAGAGCATGAGCCTTAACACAAAACATTAAAAGAGAATAAATGCAACACCAATGGTGAAAAGCAAGACATGCGTTGGCCGGGAATCGAACCCGGGTCAACTGCTTGGAAGGCAGCTATGCTCACCACTATACCACCAACGCTTTCGGAAGTGTACGTTTTTTTGACATTTTCTGCAATAACACTAAACTTTCTGTTGACAGAAGCATTTGGATGCAATGTAATGATGAAAAGTATAAAACACAACCTTTTAGCAGAGGATGGTTTCGATCCATCGACCTCTGGGTTATGGGCCCAGCACGCTTCCGCTGCGCCACTCTGCTCGTAGTGTTGGATGCTTAGAGTCGAAGTCTAATTACTGTCTGCCTTCTGGTCTGTGTCGTGTAATTTATCAGCCATTTCTTATCTGTTGGCAACTAGATTATTCTTGGTGTTTTGCAATTATTTCTTTGTTTTTTTCTGTTTCCTTTAGTCATATTGTTGAAAATCATTTGAAGAAACGGTGTCTGACCTTGCTTAAGGTGCAGGCAAAAATTGTGGTCCATTGGGTCTCTGTGGCGCAATCGGTTAGCGCGTTCGGCTGTTAACCGAAAGGTTGGTGGTTTGAGTCCACCCAGGGACGTCGCACCCTTTTGCAGTCCACCCAGAGACGTTGCACAGTTGGAGAAGTTTTTGCATTGGTGCTGAGCATCTCTCTCATGTAAAAGCCATTTTGCTGACTATGTTTTGAATTCACGAGGCAAACTGGAGAAAAACTTTCTGTATGAGATAAGATAAACAAAACTTCCTTTGAGCCGGAATTGAACCAGCGACCTAAGGATTGCTAATTTAGAGCTACAGTCCTCCGCTCTACCAGCTGAGCTATCGAAGGATTGTTTTGGCCACTGTCGAAAGCCTCCTAGGTTTGGCCGTGGGTGCCACGGGCAGATGGTAAAAATGATTCATTCAACTCTGCGAAAAAGGAATCCAATGGTAGCATTGGAGAATGCGGGCATCGATCCCGCTACCTCTCGCATGCTAAGCGAGCGCTCTACCACTTGAGCTAATCCCCCAAACCTGTGAAACTTGACGTCAGTTTCACGTCACACCAGGTCACAATTTTCATATACAGTCACAGATGACATTGCTTTTTTTTTTTTAAGTGTGGACTCCGTTTTCCCATACTTGAAGGACATTTAAGGAGTCCACAACGTGATTGGTGACCTACAAATACAGTCGAGCAACTTTCTAGCAAACCCTTTCTATGCACATGGAGAATCAAACCGGGGACAGTGAAAAAACTTGCATAGTTTGTAGAAAAAAGTTGTGATGTAGCACAATCCCAAGGAGAACCGTTGAACTTTTATGGGTTGGTTTGTTTATCGAAAATGCTGAGAGGTCGTGAAGGCCTCCTGGTCTTTTTTTTTCCTCCTTTCTGTGGTTGCTAAACTGTAAGAAGAGAGTAGAGCATGAGCCTTAACACAAAACATTAAAAGAGAATAAATGCAACACCAATGGTGAAAAGCAAGACATGCGTTGGCCGGGAATCGAACTCGGGTCAACTGCTTGGAAGGCAGCTATGCTCACCACTATACCACCAACGCTTTCGGAAGTGTACGTTTTTTTGACATTTTCTGCAATAACACTAAACTTTCTGTTGACAGAAGCATTTGGATGCAATGTAATGATGAAAAGTATAAAACACAACCTTTTAGCAGAGGATGGTTTCGATCCATCGACCTCTGGGTTATGGGCCCAGCACGCTTCCGCTGCGCCACTCTGCTCGTAGTGTTGAATGCTTAGAGTCGAAGTCTAATTACTGTCTGCCTTCTGGTCTGTGTCGTGTAATTTATCAGCCATTTCTTATCTGTTGGCAACTAGATTATTCTTGGTGTTTTGCAATTATTTCTTTGTTTTTTTCTGTTTCCTTTAGTCATATTGTTGAAAATCATTTGAAGAAACGGTGTCTGACCTTGCTTAAGGTGCAGGCAAAAATTGTGGTCCATTGGGTCTCTGTGGCGCAATCGGTTAGCGCGTTCGGCTGTTAACCGAAAGGTTGGTGGTTCGAGTCCACCCAGGGACGTCGCACCCTTTTGCAGTCCACCCAGAGACGTTGCACAGTTGGAGAAGTTTTTGCATTGGTGCTGAGCATCTCTCTCATGTAAAAGCCATTTTGCTGACTATGTTTTGAATTCACGAGGCAAACTGGAGAAAAACTTTCTGTATGAGATAAGATAAACAAAACTTCCTTCGAGCCGGAATTGAACCAGCGACCTAAGGATTGCTAATTTAGAGCTACAGTCCTCCGCTCTACCAGCTGAGCTATCGAAGGATTGTTTTGGCCACTGTCGAAAGCCTCCTAGGTTTGGCCGTGGGTGCCACGGGCAGATGGTAAAAATGATTCATTCAACTCTGCGAAAAAGGAATCCAATGGTAGCATTGGAGAATGCGGGCATCGATCCCGCTACCTCTCGCATGCTAAGCGAGCGCTCTACCACTTGAGCTAATCCCCCAAACCTGTGAAACTTGACGTCAGTTTCACGTCACACCAGGTCACAATTTTCATATACAGTCACAGATGACATTGCTTTTTTTTTTTTTTTTTTTAAGTGTGGACTCCGTTTTCCCATACTTGAAGAACATTTAAGGAGTCCACAACGTGATTGGTGACCTACAAATACAGTCGAGCAACTTTCTAGCAAACCCTTTCTATGCACATGGAGAATCAAACCGGGGACAGTGAAAAAACTTGCATAGTTTGTAGAAAAAAGTTGTGATGTAGCACAATCCCAAGGAGAACCGTTGAACTTTTATGGGTTGGTTTGTTTATCGAAAATGCTGAGAGGTCGTGAAGGCCTCCTGGTCTTTTTTTTTCCTCCTTTCTGTGGTTGCTAAACTGTAAGAAGAGAGTAGAGCATGAGCCTTAACACAAAACATTAAAAGAGAATAAATGAAACACCAATGGTGAAAAGCAAGACATGCGTTGGCCGGGAATCGAACCCGGGTCAACTGCTTGGAAGGCAGCTATGCTCACCACTATACCACCAACGCTTTCGGAAGTGTACGTTTTTTTGACATTTTCTGCAATAACACTAAACTTTCTGTTGACAGAAGCATTTGGATGCAATGTAATGATGAAAAGTATAAAACACAACCTTTTAGAAGAGGATGGTTTCGATCCATCGACCTCTGGGTTATGGGCCCAGCACGCTTCCGCTGCGCCACTCTGCTCGTAGTGTTGGATGCTTAGAGTCGAAGTCTAATTACTGTCTGCCTTCTGGTCTGTGTCGTGTAATTTATCAGCCATTTCTTATCTGTTGGCAACTAGATTATTCTTGGTGTTTTGGAATTATTTCTTTGTTTTTTTCTGTTTCCTTTAGTCATATTGTTGAAAATCATTTGAAGATACGGTGTCTGACCTTGCTTAAGGTGCAGGCAAAAATTGTGGTCCATTGGGTCTCTGTGGCGCAATCGGTTAGCGCCTTCGGCTGTTAACCGAAAGGTTGGTGGTTCGAGTCCACCCAGGGACGTCGCACCCTTTTGCAGTCCACCCAGAGACGTTGCACAGTTGGAGAAGTTTTTGCATTGGTGCTGAGCATCTCTCTCATGTAAAAGCCATTTTGCTGACTATGTTTTGAATTCACGAGGCAAACTGGAGAAAAACTTTCTGTATGAGATAAGATAAACAAAACTTCCTTCGAGCCGGAATTGAACCAGCAACCTAAGGATTGCTAATTTAGAGGTACAGTCCTCCGCTCTACCAGCTGAGCTATCGAAGGATTGTTTTGGCCACTGTCGAAAGCCTCCTAGGTTTGGCCGTGGGTGCCACGGGCAGATGGTAAAAATGATTCATTCAACTCTGCGAAAAAGGAATCCAATGGTAGCATTGGAGAATGCGGGCATCGATCCCGCTACCTCTCGCATGCTAAGCGAGCGCTCTACCACTTGAGCTAATCCCCCAAACCTGTGAAACTTGACGTCAGTTTCACGTCACACCAGGTCACAATTTTCATATACAGTCACAGATGACATTGCTTTTTTTTTTTTAAGTGTGGACTCCGTTTTCCCATACTTGAAGGACATTTAAGGAGTCCACAACGTGATTGGTGACCTACAAATACAGTCGAGCAACTTTCTAGCAAACCCTTTCTATGCACATGGAGAATCAAACCGGGGACAGTGAAAAAACTTGCATAGTTTGTAGAAAAAAGTTGTGATGTAGCACAATCCCAAGGAGAACCGTTGAACTTTTATGGGTTGGTTTGTTTATCGAAAATGCTGAGAGGTCGTGAAGGCCTCCTGGTCTTTTTTTTTCCTCCTTTCTGTGGTTGCTAAACTGTAAGAAGAGAGTAGAGCATGAGCCTTAACACAAAACATTAAAAGAGAATAAATGCAACACCAATGGTGAAAAGCAAGACATGCGTTGGCCGGGAATCGAACTCGGGTCAACTGCTTGGAAGGCAGCTATGCTCACCACTATACCTATAAAGCCTCCTAGGTTTGGCCGTGGGTGCCACGGGCAGATGGTAAAAATGATTCATTCAACTCTGCGAAAAAGGAATCCAATGGTAGCATTGGAGAATGCGGGCATCGATCCCGCTACCTCTCGCATGCTAAGCGAGCGCTCTACCACTTGAGCTAATCCCCCAAACCTGTGAAACTTGACGTCAGTTTCACGTCACACCAGGTCACAATTTTCATATACAGTCACAGATGACATTGCTTTTTTTTTTTTTTTTTTTAAGTGTGGACTCCGTTTTCCCATACTTGAAGAACATTTAAGGAGTCCACAACGTGATTGGTGACCTACAAATACAGTCGAGCAACTTTCTAGCAAACCCTTTCTATGCACATGGAGAATCAAACCGGGGACAGTGAAAAAACTTGCATAGTTTGTAGAAAAAAGTTGTGATGTAGCACAATCCCAAGGAGAACCGTTGAACTTTTATGGGTTGGTTTGTTTATCGAAAATGCTGAGAGGTCGTGAAGGCCTCCTGGTCTTTTTTTTTCCTCCTTTCTGTGGTTGCTAAACTGTAAGAAGAGAGTAGAGCATGAGCCTTAACACAAAACATTAAAAGAGAATAAATGAAACACCAATGGTGAAAAGCAAGACATGCGTTGGCCGGGAATCGAACCCGGGTCAACTGCTTGGAAGGCAGCTATGCTCACCACTATACCACCAACGCTTTCGGAAGTGTACGTTTTTTTGACATTTTCTGCAATAACACTAAACTTTCTGTTGACAGAAGCATTTGGATGCAATGTAATGATGAAAAGTATAAAACACAACCTTTTAGAAGAGGATGGTTTCGATCCATCGACCTCTGGGTTATGGGCCCAGCACGCTTCCGCTGCGCCACTCTGCTCGTAGTGTTGGATGCTTAGAGTCGAAGTCTAATTACTGTCTGCCTTCTGGTCTGTGTCGTGTAATTTATCAGCCATTTCTTATCTGTTGGCAACTAGATTATTCTTGGTGTTTTGGAATTATTTCTTTGTTTTTTTCTGTTTCCTTTAGTCATATTGTTGAAAATCATTTGAAGATACGGTGTCTGACCTTGCTTAAGGTGCAGGCAAAAATTGTGGTCCATTGGGTCTCTGTGGCGCAATCGGTTAGCGCCTTCGGCTGTTAACCGAAAGGTTGGTGGTTCGAGTCCACCCAGGGACGTCGCACCCTTTTGCAGTCCACCCAGAGACGTTGCACAGTTGGAGAAGTTTTTGCATTGGTGCTGAGCATCTCTCTCATGTAAAAGCCATTTTGCTGACTATGTTTTGAATTCACGAGGCAAACTGGAGAAAAACTTTCTGTATGAGATAAGATAAACAAAACTTCCTTCGAGCCGGAATTGAACCAGCAACCTAAGGATTGCTAATTTAGAGGTACAGTCCTCCGCTCTACCAGCTGAGCTATCGAAGGATTGTTTTGGCCACTGTCGAAAGCCTCCTAGGTTTGGCCGTGGGTGCCACGGGCAGATGGTAAAAATGATTCATTCAACTCTGCGAAAAAGGAATCCAATGGTAGCATTGGAGAATGCGGGCATCGATCCCGCTACCTCTCGCATGCTAAGCGAGCGCTCTACCACTTGAGCTAATCCCCCAAACCTGTGAAACTTGACGTCAGTTTCACGTCACACCAGGTCACAATTTTCATATACAGTCACAGATGACATTGCTTTTTTTTTTTTAAGTGTGGACTCCGTTTTCCCATACTTGAAGGACATTTAAGGAGTCCACAACGTGATTGGTGACCTACAAATACAGTCGAGCAACTTTCTAGCAAACCCTTTCTATGCACATGGAGAATCAAACCGGGGACAGTGAAAAAACTTGCATAGTTTGTAGAAAAAAGTTGTGATGTAGCACAATCCCAAGGAGAACCGTTGAACTTTTATGGGTTGGTTTGTTTATCGAAAATGCTGAGAGGTCGTGAAGGCCTCCTGGTCTTTTTTTTTCCTCCTTTCTGTGGTTGCTAAACTGTAAGAAGAGAGTAGAGCATGAGCCTTAACACAAAACATTAAAAGAGAATAAATGCAACACCAATGGTGAAAAGCAAGACATGCGTTGGCCGGGAATCGAACTCGGGTCAACTGCTTGGAAGGCAGCTATGCTCACCACTATACCACCAACGCTTTCGGAAGTGTACGTTTTTTTGACATTTTCTGCAATAACACTAAACTTTCTGTTGACAGAAGCATTTGGATGCAATGTAATGATGAAAAGTATAAAACACAACCTTTTAGCAGAGGATGGTTTCGATCCATCGACCTCTGGGTTATGGGCCCAGCACGCTTCCGCTGCGCCACTCTGCTCGTAGTGTTGAATGCTTAGAGTCGAAGTCTAATTACTGTCTGCCTTCTGGTCTGTGTCGTGTAATTTATCAGCCATTTCTTATCTGTTGGCAACTAGATTATTCTTGGTGTTTTGCAATTATTTCTTTGTTTTTTTCTGTTTCCTTTAGTCATATTGTTGAAAATCATTTGAAGAAACGGTGTCTGACCTTGCTTAAGGTGCAGGCAAAAATTGTGGTCCATTGGGTCTCTGTGGCGCAATCGGTTAGCGCGTTCGGCTGTTAACCGAAAGGTTGGTGGTTCGAGTCCACCCAGGGACGTCGCACCCTTTTGCAGTCCACCCAGAGACGTTGCACAGTTGGAGAAGTTTTTGCATTGGTGCTGAGCATCTCTCTCATGTAAAAGCCATTTTGCTGACTATGTTTTGAATTCACGAGGCAAACTGGAGAAAAACTTTCTGTATGAGATAAGATAAACAAAACTTCCTTCGAGCCGGAATTGAACCAGCGACCTAAGGATTGCTAATTTAGAGCTACAGTCCTCCGCTCTACCAGCTGAGCTATCGAAGGATTGTTTTGGCCACTGTCGAAAGCCTCCTAGGTTTGGCCGTGGGTGCCACGGGCAGATGGTAAAAATGATTCATTCAACTCTGCGAAAAAGGAATCCAATGGTAGCATTGGAGAATGCGGGCATCGATCCCGCTACCTCTCGCATGCTAAGCGAGCGCTCTACCACTTGAGCTAATCCCCCAAACCTGTGAAACTTGACGTCAGTTTCACATCACACCAGGTCACAATTTTCATATACAGTCACAGATGACATTGCTTTTTTTTTTTTTTTTTTTAAGTGTGGACTCCGTTTTCCCATACTTGAAGAACATTTAAGGAGTCCACAACGTGATTGGTGACCTACAAATACAGTCGAGCAACTTTCTAGCAAACCCTTTCTATGCACATGGAGAATCAAACCGGGGACAGTGAAAAAACTTGCATAGTTTGTAGAAAAAAGTTGTGATGTAGCACAATCCCAAGGAGAACCGTTGAACTTTTATGGGTTGGTTTGTTTATCGAAAATGCTGAGAGGTCGTGAAGGCCTCCTGGTCTTTTTTTTTCCTCCTTTCTGTGGTTGCTAAACTGTAAGAAGAGAGTAGAGCATGAGCCTTAACACAAAACATTAAAAGAGAATAAATGAAACACCAATGGTGAAAAGCAAGACATGCGTTGGCCGGGAATCGAACCCGGGTCAACTGCTTGGAAGGCAGCTATGCTCACCACTATACCACCAACGCTTTCGGAAGTGTACGTTTTTTTGACATTTTCTGCAATAACACTAAACTTTCTGTTGACAGAATCATTTGGATGCAATGTAATGATGAAAAGTATAAAACACAACCTTTTAGCAGAGGATGGTTTCGATCCATCGACCTCTGGGTTATGGGCCCAGCACGCTTCCGCTGCGCCACTCTGCTCGTAGTGTTGAATGCTTAGAGTCGAAGTCTAATTACTGTCTGCCTTCTGGTCTGTGTCGTGTAATTTATCAGCCATTTCTTATCTGTTGGCAACTAGATTATTCTTGGTGTTTTGCAATTATTTCTTTGTTTTTTTCTGTTTCCTTTAGTCATATTGTTGAAAATCATTTGAAGAAACGGTGTCTGACCTTGCTTAAGGTGCAGGCAAAAATTGTGGTCCATTGGGTCTCTGTGGCGCAATCGGTTAGCGCGTTCGGCTGTTAACCGAAAGGTTGGTGGTTCGAGTCCACCCAGGGACGTCGCACCCTTTTGCAGTCCACCCAGAGACGTTGCACAGTTGGAGAAGTTTTTGCATTGGTGCTGAGCATCTCTCTCATGTAAAAGCCATTTTGCTGACTATGTTTTGAATTCACGAGGCAAACTGGAGAAAAACTTTCTGTATGAGATAAGATAAACAAAACTTCCTTCGAGCCGGAATTGAACCAGCGACCTAAGGATTGCTAATTTAGAGCTACAGTCCTCCGCTCTACCAGCTGAGCTATCGAAGGATTGTTTTGGCCACTGTCGAAAGCCTCCTAGGTTTGGCCGTGGGTGCCACGGGCAGATGGTAAAAATGATTCATTCAACTCTGCGAAAAAGGAATCCAATGGTAGCATTGGAGAATGCGGGCATCGATCCCGCTACCTCTCGCATGCTAAGCGAGCGCTCTACCACTTGAGCTAATCCCCCAAACCTGTGAAACTTGACGTCAGTTTCACATCACACCAGGTCACAATTTTCATATACAGTCACAGATGACATTGCTTTTTTTTTTTTTTTTTTTAAGTGTGGACTCCGTTTTCCCATACTTGAAGAACATTTAAGGAGTCCACAACGTGATTGGTGACCTACAAATACAGTCGAGCAACTTTCTAGCAAACCCTTTCTATGCACATGGAGAATCAAACCGGGGACAGTGAAAAAACTTGCATAGTTTGTAGAAAAAAGTTGTGATGTAGCACAATCCCAAGGAGAACCGTTGAACTTTTATGGGTTGGTTTGTTTATCGAAAATGCTGAGAGGTCGTGAAGGCCTCCTGGTCTTTTTTTTTCCTCCTTTCTGTGGTTGCTAAACTGTAAGAAGAGAGTAGAGCATGAGCCTTAACACAAAACATTAAAAGAGAATAAATGCAACACCAATGGTGAAAAACAAGACATGCGTTGGCCGGGAATCGAACCCGGGTCAACTGCTTGGAAGGCAGCTATGCTCACCACTATACCACCAACGCTTTCGGAAGTGTACGTTTTTTTGACATTTTCTGCAATAACACTAAACTTTCTGTTGACAGAAGCATTTGGATGCAATGTAATGATGAAAAGTATAAAACACAACCTTTTAGCAGAGGATGGTTTCGATCCATCGACCTCTGGGTTATGGGCCCAGCACGCTTCCGCTGCGCCACTCTGCTCGTAGTGTTGGATGCTTAGAGTCGAAGTCTAATTACTGTCTGCCTTCTGGTCTGTGTCGTGTAATTTATCAGCCATTTCTTATCTGTTGGCAACTAGATTATTCTTGGTGTTTTGCAATTATTTCTTTGTTTTTTTCTGTTTCCTTTAGTCATATTGTTGAAAATCATTTGAAGAAACGGTGTCTGACCTTGCTTAAGGTGCAGGCAAAAATTGTAGTCCATTGGGTCTCTGTGGCGCAATCGGTTAGCGCGTTCGGCTGTTAACCGAAAGGTTGGTGGTTCGAGTCCACCCAGGGACGTCGCACCCTTTTGCAGTCCACCCAGAGACGTTGCACAGTTGGAGAAGTTTTTGCATTGGTGCTGAGCATCTCTCTCATGTAAAAGCCATTTTGCTGACTATGTTTTGAATTCACGAGGCAAACTGGAGAAAAACTTTCTGTATGAGATAAGATAAACAAAACTTCCTTCGAGCCGGAATTGAACCAGCGACCTAAGGATTGCTAATTTAGAGCTACAGTCCTCCACTCTACCAGCTGAGCTATCGAAGGATTGTTTTGGCCACTGTCGAAAGCCTCCTAGGTTTGGCCGTGGGTGCCACGGGCAGATGGTAAAAATGATTCATTCAACTCTGCGAAAAAGGAATCCAATGGTAGCATTGGAGAATGCGGGCATCGATCCCGCTACCTCTCGCATGCTAAGCGAGCGCTCTACCACTTGAGCTAATCCCCCAAACCTGTGAAACTTGACGTCAGTTTCACGTCACACCAGGTCACAATTTTCATATACAGTCACAGATGACATTGCTTTTTTTTTTTTTTTTTTAAGTGTGGACTCCGTTTTCCCATACTTGAAGAACATTTAAGGAGTCCACAACGTGATTGGTGACCTACAAATACAGTCGAGCAACTTTCTAGCAAACCCTTTCTATGCACATGGAGAATCAAACCGGGGACAGTGAAAAAACTTGCATAGTTTGTAGAAAAAAGTTGTGATGTAGCACAATCCCAAGGGGAACCGTTGAACTTTTATGGGTTGGTTTGTTTATCGAAAATGCTGAGAGGTTATGAAGGCCTCCTGGTCTTTTTTTTTCCTCCTTTCTGTGGTTGCTAAACTGTAAGAAGAGAGTAGAGCATGAGCCTTAACACAAAACATTAAAAGAGAATAAATGCAACACCAATGGTGAAAAGCAAGACATGCGTTGGCCGGGAATCGAACCCGGGTCAACTGCTTGGAAGGCAGCTATGCTCACCACTATACCACCAACGCTTTCGGAAGTGTACGTTTTTTTGACATTTTCTGCAATAACACTAAACTTTCTGTTGACAGAAGCATTTGGATGCAATGTAATGATGAAAAGTATAAAACACAACCTTTTAGCAGAGGATGGTTTCGATCCATCGACCTCTGGGTTATGGGCCCAGCACGCTTCCGCTGCGCCACTCTGCTCGTAGTGTTGGATGCTTAGAGTCGAAGTCTAATTACTGTCTGCCTTCTGGTCTGTGTCGTGTAATTTATCAGCCATTTCTTATCTGTTGGCAACTAGATTATTCTTGGTGTTTTGCAATTATTTCTTTGTTTTTTTCTGTTTCCTTTAGTCATATTGTTGAAAATCATTTGAAGAAACGGTGTCTGACCTTGCTTAAGGTGCAGGCAAAAATTGTGGTCCATTGGGTCTCTGTGGCGCAATCGGTTAGCGCGTTCGGCTGTTAACCGAAAGGTTGGTGGTTCGAGTCCACCCAGGGACGTCGCACCCTTTTGCAGTCCACCCAGAGACGTTGCACAGTTGGAGAAGTTTTTGCATTGGTGCTGAGCATCTCTCTCATGTAAAAGCCATTTTGCTGACTATGTTTTGAATTCACGAGGCAAACTGGAGAAAAACTTTCTGTATGAGATAAGATAAACAAAACTTCCTTCGAGCCGGGATTGAACCAGCGACCTAAGGATTGCTAATTTAGAGCTACAGTCCTCCGCTCTACCAGCTGAGCTATCGAAGGATTGTTTTGGCCACTGTCGAAAGCCTCCTAGGTTTGGCCGTGGGTGCCACGGGCAGATGGTAAAAATGATTCATTCAACTCTGCGAAAAAGGAATCCAATGGTAGCATTGGAGAATGCGGGCATCGATCCCGCTACCTCTCGCATGCTAAGCGAGCGCTCTACCACTTGAGCTAATCCCCCAAACCTGTGAAACTTGACGTCAGTTTCACGTCACACCAGGTCACAATTTTCATATACAGTCACAGATGACATTGCTTTTTTTTTTTTTTTTTTTTTTTTTAAGTGTGGACTCCGTTTTCCCATACTTGAAGAACATTTAAGGAGTCCACAACGTGATTGGTGACCTACAAATACAGTCGAGCAACTTTGTAGCAAACCCTTTCTATGCACATGGAGAATCAAACCGGGGACAGTGAAAAAACTTGCATAGTTTGTAGAAAAAAGTTGTGATGTAGCACAATCCCAAGGAGAACCGTTGAACTTTTATGGGTTGGTTTGTTTATCGAAAATGCTGAGAGGTCGTGAAGGCCTCCTGGTCTTTTTTTTTCCTCGTTTCTGTGGTTGCTATACTGTAAGAAGAGAGTAGAGCATGAGCCTTAACACAAAACATTAAAAGAGAATAAATGCAACACCAATGGTGAAAAGCAAGACATGCGTTGGCCGGGAATCGAACCCGGGTCAACTGCTTGGAAGGCAGCTATGCTCACCACTATACCACCAACGCTTTCGGAAGTGTACGTTTTTTTGACATTTTCTGCAATAACACTAAACTTTCTGTTGACAGAAGCATTTGGATGCAATGTAATGATGAAAAGTATAAAATACAACCTTTTAGCAGAGGATGGTTTCGATCCATCGACCTCTGGGTTATGGGCCCAGCACGCTTCCGCTGCGCCACTCTGCTCGTAGTGTTGGATGCTTAGAGTCGAAGTCTAATTACTGTCTGCCTTCTGGTCTGTGTCGTGTAATTTATCAGCCATTTCTTATCTGTTGGCAACTAGAAGCCTCTGCCCAAGGCAAGACCAGTATGGCCCAACTGTGGCACAGTTTTCTGTGCCCCCCACAAAAGTCTACACCATCACAGACGGCTCCAGTCAGCAGGAGGCAACGGTTCCGTCAGATGGTGACAGACTACATGTCTTGCCCTCTTGCTGTACTCCCAGACGGCTCTTCCCCTTTCAAGTTTTGGGTCTCAAAGCTGGATACATGGCCAGAGCTAAGCCAGTATGCATTGGAGGTGCTGTCTTGCCCTGCGGCCAGTGTATTATCGGAACGTGTCTTTAGTGCTGCAGGTGGTGTACTAACTGACCGTCGCATGCGACTATCCTCCGATAACGTTGACCGGCTTACTTTCCTGAAAATGAACAAGGCCTGGATCTCGCAGGAATTTGCCACTCCTCCTCCTGATTAAATAATTAGGTCACTGTATACGTTATCCAGGTCTCCTGTTGTGTTCATCTTTCTACCACCTGAACTTAAATTCCTGTGCTCCAACACCGCCAGTTGAGGCTCAGACGTGCCGTCTGCACAGTCAAAACATACGACCCAGTGTTATTGGGTTTCAGTAACGTCAGCTGATCCCCAGCTGTGTAGCCGGCAATGTGTCATGCGACCGCCACGCTGACACAACAACTGAAATGTAAGGGAATCTGTCCCCCCCCCAAGGCGTTTGTTACTGAAAGAGCCACCTTGTGCAGCAGTAATGCTGCACAAGGAAAAGGTAGCTATTTTTGTTTAGCTCCTTGCACACGCAGAACTTAACACTTATAAAATGTGTCCCCTGCAACCGTAAAACCGTCCCGGAGGTGGGACTTTCCTTCGTAATGTGACGCAGCACAGCCGTCATTCCTACCCCCCCGGCGCCGCGCACCGGCTCCTCAGCGTTGTTTTATTCCGTCCCGGAGCCTGCGCTGTTATGTTATCCCGTGGCCAGGCACATTTAGCGCTGCCCGTCTTCTGGCATCATTTGGTGTCAGGATGGCTGCGCCTGTGCGGCCGCGCTGGCAGAGAGCCCGCCTCGCAGTGTCTTCTGATTTAATCCCACTGGGGGCCTGGGATCCATGGACATGCGCAGTGCATATCTGAACCTCCACCTCTCACTCATTTCCCTATGGCTTCTTCAGACTGTTCGGTGTCAGCTGGTCCCTAATAGCATGCCACGGCCGTGACACCGCACAGTCTTAAGAAGCCGTAGGGAGGGGAGTGAGAGGCGAGGATATGCACTGCGCATGTCCATGGATCCCAGGCCCCCAGTGGGATAAAATCCGAAGACACTGCGAGGCGGGCTCTCTGCCAGCGCGGCCGCACAGGCGCAGCCATCCTGACACCAAATGATGCCAGAAGACGGGCAGCGCTAAGTGTGCCTGGCCACGGGATAACATAACAGCGCAGGCTCCGGGACGGAATAAAACAACGCTGAGGAGCCGGTGCGCGGCGCCGGGGGGGTAGGAATGACGGCTGTGCTGCGTCACATTACGAAGGAAAGTCCCACCTCCGGGACGGTTTCACGGTTTCAGGGGACACATTTTATAAGTGTTTAGTTCTGTGTTTGCAAGGAGCGTGATGAAAAGAGCCACCTTTTCCTTTTGCATCTTTTGTGCTGCACAAGCTGGCTCTTTCAGCTACAAACGCCTTGGGGGGGTGTTAAAGGTTCCCTTTCGACTTTCTCAGGCTTCGGCCTACATTGTGTTCCTCTGCTTTTCCACCTGTCCCTGGGCTCCAACACCGCCAGTTGCCGTCCAGAAGTGCTGTACGCACAGTCAACAGTCGCTCCTCTGTTATTGGGGTTCAGTAACGTCAGCTGTTCCCCTGCTGTGTGTGTGGCAATCCCTCCTACCTCCTCCAACCTCCTCCTCCTCCACCTGTCCCTGGGCTCCAACACCGCCAGTTGCCGTCCAGAAGTGCTGTACGCACAGTCAACAGTCCCTCCTCTGTTATTGGGGTTCAGTAACGTCAGCTGTTCCCCTGCTGTGTGTGTGGCAATCCCTCCTACCTCCTCCAACCTCCTCCTCCTCCACCTGTCCCTGGGCTCCAACACCGCCAGTTGCCGTCCAGAAGTGCTGTACGCACAGTCAACAGTCGCTCCTCTGTTATTGGGGTTCAGTAACGTCAGCTGTTCCCCTGCTGTGTGTGTGGCAATCCCTCCTACCTCCTCCAACCTCCTCCTCCTCCACCTGTCCCTGGGCTCCAACACCGCCAGTTGCCGTCCAGAAGTGCTGTACGCACAGTCAACAGTCCCTCCTCTGTTATTGGGGTTCAGTAACGTCAGCTGTTCCCCTGCTGTGTGTGTGGCAATCCCTCCTACCTCCTCCAACCTCCTCCTCCTCCACCTGTCCCTGGGCTCCAACACCGCCAGTTGCCGTCCAGAAGTGCTGTACGCACAGTCAACAGTCGCTCCTCTGTTATTGGGGTTCAGTAACGTCAGCTGTTCCCCTGCTGTGTGTGTGGCAATCCCTCCTACCTCCTCCAACCTCCTCCTCCCCCACCTGTCCCTGGGCTCCAACACCGCCAGTTGCCGTCCAGAAGTGCTGTACGCACAGTCAACAGTCCCTCCTCTGTTATTGGGGTTCAGTAACGTCAGCTGTTCCCCTGCTGTGTGTGTGGCAATCCCTCCTACCTCCTCCTCCTCCACCTGTCTCTGGGCTCCAACACCGCCAGTTGCCGTCCAGAAGTGCTGTACGCACAGTCAACAGTCCCTCCTCTGTTATTGGGGTTCAGTAACGTCAGCTGTTCCCCTGCTGTGTGTGTGGCAATCCCTCCTACCTCCTCCAACCTCCTCCTCCTCCACCTGTCCCTGGGCTCCAACACCGCCAGTTGCCGTCCAGAAGTGCTGTACGCACAGTCAACAGTCCCTCCTCTGTTATTGGGGTTCAGTAACGTCAGCTGTTCCCCTGCTGAAGCATTACAATGAAACCCTGCAAAGTGCCCTGGAAGAAGCTGCACCTCCTATACATAGAACAACTCGGCACAGACGGCGACAACCGTGGCACACGCTGCAAACACGTTTCCTGCAGCGGTGCTCCAGGTGCGCCGAACGTCTGTGGAGAAAATCTAATCTGCCCGAAGATTTCATCCATTATAAGTTCATGTTAAAAACATACAACTCTGCCCTTCACCTCTCCAAACAAACCTATTTCAACACCCTCATCACCTCGCTGTCCAATAACCCTAAACGTCTCTTTGACACTTTCCGGTCCCTACTCAACCCAAGAGAGCAGGCCCCAACCACAGATCTCCACGCTGACGATCTAGCCAATTACTTCAAAGAAAAAATTGACCACATTCGACAGGAAATCATTTCCCAATCTCTTCATACCAAGCACTGTCCTCCCTCCCCCACTGCATCTAGTTCACTCTCTGACTTTGAACCAGTTACAGAAGAAGAAGTAAGCAGGCTCCTTGCATCTTCTCGCCCGACCACTTGCACCAGCGACCCCATTCCGTCGCATCTCCTCCAGTCCCTTTCCCCGGCTGTCACCTCTCACCTAACAAAAATATTCAACCTTTCCCTCACTTCCGGTATTTTTCCCTCCTCATTTAAGCATGCCATCATACATCCACTACTTAAAAAGCCCTCCCTCGATCAAAATTGTGCCGCTAATTATAGACCTGTCTCTAATCTTCCCTTCATCTCTAAACTCCTGGAACGCCTGGTCCACTCCCGTCTTACCCGCTATCTCTCAGATAATTCTCTTCTCGACCCTCTTCAATCTGGTTTCCGCTCTTTACACTCTACTGAAACTGCCCTCACTAAAGTCTCTAATGACCTACTAACAGCTAAATCTAATGGTCACTAATCCATGCTAATTCTCTTGGATCTCTCCGCAGCATTCGACACTGTGGATCATCAGCTCCTCCTCACTATGCTCCGCTCCATCGGCCTCAAGGACACCGTTCTCTCTTGGTTCTCCTCCTATCTCTCTGGCCGATCCTTCACTGTTTGTTTTGCTGGTTCCTCCTCCTCTCACCTTCCCCTTACTGTTGGGGTTCCTCAAGGATCAGTCCTAGGCCCCCTCCTCTTCTCTTTGTATACTGCCCCTATTGGACAAACAATCAGTAGATTTGGTTTCCAGTACCATCTCTATGCTGACGACACCCAATTATATACCTCTTCTCCTGTTATCACGCCGACCTTTTTAGAAAACACCAGTGATTGTCTTACCGCTGTCTCTAACATCATGTCCTCCCTCTATCTGAAACTGAACCTGTCAAAAACTGAACTCCTCGTGTTCTCTCCCTCTACAAACCTACCTTTGCCCGACATTGCCATCTCTGTGTGCGGTTCCACCATTACTCCAAAGCAACATGCCCGCTGCCTTGGAGTCATCCTTGATTCCGAGCTTTCATTCACCCGCCACATCCGATCACTGGCTCGCTCTTCTTATCTGCATCTCAAAAACATTTCCAGAATTCGCCCTTTTCTTACTTTCGACTGCGTTTGATACCGTACCGCACAAGAGGTTGGTACACAAAATGAGAATGCTTGGTCTGGGGGAAAATGTGTGTAAATGGGTTAGTAACTGGCTTAGTGATAGAAAGCAGAGGGTGGTTATAAACGGTATAGTCTCTAACTGGGTCGCTGTGACCAGTGGGGTACCGCAGGGGTCGGTATTGGGACCTGTTCTCTTCAACATATTCATTAATGATCTGGTAGAAGGTTTACACAGTAAAATATTGATATTTGCAGATGATACAAAACTATGTAAAGCAGTTAATACAAGAGAAGATAGTATTCTGCTACAGATGGATCTGGATAAGTTGGAAACTTGGGCTGAAAGGTGGCAGATGAGGTTTAACAATGATAAATGTAAGGTTATACACATGGGAAGAAGGAATCAATATCACCATTACACACTGAACGGGAAACCACTGGGTAAATCTCACATGGAGAAGGACTTGGGGATCCTAGTTAATGATAAACTTACCTGGAGCAGCCAGTGCCAGGCAGCAGCTGCCAAGGCAAACAGGATCATGGGGTGCATTAAAAGAGGTCTGGATACACATGATGAGAGCATTATACTGCCTCTGTACCAATCCCTAGTTAGACCGCACATGGAGTACTGTGTCCAGTTTTGGGCACCGGTGCTCAGGAAGGATATAATGGAACTAGAGAGAGTACAAAGGAGGGCAACAAAATTAATAAAGGGGATGGGAGAACTACAATACCCAGATAGATTAGCGAAATTAGGATTATTTAGTCTAGAAAAAAGACGACTGAGGGGCGATCTAATAACCATGTATAAGTATATAAGGGGACAATACAAATATCTCGCTGAGGATCTGTTTATACCAAGGAAGGTGACGGGCACAAGGGGGCATTCTTTGCGTCTGGAGGAGAGAAGGTTTTTCCACCAACATAGAAGAGGATTCTTTACTGTTAGGGCAGTGAGAATCTGGAATTGCTTGCCTGAGGAGGTGGTGATGGCGAACTCAGTCGAGGGGTTCAAGAGAGGCCTGGATGTCTTCCTGGAGCAGAACAATATTGTATCATACAATTATTAGGTTCTGTAGAAGGACGTAGATCTGGGGATTTATTATGATGGAATATAGGCTGAACTGGATGGACAAATGTCTTTTTTCGGCCTTACTAACTATGTTACTATGTTACTATGACTCTGCAAAAACTCTTACTGTCTCACTTATTCATTCTCGTCTGGACTATTGTAACTCTCTACTAATTGGCCTACCTTTTACCAGACTCTCCCCGCTCCAATCTGTCCTGAATGCTGCTGCCAGGATCATATTCCTCGCCAACCGTTACACCGATGCCTCTACCTTGTGCCAGTCATTACACTGGCTACCCATCCAATCCAGAATCCAGTACAAAACTACTACCCTCATCCACAAAGCACTCCATGGCTCAGCACCACCCTACATCTCCTCTCTGGTCTCAGTCTACCAACCTACCCGTGCCCTCCGCTCTGCTAATGACCTCAGGTTAGCATCCTCAATAATCAGAACCTCCCACTCCCGTCTCCAAGACTTTACACGTGCGGCGCCGATTCTTTGGAATGCACTACCTAGGTTAATACGATTAATCCCCAATCCCCACAGTTTTAAGCGTGCACTAAAAACTCATTTGTTCAGATTGGCCTACCGCCTCAACGCATTAACCTAATTATCCCTGTGTGGCCTATTAATAAAAAACAACAACATAATCACGTTCCTCCATCATGTTCTCATACACTTTATGCAGTTAATAGCCTCTGTGTCTGTACTGTTACATACTTAGGCAGTTAACTGGTTCATGCAGCTTTACATGAACACCCGAGCCTTACACTATGTCTGGTCCAAATAACTAAAGCAATTGTTACCATCCACCTCTTGTGTCTCCCCTTTTCCTCATAGATTGTAAGCTTGCGAGCAGCAGGGCCCTCATTCCTCCTGGTATCTCTTTTGAACTGTGATTTCTGTTATGCTGTAATGTCTGTTGTCTGTATAAGTCCCCTCTATAAGTTGTAAAGCGCTGCGGAATATGTTGGCGCTATATAAATAAAATTATTATTATTATTATTATTATTGCTGTGTGTGTGGCAATCCCTCCTACCTCCTCCAACCTCCTCCTCCTCCACCTGTCCCTGGGCTCCAACACCGCCAGTTGCCGTCCAGAAGTGCTGTACGCACAGTCAACAGTCGCTCCTCTGTTATTGGGGTTCAGTAACGTCAACTGTTCCCCTGCTGTGTGTGTGGCAATCCCTCCTACCTCCTCCAACCTCCTCCTCCTCCACCTGTCCCTGGGCTCCAACACCGCCAGTTGCTGTCCAGAAGTGCTGTACGCACAGTCAACAGTCCCTCCTCTGTTATTGGGGTTCAGTAACGTCAGCTGTTCCCCTGCTGTGTGTGTGTGGCAATCCCTCCTACCTCCTCCAACCTCCTCCTCCTCCACCTGTCCCTGGGCTCCAACACCGCCAGTTGCCGTCCAGAAGTGCTGTACGCACAGTCAACAGTCGCTCCTCTGTTATTGGGGTTCAGTAACGTCAGCTGTTCCCCTGCTGTGTGTGTGGCAATCCCTCCTACCTCCTCCAACCTCCTCCTCCTCCACCTGTCCCTGGGCTCCAACACCGCCAGTTGCCGTCCAGAAGTGCTGTACGCACAGTCAACAGTCGCTCCTCTGTTATTGGGGTTCAGTAACGTCAGCTGTTCCCCTGCTGTGTGTGTGGCAATCCCTCCTACCTCCTCCAACCTCCTCCTCCTCCACCTGTCCCTGGGCTCCAACACCGCCAGTTGCCGTCCAGAAGTGCTGTACGCACAGTCAACAGTCGCTCCTCTGTTATTGGGGTTCAGTAACGTCAGCTGTTCCCCTGCTGTGTGTGTGGCAATCCCTCCTACCTCCTCCAACCTCCTCCTCCTCCACCTGTCCCTGGGCTCCAACACCGCCAGTTGCCGTCCAGAAGTGCTGTACGCACAGTCAACAGTCGCTCCTCTGTTATTGGGGTTCAGTAACGTCAGCTGTTCCCCTGCTGTGTGTGTGGCAATCCCTCCTACCTCCTCCAACCTCCTCCTCCTCCACCTGTCCCTGGGCTCCAACACCGCCAGTTGCCGTCCAGAAGTGCTGTACGCACAGTCAACAGTCGCTCCTCTGTTATTGGGGTTCAGTAACGTCAGCTGTTCCCCTGCTGTGTGTGTGGCAATCCCTCCTACCTCCTCCAACCTCCTCCTCCTCCACCTGTCCCTGGGCTCCAACACCGCCAGTTGCCGTCCAGAAGTGCTGTACGCACAGTCAACAGTCGCTCCTCTGTTATTGGGGTTCAGTAACGTCAGCTGTTCCCCTGCTGTGTGTGTGGCAATCCCTCCTACCTCCTCCAACCTCCTCCTCCTCCACCTGTCCCTGGGCTCCAACACCGCCAGTTGCCGTCCAGAAGTGCTGTACGCACAGAGCCAAACACCTCGCCAATGTGTTAGTGGGGTTCAGCACCGCCAGCTGTTCCCCTGCTGTGTATACGGCAACGTGTACTGCGACCGCCACGCAGGCACAACAAGTTAAATTTAAGGGAACCTGTCCCCCCCCCCCCAGGCGTTTGTTACTGAAGGAGCCACCTTGTGCAGCAGTAATGATGCAAAGGGAAAAAATTCCTCTTTTCGTGGTGGTCCTTGCAGATGCTGAACCTAACACTTATGAAATGTGTATCCTCACAGCGTCTGTCGAAAGCCTCCTAGGTTTGGCCGTGGGTGCCACGGGCAGATGGTAAAAATTATTCATTCAACTCTGCGATAAAGGAATCCAATGGTAGCATTGGAGAATGCGGGCATCGATCCCGCTACCTCTCGCATGCTAAGCGAGCGCTCTACCACTTGAGCTAATCCCCCAAACCTGTGAAACTTGACGTCAGTTTCACGTCACACCAGGTCACAATTTTCATATACAGTCACAGATGACATTGCTTTTTTTTTTTTTTAAGTGTGGACTCCGTTTTCCCATACTTGAAGAACATTTAAGGAGTCCACAACGTGATTGGTGACCTACAAATACAGTCGAGCAACTTTCTAGCAAACCCTTTCTATGCACATGGAGAATCAAACCGGGGACAGTGAAAAAACTTGCATAGTTTGTAGAAAAAAGTTGTGATGTAGCACAATCCCAAGGAGAACCGTTGAACTTTTATGGGTTGGTTTGTTTATTGAAAATGCTGAGAGGTCGTGAAGGCCTCCTGGTCTTTTTTTTTCCTCCTTTCTGTGGTTGCTAAACTGTAAGAAGAGAGTAGAGCATGAGCCTTAACACAAAACATTAAAAGAGAATAAATGCAACACCAATGGTGAAAAGCAAGACATGCGTTGGCCGGGAATCGAACCCGGGTCAACGGCTTGGAAGGCAGCTATGCTCACCACTATACCACCAACGCTTTCGGAAGTGTACGTTTTTTTGACATTTTCTGCAATAACACTAAACTTTCTGTTGACAGAAGCATTTGGATGCAATGTAATGATGAAAAGTATAAAACACAACCTTTTAGCAGAGGATGGTTTCGATCCATCGACCTCTGGGTTATGGGCCCAGCACGCTTCCGCTGCGCCACTCTGCTCGTAGTGTTGGATGCTTAGAGTCGAAGTCTAATTACTGTCTGCCTTCTGGTCTGTGTCGTGTAATTTATCAGCCATTTCTTATCTGTTGGCAACTAGATTATTCTTGGTGTTTTGCAATTATTTCTTTGTTTTTTTCTGTTTCCTTTAGTCATATTGTTGAAAATCATTTGAAGAAACGGTGTCTGACCTTGCTTAAGGTGCAGGCAAAAATTGTGGTCCATTGGGTCTCTGTGGCGCAATCGGTTAGCGCGTTCGGCTGTTAACCGAAAGGTTGGTGGTTTGAGTCCACCCAGGGACGTCGCACCCTTTTGCTGTCCACCCAGAGACGTTGCACAGTTGGAGAAGTTTTTGCATTGGTGCTGAGCATCTCTCTCATGTAAAAGCCATTTTGCTGACTATGTTTTGAATTCACGAGGCAAACTGGAGAAAAACTTTCTGTATGAGATAAGATAAACAAAACTTCCTTCGAGCCGGAATTGAACCAGCGACCTAAGGATTGCTAATTTAGAGCTACAGTCCTCCGCTCTACCAGCTGAGCTATCGAAGGATTGTTTTGGCCACTGTCGAAAGCCTCCTAGGTTTGGCCGTGGGTGCCACGGGCAGATGGTAAAAATGATTCATTCAACTCTGCGAAAAAGGAATCCAATGGTAGCATTGGAGAATGCGGGCATCGATCCCGCTACCTCTCGCATGCTAAGCGAGCGCTCTACCACTTGAGCTAATCCCCCAAACCTGTGAAACTTGACGTCAGTTTCACGTCACACCAGGTCACAATTTTCATATACAGTCACAGATGACATTGCTTTTTTTTTTTTTTAAGTGTGGACTCCGTTTTCCCATACTTGAAGAACATTTAAGGAGTCCACAACGTGATTGGTGACCTACAAATACAGTCGAGCAACTTTCTAGCAAACCCTTTCTATGCACATGGAGAATCAAACCGGGGACAGTGAAAAAACTTGCATAGTTTGTAGAAAAAAGTTGTGATGTAGCACAATCCCAAGGAGAACCGTTGAACTTTTATGGGTTGGTTTGTTTATTGAAAATGCTGAGAGGTCGTGAAGGCCTCCTGGTCTTTTTTTTTCCTCCTTTCTGTGGTTGCTAAACTGTAAGAAGAGAGTAGAGCATGAGCCTTAACACAAAACATTAAAAGAGAATAAATGCAACACCAATGGTGAAAAGCAAGACATGCGTTGGCCGGGAATCGAACCCGGGTCAACGGCTTGGAAGGCAGCTATGCTCACCACTATACCACCAACGCTTTCGGAAGTGTACGTTTTTTTGACATTTTCTGCAATAACACTAAACTTTCTGTTGACAGAAGCATTTGGATGCAATGTAATGATGAAAAGTATAAAACACAACCTTTTAGCAGAGGATGGTTTCGATCCATCGACCTCTGGGTTATGGGCCCAGCACGCTTCCGCTGCGCCACTCTGCTCGTAGTGTTGGATGCTTAGAGTCGAAGTCTAATTACTGTCTGCCTTCTGGTCTGTGTCGTGTAATTTATCAGCCATTTCTTATCTGTTGGCAACTAGATTATTCTTGGTGTTTTGCAATTATTTCTTTGTTTTTTTCTGTTTCCTTTAGTCATATTGTTGAAAATCATTTGAAGAAACGGTGTCTGACCTTGCTTAAGGTGCAGGCAAAAATTGTGGTCCATTGGGTCTCTGTGGCGCAATCGGTTAGCGCGTTCGGCTGTTAACCGAAAGGTTGGTGGTTTGAGTCCACCCAGGGACGTCGCACCCTTTTGCAGTCCACCCAGAGACGTTGCACAGTTGGAGAAGTTTTTGCATTGGTGCTGAGCATCTCTCTCATGTAAAAGCCATTTTGCTGACTATGTTTTGAATTCACGAGGCAAACTGGAGAAAAACTTTCTGTATGAGATAAGATAAACAAAACTTCCTTCGAGCCGGAATTGAACCAGCGACCTAAGGATTGCTAATTTAGAGCTACAGTCCTCCGCTCTACCAGCTGAGCTATCGAAGGATTGTTTTGGCCACTGTCGAAAGCCTCCTAGGTTTGGCCGTGGGTGCCACGGGCAGATGGTAAAAATGATTCATTCAACTCTGCGAAAAAGGAATCCAATGGTAGCATTGGAGAATGCGGGCATCGATCCCGCTACCTCTCGCATGCTAAGCGAGCGCTCTACCACTTGAGCTAATCCCCCAAACCTGTGAAACTTGACGTCAGTTTCACGTCACACCAGGTCACAATTTTCATATACAGTCACAGATGACATTGCTTTTTTTTTTTTTTAAGTGTGGACTCCGTTTTTCCATACTTGAAGAACATTTAAGGAGTCCACAACGTGATTGGTGACCTACAAATACAGTCGAGCAACTTTCTAGCAAACCCTTTCTATGCACATGGAGAATCAAACCGGGGACAGTGAAAAAACTTGCATAGTTTGTAGAAAAAAGTTGTGATGTAGCACAATCCCAAGGAGAACCGTTGAACTTTTATGGGTTGGTTTGTTTATTGAAAATGCTGAGAGGTCGTGAAGGCCTCCTGGTCTTTTTTTTTCCTCCTTTCTGTGGTTGCTAAACTGTAAGAAGAGAGTAGAGCATGAGCCTTAACACAAAACATTAAAAGAGAATAAATGCAACACCAATGGTGAAAAGAAAGACATGCGTTGGCCGGGAATCGAACCCGGGTCAACTGCTTGGAAGGCAGCTATGCTCACCACTATACCACCAACGCTTTCGGAAGTGTACGTTTTTTTGACATTTTCTGCAATAACACTAAACTTTCTGTTGACAGAAGCATTTGGATGCAATGTAATGATGAAAAGTATAAAACACAACCTTTTAGCAGAGGATGGTTTCGATCCATCGACCTCTGGGTTATGGGCCCAGCACGCTTCCGCTGCGCCACTCTGCTCGTAGTGTTGGATGCTTAGAGTCGAAGTCTAATTACTGTCTGCCTTCTGGTCTGTGTCGTGTAATTTATCAGCCATTTCTTATCTGTTGGCAACTAGATTATTCTTGGTGTTTTGCAATTATTTCTTTGTTTTTTTCTGTTTCCTTTAGTCATATTGTTGAAAATCATTTGAAGAAACGGTGTCTGACCTTGCTTAAGGTGCAGGCAAAAATTGTGGTCCATTGGGTCTCTGTGGCGCAATCTGTTAGCGCGTTCGGCTGTTAACCGAAAGGTTGGTGGTTTGAGTCCACCCAGGGACGTCGCACCCTTTTGCAGTCCACCCAGAGACGTTGCACAGTTGGAGAAGTTTTTGCATTGGTGCTGAGCATCTCTCTCATGTAAAAGCCATTTTGCTGACTATGTTTTGAATTCACGAGGCAAACTGGAGAAAAACTTTCTGTATGAGATAAGATAAACAAAACTTCCTTCGAGCCGGAATTGAACCAGCGACCTAAGGATTGCTAATTTAGAGCTACAGTCCTCCGCTCTACCAGCTGAGCTATCGAAGGATTGTTTTGGCCACTGTCGAAAGCCTCCTAGGTTTGGCCGTGGGTGCCACGGGCAGATGGTAAAAATGATTCATTCAACTCTGCGAAAAAGGAATCCAATGGTAGCATTGGAGAATGCGGGCATCGATCCCGCTACCTCTCGCATGCTAAGCGAGCGCTCTACCACTTGAGCTAATCCCCCAAACCTGTGAAACTTGACGTCAGTTTCACGTCACACCAGGTCACAATTTTCATATACAGTCACAGATGACATTGCTTTTTTTTTTTTTTAAGTGTGGACTCCGTTTTCCCATACTTGAAGAACATTTAAGGAGTCCACAACGTGATTGGTGACCTACAAATACAGTCGAGCAACTTTCTAGCAAACCCTTTCTATGCACATGGAGAATCAAACCGGGGACAGTGAAAAAACTTGCATAGTTTGTAGAAAAAAGTTGTGATGTAGCACAATCCCAAGGAGAACCGTTGAACTTTTATGGGTTGGTTTGTTTATTGAAAATGCTGAGAGGTCGTGAAGGCCTCCTGGTCTTTTTTTTTCCTCCTTTCTGTGGTTGCTAAACTGTAAGAAGAGAGTAGAGCATGAGCCTTAACACAAAACATTAAAAGAGAATAAATGCAACACCAATGGTGAAAAGAAAGACATGCGTTGGCCGGGAATCGAACCCGGGTCAACTGCTTGGAAGGCAGCTATGCTCACCACTATACCACCAACGCTTTCGGAAGTGTACGTTTTTTTGACATTTTCTGCAATAACACTAAACTTTCTGTTGACAGAAGCATTTGGATGCAATGTAATGATGAAAAGTATAAAACACAACCTTTTAGCAGAGGATGGTTTCGATCCATCGACCTCTGGGTTATGGGCCCAGCACGCTTCCGCTGCGCCACTCTGCTCGTAGTGTTGGATGCTTAGAGTCGAAGTCTAATTACTGTCTGCCTTCTGGTCTGTGTCGTGTAATTTATCAGCCATTTCTTATCTGTTGGCAACTAGATTATTCTTGGTGTTTTGCAATTATTTCTTTGTTTTTTTCTGTTTCCTTTAGTCATATTGTTGAAAATCATTTGAAGAAACGGTGTCTGACCTTGCTTAAGGTGCAGGCAAAAATTGTGGTCCATTGGGTCTCTGTGGCGCAATCGGTTAGCGCGTTCGGCTGTTAACCGAAAGGTTGGTGGTTTGAGTCCACCCAGGGACGTCGCACCCTTTTGCAGTCCACCCAGAGACGTTGCACAGTTGGAGAAGTTTTTGCATTGGTGCTGAGCATCTCTCTCATGTAAAAGCCATTTTGCTGACTATGTTTTGAATTCACGAGGCAAACTGGAGAAAAACTTTCTGTATGAGATAAGATAAACAAAACTTCCTTCGAGCCGGAATTGAACCAGCGACCTAAGGATTGCTAATTTAGAGCTACAGTCCTCCGCTCTACCAGCTGAGCTATCGAAGGATTGTTTTGGCCACTGTCGAAAGCCTCCTAGGTTTGGCCGTGGGTGCCACGGGCAGATGGTAAAAATGATTCATTCAACTCTGCGAAAAAGGAATCCAATGGTAGCATTGGAGAATGCGGGCATCGATCCCGCTACCTCTCGCATGCTAAGCGAGCGCTCTACCACTTGAGCTAATCCCCCAAACCTGTGAAACTTGACGTCAGTTTCACGTCACACCAGGTCACAATTTTCATATACAGTCACAGATGACATTGCTTTTTTTTTTTTTAAGTGTGGACTCCGTTTTCCCATACTTGAAGAACATTTAAGGAGTCCACAACGTGATTGGTGACCTACAAATACAGTCGAGCAACTTTCTAGCAAACCCTTTCTATGCACATGGAGAATCAAACCGGGGACAGTGAAAAAACTTGCATAGTTTGTAGAAAAAAGTTGTGATGTAGCACAATCCCAAGGAGAACCGTTGAACTTTTATGGGTTGGTTTGTTTATTGAAAATGCTGAGAGGTCGTGAAGGCCTCCTGGTCTTTTTTTTTCCTCCTTTCTGTGGTTGCTAAACTGTAAGAAGAGAGTAGAGCATGAGCCTTAACACAAAACATTAAAAGAGAATAAATGCAACACCAATGGTGAAAAGAAAGACATGCGTTGGCCGGGAATCGAACCCGGGTCAACTGCTTGGAAGGCAGCTATGCTCACCACTATACCACCAACGCTTTCGGAAGTGTACGTTTTTTTGACATTTTCTGCAATAACACTAAACTTTCTGTTGACAGAAGCATTTGGATGCAATGTAATGATGAAAAGTATAAAACACAACCTTTTAGCAGAGGATGGTTTCGATCCATCGACCTCTGGGTTATGGGCCCAGCACGCTTCCGCTGCGCCACTCTGCTCGTAGTGTTGGATGCTTAGAGTCGAAGTCTAATTACTGTCTGCCTTCTGGTCTGTGTCGTGTAATTTATCAGCCATTTCTTATCTGTTGGCAACTAGATTATTCTTGGTGTTTTGCAATTATTTCTTTGTTTTTTTCTGTTTCCTTTAGTCATATTGTTGAAAATCATTTGAAGAAACGGTGTCTGACCTTGCTTAAGGTGCAGGCAAAAATTGTGGTCCATTGGGTCTCTGTGGCGCAATCGGTTAGCGCGTTCGGCTGTTAACCGAAAGGTTGGTGGTTTGAGTCCACCCAGGGACGTCGCACCCTTTTGCAGTCCACCCAGAGACGTTGCACAGTTGGAGAAGTTTTTGCATTGGTGCTGAGCATCTCTCTCATGTAAAAGCCATTTTGCTGACTATGTTTTGAATTCACGAGGCAAACTGGAGAAAAACTTTCTGTATGAGATAAGATAAACAAAACTTCCTTCGAGCCGGAATTGAACCAGCGACCTAAGGATTGCTAATTTAGAGCTACAGTCCTCCGCTCTACCAGCTGAGCTATCGAAGGATTGTTTTGGCCACTGTCGAAAGCCTCCTAGGTTTGGCCGTGGGTGCCACGGGCAGATGGTAAAAATGATTCATTCAACTCTGCGAAAAAGGAATCCAATGGTAGCATTGGAGAATGCGGGCATCGATCCCGCTACCTCTCGCATGCTAAGCGAGCGCTCTACCACTTGAGCTAATCCCCCAAACCTGTGAAACTTGACGTCAGTTTCACGTCACACCAGGTCACAATTTTCATATACAGTCACAGATGACATTGCTTTTTTTTTTTTAAGTGTGGACTCCGTTTTCCCATACTTGAAGAACATTTAAGGAGTCCACAACGTGATTGGTGACCTACAAATACAGTCGAGCAACTTTCTAGCAAACCCTTTCTATGCACATGGAGAATCAAACCGGGGACAGTGAAAAAACTTGCATAGTTTGTAGAAAAAAGTTGTGATGTAGCACAATCCCAAGGAGAACCGTTGAACTTTTATGGGTTGGTTTGTTTATCGAAAATGCTGAGAGGTCGTGAAGGCCTCCTGGTCTTTTTTTTTCCTCCTTTCTGTGGTTGCTAAACTGTAAGAAGAGAGTAGAGCATGAGCCTTAACACAAAACATTAAAAGAGAATAAATGCAACACCAATGGTGAAAAGCAAGACATGCGTTGGCCGGGAATCGAACCCGGGTCAACTGCTTGGAAGGCAGCTATGCTCACCACTATACCACCAACGCTTTCGGAAGTGTACGTTTTTTTGACATTTTCTGCAATAACACTAAACTTTCTGTTGACAGAAGCATTTGGATGCAATGTAATGATGAAAAGTATAAAACACAACCTTTTAGCAGAGGATGGTTTCGATCCATCGACCTCTGGGTTATGGGCCCAGCACGCTTCCGCTGCGCCACTCTGCTCGTAGTGTTGGATGCTTAGAGTCGAAGTCTAATTACTGTCTGCCTTCTGGTCTGTGTCGTATAATTTATCAGCCATTTCTTATCTGTTGGCAACTAGATTATTCTTGGTGTTTTGCAATTATTTCTTTGTTTTTTTCTGTTTCCTTTAGTCATATTGTTGAAAATCATTTGAAGAAACGGTGTCTGACCTTGCTTAAGGTGCAGGCAAAAATTGTGGTCCATTGGGTCTCTGTGGCGCAATCGGTTAGCGCGTTCGGCTGTTAACCGAAAGGTTGGTGGTTCGAGTCCACCCAGGGACGTCGCACCCTTTTGCAGTCCACCCAGAGACGTTGCACAGTTGGAGAAGTTTTTGCATTGGTGCTGAGCATCTCTCTCATGTAAAAGCCATTTTGCTGACTATGTTTTGAATTCACGAGGCAAACTGGAGAAAAACTTTCTGTATGAGATAAGATAAACAAAACTTCCTTCGAGCCGGAATTGAACCAGCGACCTAAGGATTGCTAATTTAGAGCTACAGTCCTCCGCTCTACCAGCTGAGCTATCGAAGGATTGTTTTGGCCACTGTCGAAAGCCTCCTAGGTTTGGCCGTGGGTGCCACGGGCAGATGGTAAAAATGATTCATTCAACTCTGCGAAAAAGGAATCCAATGGTAGCATTGGAGAATGCGGGCATCGATCCCGCTACCTCTCGCATGCTAAGCGAGCACTCTACCTCTTGAGCTAATCCCCCAAACCTGTGAAACTTGACGTCAGTTTCACGTCACACCAGGTCACAATTTTCATATACAGTCACAGATGACATTGCTTTTTTTTTTTTTTAAGTGTGGACTCCGTTTTCCCATACTTGAAGAACATTTAAGGAGTCCACAACGTGATTGGTGACCTACAAATACAGTCGAGCAACTTTCTAGCAAACCCTTTCTATGCACATGGAGAATCAAACCGGGGACAGTGAAAAAACTTGCATAGTTTGTAGAAAAAAGTTGTGATGTAGCACAATCCCAAGGAGAACCGTTGAACTTTTATGGGTTGGTTTGTTTATTGAAAATGCTGAGAGGTCGTGAAGGCCTCCTGGTCTTTTTTTTTCCTCCTTTCTGTGGTTGCTAAACTGTAAGAAGAGAGTAGAGCATGAGCCTTAACACAAAACATTAAAAGAGAATAAATGCAACACCAATGGTGAAAAGCAAGACATGCGTTGGCCGGGAATCGAACCCGGGTCAACTGCTTGGAAGGCAGCTATGCTCACCACTATACCACCAACGCTTTCGGAAGTGTACGTTTTTTTGACATTTTCTGCAATAACACTAAACTTTCTGTTGACAGAAGCATTTGGATGCAATGTAATGATGAAAAGTATAAAACACAACCTTTTAGCAGAGGATGGTTTCGATCCATCGACCTCTGGGTTATGGGCCCAGCACGCTTCCGCTGCGCCACTCTGCTCGTAGTGTTGGATGCTTAGAGTCGAAGTCTAATTACTGTCTGCCTTCTGGTCTGTGTCGTGTAATTTATCAGCCATTTCTTATCTGTTGGCAACTAGATTATTCTTGGTGTTTTGCAATTATTTCTTTGTTTGAAGAAACGGTGTCTGACCTTGCTTAAGGTGCAGGCAAAAATTGTGGTCCATTGGGTCTCTGTGGCGCAATCGGTTAGCGCGTTCGGCTGTTAACCGAAAGGTTGGTGGTTCGAGTCCACCCAGGGACGTCGCACCCTTTTGCAGTCCACCCAGAGACGTTGCACAGTTGGAGAAGTTTTTGCATTGGTGCTGAGCATCTCTCTCATGTAAAAGCCATTTTGCTGACTATGTTTTGAATTCACGAGGCAAACTGGAGAAAAACTTTCTGTATGAGATAAGATAAACAAAACTTCCTTCGAGCCGGAATTGAACCAGCGACCTAAGGATTGCTAATTTAGAGCTACAGTCCTCCGCTCTACCAGCTGAGCTATCGAAGGATTGTTTTGGCCACTGTCGAAAGCCTCCTAGGTTTGGCCGTGGGTGCCACGGGCAGATGGTAAAAATGATTCATTCAACTCTGCGAAAAAGGAATCCAATGGTAGCATTGGAGAATGCGGGCATCGATCCCGCTACCTCTCGCATGCTAAGCGAGCACTCTACCTCTTGAGCTAATCCCCCAAACCTGTGAAACTTGACGTCAGTTTCACGTCACACCAGGTCACAATTTTCATATACAGTCACAGATGACATTGCTTTTTTTTTTTTTTAAGTGTGGACTCCGTTTTCCCATACTTGAAGAACATTTAAGGAGTCCACAACGTGATTGGTGACCTACAAATACAGTCGAGCAACTTTCTAGCAAACCCTTTCTATGCACATGGAGAATCAAACCGGGGACAGTGAAAAAACTTGCATAGTTTGTAGAAAAAAGTTGTGATGTAGCACAATCCCAAGGAGAACCGTTGAACTTTTATGGGTTGGTTTGTTTATTGAAAATGCTGAGAGGTCGTGAAGGCCTCCTGGTCTTTTTTTTTCCTCCTTTCTGTGGTTGCTAAACTGTAAGAAGAGAGTAGAGCATGAGCCTTAACACAAAACATTAAAAGAGAATAAATGCAACACCAATGGTGAAAAGCAAGACATGCGTTGGCCGGGAATCGAACCCCGGTCAACTGCTTGGAAGGCAGCTATGCTCACCACTATACCACCAACGCTTTCGGAAGTGTACGTTTTTTTGACATTTTCTGCAATAACACTAAACTTTCTGTTGACAGAAGCATTTGGATGCAATGTAATGATGAAAAGTATAAAACACAACCTTTTAGCAGAGGATGGTTTCGATCCATCGACCTCTGGGTTATGGGCCCAGCACGCTTCCGCTGCGCCACTCTGCTCGTAGTGTTGGATGCTTAGAGTCGAAGTCTAATTACTGTCTGCCTTCTGGTCTGTGTCGTGTAATTTATCAGCCATTTCTTATCTGTTGGCAACTAGATTATTCTTGGTGTTTTGCAATTATTTCTTTGTTTTTTTCTGTTTCCTTTAGTCATATTGTTGAAAATCATTTGAAGAAACGGTGTCTGACCTTGCTTAAGGTGCAGGCAAAAATTGTGGTCCATTGGGTCTCTGTGGCGCAATCGGTTAGCGCGTTCGGCTGTTAACCGAAAGGTTGGTGGTTCGAGTCCACCCAGGGACGTCGCACCTTTTTGCAGTCCACCCAGAGACGTTGCACAGTTGGAGAAGTTTTTGCATTGGTGCTGAGCATCTCTCTCATGTAAAAGCCATTTTGCTGACTATGTTTTGAATTCACGAGGCAAACTGGAGAAAAACTTTCTGTATGAGATAAGATAAACAAAACTTCCTTCGAGCCGGAATTGAACCAGCGACCTAAGGATTGCTAATTTAGAGCTACAGTCCTCCGCTCTACCAGCTGAGCTATCGAAGGATTGTTTTGGCCACTGTCGAAAGCCTCCTAGGTTTGGCCGTGGGTGCCACGGGCAGATGGTAAAATTGATTCATTCAACTCTGCGAAAAAGGAATCCAATGGTAGCATTGGAGAATGCGGGCATCGATCCCGCTACCTCTCGCATGCTAAGCGAGCGCTCTACCACTTGAGCTAATCCCCCAAACCTGTGAAACTTGACGTCAGTTTCACGTCACACCAGGTCACAATTTTCATATACAGTCACAGATGACATTGCTTTTTTTTTTTTTTAAGTGTGGACTCCGTTTTCCCATACTTGAAGAACATTTAAGGAGTCCACAACGTGATTGGTGACCTACAAATACAGTCGAGCAACTTTCTAGCAAACCCTTTCTATGCACATGGAGAATCAAACCGGGGACAGTGAAAAAACTTGCATAGTTTGTAGAAAAAAGTTGTGATGTAGCACAATCCCAAGGAGAACCGTTGAACTTTTATGGGTTGGTTTGTTTATTGAAAATGCTGAGAGGTCGTGAAGGCCTCCTGGTCTTTTTTTTTCCTCCTTTCTGTGGTTGCTAAACTGTAAGAAGAGAGTAGAGCATGAGCCTTAACACAAAACATTAAAAGAGAATAAATGCAACACCAATGGTGAAAAGCAAGACATGCGTTGGCCGGGAATCGAACCCGGGTCAACGGCTTGGAAGGCAGCTATGCTCACCACTATACCACCAACGCTTTCGGAAGTGTACGTTTTTTTGACATTTTCTGCAATAACACTAAACTTTCTGTTGACAGAAGCATTTGGATGCAATGTAATGATGAAAAGTATAAAACACAACCTTTTAGCAGAGGATGGTTTCGATCCATCGACCTCTGGGTTATGGGCCCAGCACGCTTCCGCTGCGCCACTCTGCTCGTAGTGTTGGATGCTTAGAGTCGAAGTCTAATTACTGTCTGCCTTCTGGTCTGTGTCGTGTAATTTATCAGCCATTTCTTATCTGTTGGCAACTAGATTATTCTTGGTGTTTTGCAATTATTTCTTTGTTTTTTTCTGTTTCCTTTAGTCATATTGTTGAAAATCATTTGAAGAAACGGTGTCTGACCTTGCTTAAGGTGCAGGCAAAAATTGTGGTCCATTGGGTCTCTGTGGCGCAATTGGTTAGCGCGTTCGGCTGTTAACCGAAAGGTTGGTGGTTTGAGTCCACCCAGGGACGTTGCACCCTTTTGTAGTCCACCCAGAGACGTTGCACAGTTGGAGAAGTTTTTGCATTGGTGCTGAGCATCTCTCTCATGTAAAAGCCATTTTGCTGACTATGTTTTGAATTCACGAGGCAAACTGGAGAAAAACTTTCTGTATGAGATAAGATAAACAAAACTTCCTTCGAGCCGGAATTGAACCAGCGACCTAAGGATTGCTAATTTAGAGCTACAGTCCTCCGCTCTACCAGCTGAGCTATCGAAGGATTGTTTTGGCCACTGTCGAAAGCCTCCTAGGTTTGGCCGTGGGTGCCACGGGCAGATGGTAAAAATGATTCATTCAACTCTGCGAAAAAGGAATCCAATGGTAGCATTGGAGAATGCGGGCATCGATCCCGCTACCTCTCGCATGCTAAGCGAGCGCTCTACCACTTGAGCTAATCCCCCAAACCTGTGAAACTTGACGTCAGTTTCACGTCACACCAGGTCACAATTTTCATATACAGTCACAGATGACATTGCTTTTTTTTTTTTTTAAGTGTGGACTCCGTTTTCCCATACTTGAAGAACATTTAAGGAGTCCACAACGTGATTGGTGACCTACAAATACAGTCGAGCAACTTTCTAGCAAACCCTTTCTATGCACATGGAGAATCAAACCGGGGACAGTGAAAAAACTTGCATAGTTTGTAGAAAAAAGTTGTGATGTAGCACAATCCCAAGGAGAACCGTTGAACTTTTATGGGTTGGTTTGTTTATTGAAAATGCTGAGAGGTTGTGAAGGCCTCCTGGTCTTTTTTTTTCCTCCTTTCTGTGGTTGCTAAACTGTAAGAAGAGAGTAGAGCATGAGCCTTAACACAAAACATTAAAAGAGAATAAATGCAACACCAATGGTGAAAAGCAAGACATGCGTTGGCCGGGAATCGAACCCGGGTCAACGGCTTGGAAGGCAGCTATGCTCACCACTATACCACCAACGCTTTCGGAAGTGTACGTTTTTTTGACATTTTCTGCAATAACACTAAACTTTCTGTTGACAGAAGCATTTGGATGCAATGTAATGATGAAAAGTATAAAACACAACCTTTTAGCAGAGGATGGTTTCGATCCATCGACCTCTGGGTTATGGGCCCAGCACGCTTCCGCTGCGCCACTCTGCTCGTAGTGTTGGATGCTTAGAGTCGAAGTCTAATTACTGTCTGCCTTCTGGTCTGTGTCGTGTAATTTATCAGCCATTTCTTATCTGTTGGCAACTAGATTATTCTTGGTGTTTTGCAATTATTTCTTTGTTTTTTTCTGTTTCCTTTAGTCATATTGTTGAAAATCATTTGAAGAAACGGTGTCTGACCTTGCTTAAGGTGCAGGCAAAAATTGTGGTCCATTGGGTCTCTGTGGCGCAATCGGTTAGCGCGTTCGGCTGTTAACCGAAAGGTTGGTGGTTCGAGTCCACCCAGGGACGTCGCACCCTTTTGCAGTCCACCCAGAGACGTTGCACAGTTGGAGAAGTTTTTGCATTGGTGCTGAGCATCTCTCTCATGTAAAAGCCATTTTGCTGACTATGTTTTGAATTCACGAGGCAAACTGGAGAAAAACTTTCTGTATGAGATAAGATAAACAAAACTTCCTTCGAGCCGGAATTGAACCAGCGACCTAAGGATTGCTAATTTAGAGCTACAGTCCTCCGCTCTACCAGCTGAGCTATCGAAGGATTGTTTTGGCCACTGTCGAAAGCCTCCTAGGTTTGGCCGTGGGTGCCACGGGCAGATGGTAAAAATGATTCATTCAACTCTGCGAAAAAGGAATCCAATGGTAGCATTGGAGAATGCGGGCATCGATCCCGCTACCTCTCGCATGCTAAGCGAGCGCTCTACCACTTGAGCTAATCCCCCAAACCTGTGAAACTTGACGTCAGTTTCACGTCACACCAGGTCACAATTTTCATATACAGTCACAGATGACATTGCTTTTTTTTTTAAGTGTGGACTCCGTTTTCCCATACTTGAAGAACATTTAAGGAGTCCACAACATGATTGGTGACCTACAAATACAGTCGAGCAACTTTCTAGCAAACCCTTTCTATGCACATGGAGAATCAAACCGGGGACAGTGAAAAAACTTGCATAGTTTGTAGAAAAAAGTTGTGATGTAGCACAATCCCAAGGAGAACCGTTGAACTTTTATGGGTTGGTTTGTTTATCGAAAATGCTGAGAGGTCGTGAAGGCCTCCTGGTCTTTTTTTTTCCTCCTTTCTGTGGTTGCTAAACTGTAAGAAGAGAGTAGAGCATGAGCCTTAACACAAAACATTAAAAGAGAATAAATGCAACACCAATGGTGAAAAGCAAGACATGCGTTGGCCGGGAATCGAACCCGGGTCAACTGCTTGGAAGGCAGCTATGCTCACCACTATACCACCAACGCTTTCGGAAGTGTACGTTTTTTTGACATTTTCTGCAATAACACTAAACTTTCTGTTGACAGAAGCATTTGGATGCAATGTAATGATGAAAAGTATAAAACACAACCTTTTAGCAGAGGATGGTTTCGATCCATCGACCTCTGGGTTATGGGCCCAGCACGCTTCCGCTGCGCCACTCTGCTCGTAGTGTTGGATGCTTAGAGTCGAAGTCTAATTACTGTCTGCCTTCTGGTCTGTGTCGTGTAATTTATCAGCCATTTCTTATCTGTTGGCAACTAGATTATTCTTGGTGTTTTGCAATTATTTCTTTGTTTTTTTCTGTTTCCTTTAGTCATATTGTTGAAAATCATTTGAAGAAACGGTGTCTGACCTTGCTTAAGGTGCAGGCAAAAATTGTGGTCCATTGGGTCTCTGTGGCGCAATCGGTTAGCGCGTTCGGCTGTTAACCGAAAGGTTGGTGGTTCGAGTCCACCCAGGGACGTCGCACCCTTTTGCAGTCCACCCAGAGACGTTGCACAGTTGGAGAAGTTTTTGCATTGGTGCTGAGCATCTCTCTCATGTAAAAGCCATTTTGCTGACTATGTTTTGAATTCACGAGGCAAACTGGAGAAAAACTTTCTGTATGAGATAAGATAAACAAAACTTCCTTCGAGCCGGAATTGAACCAGCGACCTAAGGATTGCTAATTTAGAGCTACAGTCCTCCGCTCTACCAGCTGAGCTATCGAAGGATTGTTTTGGCCACTGTCGAAAGCCTCCTAGGTTTGGCCGTGGGTGCCACGGGCAGATGGTAAAAATGATTCATTCAACTCTGCGAAAAAGGAATCCAATGGTAGCATTGGAGAATGCGGGCATCGATCCCGCTACCTCTCGCATGCTAAGCGAGCGCTCTACCACTTGAGCTAATCCCCCAAACCTGTGAAACTTGACGTCAGTTTCACGTCACACCAGGTCACAATTTTCATATACAGTCACAGATGACATTGCTTTTTTTTTTTTTTTTTTTTTTAAGTGTGGACTCCGTTTTCCCATACTTGAAGAACATTTAAGGAGTCCACAACGTGATTGGTGACCTACAAATACAGTCGAGCAACTTTCTAGCAAACCCTTTCTATGCACATGGAGAATCAAACCGGGGACAGTGAAAAAACTTGCATAGTTTGTAGAAAAAAGTTGTGATGTAGCACAATCCCAAGGAGAACCGTTGAACTTTTATGGGTTGGTTTGTTTATCGAAAATGCTGAGAGGTCGTGAAGGCCTCCTGGTCTTTTTTTTTCCTCCTTTCTGTGGTTGCTAAACTGTAAGAAGAGAGTAGAGCATGAGCCTTAACACAAAACATTAAAAGAGAATAAATGCAACACCAATGGTGAAAAGCAAGACATGCGTTGGCCGGGAATCGAACCCGGGTCAACTGCTTGGAAGGCAGCTATGCTCACCACTATACCACCAACGCTTTCGGAAGTGTACGTTTTTTTGACATTTTCTGCAATAACACTAAACTTTCTGTTGACAGAAGCATTTGGATGCAATGTAATGATGAAAAGTATAAAACACAACCTTTTAGCAGAGGATGGTTTCGATCCATCGACCTCTGGGTTATGGGCCCAGCACGCTTCCGCTGCGCCACTCTGCTCGTAGTGTTGGATGCTTAGAGTCGAAGTCTACTTACTGTCTGCCTTCTGGTCTGTGTCGTGTAATTTATCAGCCATTTCTTATCTGTTGGCAACTAGATTATTCTTGGTGTTTTGCAATTATTTCTTTGTTTTTTTCTGTTTCCTTTAGTCATATTGTTGAAAATCATTTGAAGAAACGGTGTCTGACCTTGCTTAAGGTGCAGGCAAAAATTGTGGTCCATTGGGTCTCTGTGGCGCAATCGGTTAGCGCGTTCGGCTGTTAACCGAAAGGTTGGTGGTTCGAGTCCACCCAGGGACGTCGCACCCTTTTGCAGTCCACCCAGAGACGTTGCACAGTTGGAGAAGTTTTTGCATTGGTGCTGAGCATCTCTCTCATGTAAAAGCCATTTTGCTGACTATGTTTTGAATTCACGAGGCAAACTGGAGAAAAACTTTCTGTATGAGATAAGATAAACAAAACTTCCTTCGAGCCGGAATTGAACCAGCGACCTAAGGATTGCTAATTTAGAGCTACAGTCCTCCGCTCTACCAGCTGAGCTATCGAAGGATTGTTTTGGCCACTGTCGAAAGCCTCCTAGGTTTGGCCGTGGGTGCCACGGGCAGATGGTAAAAATGATTCATTCAACTCTGCGAAAAAGGAATCCAATGGTAGCATTGGAGAATGCGGGCATCGATCCCGCTACCTCTCGCATGCTAAGCGAGCGCTCAACCACTTGAGCTAATCCCCCAAACCTGTGAAACTTGACATCAGTTTCACGTCACACCAGGTCACAATTTTCATATACAGTCACAGATGACATTGCTTTTTTTTTTTTTAAGTGTGGACTCCGTTTTCCCATACTTGAAGAACATTTAAGGAGTCCACAACGTGATTGGTGACCTACAAATACAGTCGAGCAACTTTCTAGCAAACCCTTTCTATGCACATGGAGAATCAAACCGGGGACAGTGAAAAAACTTGCATAGTTTGTAGAAAAAAGTTGTGATGTAGCACAATCCCAAGGAGAACCGTTGAACTTTTATGGGTTGGTTTGTTTATCGAAAATGCTGAGAGGTCGTGAAGGCCTCCTGGTCTTTTTTTTTCCTCCTTTCTGTGGTTGCTAAACTGTAAGAAGAGAGTAGAGCATGAGCCTTAACACAAAACATTAAAAGAGAATAAATGCAACACCAATGGTGAAAAGCAAGACATGCGTTGGCCGGGAATCGAACCCGGGTCAACTGCTTGGAAGGCAGCTATGCTCACCACTATACCACCAACGCTTTCGGAAGTGTACGTTTTTTTGACATTTTCTGCAATAACACTAAACTTTCTGTTGACAGAAGCATTTGGATGCAATGTAATGATGAAAAGTATAAAACACAACCTTTTAGCAGAGGATGGTTTCGATCCATCGACCTCTGGGTTATGGGCCCAGCACGCTTCCGCTGCGCCACTCTGCTCGTAGTGTTGGATGCTTAGAGTCGAAGTCTAATTACTGTCTGCCTTCTGGTCTGTGTCGTGTAATTTATCAGCCATTTCTTATCTGTTGGCAACTAGATTATTCTTGGTGTTTTGCAATTATTTCTTTGTTTTTTTCTGTTTCCTTTAGTCATATTGTTGAAAATCATTTGAAGAAACGGTGTCTGACCTTGCTTAAGGTGCAGGCAAAAATTGTGGTCCATTGGGTCTCTGTGGCGCAATCGGTTAGCGCGTTCGGCTGTTAACTGAAAGGTTGGTGGTTCGAGTCCACCCAGGGACGTCGCACCCTTTTGCAGTCCACCCAGAGACGTTGCACAGTTGGAGAAGTTTTTGCATTGGTGCTGAGCATCTCTCTCATGTAAAAGCCATTTTGCTGACTATGTTTTGAATTCACGAGGCAAACTGGAGAAAAACTTTCTGTATGAGATAAGATAAACAAAACTTCCTTCGAGCCGGAATTGAACCAGCGACCTAAGGATTGCTAATTTAGAGCTACAGTCCTCCGCTCTACCAGCTGAGCTATCGAAGGATTGTTTTGGCCACTGTCGAAAGCCTCCTAGGTTTGGCCGTGGGTGCCACGGGCAGATGGTAAAAATTATTCATTCAACTCTGCGAAAAAGGAATCCAATGGTAGCATTGGAGAATGCGGGCATCGATCCCGCTACCTCTCGCATGCTAAGCGAGCGCTCTACCACTTGAGCTAATCCCCCAAACCTGTGAAACTTGACGTCAGTTTCACGTCACACCAGGTCACAATTTTCATATACAGTCACAGATGACATTGCTTTTTTTTTTTTTTTTTTAAGTGTGGACTCCGTTTTCCCATACTTGAAGAACATTTAAGGAGTCCACAACGTGATTGGTGACCTACAAATACAGTCGAGCAACTTTCTAGCAAACCCTTTCTATGCACATGGAGAATCAAACCGGGGACAGTGAAAAAACTTGCATAGTTTGTAGAAAAAAGTTGTGATGTAGCACAATCCCAAGGAGAACCGTTGAACTTTTATGGGTTGGTTTGTTTATCGAAAATGCTGAGAGGTCGTGAAGGCCTCCTGGTCTTTTTTTTTCCTCCTTTCTGTGGTTGCTAAACTGTAAGAAGAGAGTAGAGCATGAGCCTTAACACAAAACATTAAAAGAGAATAAATGCAACACCAATGGTGAAAAGCAAGACATGCGTTGGCCGGGAATCGAACCCGGGTCAACTGCTTGGAAGGCAGCTATGCTCACCACTATACCACCAACGCTTTCGGAAGTGTACGTTTTTTTGACATTTTCTGCAATAACACTAAACTTTCTGTTGACAGAAGCATTTGGATGCAATGTAATGATGAAAAGTATAAAACACAACCTTTTAGCAGAGGATGGTTTCGATCCATCGACCTCTGGGTTATGGGCCCAGCACGCTTCCGCTGCGCCACTCTGCTCGTAGTGTTGGATGCTTAGAGTCGAAGTCTAATTACTGTCTGCCTTCTGGTCTGTGTCGTGTAATTTATCAGCCATTTCTTATCTGTTGGCAACTAGATTATTCTTGGTGTTTTGCAATTATTTCTTTGTTTTTTTCTGTTTCCTTTAGTCATATTGTTGAAAATCATTTGAAGAAACGGTGTCTGACCTTGCTTAAGGTGCAGGCAAAAATTGTGGTCCATTGGGTCTCTGTGGCGCAATTGGTTAGCGCGTTCGGCTGTTAACCAAAAGGTTGGTGGTTCGAGTCCACCCAGGGACGTCGCACCCTTTTGCAGTCCACCCAGAGACGTTGCACAGTTGGAGAAGTTTTTGCATTGGTGCTGAGCATCTCTCTCATGTAAAAGCCATTTTGCTGACTATGTTTTGAATTCACGAGGCAAACTGGAGAAAAACTTTCTGTATGAGATAAGATAAACAAAACTTCCTTCGAGCCGGAATTGAACCAGCGACCTAAGGATTGCTAATTTAGAGCTACAGTCCTCCGCTCTACCAGCTGAGCTATCGAAGGATTGTTTTGGCCACTGTCGAAAGCCTCCTAGGTTTGGCCGTGGGTGCCACGGGCAGATGGTAAAAATGATTCATTCAACTCTGCGAAAAAGGAATCCAATGGTAGCATTGGAGAATGCAGGCATCGATCCCGCTACCTCTCGCATGCTAAGCGAGTGCTCTACCACTTGAGCTAATCCCCCAAACCTGTGAAACTTGACGTCAGTTTCACGTCACACCAGGTCACAATTTTCATATACAGTCACAGATGACATTGCTTTTTTTTTTTTTTTTAAGTGTGGACTCCGTTTTCCCATACTTGAAGAACATTTAAGGAGTCCACAACGTGATTGGTGACCTACAAATACAGTCGAGCAACTTTCTAGCAAACCCTTTCTATGCACATGGAGAATCAAACCGGGGACAGTGAAAAAACTTGCATAGTTTGTAGAAAAAAGTTGTGATGTAGCACAATCCCAAGGAGAACCGTTGAACTTTTATGGGTTGGTTTGTTTATCGAAAATGCTGAGAGGTTGTGAAGGCCTCCTGGTCTTTTTTTTTCCTCCTTTCTGTGGTTGCTAAACTGTAAGAAGAGAGTAGAGCATGAGCCTTAACACAAAACATTAAAAGAGAATAAATGCAACACCAATGGTGAAAAGCAAGACATGCGTTGGCCGGGAATCGAACCCGGGTCAACTGCTTGGAAGGCAGCTATGCTCACCACTATACCACCAACGCTTTCGGAAGTGTACGTTTTTTTGACATTTTCTGCAATAACACTAAACTTTCTGTTGACAGAAGCATTTGGATGCAATGTAATGATGAAAAGTATAAAACACAACCTTTTAGCAGAGGATGGTTTCGATCCATCGACCTCTGGGTTATGGGCCCAGCACGCTTCCGCTGCGCCACTCTGCTCGTAGTGTTGGATGCTTAGAGTCGAAGTCTAATTACTGTCTGCCTTCTGGTCTGTGTCGTGTAATTTATCAGCCATTTCTTATCTGTTGGCAACTAGATTATTCTTGGTGTTTTGCAATTATTTCTTTGTTTTTTTCTGTTTCCTTTAGTCATATTGTTGAAAATCATTTGAAGAAACGGTGTCTGACCTTGCTTAAGGTGCAGGCAAAAATTGTGGTCCATTGGGTCTCTGTGGCGCAATCGGTTAGCGCAATCGGTTAGCGCGTTCGGCTGTTAACCGAAAGGTTGGTGGTTCGAGTCCACCCAGGGATGTCGCACCCTTTTGCAGTCCACCCAGAGACGTTGCACAGTTGGAGAAGTTTTTGCATTGGTGCTGAGCATCTCTCTCATGTAAAAGCCATTTTGCTGACTATGTTTTGAATTCACGAGGCAAACTGGAGAAAAACTTTCTGTATGAGATAAGATAAACAAAACTTCCTTCGAGCCGGAATTGAACCAGCGACCTAAGGATCGCTAATTTAGAGCTACAGTCCTCCGCTCTACCAGCTGAGCTATCGAAGGATTGTTTTGGCCACTGTCGAAAGCCTCCTAGGTTTGGCCGTGGGTGCCACGGGCAGATGGTAAAAATGATTCATTCAACTCTGCGAAAAAGGAATCCAATGGTAGCATTGGAGAATGCAGGCATCGATCCCGCTACCTCTCGCATGCTAAGCGAGCGCTCTACCACTTGAGCTAATCCCCCAAACCTGTGAAACCTGACGTCAGTTTCACGTCACACCAGGTCACAATTTTCATATACAGTCACAGATGACATTGCTTTTTTTTTTTTTTTTTTAAGTGTGGACTCCGTTTTCCCATACTTGAAGAACATTTAAGGAGTCCACAACGTGATTGGTGACCTACAAATACAGTCGAGCAACTTTCTAGCAAACCCTTTCTATGCACATGGAGAATCAAACCGGGGACAGTGAAAAAACTTGCATAGTTTGTAGAAAAAAGTTGTGATGTAGCACAATCCCAAGGAGAACCGTTGAACTTTTATGGGTTGGTTTGTTTATCGAAAATGCTGAGAGGTCGTGAAGGCCTCCTGGTCTTTTTTTTTCCTCCTTTCTGTGGTTGCTAAACTGTAAGAAGAGAGTAGAGCATGAGCCTTAACACAAAACATTAAAAGAGAATAAATGCAACACCAATGGTGAAAAGCAAGACATGCGTTGGCCGGGAATCGAACCCGGGTCAACTGCTTGGAAGGCAGCTATGCTCACCACTATACCACCAACGCTTTCGGAAGTCTACGTTTTTTTGACATTTTCTGCAATAACACTAAACTTTCTGTTGACAGAAGCATTTGGATGCAATGTAATGATGAAAAGTATAAAACACAACCTTTTAGCAGAGGATGGTTTCGATCCATCGACCTCTGGGTTATGGGCCCAGCACGCTTCCGCTGCGCCACTCTGCTCGTAGTGTTGGATGCTTAGAGTCGAAGTCTAATTACTGTCTGCCTTCTGGTCTGTGTCGTGTAATTTATCAGCCATTTCTTATCTGTTGGCAACTAGATTATTCTTGGTGTTTTGCAATTATTTCTTTGTTTTTTTCTGTTTCCTTTAGTCATATTGTTGAAAATCATTTGAAGAAACGGTGTCTGACCTTGCTTAAGGTGCAGGCAAAAATTGTGGTCCATTGGGTCTCTGTGGCGCAATCGGTTAGCGCGTTCGGCTGTTAACCAAAAGGTTGGTGGTTCGAGTCCACCCAGGGACGTCGCACCCTTTTGCAGTCCACCCAGAGACGTTGCACAGTTGGAGAAGTTTTTGCATTGGTGCTGAGCATCTCTCTCATGTAAAAGCCATTTTGCTGACTATGTTTTGAATTCACGAGGCAAACTGGAGAAAAACTTTCTGTATGAGATAAGATAAACAAAACTTCCTTCGAGCCGGAATTGAACCAGCGACCTAAGGATTGCTAATTTAGAGCTACAGTCCTCCGCTCTACCAGCTGAGCTATCGAAGGATTGTTTTGGCCACTGTCGAAAGCCTCCTAGGTTTGGCCGTGGGTGCCACGGGCAGATGGTAAAAATGATTCATTCAACTCTGCGAAAAAGGAATCCAATGGTAGCATTGGAGAATGCAGGCATCGATCCCGCTACCTCTCGCATGCTAAGCGAGCGCTCTACCACTTGAGCTAATCCCCCAAACCTGTGAAACTTGACGTCAGTTTCACGTCACACCAGGTCACAATTTTCATATACAGTCACAGATGACATTGCTTTTTTTTTTTTTTTTTTTTTTTAAGTGTGGACTCCGTTTTCCCATACTTGAAGAACATTTAAGGAGTCCACAACATGATTGGTGACCTACAAATACAGTCGAGCAACTTTCTAGCAAACCCTTTCTATGCACATGGAGAATCAAACCGGGGACAGTGAAAAAACTTGCATAGTTTGTAGAAAAAAGTTGTGATGTAGCACAATCCCAAGGAGAACCGTTGAACTTTTATGGGTTGGTTTGTTTATCGAAAATGCTGAGAGGTTGTGAAGGCCTCCTGGTCTTTTTTTTTCCTCCTTTCTGTGGTTGCTAAACTGTAAGAAGAGAGTAGAGCATGAGCCTTAACACAAAACATTAAAAGAGAATAAATGCAACACCAATGGTGAAAAGCAAGACATGCGTTGGCCGGGAATCGAACCCGGGTCAACTGCTTGGAAGGCAGCTATGCTCACCACTATACCACCAACGCTTTCGGAAGTGTACGTTTTTTTGACATTTTCTGCAATAACACTAAACTTTCTGTTGACAGAAGCATTTGGATGCAATGTAATGATGAAAAGTATAAAACACAACCTTTTAGCAGAGGATGGTTTCGATCCATCGACCTCTGGGTTATGGGCCCAGCACGCTTCCGCTGCGCCACTCTGCTCGTAGTGTTGGATGCTTAGAGTCGAAGTCTAATTACTGTCTGCCTTCTGGTCTGTGTCGTGTAATTTATCAGCCCTTTCTTATCTGTTGGCAACTAGATTATTCTTGGTGTTTTGCAATTATTTCTTTGTTTTTTTCTGTTTCCTTTAGTCATATTGTTGAAAATCATTTGAAGAAACGGTGTCTGACCTTGCTTAAGGTGCAGGCAAAAATTGTGGTCCATTGGGTCTCTGTGGCGCAATCGGTTAGTGCGTTCGGCTGTTAACCAAAAGGTTGGTGGTTCGAGTCCACCCAGGGACGTCGCACCCTTTTGCAGTCCACCCAGAGACGTTGCACAGTTGGAGAAGTTTTTGCATTGGTGCTGAGCATCTCTCTCATGTAAAAGCCATTTTGCTGACTATGTTTTGAATTCACGAGGCAAACTGGAGAAAAACTTTCTGTATGAGATAAGATAAACAAAACTTCCTTCGAGCCGGAATTGAACCAGCGACCTAAGGATTGCTAATTTAGAGCTACAGTCCTCCGCTCTACCAGCTGAGCTATCGAAGGATTGTTTTGGCCACTGTCGAAAGCCTCCTAGGTTTGGCCGTGGGTGCCACGGGCAGATGGTAAAAATGATTCATTCAACTCTGCGAAAAAGGAATCCAATGGTAGCATTGGAGAATGCAGGCATCGATCCCGCTACCTCTCGCATGCTAAGCGAGCGCTCTACCACTTGAGCTAATCCCCCAAACCTGTGAAACTTGACGTCAGTTTCACGTCACACCAGGTCACAATTTTCATATACAGTCACAGATGACATTGCTTTTTTTTTTTTTTTTTTTTTTTTAAGTGTGGACTCCGTTTTCCCATACTTGAAGAACATTTAAGGAGTCCACAACATGATTGGTGACCTACAAATACAGTCGAGCAACTTTCTAGCAAACCCTTTCTATGCACATGGAGAATCAAACCGGGGACAGTGAAAAAACTTGCATAGTTTGTAGAAAAAAGTTGTGATGTAGCACAATCCCAAGGAGAACCGTTGAACTTTTATGGGTTGGTTTGTTTATCGAAAATGCTGAGAGGTTGTGAAGGCCTCCTGGTCTTTTTTTTTCCTCCTTTCTGTGGTTGCTAAACTGTAAGAAGAGAGTAGAGCATGAGCCTTAACACAAAACATTAAAAGAGAATAAATGCAACACCAATGGTGAAAAGCAAGACATGCGTTGGCCGGGAATCGAACCCGGGTCAACTGCTTGGAAGGCAGCTATGCTCACCACTATACCACCAACGCTTTCGGAAGTGTACGTTTTTTTGACATTTTCTGCAATAACACTAAACTTTCTGTTGACAGAAGCATTTGGATGCAATGTAATGATGAAAAGTATAAAACACAACCTTTTAGCAGAGGATGGTTTCGATCCATCGACCTCTGGGTTATGGGCCCAGCACGCTTCCGCTGCGCCACTCTGCTCGTAGTGTTGGATGCTTAGAGTCGAAGTCTAATTACTGTCTGCCTTCTGGTCTGTGTCGTGTAATTTATCAGCCCTTTCTTATCTGTTGGCAACTAGATTATTCTTGGTGTTTTGCAATTATTTCTTTGTTTTTTTCTGTTTCCTTTAGTCATATTGTTGAAAATCATTTGAAGAAACGGTGTCTGACCTTGCTTAAGGTGCAGGCAAAAATTGTGGTCCATTGGGTCTCTGTGGCGCAATCGGTTAGTGCGTTCGGCTGTTAACCAAAAGGTTGGTGGTTCGAGTCCACCCAGGGACGTCGCACCCTTTTGCAGTCCACCCAGAGACGTTGCACAGTTGGAGAAGTTTTTGCATTGGTGCTGAGCATCTCTCTCATGTAAAAGCCATTTTGCTGACTATGTTTTGAATTCACGAGGCAAACTGGAGAAAAACTTTCTGTATGAGATAAGATAAACAAAACTTCCTTCGAGCCGGAATTGAACCAGCGACCTAAGGATTGCTAATTTAGAGCTACAGTCCTCCGCTCTACCAGCTGAGCTATCGAAGGATTGTTTTGGCCACTGTCGAAAGCCTCCTAGGTTTGGCCGTGGGTGCCACGGGCAGATGGTAAAAATGATTCATTCAACTCTGCGAAAAAGGAATCCAATGGTAGCATTGGAGAATGCAGGCATCGATCCCGCTACCTCTCGCATGCTAAGCGAGCGCTCTACCACTTGAGCTAATCCCCCAAACCTGTGAAACTTGACGTCAGTTTCACGTCACACCAGGTCACAATTTTCATATACAGTCACAGATGACATTGCTTTTTTTTTTTTTTTTTTTTAAGTGTGGACTCCGTTTTCCCATACTTGAAGAACATTTAAGGAGTCCACAACGTGATTGGTGACCTACAAATACAGTCGAGCAACTTTCTAGCAAACCCTTTCTATGCACATGGAGAATCAAACCGGGGACAGTGAAAAAACTTGCATAGTTTGTAGAAAAAAGTTGTGATGTAGCACAATCCCAAGGAGAACCGTTGAACTTTTATGGGTTGGTTTGTTTATCGAAAATGCTGAGAGGTCGTGAAGGCCTCCTGGTCTTTTTTTTTCCTCCTTTCTGTGGTTGCTAAACTGTAAGAAGAGAGTAGAGCATGAGCCTTAACACAAAACATTAAAAGAGAATAAATGCAACACCAATGGTGAAAAGCAAGACATGCGTTGGCCGGGAATCGAACCCGGGTCAACTGCTTGGAAGGCAGCTATGCTCACCACTATACCACCAACGCTTTCGGAAGTGTACGTTTTTTTGACATTTTCTGCAATAACACTAAACTTTCTGTTGACAGAAGCATTTGGATGCAATGTAATGATGAAAAGTATAAAACACAACCTTTTAGCAGAGGATGGTTTCGATCCATCGACCTCTGGGTTATGGGCCCAGCACGCTTCCGCTGCGCCACTCTGCTCGTAGTGTTGGATGCTTAGAGTCGAAGTCTAATTACTGTCTGCCTTCTGGTCTGTGTCGTGTAATTTATCAGCCATTTCTTATCTGTTGGCAACTAGATTATTCTTGGTGTTTTGCAATTATTTCTTTGTTTTTTTCTGTTTCCTTTAGTCATATTGTTGAAAATCATTTGAAGAAACGGTGTCTGACCTTGCTTAAGGTGCAGGCAAAAATTGTGGTCCATTGGGTCTCTGTGGCGCAATCGGTTAGCGCGTTCGGCTGTTAACCAAAAGGTTGGTGGTTCAAGTCCACCCAGGGACGTCGCACCCTTTTGCAGTCCACCCAGAGACGTTGCACAGTTGGAGAAGTTTTTGCATTGGTGCTGAGCATCTCTCTCATGTAAAAGCCATTTTGCTGACTATGTTTTGAATTCACGAGGCAAACTGGAGAAAAACTTTCTGTATGAGATAAGATAAACAAAACTTCCTTCGAGCCGGAATTGAACCAGCGACCTAAGGATTGCTAATTTAGAGCTACAGTCCTCCGCTCTACCAGCTGAGCTATCGAAGGATTGTTTTGGCCACTGTCGAAAGCCTCCTAGGTTTGGCCGTGGGTGCCACGGGCAGATGGTAAAAATGATTCATTCAACTCTGCGAAAAAGGAATCCAATGGTAGCATTGGAGAATGCAGGCATCGATCCCGCTACCTCTCGCATGCTAAGCGAGCGCTCTACCACTTGAGCTAATCCCCCAAACCTGTGAAACTTGACGTCAGTTTCACGTCACACCAGGTCACAATTTTCATATACAGTCACAGATGACATTGCTTTTTTTTTTTTTTTTTTTTTTTAAGTGTGGACTCCGTTTTCCCATACTTGAAGAACATTTAAGGAGTCCACAACATGATTGGTGACCTACAAATACAGTCGAGCAACTTTCTAGCAAACCCTTTCTATGCACATGGAGAATCAAACCGGGGACAGTGAAAAAACTTGCATAGTTTGTAGAAAAAAGTTGTGATGTAGCACAATCCCAAGGAGAACCGTTGAACTTTTATGGGTTGGTTTGTTTATCGAAAATGCTGAGAGGTTGTGAAGGCCTCCTGGTCTTTTTTTTTCCTCCTTTCTGTGGTTGCTAAACTGTAAGAAGAGAGTAGAGCATGAGCCTTAACACAAAACATTAAAAGAGAATAAATGCAACACCAATGGTGAAAAGCAAGACATGCGTTGGCCGGGAATCGAACCCGGGTCAACTGCTTGGAAGGCAGCTATGCTCACCACTATACCACCAACGCTTTCGGAAGTGCACGTTTTTTTGACATTTTCTGCAATAACACTAAACTTTCTGTTGACAGAAGGATTTGGATGCAATGTAATGATGAAAAGTATAAAACACAACCTTTTAGCAGAGGATGGTTTCGATCCATCGACCTCTGGGTTATGGGCCCAGCACGCTTCCGCTGCGCCACTCTGCTCGTAGTGTTGGATGCTTAGAGTCGAAGTCTAATTACTGTCTGCCTTCTGGTCTGTGTCGTGTAATTTATCAGCCATTTCTTATCTGTTGGCAACTAGATTATTCTTGGTGTTTTGCAATTATTTCTTTGTTTTTTTCTGTTTCCTTTAGTCATATTGTTGAAAATCATTTGAAGAAACGGTGTCTGACCTTGCTTAAGGTGCAGGCAAAAATTGTGGTCCATTGGGTCTCTGTGGCGCAATCGGTTAGCGCGTTCGGCTGTTAACCAAAAGGTTGGTGGTTCGAGTCCACCCAGGGACGTCGCACCCTTTTGCAGTCCACCCAGAGACGTTGCACAGTTGGAGAAGTTTTTGCATTGGTGCTGAGCATCTCTCTCATGTAAAAGCCATTTTGCTGACTATGTTTTGAATTCACGAGGCAAACTGGAGAAAAACTTTCTGTATGAGATAAGATAAACAAAACTTCCTTCGAGCCGGAATTGAACCAGCGACCTAAGGATTGCTAATTTAGAGCTACAGTCCTCCGCTCTACCAGCTGAGCTATCGAAGGATTGTTTTGGCCACTGTCGAAAGCCTCCTAGGTTTGGCCGTGGGTGCCACGGGCAGATGGTAAAAATGATTCATTCAACTCTGCGAAAAAGGAATCCAATGGTAGCATTGGAGAATGCAGGCATCGATCCCGCTACCTCTCGCATGCTAAGCGAGCGCTCTACCACTTGAGCTAATCCCCCAAACCTGTGAAACTTGACGTCAGTTTCACGTCACACCAGGTCACAATTTTCATATACAGTCACAGATGACATTGCTTTTTTTTTTTTTTTTTTTTTTTAAGTGTGGACTCCGTTTTCCCATACTTGAAGAACATTTAAGGAGTCCACAACATGATTGGTGACCTACAAATACAGTCGAGCAACTTTCTAGCAAACCCTTTCTATGCACATGGAGAATCAAACCGGGGACAGTGAAAAAACTTGCATAGTTTGTAGAAAAAAGTTGTGATGTAGCACAATCCCAAGGAGAACCGTTGAACTTTTATGGGTTGGTTTGTTTATCGAAAATGCTGAGAGGTTGTGAAGGCCTCCTGGTCTTTTTTTTTCCTCCTTTCTGTGGTTGCTAAACTGTAAGAAGAGAGTAGAGCATGAGCCTTAACACAAAACATTAAAAGAGAATAAATGCAACACCAATGGTGAAAAGCAAGACATGCGTTGGCCGGGAATCGAACCCGGGTCAACTGCTTGGAAGGCAGCTATGCTCACCACTATACCACCAACGCTTTCGGAAGTGCACGTTTTTTTGACATTTTCTGCAATAACACTAAACTTTCTGTTGACAGAAGGATTTGGATGCAATGTAATGATGAAAAGTATAAAACACAACCTTTTAGCAGAGGATGGTTTCGATCCATCGACCTCTGGGTTATGGGCCCAGCACGCTTCCGCTGCGCCACTCTGCTCGTAGTGTTGGATGCTTAGAGTCGAAGTCTAATTACTGTCTGCCTTCTGGTCTGTGTCGTGTAATTTATCAGCCATTTCTTATCTGTTGGCAACTAGATTATTCTTGGTGTTTTGCAATTATTTCTTTGTTTTTTTCTGTTTCCTTTAGTCATATTGTTGAAAATCATTTGAAGAAACGGTGTCTGACCTTGCTTAAGGTGCAGGCAAAAATTGTGGTCCATTGGGTCTCTGTGGCGCAATCGGTTAGCGCAATCGGTTAGCGCGTTCGGCTGTTAACCGAAAGGTTGGTGGTTCGAGTCCACCCAGGGATGTCGCACCCTTTTGCAGTCCACCCAGAGACGTTGCACAGTTGGAGAAGTTTTTGCATTGGTGCTGAGCATCTCTCTCATGTAAAAGCCATTTTGCTGACTATGTTTTGAATTCACGAGGCAAACTGGAGAAAAACTTTCTGTATGAGATAAGATAAACAAAACTTCCTTCGAGCCGGAATTGAACCAGCGACCTAAGGATTGCTAATTTAGAGCTACAGTCCTCCGCTCTACCAGCTGAGCTATCGAAGGATTGTTTTGGCCACTGTCGAAAGCCTCCTAGGTTTGGCCGTGGGTGCCACGGGCAGATGGTAAAAATGATTCATTCAACTCTGCGAAAAAGGAATCCAATGGTAGCATTGGAGAATGCAGGCATCGATCCCGCTACCTCTCGCATGCTAAGCGAGCGCTCTACCACTTGAGCTAATCCCCCAAACCTGTGAAACTTGACGTCAGTTTCACGTCACACCAGGTCACAATTTTCATATACAGTCACAGATGACATTGCTTTTTTTTTTTTTTTTTTAAGTGTGGACTCCGTTTTCCCATACTTGAAGAACATTTAAGGAGTCCACAACGTGATTGGTGACCTACAAATACAGTCGAGCAACTTTCTAGCAAACCCTTTCTATGCACATGGAGAATCAAACCGGGGACAGTGAAAAAACTTGCATAGTTTGTAGAAAAAAGTTGTGATGTAGCACAATCCCAAGGAGAACCGTTGAACTTTTATGGGTTGGTTTGTTTATCGAAAATGCTGAGAGGTCGTGAAGGCCTCCTGGTCTTTTTTTTTCCTCCTTTCTGTGGTTGCTAAACTGTAAGAAGAGAGTAGAGCATGAGCCTTAACACAAAACATTAAAAGAGAATAAATGCAACACCAATGGTGAAAAGCAAGACATGCGTTGGCCGGGAATCGAACCCGGGTCAACTGCTTGGAAGGCAGCTATGCTCACCACTATACCACCAACGCTTTCGGAAGTGTACGTTTTTTTGACATTTTCTGCAATAACACTAAACTTTCTGTTGACAGAAGCATTTGGATGCAATGTAATGATGAAAAGTATAAAACACAACCTTTTAGCAGAGGATGGTTTCGATCCATCGACCTCTGGGTTATGGGCCCAGCACGCTTCCGCTGCGCCACTCTGCTCATAGTGTTGGATGCTTAGAGTCGAAGTCTAATTACTGTCTGCCTTCTGGTCTGTGTCGTGTAATTTATCAGCCATTTCTTATCTGTTGGCAACTAGATTATTCTTGGTGTTTTGCAATTATTTCTTTGTTTTTTTCTGTTTCCTTTAGTCATATTGTTGAAAATCATTTGAAGAAACGGTGTCTGACCTTGCTTAAGGTGCAGGCAAAAATTGTGGTCCATTGGGTCTCTGTGGCGCAATCGGTTAGCGCGTTCGGCTGTTAACCAAAAGGTTGGTGGTTCGAGTCCACCCAGGGACGTCGCACCCTTTTGCAGTCCACCCAGAGACGTTGCACAGTTGGAGAAGTTTTTGCATTGGTGCTGAGCATCTCTCTCATGTAAAAGCCATTTTGCTGACTATGTTTTGAATTCACGAGGCAAACTGGAGAAAAACTTTCTGTATGAGATAAGATAAACAAAACTTCCTTCGAGCCGGAATTGAACCAGCGACCTAAGGATTGCTAATTTAGAGCTACAGTCCTCCGCTCTACCAGCTGAGCTATCGAAGGATTGTTTTGGCCACTGTCGAAAGCCTCCTAGGTTTGGCCGTGGGTGCCACGGGCAGATGGTAAAAATGATTCATTCAACTCTGCGAAAAAGGAATCCAATGGTAGCATTGGAGAATGCAGGCATCGATCCCGCTACCTCTCGCATGCTAAGCGAGTGCTCTACCACTTGAGCTAATCCCCCAAACCTGTGAAACTTGACGTCAGTTTCACGTCACACCAGGTCACAATTTTCATATACAGTCACAGATGACATTGCTTTTTTTTTTTTTTTTTTTTTTTAAGTGTGGACTCCGTTTTCCCATACTTGAAGAACATTTAAGGAGTCCACAACGTGATTGGTGACCTACAAATACAGTCGAGCAACTTTCTAGCAAACCCTTTCTATGCACATGGAGAATCAAACCGGGGACAGTGAAAAAACTTGCATAGTTTGTAGAAAAAAGTTGTGATGTAGCACAATCCCAAGGAGAACCGTTGAACTTTTATGGGTTGGTTTGTTTATCGAAAATGCTGAGAGGTTGTGAAGGCCTCCTGGTCTTTTTTTTTCCTCCTTTCTGTGGTTGCTAAACTGTAAGAAGAGAGTAGAGCATGAGCCTTAACACAAAACATTAAAAGAGAATAAATGCAACACCAATGGTGAAAAGCAAGACATGCGTTGGCCGGGAATCGAACCCGGGTCAACTGCTTGGAAGGCAGCTATGCTCACCACTATACCACCAACGCTTTCGGAAGTGTACGTTTTTTTGACATTTTCTACAATAACACTAAACTTTCTGTTGACAGAAGCATTTGGATGCAATGTAATGATGAAAAGTATAAAACACAACCTTTTAGCAGAGGATGGTTTCGATCCATCGACCTCTGGGTTATGGGCCCAGCACGCTTCCGCTGCGCCACTCTGCTCGTAGTGTTGGATGCTTAGAGTCGAAGTCTAATTACTGTCTGCCTTCTGGTCTGTGTCGTGTAATTTATCAGCCATTTCTTATCTGTTGGCAACTAGATTATTCTTGGTGTTTTGCAATTATTTCTTTGTTTTTTTCTGTTTCCTTTAGTCATATTGTTGAAAATCATTTGAAGAAACGGTGTCTGACCTTGCTTAAGGTGCAGGCAAAAATTGTGGTCCATTGGGTCTCTGTGGCGCAATCGGTTAGCGCGTTCGGCTGTTAACCGAAAGGTTGGTGGTTTGAGTCCACCCAGGGACGTCGCACCCTTTTGCAGTCCACCCATAGACGTTGCACAGTTGGAGAAGTTTTTGCATTGGTTCTGAGCATCTCTCTCATGTAAAAGCCATTTTGCTGACTATGTTTTGAATTCACGAGGCAAACTGGAGAAAAACTTTCTGTATGAGATAAGATAAACAAAACTTCCTTCGAGCCGGAATTGAACCAGCGACCTAAGGATTGCTAATTTAGAGCTACAGTCCTCCGCTCTACCAGCTGAGCTATCGAAGGATTGTTTTGGCCACTGTCGAAAGCCTCCTAGGTTTGGCCGTGGGTGCCACGGGCAGATGGTAAAAATGATTCATTCAACTCTGCGAAAAAGGAATCCAATGGTAGCATTGGAGAATGCAGGCATCGATCCCGCTACCTCTCGCATGCTAAACGAGTGCTCTACCACTTGAGCTAATCCCCCAAACCTGTGAAACTTGACGTCAGTTTCACGTCACACCAGGTCACAATTTTCATATACAGTCACAGATGACATTGCTTTTTTTTTTTTTTTTTTTTTTTAAGTGTGGACTCCGTTTTCCCATACTTGAAGAACATTTAAGGAGTCCACAACGTGATTGGTGACCTACAAATACAGTCGAGCAACTTTCTAGCAAACCCTTTCTATGCACATGGAGAATCAAACCGGGGACAGTGAAAAAACTTGCAAAAATTGTGGTCCATTGGGTCTCTGTGGCGCAATCGGTTAGCGCAATCGGTTAGCGCGTTCGGCTGTTAACCGAAAGGTTGGTGGTTCGAGTCCACCCAGGGATGTCGCACCCTTTTGCAGTCCACCCAGAGACGTTGCACAGTTGGAGAAGTTTTTGCATTGGTGCTGAGCATCTCTCTCATGTAAAAGCCATTTTGCTGACTATGTTTTGAATTCACGAGGCAAACTGGAGAAAAACTTTCTGTATGAGATAAGATAAACAAAACTTCCTTCGAGCCGGAATTGAACCAGCGACCTAAGGATTGCTAATTTAGAGCTACAGTCCTCCGCTCTACCAGCTGAGCTATCGAAGGATTGTTTTGGCCACTGTCGAAAGCCTCCTAGGTTTGGCCGTGGGTGCCACGGGCAGATGGTAAAAATGATTCATTCAACTCTGCGAAAAAGGAATCCAATGGTAGCATTGGAGAATGCAGGCATCGATCCCGCTACCTCTCGCATGCTAAGCGAGCGCTCTACCACTTGAGCTAATCCCCCAAACCTGTGAAACTTGACGTCAGTTTCACGTCACACCAGGTCACAATTTTCATATACAGTCACAGATGACATTGCTTTTTTTTTTTTTTTTTTAAGTGTGGACTCCGTTTTCCCATACTTGAAGAACATTTAAGGAGTCCACAACGTGATTGGTGACCTACAAATACAGTCGAGCAACTTTCTAGCAAACCCTTTCTATGCACATGGAGAATCAAACCGGGGACAGTGAAAAAACTTGCATAGTTTGTAGAAAAAAGTTGTGATGTAGCACAATCCCAAGGAGAACCGTTGAACTTTTATGGGTTGGTTTGTTTATCGAAAATGCTGAGAGGTCGTGAAGGCCTCCTGGTCTTTTTTTTTCCTCCTTTCTGTGGTTGCTAAACTGTAAGAAGAGAGTAGAGCATGAGCCTTAACACAAAACATTAAAAGAGAATAAATGCAACACCAATGGTGAAAAGCAAGACATGCGTTGGCCGGGAATCGAACCCGGGTCAACTGCTTGGAAGGCAGCTATGCTCACCACTATACCACCAACGCTTTCGGAAGTGTACGTTTTTTTGACATTTTCTGCAATAACACTAAACTTTCTGTTGACAGAAGCATTTGGATGCAATGTAATGATGAAAAGTATAAAACACAACCTTTTAGCAGAGGATGGTTTCGATCCATCGACCTCTGGGTTATGGGCCCAGCACGCTTCCGCTGCGCCACTCTGCTCATAGTGTTGGATGCTTAGAGTCGAAGTCTAATTACTGTCTGCCTTCTGGTCTGTGTCGTGTAATTTATCAGCCATTTCTTATCTGTTGGCAACTAGATTATTCTTGGTGTTTTGCAATTATTTCTTTGTTTTTTTCTGTTTCCTTTAGTCATATTGTTGAAAATCATTTGAAGAAACGGTGTCTGACCTTGCTTAAGGTGCAGGCAAAAATTGTGGTCCATTGGGTCTCTGTGGCGCAATCGGTTAGCGCGTTCGGCTGTTAACCAAAAGGTTGGTGGTTCGAGTCCACCCAGGGACGTCGCACCCTTTTGCAGTCCACCCAGAGACGTTGCACAGTTGGAGAAGTTTTTGCATTGGTGCTGAGCATCTCTCTCATGTAAAAGCCATTTTGCTGACTATGTTTTGAATTCACGAGGCAAACTGGAGAAAAACTTTCTGTATGAGATAAGATAAACAAAACTTCCTTCGAGCCGGAATTGAACCAGCGACCTAAGGATTGCTAATTTAGAGCTACAGTCCTCCGCTCTACCAGCTGAGCTATCGAAGGATTGTTTTGGCCACTGTCGAAAGCCTCCTAGGTTTGGCCGTGGGTGCCACGGGCAGATGGTAAAAATGATTCATTCAACTCTGCGAAAAAGGAATCCAATGGTAGCATTGGAGAATGCAGGCATCGATCCCGCTACCTCTCGCATGCTAAGCGAGTGCTCTACCACTTGAGCTAATCCCCCAAACCTGTGAAACTTGACGTCAGTTTCACGTCACACCAGGTCACAATTTTCATATACAGTCACAGATGACATTGCTTTTTTTTTTTTTTTTTTTTTTTAAGTGTGGACTCCGTTTTCCCATACTTGAAGAACATTTAAGGAGTCCACAACGTGATTGGTGACCTACAAATACAGTCGAGCAACTTTCTAGCAAACCCTTTCTATGCACATGGAGAATCAAACCGGGGACAGTGAAAAAACTTGCATAGTTTGTAGAAAAAAGTTGTGATGTAGCACAATCCCAAGGAGAACCGTTGAACTTTTATGGGTTGGTTTGTTTATCGAAAATGCTGAGAGGTTGTGAAGGCCTCCTGGTCTTTTTTTTTCCTCCTTTCTGTGGTTGCTAAACTGTAAGAAGAGAGTAGAGCATGAGCCTTAACACAAAACATTAAAAGAGAATAAATGCAACACCAATGGTGAAAAGCAAGACATGCGTTGGCCGGGAATCGAACCCGGGTCAACTGCTTGGAAGGCAGCTATGCTCACCACTATACCACCAACGCTTTCGGAAGTGTACGTTTTTTTGACATTTTCTGCAATAACACTAAACTTTCTGTTGACAGAAGCATTTGGATGCAATGTAATGATGAAAAGTATAAAACACAACCTTTTAGCAGAGGATGGTTTCGATCCATCGACCTCTGGGTTATGGGCCCAGCACGCTTCCGCTGCGCCACTCTGCTCGTAGTGTTGGATGCTTAGAGTCGAAGTCTAATTACTGTCTGCCTTCTGGTCTGTGTCGTGTAATTTATCAGCCATTTCTTATCTGTTGGCAACTAGATTATTCTTGGTGTTTTGCAATTATTTCTTTGTTTTTTTCTGTTTCCTTTAGTCATATTGTTGAAAATCATTTGAAGAAACGGTGTCTGACCTTGCTTAAGGTGCAGGCAAAAATTGTGGTCCATTGGGTCTCTGTGGCGCAATCGGTTAGCGCGTTCGGCTGTTAACCGAAAGGTTGGTGGTTTGAGTCCACCCAGGGACGTCGCACCCTTTTGCAGTCCACCCATAGACGTTGCACAGTTGGAGAAGTTTTTGCATTGGTTCTGAGCATCTCTCTCATGTAAAAGCCATTTTGCTGACTATGTTTTGAATTCACGAGGCAAACTGGAGAAAAACTTTCTGTATGAGATAAGATAAACAAAACTTCCTTCGAGCCGGAATTGAACCAGCGACCTAAGGATTGCTAATTTAGAGCTACAGTCCTCCGCTCTACCAGCTGAGCTATCGAAGGATTGTTTTGGCCACTGTCGAAAGCCTCCTAGGTTTGGCCGTGGGTGCCACGGGCAGATGGTAAAAATGATTCATTCAACTCTGCGAAAAAGGAATCCAATGGTAGCATTGGAGAATGCAGGCATCGATCCCGCTACCTCTCGCATGCTAAACGAGTGCTCTACCACTTGAGCTAATCCCCCAAACCTGTGAAACTTGACGTCAGTTTCACGTCACACCAGGTCACAATTTTCATATACAGTCACAGATGACATTGCTTTTTTTTTTTTTTTTTTTTTTTAAGTGTGGACTCCGTTTTCCCATACTTGAAGAACATTTAAGGAGTCCACAACGTGATTGGTGACCTACAAATACAGTCGAGCAACTTTCTAGCAAACCCTTTCTATGCACATGGAGAATCAAACCGGGGACAGTGAAAAAACTTGCATAGTTTGTAGAAAAAAGTTGTGATGTAGCACAATCCCAAGGAGAACCGTTGAACTTTTATGGGTTGGTTTGTTTATCGAAAATGCTGAGAGGTCGTGAAGGCCTCCTGGTCTTTTTTTTTCCTCCTTTCTGTGGTTGCTAAACTGTAAGAAGAGAGTAGAGCATGAGCCTTAACACAAAACATTAAAAGAGAATAAATGCAACACCAATGGTGAAAAGCAAGACATGCGTTGGCCGGGAATCGAACCCGGGTCAACTGCTTGGAAGGCAGCTATGCTCACCACTATACCACCAACGCTTTCGGAAGTGTACGTTTTTTTGACATTTTCTGCAATAACACTAAACTTTCTGTTGACAGAAGCATTTGGATGCAATGTAATGATGAAAAGTATAAAACACAACCTTTTAGCAGAGGATGGTTTCGATCCATCGACCTCTGGGTTATGGGCCCAGCACGCTTCCGCTGCGCCACTCTGCTCGTAGTGTTGGATGCTTAGAGTCGAAGTCTAATTACTGTCTGCCTTCTGGTCTGTGTCGTGTAATTTATCAGCCATTTCTTATCTGTTGGCAACTAGATTATTCTTGGTGTTTTGCAATTATTTCTTTGTTTTTTTCTGTTTCCTTTAGTCATATTGTTGAAAATCATTTGAAGAAACGGTGTCTGACCTTGCTTAAGGTGCAGGCAAAAATTGTGGTCCATTGGGTCTCTGTGGCGCAATCGGTTAGTGCGTTCGGCTGTTAACCAAAAGGTTGGTGGTTCGAGTCCACCCAGGGACGTCGCACCCTTTTGCAGTCCACCCAGAGACGTTGCACAGTTGGAGAAGTTTTTGCATTGGTGCTGAGCATCTCTCTCATGTAAAAGCCATTTTGCTGACTATGTTTTGAATTCACGAGGCAAACTGGAGAAAAACTTTCTGTATGAGATAAGATAAACAAAACTTCCTTCGAGCCGGAATTGAACCAGCGACCTAAGGATTGCTAATTTAGAGCTACAGTCCTCCGCTCTACCAGCTGAGCTATCGAAGGATTGTTTTGGCCACTGTCGAAAGCCTCCTAGGTTTGGCCGTGGGTGCCACGGGCAGATGGTAAAAATGATTCATTCAACTCTGCGAAAAAGGAATCCAATGGTAGCATTGGAGAATGCAGGCATCGATCCCGCTACCTCTCGCATGCTAAGCGAGTGCTCTACCACTTGAGCTAATCCCCCAAACCTGTGAAACTTGACGTCAGTTTCACGTCACACCAGGTCACAATTTTCATATACAGTCACAGATGACATTGCTTTTTTTTTTTTTTTTTTTTTTTAAGTGTGGACTCCGTTTTCCCATACTTGAAGAACATTTAAGGAGTCCACAACGTGATTGGTGACCTACAAATACAGTCGAGCAACTTTCTAGCAAACCCTTTCTATGCACATGGAGAATCAAACCGGGGACAGTGAAAAAACTTGCATAGTTTGTAGAAAAAAGTTGTGATGTAGCACAATCCCAAGGAGAACCGTTGAACTTTTATGGGTTGGTTTGTTTATCGAAAATGCTGAGAGGTTGTGAAGGCCTCCTGGTCTTTTTTTTTCCTCCTTTCTGTGGTTGCTAAACTGTAAGAAGAGAGTAGAGCATGAGCCTTAACACAAAACATTAAAAGAGAATAAATGCAACACCAATGGTGAAAAGCAAGACATGCGTTGGCCGGGAATCGAACCCGGGTCAACTGCTTGGAAGGCAGCTATGCTCACCACTATACCACCAACGCTTTCGGAAGTGTACGTTTTTTTGACATTTTCTGCAATAACACTAAACTTTCTGTTGACAGAAGCATTTGGATGCAATGTAATGATGAAAAGTATAAAACACAACCTTTTAGCAGAGGATGGTTTCGATCCATCGACCTCTGGGTTATGGGCCCAGCACGCTTCCGCTGCGCCACTCTGCTCGTAGTGTTGGATGCTTAGAGTCGAAGTCTAATTACTGTCTGCCTTCTGGTCTGTGTCGTGTAATTTATCAGCCATTTCTTATCTGTTGGCAACTAGATTATTCTTGGTGTTTTGCAATTATTTCTTTGTTTTTTTCTGTTTCCTTTAGTCATATTGTTGAAAATCATTTGAAGAAACGGTGTCTGACCTTGCTTAAGGTGCAGGCAAAAATTGTGGTCCATTGGGTCTCTGTGGCGCAATCGGTTAGCGCGTTCGGCTGTTAACCGAAAGGTTGGTGGTTTGAGTCCACCCAGGGACGTCGCACCCTTTTGCAGTCCACCCTCAGACGTTGCACAGTTGGAGAAGTTTTTGCATTGGTTCTGAGCATCTCTCTCATGTAAAAGCCATTTTGCTGACTATGTTTTGAATTCACGAGGCAAACTGGAGAAAAACTTTCTGTATGAGATAAGATAAACAAAACTTCCTTCGAGCCGGAATTGAACCAGCGACCTAAGGATTGCTAATTTAGAGCTACAGTCCTCCGCTCTACCAGCTGAGCTATCGAAGGATTGTTTTGGCCACTGTCGAAAGCCTCCTAGGTTTGGCCGTGGGTGCCACGGGCAGATGGTAAAAATGATTCATTCAACTCTGCGAAAAAGGAATCCAATGGTAGCATTGGAGAATGCAGGCATCGATCCCGCTACCTCTCGCATGCTAAGCGAGTGCTCTACCACTTGAGCTAATCCCCCAAACCTGTGAAACTTGACGTCAGTTTCACGTCACACCAGGTCACAATTTTCATATACAGTCACAGATGACATTGCTTTTTTTTTTTTTTTTTTTTTTAAGTGTGGACTCCGTTTTCCCATACTTGAAGAACATTTAAGGAGTCCACAACGTGATTGGTGACCTACAAATACAGTCGAGCAACTTTCTAGCAAACCCTTTCTATGCACATGGAGAATCAAACCGGGGACAGTGAAAAAACTTGCATAGTTTGTAGAAAAAAGTTGTGATGTAGCACAATCCCAAGGAGAACCGTTGAACTTTTATGGGTTGGTTTGTTTATCGAAAATGCTGAGAGGTCGTGAAGGCCTCCTGGTCTTTTTTTTTCCTCCTTTCTGTGGTTGCTAAACTGTAAGAAGAGAGTAGAGCATGAGCCTTAACACAAAACATTAAAAGAGAATAAATGCAACACCAATGGTGAAAAGCAAGACATGCATTGGCCGGGAATCGAACCCGGGTCAACTGCTTGGAAGGCAGCTATGCTCACCACTATACCACCAACGCTTTCGGAAGTGTACGTTTTTTTGACATTTTCTGCAATAACACTAAACTTTCTGTTGACAGAAGCATTTGGATGCAATGTAATGATGAAAAGTATAAAACACAACCTTTTAGCAGAGGATGGTTTCGATCCATCGACCTCTGGGTTATGGGCCCAGCACGCTTCCGCTGCGCCACTCTGCTCGTAGTGTTGGATGCTTAGAGTCGAAGTCTAATTACTGTCTGCCTTCTGGTCTGTGTCGTGTAATTTATCAGCCATTTCTTATCTGTTGGCAACTAGATTATTCTTGGTGTTTTGCAATTATTTCTTTGTTTTTTTCTGTTTCCTTTAGTCATATTGTTGAAAATCATTTGAAGAAACGGTGTCTGACCTTGCTTAAGGTGCAGGCAAAAATTGTGGTCCATTGGGTCTCTGTGGCGCGTTCGGCTGTTAACCGAAAGGTTGGTGGTTCGAGTCCACCCAGGGACGTCGCACCCTTTTGCAGTCCACCCAGAGACGTTGCACAGTTGGAGAAGTTTTTGCATTGGTGCTGAGCATCTCTCTCATGTAAAAGCCATTTTGCTGACTATGTTTTGAATTCACGAGGCAAACTGGAGAAAAACTTTCTGTATGAGATAAGATAAACAAAACTTCCTTCGAGCCGGAATTGAACCAGCGACCTAAGGATTGCTAATTTAGAGCTACAGTCCTCCGCTCTACCAGCTGAGCTATCGAAGGATTGTTTTGGCCACTGTCGAAAGCCTCCTAGGTTTGGCCGTGGGTGCCACGGGCAGATGGTAAAAATGATTCATTCAACTCTGCGAAAAAGGAATCCAATGGTAGCATTGGAGAATGCAGGCATCGATCCCGCTACCTCTCGCATGCTAAGCGAGTGCTCTACCACTTGAGCTAATCCCCCAAACCTGTGAAACTTGACGTCAGTTTCACGTCACACCAGGTCACAATTTTCATATACAGTCACAGATGACATTGCTTTTTTTTTTTTTTTTTTTTTTTAAGTGTGGACTCCGTTTTCCCATACTTGAAGAACATTTAAGGAGTCCACAACGTGATTGGTGACCTACAAATACAGTCGAGCAACTTTCTAGCAAACCCTTTCTATGCACATGGAGAATCAAACCGGGGACAGTGAAAAAACTTGCATAGTTTGTAGAAAAAAGTTGTGATGTAGCACAATCCCAAGGAGAACCGTTGAACTTTTATGGGTTGGTTTGTTTATCGAAAATGCTGAGAGGTTGTGAAGGCCTCCTGGTCTTTTTTTTTCCTCCTTTCTGTGGTTGCTAAACTGTAAGAAGAGAGTAGAGCATGAGCCTTAACACAAAACATTAAAAGAGAATAAATGCAACACCAATGGTGAAAAGCAAGACATGCGTTGGCCGGGAATCGAACCCGGGTCAACTGCTTGGAAGGCAGCTATGCTCACCACTATACCACCAACGCTTTCGGAAGTGTACGTTTTTTTGACATTTTCTGCAATAACACTAAACTTTCTGTTGACAGAAGCATTTGGATGCAATGTAATGATGAAAAGTATAAAACACAACCTTTTAGCAGAGGATGGTTTCGATCCATCGACCTCTGGGTTATGGGCCCAGCACGCTTCCGCTGCGCCACTCTGCTCGTAGTGTTGGATGCTTAGAGTCGAAGTCTAATTACTGTCTGCCTTGTGGTCTGTGTCGTGTAATTTATCAGCCATTTCTTATCTGTTGGCAACTAGATTATTCTTGGTGTTTTGCAATTATTTCTTTGTTTTTTTCTGTTTCCTTTAGTCATATTGTTGAAAATCATTTGAAGAAACGGTGTCTGACCTTGCTTAAGGTGCAGGCAAAAATTGTGGTCCATTGGGTCTCTGTGGCGCAATCGGTTAGCGCGTTCGGCTGTTAACCGAAAGGTTGGTGGTTTGAGTCCACCCAGGGACGTCGCACCCTTTTGCAGTCCACCCATAGACGTTGCACAGTTGGAGAAGTTTTTGCATTGGTTCTGAGCATCTCTCTCATGTAAAAGCCATTTTGCTGACTATGTTTTGAATTCACGAGGCAAACTGGAGAAAAACTTTCTGTATGAGATAAGATAAACAAAACTTCCTTCGAGCCGGAATTGAACCAGCGACCTAAGGATTGCTAATTTAGAGCTACAGTCCTCCGCTCTACCAGCTGAGCTATCGAAGGATTGTTTTGGCCACTGTCGAAAGCCTCCTAGGTTTGGCCGTGGGTGCCACGGGCAGATGGTAAAAATGATTCATTCAACTCTGCGAAAAAGGAATCCAATGGTAGCATTGGAGAATGCAGGCATCGATCCCGCTACCTCTCGCATGCTAAACGAGTGCTCTACCACTTGAGCTAATCCCCCAAACCTGTGAAACTTGACGTCAGTTTCACGTCACACCAGGTCACAATTTTCATATACAGTCACAGATGACATTGCTTTTTTTTTTTTTTTTTTTTTTTAAGTGTGGACTCCGTTTTCCCATACTTGAAGAACATTTAAGGAGTCCACAACGTGATTGGTGACCTACAAATACAGTCGAGCAACTTTCTAGCAAACCCTTTCTATGCACATGGAGAATCAAACCGGGGACAGTGAAAAAACTTGCATAGTTTGTAGAAAAAAGTTGTGATGTAGCACAATCCCAAGGAGAACCGTTGAACTTTTATGGGTTGGTTTGTTTATCGAAAATGCTGAGAGGTCGTGAAGGCCTCCTGGTCTTTTTTTTTCCTCCTTTCTGTGGTTGCTAAACTGTAAGAAGAGAGTAGAGCATGAGCCTTAACACAAAACATTAAAAGAGAATAAATGCAACACCAATGGTGAAAAGCAAGACATGCGTTGGCCGGGAATCGAACCCGGGTCAACTGCTTGGAAGGCAGCTATGCTCACCACTATACCACCAACGCTTTCGGAAGTGTACGTTTTTTTGACATTTTCTGCAATAACACTAAACTTTCTGTTGACAGAAGCATTTGGATGCAATGTAATGATGAAAAGTATAAAACACAACCTTTTAGCAGAGGATGGTTTCGATCCATCGACCTCTGGGTTATGGGCCCAGCACGCTTCCGCTGCGCCACTCTGCTCGTAGTGTTGGATGCTTAGAGTCGAAGTCTAATTACTGTCTGCCTTCTGGTCTGTGTCGTGTAATTTATCAGCCATTTCTTATCTGTTGGCAACTAGATTATTCTTGGTGTTTTGCAATTATTTCTTTGTTTTTTTCTGTTTCCTTTAGTCATATTGTTGAAAATCATTTGAAGAAACGGTGTCTGACCTTGCTTAAGGTGCAGGCAAAAATTGTGGTCCATTGGGTCTCTGTGGCGCAATCGGTTAGTGCGTTCGGCTGTTAACCAAAAGGTTGGTGGTTCGAGTCCACCCAGGGACGTCGCACCCTTTTGCAGTCCACCCAGAGACGTTGCACAGTTGGAGAAGTTTTTGCATTGGTGCTGAGCATCTCTCTCATGTAAAAGCCATTTTGCTGACTATGTTTTGAATTCACGAGGCAAACTGGAGAAAAACTTTCTGTATGAGATAAGATAAACAAAACTTCCTTCGAGCCGGAATTGAACCAGCGACCTAAGGATTGCTAATTTAGAGCTACAGTCCTCCGCTCTACCAGCTGAGCTATCGAAGGATTGTTTTGGCCACTGTCGAAAGCCTCCTAGGTTTGGCCGTGGGTGCCACGGGCAGATGGTAAAAATGATTCATTCAACTCTGCGAAAAAGGAATCCAATGGTAGCATTGGAGAATGCAGGCATCGATCCCGCTACCTCTCGCATGCTAAGCGAGTGCTCTACCACTTGAGCTAATCCCCCAAACCTGTGAAACTTGACGTCAGTTTCACGTCACACCAGGTCACAATTTTCATATACAGTCACAGATGACATTGCTTTTTTTTTTTTTTTTTTTTTTTAAGTGTGGACTCCGTTTTCCCATACTTGAAGAACATTTAAGGAGTCCACAACGTGATTGGTGACCTACAAATACAGTCGAGCAACTTTCTAGCAAACCCTTTCTATGCACATGGAGAATCAAACCGGGGACAGTGAAAAAACTTGCATAGTTTGTAGAAAAAAGTTGTGATGTAGCACAATCCCAAGGAGAACCGTTGAACTTTTATGGGTTGGTTTGTTTATCGAAAATGCTGAGAGGTTGTGAAGGCCTCCTGGTCTTTTTTTTTCCTCCTTTCTGTGGTTGCTAAACTGTAAGAAGAGAGTAGAGCATGAGCCTTAACACAAAACATTAAAAGAGAATAAATGCAACACCAATGGTGAAAAGCAAGACATGCGTTGGCCGGGAATCGAACCCGGGTCAACTGCTTGGAAGGCAGCTATGCTCACCACTATACCACCAACGCTTTCGGAAGTGTACGTTTTTTTGACATTTTCTGCAATAACACTAAACTTTCTGTTGACAGAAGCATTTGGATGCAATGTAATGATGAAAAGTATAAAACACAACCTTTTAGCAGAGGATGGTTTCGATCCATCGACCTCTGGGTTATGGGCCCAGCACGCTTCCGCTGCGCCACTCTGCTCGTAGTGTTGGATGCTTAGAGTCGAAGTCTAATTACTGTCTGCCTTCTGGTCTGTGTCGTGTAATTTATCAGCCATTTCTTATCTGTTGGCAACTAGATTATTCTTGGTGTTTTGCAATTATTTCTTTGTTTTTTTCTGTTTCCTTTAGTCATATTGTTGAAAATCATTTGAAGAAACGGTGTCTGACCTTGCTTAAGGTGCAGGCAAAAATTGTGGTCCATTGGGTCTCTGTGGCGCGTTCGGCTGTTAACCGAAAGGTTGGTGGTTCGAGTCCACCCAGGGACGTCGCACCCTTTTGCAGTCCACCCAGAGACGTTGCACAGTTGGAGAAGTTTTTGCATTGGTGCTGAGCATCTCTCTCATGTAAAAGCCATTTTGCTGACTATGTTTTGAATTCACGAGGCAAACTGGAGAAAAACTTTCTGTATGAGATAAGATAAACAAAACTTCCTTCGAGCCGGAATTGAACCAGCGACCTAAGGATTGCTAATTTAGAGCTACAGTCCTCCGCTCTACCAGCTGAGCTATCGAAGGATTGTTTTGGCCACTGTCGAAAGCCTCCTAGGTTTGGCCGTGGGTGCCACGGGCAGATGGTAAAAATGATTCATTCAACTCTGCGAAAAAGGAATCCAATGGTAGCATTGGAGAATGCAGGCATCGATCCCGCTACCTCTCGCATGCTAAGCGAGTGCTCTACCACTTGAGCTAATCCCCCAAACCTGTGAAACTTGACGTCAGTTTCACGTCACACCAGGTCACAATTTTCATATACAGTCACAGATGACATTGCTTTTTTTTTTTTTTTTTTTTTTTAAGTGTGGACTCCGTTTTCCCATACTTGAAGAACATTTAAGGAGTCCACAACGTGATTGGTGACCTACAAATACAGTCGAGCAACTTTCTAGCAAACCCTTTCTATGCACATGGAGAATCAAACCGGGGACAGTGAAAAAACTTGCATAGTTTGTAGAAAAAAGTTGTGATGTAGCACAATCCCAAGGAGAACCGTTGAACTTTTATGGGTTGGTTTGTTTATCGAAAATGCTGAGAGGTTGTGAAGGCCTCCTGGTCTTTTTTTTTCCTCCTTTCTGTGGTTGCTAAACTGTAAGAAGAGAGTAGAGCATGAGCCTTAACACAAAACATTAAAAGAGAATAAATGCAACACCAATGGTGAAAAGCAAGACATGCGTTGGCCGGGAATCGAACCCGGGTCAACTGCTTGGAAGGCAGCTATGCTCACCACTATACCACCAACGCTTTCGGAAGTGTACGTTTTTTTGACATTTTCTGCAATAACACTAAACTTTCTGTTGACAGAAGCATTTGGATGCAATGTAATGATGAAAAGTATAAAACACAACCTTTTAGCAGAGGATGGTTTCGATCCATCGACCTCTGGGTTATGGGCCCAGCACGCTTCCGCTGCGCCACTCTGCTCGTAGTGTTGGATGCTTAGAGTCGAAGTCTAATTACTGTCTGCCTTCTGGTCTGTGTCGTGTAATTTATCAGCCATTTCTTATCTGTTGGCAACTAGATTATTCTTGGTGTTTTGCAATTATTTCTTTGTTTTTTTCTGTTTCCTTTAGTCATATTGTTGAAAATCATTTGAAGAAACGGTGTCTGACCTTGCTTAAGGTGCAGGCAAAAATTGTGGTCCATTGGGTCTCTGTGGCGCAATCGGTTAGCGCGTTCGGCTGTTAACCGAAAGGTTGGTGGTTTGAGTCCACCCAGGGACGTCGCACCCTTTTGCAGTCCACCCATAGACGTTGCACAGTTGGAGAAGTTTTTGCATTGGTTCTGAGCATCTCTCTCATGTAAAAGCCATTTTGCTGACTATGTTTTGAATTCACGAGGCAAACTGGAGAAAAACTTTCTGTATGAGATAAGATAAACAAAACTTCCTTCGAGCCGGAATTGAACCAGCGACCTAAGGATTGCTAATTTAGAGCTACAGTCCTCCGCTCTACCAGCTGAGCTATCGAAGGATTGTTTTGGCCACTGTCGAAAGCCTCCTAGGTTTGGCCGTGGGTGCCACGGGCAGATGGTAAAAATGATTCATTCAACTCTGCGAAAAAGGAATCCAATGGTAGCATTGGAGAATGCAGGCATCGATCCCGCTACCTCTCGCATGCTAAACGAGTGCTCTACCACTTGAGCTAATCCCCCAAACCTGTGAAACTTGACGTCAGTTTCACGTCACACCAGGTCACAATTTTCATATACAGTCACAGATGACATTGCTTTTTTTTTTTTTTTTTTTTTTTAAGTGTGGACTCCGTTTTCCCATACTTGAAGAACATTTAAGGAGTCCACAACGTGATTGGTGACCTACAAATACAGTCGAGCAACTTTCTAGCAAACCCTTTCTATGCACATGGAGAATCAAACCGGGGACAGTGAAAAAACTTGCATAGTTTGTAGAAAAAAGTTGTGATGTAGCACAATCCCAAGGAGAACCGTTGAACTTTTATGGGTTGGTTTGTTTATCGAAAATGCTGAGAGGTCGTGAAGGCCTCCTGGTCTTTTTTTTTCCTCCTTTCTGTGGTTGCTAAACTGTAAGAAGAGAGTAGAGCATGAGCCTTAACACAAAACATTAAAAGAGAATAAATGCAACACCAATGGTGAAAAGCAAGACATGCGTTGGCCGGGAATCGAACCCGGGTCAACTGCTTGGAAGGCAGCTATGCTCACCACTATACCACCAACGCTTTCGGAAGTGTACGTTTTTTTGACATTTTCTGCAATAACACTAAACTTTCTGTTGACAGAAGCATTTGGATGCAATGTAATGATGAAAAGTATAAAACACAACCTTTTAGCAGAGGATGGTTTCGATCCATCGACCTCTGGGTTATGGGCCCAGCACGCTTCCGCTGCGCCACTCTGCTCGTAGTGTTGGATGCTTAGAGTCGAAGTCTAATTACTGTCTGCCTTCTGGTCTGTGTCGTGTAATTTATCAGCCATTTCTTATCTGTTGGCAACTAGATTATTCTTGGTGTTTTGCAATTATTTCTTTGTTTTTTTCTGTTTCCTTTAGTCATATTGTTGAAAATCATTTGAAGAAACGGTGTCTGACCTTGCTTAAGGTGCAGGCAAAAATTGTGGTCCATTGGGTCTCTGTGGCGCAATCGGTTAGTGCGTTCGGCTGTTAACCAAAAGGTTGGTGGTTCGAGTCCACCCAGGGACGTCGCACCCTTTTGCAGTCCACCCAGAGACGTTGCACAGTTGGAGAAGTTTTTGCATTGGTGCTGAGCATCTCTCTCATGTAAAAGCCATTTTGCTGACTATGTTTTGAATTCACGAGGCAAACTGGAGAAAAACTTTCTGTATGAGATAAGATAAACAAAACTTCCTTCGAGCCGGAATTGAACCAGCGACCTAAGGATTGCTAATTTAGAGCTACAGTCCTCCGCTCTACCAGCTGAGCTATCGAAGGATTGTTTTGGCCACTGTCGAAAGCCTCCTAGGTTTGGCCGTGGGTGCCACGGGCAGATGGTAAAAATGATTCATTCAACTCTGCGAAAAAGGAATCCAATGGTAGCATTGGAGAATGCAGGCATCGATCCCGCTACCTCTCGCATGCTAAGCGAGTGCTCTACCACTTGAGCTAATCCCCCAAACCTGTGAAACTTGACGTCAGTTTCACGTCACACCAGGTCACAATTTTCATATACAGTCACAGATGACATTGCTTTTTTTTTTTTTTTTTTTTTTTAAGTGTGGACTCCGTTTTCCCATACTTGAAGAACATTTAAGGAGTCCACAACGTGATTGGTGACCTACAAATACAGTCGAGCAACTTTCTAGCAAACCCTTTCTATGCACATGGAGAATCAAACCGGGGACAGTGAAAAAACTTGCATAGTTTGTAGAAAAAAGTTGTGATGTAGCACAATCCCAAGGAGAACCGTTGAACTTTTATGGGTTGGTTTGTTTATCGAAAATGCTGAGAGGTTGTGAAGGCCTCCTGGTCTTTTTTTTTCCTCCTTTCTGTGGTTGCTAAACTGTAAGAAGAGAGTAGAGCATGAGCCTTAACACAAAACATTAAAAGAGAATAAATGCAACACCAATGGTGAAAAGCAAGACATGCGTTGGCCGGGAATCGAACCCGGGTCAACTGCTTGGAAGGCAGCTATGCTCACCACTATACCACCAACGCTTTCGGAAGTGTACGTTTTTTTGACATTTTCTGCAATAACACTAAACTTTCTGTTGACAGAAGCATTTGGATGCAATGTAATGATGAAAAGTATAAAACACAACCTTTTAGCAGAGGATGGTTTCGATCCATCGACCTCTGGGTTATGGGCCCAGCACGCTTCCGCTGCGCCACTCTGCTCGTAGTGTTGGATGCTTAGAGTCGAAGTCTAATTACTGTCTGCCTTCTGGTCTGTGTCGTGTAATTTATCAGCCATTTCTTATCTGTTGGCAACTAGATTATTCTTGGTGTTTTGCAATTATTTCTTTGTTTTTTTCTGTTTCCTTTAGTCATATTGTTGAAAATCATTTGAAGAAACGGTGTCTGACCTTGCTTAAGGTGCAGGCAAAAATTGTGGTCCATTGGGTCTCTGTGGCGCAATCGGTTAGCGCGTTCGGCTGTTAACCGAAAGGTTGGTGGTTTGAGTCCACCCAGGGACGTCGCACCCTTTTGCAGTCCACCCTCAGACGTTGCACAGTTGGAGAAGTTTTTGCATTGGTTCTGAGCATCTCTCTCATGTAAAAGCCATTTTGCTGACTATGTTTTGAATTCACGAGGCAAACTGGAGAAAAACTTTCTGTATGAGATAAGATAAACAAAACTTCCTTCGAGCCGGAATTGAACCAGCGACCTAAGGATTGCTAATTTAGAGCTACAGTCCTCCGCTCTACCAGCTGAGCTATCGAAGGATTGTTTTGGCCACTGTCGAAAGCCTCCTAGGTTTGGCCGTGGGTGCCACGGGCAGATGGTAAAAATGATTCATTCAACTCTGCGAAAAAGGAATCCAATGGTAGCATTGGAGAATGCAGGCATCGATCCCGCTACCTCTCGCATGCTAAGCGAGTGCTCTACCACTTGAGCTAATCCCCCAAACCTGTGAAACTTGACGTCAGTTTCACGTCACACCAGGTCACAATTTTCATATACAGTCACAGATGACATTGCTTTTTTTTTTTTTTTTTTTTTTTTTTAAGTGTGGACTCCGTTTTCCCATACTTGAAGAACATTTAAGGAGTCCACAACGTGATTGGTGACCTACAAATACAGTCGAGCAACTTTCTAGCAAACCCTTTCTATGCACATGGAGAATCAAACCGGGGACAGTGAAAAAACTTGCATAGTTTGTAGAAAAAAGTTGTGATGTAGCACAATCCCAAGGAGAACCGTTGAACTTTTATGGGTTGGTTTGTTTATCGAAAATGCTGAGAGGTCGTGAAGGCCTCCTGGTCTTTTTTTTTCCTCCTTTCTGTGGTTGCTAAACTGTAAGAAGAGAGTAGAGCATGAGCCTTAACACAAAACATTAAAAGAGAATAAATGCAACACCAATGGTGAAAAGCAAGACATGCGTTGGCCGGGAATCGAACCCGGGTCAACTGCTTGGAAGGCAGCTATGCTCACCACTATACCACCAACGCTTTCGGAAGTGTACGTTTTTTTGACATTTTCTGCAATAACACTAAACTTTCTGTTGACAGAAGCATTTGGATGCAATGTAATGATGAAAAGTATAAAACACAACCTTTTAGCAGAGGATGGTTTCGATCCATCGACCTCTGGGTTATGGGCCCAGCACGCTTCCGCTGCGCCACTCTGCTCGTAGTGTTGGATGCTTAGAGTCGAAGTCTAATTACTGTCTGCCTTCTGGTCTGTGTCGTGTAATTTATCAGCCATTTCTTATCTGTTGGCAACTAGATTATTCTTGGTGTTTTGCAATTATTTCTTTGTTTTTTTCTGTTTCCTTTAGTCATATTGTTGAAAATCATTTGAAGAAACGGTGTCTGACCTTGCTTAAGGTGCAGGCAAAAATTGTGGTCCATTGGGTCTCTGTGGCGCGTTCGGCTGTTAACCGAAAGGTTGGTGGTTCGAGTCCACCCAGGGACGTCGCACCCTTTTGCAGTCCACCCAGAGACGTTGCACAGTTGGAGAAGTTTTTGCATTGGTGCTGAGCATCTCTCTCATGTAAAAGCCATTTTGCTGACTATGTTTTGAATTCACGAGGCAAACTGGAGAAAAACTTTCTGTATGAGATAAGATAAACAAAACTTCCTTCGAGCCGGAATTGAACCAGCGACCTAAGGATTGCTAATTTAGAGCTACAGTCCTCCGCTCTACCAGCTGAGCTATCGAAGGATTGTTTTGGCCACTGTCGAAAGCCTCCTAGGTTTGGCCGTGGGTGCCACGGGCAGATGGTAAAAATGATTCATTCAACTCTGCGAAAAAGGAATCCAATGGTAGCATTGGAGAATGCGGGCATCGATCCCGCTACCTCTCGCATGCTAAGCGAGCGCTCTACCACTTGAGCTAATCCCCCAAACCTGTGAAACTTGACGTCAGTTTCACGTCACACCAGGTCACAATTTTCATATACAGTCACAGATGACATTGCTTTTTTTTTTTTTTTTAAGTGTGGACTCCGTTTTCCCATACTTGAAGAACATTTAAGGAGTCCACAACGTGATTGGTGACCTACAAATACAGTCGAGCAACTTTCTAGCAAACCCTTTCTATGCACATGGAGAATCAAACCGGGGACAGTGAAAAAACTTGCATAGTTTGTAGAAAAAAGTTGTGATGTAGCACAATCCCAAGGAGAACCGTTGAACTTTTATGGGTTGGTTTGTTTATCGAAAATGCTGAGAGGTCGTGAAGGCCTCCTGGTCTTTTTTTTTCCTCCTTTCTGTGGTTGCTAAACTGTAAGAAGAGAGTAGAGCATGAGCCTTAACACAAAACATTAAAAGAGAATAAATGCAACACCAATGGTGAAAAGCAAGACATGCGTTGGCCGGGAATCGAACCCGGGTCAACTGCTTGGAAGGCAGCTATGCTCACCACTATACCACCAACGCTTTCGGAAGTGTACGTTTTTTTGACATTTTCTGCAATAACACTAAACTTTCTGTTGACAGAAGCATTTGGATGCAATGTAATGATGAAAAGTATAAAACACAACCTTTTAGCAGAGGATGGTTTCGATCCATCGACCTCTGGGTTATGGGCCCAGCACGCTTCCGCTGCGCCACTCTGCTCATAGTGTTGGATGCTTAGAGTCGAAGTCTAATTACTGTCTGCCTTCTGGTCTGTGTCGTGTAATTTATCAGCCATTTCTTATCTGTTGGCAACTAGATTATTCTTGGTGTTTTGCAATTATTTCTTTGTTTTTTTCTGTTTCCTTTAGTCATATTGTTGAAAATCATTTGAAGAAACGGTGTCTGACCTTGCTTAAGGTGCAGGCAAAAATTGTGGTCCATTGGGTCTCTGTGGCGCAATCGGTTAGCGCGTTCGGCTGTTAACCAAAAGGTTGGTGGTTCGAGTCCACCCAGGGACGTCGCACCCTTTTGCAGTCCACCCAGAGACGTTGCACAGTTGGAGAAGTTTTTGCATTGGTGCTGAGCATCTCTCTCATGTAAAAGCCATTTTGCTGACTATGTTTTGAATTCACGAGGCAAACTGGAGAAAAACTTTCTGTATGAGATAAGATAAACAAAACTTCCTTCGAGCCGGAATTGAACCAGCGACCTAAGGATTGCTAATTTAGAGCTACAGTCCTCCGCTCTACCAGCTGAGCTATCGAAGGATTGTTTTGGCCACTGTCGAAAGCCTCCTAGGTTTGGCCGTGGGTGCCACGGGCAGATGGTAAAAATGATTCATTCAACTCTGCGAAAAAGGAATCCAATGGTAGCATTGGAGAATGCAGGCATCGATCCCGCTACCTCTCGCATGCTAAGCGAGTGCTCTACCACTTGAGCTAATCCCCCAAACCTGTGAAACTTGACGTCAGTTTCACGTCACACCAGGTCACAATTTTCATATACAGTCACAGATGACATTGCTTTTTTTTTTTTTTTTTTTTTTTAAGTGTGGACTCCGTTTTCCCATACTTGAAGAACATTTAAGGAGTCCACAACGTGATTGGTGACCTACAAATACAGTCGAGCAACTTTCTAGCAAACCCTTTCTATGCACATGGAGAATCAAACCGGGGACAGTGAAAAAACTTGCATAGTTTGTAGAAAAAAGTTGTGATGTAGCACAATCCCAAGGAGAACCGTTGAACTTTTATGGGTTGGTTTGTTTATCGAAAATGCTGAGAGGTTGTGAAGGCCTCCTGGTCTTTTTTTTTCCTCCTTTCTGTGGTTGCTAAACTGTAAGAAGAGAGTAGAGCATGAGCCTTAACACAAAACATTAAAAGAGAATAAATGCAACACCAATGGTGAAAAGCAAGACATGCGTTGGCCGGGAATCGAACCCGGGTCAACTGCTTGGAAGGCAGCTATGCTCACCACTATACCACCAACGCTTTCGGAAGTGTACGTTTTTTTGACATTTTCTGCAATAACACTAAACTTTCTGTTGACAGAAGCATTTGGATGCAATGTAATGATGAAAAGTATAAAACACAACCTTTTAGCAGAGGATGGTTTCGATCCATCGACCTCTGGGTTATGGGCCCAGCACGCTTCCGCTGCGCCACTCTGCTCGTAGTGTTGGATGCTTAGAGTCGAAGTCTAATTACTGTCTGCCTTCTGGTCTGTGTCGTGTAATTTATCAGCCATTTCTTATCTGTTGGCAACTAGATTATTCTTGGTGTTTTGCAATTATTTCTTTGTTTTTTTCTGTTTCCTTTAGTCATATTGTTGAAAATCATTTGAAGAAACGGTGTCTGACCTTGCTTAAGGTGCAGGCAAAAATTGTGGTCCATTGGGTCTCTGTGGCGCAATCGGTTAGCGCGTTCGGCTGTTAACCGAAAGGTTGGTGGTTTGAGTCCACCCAGGGACGTCGCACCCTTTTGCAGTCCACCCATAGACGTTGCACAGTTGGAGAAGTTTTTGCATTGGTTCTGAGCATCTCTCTCATGTAAAAGCCATTTTGCTGACTATGTTTTGAATTCACGAGGCAAACTGGAGAAAAACTTTCTGTATGAGATAAGATAAACAAAACTTCCTTCGAGCCGGAATTGAACCAGCGACCTAAGGATTGCTAATTTAGAGCTACAGTCCTCCGCTCTACCAGCTGAGCTATCGAAGGATTGTTTTGGCCACTGTCGAAAGCCTCCTAGGTTTGGCCGTGGGTGCCACGGGCAGATGGTAAAAATGATTCATTCAACTCTGCGAAAAAGGAATCCAATGGTAGCATTGGAGAATGCAGGCATCGATCCCGCTACCTCTCGCATGCTAAACGAGTGCTCTACCACTTGAGCTAATCCCCCAAACCTGTGAAACTTGACGTCAGTTTCACGTCACACCAGGTCACAATTTTCATATACAGTCACAGATGACATTGCTTTTTTTTTTTTTTTTTTTTTTTAAGTGTGGACTCCGTTTTCCCATACTTGAAGAACATTTAAGGAGTCCACAACGTGATTGGTGACCTACAAATACAGTCGAGCAACTTTCTAGCAAACCCTTTCTATGCACATGGAGAATCAAACCGGGGACAGTGAAAAAACTTGCATAGTTTGTAGAAAAAAGTTGTGATGTAGCACAATCCCAAGGAGAACCGTTGAACTTTTATGGGTTGGTTTGTTTATCGAAAATGCTGAGAGGTCGTGAAGGCCTCCTGGTCTTTTTTTTTCCTCCTTTCTGTGGTTGCTAAACTGTAAGAAGAGAGTAGAGCATGAGCCTTAACACAAAACATTAAAAGAGAATAAATGCAACACCAATGGTGAAAAGCAAGACATGCGTTGGCCGGGAATCGAACCCGGGTCAACTGCTTGGAAGGCAGCTATGCTCACCACTATACCACCAACGCTTTCGGAAGTGTACGTTTTTTTGACATTTTCTGCAATAACACTAAACTTTCTGTTGACAGAAGCATTTGGATGCAATGTAATGATGAAAAGTATAAAACACAACCTTTTAGCAGAGGATGGTTTCGATCCATCGACCTCTGGGTTATGGGCCCAGCACGCTTCCGCTGCGCCACTCTGCTCGTAGTGTTGGATGCTTAGAGTCGAAGTCTAATTACTGTCTGCCTTCTGGTCTGTGTCGTGTAATTTATCAGCCATTTCTTATCTGTTGGCAACTAGATTATTCTTGGTGTTTTGCAATTATTTCTTTGTTTTTTTCTGTTTCCTTTAGTCATATTGTTGAAAATCATTTGAAGAAACGGTGTCTGACCTTGCTTAAGGTGCAGGCAAAAATTGTGGTCCATTGGGTCTCTGTGGCGCAATCGGTTAGCGCGTTCGGCTGTTAACCGAAAGGTTGGTGGTTCGAGTCCACCCAGGGACGTCGCACCCTTTTGCAGTCCACCCAGAGACGTTGCACAGTTGGAGAAGTTTTTGCATTGGTGCTGAGCATCTCTCTCATGTAAAAGCCATTTTGCTGACTATGTTTTGAATTCACGAGGCAAACTGGAGAAAAACTTTCTGTATGAGATAAGATAAACAAAACTTCCTTCGAGCCGGAATTGAACCAGCGACCTAAGGATTGCTAATTTAGAGCTACAGTCCTCCGCTCTACCAGCTGAGCTATCGAAGGATTGTTTTGGCCACTGTCGAAAGCCTCCTAGGTTTGGCCGTGGGTGCCACGGGCAGATGGTAAAAATGATTCATTCAACTCTGCGAAAAAGGAATCCAATGGTAGCATTGGAGAATGCAGGCATCGATCCCGCTACCTCTCGCATGCTAAGCGAGCGCTCTACCACTTGAGCTAATCCCCCAAACCTGTGAAACTTGACGTCAGTTTCACGTCACACCAGGTCACAATTTTCATATACAGTCACAGATGACATTGCTTTTTTTTTTTTTTTTTTAAGTGTGGACTCCGTTTTCCCATACTTGAAGAACATTTAAGGAGTCCACAACGTGATTGGTGACCTACAAATACAGTCGAGCAACTTTCTAGCAAACCCTTTCTATGCACATGGAGAATCAAACCGGGGACAGTGAAAAAACTTGCATAGTTTGTAGAAAAAAGTTGTGATGTAGCACAATCCCAAGGAGAACCGTTGAACTTTTATGGGTTGGTTTGTTTATCGAAAATGCTGAGAGGTCGTGAAGGCCTCCTGGTCTTTTTTTTTCCTCCTTTCTGTGGTTGCTAAACTGTAAGAAGAGAGTAGAGCATGAGCCTTAACACAAAACATTAAAAGAGAATAAATGCAACACCAATGGTGAAAAGCAAGACATGCGTTGGCCGGGAATCGAACCCGGGTCAACTGCTTGGAAGGCAGCTATGCTCACCACTATACCACCAACGCTTTCGGAAGTGTACGTTTTTTTGACATTTTCTGCAATAACACTAAACTTTCTGTTGACAGAAGCATTTGGATGCAATGTAATGATGAAAAGTATAAAACACAACCTTTTAGCAGAGGATGGTTTCGATCCATCGACCTCTGGGTTATGGGCCCAGCACGCTTCCGCTGCGCCACTCTGCTCGTAGTGTTGGATGCTTAGAGTCGAAGTCTAATTACTGTCTGCCTTCTGGTCTGTGTCGTGTAATTTATCAGCCATTTCTTATCTGTTGGCAACTAGATTATTCTTGGTGTTTTGCAATTATTTCTTTGTTTTTTTCTGTTTCCTTTAGTCATATTGTTGAAAATCATTTGAAGAAACGGTGTCTGACCTTGCTTAAGGTGCAGGCAAAAATTGTGGTCCATTGGGTCTCTGTGGCGCAATCGGTTAGTGCGTTCGGCTGTTAACCAAAAGGTTGGTGGTTCGAGTCCACCCAGGGACGTCGCACCCTTTTGCAGTCCACCCAGAGACGTTGCACAGTTGGAGAAGTTTTTGCATTGGTGCTGAGCATCTCTCTCATGTAAAAGCCATTTTGCTGACTATGTTTTGAATTCACGAGGCAAACTGGAGAAAAACTTTCTGTATGAGATAAGATAAACAAAACTTCCTTCGAGCCGGAATTGAACCAGCGACCTAAGGATTGCTAATTTAGAGCTACAGTCCTCCGCTCTACCAGCTGAGCTATCGAAGGATTGTTTTGGCCACTGTCGAAAGCCTCCTAGGTTTGGCCGTGGGTGCCACGGGCAGATGGTAAAAATGATTCATTCAACTCTGCGAAAAAGGAATCCAATGGTAGCATTGGAGAATGCAGGCATCGATCCCGCTACCTCTCGCATGCTAAGCGAGTGCTCTACCACTTGAGCTAATCCCCCAAACCTGTGAAACTTGACGTCAGTTTCACGTCACACCAGGTCACAATTTTCATATACAGTCACAGATGACATTGCTTTTTTTTTTTTTTTTTTTTTTTTTTAAGTGTGGACTCCGTTTTCCCATACTTGAAGAACATTTAAGGAGTCCACAACGTGATTGGTGACCTACAAATACAGTCGAGCAACTTTCTAGCAAACCCTTTCTATGCACATGGAGAATCAAACCGGGGACAGTGAAAAAACTTGCATAGTTTGTAGAAAAAAGTTGTGATGTAGCACAATCCCAAGGAGAACCGTTGAACTTTTATGGGTTGGTTTGTTTATCGAAAATGCTGAGAGGTCGTGAAGGCCTCCTGGTCTTTTTTTTTCCTCCTTTCTGTGGTTGCTAAACTGTAAGAAGAGAGTAGAGCATGAGCCTTAACACAAAACATTAAAAGAGAATAAATGCAACACCAATGGTGAAAAGCAAGACATGCGTTGGCCGGGAATCGAACCCGGGTCAACTGCTTGGAAGGCAGCTATGCTCACCACTATACCACCAACGCTTTCGGAAGTGTACGTTTTTTTGACATTTTCTGCAATAACACTAAACTTTCTGTTGACAGAAGCATTTGGATGCAATGTAATGATGAAAAGTATAAAACACAACCTTTTAGCAGAGGATGGTTTCGATCCATCGACCTCTGGGTTATGGGCCCAGCACGCTTCCGCTGCGCCACTCTGCTCGTAGTGTTGGATGCTTAGAGTCGAAGTCTAATTACTGTCTGCCTTCTGGTCTGTGTCGTGTAATTTATCAGCCCTTTCTTATCTGTTGGCAACTAGATTATTCTTGGTGTTTTGCAATTATTTCTTTGTTTTTTTCTGTTTCCTTTAGTCATATTGTTGAAAATCATTTGAAGAAATGGTGTCTGACCTTGCTTAAGGTGCAGGCAAAAATTGTGGTCCATTGGGTCTCTGTGGCGCAATCGGTTAGCGCGTTCGGCTGTTAACCGAAAGGTTGGTGGTTCGAGTCCACCCAGGGACGTCGCACCCTTTTGCAGTCCACCCAGAGACGTTGCACAGTTGGAGAAGTTTTTGCATTGGTGCTGAGCATCTCTCTCATGTAAAAGCCATTTTGCTGACTATGTTTTGAATTCACGAGGCAAACTGGAGAAAAACTTTCTGTATGAGATAAGATAAACAAAACTTCCTTCGAGCCGGAATTGAACCAGCGACCTAAGGATTGCTAATTTAGAGCTACAGTCCTCCGCTCTACCAGCTGAGCTATCGAAGGATTGTTTTGGCCACTGTCGAAAGCCTCCTAGGTTTGGCCGTGGGTGCCACGGGCAGATGGTAAAAATGATTCATTCAACTCTGCGAAAAAGGAATCCAATGGTAGCATTGGAGAATGCAGGCATCGATCCCGCTACCTCTCGCATGCTAAGCGAGCGCTCTACCACTTGAGCTAATCCCCCAAACCTGTGAAACTTGACGTCAGTTTCACGTCACACCAGGTCACAATTTTCATATACAGTCACAGATGACATTGCTTTTTTTTTTTTTTTTTTTTTTTTTAAGTGTGGACTCCGTTTTCCCATACTTGAAGAACATTTAAGGAGTCCACAACGTGATTGGTGACCTACAAATACAGTCGAGCAACTTTCTAGCAAACCCTTTCTATGCACATGGAGAATCAAACCGGGGACAGTGAAAAAACTTGCATAGTTTGTAGAAAAAAGTTGTGATGTAGCACAATCCCAAGGAGAACCGTTGAACTTTTATGGGTTGGTTTGTTTATCGAAAATGCTGAGAGGTCGTGAAGGCCTCCTGGTCTTTTTTTTTCCTCCTTTCTGTGGTTGCTAAACTGTAAGAAGAGAGTAGAGCATGAGCCTTAACACAAAACATTAAAAGAGAATAAATGCAACACCAATGGTGAAAAGCAAGACATGCGTTGGCCGGGAATCGAACCCGGGTCAACTGCTTGGAAGGCAGCTATGCTCACCACTATACCACCAACGCTTTCGGAAGTGTACGTTTTTTTGACATTTTCTGCAATAACACTAAACTTTCTGTTGACAGAAGCATTTGGATGCAATGTAATGATGAAAAGTATAAAACACAACCTTTTAGCAGAGGATGGTTTCGATCCATCGACCTCTGGGTTATGGGCCCAGCACGCTTCCGCTGCGCCACTCTGCTCGTAGTGTTGGATGCTTAGAGTCGAAGTCTAATTACTGTCTGCCTTCTGGTCTGTGTCGTGTAATTTATCAGCCATTTCTTATCTGTTGGCAACTAGATTATTCTTGGTGTTTTGCAATTATTTCTTTGTTTTTTTCTGTTTCCTTTAGTCATATTGTTGAAAATCATTTGAAGAAATGGTGTCTGACCTTGCTTAAGGTGCAGGCAAAAATTGTGGTCCATTGGGTCTCTGTGGCGCAATCGGTTAGCGCGTTCGGCTGTTAACCGAAAGGTTGGTGGTTCGAGTCCACCCAGGGATGTCGCACCCTTTTGCAGTCCACCCAGAGACGTTGCACAGTTGGAGAAGTTTTTGCATTGGTGCTGAGCATCTCTCTCATGTAAAAGCCATTTTGCTGACTATGTTTTGAATTCACGAGGCAAACTGGAGAAAAACTTTCTGTATGAGATAAGATAAACAAAACTTCCTTCGAGCCGGAATTGAACCAGCGACCTAAGGATTGCTAATTTAGAGCTACAGTCCTCCGCTCTACCAGCTGAGCTATCGAAGGATTGTTTTGGCCACTGTCGAAAGCCTCCTAGGTTTGGCCGTGGGTGCCACGGGCAGATGGTTAAAATGATTCATTCAACTCTGCGAAAAAGGAATCCAATGGTAGCATTGGAGAATGCAGGCATCGATCCCGCTACCTCTCGCATGCTAAGCGAGTGCTCTACCACTTGAGCTAATCCCCCAAACCTGTGAAACTTGACGTCAGTTTCACGTCACACCAGGTCACAATTTTCATATACAGTCACAGATGACATTGCTTTTTTTTTTTTTTTTTTTTTTTAAGTGTGGACTCCGTTTTCCCATACTTGAAGAACATTTAAGGAGTCCACAACGTGATTGGTGACCTACAAATACAGTCGAGCAACTTTCTAGCAAACCCTTTCTATGCACATGGAGAATCAAACCGGGGACAGTGAAAAAACTTGCATAGTTTGTAGAAAAAAGTTGTGATGTAGCACAATCCCAAGGAGAACCGTTGAACTTTTATGGGTTGGTTTGTTTATCGAAAATGCTGAGAGGTCGTGAAGGCCTCCTGGTCTTTTTTTTTCCTCCTTTCTGTGGTTGCTAAACTGTAAGAAGAGAGTAGAGCATGAGCCTTAACACAAAACATTAAAAGAGAATAAATGCAACACCAATGGTGAAAAGCAAGACATGCGTTGGCCGGGAATCGAACCCGGGTCAACTGCTTGGAAGGCAGCTATGCTCACCACTATACCACCAACGCTTTCGGAAGTGTACGTTTTTTTGACATTTTCTGCAATAACACTAAACTTTCTGTTGACAGAAGCATTTGGATGCAATGTAATGATGAAAAGTATAAAACACAACCTTTTAGCAGAGGATGGTTTCGATCCATCGACCTCTGGGTTATGGGCCCAGCACGCTTCCGCTGCGCCACTCTGCTCGTAGTGTTGGATGCTTAGAGTCGAAGTCTAATTACTGTCTGCCTTCTGGTCTGTGTCGTGTAATTTATCAGCCATTTCTTATCTGTTGGCAACTAGATTATTCTTGGTGTTTTGCAATTATTTCTTTGTTTTTTTCTGTTTCCTTTAGTCATATTGTTGAAAATCATTTGAAGAAATGGTGTCTGACCTTGCTTAAGGTGCAGGCAAAAATTGTGGTCCATTGGGTCTCTGTGGCGCAATCGGTTAGCGCGTTCGGCTGTTAACCGAAAGGTTGGTGGTTCGAGTCCACCCAGGGACGTCGCACCCTTTTGCAGTCCACCCAGAGACGTTGCACAGTTGGAGAAGTTTTTGCATTGGTGCTGAGCATCTCTCTCATGTAAAAGCCATTTTGCTGACTATGTTTTGAATTCACGAGGCAAACTGGAGAAAAACTTTCTGTATGAGATAAGATAAACAAAACTTCCTTCGAGCCGGAATTGAACCAGCGACCTAAGGATTGCTAATTTAGAGCTACAGTCCTCCGCTCTACCAGCTGAGCTATCGAAGGATTGTTTTGGTCACTGTCGAAAGCCTCCTAGGTTTGGCCGTGGGTGCCACGGGCAGATGGTAAAAATGATTCATTCAACTCTGCGAAAAAGGAATCCAATGGTAGCATTGCAGAATGCGGGCATCGATCCCGCTACCTCTCGCATGCTAAGCGAGCGCTCTACCACTTGAGCTAATCCCCCAAACCTGTGAAACTTGACGTCAGTTTCACGTCACACCAGGTCACAATTTTCATATACAGTCACAGATGACATTGCTTTTTTTTTTTTTTTTAAGTGTGGACTCCGTTTTCCCATACTTGAAGAACATTTAAGGAGTCCACAACGTGATTGGTGACCTACAAATACAGTCGAGCAACTTTCTAGCAAACCCTTTCTATGCACATGGAGAATCAAACCGGGGACAGTGAAAAAACTTGCATAGTTTGTAGAAAAAAGTTGTGATGTAGCACAATCCCAAGGAGAACCGTTGAACTTTTATGGGTTGGTTTGTTTATCGAAAATGCTGAGAGGTCGTGAAGGCCTCCTGGTCTTTTTTTTTCCTCCTTTCTGTGGTTGCTAAACTGTAAGAAGAGAGTAGAGCATGAGCCTTAACACAAAACATTAAAAGAGAATAAATGCAACACCAATGGTGAAAAGCAAGACATGCGTTGGCCGGGAATCGAACCCGGGTCAACTGCTTGGAAGGCAGCTATGCTCACCACTATACCACCAACGCTTTCGGAAGTGTACGTTTTTTTGACATTTTCTGCAATAACACTAAACTTTCTGTTGACAGAAGCATTTGGATGCAATGTAATGATGAAAAGTATAAAACACAACCTTTTAGCAGAGGATGGTTTCGATCCATCGACCTCTGGGTTATGGGCCCAGCACGCTTCCGCTGCGCCACTCTGCTCATAGTGTTGGATGCTTAGAGTCGAAGTCTAATTACTGTCTGCCTTCTGGTCTGTGTCGTGTAATTTATCAGCCATTTCTTATCTGTTGGCAACTAGATTATTCTTGGTGTTTTGCAATTATTTCTTTGTTTTTTTCTGTTTCCTTTAGTCATATTGTTGAAAATCATTTGAAGAAACGGTGTCTGACCTTGCTTAAGGTGCAGGCAAAAATTGTGGTCCATTGGGTCTCTGTGGCGCAATCGGTTAGCGCGTTCGGCTGTTAACCGAAAGGTTGGTGGTTTGAGTCCACCCAGGGACGTCGCACCCTTTTGCAGTCCACCCATAGACGTTGCACAGTTGGAGAAGTTTTTGCATTGGTGCTGAGCATCTCTCTCATGTAAAAGCCATTTTGCTGACTATGTTTTGAATTCACGAGGCAAACTGGAGAAAAACTTTCTGTATGAGATAAGATAAACAAAACTTCCTTCGAGCCGGAATTGAACCAGCGACCTAAGGATTGCTAATTTAGAGCTACAGTCCTCCGCTCTACCAGCTGAGCTATCGAAGGATTGTTTTGGCCACTGTCGAAAGCCTCCTAGGTTTGGCCGTGGGTGCCACGGGCAGATGGTAAAAATGATTCATTCAACTCTGCGAAAAAGGAATCCAATGGTAGCATTGGAGAATGCGGGCATCGATCCCGCTACCTCTCGCATGCTAAGCGAGCGCTCTACCACTTGAGCTAATCCCCCAAACCTGTGAAACTTGACGTCAGTTTCATGTCACACCAGGTCACAATTTTCATATACAGTCACAGATGACATTGCTTTTTTTTTTTTTTTTAAGTGTGGACTCCGTTTTCCCATACTTGAAGAACATTTAAGGAGTCCACAACGTGATTGGTGACCTACAAATACAGTCGAGCAACTTTCTAGCAAACCCTTTCTATGCACATGGAGAATCAAACCGGGGACAGTGAAAAAACTTGCATAGTTTGTAGAAAAAAGTTGTGATGTAGCACAATCCCAAGGAGAACCGTTGAACTTTTATGGGTTGGTTTGTTTATCGAAAATGCTGAGAGGTCGTGAAGGCCTCCTGGTCTTTTTTTTTCCTCCTTTCTGTGGTTGCTAAACTGTAAGAAGAGAGTAGAGCATGAGCCTTAACACAAAACATTAAAAGAGAATAAATGCAACACCAATGGTGAAAAGCAAGACATGCGTTGGCCGGGAATCGAACCCGGGTCAACTGCTTGGAAGGCAGCTATGCTCACCACTATACCACCAACGCTTTCGGAAGTGTACGTTTTTTTGACATTTTCTGCAATAACACTAAACTTTCTGTTGACAGAAGCATTTGGATGCAATGTAATGATGAAAAGTATAAAACACAACCTTTTAGCAGAGGATGGTTTCGATCCATCGACCTCTGGGTTATGGGCCCAGCACGCTTCCGCTGCGCCACTCTGCTCATAGTGTTGGATGCTTAGAGTCGAAGTCTAATTACTGTCTGCCTTCTGGTCTGTGTCGTGTAATTTATCAGCCATTTCTTATCTGTTGGCAACTAGATTATTCTTGGTGTTTTGCAATTATTTCTTTGTTTTTTTCTGTTTCCTTTAGTCATATTGTTGAAAATCATTTGAAGAAACGGTGTCTGACCTTGCTTAAGGTGCAGGCAAAAATTGTGGTCCATTGGGTCTCTGTGGCGCAATCGGTTAGCGCGTTCGGCTGTTAACCGAAAGGTTGGTGGTTTGAGTCCACCCAGGGACGTCGCACCCTTTTGCAGTCCACCCATAGACGTTGCACAGTTGGAGAAGTTTTTGCATTGGTGCTGAGCATCTCTCTCATGTAAAAGCCATTTTGCTGACTATGTTTTGAATTCACGAGGCAAACTGGAGAAAAACTTTCTGTATGAGATAAGATAAACAAAACTTCCTTCGAGCCGGAATTGAACCAGCGACCTAAGGATTGCTAATTTAGAGCTACAGTCCTCCGCTCTACCAGCTGAGCTATCGAAGGATTGTTTTGGCCACTGTCGAAAGCCTCCTAGGTTTGGCCGTGGGTGCCACGGGCAGATGGTAAAAATGATTCATTCAACTCTGCGAAAAAGGAATCCAATGGTAGCATTGGAGAATGCGGGCATCGATCCCGCTACCTCTCGCATGCTAAGCGAGCGCTCTACCACTTGAGCTAATCCCCCAAACCTGTGAAACTTGACGTCAGTTTCATGTCACACCAGGTCACAATTTTCATATACAGTCACAGATGACATTGCTTTTTTTTTTTTTTTTAAGTGTGGACTCCGTTTTCCCATACTTGAAGAACATTTAAGGAGTCCACAACGTGATTGGTGACCTACAAATACAGTCGAGCAACTTTCTAGCAAACCCTTTCTATGCACATGGAGAATCAAACCGGGGACAGTGAAAAAACTTGCATAGTTTGTAGAAAAAAGTTGTGATGTAGCACAATCCCAAGGAGAACCGTTGAACTTTTATGGGTTGGTTTGTTTATCGAAAATGCTGAGAGGTCGTGAAGGCCTCCTGGTCTTTTTTTTTCCTCCTTTCTGTGGTTGCTAAACTGTAAGAAGAGAGTAGAGCATGAGCCTTAACACAAAACATTAAAAGAGAATAAATGCAACACCAATGGTGAAAAGCAAGACATGCGTTGGCCGGGAATCGAACCCGGGTCAACTGCTTGGAAGGCAGCTATGCTCACCACTATACCACCAACGCTTTCGGAAGTGTACGTTTTTTTGACATTTTCTGCAATAACACTAAACTTTCTGTTGACAGAAGCATTTGGATGCAATGTAATGATGAAAAGTATAAAACACAACCTTTTAGCAGAGGATGGTTTCGATCCATCGACCTCTGGGTTATGGGCCCAGCACGCTTCCGCTGTGCCACTCTGCTCGTAGTGTTGGATGCTTAGAGTCGAAGTCTAATTACTGTCTGCCTTCTGGTCTGTGTCGTGTAATTTATCAGCCATTTCTTATCTGTTGGCAACTAGATTATTCTTGGTGTTTTGCAATTATTTCTTTGTTTTTTTCTGTTTCCTTTAGTCATATTGTTGAAAATCATTTGAAGAAACGGTGTCTGACCTTGCTTAAGGTGCAGGCAAAAATTGTGGTCCATTGGGTCTCTGTGGCGCAATCGGTTAGCGCGTTCGGCTGTTAACCGAAAGGTTGGTGGTTCGAGTCCACCCAGGGACGTCGCACCCTTTTGCAGTCCACCCAGAGACGTTGCACAGTTGGAGAAGTTTTTGCATTGGTGCTGAGCATCTCTCTCATGTAAAAGCCATTTTGCTGACTATGTTTTGAATTCACGAGGCAAACTGGAGAAAAACTTTCTGTATGAGATAAGATAAACAAAACTTCCTTCGAGCCGGAATTGAACCAGCGACCTAAGGATTGCTAATTTAGAGCTACAGTCCTCCGCTCTACCAGCTGAGCTATCGAAGGATTGTTTTGGCCACTGTCGAAAGCCTCCTAGGTTTGGCCGTGGGTGCCACGGGCAGATGGTAAAAATGATTCATTCAACTCTGCGAAAAAGGAATCCAATGGTAGCATTGGAGAATGCGGGCATCGATCCCGCTACCTCTCGCATGCTAAGCGAGCGCTCTACCACTTGAGCTAATCCCCCAAACCTGTGAAACTTGACGTCAGTTTCACGTCACACCAGGTCACAATTTTCATATACAGTCACAGATGACATTGCTTTTTTTTTTTTTTTTAAGTGTGGACTCCGTTTTCCCATACTTGAAGAACATTTAAGGAGTCCACAACGTGATTGGTGACCTACAAATACAGTCGAGCAACTTTCTAGCAAACCCTTTCTATGCACATGGAGAATCAAACCGGGGACAGTGAAAAAACTTGCATAGTTTGTAGAAAAAAGTTGTGATGTAGCACAATCCCAAGGAGAACCGTTGAACTTTTATGGGTTGGTTTGTTTATCGAAAATGCTGAGAGGTCGTGAAGGCCTCCTGGTCTTTTTTTTTCCTCCTTTCTGTGGTTGCTAAACTGTAAGAAGAGAGTAGAGCATGAGCCTTAACACAAAACATTAAAAGAGAATAAATGCAACACCAATGGTGAAAAGCAAGACATGCGTTGGCCGGGAATCGAACCCGGGTCAACTGCTTGGAAGGCAGCTATGCTCACCACTATACCACCAACGCTTTCGGAAGTGTACGTTTTTTTGACATTTTCTGCAATAACACTAAACTTTCTGTTGACAGAAGCATTTGGATGCAATGTAATGATGAAAAGTATAAAACACAACCTTTTAGCAGAGGATGGTTTCGATCCATCGACCTCTGGGTTATGGGCCCAGCACGCTTCCGCTGCGCCACTCTGCTCGTAGTGTTGGATGCTTAGAGTCGAAGTCTAATTACTGTCTGCCTTCTGGTCTGTGTCGTGTAATTTATCAGCCATTTCTTATCTGTTGGCAACTAGATTATTCTTGGTGTTTTGCAATTATTTCTTTGTTTTTTTCTGTTTCCTTTAGTCATATTGTTGAAAATCATTTGAAGAAACGGTGTCTGACCTTGCTTAAGGTGCAGGCAAAAATTGTGGTCCATTGGGTCTCTGTGGCGCAATCGGTTAGCGCGTTCGGCTGTTAACCGAAAGGTTGGTGGTTCGAGTCCACCCAGGGATGTCGCACCCTTTTGCAGTCCACCCAGAGACGTTGCACAGTTGGAGAAGTTTTTGCATTGGTGCTGAGCATCTCTCTCATGTAAAAGCCATTTTGCTGACTATGTTTTGAATTCACGAGGCAAACTGGAGAAAAACTTTCTGTATGAGATAAGATAAACAAAACTTCCTTCGAGCCGGAATTGAACCAGCGACCTAAGGATTGCTAATTTAGAGCTACAGTCCTCCGCTCTACCAGCTGAGCTATCGAAGGATTGTTTTGGCCACTGTCGAAAGCCTCCTAGGTTTGGCCGTGGGTGCCACGGGCAGATGGTAAAAATGATTCATTCAACTCTGCGAAAAAGGAATCCAATGGTAGCATTGGAGAATGCGGGCATCGATCCCGCTACCTCTCGCATGCTAAGCGAGCGCTCTACCACTTGAGCTAATCCCCCAAACCTGTGAAACTTGACGTCAGTTTCACGTCACACCAGGTCACAATTTTCATATACAGTCACAGATGACATTGCTTTTTTTTTTTTTTTTAAGTGTGGACTCCGTTTTCCCATACTTGAAGAACATTTAAGGAGTCCACAACGTGATTGGTGACCTACAAATACAGTCGAGCAACTTTCTAGCAAACCCTTTCTATGCACATGGAGAATCAAACCGGGGACAGTGAAAAAACTTGCATAGTTTGTAGAAAAAAGTTGTGATGTAGCACAATCCCAAGGAGAACCGTTGAACTTTTATGGGTTGGTTTGTTTATCGAAAATGCTGAGAGGTCGTGAAGGCCTCCTGGTCTTTTTTTTTCCTCCTTTCTGTGGTTGCTAAACTGTAAGAAGAGAGTAGAGCATGAGCCTTAACACAAAACATTAAAAGAGAATAAATGCAACACCAATGGTGAAAAGCAAGACATGCGTTGGCCGGGAATCGAACCCGGGTCAACTGCTTGGAAGGCAGCTATGCTCACCACTATACCACCAACGCTTTCGGAAGTGTACGTTTTTTTGACATTTTCTGCAATAACACTAAACTTTCTGTTGACAGAAGCATTTGGATGCAATGTAATGATGAAAAGTATAAAACACAACCTTTTAGCAGAGGATGGTTTCGATCCATCGACCTCTGGGTTATGGGCCCAGCACGCTTCCGCTGCGCCACTCTGCTCGTAGTGTTGGATGCTTAGAGTCGAAGTCTAATTACTGTCTGCCTTCTGGTCTGTGTCGTGTAATTTATCAGCCATTTCTTATCTGTTGGCAACTAGATTATTCTTGGTGTTTTGCAATTATTTCTTTGTTTTTTTCTGTTTCCTTTAGTCATATTGTTGAAAATCATTTGAAGAAACGGTGTCTGACCTTGCTTAAGGTGCAGGCAAAAATTGTGGTCCATTGGGTCTCTGTGGCGCGTTCGGCTGTTAACCGAAAGGTTGGTGGTTCGAGTCCACCCAGGGACGTCGCACCCTTTTGCAGTCCACCCAGAGACGTTGCACAGTTGGAGAAGTTTTTGCATTGGTGCTGAGCATCTCTCTCATGTAAAAGCCATTTTGCTGACTATGTTTTGAATTCACGAGGCAAACTGGAGAAAAACTTTCTGTATGAGATAAGATAAACAAAACTTCCTTCGAGCCGGAATTGAACCAGCGACCTAAGGATTGCTAATTTAGAGCTACAGTCCTCCGCTCTACCAGCTGAGCTATCGAAGGATTGTTTTGGCCACTGTCGAAAGCCTCCTAGGTTTGGCCGTGGGTGCCACGGGCAGATGGTAAAAATGATTCATTCAACTCTGCGAAAAAGGAATCCAATGGTAGCATTGGAGAATGCAGGCATCGATCCCGCTACCTCTCGCATGCTAAGCGAGCGCTCTACCACTTGAGCTAATCCCCCAAACCTGTGAAACTTGACGTCAGTTTCACGTCACACCAGGTCACAATTTTCATATACAGTCACAGATGACATTGCTTTTTTTTTTTTTTTTTTTTTTTTTAAGTGTGGACTCCGTTTTCCCATACTTGAAGAACATTTAAGGAGTCCACAACGTGATTGGTGACCTACAAATACAGTCGAGCAACTTTCTAGCAAACCCTTTCTATGCACATGGAGAATCAAACCGGGGACAGTGAAAAAACTTGCATAGTTTGTAGAAAAAAGTTGTGATGTAGCACAATCCCAAGGAGAACCGTTGAACTTTTATGGGTTGGTTTGTTTATCGAAAATGCTGAGAGGTCGTGAAGGCCTCCTGGTCTTTTTTTTTCCTCCTTTCTGTGGTTGCTAAACTGTAAGAAGAGAGTAGAGCATGAGCCTTAACACAAAACATTAAAAGAGAATAAATGCAACACCAATGGTGAAAAGCAAGACATGCGTTGGCCGGGAATCGAACCCGGGTCAACTGCTTGGAAGGCAGCTATGCTCACCACTATACCACCAACGCTTTCGGAAGTGTACGTTTTTTTGACATTTTCTGCAATAACACTAAACTTTCTGTTGACAGAAGCATTTGGATGCAATGTAATGATGAAAAGTATAAAACACAACCTTTTAGCAGAGGATGGTTTCGATCCATCGACCTCTGGGTTATGGGCCCAGCACGCTTCCGCTGCGCCACTCTGCTCGTAGTGTTGGATGCTTAGAGTCGAAGTCTAATTACTGTCTGCCTTCTGGTCTGTGTCGTGTAATTTATCAGCCATTTCTTATCTGTTGGCAACTAGATTATTCTTGGTGTTTTGCAATTATTTCTTTGTTTTTTTCTGTTTCCTTTAGTCATATTGTTGAAAATCATTTGAAGAAACGGTGTCTGACCTTGCTTAAGGTGCAGGCAAAAATTGTGGTCCATTGGGTCTCTGTGGCGCAATCGGTTAGCGCGTTCGGCTGTTAACCGAAAGGTTGGTGGTTCGAGTCCACCCAGGGACGTCGCACCCTTTTGCAGTCCACCCAGAGACGTTGCACAGTTGGAGAAGTTTTTGCATTGGTGCTGAGCATCTCTCTCATGTAAAAGCCATTTTGCTGACTATGTTTTGAATTCACGAGGCAAACTGGAGAAAAACTTTCTGTATGAGATAAGATAAACAAAACTTCCTTCGAGCCGGAATTGAACCAGCGACCTAAGGATTGCTAATTTAGAGCTACAGTCCTCCGCTCTACCAGCTGAGCTATCGAAGGATTGTTTTGGCCACTGTCGAAAGCCTCCTAGGTTTGGCCGTGGGTGCCACGGGCAGATGGTAAAAATGATTCATTCAACTCTGCGAAAAAGGAATCCAATGGTAGCATTGGAGAATGCAGGCATCGATCCCGCTACCTCTCGCATGCTAAGCGAGCGCTCTACCACTTGAGCTAATCCCCCAAACCTGTGAAACTTGACGTCAGTTTCACGTCACACCAGGTCACAATTTTCATATACAGTCACAGATGACATTGCTTTTTTTTTTTTTTTTTTTTTTTTTTTCTTTTAAGTGTGGACTCCGTTTTCCCATACTTGAAGAACATTTAAGGAGTCCACAACGTGATTGGTGACCTACAAATACAGTCGAGCAACTTTCTAGCAAACCCTTTCTATGCACATGGAGAATCAAACCGGGGACAGTGAAAAAACTTGCATAGTTTGTAGAAAAAAGTTGTGATGTAGCACAATCCCAAGGAGAACCGTTGAACTTTTATGGGTTGGTTTGTTTATCGAAAATGCTGAGAGGTCGTGAAGGCCTCCTGGTCTTTTTTTTTCCTCCTTTCTGTGGTTGCTAAACTGTAAGAAGAGAGTAGAGCATGAGCCTTAACACAAAACATTAAAAGAGAATAAATGCAACACCAATGGTGAAAAGCAAGACATGCGTTGGCCGGGAATCGAACCCGGGTCAACTGCTTGGAAGGCAGCTATGCTCACCACTATACCACCAACGCTTTCGGAAGTGTACGTTTTTTTGACATTTTCTGCAATAACACTAAACTTTCTGTTGACAGAAGCATTTGGATGCAATGTAATGATGAAAAGTATAAAACACAACCTTTTAGCAGAGGATGGTTTCGATCCATCGACCTCTGGGTTATGGGCCCAGCACGCTTCCGCTGCGCCACTCTGCTCGTAGTGTTGGATGCTTAGAGTCGAAGTCTAATTACTGTCTGCCTTCTGGTCTGTGTCGTGTAATTTATCAGCCATTTCTTATCTGTTGGCAACTAGATTATTCTTGGTGTTTTGCAATTATTTCTTTGTTTTTTTCTGTTTCCTTTAGTCATATTGTTGAAAATCATTTGAAGAAACGGTGTCTGACCTTGCTTAAGGTGCAGGCAAAAATTGTGGTCCATTGGGTCTCTGTGGCGCAATCGGTTAGCGCGTTCGGCTGTTAACCGAAAGGTTGGTGGTTCGAGTCCACCCAGGGACGTCGCACCCTTTTGCAGTCCACCCAGAGACGTTGCACAGTTGGAGAAGTTTTTGCATTGGTGCTGAGCATCTCTCTCATGTAAAAGCCATTTTGCTGACTATGTTTTGAATTCACGAGGCAAACTGGAGAAAAACTTTCTGTATGAGATAAGATAAACAAAACTTCCTTCGAGCCGGAATTGAACCAGCGACCTAAGGATTGCTAATTTAGAGCTACAGTCCTCCGCTCTACCAGCTGAGCTATCGAAGGATTGTTTTGGCCACTGTCGAAAGCCTCCTAGGTTTGGCCGTGGGTGCCACGGGCAGATGGTAAAAATGATTCATTCAACTCTGCGAAAAAGGAATCCAATGGTAGCATTGGAGAATGCGGGCATCGATCCCGCTACCTCTCGCATGCTAAGCGAGCGCTCTACCACTTGAGCTAATCCCCCAAACCTGTGAAACTTGACGTCAGTTTCACGTCACACCAGGTCACAATTTTCATATACAGTCACAGATGACATTGCTTTTTTTTTTTTTTTTTTTTAAGTGTGGACTCCGTTTTCCCATACTTGAAGAACATTTAAGGAGTCCACAACATGATTGGTGACCTACAAATACAGTCGAGCAACTTTCTAGCAAACCCTTTCTATGCACATGGAGAATCAAACCGGGGACAGTGAAAAAACTTGCATAGTTTGTAGAAAAAAGTTGTGATGTAGCACAATCCCAAGGAGAACCGTTGAACTTTTATGGGTTGGTTTGTTTATCGAAAATGCTGAGAGGTCGTGAAGGCCTCCTGGTCTTTTTTTTTCCTCCTTTCTGTGGTTGCTAAACTGTAAGAAGAGAGTAGAGCATGAGCCTTAACACAAAACATTAAAAGAGAATAAATGCAACACCAATGGTGAAAAGCAAGACATGCGTTGGCCGGGAATCGAACCCGGGTCAACTGCTTGGAAGGCAGCTATGCTCACCACTATACCACCAACGCTTTCGGAAGTGTACGTTTTTTTGACATTTTCTGCAATAACACTAAACTTTCTGTTGACAGAAGCATTTGGATGCAATGTAATGATGAAAAGTATAAAACACAACCTTTTAGCAGAGGATGGTTTCGATCCATCGACCTCTGGGTTATGGGCCCAGCACGCTTCCGCTGTGCCACTCTGCTCGTAGTGTTGGATGCTTAGAGTCGAAGTCTAATTACTGTCTGCCTTCTGGTCTGTGTCGTGTAATTTATCAGCCATTTCTTATCTGTTGGCAACTAGATTATTCTTGGTGTTTTGCAATTATTTCTTTGTTTTTTTCTGTTTCCTTTAGTCATATTGTTGAAAATCATTTGAAGAAACGGTGTCTGACCTTGCTTAAGGTGCAGGCAAAAATTGTGGTCCATTGGGTCTCTGTGGCGCAATCGGTTAGCGCGTTCGGCTGTTAACCGAAAGGTTGGTGGTTCGAGTCCACCCAGGGACGTCGCACCCTTTTGCAGTCCACCCAGAGACGTTGCACAGTTGGAGAAGTTTTTGCATTGGTGCTGAGCATCTCTCTCATGTAAAAGCCATTTTGCTGACTATGTTTTGAATTCACGAGGCAAACTGGAGAAAAACTTTCTGTATGAGATAAGATAAACAAAACTTCCTTCGAGCCGGAATTGAACCAGCGACCTAAGGATTGCTAATTTAGAGCTACAGTCCTCCGCTCTACCAGCTGAGCTATCGAAGGATTGTTTTGGCCACTGTCGAAAGCCTCCTAGGTTTGGCCGTGGGTGCCACGGGCAGATGGTAAAAATGATTCATTCAACTCTGCGAAAAAGGAATCCAATGGTAGCATTGGAGAATGCGGGCATCGATCCCGCTACCTCTCGCATGCTAAGCGAGCGCTCTACCACTTGAGCTAATCCCCCAAACCTGTGAAACTTGACGTCAGTTTCACGTCACACCAGGTCACAATTTTCATATACAGTCACAGATGACATTGCTTTTTTTTTTTTTTTTTTTTTTTAAGTGTGGACTCCGTTTTCCCATACTTGAAGAACATTTAAGGAGTCCACAACATGATTGGTGACCTACAAATACAGTCGAGCAACTTTCTAGCAAACCCTTTCTATGCACATGGAGAATCAAACTGGGGACAGTGAAAAAACTTGCATAGTTTGTAGAAAAAAATTGTGATGTAGCACAATCCCAAGGAGAACCGTTGAACTTTTATGGGTTGGTTTGTTTATCGAAAATGCTGAGAGGTCGTGAAGGCCTCCTGGTCTTTTTTTTTCCTCCTTTCTGTGGTTGCTAAACTGTAAGAAGAGAGTAGAGCATGAGCCTTAACACAAAACATTAAAAGAGAATAAATGCAACACCAATGGTGAAAAGCAAGACATGCGTTGGCCGGGAATCGAACCCGGGTCAACTGCTTGGAAGGCAGCTATGCTCACCACTATACCACCAACGCTTTCGGAAGTGTACGTTTTTTTGACATTTTCTGCAATAACACTAAACTTTCTGTTGACAGAAGAATTTGGATGCAATGTAATGATGAAAAGTATAAAACACAACCTTTTAGCAGAGGATGGTTTCGATCCATCGACCTCTGGGTTATGGGCCCAGCACGCTTCCGCTGCGCCACTCTGCTCGTAGTGTTGGATGCTTAGAGTCGAAGTCTAATTACTGTCTGCCTTCTGGTCTGTGTCGTGTAATTTATCAGCCATTTCTTATCTGTTGGCAACTAGATTATTCTTGGTGTTTTGCAATTATTTCTTTGTTTTTTTCTGTTTCCTTTAGTCATATTGTTGAAAATCATTTGAAGAAACGGTGTCTGACCTTGCTTAAGGTGCAGGCAAAAATTGTGGTCCATTGGGTCTCTGTGGCGCAATCGGTTAGCGCGTTCGGCTGTTAACCGAAAGGTTGGTGGTTCGAGTCCACCCAGGGACGTCGCACCCTTTTGCAGTCCACCCAGAGACGTTGCACAGTTGGAGAAGTTTTTGCATTGGTGCTGAGCATCTCTCTCATGTAAAAGCCATTTTGCTGACTATGTTTTGAATTCACGAGGCAAACTGGAGAAAAACTTTCTGTATGAGATAAGATAAAAAAAACTTCCTTCGAGCCGGAATTGAACCAGCGACCTAAGGATTGCTAATTTAGAGCTACAGTCCTCCGCTCTACCAGCTGAGCTATCGAAGGATTGTTTTGGCCACTGTCGAAAGCCTCCTAGGTTTGGCCGTGGGTGCCACGGGCAGATGGTAAAAATGATTCATTCAACTCTGCGAAAAAGGAATCCAATGGTAGCATTGGAGAATGCGGGCATCGATCCCGCTACCTCTCGCATGCTAAGCGAGCGCTCTACCACTTGAGCTAATCCCCCAAACCTGTGAAACTTGACGTCAGTTTCACGTCACACCAGGTCACAATTTTCATATACAGTCACAGATGACATTGCTTTTTTTTTTTTTTTTTTTTTTTAAGTGTGGACTCCGTTTTCCCATACTTGAAGAACATTTAAGGAGTCCACAACATGATTGGTGACCTACAAATACAGTCGAGCAACTTTCTAGCAAACCCTTTCTATGCACATGGAGAATCAAACCGGGGACAGTGAAAAAACTTGCATAGTTTGTAGAAAAAAGTTGTGATGTAGCACAATCCCAAGGAGAACCGTTGAACTTTTATGGGTTGGTTTGTTTATCGAAAATGCTGAGAGGTCGTGAAGGCCTCCTGGTCTTTTTTTTTCCTCCTTTCTGTGGTTGCTAAACTGTAAGAAGAGAGTAGAGCATGAGCCTTAACACAAAACATTAAAAGAGAATAAATGCAACACCAATGGTGAAAAGCAAGACATGCGTTGGCCGGGAATCGAACCCGGGTCAACTGCTTGGAAGGCAGCTATGCTCACCACTATACCACCAACGCTTTCGGAAGTGTACGTTTTTTTGACATTTTCTGCAATAACACTAAACTTTCTGTTGACAGAAGCATTTGGATGCAATGTAATGATGAAAAGTATAAAACACAACCTTTTAGCAGAGGATGGTTTCGATCCATCGACCTCTGGGTTATGGGCCCAGCACGCTTCCGCTGCGCCACTCTGCTCGTAGTGTTGGATGCTTAGAGTCGAAGTCTAATTACTGTCTGCCTTCTGGTCTGTGTCGTGTAATTTATCAGCCATTTCTTATCTGTTGGCAACTAGATTATTCTTGGTGTTTTGCAATTATTTCTTTGTTTTTTTCTGTTTCCTTTAGTCATATTGTTGAAAATCATTTGAAGAAACGGTGTCTGACCTTGCTTAAGGTGCAGGCAAAAATTGTGGTCCATTGGGTCTCTGTGGCGCAATCGGTTAGCGCGTTCGGCTGTTAACCGAAAGGTTGGTGGTTCGAGTCCACCCAGGGACGTCGCACCCTTTTGCAGTCCACCCAGAGACGTTGCACAGTTGGAGAAGTTTTTGCATTGGTGCTGAGCATCTCTCTCATGTAAAAGCCATTTTGCTGACTATGTTTTGAATTCACGAGGCAAACTGGAGAAAAACTTTCTGTATGAGATAAGATAAACAAAACTTCCTTCGAGCCGGAATTGAACCAGCGACCTAAGGATTGCTAATTTAGAGCTACAGTCCTCCGCTCTACCAGCTGAGCTATCGAAGGATTGTTTTGGCCACTGTCGAAAGCCTCCTAGGTTTGGCCGTGGGTGCCACGGGCAGATGGTAAAAATGATTCATTCAACTCTGCGAAAAAGGAATCCAATGGTAGCATTGGAGAATGCGGGCATCGATCCTGCTACCTCTCGCATGCTAAGCGAGCGCTCTACCACTTGAGCTAATCCCCCAAACCTGTGAAACTTGACGTCAGTTTCACGTCACACCAGGTCACAATTTTCATATACAGTCACAGATGACATTGCTTTTTTTTTTTTTTTTTTTTTTTTAAGTGTGGACTCCGTTTTCCCATACTTGAAGAACATTTAAGGAGTCCACAACGTGATTGGTGACCTACAAATACAGTCGAGCAACTTTCTAGCAAACCCTTTCTATGCACATGGAGAATCAAACCGGGGACAGTGAAAAAACTTGCATAGTTTGTAGAAAAAAGTTGTGATGTAGCACAATCCCAAGGAGAACCGTTGAACTTTTATGGGTTGGTTTGTTTATCGAAAATGCTGAGAGGTCGTGAAGGCCTCCTGGTCTTTTTTTTTCCTCCTTTCTGTGGTTGCTAAACTGTAAGAAGAGAGTAGAGCATGAGCCTTAACACAAAACATTAAAAGAGAATAAATGCAACACCAATGGTGAAAAGCAAGACATGCGTTGGCCGGGAATCGAACCCGGGTCAACTGCTTGGAAGGCAGCTATGCTCACCACTATACCACCAACGCTTTCGGAAGTGTACGTTTTTTTGACATTTTCTGCAATAACACTAAACTTTCTGTTGACAGAAGCATTTGGATGCAATGTAATGATGAAAAGTATAAAACACAACCTTTTAGCAGAGGATGGTTTCGATCCATCGACCTCTGGGTTATGGGCCCAGCACGCTTCCGCTGCGCCACTCTGCTCGTAGTGTTGGATGCTTAGAGTCGAAGTCTAATTACTGTCTGCCTTCTGGTCTGTGTCGTGTAATTTATCAGCCATTTCTTATCTGTTGGCAACTAGATTATTCTTGGTGTTTTGCAATTATTTCTTTGTTTTTTTCTGTTTCCTTTAGTCATATTGTTGAAAATCATTTGAAGAAACGGTGTCTGACCTTGCTTAAGGTGCAGGCAAAAATTGTGGTCCATTGGGTCTCTGTGGCGCAATCGGTTAGCGCGTTCGGCTGTTAACCGAAAGGTTGGTGGTTCGAGTCCACCCAGGGACGTCGCACCCTTTTGCAGTCCACCCAGAGACGTTGCACAGTTGGAGAAGTTTTTGCATTGGTGCTGAGCATCTCTCTCATGTAAAAGCCATTTTGCTGACTATGTTTTGAATTCACGAGGCAAACTGGAGAAAAACTTTCTGTATGAGATAAGATAAACAAAACTTCCTTCGAGCCGGAATTGAACCAGCGACCTAAGGATTGCTAATTTAGAGCTACAGTCCTCCGCTCTACCAGCTGAGCTATCGAAGGATTGTTTTGGCCACTGTCGAAAGCCTCCTAGGTTTGGCCGTGGGTGCCACGGGCAGATGGTAAAAATGATTCATTCAACTCTGCGAAAAAGGAATCCAATGGTAGCATTGGAGAATGCGGGCATCGATCCCGCTACCTCTCGCATGCTAAGCGAGCGCTCTACCACTTGAGCTAATCCCCCAAACCTGTGAAACTTGACGTCAGTTTCACGTCACACCAGGTCACAATTTTCATATACAGTCACAGATGACATTGCTTTTTTTTTTTTTTTTTTTTTTTAAGTGTGGACTCCGTTTTCCCATACTTGAAGAACATTTAAGGAGTCCACAACGTGATTGGTGACCTACAAATACAGTCGAGCAACTTTCTAGCAAACCCTTTCTATGCACATGGAGAATCAAACCGGGGACAGTGAAAAAACTTGCATAGTTTGTAGAAAAAAGTTGTGATGTAGCACAATCCCAAGGAGAACCGTTGAACTTTTATGGGTTGGTTTGTTTATCGAAAATGCTGAGAGGTCGTGAAGGCCTCCTGGTCTTTTTTTTTCCTCCTTTCTGTGGTTGCTAAACTGTAAGAAGAGAGTAGAGCATGAGCCTTAACACAAAACATTAAAAGAGAATAAATGCAACACCAATGGTGAAAAGCAAGACATGCGTTGGCCGGGAATCGAACCCGGGTCAACTGCTTGGAAGGCAGCTATGCTCACCACTATACCACCAACGCTTTCGGAAGTGTACGTTTTTTTGACATTTTCTGCAATAACACTAAACTTTCTGTTGACAGAAGCATTTGGATGCAATGTAATGATGAAAAGTATAAAACACAACCTTTCAGCAGAGGATGGTTTCGATCCATCGACCTCTGGGTTATGGGCCCAGCACGCTTCCGCTGCGCCACTCTGCTCGTAGTGTTGGATGCTTAGAGTCGAAGTCTAATTACTGTCTGCCTTCTGGTCTGTGTCGTGTAATTTATCAGCCATTTCTTATCTGTTGGCAACTAGATTATTCTTGGTGTTTTGCAATTATTTCTTTGTTTTTTTCTGTTTCCTTTAGTCATATTGTTGAAAATCATTTGAAGAAACGGTGTCTGACCTTGCTTAAGGTGCAGGCAAAAATTGTGGTCCATTGGGTCTCTGTGGCGCAATCGGTTAGCGCGTTCGGCTGTTAACCGAAAGGTTGGTGGTTCGAGTCCACCCAGGGACGTCGCACCCTTTTGCAGTCCACCCAGAGACGTTGCACAGTTGGAGAAGTTTTTGCATTGGTGCTGAGCATCTCTCTCATGTAAAAGCCATTTTGCTGACTATGTTTTGAATTCACGAGGCAAACTGGAGAAAAACTTTCTGTATGAGATAAGATAAACAAAACTTCCTTCGAGCCGGAATTGAACCAGCGACCTAAGGATTGCTAATTTAGAGCTACAGTCCTCCGCTCTACCAGCTGAGCTATCGAAGGATTGTTTTGGCCACTGTCGAAAGCCTCCTAGGTTTGGCCGTGGGTGCCACGGGCAGATGGTAAAAATGATTCATTCAACTCTGCGAAAAAGGAATCCAATGGTAGCATTGGAGAATGCGGGCATCGATCCCGCTACCTCTCGCATGCTAAGCGAGCGCTCTACCACTTGAGCTAATCCCCCAAACCTGTGAAACTTGACGTCAGTTTCACGTCACACCAGGTCACAATTTTCATATACAGTCACAGATGACATTGCTTTTTTTTTTTTTTTTTTTTTTTTTAAGTGTGGACTCCGTTTTCCCATACTTGAAGAACATTTAAGGAGTCCACAACGTGATTGGTGACCTACAAATACAGTCGAGCAACTTTCTAGCAAACCCTTTCTATGCACATGGAGAATCAAACCGGGGACAGTGAAAAAACTTGCATAGTTTGTAGAAAAAAGTTGTGATGTAGCACAATCCCAAGGAGAACCGTTGAACTTTTATGGGTTGGTTTGTTTATCGAAAATGCTGAGAGGTCGTGAAGGCCTCCTGGTCTTTTTTTTTCCTCCTTTCTGTGGTTGCTAAACTGTAAGAAGAGAGTAGAGCATGAGCCTTAACACAAAACATTAAAAGAGAATAAATGCAACACCAATGGTGAAAAGCAAGACATGCGTTGGCCGGGAATCGAACCCGGGTCAACTGCTTGGAAGGCAGCTATGCTCACCACTATACCACCAACGCTTTCGGAAGTGTACGTTTTTTTGACATTTTCTGCAATAACACTAAACTTTCTGTTGACAGAAGCATTTGGATGCAATGTAATGATGAAAAGTATAAAACACAACCTTTTAGCAGAGGATGGTTTCGATCCATCGACCTCTGGGTTATGGGCCCAGCACGCTTCCGCTGCGCCACTCTGCTCGTAGTGTTGGATGCTTAGAGTCGAAGTCTAATTACTGTCTGCCTTCTGGTCTGTGTCGTGTAATTTATCAGCCATTTCTTATCTGTTGGCAACTAGATTATTCTTGGTGTTTTGCAATTATTTATTTGTTTTTTTCTGTTTCCTTTAGTCATATTGTTGAAAATCATTTGAAGAAACGGTGTCTGACCTTGCTTAAGGTGCAGGCAAAAATTGTGGTCCATTGGGTCTCTGTGGCGCAATCGGTTAGCGCGTTCGGCTGTTAACCGAAAGGTTGGTGGTTTGAGTCCACCCAGGGACGTCACACCCTTTTGCAGTCCACCCAGAGACGTTGCACAGTTGGAGAAGTTTTTGCATTGGTGCTGAGCATCTCTCTCATGTAAAAGCCATTTTGCTGACTATGTTTTGAATTCACGAGGCAAACTGGAGAAAAACTTTCTGTATGAGATAAGATAAACAAAACTTCCTTCGAGCCGGAATTGAACCAGCGACCTAAGGATTGCTAATTTAGAGCTACAGTCCTCCGCTCTACCAGCTGAGCTATCGAAGGATTGTTTTGGCCACTGTCGAAAGCCTCCTAGGTTTGGCCGTGGGTGCCACGGGCAGATGGTAAAAATGATTCATTCAACTCTGCGAAAAAGGAATCCAATGGTAGCATTGGAGAATGCGGGCATCGATCCCGCTACCTCTCGCATGCTAAGCGAGCGCTCTACCACTTGAGCTAATCCCCCAAACCTGTGAAACTTGACGTCAGTTTCACGTCACACCAGGTCACAATTTTCATATACAGTCACAGATGACATTGCTTTTTTTTTTTTTTTTTTTTTTTAAGTGTGGACTCCGTTTTCCCATACTTGAAGAACATTTAAGGAGTCCACAACGTGATTGGTGACCTACAAATACAGTCGAGCAACTTTCTAGCAAACCCTTTCTATGCACATGGAGAATCAAACCGGGGACAGTGAAAAAACTTGCATAGTTTGTAGAAAAAAGTTGTGATGTAGCACAATCCCAAGGAGAACCGTTGAACTTTTATGGGTTGGTTTGTTTATCGAAAATGCTGAGAGGTCGTGAAGGCCTCCTGGTCTTTTTTTTTCCTCCTTTCTGTGGTTGCTAAACTGTAAGAAGAGAGTAGAGCATGAGCCTTAACACAAAACATTAAAAGAGAATAAATGCAACACCAATGGTGAAAAGCAAGACATGCGTTGGCCGGGAATCGAACCCGGGTCAACTGCTTGGAAGGCAGCTATGCTCACCACTATACCACCAACGCTTTCGGAAGTGTACGTTTTTTTGACATTTTCTGCAATAACACTAAACTTTCTGTTGACAGAAGCATTTGGATGCAATGTAATGATGAAAAGTATAAAACACAACCTTTTAGCAGAGGATGGTTTCGATCCATCGACCTCTGGGTTATGGGCCCAGCACGCTTCCGCTGCGCCACTCTGCTCGTAGTGTTGGATGCTTAGAGTCGAAGTCTAATTACTGTCTGCCTTCTGGTCTGTGTCGTGTAATTTATCAGCCATTTCTTATCTGTTGGCAACTAGATTATTCTTGGTGTTTTGCAATTATTTCTTTGTTTTTTTCTGTTTCCTTTAGTCATATTGTTGAAAATCATTTGAAGAAACGGTGTCTGACCTTGCTTAAGGTGCAGGCAAAAATTGTGGTCCATTGGGTCTCTGTGGCGCAATCGGTTAGCGCGTTCGGCTGTTAACCGAAAGGTTGGTGGTTCGAGTCCACCCAGGGACGTCGCACCCTTTTGCAGTCCACCCAGAGACGTTGCACAGTTGGAGAAGTTTTTGCATTGGTGCTGAGCATCTCTCTCATGTAAAAGCCATTTTGCTGACTATGTTTTGAATTCACGAGGCAAACTGGAGAAAAACTTTCTGTATGAGATAAGATAAACAAAACTTCCTTCGAGCCGGAATTGAACCAGCGACCTAAGGATTGCTAATTTAGAGCTACAGTCCTCCGCTCTACCAGCTGAGCTATCGAAGGATTGTTTTGGCCACTGTCGAAAGCCTCCTAGGTTTGGCCGTGGGTGCCACGGGCAGATGGTAAAAATGATTCATTCAACTCTGCGAAAAAGGAATCCAATGGTAGCATTGGAGAATGCGGGCATCGATCCCGCTACCTCTCGCATGCTAAGCGAGCGCTCTACCACTTGAGCTAATCCCCCAAACCTGTGAAACTTGACGTCAGTTTCACGTCACACCAGGTCACAATTTTCATATACAGTCACAGATGACATTGCTTTTTTTTTTTTTTTTTTTTTTTTTAAGTGTGGACTCCGTTTTCCCATACTTGAAGAACATTTAAGGAGTCCACAACGTGATTGGTGACCTACAAATACAGTCGAGCAACTTTCTAGCAAACCCTTTCTATGCACATGGAGAATCAAACCGGGGACAGTGAAAAAACTTGCATAGTTTGTAGAAAAAAGTTGTGATGTAGCACAATCCCAAGGAGAACCGTTGAACTTTTATGGGTTGGTTTGTTTATCGAAAATGCTGAGAGGTCGTGAAGGCCTCCTGGTCTTTTTTTTCCCTCCTTTCTGTGGTTGCTAAACTGTAAGAAGAGAGTAGAGCATGAGCCTTAACACAAAACATTAAAAGAGAATAAATGCAACACCAATGGTGAAAAGCAAGACATGCGTTGGCCGGGAATCGAACCCGGGTCAACTGCTTGGAAGGCAGCTATGCTCACCACTATACCACCAACGCTTTCGGAAGTGTACGTTTTTTTGACATTTTCTGCAATAACACTAAACTTTCTGTTGACAGAAGCATTTGGATGCAATGTAATGATGAAAAGTATAAAACACAACCTTTTAGCAGAGGATGGTTTCGATCCATCGACCTCTGGGTTATGGGCCCAGCACGCTTCCGCTGCGCCACTCTGCTCGTAGTGTTGGATGCTTAGAGTCGAAGTCTAATTACTGTCTGCCTTCTGGTCTGTGTCGTGTAATTTATCATCCATTTCTTATCTGTTGGCAACTAGATTATTCTTGGTGTTTTGCAATTATTTCTTTGTTTTTTTCTGTTTCCTTTAGTCATATTGTTGAAAATCATTTGAAGAAACGGTGTCTGACCTTGCTTAAGGTGCAGGCAAAAATTGTGGTCCATTGGGTCTCTGTGGCGCAATCGGTTAGCGCGTTCGGCTGTTAACCGAAAGGTTGGTGGTTCGAGTCCACCCAGGGACGTCGCACCCTTTTGCAGTCCACCCAGAGACGTTGCACAGTTGGAGAAGTTTTTGCATTGGTGCTGAGCATCTCTCTCATGTAAAAGCCATTTTGCTGACTATGTTTTGAATTCACGAGGCAAACTGGAGAAAAACTTTCTGTATGAGATAAGATAAACAAAACTTCCTTCGAGCCGGAATTGAACCAGCGACCTAAGGATTGCTAATTTAGAGCTACAGTCCTCCGCTCTACCAGCTGAGCTATCGAAGGATTGTTTTGGCCACTGTCGAAAGCCTCCTAGGTTTGGCCGTGGGTGCCACGGGCAGATGGTAAAAATGATTCATTCAACTCTGCGAAAAAGGAATCCAATGGTAGCATCGATCCCGCTACCTCTCGCATGCTAAGCGAGCGCTCTACCACTTGAGCTAATCCCCCAAACCTGTGAAACTTGACGTCAGTTTCACGTCACACCAGGTCACAATTTTCATATACAGTCACAGATGACATTGCTTTTTTTTTTTTTTTTCTTTTAAGTGTGGACTCCGTTTTCCCATACTTGAAGAACATTTAAGGAGTCCACAACGTGATTGGTGACCTACAAATACAGTCGAGCAACTTTCTAGCAAACCCTTTCTATGCACATGGAGAATCAAACCGGGGACAGTGAAAAAACTTGCATAGTTTGTAGAAAAAAGTTGTGATGTAGCACAATCCCAAGGAGAACCGTTGAACTTTTATGGGTTGGTTTGTTTATCGAAAATGCTGAGAGGTCGTGAAGGCCTCCTGGTCTTTTTTTTTCCTCCTTTCTGTGGTTGCTAAACTGTAAGAAGAGAGTAGAGCATGAGCCTTAACACAAAACATTAAAAGAGAATAAATGCAACACCAATGGTGAAAAGCAAGACATGCGTTGGCCGGGAATCGAACCCGGGTCAACTGCTTGGAAGGCAGCTATGCTCACCACTATACCACCAACGCTTTCGGAAGTGTACGTTTTTTTGACATTTTCTGCAATAACACTAAACTTTCTGTTGACAGAAGCATTTGGATGCAATGTAATGATGAAAAGTATAAAACACAACCTTTTAGCAGAGGATGGTTTCGATCCATCGACCTCTGGGTTATGGGCCCAGCACGCTTCCGCTGCGCCACTCTGCTCGTAGTGTTGGATGCTTAGAGTCGAAGTCTAATTACTGTCTGCCTTCTGGTCTGTGTCGTGTAATTTATCAGCCATTTCTTATCTGTTGGCAACTAGATTATTCTTGGTGTTTTGCAATTATTTCTTTGTTTTTTTCTGTTTCCTTTAGTCATATTGTTGAAAATCATTTGAAGAAACGGTGTCTGACCTTGCTTAAGGTGCAGGCAAAAATTGTGGTCCATTGGGTCTCTGTGGCGCAATCGGTTAGCGCGTTCGGCTGTTAACCGAAAGGTTGGTGGTTCGAGTCCACCCAGGGACGTCGCACCCTTTTGCAGTCCACCCAGAGACGTTGCACAGTTGGAGAAGTTTTTGCATTGGTGCTGAGCATCTCTCTCATGTAAAAGCCATTTTGCTGACTATGTTTTGAATTCACGAGGCAAACTGGAGAAAAACTTTCTGTATGAGATAAGATAAACAAAACTTCCTTCGAGCCGGAATTGAACCAGCGACCTAAGGATTGCTAATTTAGAGCTACAGTCCTCCGCTCTACCAGCTGAGCTATCGAAGGATTGTTTTGGCCACTGTCGAAAGCCTCCTAGGTTTGGCCGTGGGTGCCACGGGCAGATGGTAAAAATGATTCATTCAACTCTGCGAAAAAGGAATCCAATGGTAGCATTGGAGAATGCGGGCATCGATCCCACTACCTCTCGCATGCTAAGCGAGCGCTCTACCACTTGAGCTAATCCCCCAAACCTGTGAAACTTGACGTCAGTTTCATGTCACACCAGGTCACAATTTTCATATACAGTCACAGATGACATTGCTTTTTTTTTTTTTTTTTTTAAGTGTGGACTCCGTTTTCCCATACTTGAAGAACATTTAAGGAGTCCACAACGTGATTGGTGACCTACAAATACAGTCGAGCAACTTTCTAGCAAACCCTTTCTATGCACATGGAGAATCAAACCGGGGACAGTGAAAAAACTTGCATAGTTTGTAGAAAAAAGTTGTGATGTAGCACAATCCCAAGGAGAACCGTTGAACTTTTATGGGTTGGTTTGTTTATCGAAAATGCTGAGAGGTCGTGAAGGCCTCCTGGTCTTTTTTTTTCCTCCTTTCTGTGGTTGCTAAACTGTAAGAAGAGAGTAGAGCATGAGCCTTAACACAAAACATTAAAAGAGAATAAATGCAACACCAATGGTGAAAAGCAAGACATGCGTTGGCCGGGAATCGAACCCGGGTCAACTGCTTGGAAGGCAGCTATGCTCACCACTATACCACCAACGCTTTCGGAAGTGTACGTTTTTTTGACATTTTCTGCAATAACACTAAACTTTCTGTTGACAGAAGCATTTGGATGCAATGTAATGATGAAAAGTATAAAACACAACCTTTTAGCAGAGGATGGTTTCGATCCATCGACCTCTGGGTTATGGGCCCAGCACGCTTCCGCTGCGCCACTCTGCTCGTAGTGTTGGATGCTTAGAGTCGAAGTCTAATTACTGTCTGCCTTCTGGTCTGTGTCGTGTAATTTATCAGCCATTTCTTATCTGTTGGCAACTAGATTATTCTTGGTGTTTTGCAATTATTTCTTTGTTTTTTTCTGTTTCCTTTAGTCATATTGTTGAAAATCATTTGAAGAAACGGTGTCTGACCTTGCTTAAGGTGCAGGCAAAAATTGTGGTCCATTGGGTCTCTGTGGCGCAATCGGTTAGCGCGTTCGGCTGTTAACCGAAAGGTTGGTGGTTCGAGTCCACCCAGGGACGTCGCACCCTTTTGCAGTCCACCCAGAGACGTTGCACAGTTGGAGAAGTTTTTGCATTGGTGCTGAGCATCTCTCTCATGTAAAAGCCATTTTGCTGACTATGTTTTGAATTCACGAGGCAAACTGGAGAAAAACTTTCTGTATGAGATAAGATAAACAAAACTTCCTTCGAGCCGGAATTGAACCAGCGACCTAAGGATTGCTAATTTAGAGCTACAGTCCTCCGCTCTACCAGCTGAGCTATCGAAGGATTGTTTTGGCCACTGTCGAAAGCCTCCTAGGTTTGGCCGTGGGTGCCACGGGCAGATGGTAAAAATGATTCATTCAACTCTGCGAAAAAGGAATCCAATGGTAGCATTGGAGAATGCGGGCATCGATCCCACTACCTCTCGCATGCTAAGCGAGCGCTCTACCACTTGAGCTAATCCCCCAAACCTGTGAAACTTGACGTCAGTTTCACGTCACACCAGGTCACAATTTTCATATACAGTCACAGATGACATTGCTTTTTTTTTTTTTTTTTTTTTTTTAAGTGTGGACTCCGTTTTCCCATACTTGAAGAACATTTAAGGAGTCCACAACGTGATTGGTGACCTACAAATACAGTCGAGCAACTTTCTAGCAAACCCTTTCTATGCACATGGAGAATCAAACCGGGGACAGTGAAAAAACTTGCATAGTTTGTAGAAAAAAGTTGTGATGTAGCACAATCCCAAGGAGAACCGTTGAACTTTTATGGGTTGGTTTGTTTATCGAAAATGCTGAGAGGTCGTGAAGGCCTCCTGGTCTTTTTTTTTCCTCCTTTCTGTGGTTGCTAAACTGTAAGAAGAGAGTAGAGCATGAGCCTTAACACAAAACATTAAAAGAGAATAAATGCAACACCAATGGTGAAAAGCAAGACATGCGTTGGCCGGGAATCGAACCCGGGTCAACTGCTTGGAAGGCAGCTATGCTCACCACTATACCACCAACGCTTTCGGAAGTGTACGTTTTTTTGACATTTTCTGCAATAACACTAAACTTTCTGTTGACAGAAGCATTTGGATGCAATGTAATGATGAAAAGTATAAAACACAACCTTTTAGCAGAGGATGGTTTCGATCCATCGACCTCTGGGTTATGGGCCCAGCACGCTTCCGCTGCGCCACTCTGCTCGTAGTGTTGGATGCTTAGAGTCGAAGTCTAATTACTGTCTGCCTTCTGGTCTGTGTCGTGTAATTTATCAGCCATTTCTTATCTGTTGGCAACTAGATTATTCTTGGTGTTTTGCAATTATTTCTTTGTTTTTTTCTGTTTCCTTTAGTCATATTGTTGAAAATCATTTGAAGAAACGGTGTCTGACCTTGCTTAAGGTGCAGGCAAAAATTGTGGTCCATTGGGTCTCTGTGGCGCAATCGGTTAGCGCGTTCGGCTGTTAACCGAAAGGTTGGTGGTTCGAGTCCACCCAGGGACGTCGCACCCTTTTGCAGTCCACCCAGAGACGTTGCACAGTTGGAGAAGTTTTTGCATTGGTGCTGAGCATCTCTCTCATGTAAAAGCCATTTTGCTGACTATGTTTTGAATTCACGAGGCAAACTGGAGAAAAACTTTCTGTATGAGATAAGATAAACAAAACTTCCTTCGAGCCGGAATTGAACCAGCGACCTAAGGATTGCTAATTTAGAGCTACAGTCCTCCGCTCTACCAGCTGAGCTATCGAAGGATTGTTTTGGCCACTGTCGAAAGCCTCCTAGGTGTGGCCGTGGGTGCCACGGGCAGATGGTAAAAATGATTCATTCAACTCTGCGAAAAAGGAATCCAATGGTAGCATTGGAGAATGCGGGCATCGATCCCGCTACCTCTCGCATGCTAAGCGAGCGCTCTACCACTTGAGCTAATCCCCCAAACCTGTGAAACTTGACGTCAGTTTCACGTCACACCAGGTCACAATTTTCATATACAGTCACAGATGACATTGCTTTTTTTTTTTTTTTTCTTTTAAGTGTGGACTCCGTTTTCCCATACTTGAAGAACATTTAAGGAGTCCACAACGTGATTGGTGACCTACAAATACAGTCGAGCAACTTTCTAGCAAACCCTTTCTATGCACATGGAGAATCAAACCGGGGACAGTGAAAAAACTTGCATAGTTTGTAGAAAAAAGTTGTGATGTAGCACAATCCCAAGGAGAACCGTTGAACTTTTATGGGTTGGTTTGTTTATCGAAAATGCTGAGAGGTCGTGAAGGCCTCCTGGTCTTTTTTTTTCCTCCTTTCTGTGGTTGCTAAACTGTAAGAAGAGAGTAGAGCATGAGCCTTAACACAAAACATTAAAAGAGAATAAATGCAACACCAATGGTGAAAAGCAAGACATGCGTTGGCCGGGAATCGAACCCGGGTCAACTGCTTGGAAGGCAGCTATGCTCACCACTATACCACCAACGCTTTCGGAAGTGTACGTTTTTTTGACATTTTCTGCAATAACACTAAACTTTCTGTTGACAGAAGCATTTGGATGCAATGTAATGATGAAAAGTATAAAACACAACCTTTTAGCAGAGGATGGTTTCGATCCATCGACCTCTGGGTTATGGGCCCAGCACGCTTCCGCTGCGCCACTCTGCTCGTAGTGTTGGATGCTTAGAGTCGAAGTCTAATTACTGTCTGCCTTCTGGTCTGTGTCGTGTAATTTATCAGCCATTTCTTATCTGTTGGCAACTAGATTATTCTTGGTGTTTTGCAATTATTTCTTTGTTTTTTTCTGTTTCCTTTAGTCATATTGTTGAAAATCATTTGAAGAAACGGTGTCTGACCTTGCTTAAGGTGCAGGCAAAAATTGTGGTCCATTGGGTCTCTGTGGCGCAATCGGTTAGCGCGTTCGGCTGTTAACCGAAAGGTTGGTGGTTCGAGTCCACCCAGGGACGTCGCACCCTTTTGCAGTCCACCCAGAGACGTTGCACAGTTGGAGAAGTTTTTGCATTGGTGCTGAGCATCTCTCTCATGTAAAAGCCATTTTGCTGACTATGTTTTGAATTCACGAGGCAAACTGGAGAAAAACTTTCTGTATGAGATAAGATAAACAAAACTTCCTTCGAGCCGGAATTGAACCAGCAACCTAAGGATTGCTAATTTAGAACTACAGTCCTCCGCTCTACCAGCTGAGCTATCGAAGGATTGTTTTGGCCACTGTCGAAAGCCTCCTAGGTTTGGCCGTGGGTGCCACGGGCAGATGGTAAAAATGATTCATTCAACTCTGCGAAAAAGGAATCCAATGGTAGCATTGGAGAATGCGGGCATCGATCCCGCTACCTCTCGCATGCTAAGCGAGCGCTCTACCACTTGAGCTAATCCCCCAAACCTGTGAAACTTGACGTCAGTTTCACGTCACACCAGGTCACAATTTTCATATACAGTCACAGATGACATTGCTTTTTTTTTTTTTTTTTTTTTTTAAGTGTGGACTCCGTTTTCCCATACTTGAAGAACATTTAAGGAGTCCACAACGTGATTGGTGACCTACAAATACAGTCGAGCAACTTTCTAGCAAACCCTTTCTATGCACATGGAGAATCAAACCGGGGACAGTGAAAAAACTTGCATAGTTTGTAGAAAAAAGTTGTGATGTAGCACAATCCCAAGGAGAACCGTTGAACTTTTATGGGTTGGTTTGTTTATCGAAAATGCTGAGAGGTCGTGAAGGCCTCCTGGTCTTTTTTTTTCCTCCTTTCTGTGGTTGCTAAACTGTAAGAAGAGAGTAGAGCATGAGCCTTAACACAAAACATTAAAAGAGAATAAATGCAACACCAATGGTGAAAAGCAAGACATGCGTTGGCCGGGAATCGAACCCGGGTCAACTGCTTGGAAGGCAGCTATGCTCACCACTATACCACCAACGCTTTCGGAAGTGTACGTTTTTTTGACATTTTCTGCAATAACACTAAACTTTCTGTTGACAGAAGCATTTGGATGCAATGTAATGATGAAAAGTATAAAACACAACCTTTTAGCAGAGGATGGTTTCGATCCATCGACCTCTGGGTTATGGGCCCAGCACGCTTCCGCTGCGCCACTCTGCTCGTAGTGTTGGATGCTTAGAGTCGAAGTCTAATTACTGTCTGCCTTCTGGTCTGTGTCGTGTAATTTATCAGCCATTTCTTATCTGTTGGCAACTAGATTATTCTTGGTGTTTTGCAATTATTTCTTTGTTTTTTTCTGTTTCCTTTAGTCATATTGTTGAAAATCATTTGAAGAAACGGTGTCTGACCTTGCTTAAGGTGCAGGCAAAAATTGTGGTCCATTGGGTCTCTGTGGCGCAATCGGTTAGCGCGTTCGGCTGTTAACCGAAAGGTTGGTGGTTCGAGTCCACCCAGGGACGTCGCACCCTTTTGCAGTCCACCCAGAGACGTTGCACAGTTGGAGAAGTTTTTGCATTGGTGCTGAGCATCTCTCTCATGTAAAAGCCATTTTGCTGACTATGTTTTGAATTCACGAGGCAAACTGGAGAAAAACTTTCTGTATGAGATAAGATAAACAAAACTTCCTTCGAGCCGGAATTGAACCAGCGACCTAAGGATTGCTAATTTAGAGCTACAGTCCTCCGCTCTACCAGCTGAGCTATCGAAGGATTGTTTTGGCCACTGTCGAAAGCCTCCTAGGTGTGGCCGTGGGTGCCACGGGCAGATGGTAAAAATGATTCATTCAACTCTGCGAAAAAGGAATCCAATGGTAGCATTGGAGAATGCGGGCATCGATCCCGCTACCTCTCGCATGCTAAGCGAGCGCTCTACCACTTGAGCTAATCCCCCAAACCTGTGAAACTTGACGTCAGTTTCACGTCACACCAGGTCACAATTTTCATATACAGTCACAGATGACATTGCTTTTTTTTTTTTTTTTCTTTTAAGTGTGGACTCCGTTTTCCCATACTTGAAGAACATTTAAGGAGTCCACAACGTGATTGGTGACCTACAAATACAGTCGAGCAACTTTCTAGCAAACCCTTTCTATGCACATGGAGAATCAAACCGGGGACAGTGAAAAAACTTGCATAGTTTGTAGAAAAAAGTTGTGATGTAGCACAATCCCAAGGAGAACCGTTGAACTTTTATGGGTTGGTTTGTTTATCGAAAATGCTGAGAGGTCGTGAAGGCCTCCTGGTCTTTTTTTTTCCTCCTTTCTGTGGTTGCTAAACTGTAAGAAGAGAGTAGAGCATGAGCCTTAACACAAAACATTAAAAGAGAATAAATGCAACACCAATGGTGAAAAGCAAGACATGCGTTGGCCGGGAATCGAACCCGGGTCAACTGCTTGGAAGGCAGCTATGCTCACCACTATACCACCAACGCTTTCGGAAGTGTACGTTTTTTTGACATTTTCTGCAATAACACTAAACTTTCTGTTGACAGAAGCATTTGGATGCAATGTAATGATGAAAAGTATAAAACACAACCTTTTAGCAGAGGATGGTTTCGATCCATCGACCTCTGGGTTATGGGCCCAGCACGCTTCCGCTGCGCCACTCTGCTCGTAGTGTTGGATGCTTAGAGTCGAAGTCTAATTACTGTCTGCCTTCTGGTCTGTGTCGTGTAATTTATCAGCCATTTCTTATCTGTTGGCAACTAGATTATTCTTGGTGTTTTGCAATTATTTCTTTGTTTTTTTCTGTTTCCTTTAGTCATATTGTTGAAAATCATTTGAAGAAACGGTGTCTGACCTTGCTTAAGGTGCAGGCAAAAATTGTGGTCCATTGGGTCTCTGTGGCGCAATCGGTTAGCGCGTTCGGCTGTTAACCGAAAGGTTGGTGGTTCGAGTCCACCCAGGGACGTCGCACCCTTTTGCAGTCCACCCAGAGACGTTGCACAGTTGGAGAAGTTTTTGCATTGGTGCTGAGCATCTCTCTCATGTAAAAGCCATTTTGCTGACTATGTTTTGAATTCACGAGGCAAACTGGAGAAAAACTTTCTGTATGAGATAAGATAAACAAAACTTCCTTCGAGCCGGAATTGAACCAGCAACCTAAGGATTGCTAATTTAGAACTACAGTCCTCCGCTCTACCAGCTGAGCTATCGAAGGATTGTTTTGGCCACTGTCGAAAGCCTCCTAGGTTTGGCCGTGGGTGCCACGGGCAGATGGTAAAAATGATTCATTCAACTCTGCGAAAAAGGAATCCAATGGTAGCATTGGAGAATGCGGGCATCGATCCCGCTACCTCTCGCATGCTAAGCGAGCGCTCTACCACTTGAGCTAATCCCCCAAACCTGTGAAACTTGACGTCAGTTTCACGTCACACCAGGTCACAATTTTCATATACAGTCACAGATGACATTGCTTTTTTTTTTTTTTTTTTTTTTTAAGTGTGGACTCCGTTTTCCCATACTTGAAGAACATTTAAGGAGTCCACAACGTGATTGGTGACCTACAAATACAGTCGAGCAACTTTCTAGCAAACCCTTTCTATGCACATGGAGAATCAAACCGGGGACAGTGAAAAAACTTGCATAGTTTGTAGAAAAAAGTTGTGATGTAGCACAATCCCAAGGAGAACCGTTGAACTTTTATGGGTTGGTTTGTTTATCGAAAATGCTGAGAGGTCGTGAAGGCCTCCTGGTCTTTTTTTTTCCTCCTTTCTGTGGTTGCTAAACTGTAAGAAGAGAGTAGAGCATGAGCCTTAACACAAAACATTAAAAGAGAATAAATGCAACACCAATGGTGAAAAGCAAGACATGCGTTGGCCGGGAATCGAACCCGGGTCAACTGCTTGGAAGGCAGCTATGCTCACCACTATACCACCAACGCTTTCGGAAGTGTACGTTTTTTTGACATTTTCTGCAATAACACTAAACTTTCTGTTGACAGAAGCATTTGGATGCAATGTAATGATGAAAAGTATAAAACACAACCTTTTAGCAGAGGATGGTTTCGATCCATCGACCTCTGGGTTATGGGCCCAGCACGCTTCCGCTGCGCCACTCTGCTCGTAGTGTTGGATGCTTAGAGTCGAAGTCTAATTACTGTCTGCCTTCTGGTCTGTGTCGTGTAATTTATCAGCCATTTCTTATCTGTTGGCAACTAGATTATTCTTGGTGTTTTGCAATTATTTCTTTGTTTTTTTCTGTTTCCTTTAGTCATATTGTTGAAAATCATTTGAAGAAACGGTGTCTGACCTTGCTTAAGGTGCAGGCAAAAATTGTGGTCCATTGGGTCTCTGTGGCGCAATCGGTTAGCGCGTTCGGCTGTTAACCGAAAGGTTGGTGGTTCGAGTCCACCCAGGGACGTCGCACCCTTTTGCAGTCCACCCAGAGACGTTGCACAGTTGGAGAAGTTTTTGCATTGGTGCTGAGCATCTCTCTCATGTAAAAGCCATTTTGCTGACTATGTTTTGAATTCACGAGGCAAACTGGAGAAAAACTTTCTGTATGAGATAAGATAAACAAAACTTCCTTCGAGCCGGAATTGAACCAGCGACCTAAGGATTGCTAATTTAGAGCTACAGTCCTCCGCTCTACCAGCTGAGCTATCGAAGGATTGTTTTGGCCACTGTCGAAAGCCTCCTAGGTTTGGCCGTGGGTGCCACGGGCAGATGGTAAAAATGATTCATTCAACTCTGCGAAAAAGGAATCCAATGGTAGCATTGGAGAATGCGGGCATCGATCCCGCTACCTCTCGCATGCTAAGCGAGCGCTCTACCACTTGAGCTAATCCCCCAAACCTGTGAAACTTGACGTCAGTTTCACGTCACACCAGGTCACAATTTTCATATACAGTCACAGATGACATTGCTTTTTTTTTTTTTTTTTTTTTTTTTTAAGTGTGGACTCCGTTTTCCCATACTTGAAGAACATTTAAGGAGTCCACAACGTGATTGGTGACCTACAAATACAGTCGAGCAACTTTCTAGCAAACCCTTTCTATGCACATGGAGAATCAAACCGGGGACAGTGAAAAAACTTGCATAGTTTGTAGAAAAAAGTTGTGATGTAGCACAATCCCAAGGAGAACCGTTGAACTTTTATGGGTTGGTTTGTTTATCGAAAATGCTGAGAGGTCGTGAAGGCCTCCTGGTCTTTTTTTTTCCTCCTTTCTGTGGTTGCTAAACTGTAAGAAGAGAGTAGAGCATGAGCCTTAACACAAAACATTAAAAGAGAATAAATGCAACACCAATGGTGAAAAGCAAGACATGCGTTGGCCGGGAATCGAACCCGGGTCAACTGCTTGGAAGGCAGCTATGCTCACCACTATACCACCAACGCTTTCGGAAGTGTACGTTTTTTTGACATTTTCTGCAATAACACTAAACTTTCTGTTGACAGAAGCATTTGGATGCAATGTAATGATGAAAAGTATAAAACACAACCTTTTAGCAGAGGATGGTTTCGATCCATCGACCTCTGGGTTATGGGCCCAGCACGCTTCCGCTGCGCCACTCTGCTCGTAGTGTTGGATGCTTAGAGTCGAAGTCTAATTACTGTCTGCCTTCTGGTCTGTGTCGTGTAATTTATCAGCCATTTCTTATCTGTTGGCAACTAGATTATTCTTGGTGTTTTGCAATTATTTCTTTGTTTTTTTCTGTTTCCTTTAGTCATATTGTTGAAAATCATTTGAAGAAACGGTGTCTGACCTTGCTTAAGGTGCAGGCAAAAATTGTGGTCCATTGGGTCTCTGTGGCGCAATCGGTTAGCGCGTTCGGCTGTTAACCGAAAGGTTGGTGGTTCGAGTCCACCCAGGGACGTCGCACCCTTTTGCAGTCCACCCAGAGACGTTGCACAGTTGGAGAAGTTTTTGCATTGGTGCTGAGCATCTCTCTCATGTAAAAGCCATTTTGCTGACTATGTTTTGAATTCACGAGGCAAACTGGAGAAAAACTTTCTGTATGAGATAAGATAAACAAAACTTCCTTCGAGCCGGAATTGAACCAGCGACCTAAGGATTGCTAATTTAGAGCTACAGTCCTCCGCTCTACCAGCTGAGCTATCGAAGGATTGTTTTGGCCACTGTCGAAAGCCTCCTAGGTTTGGCCGTGGGTGCCACGGGCAGATGGTAAAAATGATTCATTCAACTCTGCGAAAAAGGAATCCAATGGTAGCATTGGAGAATGCGGGCATCGATCCCGCTACCTCTCGCATGCTAAGCGAGCGCTCTACCACTTGAGCTAATCCCCCAAACCTGTGAAACTTGACGTCAGTTTCACGTCACACCAGGTCACAATTTTCATATACAGTCACAGATGACATTGCTTTTTTTTTTTTTTTTTTTTTTTTTTTTTCTTTTAAGTGTGGACTCCGTTTTCCCATACTTGAAGAACATTTAAGGAGTCCACAACGTGATTGGTGACCTACAAATACAGTCGAGCAACTTTCTAGCAAACCCTTTCTATGCACATGGAGAATCAAACCGGGGACAGTGAAAAAACTTGCATAGTTTGTAGAAAAAAGTTGTGATGTAGCACAATCCCAAGGAGAACCGTTGAACTTTTATGGGTTGGTTTGTTTATCGAAAATGCTGAGAGGTCGTGAAGGCCTCCTGGTCTTTTTTTTTCCTCCTTTCTGTGGTTGCTAAACTGTAAGAAGAGAGTAGAGCATGAGCCTTAACACAAAACATTAAAAGAGAATAAATGCAACACCAATGGTGAAAAGCAAGACATGCGTTGGCCGGGAATCGAACCCGGGTCAACTGCTTGGAAGGCAGCTATGCTCACCACTATACCACCAACGCTTTCGGAAGTGTACGTTTTTTTGACATTTTCTGCAATAACACTAAACTTTCTGTTGACAGAAGCATTTGGATGCAATGTAATGATGAAAAGTATAAAACACAACCTTTTAGCAGAGGATGGTTTCGATCCATCGACCTCTGGGTTATGGGCCCAGCACGCTTCCGCTGCGCCACTCTGCTCGTAGTGTTGGATGCTTAGAGTCGAAGTCTAATTACTGTCTGCCTTCTGGTCTGTGTCGTGTAATTTATCAGCCATTTCTTATCTGTTGGCAACTAGATTATTCTTGGTGTTTTGCAATTATTTCTTTGTTTTTTTCTGTTTCCTTTAGTCATATTGTTGAAAATCATTTGAAGAAACGGTGTCTGACCTTGCTTAAGGTGCAGGCAAAAATTGTGGTCCATTGGGTCTCTGTGGCGCAATCGGTTAGCGCGTTCGGCTGTTAACCGAAAGGTTGGTGGTTCGAGTCCACCCAGGGACGTCGCACCCTTTTGCAGTCCACCCAGAGACGTTGCACAGTTGGAGAAGTTTTTGCATTGGTGCTGAGCATCTCTCTCATGTAAAAGCCATTTTGCTGACTATGTTTTGAATTCACGAGGCAAACTGGAGAAAAACTTTCTGTATGAGATAAGATAAACAAAACTTCCTTCGAGCCGGAATTGAACCAGCAACCTAAGGATTGCTAATTTAGAACTACAGTCCTCCGCTCTACCAGCTGAGCTATCGAAGGATTGTTTTGGCCACTGTCGAAAGCCTCCTAGGTTTGGCCGTGGGTGCCACGGGCAGATGGTAAAAATGATTCATTCAACTCTGCGAAAAAGGAATCCAATGGTAGCATTGGAGAATGCGGGCATCGATCCCGCTACCTCTCGCATGCTAAGCGAGCGCTCTACCACTTGAGCTAATCCCCCAAACCTGTGAAACTTGACGTCAGTTTCACGTCACACCAGGTCACAATTTTCATATACAGTCACAGATGACATTGCTTTTTTTTTTTTTTTTTTTTTTTAAGTGTGGACTCCGTTTTCCCATACTTGAAGAACATTTAAGGAGTCCACAACGTGATTGGTGACCTACAAATACAGTCGAGCAACTTTCTAGCAAACCCTTTCTATGCACATGGAGAATCAAACCGGGGACAGTGAAAAAACTTGCATAGTTTGTAGAAAAAAGTTGTGATGTAGCACAATCCCAAGGAGAACCGTTGAACTTTTATGGGTTGGTTTGTTTATCGAAAATGCTGAGAGGTCGTGAAGGCCTCCTGGTCTTTTTTTTTCCTCCTTTCTGTGGTTGCTAAACTGTAAGAAGAGAGTAGAGCATGAGCCTTAACACAAAACATTAAAAGAGAATAAATGCAACACCAATGGTGAAAAGCAAGACATGCGTTGGCCGGGAATCGAACCCGGGTCAACTGCTTGGAAGGCAGCTATGCTCACCACTATACCACCAACGCTTTCGGAAGTGTACGTTTTTTTGACATTTTCTGCAATAACACTAAACTTTCTGTTGACAGAAGCATTTGGATGCAATGTAATGATGAAAAGTATAAAACACAACCTTTTAGCAGAGGATGGTTTCGATCCATCGACCTCTGGGTTATGGGCCCAGCACGCTTCCGCTGCGCCACTCTGCTCGTAGTGTTGGATGCTTAGAGTCGAAGTCTAATTACTGTCTGCCTTCTGGTCTGTGTCGTGTAATTTATCAGCCATTTCTTATCTGTTGGCAACTAGATTATTCTTGGTGTTTTGCAATTATTTCTTTGTTTTTTTCTGTTTCCTTTAGTCATATTGTTGAAAATCATTTGAAGAAACGGTGTCTGACCTTGCTTAAGGTGCAGGCAAAAATTGTGGTCCATTGGGTCTCTGTGGCGCAATCGGTTAGCGCGTTCGGCTGTTAACCGAAAGGTTGGTGGTTCGAGTCCACCCAGGGACGTCGCACCCTTTTGCAGTCCACCCAGAGACGTTGCACAGTTGGAGAAGTTTTTGCATTGGTGCTGAGCATCTCTCTCATGTAAAAGCCATTTTGCTGACTATGTTTTGAATTCACGAGGCAAACTGGAGAAAAACTTTCTGTATGAGATAAGATAAACAAAACTTCCTTCGAGCCGGAATTGAACCAGCGACCTAAGGATTGCTAATTTAGAGCTACAGTCCTCCGCTCTACCAGCTGAGCTATCGAAGGATTGTTTTGGCCACTGTCGAAAGCCTCCTAGGTTTGGCCGTGGGTGCCACGGGCAGATGGTAAAAATGATTCATTCAACTCTGCGAAAAAGGAATCCAATGGTAGCATTGGAGAATGCGGGCATCGATCCCGCTACCTCTCGCATGCTAAGCGAGCGCTCTACCACTTGAGCTAATCCCCCAAACCTGTGAAACTTGACGTCAGTTTCACGTCACACCAGGTCACAATTTTCATATACAGTCACAGATGACATTGCTTTTTTTTTTTTTTTTTTTTTTTAAGTGTGGACTCCGTTTTCCCATACTTGAAGAACATTTAAGGAGTCCACAACGTGATTGGTGACCTACAAATACAGTCGAGCAACTTTCTAGCAAACCCTTTCTATGCACATGGAGAATCAAACCGGGGACAGTGAAAAAACTTGCATAGTTTGTAGAAAAAAGTTGTGATGTAGCACAATCCCAAGGAGAACCGTTGAACTTTTATGGGTTGGTTTGTTTATCGAAAATGCTGAGAGGTCGTGAAGGCCTCCTGGTCTTTTTTTTTCCTCCTTTCTGTGGTTGCTAAACTGTAAGAAGAGAGTAGAGCATGAGCCTTAACACAAAACATTAAAAGAGAATAAATGCAACACCAATGGTGAAAAGCAAGACATGCGTTGGCCGGGAATCGAACCCGGGTCAACTGCTTGGAAGGCAGCTATGCTCACCACTATACCACCAACGCTTTCGGAAGTGTACGTTTTTTTGACATTTTCTGCAATAACACTAAACTTTCTGTTGACAGAAGCATTTGGATGCAATGTAATGATGAAAAGTATAAAACACAACCTTTTAGCAGAGGATGGTTTCGATCCATCGACCTCTGGGTTATGGGCCCAGCACGCTTCCGCTGCGCCACTCTGCTCGTAGTGTTGGATGCTTAGAGTCGAAGTCTAATTACTGTCTGCCTTCTGGTCTGTGTCGTGTAATTTATCAGCCATTTCTTATCTGTTGGCAACTAGATTATTCTTGGTGTTTTGCAATTATTTCTTTGTTTTTTTCTGTTTCCTTTAGTCATATTGTTGAAAATCATTTGAAGAAACGGTGTCTGACCTTGCTTAAGGTGCAGGCAAAAATTGTGGTCCATTGGGTCTCTGTGGCGCAATCGGTTAGCGCGTTCGGCTGTTAACCGAAAGGTTGGTGGTTCGAGTCCACCCAGGGACGTCGCACCCTTTTGCAGTCCACCCAGAGACGTTGCACAGTTGGAGAAGTTTTTGCATTGGTGCTGAGCATCTCTCTCATGTAAAAGCCATTTTGCTGACTATGTTTTGAATTCACGAGGCAAACTGGAGAAAAGCTTTCTGTATGAGATAAGATAAACAAAACTTCCTTCGAGCCGGAATTGAACCAGCGACCTAAGGATTGCTAATTTAGAGCTACAGTCCTCCGCTCTACCAGCTGAGCTATCGAAGGATTGTTTTGGCCACTGTCGAAAGCCTCCTAGGTTTGGCCGTGGGTGCCACGGGCAGATGGTAAAAATGATTCATTCAACTCTGCGAAAAAGGAATCCAATGGTAGCATTGGAGAATGCGGGCATCGATCCCGCTACCTCTCGCATGCTAAGCGAGCGCTCTACCACTTGAGCTAATCCCCCAAACCTGTGAAACTTGACGTCAGTTTCACGTCACACCAGGTCACAATTTTCATATACAGTCACAGATGACATTGCTTTTTTTTTTTTTTTTTTTTTTTTTTAAGTGTGGACTCCGTTTTCCCATACTTGAAGAACATTTAAGGAGTCCACAACGTGATTGGTGACCTACAAATACAGTCGAGCAACTTTCTAGCAAACCCTTTCTATGCACATGGAGAATCAAACCGGGGACAGTGAAAAAACTTGCATAGTTTGTAGAAAAAAGTTGTGATGTAGCACAATCCCAAGGAGAACCGTTGAACTTTTATGGGTTGGTTTGTTTATCGAAAATGCTGAGAGGTCGTGAAGGCCTCCTGGTCTTTTTTTTTCCTCCTTTCTGTGGTTGCTAAACTGTAAGAAGAGAGTAGAGCATGAGCCTTAACACAAAACATTAAAAGAGAATAAATGCAACACCAATGGTGAAAAGCAAGACATGCGTTGGCCGGGAATCGAACCCGGGTCAACTGCTTGGAAGGCAGCTATGCTCACCACTATACCACCAACGCTTTCGGAAGTGTACGTTTTTTTGACATTTTCTGCAATAACACTAAACTTTCTGTTGACAGAAGCATTTGGATGCAATGTAATGATGAAAAGTATAAAACACAACCTTTTAGCAGAGGATGGTTTCGATCCATCGACCTCTGGGTTATGGGCCCAGCACGCTTCCGCTGCGCCACTCTGCTCGTAGTGTTGGATGCTTAGAGTCGAAGTCTAATTACTGTCTGCCTTCTGGTCTGTGTCGTGTAATTTATCAGCCATTTCTTATCTGTTGGCAACTAGATTATTCTTGGTGTTTTGCAATTATTTCTTTGTTTTTTTCTGTTTCCTTTAGTCATATTGTTGAAAATCATTTGAAGAAACGGTGTCTGACCTTGCTTAAGGTGCAGGCAAAAATTGTGGTCCATTGGGTCTCTGTGGCGCAATCGGTTAGCGCGTTCGGCTGTTAACCGAAAGGTTGGTGGTTCGAGTCCACCCAGGGACGTCGCACCCTTTTGCAGTCCACCCAGAGACGTTGCACAGTTGGAGAAGTTTTTGCATTGGTGCTGAGCATCTCTCTCATGTAAAAGCCATTTTGCTGACTATGTTTTGAATTCACGAGGCAAACTGGAGAAAAACTTTCTGTATGAGATAAGATAAACAAAACTTCCTTCGAGCCGGAATTGAACCAGCGACCTAAGGATTGCTAATTTAGAGCTACAGTCCTCCGCTCTACCAGCTGAGCTATCGAAGGATTGTTTTGGCCACTGTCGAAAGCCTCCTAGGTTTGGCCGTGGGTGCCACGGGCAGATGGTAAAAATGATTCATTCAACTCTGCGAAAAAGGAATCCAATGGTAGCATTGGAGAATGCGGGCATCGATCCCGCTACCTCTCGCATGCTAAGCGAGCGCTCTACCACTTGAGCTAATCCCCCAAACCTGTGAAACTTGACGTCAGTTTCACGTCACACCAGGTCACAATTTTCATATACAGTCACAGATGACATTGCTTTTTTTTTTTTTTTTAAGTGTGGACTCCGTTTTCCCATACTTGAAGAACATTTAAGGAGTCCACAACGTGATTGGTGACCTACAAATACAGTCGAGCAACTTTCTAGCAAACCCTTTCTATGCACATGGAGAATCAAACCGGGGACAGTGAAAAAACTTGCATAGTTTGTAGAAAAAAGTTGTGATGTAGCACAATCCCAAGGAGAACCGTTGAACTTTTATGGGTTGGTTTGTTTATCGAAAATGCTGAGAGGTCGTGAAGGCCTCCTGGTCTTTTTTTTTCCTCCTTTCTGTGGTTGCTAAACTGTAAGAAGAGAGTAGAGCATGAGCCTTAACACAAAACATTAAAAGAGAATAAATGCAACACCAATGGTGAAAAGCAAGACATGCGTTGGCCGGGAATCGAACCCGGGTCAACTGCTTGGAAGGCAGCTATGCTCACCACTATACCACCAACGCTTTCGGAAGTGTACGTTTTTTTGACATTTTCTGCAATAACACTAAACTTTCTGTTGACAGAAGCATTTGGATGCAATGTAATGATGAAAAGTATAAAACACAACCTTTTAGCAGAGGATGGTTTCGATCCATCGACCTCTGGGTTATGGGCCCAGCACGCTTCCGCTGCGCCACTCTGCTCGTAGTGTTGGATGCTTAGAGTCGAAGTCTAATTACTGTCTGCCTTCTGGTCTGTGTCGTGTAATTTATCAGCCATTTCTTATCTGTTGGCAACTAGATTATTCTTGGTGTTTTGCAATTATTTCTTTGTTTTTTTCTGTTTCCTTTAGTCATATTGTTGAAAATCATTTGAAGAAACGGTGTCTGACCTTGCTTAAGGTGCAGGCAAAAATTGTGGTCCATTGGGTCTCTGTGGCGCAATCGGTTAGCGCGTTCGGCTGTTAACCGAAAGGTTGGTGGTTCGAGTCCACCCAGGGACGTCGCACCCTTTTGCAGTCCACCCAGAGACGTTGCACAGTTGGAGAAGTTTTTGCATTGGTGCTGAGCATCTCTCTCATGTAAAAGCCATTTTGCTGACTATGTTTTGAATTCACGAGGCAAACTGGAGAAAAACTTTCTGTATGAGATAAGATAAACAAAACTTCCTTCGAGCCGGAATTGAACCAGCGACCTAAGGATTGCTAATTTAGAGCTACAGTCCTCCGCTCTACCAGCTGAGCTATCGAAGGATTGTTTTGGCCACTGTCGAAAGCCTCCTAGGTTTGGCCGTGGGTGCCACGGGCAGATGGTAAAAATGATTCATTCAACTCTGCGAAAAAGGAATCCAATGGTAGCATTGGAGAATGCGGGCATCGATCCCGCTACCTCTCGCATGCTAAGCGAGCGCTCTACCACTTGAGCTAATCCCCCAAACCTGTGAAACTTGACGTCAGTTTCACGTCACACCAGGTCACAATTTTCATATACAGTCACAGATGACATTGCTTTTTTTTTTTTTTTTTTTTTTTAAGTGTGGACTCCGTTTTCCCATACTTGAAGAACATTTAAGGAGTCCACAACGTGATTGGTGACCTACAAATACAGTCGAGCAACTTTCTAGCAAACCCTTTCTATGCACATGGAGAATCAAACCGGGGACAGTGAAAAAACTTGCATAGTTTGTAGAAAAAAGTTGTGATGTAGCACAATCCCAAGGAGAACCGTTGAACTTTTATGGGTTGGTTTGTTTATCGAAAATGCTGAGAGGTCGTGAAGGCCTCCTGGTCTTTTTTTTTCCTCCTTTCTGTGGTTGCTAAACTGTAAGAAGAGAGTAGAGCATGAGCCTTAACACAAAACATTAAAAGAGAATAAATGCAACACCAATGGTGAAAAGCAAGACATGCGTTGGCCGGGAATCGAACCCGGGTCAACTGCTTGGAAGGCAGCTATGCTCACCACTATACCACCAACGCTTTCGGAAGTGTACGTTTTTTTGACATTTTCTGCAATAACACTAAACTTTCTGTTGACAGAAGCATTTGGATGCAATGTAATGATGAAAAGTATAAAACACAACCTTTTAGCAGAGGATGGTTTCGATCCATCGACCTCTGGGTTATGGGCCCAGCACGCTTCCGCTGCGCCACTCTGCTCGTAGTGTTGGATGCTTAGAGTCGAAGTCTAATTACTGTCTGCCTTCTGGTCTGTGTCGTGTAATTTATCAGCCATTTCTTATCTGTTGGCAACTAGATTATTCTTGGTGTTTTGCAATTATTTCTTTGTTTTTTTCTGTTTCCTTTAGTCATATTGTTGAAAATCATTTGAAGAAACGGTGTCTGACCTTGCTTAAGGTGCAGGCAAAAATTGTGGTCCATTGGGTCTCTGTGGCGCAATCGGTTAGCGCGTTCGGCTGTTAACCGAAAGGTTGGTGGTTCGAGTCCACCCAGGGACGTCGCACCCTTTTGCAGTCCACCCAGAGACGTTGCACAGTTGGAGAAGTTTTTGCATTGGTGCTGAGCATCTCTCTCATGTAAAAGCCATTTTGCTGACTATGTTTTGAATTCACGAGGCAAACTGGAGAAAAACTTTCTGTATGAGATAAGATAAACAAAACTTCCTTCGAGCCGGAATTGAACCAGCGACCTAAGGATTGCTAATTTAGAGCTACAGTCCTCCGCTCTACCAGCTGAGCTATCGAAGGATTGTTTTGGCCACTGTCGAAAGCCTCCTAGGTTTGGCCGTGGGTGCCACGGGCAGATGGTAAAAATGATTCATTCAACTCTGCGAAAAAGGAATCCAATGGTAGCATTGGAGAATGCGGGCATCGATCCCGCTACCTCTCGCATGCTAAGCGAGCGCTCTACCACTTGAGCTAATCCCCCAAACCTGTGAAACTTGACGTCAGTTTCACGTCACACCAGGTCACAATTTTCATATACAGTCACAGATGACATTGCTTTTTTTTTTTTTTTTTTTTTTTTTTAAGTGTGGACTCCGTTTTCCCATACTTGAAGAACATTTAAGGAGTCCACAACGTGATTGGTGACCTACAAATACAGTCGAGCAACTTTCTAGCAAACCCTTTCTATGCACATGGAGAATCAAACCGGGGACAGTGAAAAAACTTGCATAGTTTGTAGAAAAAAGTTGTGATGTAGCACAATCCCAAGGAGAACCGTTGAACTTTTATGGGTTGGTTTGTTTATCGAAAATGCTGAGAGGTCGTGAAGGCCTCCTGGTCTTTTTTTTTCCTCCTTTCTGTGGTTGCTAAACTGTAAGAAGAGAGTAGAGCATGAGCCTTAACACAAAACATTAAAAGAGAATAAATGCAACACCAATGGTGAAAAGCAAGACATGCGTTGGCCGGGAATCGAACCCGGGTCAACTGCTTGGAAGGCAGCTATGCTCACCACTATACCACCAACGCTTTCGGAAGTGTACGTTTTTTTGACATTTTCTGCAATAACACTAAACTTTCTGTTGACAGAAGCATTTGGATGCAATGTAATGATGAAAAGTATAAAACACAACCTTTTAGCAGAGGATGGTTTCGATCCATCGACCTCTGGGTTATGGGCCCAGCACGCTTCCGCTGCGCCACTCTGCTCGTAGTGTTGGATGCTTAGAGTCGAAGTCTAATTACTGTCTGCCTTCTGGTCTGTGTCGTGTAATTTATCAGCCATTTCTTATCTGTTGGCAACTAGATTATTCTTGGTGTTTTGCAATTATTTCTTTGTTTTTTTCTGTTTCCTTTAGTCATATTGTTGAAAATCATTTGAAGAAACGGTGTCTGACCTTGCTTAAGGTGCAGGCAAAAATTGTGGTCCATTGGGTCTCTGTGGCGCAATCGGTTAGCGCGTTCGGCTGTTAACCGAAAGGTTGGTGGTTCGAGTCCACCCAGGGACGTCGCACCCTTTTGCAGTCCACCCAGAGACGTTGCACAGTTGGAGAAGTTTTTGCATTGGTGCTGAGCATCTCTCTCATGTAAAAGCCATTTTGCTGACTATGTTTTGAATTCACGAGGCAAACTGGAGAAAAACTTTCTGTATGAGATAAGATAAACAAAACTTCCTTCGAGCCGGAATTGAACCAGCGACCTAAGGATTGCTAATTTAGAGCTACAGTCCTCCGCTCTACCAGCTGAGCTATCGAAGGATTGTTTTGGCCACTGTCGAAAGCCTCCTAGGTTTGGCCGTGGGTGCCACGGGCAGATGGTAAAAATGATTCATTCAACTCTGCGAAAAAGGAATCCAATGGTAGCATTGGAGAATGCGGGCATCGATCCCGCTACCTCTCGCATGCTAAGCGAGCGCTCTACCACTTGAGCTAATCCCCCAAACCTGTGAAACTTGACGTCAGTTTCACGTCACACCAGGTCACAATTTTCATATACAGTCACAGATGACATTGCTTTTTTTTTTTTTTTTAAGTGTGGACTCCGTTTTCCCATACTTGAAGAACATTTAAGGAGTCCACAACGTGATTGGTGACCTACAAATACAGTCGAGCAACTTTCTAGCAAACCCTTTCTATGCACATGGAGAATCAAACCGGGGACAGTGAAAAAACTTGCATAGTTTGTAGAAAAAAGTTGTGATGTAGCACAATCCCAAGGAGAACCGTTGAACTTTTATGGGTTGGTTTGTTTATCGAAAATGCTGAGAGGTCGTGAAGGCCTCCTGGTCTTTTTTTTTCCTCCTTTCTGTGGTTGCTAAACTGTAAGAAGAGAGTAGAGCATGAGCCTTAACACAAAACATTAAAAGAGAATAAATGCAACACCAATGGTGAAAAGCAAGACATGCGTTGGCCGGGAATCGAACCCGGGTCAACTGCTTGGAAGGCAGCTATGCTCACCACTATACCACCAACGCTTTCGGAAGTGTACGTTTTTTTGACATTTTCTGCAATAACACTAAACTTTCTGTTGACAGAAGCATTTGGATGCAATGTAATGATGAAAAGTATAAAACACAACCTTTTAGCAGAGGATGGTTTCGATCCATCGACCTCTGGGTTATGGGCCCAGCACGCTTCCGCTGCGCCACTCTGCTCGTAGTGTTGGATGCTTAGAGTCGAAGTCTAATTACTGTCTGCCTTCTGGTCTGTGTCGTGTAATTTATCAGCCATTTCTTATCTGTTGGCAACTAGATTATTCTTGGTGTTTTGCAATTATTTCTTTGTTTTTTTCTGTTTCCTTTAGTCATATTGTTGAAAATCATTTGAAGAAACGGTGTCTGACCTTGCTTAAGGTGCAGGCAAAAATTGTGGTCCATTGGGTCTCTGTGGCGCAATCGGTTAGCGCGTTCGGCTGTTAACCGAAAGGTTGGTGGTTCGAGTCCACCCAGGGACGTCGCACCCTTTTGCAGTCCACCCAGAGACGTTGCACAGTTGGAGAAGTTTTTGCATTGGTGCTGAGCATCTCTCTCATGTAAAAGCCATTTTGCTGACTATGTTTTGAATTCACGAGGCAAACTGGAGAAAAACTTTCTGTATGAGATAAGATAAACAAAACTTCCTTCGAGCCGGAATTGAACCAGCGACCTAAGGATTGCTAATTTAGAGCTACAGTCCTCCGCTCTACCAGCTGAGCTATCGAAGGATTGTTTTGGCCACTGTCGAAAGCCTCCTAGGTTTGGCCGTGGGTGCCACGGGCAGATGGTAAAAATGATTCATTCAACTCTGCGAAAAAGGAATCCAATGGTAGCATTGGAGAATGCGGGCATCGATCCCGCTACCTCTCGCATGCTAAGCGAGCGCTCTACCACTTGAGCTAATCCCCCAAACCTGTGAAACTTGACGTCAGTTTCACGTCACACCAGGTCACAATTTTCATATACAGTCACAGATGACATTGCTTTTTTTTTTTTTTTTTTTTTTTAAGTGTGGACTCCGTTTTCCCATACTTGAAGAACATTTAAGGAGTCCACAACGTGATTGGTGACCTACAAATACAGTCGAGCAACTTTCTAGCAAACCCTTTCTATGCACATGGAGAATCAAACCGGGGACAGTGAAAAAACTTGCATAGTTTGTAGAAAAAAGTTGTGATGTAGCACAATCCCAAGGAGAACCGTTGAACTTTTATGGGTTGGTTTGTTTATCGAAAATGCTGAGAGGTCGTGAAGGCCTCCTGGTCTTTTTTTTTCCTCCTTTCTGTGGTTGCTAAACTGTAAGAAGAGAGTAGAGCATGAGCCTTAACACAAAACATTAAAAGAGAATAAATGCAACACCAATGGTGAAAAGCAAGACATGCGTTGGCCGGGAATCGAACCCGGGTCAACTGCTTGGAAGGCAGCTATGCTCACCACTATACCACCAACGCTTTCGGAAGTGTACGTTTTTTTGACATTTTCTGCAATAACACTAAACTTTCTGTTGACAGAAGCATTTGGATGCAATGTAATGATGAAAAGTATAAAACACAACCTTTTAGCAGAGGATGGTTTCGATCCATCGACCTCTGGGTTATGGGCCCAGCACGCTTCCGCTGCGCCACTCTGCTCGTAGTGTTGGATGCTTAGAGTCGAAGTCTAATTACTGTCTGCCTTCTGGTCTGTGTCGTGTAATTTATCAGCCATTTCTTATCTGTTGGCAACTAGATTATTCTTGGTGTTTTGCAATTATTTCTTTGTTTTTTTCTGTTTCCTTTAGTCATATTGTTGAAAATCATTTGAAGAAACGGTGTCTGACCTTGCTTAAGGTGCAGGCAAAAATTGTGGTCCATTGGGTCTCTGTGGCGCAATCGGTTAGCGCGTTCGGCTGTTAACCGAAAGGTTGGTGGTTCGAGTCCACCCAGGGACGTCGCACCCTTTTGCAGTCCACCCAGAGACGTTGCACAGTTGGAGAAGTTTTTGCATTGGTGCTGAGCATCTCTCTCATGTAAAAGCCATTTTGCTGACTATGTTTTGAATTCACGAGGCAAACTGGAGAAAAACTTTCTGTATGAGATAAGATAAACAAAACTTCCTTCGAGCCGGAATTGAACCAGCGACCTAAGGATTGCTAATTTAGAGCTACAGTCCTCCGCTCTACCAGCTGAGCTATCGAAGGATTGTTTTGGCCACTGTCGAAAGCCTCCTAGGTTTGGCCGTGGGTGCCACGGGCAGATGGTAAAAATGATTCATTCAACTCTGCGAAAAAGGAATCCAATGGTAGCATTGGAGAATGCGGGCATCGATCCCGCTACCTCTCGCATGCTAAGCGAGCGCTCTACCACTTGAGCTAATCCCCCAAACCTGTGAAACTTGACGTCAGTTTCACGTCACACCAGGTCACAATTTTCATATACAGTCACAGATGACATTGCTTTTTTTTTTTTTTTTTTTTTTTAAGTGTGGACTCCGTTTTCCCATACTTGAAGAACATTTAAGGAGTCCACAACGTGATTGGTGACCTACAAATACAGTCGAGCAACTTTCTAGCAAACCCTTTCTATGCACATGGAGAATCAAACCGGGGACAGTGAAAAAACTTGCATAGTTTGTAGAAAAAAGTTGTGATGTAGCACAATCCCAAGGAGAACCGTTGAACTTTTATGGGTTGGTTTGTTTATCGAAAATGCTGAGAGGTCGTGAAGGCCTCCTGGTCTTTTTTTTTCCTCCTTTCTGTGGTTGCTAAACTGTAAGAAGAGAGTAGAGCATGAGCCTTAACACAAAACATTAAAAGAGAATAAATGCAACACCAATGGTGAAAAGCAAGACATGCGTTGGCCGGGAATCGAACCCGGGTCAACTGCTTGGAAGGCAGCTATGCTCACCACTATACCACCAACGCTTTCGGAAGTGTACGTTTTTTTGACATTTTCTGCAATAACACTAAACTTTCTGTTGACAGAAGCATTTGGATGCAATGTAATGATGAAAAGTATAAAACACAACCTTTTAGCAGAGGATGGTTTCGATCCATCGACCTCTGGGTTATGGGCCCAGCACGCTTCCGCTGCGCCACTCTGCTCGTAGTGTTGGATGCTTAGAGTCGAAGTCTAATTACTGTCTGCCTTCTGGTCTGTGTCGTGTAATTTATCAGCCATTTCTTATCTGTTGGCAACTAGATTATTCTTGGTGTTTTGCAATTATTTCTTTGTTTTTTTCTGTTTCCTTTAGTCATATTGTTGAAAATCATTTGAAGAAACGGTGTCTGACCTTGCTTAAGGTGCAGGCAAAAATTGTGGTCCATTGGGTCTCTGTGGCGCAATCGGTTAGCGCGTTCGGCTGTTAACCGAAAGGTTGGTGGTTCGAGTCCACCCAGGGACGTCGCACCCTTTTGCAGTCCACCCAGAGACGTTGCACAGTTGGAGAAGTTTTTGCATTGGTGCTGAGCATCTCTCTCATGTAAAAGCCATTTTGCTGACTATGTTTTGAATTCACGAGGCAAACTGGAGAAAAACTTTCTGTATGAGATAAGATAAACAAAACTTCCTTCGAGCCGGAATTGAACCAGCGACCTAAGGATTGCTAATTTAGAGCTACAGTCCTCCGCTCTACCAGCTGAGCTATCGAAGGATTGTTTTGGCCACTGTCGAAAGCCTCCTAGGTTTGGCCGTGGGTGCCACGGGCAGATGGTAAAAATGATTCATTCAACTCTGCGAAAAAGGAATCCAATGGTAGCATTGGAGAATGCGGGCATCGATCCCGCTACCTCTCGCATGCTAAGCGAGCGCTCTACCACTTGAGCTAATCCCCCAAACCTGTGAAACTTGACGTCAGTTTCACGTCACACCAGGTCACAATTTTCATATACAGTCACAGATGACATTGCTTTTTTTTTTTTTTTTTTTTTTTAAGTGTGGACTCCGTTTTCCCATACTTGAAGAACATTTAAGGAGTCCACAACGTGATTGGTGACCTACAAATACAGTCGAGCAACTTTCTAGCAAACCCTTTCTATGCACATGGAGAATCAAACCGGGGACAGTGAAAAAACTTGCATAGTTTGTAGAAAAAAGTTGTGATGTAGCACAATCCCAAGGAGAACCGTTGAACTTTTATGGGTTGGTTTGTTTATCGAAAATGCTGAGAGGTCGTGAAGGCCTCCTGGTCTTTTTTTTTCCTCCTTTCTGTGGTTGCTAAACTGTAAGAAGAGAGTAGAGCATGAGCCTTAACACAAAACATTAAAAGAGAATAAATGCAACACCAATGGTGAAAAGCAAGACATGCGTTGGCCGGGAATCGAACCCGGGTCAACTGCTTGGAAGGCAGCTATGCTCACCACTATACCACCAACGCTTTCGGAAGTGTACGTTTTTTTGACATTTTCTGCAATAACACTAAACTTTCTGTTGACAGAAGCATTTGGATGCAATGTAATGATGAAAAGTATAAAACACAACCTTTTAGCAGAGGATGGTTTCGATCCATCGACCTCTGGGTTATGGGCCCAGCACGCTTCCGCTGCGCCACTCTGCTCGTAGTGTTGGATGCTTAGAGTCGAAGTCTAATTACTGTCTGCCTTCTGGTCTGTGTCGTGTAATTTATCAGCCATTTCTTATCTGTTGGCAACTAGATTATTCTTGGTGTTTTGCAATTATTTCTTTGTTTTTTTCTGTTTCCTTTAGTCATATTGTTGAAAATCATTTGAAGAAACGGTGTCTGACCTTGCTTAAGGTGCAGGCAAAAATTGTGGTCCATTGGGTCTCTGTGGCGCAATCGGTTAGCGCGTTCGGCTGTTAACCGAAAGGTTGGTGGTTCGAGTCCACCCAGGGACGTCGCACCCTTTTGCAGTCCACCCAGAGACGTTGCACAGTTGGAGAAGTTTTTGCATTGGTGCTGAGCATCTCTCTCATGTAAAAGCCATTTTGCTGACTATGTTTTGAATTCACGAGGCAAACTGGAGAAAAACTTTCTGTATGAGATAAGATAAACAAAACTTCCTTCGAGCCGGAATTGAACCAGCGACCTAAGGATTGCTAATTTAGAGCTACAGTCCTCCGCTCTACCAGCTGAGCTATCGAAGGATTGTTTTGGCCACTGTCGAAAGCCTCCTAGGTTTGGCCGTGGGTGCCACGGGCAGATGGTAAAAATGATTCATTCAACTCTGCGAAAAAGGAATCCAATGGTAGCATTGGAGAATGCGGGCATCGATCCCGCTACCTCTCGCATGCTAAGCGAGCGCTCTACCACTTGAGCTAATCCCCCAAACCTGTGAAACTTGACGTCAGTTTCACGTCACACCAGGTCACAATTTTCATATACAGTCACAGATGACATTGCTTTTTTTTTTTTTTTTTTTTTTTAAGTGTGGACTCCGTTTTCCCATACTTGAAGAACATTTAAGGAGTCCACAACGTGATTGGTGACCTACAAATACAGTCGAGCAACTTTCTAGCAAACCCTTTCTATGCACATGGAGAATCAAACCGGGGACAGTGAAAAAACTTGCATAGTTTGTAGAAAAAAGTTGTGATGTAGCACAATCCCAAGGAGAACCGTTGAACTTTTATGGGTTGGTTTGTTTATCGAAAATGCTGAGAGGTCGTGAAGGCCTCCTGGTCTTTTTTTTTCCTCCTTTCTGTGGTTGCTAAACTGTAAGAAGAGAGTAGAGCATGAGCCTTAACACAAAACATTAAAAGAGAATAAATGCAACACCAATGGTGAAAAGCAAGACATGCGTTGGCCGGGAATCGAACCCGGGTCAACTGCTTGGAAGGCAGCTATGCTCACCACTATACCACCAACGCTTTCGGAAGTGTACGTTTTTTTGACATTTTCTGCAATAACACTAAACTTTCTGTTGACAGAAGCATTTGGATGCAATGTAATGATGAAAAGTATAAAACACAACCTTTTAGCAGAGGATGGTTTCGATCCATCGACCTCTGGGTTATGGGCCCAGCACGCTTCCGCTGCGCCACTCTGCTCGTAGTGTTGGATGCTTAGAGTCGAAGTCTAATTACTGTCTGCCTTCTGGTCTGTGTCGTGTAATTTATCAGCCATTTCTTATCTGTTGGCAACTAGATTATTCTTGGTGTTTTGCAATTATTTCTTTGTTTTTTTCTGTTTCCTTTAGTCATATTGTTGAAAATCATTTGAAGAAACGGTGTCTGACCTTGCTTAAGGTGCAGGCAAAAATTGTGGTCCATTGGGTCTCTGTGGCGCAATCGGTTAGCGCGTTCGGCTGTTAACCGAAAGGTTGGTGGTTCGAGTCCACCCAGGGACGTCGCACCCTTTTGCAGTCCACCCAGAGACGTTGCACAGTTGGAGAAGTTTTTGCATTGGTGCTGAGCATCTCTCTCATGTAAAAGCCATTTTGCTGACTATGTTTTGAATTCACGAGGCAAACTGGAGAAAAACTTTCTGTATGAGATAAGATAAACAAAACTTCCTTCGAGCCGGAATTGAACCAGCGACCTAAGGATTGCTAATTTAGAGCTACAGTCCTCCGCTCTACCAGCTGAGCTATCGAAGGATTGTTTTGGCCACTGTCGAAAGCCTCCTAGGTTTGGCCGTGGGTGCCACGGGCAGATGGTAAAAATGATTCATTCAACTCTGCGAAAAAGGAATCCAATGGTAGCATTGGAGAATGCGGGCATCGATCCCGCTACCTCTCGCATGCTAAGCGAGCACTCTACCACTTGAGCTAATCCCCCAAACCTGTGAAACTTGACGTCAGTTTCACGTCACACCAGGTCACAATTTTCATATACAGTCACAGATGACATTGCTTTTTTTTTTTTTTTTTTTTTTTAAGTGTGGACTCCGTTTTCCCATACTTGAAGAACATTTAAGGAGTCCACAACGTGATTGGTGACCTACAAATACAGTCGAGCAACTTTCTAGCAAACCCTTTCTATGCACATGGAGAATCAAACCGGGGACAGTGAAAAAACTTGCATAGTTTGTAGAAAAAAGTTGTGATGTAGCACAATCCCAAGGAGAACCGTTGAACTTTTATGGGTTGGTTTGTTTATCGAAAATGCTGAGAGGTCGTGAAGGCCTCCTGGTCTTTTTTTTTCCTCCTTTCTGTGGTTGCTAAACTGTAAGAAGAGAGTAGAGCATGAGCCTTAACACAAAACATTAAAAGAGAATAAATGCAACACCAATGGTGAAAAGCAAGACATGCGTTGGCCGGGAATCGAACCCGGGTCAACTGCTTGGAAGGCAGCTATGCTCACCACTATACCACCAACGCTTTCGGAAGTGTACGTTTTTTTGACATTTTCTGCAATAACACTAAACTTTCTGTTGACAGAAGCATTTGGATGCAATGTAATGATGAAAAGTATAAAACACAACCTTTTAGCAGAGGATGGTTTCGATCCATCGACCTCTGGGTTATGGGCCCAGCACGCTTCCGCTGCGCCACTCTGCTCGTAGTGTTGGATGCTTAGAGTCGAAGTCTAATTACTGTCTGCCTTCTGGTCTGTGTCGTGTAATTTATCAGCCATTTCTTATCTGTTGGCAACTAGATTATTCTTGGTGTTTTGCAATTATTTCTTTGTTTTTTTCTGTTTCCTTTAGTCATATTGTTGAAAATCATTTGAAGAAACGGTGTCTGACCTTGCTTAAGGTGCAGGCAAAAATTGTGGTCCATTGGGTCTCTGTGGCGCAATCGGTTAGCGCGTTCGGCTGTTAACCGAAAGGTTGGTGGTTCGAGTCCACCCAGGGACGTCGCACCCTTTTGCAGTCCACCCAGAGACGTTGCACAGTTGGAGAAGTTTTTGCATTGGTGCTGAGCATCTCTCTCATGTAAAAGCCATTTTGCTGACTATGTTTTGAATTCACGAGGCAAACTGGAGAAAAACTTTCTGTATGAGATAAGATAAACAAAACTTCCTTCGAGCCGGAATTGAACCAGCGACCTAAGGATTGCTAATTTAGAGCTACAGTCCTCCGCTCTACCAGCTGAGCTATCGAAGGATTGTTTTGGCCACTGTCGAAAGCCTCCTAGGTTTGGCCGTGGGTGCCACGGGCAGATGGTAAAAATGATTCATTCAACTCTGCGAAAAAGGAATCCAATGGTAGCATTGGAGAATGCGGGCATCGATCCCGCTACCTCTCGCATGCTAAGCGAGCGCTCTACCACTTGAGCTAATCCCCCAAACCTGTGAAACTTGACGTCAGTTTCACGTCACACCAGGTCACAATTTTCATATACAGTCACAGATGACATTGCTTTTTTTTTTTTTTTTTTTTAAGTGTGGACTCCGTTTTCCCATACTTGAAGAACATTTAAGGAGTCCACAACGTGATTGGTGACCTACAAATACAGTCGAGCAACTTTCTAGCAAACCCTTTCTATGCACATGGAGAATCAAACCGGGGACAGTGAAAAAACTTGCATAGTTTGTAGAAAAAAGTTGTGATGTAGCACAATCCCAAGGAGAACCGTTGAACTTTTATGGGTTGGTTTGTTTATCGAAAATGCTGAGAGGTCGTGAAGGCCTCCTGGTCTTTTTTTTTCCTCCTTTCTGTGGTTGCTAAACTGTAAGAAGAGAGTAGAGCATGAGCCTTAACACAAAACATTAAAAGAGAATAAATGCAACACCAATGGTGAAAAGCAAGACATGCGTTGGCCGGGAATCGAACCCGGGTCAACTGCTTGGAAGGCAGCTATGCTCACCACTATACCACCAACGCTTTCGGAAGTGTACGTTTTTTTGACATTTTCTGCAATAACACTAAACTTTCTGTTGACAGAAGCATTTGGATGCAATGTAATGATGAAAAGTATAAAACACAACCTTTTAGCAGAGGATGGTTTCGATCCATCGACCTCTGGGTTATGGGCCCAGCACGCTTCCGCTGCGCCACTCTGCTCGTAGTGTTGGATGCTTAGAGTCGAAGTCTAATTACTGTCTGCCTTCTGGTCTGTGTCGTGTAATTTATCAGCCATTTCTTATCTGTTGGCAACTAGATTATTCTTGGTGTTTTGCAATTATTTCTTTGTTTTTTTCTGTTTCCTTTAGTCATATTGTTGAAAATCATTTGAAGAAACGGTGTCTGACCTTGCTTAAGGTGCAGGCAAAAATTGTGGTCCATTGGGTCTCTGTGGCGCAATCGGTTAGCGCGTTCGGCTGTTAACCGAAAGGTTGGTGGTTCGAGTCCACCCAGGGACGTCGCACCCTTTTGCAGTCCACCCAGAGACGTTGCACAGTTGGAGAAGTTTTTGCATTGGTGCTGAGCATCTCTCTCATGTAAAAGCCATTTTGCTGACTATGTTTTGAATTCACGAGGCAAACTGGAGAAAAACTTTCTGTATGAGATAAGATAAACAAAACTTCCTTCGAGCCGGAATTGAACCAGCGACCTAAGGATTGCTAATTTAGAGCTACAGTCCTCCGCTCTACCAGCTGAGCTATCGAAGGATTGTTTTGGCCACTGTCGAAAGCCTCCTAGGTTTGGCCGTGGGTGCCACGGGCAGATGGTAAAAATGATTCATTCAACTCTGCGAAAAAGGAATCCAATGGTAGCATTGGAGAATGCGGGCATCGATCCCGCTACCTCTCGCATGCTAAGCGAGCACTCTACCACTTGAGCTAATCCCCCAAACCTGTGAAACTTGACGTCAGTTTCACGTCACACCAGGTCACAATTTTCATATACAGTCACAGATGACATTGCTTTTTTTTTTTTTTTTTTTTTTTAAGTGTGGACTCCGTTTTCCCATACTTGAAGAACATTTAAGGAGTCCACAACGTGATTGGTGACCTACAAATACAGTCGAGCAACTTTCTAGCAAACCCTTTCTATGCACATGGAGAATCAAACCGGGGACAGTGAAAAAACTTGCATAGTTTGTAGAAAAAAGTTGTGATGTAGCACAATCCCAAGGAGAACCGTTGAACTTTTATGGGTTGGTTTGTTTATCGAAAATGCTGAGAGGTCGTGAAGGCCTCCTGGTCTTTTTTTTTCCTCCTTTCTGTGGTTGCTAAACTGTAAGAAGAGAGTAGAGCATGAGCCTTAACACAAAACATTAAAAGAGAATAAATGCAACACCAATGGTGAAAAGCAAGACATGCGTTGGCCGGGAATCGAACCCGGGTCAACTGCTTGGAAGGCAGCTATGCTCACCACTATACCACCAACGCTTTCGGAAGTGTACGTTTTTTTGACATTTTCTGCAATAACACTAAACTTTCTGTTGACAGAAGCATTTGGATGCAATGTAATGATGAAAAGTATAAAACACAACCTTTTAGCAGAGGATGGTTTCGATCCATCGACCTCTGGGTTATGGGCCCAGCACGCTTCCGCTGCGCCACTCTGCTCGTAGTGTTGGATGCTTAGAGTCGAAGTCTAATTACTGTCTGCCTTCTGGTCTGTGTCGTGTAATTTATCAGCCATTTCTTATCTGTTGGCAACTAGATTATTCTTGGTGTTTTGCAATTATTTCTTTGTTTTTTTCTGTTTCCTTTAGTCATATTGTTGAAAATCATTTGAAGAAACGGTGTCTGACCTTGCTTAAGGTGCAGGCAAAAATTGTGGTCCATTGGGTCTCTGTGGCGCAATCGGTTAGCGCGTTCGGCTGTTAACCGAAAGGTTGGTGGTTCGAGTCCACCCAGGGACGTCGCACCCTTTTGCAGTCCACCCAGAGACGTTGCACAGTTGGAGAAGTTTTTGCATTGGTGCTGAGCATCTCTCTCATGTAAAAGCCATTTTGCTGACTATGTTTTGAATTCACGAGGCAAACTGGAGAAAAACTTTCTGTATGAGATAAGATAAACAAAACTTCCTTCGAGCCGGAATTGAACCAGCGACCTAAGGATTGCTAATTTAGAGCTACAGTCCTCCGCTCTACCAGCTGAGCTATCGAAGGATTGTTTTGGCCACTGTCGAAAGCCTCCTAGGTTTGGCCGTGGGTGCCACGGGCAGATGGTAAAAATGATTCATTCAACTCTGCGAAAAAGGAATCCAATGGTAGCATTGGAGAATGCGGGCATCGATCCCGCTACCTCTCGCATGCTAAGCGAGCGCTCTACCACTTGAGCTAATCCCCCAAACCTGTGAAACTTGACGTCAGTTTCACGTCACACCAGGTCACAATTTTCATATACAGTCACAGATGACATTGCTTTTTTTTTTTTTTTTTTTTTTTTTTAAGTGTGGACTCCGTTTTCCCATACTTGAAGAACATTTAAGGAGTCCACAACGTGATTGGTGACCTACAAATACAGTCGAGCAACTTTCTAGCAAACCCTTTCTATGCACATGGAGAATCAAACCGGGGACAGTGAAAAAACTTGCATAGTTTGTAGAAAAAAGTTGTGATGTAGCACAATCCCAAGGAGAACCGTTGAACTTTTATGGGTTGGTTTGTTTATCGAAAATGCTGAGAGGTCGTGAAGGCCTCCTGGTCTTTTTTTTTCCTCCTTTCTGTGGTTGCTAAACTGTAAGAAGAGAGTAGAGCATGAGCCTTAACACAAAACATTAAAAGAGAATAAATGCAACACCAATGGTGAAAAGCAAGACATGCGTTGGCCGGGAATCGAACCCGGGTCAACTGCTTGGAAGGCAGCTATGCTCACCACTATACCACCAACGCTTTCGGAAGTGTACGTTTTTTTGACATTTTCTGCAATAACACTAAACTTTCTGTTGACAGAAGCATTTGGATGCAATGTAATGATGAAAAGTATAAAACACAACCTTTTAGCAGAGGATGGTTTCGATCCATCGACCTCTGGGTTATGGGCCCAGCACGCTTCCGCTGCGCCACTCTGCTCGTAGTGTTGGATGCTTAGAGTCGAAGTCTAATTACTGTCTGCCTTCTGGTCTGTGTCGTGTAATTTATCAGCCATTTCTTATCTGTTGGCAACTAGATTATTCTTGGTGTTTTGCAATTATTTCTTTGTTTTTTTCTGTTTCCTTTAGTCATATTGTTGAAAATCATTTGAAGAAACGGTGTCTGACCTTGCTTAAGGTGCAGGCAAAAATTGTGGTCCATTGGGTCTCTGTGGCGCAATCGGTTAGCGCGTTCGGCTGTTAACCGAAAGGTTGGTGGTTCGAGTCCACCCAGGGACGTCGCACCCTTTTGCAGTCCACCCAGAGACGTTGCACAGTTGGAGAAGTTTTTGCATTGGTGCTGAGCATCTCTCTCATGTAAAAGCCATTTTGCTGACTATGTTTTGAATTCACGAGGCAAACTGGAGAAAAACTTTCTGTATGAGATAAGATAAACAAAACTTCCTTCGAGCCGGAATTGAACCAGCGACCTAAGGATTGCTAATTTAGAGCTACAGTCCTCCGCTCTACCAGCTGAGCTATCGAAGGATTGTTTTGGCCACTGTCGAAAGCCTCCTAGGTTTGGCCGTGGGTGCCACGGGCAGATGGTAAAAATGATTCATTCAACTCTGCGAAAAAGGAATCCAATGGTAGCATTGGAGAATGCGGGCATCGATCCCGCTACCTCTCGCATGCTAAGCGAGCGCTCTACCACTTGAGCTAATCCCCCAAACCTGTGAAACTTGACGTCAGTTTCACGTCACACCAGGTCACAATTTTCATATACAGTCACAGATGACATTGCTTTTTTTTTTTTTTTTTTTTTTTTTTAAGTGTGGACTCCGTTTTCCCATACTTGAAGAACATTTAAGGAGTCCACAACGTGATTGGTGACCTACAAATACAGTCGAGCAACTTTCTAGCAAACCCTTTCTATGCACATGGAGAATCAAACCGGGGACAGTGAAAAAACTTGCATAGTTTGTAGAAAAAAGTTGTGATGTAGCACAATCCCAAGGAGAACCGTTGAACTTTTATGGGTTGGTTTGTTTATCGAAAATGCTGAGAGGTCGTGAAGGCCTCCTGGTCTTTTTTTTTCCTCCTTTCTGTGGTTGCTAAACTGTAAGAAGAGAGTAGAGCATGAGCCTTAACACAAAACATTAAAAGAGAATAAATGCAACACCAATGGTGAAAAGCAAGACATGCGTTGGCCGGGAATCGAACCCGGGTCAACTGCTTGGAAGGCAGCTATGCTCACCACTATACCACCAACGCTTTCGGAAGTGTACGTTTTTTTGACATTTTCTGCAATAACACTAAACTTTCTGTTGACAGAAGCATTTGGATGCAATGTAATGATGAAAAGTATAAAACACAACCTTTTAGCAGAGGATGGTTTCGATCCATCGACCTCTGGGTTATGGGCCCAGCACGCTTCCGCTGCGCCACTCTGCTCGTAGTGTTGGATGCTTAGAGTCGAAGTCTAATTACTGTCTGCCTTCTGGTCTGTGTCGTGTAATTTATCAGCCATTTCTTATCTGTTGGCAACTAGATTATTCTTGGTGTTTTGCAATTATTTCTTTGTTTTTTTCTGTTTCCTTTAGTCATATTGTTGAAAATCATTTGAAGAAACGGTGTCTGACCTTGCTTAAGGTGCAGGCAAAAATTGTGGTCCATTGGGTCTCTGTGGCGCAATCGGTTAGCGCGTTCGGCTGTTAACCGAAAGGTTGGTGGTTCGAGTCCACCCAGGGACGTCGCACCCTTTTGCAGTCCACCCAGAGACGTTGCACAGTTGGAGAAGTTTTTGCATTGGTGCTGAGCATCTCTCTCATGTAAAAGCCATTTTGCTGACTATGTTTTGAATTCACGAGGCAAACTGGAGAAAAACTTTCTGTATGAGATAAGATAAACAAAACTTCCTTCGAGCCGGAATTGAACCAGCGACCTAAGGATTGCTAATTTAGAGCTACAGTCCTCCGCTCTACCAGCTGAGCTATCGAAGGATTGTTTTGGCCACTGTCGAAAGCCTCCTAGGTTTGGCCGTGGGTGCCACGGGCAGATGGTAAAAATGATTCATTCAACTCTGCGAAAAAGGAATCCAATGGTAGCATTGGAGAATGCGGGCATCGATCCCGCTACCTCTCGCATGCTAAGCGAGCGCTCTACCACTTGAGCTAATCCCCCAAACCTGTGAAACTTGACGTCAGTTTCACGTCACACCAGGTCACAATTTTCATATACAGTCACAGATGACATTGCTTTTTTTTTTTTTTTTTTTTTTTAAGTGTGGACTCCGTTTTCCCATACTTGAAGAACATTTAAGGAGTCCACAACGTGATTGGTGACCTACAAATACAGTCGAGCAACTTTCTAGCAAACCCTTTCTATGCACATGGAGAATCAAACCGGGGACAGTGAAAAAACTTGCATAGTTTGTAGAAAAAAGTTGTGATGTAGCACAATCCCAAGGAGAACCGTTGAACTTTTATGGGTTGGTTTGTTTATCGAAAATGCTGAGAGGTCGTGAAGGCCTCCTGGTCTTTTTTTTTCCTCCTTTCTGTGGTTGCTAAACTGTAAGAAGAGAGTAGAGCATGAGCCTTAACACAAAACATTAAAAGAGAATAAATGCAACACCAATGGTGAAAAGCAAGACATGCGTTGGCCGGGAATCGAACCCGGGTCAACTGCTTGGAAGGCAGCTATGCTCACCACTATACCACCAACGCTTTCGGAAGTGTACGTTTTTTTGACATTTTCTGCAATAACACTAAACTTTCTGTTGACAGAAGCATTTGGATGCAATGTAATGATGAAAAGTATAAAACACAACCTTTTAGCAGAGGATGGTTTCGATCCATCGACCTCTGGGTTATGGGCCCAGCACGCTTCCGCTGCGCCACTCTGCTCGTAGTGTTGGATGCTTAGAGTCGAAGTCTAATTACTGTCTGCCTTCTGGTCTGTGTCGTGTAATTTATCAGCCATTTCTTATCTGTTGGCAACTAGATTATTCTTGGTGTTTTGCAATTATTTCTTTGTTTTTTTCTGTTTCCTTTAGTCATATTGTTGAAAATCATTTGAAGAAACGGTGTCTGACCTTGCTTAAGGTGCAGGCAAAAATTGTGGTCCATTGGGTCTCTGTGGCGCAATCGGTTAGCGCGTTCGGCTGTTAACCGAAAGGTTGGTGGTTCGAGTCCACCCAGGGACGTCGCACCCTTTTGCAGTCCACCCAGAGACGTTGCACAGTTGGAGAAGTTTTTGCATTGGTGCTGAGCATCTCTCTCATGTAAAAGCCATTTTGCTGACTATGTTTTGAATTCACGAGGCAAACTGGAGAAAAACTTTCTGTATGAGATAAGATAAACAAAACTTCCTTCGAGCCGGAATTGAACCAGCAACCTAAGGATTGCTAATTTAGAACTACAGTCCTCCGCTCTACCAGCTGAGCTATCGAAGGATTGTTTTGGCCACTGTCGAAAGCCTCCTAGGTTTGGCCGTGGGTGCCACGGGCAGATGGTAAAAATGATTCATTCAACTCTGCGAAAAAGGAATCCAATGGTAGCATTGGAGAATGCGGGCATCGATCCCGCTACCTCTCGCATGCTAAGCGAGCGCTCTACCACTTGAGCTAATCCCCCAAACCTGTGAAACTTGACGTCAGTTTCACGTCACACCAGGTCACAATTTTCATATACAGTCACAGATGACATTGCTTTTTTTTTTTTTTTTTTTTTTTAAGTGTGGACTCCGTTTTCCCATACTTGAAGAACATTTAAGGAGTCCACAACGTGATTGGTGACCTACAAATACAGTCGAGCAACTTTCTAGCAAACCCTTTCTATGCACATGGAGAATCAAACCGGGGACAGTGAAAAAACTTGCATAGTTTGTAGAAAAAAGTTGTGATGTAGCACAATCCCAAGGAGAACCGTTGAACTTTTATGGGTTGGTTTGTTTATCGAAAATGCTGAGAGGTCGTGAAGGCCTCCTGGTCTTTTTTTTTCCTCCTTTCTGTGGTTGCTAAACTGTAAGAAGAGAGTAGAGCATGAGCCTTAACACAAAACATTAAAAGAGAATAAATGCAACACCAATGGTGAAAAGCAAGACATGCGTTGGCCGGGAATCGAACCCGGGTCAACTGCTTGGAAGGCAGCTATGCTCACCACTATACCACCAACGCTTTCGGAAGTGTACGTTTTTTTGACATTTTCTGCAATAACACTAAACTTTCTGTTGACAGAAGCATTTGGATGCAATGTAATGATGAAAAGTATAAAACACAACCTTTTAGCAGAGGATGGTTTCGATCCATCGACCTCTGGGTTATGGGCCCAGCACGCTTCCGCTGCGCCACTCTGCTCGTAGTGTTGGATGCTTAGAGTCGAAGTCTAATTACTGTCTGCCTTCTGGTCTGTGTCGTGTAATTTATCAGCCATTTCTTATCTGTTGGCAACTAGATTATTCTTGGTGTTTTGCAATTATTTCTTTGTTTTTTTCTGTTTCCTTTAGTCATATTGTTGAAAATCATTTGAAGAAACGGTGTCTGACCTTGCTTAAGGTGCAGGCAAAAATTGTGGTCCATTGGGTCTCTGTGGCGCAATCGGTTAGCGCGTTCGGCTGTTAACCGAAAGGTTGGTGGTTCGAGTCCACCCAGGGACGTCGCACCCTTTTGCAGTCCACCCAGAGACGTTGCACAGTTGGAGAAGTTTTTGCATTGGTGCTGAGCATCTCTCTCATGTAAAAGCCATTTTGCTGACTATGTTTTGAATTCACGAGGCAAACTGGAGAAAAACTTTCTGTATGAGATAAGATAAACAAAACTTCCTTCGAGCCGGAATTGAACCAGCGACCTAAGGATTGCTAATTTAGAGCTACAGTCCTCCGCTCTACCAGCTGAGCTATCGAAGGATTGTTTTGGCCACTGTCGAAAGCCTCCTAGGTTTGGCCGTGGGTGCCACGGGCAGATGGTAAAAATGATTCATTCAACTCTGCGAAAAAGGAATCCAATGGTAGCATTGGAGAATGCGGGCATCGATCCCGCTACCTCTCGCATGCTAAGCGAGCGCTCTACCACTTGAGCTAATCCCCCAAACCTGTGAAACTTGACGTCAGTTTCACGTCACACCAGGTCACAATTTTCATATACAGTCACAGATGACATTGCTTTTTTTTTTTTTTTTTTTTTTTAAGTGTGGACTCCGTTTTCCCATACTTGAAGAACATTTAAGGAGTCCACAACGTGATTGGTGACCTACAAATACAGTCGAGCAACTTTCTAGCAAACCCTTTCTATGCACATGGAGAATCAAACCGGGGACAGTGAAAAAACTTGCATAGTTTGTAGAAAAAAGTTGTGATGTAGCACAATCCCAAGGAGAACCGTTGAACTTTTATGGGTTGGTTTGTTTATCGAAAATGCTGAGAGGTCGTGAAGGCCTCCTGGTCTTTTTTTTTCCTCCTTTCTGTGGTTGCTAAACTGTAAGAAGAGAGTAGAGCATGAGCCTTAACACAAAACATTAAAAGAGAATAAATGCAACACCAATGGTGAAAAGCAAGACATGCGTTGGCCGGGAATCGAACCCGGGTCAACTGCTTGGAAGGCAGCTATGCTCACCACTATACCACCAACGCTTTCGGAAGTGTACGTTTTTTTGACATTTTCTGCAATAACACTAAACTTTCTGTTGACAGAAGCATTTGGATGCAATGTAATGATGAAAAGTATAAAACACAACCTTTTAGCAGAGGATGGTTTCGATCCATCGACCTCTGGGTTATGGGCCCAGCACGCTTCCGCTGCGCCACTCTGCTCGTAGTGTTGGATGCTTAGAGTCGAAGTCTAATTACTGTCTGCCTTCTGGTCTGTGTCGTGTAATTTATCAGCCATTTCTTATCTGTTGGCAACTAGATTATTCTTGGTGTTTTGCAATTATTTCTTTGTTTTTTTCTGTTTCCTTTAGTCATATTGTTGAAAATCATTTGAAGAAACGGTGTCTGACCTTGCTTAAGGTGCAGGCAAAAATTGTGGTCCATTGGGTCTCTGTGGCGCAATCGGTTAGCGCGTTCGGCTGTTAACCGAAAGGTTGGTGGTTCGAGTCCACCCAGGGACGTCGCACCCTTTTGCAGTCCACCCAGAGACGTTGCACAGTTGGAGAAGTTTTTGCATTGGTGCTGAGCATCTCTCTCATGTAAAAGCCATTTTGCTGACTATGTTTTGAATTCACGAGGCAAACTGGAGAAAAACTTTCTGTATGAGATAAGATAAACAAAACTTCCTTCGAGCCGGAATTGAACCAGCGACCTAAGGATTGCTAATTTAGAGCTACAGTCCTCCGCTCTACCAGCTGAGCTATCGAAGGATTGTTTTGGCCACTGTCGAAAGCCTCCTAGGTTTGGCCGTGGGTGCCACGGGCAGATGGTAAAAATGATTCATTCAACTCTGCGAAAAAGGAATCCAATGGTAGCATTGGAGAATGCGGGCATCGATCCCGCTACCTCTCGCATGCTAAGCGAGCGCTCTACCACTTGAGCTAATCCCCCAAACCTGTGAAACTTGACGTCAGTTTCACGTCACACCAGGTCACAATTTTCATATACAGTCACAGATGACATTGCTTTTTTTTTTTTTTTTTTTTTTTTTTAAGTGTGGACTCCGTTTTCCCATACTTGAAGAACATTTAAGGAGTCCACAACGTGATTGGTGACCTACAAATACAGTCGAGCAACTTTCTAGCAAACCCTTTCTATGCACATGGAGAATCAAACCGGGGACAGTGAAAAAACTTGCATAGTTTGTAGAAAAAAGTTGTGATGTAGCACAATCCCAAGGAGAACCGTTGAACTTTTATGGGTTGGTTTGTTTATCGAAAATGCTGAGAGGTCGTGAAGGCCTCCTGGTCTTTTTTTTTCCTCCTTTCTGTGGTTGCTAAACTGTAAGAAGAGAGTAGAGCATGAGCCTTAACACAAAACATTAAAAGAGAATAAATGCAACACCAATGGTGAAAAGCAAGACATGCGTTGGCCGGGAATCGAACCCGGGTCAACTGCTTGGAAGGCAGCTATGCTCACCACTATACCACCAACGCTTTCGGAAGTGTACGTTTTTTTGACATTTTCTGCAATAACACTAAACTTTCTGTTGACAGAAGCATTTGGATGCAATGTAATGATGAAAAGTATAAAACACAACCTTTTAGCAGAGGATGGTTTCGATCCATCGACCTCTGGGTTATGGGCCCAGCACGCTTCCGCTGCGCCACTCTGCTCGTAGTGTTGGATGCTTAGAGTCGAAGTCTAATTACTGTCTGCCTTCTGGTCTGTGTCGTGTAATTTATCAGCCATTTCTTATCTGTTGGCAACTAGATTATTCTTGGTGTTTTGCAATTATTTCTTTGTTTTTTTCTGTTTCCTTTAGTCATATTGTTGAAAATCATTTGAAGAAACGGTGTCTGACCTTGCTTAAGGTGCAGGCAAAAATTGTGGTCCATTGGGTCTCTGTGGCGCAATCGGTTAGCGCGTTCGGCTGTTAACCGAAAGGTTGGTGGTTCGAGTCCACCCAGGGACGTCGCACCCTTTTGCAGTCCACCCAGAGACGTTGCACAGTTGGAGAAGTTTTTGCATTGGTGCTGAGCATCTCTCTCATGTAAAAGCCATTTTGCTGACTATGTTTTGAATTCACGAGGCAAACTGGAGAAAAACTTTCTGTATGAGATAAGATAAACAAAACTTCCTTCGAGCCGGAATTGAACCAGCGACCTAAGGATTGCTAATTTAGAGCTACAGTCCTCCGCTCTACCAGCTGAGCTATCGAAGGATTGTTTTGGCCACTGTCGAAAGCCTCCTAGGTTTGGCCGTGGGTGCCACGGGCAGATGGTAAAAATGATTCATTCAACTCTGCGAAAAAGGAATCCAATGGTAGCATTGGAGAATGCGGGCATCGATCCCGCTACCTCTCGCATGCTAAGCGAGCGCTCTACCACTTGAGCTAATCCCCCAAACCTGTGAAACTTGACGTCAGTTTCACGTCACACCAGGTCACAATTTTCATATACAGTCACAGATGACATTGCTTTTTTTTTTTTTTTTTTTTTTTTTTAAGTGTGGACTCCGTTTTCCCATACTTGAAGAACATTTAAGGAGTCCACAACGTGATTGGTGACCTACAAATACAGTCGAGCAACTTTCTAGCAAACCCTTTCTATGCACATGGAGAATCAAACCGGGGACAGTGAAAAAACTTGCATAGTTTGTAGAAAAAAGTTGTGATGTAGCACAATCCCAAGGAGAACCGTTGAACTTTTATGGGTTGGTTTGTTTATCGAAAATGCTGAGAGGTCGTGAAGGCCTCCTGGTCTTTTTTTTTCCTCCTTTCTGTGGTTGCTAAACTGTAAGAAGAGAGTAGAGCATGAGCCTTAACACAAAACATTAAAAGAGAATAAATGCAACACCAATGGTGAAAAGCAAGACATGCGTTGGCCGGGAATCGAACCCGGGTCAACTGCTTGGAAGGCAGCTATGCTCACCACTATACCACCAACGCTTTCGGAAGTGTACGTTTTTTTGACATTTTCTGCAATAACACTAAACTTTCTGTTGACAGAAGCATTTGGATGCAATGTAATGATGAAAAGTATAAAACACAACCTTTTAGCAGAGGATGGTTTCGATCCATCGACCTCTGGGTTATGGGCCCAGCACGCTTCCGCTGCGCCACTCTGCTCGTAGTGTTGGATGCTTAGAGTCGAAGTCTAATTACTGTCTGCCTTCTGGTCTGTGTCGTGTAATTTATCAGCCATTTCTTATCTGTTGGCAACTAGATTATTCTTGGTGTTTTGCAATTATTTCTTTGTTTTTTTCTGTTTCCTTTAGTCATATTGTTGAAAATCATTTGAAGAAACGGTGTCTGACCTTGCTTAAGGTGCAGGCAAAAATTGTGGTCCATTGGGTCTCTGTGGCGCAATCGGTTAGCGCGTTCGGCTGTTAACCGAAAGGTTGGTGGTTCGAGTCCACCCAGGGACGTCGCACCCTTTTGCAGTCCACCCAGAGACGTTGCACAGTTGGAGAAGTTTTTGCATTGGTGCTGAGCATCTCTCTCATGTAAAAGCCATTTTGCTGACTATGTTTTGAATTCACGAGGCAAACTGGAGAAAAACTTTCTGTATGAGATAAGATAAACAAAACTTCCTTCGAGCCGGAATTGAACCAGCGACCTAAGGATTGCTAATTTAGAGCTACAGTCCTCCGCTCTACCAGCTGAGCTATCGAAGGATTGTTTTGGCCACTGTCGAAAGCCTCCTAGGTTTGGCCGTGGGTGCCACGGGCAGATGGTAAAAATGATTCATTCAACTCTGCGAAAAAGGAATCCAATGGTAGCATTGGAGAATGCGGGCATCGATCCCGCTACGTCTCGCATGCTAAGCGAGCGCTCTACCACTTGAGCTAATCCCCCAAACCTGTGAAACTTGACGTCAGTTTCACGTCACACCAGGTCACAATTTTCATATACAGTCACAGATGACATTGCTTTTTTTTTTTTTTTTTTTTTTTAAGTGTGGACTCCGTTTTCCCATACTTGAAGAACATTTAAGGAGTCCACAACGTGATTGGTGACCTACAAATACAGTCGAGCAACTTTCTAGCAAACCCTTTCTATGCACATGGAGAATCAAACCGGGGACAGTGAAAAAACTTGCATAGTTTGTAGAAAAAAGTTGTGATGTAGCACAATCCCAAGGAGAACCGTTGAACTTTTATGGGTTGGTTTGTTTATCGAAAATGCTGAGAGGTCGTGAAGGCCTCCTGGTCTTTTTTTTTCCTCCTTTCTGTGGTTGCTAAACTGTAAGAAGAGAGTAGAGCATGAGCCTTAACACAAAACATTAAAAGAGAATAAATGCAACACCAATGGTGAAAAGCAAGACATGCGTTGGCCGGGAATCGAACCCGGGTCAACTGCTTGGAAGGCAGCTATGCTCACCACTATACCACCAACGCTTTCGGAAGTGTACGTTTTTTTGACATTTTCTGCAATAACACTAAACTTTCTGTTGACAGAAGCATTTGGATGCAATGTAATGATGAAAAGTATAAAACACAACCTTTTAGCAGAGGATGGTTTCGATCCATCGACCTCTGGGTTATGGGCCCAGCACGCTTCCGCTGCGCCACTCTGCTCGTAGTGTTGGATGCTTAGAGTCGAAGTCTAATTACTGTCTGCCTTCTGGTCTGTGTCGTGTAATTTATCAGCCATTTCTTATCTGTTGGCAACTAGATTATTCTTGGTGTTTTGCAATTATTTCTTTGTTTTTTTCTGTTTCCTTTAGTCATATTGTTGAAAATCATTTGAAGAAACGGTGTCTGACCTTGCTTAAGGTGCAGGCAAAAATTGTGGTCCATTGGGTCTCTGTGGCGCAATCGGTTAGCGCGTTCGGCTGTTAACCGAAAGGTTGGTGGTTCGAGTCCACCCAGGGATGTCGCACCCTTTTGCAGTCCACCCAGAGACGTTGCACAGTTGGAGAAGTTTTTGCATTGGTGCTGAGCATCTCTCTCATGTAAAAGCCATTTTGCTGACTATGTTTTGAATTCACGAGGCAAACTGGAGAAAAACTTTCTGTATGAGATAAGATAAACAAAACTTCCTTCGAGCCGGAATTGAACCAGCGACCTAAGGATTGCTAATTTAGAGCTACAGTCCTCCGCTCTACCAGCTGAGCTATCGAAGGATTGTTTTGGCCACTGTCGAAAGCCTCCTAGGTTTGGCCGTGGGTGCCACGGGCAGATGGTAAAAATGATTCATTCAACTCTGCGAAAAAGGAATCCAATGGTAGCATTGGAGAATGCGGGCATCGATCCCGCTACCTCTCGCATGCTAAGCGAGCGCTCTACCACTTGAGCTAATCCCCCAAACCTGTGAAACTTGACGTCAGTTTCACGTCACACCAGGTCACAATTTTCATATACAGTCACAGATGACATTGCTTTTTTTTTTTTTTTTTTTTTTTTTAAGTGTGGACTCCGTTTTCCCATACTTGAAGAACATTTAAGGAGTCCACAACGTGATTGGTGACCTACAAATACAGTCGAGCAACTTTCTAGCAAACCCTTTCTATGCACATGGAGAATCAAACCGGGGACAGTGAAAAAACTTGCATAGTTTGTAGAAAAAAGTTGTGATGTAGCACAATCCCAAGGAGAACCGTTGAACTTTTATGGGTTGGTTTGTTTATCGAAAATGCTGAGAGGTCGTGAAGGCCTCCTGGTCTTTTTTTTTCCTCCTTTCTGTGGTTGCTAAACTGTAAGAAGAGAGTAGAGCATGAGCCTTAACACAAAACATTAAAAGAGAATAAATGCAACACCAATGGTGAAAAGCAAGACATGCGTTGGCCGGGAATCGAACCCGGGTCAACTGCTTGGAAGGCAGCTATGCTCACCACTATACCACCAACGCTTTCGGAAGTGTACGTTTTTTTGACATTTTCTGCAATAACACTAAACTTTCTGTTGACAGAAGCATTTGGATGCAATGTAATGATGAAAAGTATAAAACACAACCTTTTAGCAGAGGATGGTTTCGATCCATCGACCTCTGGGTTATGGGCCCAGCACGCTTCCGCTGCGCCACTCTGCTCGTAGTGTTGGATGCTTAGAGTCGAAGTCTAATTACTGTCTGCCTTCTGGTCTGTGTCGTGTAATTTATCAGCCATTTCTTATCTGTTGGCAACTAGATTATTCTTGGTGTTTTGCAATTATTTCTTTGTTTTTTTCTGTTTCCTTTAGTCATATTGTTGAAAATCATTTGAAGAAACGGTGTCTGACCTTGCTTAAGGTGCAGGCAAAAATTGTGGTCCATTGGGTCTCTGTGGCGCAATCGGTTAGCGCGTTCGGCTGTTAACCGAAAGGTTGGTGGTTCGAGTCCACCCAGGGACGTCGCACCCTTTTGCAGTCCACCCAGAGACGTTGCACAGTTGGAGAAGTTTTTGCATTGGTGCTGAGCATCTCTCTCATGTAAAAGCCATTTTGCTGACTATGTTTTGAATTCACGAGGCAAACTGGAGAAAAACTTTCTGTATGAGATAAGATAAACAAAACTTCCTTCGAGCCGGAATTGAACCAGCGACCTAAGGATTGCTAATTTAGAGCTACAGTCCTCCGCTCTACCAGCTGAGCTATCGAAGGATTGTTTTGGCCACTGTCGAAAGCCTCCTAGGTTTGGCCGTGGGTGCCACGGGCAGATGGTAAAAATGATTCATTCAACTCTGCGAAAAAGGAATCCAATGGTAGCATTGGAGAATGCGGGCATCGATCCCGCTACCTCTCGCATGCTAAGCGAGCGCTCTACCACTTGAGCTAATCCCCCAAACCTGTGAAACTTGACGTCAGTTTCACGTCACACCAGGTCACAATTTTCATATACAGTCACAGATGACATTGCTTTTTTTTTTTTTTTTTTTTTTTTAAGTGTGGACTCCGTTTTCCCATACTTGAAGAACATTTAAGGAGTCCACAACGTGATTGGTGACCTACAAATACAGTCGAGCAACTTTCTAGCAAACCCTTTCTATGCACATGGAGAATCAAACCGGGGACAGTGAAAAAACTTGCATAGTTTGTAGAAAAAAGTTGTGATGTAGCACAATCCCAAGGAGAACCGTTGAACTTTTATGGGTTGGTTTGTTTATCGAAAATGCTGAGAGGTCGTGAAGGCCTCCTGGTCTTTTTTTTTCCTCCTTTCTGTGGTTGCTAAACTGTAAGAAGAGAGTAGAGCATGAGCCTTAACACAAAACATTAAAAGAGAATAAATGCAACACCAATGGTGAAAAGCAAGACATGCGTTGGCCGGGAATCGAACCCGGGTCAACTGCTTGGAAGGCAGCTATGCTCACCACTATACCACCAACGCTTTCGGAAGTGTACGTTTTTTTGACATTTTCTGCAATAACACTAAACTTTCTGTTGACAGAAGCATTTGGATGCAATGTAATGATGAAAAGTATAAAACACAACCTTTTAGCAGAGGATGGTTTCGATCCATCGACCTCTGGGTTATGGGCCCAGCACGCTTCCGCTGCGCCACTCTGCTCGTAGTGTTGGATGCTTAGAGTCGAAGTCTAATTACTGTCTGCCTTCTGGTCTGTGTCGTGTAATTTATCAGCCATTTCTTATCTGTTGGCAACTAGATTATTCTTGGTGTTTTGCAATTATTTCTTTGTTTTTTTCTGTTTCCTTTAGTCATATTGTTGAAAATCATTTGAAGAAACGGTGTCTGACCTTGCTTAAGGTGCAGGCAAAAATTGTGGTCCATTGGGTCTCTGTGGCGCAATCGGTTAGCGCGTTCGGCTGTTAACCGAAAGGTTGGTGGTTCGAGTCCACCCAGGGACGTCGCACCCTTTTGCAGTCCACCCAGAGACGTTGCACAGTTGGAGAAGTTTTTGCATTGGTGCTGAGCATCTCTCTCATGTAAAAGCCATTTTGCTGACTATGTTTTGAATTCACGAGGCAAACTGGAGAAAAACTTTCTGTATGAGATAAGATAAACAAAACTTCCTTCGAGCCGGAATTGAACCAGCGACCTAAGGATTGCTAATTTAGAGCTACAGTCCTCCGCTCTACCAGCTGAGCTATCGAAGGATTGTTTTGGCCACTGTCGAAAGCCTCCTAGGTTTGGCCGTGGGTGCCACGGGCAGATGGTAAAAATGATTCATTCAACTCTGCGAAAAAGGAATCCAATGGTAGCATTGGAGAATGCGGGCATCGATCCCGCTACCTCTCGCATGCTAAGCGAGCGCTCTACCACTTGAGCTAATCCCCCAAACCTGTGAAACTTGACGTCAGTTTCACGTCACACCAGGTCACAATTTTCATATACAGTCACAGATGACATTGCTTTTTTTTTTTTTTTTTTTTTTTTTAAGTGTGGACTCCGTTTTCCCATACTTGAAGAACATTTAAGGAGTCCACAACGTGATTGGTGACCTACAAATACAGTCGAGCAACTTTCTAGCAAACCCTTTCTATGCACATGGAGAATCAAACCGGGGACAGTGAAAAAACTTGCATAGTTTGTAGAAAAAAGTTGTGATGTAGCACAATCCCAAGGAGAACCGTTGAACTTTTATGGGTTGGTTTGTTTATCGAAAATGCTGAGAGGTCGTGAAGGCCTCCTGGTCTTTTTTTTTCCTCCTTTCTGTGGTTGCTAAACTGTAAGAAGAGAGTAGAGCATGAGCCTTAACACAAAACATTAAAAGAGAATAAATGCAACACCAATGGTGAAAAGCAAGACATGCGTTGGCCGGGAATCGAACCCGGGTCAACTGCTTGGAAGGCAGCTATGCTCACCACTATACCACCAACGCTTTCGGAAGTGTACGTTTTTTTGACATTTTCTGCAATAACACTAAACTTTCTGTTGACAGAAGCATTTGGATGCAATGTAATGATGAAAAGTATAAAACACAACCTTTTAGCAGAGGATGGTTTCGATCCATCGACCTCTGGGTTATGGGCCCAGCACGCTTCCGCTGCGCCACTCTGCTCGTAGTGTTGGATGCTTAGAGTCGAAGTCTAATTACTGTCTGCCTTCTGGTCTGTGTCGTGTAATTTATCAGCCATTTCTTATCTGTTGGCAACTAGATTATTCTTGGTGTTTTGCAATTATTTCTTTGTTTTTTTCTGTTTCCTTTAGTCATATTGTTGAAAATCATTTGAAGAAACGGTGTCTGACCTTGCTTAAGGTGCAGGCAAAAATTGTGGTCCATTGGGTCTCTGTGGCGCAATCGGTTAGCGCGTTCGGCTGTTAACCGAAAGGTTGGTGGTTCGAGTCCACCCAGGGACGTCGCACCCTTTTGCAGTCCACCCAGAGACGTTGCACAGTTGGAGAAGTTTTTGCATTGGTGCTGAGCATCTCTCTCATGTAAAAGCCATTTTGCTGACTATGTTTTGAATTCACGAGGCAAACTGGAGAAAAACTTTCTGTATGAGATAAGATAAACAAAACTTCCTTCGAGCCGGAATTGAACCAGCGACCTAAGGATTGCTAATTTAGAGCTACAGTCCTCCGCTCTACCAGCTGAGCTATCGAAGGATTGTTTTGGCCACTGTCGAAAGCCTCCTAGGTTTGGCCGTGGGTGCCACGGGCAGATGGTAAAAATGATTCATTCAACTCTGCGAAAAAGGAATCCAATGGTAGCATTGGAGAATGCGGGCATCAATCCCGCTACCTCTCGCATGCTAAGCGAGCGCTCTACCACTTGAGCTAATCCCCCAAACCTGTGAAACTTGACGTCAGTTTCACGTCACACCAGGTCACAATTTTCATATACAGTCACAGATGACATTGCTTTTTTTTTTTTTTTTTTTTTTTTTAAGTGTGGACTCCGTTTTCCCATACTTGAAGAACATTTAAGGAGTCCACAACGTGATTGGTGACCTACAAATACAGTCGAGCAACTTTCTAGCAAACCCTTTCTATGCACATGGAGAATCAAACCGGGGACAGTGAAAAAACTTGCATAGTTTGTAGAAAAAAGTTGTGATGTAGCACAATCCCAAGGAGAACCGTTGAACTTTTATGGGTTGGTTTGTTTATCGAAAATGCTGAGAGGTCGTGAAGGCCTCCTGGTCTTTTTTTTTCCTCCTTTCTGTGGTTGCTAAACTGTAAGAAGAGAGTAGAGCATGAGCCTTAACACAAAACATTAAAAGAGAATAAATGCAACACCAATGGTGAAAAGCAAGACATGCGTTGGCCGGGAATCGAACCCGGGTCAACTGCTTGGAAGGCAGCTATGCTCACCACTATACCACCAACGCTTTCGGAAGTGTACGTTTTTTTGACATTTTCTGCAATAACACTAAACTTTCTGTTGACAGAAGCATTTGGATGCAATGTAATGATGAAAAGTATAAAACACAACCTTTTAGCAGAGGATGGTTTCGATCCATCGACCTCTGGGTTATGGGCCCAGCACGCTTCCGCTGCGCCACTCTGCTCGTAGTGTTGGATGCTTAGAGTCGAAGTCTAATTACTGTCTGCCTTCTGGTCTGTGTCGTGTAATTTATCAGCCATTTCTTATCTGTTGGCAACTAGATTATTCTTGGTGTTTTGCAATTATTTCTTTGTTTTTTTCTGTTTCCTTTAGTCATATTGTTGAAAATCATTTGAAGAAACGGTGTCTGACCTTGCTTAAGGTGCAGGCAAAAATTGTGGTCCATTGGGTCTCTGTGGCGCAATCGGTTAGCGCGTTCGGCTGTTAACCGAAAGGTTGGTGGTTCGAGTCCACCCAGGGACGTCGCACCCTTTTGCAGTCCACCCAGAGACGTTGCACAGTTGGAGAAGTTTTTGCATTGGTGCTGAGCATCTCTCTCATGTAAAAGCCATTTTGCTGACTATGTTTTGAATTCACGAGGCAAACTGGAGAAAAACTTTCTGTATGAGATAAGATAAACAAAACTTCCTTCGAGCCGGAATTGAACCAGCGACCTAAGGATTGCTAATTTAGAGCTACAGTCCTCCGCTCTACCAGCTGAGCTATCGAAGGATTGTTTTGGCCACTGTCGAAAGCCTCCTAGGTTTGGCCGTGGGTGCCACGGGCAGATGGTAAAAATGATTCATTCAACTCTGCGAAAAAGGAATCCAATGGTAGCATTGGAGAATGCGGGCATCGATCCCGCTACCTCTCGCATGCTAAGCGAGCGCTCTACCACTTGAGCTAATCCCCCAAACCTGTGAAACTTGACGTCAGTTTCACGTCACACCAGGTCACAATTTTCATATACAGTCACAGATGACATTGCTTTTTTTTTTTTTTTTTTTTTTTTTTAAGTGTGGACTCCGTTTTCCCATACTTGAAGAACATTTAAGGAGTCCACAACGTGATTGGTGACCTACAAATACAGTCGAGCAACTTTCTAGCAAACCCTTTCTATGCACATGGAGAATCAAACCGGGGACAGTGAAAAAACTTGCATAGTTTGTAGAAAAAAGTTGTGATGTAGCACAATCCCAAGGAGAACCGTTGAACTTTTATGGGTTGGTTTGTTTATCGAAAATGCTGAGAGGTCGTGAAGGCCTCCTGGTCTTTTTTTTTCCTCCTTTCTGTGGTTGCTAAACTGTAAGAAGAGAGTAGAGCATGAGCCTTAACACAAAACATTAAAAGAGAATAAATGCAACACCAATGGTGAAAAGCAAGACATGCGTTGGCCGGGAATCGAACCCGGGTCAACTGCTTGGAAGGCAGCTATGCTCACCACTATACCACCAACGCTTTCGGAAGTGTACGTTTTTTTGACATTTTCTGCAATAACACTAAACTTTCTGTTGACAGAAGCATTTGGATGCAATGTAATGATGAAAAGTATAAAACACAACCTTTTAGCAGAGGATGGTTTCGATCCATCGACCTCTGGGTTATGGGCCCAGCACGCTTCCGCTGCGCCACTCTGCTCGTAGTGTTGGATGCTTAGAGTCGAAGTCTAATTACTGTCTGCCTTCTGGTCTGTGTCGTGTAATTTATCAGCCATTTCTTATCTGTTGGCAACTAGATTATTCTTGGTGTTTTGCAATTATTTCTTTGTTTTTTTCTGTTTCCTTTAGTCATATTGTTGAAAATCATTTGAAGAAACGGTGTCTGACCTTGCTTAAGGTGCAGGCAAAAATTGTGGTCCATTGGGTCTCTGTGGCGCAATCGGTTAGCGCGTTCGGCTGTTAACCGAAAGGTTGGTGGTTCGAGTCCACCCAGGGACGTCGCACCCTTTTGCAGTCCACCCAGAGACGTTGCACAGTTGGAGAAGTTTTTGCATTGGTGCTGAGCATCTCTCTCATGTAAAAGCCATTTTGCTGACTATGTTTTGAATTCACGAGGCAAACTGGAGAAAAACTTTCTGTATGAGATAAGATAAACAAAACTTCCTTCGAGCCGGAATTGAACCAGCGACCTAAGGATTGCTAATTTAGAGCTACAGTCCTCCGCTCTACCAGCTGAGCTATCGAAGGATTGTTTTGGCCACTGTCGAAAGCCTCCTAGGTTTGGCCGTGGGTGCCACGGGCAGATGGTAAAAATGATTCATTCAACTCTGCGAAAAAGGAATCCAATGGTAGCATTGGAGAATGCGGGCATCGATCCCGCTACCTCTCGCATGCTAAGCGAGCGCTCTACCACTTGAGCTAATCCCCCAAACCTGTGAAACTTGACGTCAGTTTCACGTCACACCAGGTCACAATTTTCATATACAGTCACAGATGACATTGCTTTTTTTTTTTTTTTTTTTTTTTAAGTGTGGACTCCGTTTTCCCATACTTGAAGAACATTTAAGGAGTCCACAACGTGATTGGTGACCTACAAATACAGTCGAGCAACTTTCTAGCAAACCCTTTCTATGCACATGGAGAATCAAACCGGGGACAGTGAAAAAACTTGCATAGTTTGTAGAAAAAAGTTGTGATGTAGCACAATCCCAAGGAGAACCGTTGAACTTTTATGGGTTGGTTTGTTTATCGAAAATGCTGAGAGGTCGTGAAGGCCTCCTGGTCTTTTTTTTTCCTCCTTTCTGTGGTTGCTAAACTGTAAGAAGAGAGTAGAGCATGAGCCTTAACACAAAACATTAAAAGAGAATAAATGCAACACCAATGGTGAAAAGCAAGACATGCGTTGGCCGGGAATCGAACCCGGGTCAACTGCTTGGAAGGCAGCTATGCTCACCACTATACCACCAACGCTTTCGGAAGTGTACGTTTTTTTGACATTTTCTGCAATAACACTAAACTTTCTGTTGACAGAAGCATTTGGATGCAATGTAATGATGAAAAGTATAAAACACAACCTTTTAGCAGAGGATGGTTTCGATCCATCGACCTCTGGGTTATGGGCCCAGCACGCTTCCGCTGCGCCACTCTGCTCGTAGTGTTGGATGCTTAGAGTCGAAGTCTAATTACTGTCTGCCTTCTGGTCTGTGTCGTGTAATTTATCAGCCATTTCTTATCTGTTGGCAACTAGATTATTCTTGGTGTTTTGCAATTATTTCTTTGTTTTTTTCTGTTTCCTTTAGTCATATTGTTGAAAATCATTTGAAGAAACGGTGTCTGACCTTGCTTAAGGTGCAGGCAAAAATTGTGGTCCATTGGGTCTCTGTGGCGCAATCGGTTAGCGCGTTCGGCTGTTAACCGAAAGGTTGGTGGTTCGAGTCCACCCAGGGACGTCGCACCCTTTTGCAGTCCACCCAGAGACGTTGCACAGTTGGAGAAGTTTTTGCATTGGTGCTGAGCATCTCTCTCATGTAAAAGCCATTTTGCTGACTATGTTTTGAATTCACGAGGCAAACTGGAGAAAAACTTTCTGTATGAGATAAGATAAACAAAACTTCCTTCGAGCCGGAATTGAACCAGCGACCTAAGGATTGCTAATTTAGAGCTACAGTCCTCCGCTCTACCAGCTGAGCTATCGAAGGATTGTTTTGGCCACTGTCGAAAGCCTCCTAGGTTTGGCCGTGGGTGCCACGGGCAGATGGTAAAAATGATTCATTCAACTCTGCGAAAAAGGAATCCAATGGTAGCATTGGAGAATGCGGGCATCGATCCCGCTACCTCTCGCATGCTAAGCGAGCGCTCTACCACTTGAGCTAATCCCCCAAACCTGTGAAACTTGACGTCAGTTTCACGTCACACCAGGTCACAATTTTCATATACAGTCACAGATGACATTGCTTTTTTTTTTTTTTTTTAAGTGTGGACTCCGTTTTCCCATACTTGAAGAACATTTAAGGAGTCCACAACGTGATTGGTGACCTACAAATACAGTCGAGCAACTTTCTAGCAAACCCTTTCTATGCACATGGAGAATCAAACCGGGGACAGTGAAAAAACTTGCATAGTTTGTAGAAAAAAGTTGTGATGTAGCACAATCCCAAGGAGAACCGTTGAACTTTTATGGGTTGGTTTGTTTACCGAAAATGCTGAGAGGTCGTGAAGGCCTCCTGGTCTTTTTTTTTCCTCCTTTCTGTGGTTGCTAAACTGTAAGAAGAGAGTAGAGCATGAGCCTTAACACAAAACATTAAAAGAGAATAAATGCAACACCAATGGTGAAAAGCAAGACATGCGTTGGCCGGGAATCGAACCCGGGTCAACTGCTTGGAAGGCAGCTATGCTCACCACTATACCACCAACGCTTTCGGAAGTGTACGTTTTTTTGACATTTTCTGCAATAACACTAAACTTTCTGTTGACAGAAGCATTTGGATGCAATGTAATGATGAAAAGTATAAAACACAACCTTTTAGCAGAGGATGGTTTCGATCCATCGACCTCTGGGTTATGGGCCCAGCACGCTTCCGCTGCGCCACTCTGCTCGTAGTGTTGGATGCTTAGAGTCGAAGTCTAATTACTGTCTGCCTTCTGGTCTGTGTCGTGTAATTTATCAGCCATTTCTTATCTGTTGGCAACTAGATTATTCTTGGTGTTTTGCAATTATTTCTTTGTTTTTTTCTGTTTCCTTTAGTCATATTGTTGAAAATCATTTGAAGAAACGGTGTCTGACCTTGCTTAAGGTGCAGGCAAAAATTGTGGTCCATTGGGTCTCTGTGGCGCAATCGGTTAGCGCGTTCGGCTGTTAACCGAAAGGTTGGTGGTTCGAGTCCACCCAGGGACGTCGCACCCTTTTGCAGTCCACCCAGAGACGTTGCACAGTTGGAGAAGTTTTTGCATTGGTGCTGAGCATCTCTCTCATGTAAAAGCCATTTTGCTGACTATGTTTTGAATTCACGAGGCAAACTGGAGAAAAACTTTCTGTATGAGATAAGATAAACAAAACTTCCTTCGAGCCGGAATTGAACCAGCGACCTAAGGATTGCTAATTTAGAGCTACAGTCCTCCGCTCTACCAGCTGAGCTATCGAAGGATTGTTTTGGCCACTGTCGAAAGCCTCCTAGGTTTGGCCGTGGGTGCCACGGGCAGATGGTAAAAATGATTCATTCAACTCTGCGAAAAAGGAATCCAATGGTAGCATTGGAGAATGCGGGCATCGATCCCGCTACCTCTCGCATGCTAAGCGAGCGCTCTACCACTTGAGCTAATCCCCCAAACCTGTGAAACTTGACGTCAGTTTCACGTCACACCAGGTCACAATTTTCATATACAGTCACAGATGACATTGCTTTTTTTTTTTTTTTTTTTTTTTAAGTGTGGACTCCGTTTTCCCATACTTGAAGAACATTTAAGGAGTCCACAACGTGATTGGTGACCTACAAATACAGTCGAGCAACTTTCTAGCAAACCCTTTCTATGCACATGGAGAATCAAACCGGGGACAGTGAAAAAACTTGCATAGTTTGTAGAAAAAAGTTGTGATGTAGCACAATCCCAAGGAGAACCGTTGAACTTTTATGGGTTGGTTTGTTTATCGAAAATGCTGAGAGGTCGTGAAGGCCTCCTGGTCTTTTTTTTTCCTCCTTTCTGTGGTTGCTAAACTGTAAGAAGAGAGTAGAGCATGAGCCTTAACACAAAACATTAAAAGAGAATAAATGCAACACCAATGGTGAAAAGCAAGACATGCGTTGGCCGGGAATCGAACCCGGGTCAACTGCTTGGAAGGCAGCTATGCTCACCACTATACCACCAACGCTTTCGGAAGTGTACGTTTTTTTGACATTTTCTGCAATAACACTAAACTTTCTGTTGACAGAAGCATTTGGATGCAATGTAATGATGAAAAGTATAAAACACAACCTTTTAGCAGAGGATGGTTTCGATCCATCGACCTCTGGGTTATGGGCCCAGCACGCTTCCGCTGCGCCACTCTGCTCGTAGTGTTGGATGCTTAGAGTCGAAGTCTAATTACTGTCTGCCTTCTGGTCTGTGTCGTGTAATTTATCAGCCATTTCTTATCTGTTGGCAACTAGATTATTCTTGGTGTTTTGCAATTATTTCTTTGTTTTTTTCTGTTTCCTTTAGTCATATTGTTGAAAATCATTTGAAGAAACGGTGTCTGACCTTGCTTAAGGTGCAGGCAAAAATTGTGGTCCATTGGGTCTCTGTGGCGCAATCGGTTAGCGCGTTTGGCTGTTAACCGAAAGGTTGGTGGTTCGAGTCCACCCAGGGACGTCGCACCCTTTTGCAGTCCACCCAGAGACGTTGCACAGTTGGAGAAGTTTTTGCATTGGTGCTGAGCATCTCTCTCATGTAAAAGCCATTTTGCTGACTATGTTTTGAATTCACGAGGCAAACTGGAGAAAAACTTTCTGTATGAGATAAGATAAACAAAACTTCCTTCGAGCCGGAATTGAACCAGCGACCTAAGGATTGCTAATTTAGAGCTACAGTCCTCCGCTCTACCAGCTGAGCTATCGAAGGATTGTTTTGGCCACTGTCGAAAGCCTCCTAGGTTTGGCCGTGGGTGCCACGGGCAGATGGTAAAAATGATTCATTCAACTCTGCGAAAAAGGAATCCAATGGTAGCATTGGAGAATGCGGGCATCGATCCCGCTACCTCTCGCATGCTAAGCGAGCGCTCTACCACTTGAGCTAATCCCCCAAACCTGTGAAACTTGACGTCAGTTTCACGTCACACCAGGTCACAATTTTCATATACAGTCACAGATGACATTGCTTTTTTTTTTTTTTTTTAAGTGTGGACTCCGTTTTCCCATACTTGAAGAACATTTAAGGAGTCCACAACGTGATTGGTGACCTACAAATACAGTCGAGCAACTTTCTAGCAAACCCTTTCTATGCACATGGAGAATCAAACCGGGGACAGTGAAAAAACTTGCATAGTTTGTAGAAAAAAGTTGTGATGTAGCACAATCCCAAGGAGAACCGTTGAACTTTTATGGGTTGGTTTGTTTACCGAAAATGCTGAGAGGTCGTGAAGGCCTCCTGGTCTTTTTTTTTCCTCCTTTCTGTGGTTGCTAAACTGTAAGAAGAGAGTAGAGCATGAGCCTTAACACAAAACATTAAAAGAGAATAAATGCAACACCAATGGTGAAAAGCAAGACATGCGTTGGCCGGGAATCGAACCCGGGTCAACTGCTTGGAAGGCAGCTATGCTCACCACTATACCACCAACGCTTTCGGAAGTGTACGTTTTTTTGACATTTTCTGCAATAACACTAAACTTTCTGTTGACAGAAGCATTTGGATGCAATGTAATGATGAAAAGTATAAAACACAACCTTTTAGCAGAGGATGGTTTCGATCCATCGACCTCTGGGTTATGGGCCCAGCACGCTTCCGCTGCGCCACTCTGCTCGTAGTGTTGGATGCTTAGAGTCGAAGTCTAATTACTGTCTGCCTTCTGGTCTGTGTCGTGTAATTTATCAGCCATTTCTTATCTGTTGGCAACTAGATTATTCTTGGTGTTTTGCAATTATTTCTTTGTTTTTTTCTGTTTCCTTTAGTCATATTGTTGAAAATCATTTGAAGAAACGGTGTCTGACCTTGCTTAAGGTGCAGGCAAAAATTGTGGTCCATTGGGTCTCTGTGGCGCAATCGGTTAGCGCGTTCGGCTGTTAACCGAAAGGTTGGTGGTTCGAGTCCACCCAGGGACGTCGCACCCTTTTGCAGTCCACCCAGAGACGTTGCACAGTTGGAGAAGTTTTTGCATTGGTGCTGAGCATCTCTCTCATGTAAAAGCCATTTTGCTGACTATGTTTTGAATTCACGAGGCAAACTGGAGAAAAACTTTCTGTATGAGATAAGATAAACAAAACTTCCTTCGAGCCGGAATTGAACCAGCGACCTAAGGATTGCTAATTTAGAGCTACAGTCCTCCGCTCTACCAGCTGAGCTATCGAAGGATTGTTTTGGCCACTGTCGAAAGCCTCCTAGGTTTGGCCGTGGGTGCCACGGGCAGATGGTAAAAATGATTCATTCAACTCTGCGAAAAAGGAATCCAATGGTAGCATTGGAGAATGCGGGCATCGATCCCGCTACCTCTCGCATGCTAAGCGAGCGCTCTACCACTTGAGCTAATCCCCCAAACCTGTGAAACTTGACGTCAGTTTCACGTCACACCAGGTCACAATTTTCATATACAGTCACAGATGACATTGCTTTTTTTTTTTTTTTTTTTTTTTTTAAGTGTGGACTCCGTTTTCCCATACTTGAAGAACATTTAAGGAGTCCACAACGTGATTGGTGACCTACAAATACAGTCGAGCAACTTTCTAGCAAACCCTTTCTATGCACATGGAGAATCAAACCGGGGACAGTGAAAAAACTTGCATAGTTTGTAGAAAAAAGTTGTGATGTAGCACAATCCCAAGGAGAACCGTTGAACTTTTATGGGTTGGTTTGTTTATCGAAAATGCTGAGAGGTCGTGAAGGCCTCCTGGTCTTTTTTTTTCCTCCTTTCTGTGGTTGCTAAACTGTAAGAAGAGAGTAGAGCATGAGCCTTAACACAAAACATTAAAAGAGAATAAATGCAACACCAATGGTGAAAAGCAAGACATGCGTTGGCCGGGAATCGAACCCGGGTCAACTGCTTGGAAGGCAGCTATGCTCACCACTATACCACCAACGCTTTCGGAAGTGTACGTTTTTTTGACATTTTCTGCAATAACACTAAACTTTCTGTTGACAGAAGCATTTGGATGCAATGTAATGATGAAAAGTATAAAACACAACCTTTTAGCAGAGGATGGTTTCGATCCATCGACCTCTGGGTTATGGGCCCAGCACGCTTCCGCTGCGCCACTCTGCTCGTAGTGTTGGATGCTTAGAGTCGAAGTCTAATTACTGTCTGCCTTCTGGTCTGTGTCGTGTAATTTATCAGCCATTTCTTATCTGTTGGCAACTAGATTATTCTTGGTGTTTTGCAATTATTTCTTTGTTTTTTTCTGTTTCCTTTAGTCATATTGTTGAAAATCATTTGAAGAAACGGTGTCTGACCTTGCTTAAGGTGCAGGCAAAAATTGTGGTCCATTGGGTCTCTGTGGCGCAATCGGTTAGCGCGTTTGGCTGTTAACCGAAAGGTTGGTGGTTCGAGTCCACCCAGGGACGTCGCACCCTTTTGCAGTCCACCCAGAGACGTTGCACAGTTGGAGAAGTTTTTGCATTGGTGCTGAGCATCTCTCTCATGTAAAAGCCATTTTGCTGACTATGTTTTGAATTCACGAGGCAAACTGGAGAAAAACTTTCTGTATGAGATAAGATAAACAAAACTTCCTTCGAGCCGGAATTGAACCAGCGACCTAAGGATTGCTAATTTAGAGCTACAGTCCTCCGCTCTACCAGCTGAGCTATCGAAGGATTGTTTTGGCCACTGTCGAAAGCCTCCTAGGTTTGGCCGTGGGTGCCACGGGCAGATGGTAAAAATGATTCATTCAACTCTGCGAAAAAGGAATCCAATGGTAGCATTGGAGAATGCGGGCATCGATCCCGCTACCTCTCGCATGCTAAGCGAGCGCTCTACCACTTGAGCTAATCCCCCAAACCTGTGAAACTTGACGTCAGTTTCACGTCACACCAGGTCACAATTTTCATATACAGTCACAGATGACATTGCTTTTTTTTTTTTTTTTTTTTTTTTTAAGTGTGGACTCCGTTTTCCCATACTTGAAGAACATTTAAGGAGTCCACAACGTGATTGGTGACCTACAAATACAGTCGAGCAACTTTCTAGCAAACCCTTTCTATGCACATGGAGAATCAAACCGGGGACAGTGAAAAAACTTGCATAGTTTGTAGAAAAAAGTTGTGATGTAGCACAATCCCAAGGAGAACCGTTGAACTTTTATGGGTTGGTTTGTTTATCGAAAATGCTGAGAGGTCGTGAAGGCCTCCTGGTCTTTTTTTTTCCTCCTTTCTGTGGTTGCTAAACTGTAAGAAGAGAGTAGAGCATGAGCCTTAACACAAAACATTAAAAGAGAATAAATGCAACACCAATGGTGAAAAGCAAGACATGCGTTGGCCGGGAATCGAACCCGGGTCAACTGCTTGGAAGGCAGCTATGCTCACCACTATACCACCAACGCTTTCGGAAGTGTACGTTTTTTTGACATTTTCTGCAATAACACTAAACTTTCTGTTGACAGAAGCATTTGGATGCAATGTAATGATGAAAAGTATAAAACACAACCTTTTAGCAGAGGATGGTTTCGATCCATCGACCTCTGGGTTATGGGCCCAGCACGCTTCCGCTGCGCCACTCTGCTCGTAGTGTTGGATGCTTAGAGTCGAAGTCTAATTACTGTCTGCCTTCTGGTCTGTGTCGTGTAATTTATCAGCCATTTCTTATCTGTTGGCAACTAGATTATTCTTGGTGTTTTGCAATTATTTCTTTGTTTTTTTCTGTTTCCTTTAGTCATATTGTTGAAAATCATTTGAAGAAACGGTGTCTGACCTTGCTTAAGGTGCAGGCAAAAATTGTGGTCCATTGGGTCTCTGTGGCGCAATCGGTTAGCGCGTTTGGCTGTTAACCGAAAGGTTGGTGGTTCGAGTCCACCCAGGGACGTCGCACCCTTTTGCAGTCCACCCAGAGACGTTGCACAGTTGGAGAAGTTTTTGCATTGGTGCTGAGCATCTCTCTCATGTAAAAGCCATTTTGCTGACTATGTTTTGAATTCACGAGGCAAACTGGAGAAAAACTTTCTGTATGAGATAAGATAAACAAAACTTCCTTCGAGCCGGAATTGAACCAGCGACCTAAGGATTGCTAATTTAGAGCTACAGTCCTCCGCTCTACCAGCTGAGCTATCGAAGGATTGTTTTGGCCACTGTCGAAAGCCTCCTAGGTTTGGCCGTGGGTGCCACGGGCAGATGGTAAAAATGATTCATTCAACTCTGCGAAAAAGGAATCCAATGGTAGCATTGGAGAATGCGGGCATCGATCCCGCTACCTCTCGCATGCTAAGCGAGCGCTCTACCACTTGAGCTAATCCCCCAAACCTGTGAAACTTGACGTCAGTTTCACGTCACACCAGGTCACAATTTTCATATACAGTCACAGATGACATTGCTTTTTTTTTTTTTTTTTTTTTTTTTAAGTGTGGACTCCGTTTTCCCATACTTGAAGAACATTTAAGGAGTCCACAACGTGATTGGTGACCTACAAATACAGTCGAGCAACTTTCTAGCAAACCCTTTCTATGCACATGGAGAATCAAACCGGGGACAGTGAAAAAACTTGCATAGTTTGTAGAAAAAAGTTGTGATGTAGCACAATCCCAAGGAGAACCGTTGAACTTTTATGGGTTGGTTTGTTTATCGAAAATGCTGAGAGGTCGTGAAGGCCTCCTGGTCTTTTTTTTTCCTCCTTTCTGTGGTTGCTAAACTGTAAGAAGAGAGTAGAGCATGAGCCTTAACACAAAACATTAAAAGAGAATAAATGCAACACCAATGGTGAAAAGCAAGACATGCGTTGGCCGGGAATCGAACCCGGGTCAACTGCTTGGAAGGCAGCTATGCTCACCACTATACCACCAACGCTTTCGGAAGTGTACGTTTTTTTGACATTTTCTGCAATAACACTAAACTTTCTGTTGACAGAAGCATTTGGATGCAATGTAATGATGAAAAGTATAAAACACAACCTTTTAGCAGAGGATGGTTTCGATCCATCGACCTCTGGGTTATGGGCCCAGCACGCTTCCGCTGCGCCACTCTGCTCGTAGTGTTGGATGCTTAGAGTCGAAGTCTAATTACTGTCTGCCTTCTGGTCTGTGTCGTGTAATTTATCAGCCATTTCTTATCTGTTGGCAACTAGATTATTCTTGGTGTTTTGCAATTATTTCTTTGTTTTTTTCTGTTTCCTTTAGTCATATTGTTGAAAATCATTTGAAGAAACGGTGTCTGACCTTGCTTAAGGTGCAGGCAAAAATTGTGGTCCATTGGGTCTCTGTGGCGCAATCGGTTAGCGCGTTTGGCTGTTAACCGAAAGGTTGGTGGTTCGAGTCCACCCAGGGACGTCGCACCCTTTTGCAGTCCACCCAGAGACGTTGCACAGTTGGAGAAGTTTTTGCATTGGTGCTGAGCATCTCTCTCATGTAAAAGCCATTTTGCTGACTATGTTTTGAATTCACGAGGCAAACTGGAGAAAAACTTTCTGTATGAGATAAGATAAACAAAACTTCCTTCGAGCCGGAATTGAACCAGCGACCTAAGGATTGCTAATTTAGAGCTACAGTCCTCCGCTCTACCAGCTGAGCTATCGAAGGATTGTTTTGGCCACTGTCGAAAGCCTCCTAGGTTTGGCCGTGGGTGCCACGGGCAGATGGTAAAAATGATTCATTCAACTCTGCGAAAAAGGAATCCAATGGTAGCATTGGAGAATGCGGGCATCGATCCCGCTACCTCTCGCATGCTAAGCGAGCGCTCTACCACTTGAGCTAATCCCCCAAACCTGTGAAACTTGACGTCAGTTTCACGTCACACCAGGTCACAATTTTCATATACAGTCACAGATGACATTGCTTTTTTTTTTTTTTTTTTTTTTTTTTAAGTGTGGACTCCGTTTTCCCATACTTGAAGAACATTTAAGGAGTCCACAACGTGATTGGTGACCTACAAATACAGTCGAGCAACTTTCTAGCAAACCCTTTCTATGCACATGGAGAATCAAACCGGGGACAGTGAAAAAACTTGCATAGTTTGTAGAAAAAAGTTGTGATGTAGCACAATCCCAAGGAGAACCGTTGAACTTTTATGGGTTGGTTTGTTTACCGAAAATGCTGAGAGGTCGTGAAGGCCTCCTGGTCTTTTTTTTTCCTCCTTTCTGTGGTTGCTAAACTGTAAGAAGAGAGTAGAGCATGAGCCTTAACACAAAACATTAAAAGAGAATAAATGCAACACCAATGGTGAAAAGCAAGACATGCGTTGGCCGGGAATCGAACCCGGGTCAACTGCTTGGAAGGCAGCTATGCTCACCACTATACCACCAACGCTTTCGGAAGTGTACGTTTTTTTGACATTTTCTGCAATAACACTAAACTTTCTGTTGACAGAAGCATTTGGATGCAATGTAATGATGAAAAGTATAAAACACAACCTTTTAGCAGAGGATGGTTTCGATCCATCGACCTCTGGGTTATGGGCCCAGCACGCTTCCGCTGCGCCACTCTGCTCGTAGTGTTGGATGCTTAGAGTCGAAGTCTAATTACTGTCTGCCTTCTGGTCTGTGTCGTGTAATTTATCAGCCATTTCTTATCTGTTGGCAACTAGATTATTCTTGGTGTTTTGCAATTATTTCTTTGTTTTTTTCTGTTTCCTTTAGTCATATTGTTGAAAATCATTTGAAGAAACGGTGTCTGACCTTGCTTAAGGTGCAGGCAAAAATTGTGGTCCATTGGGTCTCTGTGGCGCAATCGGTTAGCGCGTTTGGCTGTTAACCGAAAGGTTGGTGGTTCGAGTCCACCCAGGGACGTCGCACCCTTTTGCAGTCCACCCAGAGACGTTGCACAGTTGGAGAAGTTTTTGCATTGGTGCTGAGCATCTCTCTCATGTAAAAGCCATTTTGCTGACTATGTTTTGAATTCACGAGGCAAACTGGAGAAAAACTTTCTGTATGAGATAAGATAAACAAAACTTCCTTCGAGCCGGAATTGAACCAGCGACCTAAGGATTGCTAATTTAGAGCTACAGTCCTCCGCTCTACCAGCTGAGCTATCGAAGGATTGTTTTGGCCACTGTCGAAAGCCTCCTAGGTTTGGCCGTGGGTGCCACGGGCAGATGGTAAAAATGATTCATTCAACTCTGCGAAAAAGGAATCCAATGGTAGCATTGGAGAATGCGGGCATCGATCCCGCTACCTCTCGCATGCTAAGCGAGCGCTCTACCACTTGAGCTAATCCCCCAAACCTGTGAAACTTGACGTCAGTTTCACGTCACACCAGGTCACAATTTTCATATACAGTCACAGATGACATTGCTTTTTTTTTTTTTTTTTTTTTTTTTTAAGTGTGGACTCCGTTTTCCCATACTTGAAGAACATTTAAGGAGTCCACAACGTGATTGGTGACCTACAAATACAGTCGAGCAACTTTCTAGCAAACCCTTTCTATGCACATGGAGAATCAAACCGGGGACAGTGAAAAAACTTGCATAGTTTGTAGAAAAAAGTTGTGATGTAGCACAATCCCAAGGAGAACCGTTGAACTTTTATGGGTTGGTTTGTTTACCGAAAATGCTGAGAGGTCGTGAAGGCCTCCTGGTCTTTTTTTTTCCTCCTTTCTGTGGTTGCTAAACTGTAAGAAGAGAGTAGAGCATGAGCCTTAACACAAAACATTAAAAGAGAATAAATGCAACACCAATGGTGAAAAGCAAGACATGCGTTGGCCGGGAATCGAACCCGGGTCAACTGCTTGGAAGGCAGCTATGCTCACCACTATACCACCAACGCTTTCGGAAGTGTACGTTTTTTTGACATTTTCTGCAATAACACTAAACTTTCTGTTGACAGAAGCATTTGGATGCAATGTAATGATGAAAAGTATAAAACACAACCTTTTAGCAGAGGATGGTTTCGATCCATCGACCTCTGGGTTATGGGCCCAGCACGCTTCCGCTGCGCCACTCTGCTCGTAGTGTTGGATGCTTAGAGTCGAAGTCTAATTACTGTCTGCCTTCTGGTCTGTGTCGTGTAATTTATCAGCCATTTCTTATCTGTTGGCAACTAGATTATTCTTGGTGTTTTGCAATTATTTCTTTGTTTTTTTCTGTTTCCTTTAGTCATATTGTTGAAAATCATTTGAAGAAACGGTGTCTGACCTTGCTTAAGGTGCAGGCAAAAATTGTGGTCCATTGGGTCTCTGTGGCGCAATCGGTTAGCGCGTTCGGCTGTTAACCGAAAGGTTGGTGGTTCGAGTCCACCCAGGGACGTCGCACCCTTTTGCAGTCCACCCAGAGACGTTGCACAGTTGGAGAAGTTTTTGCATTGGTGCTGAGCATCTCTCTCATGTAAAAGCCATTTTGCTGACTATGTTTTGAATTCACGAGGCAAACTGGAGAAAAACTTTCTGTATGAGATAAGATAAACAAAACTTCCTTCGAGCCGGAATTGAACCAGCGACCTAAGGATTGCTAATTTAGAGCTACAGTCCTCCGCTCTACCAGCTGAGCTATCGAAGGATTGTTTTGGCCACTGTCGAAAGCCTCCTAGGTTTGGCCGTGGGTGCCACGGGCAGATGGTAAAAATGATTCATTCAACTCTGCGAAAAAGGAATCCAATGGTAGCATTGGAGAATGCGGGCATCGATCCCGCTACCTCTCGCATGCTAAGCGAGCGCTCTACCACTTGAGCTAATCCCCCAAACCTGTGAAACTTGACGTCAGTTTCACGTCACACCAGGTCACAATTTTCATATACAGTCACAGATGACATTGCTTTTTTTTTTTTTTTTTTTTTTTTTTAAGTGTGGACTCCGTTTTCCCATACTTGAAGAACATTTAAGGAGTCCACAACGTGATTGGTGACCTACAAATACAGTCGAGCAACTTTCTAGCAAACCCTTTCTATGCACATGGAGAATCAAACCGGGGACAGTGAAAAAACTTGCATAGTTTGTAGAAAAAAGTTGTGATGTAGCACAATCCCAAGGAGAACCGTTGAACTTTTATGGGTTGGTTTGTTTACCGAAAATGCTGAGAGGTCGTGAAGGCCTCCTGGTCTTTTTTTTTCCTCCTTTCTGTGGTTGCTAAACTGTAAGAAGAGAGTAGAGCATGAGCCTTAACACAAAACATTAAAAGAGAATAAATGCAACACCAATGGTGAAAAGCAAGACATGCGTTGGCCGGGAATCGAACCCGGGTCAACTGCTTGGAAGGCAGCTATGCTCACCACTATACCACCAACGCTTTCGGAAGTGTACGTTTTTTTGACATTTTCTGCAATAACACTAAACTTTCTGTTGACAGAAGCATTTGGATGCAATGTAATGATGAAAAGTATAAAACACAACCTTTTAGCAGAGGATGGTTTCGATCCATCGACCTCTGGGTTATGGGCCCAGCACGCTTCCGCTGCGCCACTCTGCTCGTAGTGTTGGATGCTTAGAGTCGAAGTCTAATTACTGTCTGCCTTCTGGTCTGTGTCGTGTAATTTATCAGCCATTTCTTATCTGTTGGCAACTAGATTATTCTTGGTGTTTTGCAATTATTTCTTTGTTTTTTTCTGTTTCCTTTAGTCATATTGTTGAAAATCATTTGAAGAAACGGTGTCTGACCTTGCTTAAGGTGCAGGCAAAAATTGTGGTCCATTGGGTCTCTGTGGCGCAATCGGTTAGCGCGTTTGGCTGTTAACCGAAAGGTTGGTGGTTCGAGTCCACCCAGGGACGTCGCACCCTTTTGCAGTCCACCCAGAGACGTTGCACAGTTGGAGAAGTTTTTGCATTGGTGCTGAGCATCTCTCTCATGTAAAAGCCATTTTGCTGACTATGTTTTGAATTCACGAGGCAAACTGGAGAAAAACTTTCTGTATGAGATAAGATAAACAAAACTTCCTTCGAGCCGGAATTGAACCAGCGACCTAAGGATTGCTAATTTAGAGCTACAGTCCTCCGCTCTACCAGCTGAGCTATCGAAGGATTGTTTTGGCCACTGTCGAAAGCCTCCTAGGTTTGGCCGTGGGTGCCACGGGCAGATGGTAAAAATGATTCATTCAACTCTGCGAAAAAGGAATCCAATGGTAGCATTGGAGAATGCGGGCATCGATCCCGCTACCTCTCGCATGCTAAGCGAGCGCTCTACCACTTGAGCTAATCCCCCAAACCTGTGAAACTTGACGTCAGTTTCACGTCACACCAGGTCACAATTTTCATATACAGTCACAGATGACATTGCTTTTTTTTTTTTTTTTTTTTTAAGTGTGGACTCCGTTTTCCCATACTTGAAGAACATTTAAGGAGTCCACAACGTGATTGGTGACCTACAAATACAGTCGAGCAACTTTCTAGCAAACCCTTTCTATGCACATGGAGAATCAAACCGGGGACAGTGAAAAAACTTGCATAGTTTGTAGAAAAAAGTTGTGATGTAGCACAATCCCAAGGAGAACCGTTGAACTTTTATGGGTTGGTTTGTTTACCGAAAATGCTGAGAGGTCGTGAAGGCCTCCTGGTCTTTTTTTTTCCTCCTTTCTGTGGTTGCTAAACTGTAAGAAGAGAGTAGAGCATGAGCCTTAACACAAAACATTAAAAGAGAATAAATGCAACACCAATGGTGAAAAGCAAGACATGCGTTGGCCGGGAATCGAACCCGGGTCAACTGCTTGGAAGGCAGCTATGCTCACCACTATACCACCAACGCTTTCGGAAGTGTACGTTTTTTTGACATTTTCTGCAATAACACTAAACTTTCTGTTGACAGAAGCATTTGGATGCAATGTAATGATGAAAAGTATAAAACACAACCTTTTAGCAGAGGATGGTTTCGATCCATCGACCTCTGGGTTATGGGCCCAGCACGCTTCCGCTGCGCCACTCTGCTCGTAGTGTTGGATGCTTAGAGTCGAAGTCTAATTACTGTCTGCCTTCTGGTCTGTGTCGTGTAATTTATCAGCCATTTCTTATCTGTTGGCAACTAGATTATTCTTGGTGTTTTGCAATTATTTCTTTGTTTTTTTCTGTTTCCTTTAGTCATATTGTTGAAAATCATTTGAAGAAACGGTGTCTGACCTTGCTTAAGGTGCAGGCAAAAATTGTGGTCCATTGGGTCTCTGTGGCGCAATCGGTTAGCGCGTTCGGCTGTTAACCGAAAGGTTGGTGGTTCGAGTCCACCCAGGGACGTCGCACCCTTTTGCAGTCCACCCAGAGACGTTGCACAGTTGGAGAAGTTTTTGCATTGGTGCTGAGCATCTCTCTCATGTAAAAGCCATTTTGCTGACTATGTTTTGAATTCACGAGGCAAACTGGAGAAAAACTTTCTGTATGAGATAAGATAAACAAAACTTCCTTCGAGCCGGAATTGAACCAGCGACCTAAGGATTGCTAATTTAGAGCTACAGTCCTCCGCTCTACCAGCTGAGCTATCGAAGGATTGTTTTGGCCACTGTCGAAAGCCTCCTAGGTTTGGCCGTGGGTGCCACGGGCAGATGGTAAAAATGATTCATTCAACTCTGCGAAAAAGGAATCCAATGGTAGCATTGGAGAATGCGGGCATCGATCCCGCTACCTCTCGCATGCTAAGCGAGCGCTCTACCACTTGAGCTAATCCCCCAAACCTGTGAAACTTGACGTCAGTTTCACGTCACACCAGGTCACAATTTTCATATACAGTCACAGATGACATTGCTTTTTTTTTTTTTTTTTTTTTTTTTAAGTGTGGACTCCGTTTTCCCATACTTGAAGAACATTTAAGGAGTCCACAACGTGATTGGTGACCTACAAATACAGTCGAGCAACTTTCTAGCAAACCCTTTCTATGCACATGGAGAATCAAACCGGGGACAGTGAAAAAACTTGCATAGTTTGTAGAAAAAAGTTGTGATGTAGCACAATCCCAAGGAGAACCGTTGAACTTTTATGGGTTGGTTTGTTTATCGAAAATGCTGAGAGGTCGTGAAGGCCTCCTGGTCTTTTTTTTTCCTCCTTTCTGTGGTTGCTAAACTGTAAGAAGAGAGTAGAGCATGAGCCTTAACACAAAACATTAAAAGAGAATAAATGCAACACCAATGGTGAAAAGCAAGACATGCGTTGGCCGGGAATCGAACCCGGGTCAACTGCTTGGAAGGCAGCTATGCTCACCACTATACCACCAACGCTTTCGGAAGTGTACGTTTTTTTGACATTTTCTGCAATAACACTAAACTTTCTGTTGACAGAAGCATTTGGATGCAATGTAATGATGAAAAGTATAAAACACAACCTTTTAGCAGAGGATGGTTTCGATCCATCGACCTCTGGGTTATGGGCCCAGCACGCTTCCGCTGCGCCACTCTGCTCGTAGTGTTGGATGCTTAGAGTCGAAGTCTAATTACTGTCTGCCTTCTGGTCTGTGTCGTGTAATTTATCAGCCATTTCTTATCTGTTGGCAACTAGATTATTCTTGGTGTTTTGCAATTATTTCTTTGTTTTTTTCTGTTTCCTTTAGTCATATTGTTGAAAATCATTTGAAGAAACGGTGTCTGACCTTGCTTAAGGTGCAGGCAAAAATTGTGGTCCATTGGGTCTCTGTGGCGCAATCGGTTAGCGCGTTTGGCTGTTAACCGAAAGGTTGGTGGTTCGAGTCCACCCAGGGACGTCGCACCCTTTTGCAGTCCACCCAGAGACGTTGCACAGTTGGAGAAGTTTTTGCATTGGTGCTGAGCATCTCTCTCATGTAAAAGCCATTTTGCTGACTATGTTTTGAATTCACGAGGCAAACTGGAGAAAAACTTTCTGTATGAGATAAGATAAACAAAACTTCCTTCGAGCCGGAATTGAACCAGCGACCTAAGGATTGCTAATTTAGAGCTACAGTCCTCCGCTCTACCAGCTGAGCTATCGAAGGATTGTTTTGGCCACTGTCGAAAGCCTCCTAGGTTTGGCCGTGGGTGCCACGGGCAGATGGTAAAAATGATTCATTCAACTCTGCGAAAAAGGAATCCAATGGTAGCATTGGAGAATGCGGGCATCGATCCCGCTACCTCTCGCATGCTAAGCGAGCGCTCTACCACTTGAGCTAATCCCCCAAACCTGTGAAACTTGACGTCAGTTTCACGTCACACCAGGTCACAATTTTCATATACAGTCACAGATGACATTGCTTTTTTTTTTTTTTTTTTTTTTTTTAAGTGTGGACTCCGTTTTCCCATACTTGAAGAACATTTAAGGAGTCCACAACGTGATTGGTGACCTACAAATACAGTCGAGCAACTTTCTAGCAAACCCTTTCTATGCACATGGAGAATCAAACCGGGGACAGTGAAAAAACTTGCATAGTTTGTAGAAAAAAGTTGTGATGTAGCACAATCCCAAGGAGAACCGTTGAACTTTTATGGGTTGGTTTGTTTATCGAAAATGCTGAGAGGTCGTGAAGGCCTCCTGGTCTTTTTTTTTCCTCCTTTCTGTGGTTGCTAAACTGTAAGAAGAGAGTAGAGCATGAGCCTTAACACAAAACATTAAAAGAGAATAAATGCAACACCAATGGTGAAAAGCAAGACATGCGTTGGCCGGGAATCGAACCCGGGTCAACTGCTTGGAAGGCAGCTATGCTCACCACTATACCACCAACGCTTTCGGAAGTGTACGTTTTTTTGACATTTTCTGCAATAACACTAAACTTTCTGTTGACAGAAGCATTTGGATGCAATGTAATGATGAAAAGTATAAAACACAACCTTTTAGCAGAGGATGGTTTCGATCCATCGACCTCTGGGTTATGGGCCCAGCACGCTTCCGCTGCGCCACTCTGCTCGTAGTGTTGGATGCTTAGAGTCGAAGTCTAATTACTGTCTGCCTTCTGGTCTGTGTCGTGTAATTTATCAGCCATTTCTTATCTGTTGGCAACTAGATTATTCTTGGTGTTTTGCAATTATTTCTTTGTTTTTTTCTGTTTCCTTTAGTCATATTGTTGAAAATCATTTGAAGAAACGGTGTCTGACCTTGCTTAAGGTGCAGGCAAAAATTGTGGTCCATTGGGTCTCTGTGGCGCAATCGGTTAGCGCGTTTGGCTGTTAACCGAAAGGTTGGTGGTTCGAGTCCACCCAGGGACGTCGCACCCTTTTGCAGTCCACCCAGAGACGTTGCACAGTTGGAGAAGTTTTTGCATTGGTGCTGAGCATCTCTCTCATGTAAAAGCCATTTTGCTGACTATGTTTTGAATTCACGAGGCAAACTGGAGAAAAACTTTCTGTATGAGATAAGATAAACAAAACTTCCTTCGAGCCGGAATTGAACCAGCGACCTAAGGATTGCTAATTTAGAGCTACAGTCCTCCGCTCTACCAGCTGAGCTATCGAAGGATTGTTTTGGCCACTGTCGAAAGCCTCCTAGGTTTGGCCGTGGGTGCCACGGGCAGATGGTAAAAATGATTCATTCAACTCTGCGAAAAAGGAATCCAATGGTAGCATTGGAGAATGCGGGCATCGATCCCGCTACCTCTCGCATGCTAAGCGAGCGCTCTACCACTTGAGCTAATCCCCCAAACCTGTGAAACTTGACGTCAGTTTCACGTCACACCAGGTCACAATTTTCATATACAGTCACAGATGACATTGCTTTTTTTTTTTTTTTTTTTTTTTTTTAAGTGTGGACTCCGTTTTCCCATACTTGAAGAACATTTAAGGAGTCCACAACGTGATTGGTGACCTACAAATACAGTCGAGCAACTTTCTAGCAAACCCTTTCTATGCACATGGAGAATCAAACCGGGGACAGTGAAAAAACTTGCATAGTTTGTAGAAAAAAGTTGTGATGTAGCACAATCCCAAGGAGAACCGTTGAACTTTTATGGGTTGGTTTGTTTACCGAAAATGCTGAGAGGTCGTGAAGGCCTCCTGGTCTTTTTTTTTCCTCCTTTCTGTGGTTGCTAAACTGTAAGAAGAGAGTAGAGCATGAGCCTTAACACAAAACATTAAAAGAGAATAAATGCAACACCAATGGTGAAAAGCAAGACATGCGTTGGCCGGGAATCGAACCCGGGTCAACTGCTTGGAAGGCAGCTATGCTCACCACTATACCACCAACGCTTTCGGAAGTGTACGTTTTTTTGACATTTTCTGCAATAACACTAAACTTTCTGTTGACAGAAGCATTTGGATGCAATGTAATGATGAAAAGTATAAAACACAACCTTTTAGCAGAGGATGGTTTCGATCCATCGACCTCTGGGTTATGGGCCCAGCACGCTTCCGCTGCGCCACTCTGCTCGTAGTGTTGGATGCTTAGAGTCGAAGTCTAATTACTGTCTGCCTTCTGGTCTGTGTCGTGTAATTTATCAGCCATTTCTTATCTGTTGGCAACTAGATTATTCTTGGTGTTTTGCAATTATTTCTTTGTTTTTTTCTGTTTCCTTTAGTCATATTGTTGAAAATCATTTGAAGAAACGGTGTCTGACCTTGCTTAAGGTGCAGGCAAAAATTGTGGTCCATTGGGTCTCTGTGGCGCAATCGGTTAGCGCGTTCGGCTGTTAACCGAAAGGTTGGTGGTTCGAGTCCACCCAGGGACGTCGCACCCTTTTGCAGTCCACCCAGAGACGTTGCACAGTTGGAGAAGTTTTTGCATTGGTGCTGAGCATCTCTCTCATGTAAAAGCCATTTTGCTGACTATGTTTTGAATTCACGAGGCAAACTGGAGAAAAACTTTCTGTATGAGATAAGATAAACAAAACTTCCTTCGAGCCGGAATTGAACCAGCGACCTAAGGATTGCTAATTTAGAGCTACAGTCCTCCGCTCTACCAGCTGAGCTATCGAAGGATTGTTTTGGCCACTGTCGAAAGCCTCCTAGGTTTGGCCGTGGGTGCCACGGGCAGATGGTAAAAATGATTCATTCAACTCTGCGAAAAAGGAATCCAATGGTAGCATTGGAGAATGCGGGCATCGATCCCGCTACCTCTCGCATGCTAAGCGAGCGCTCTACCACTTGAGCTAATCCCCCAAACCTGTGAAACTTGACGTCAGTTTCACGTCACACCAGGTCACAATTTTCATATACAGTCACAGATGACATTGCTTTTTTTTTTTTTTTTTTTTTTTTTAAGTGTGGACTCCGTTTTCCCATACTTGAAGAACATTTAAGGAGTCCACAACGTGATTGGTGACCTACAAATACAGTCGAGCAACTTTCTAGCAAACCCTTTCTATGCACATGGAGAATCAAACCGGGGACAGTGAAAAAACTTGCATAGTTTGTAGAAAAAAGTTGTGATGTAGCACAATCCCAAGGAGAACCGTTGAACTTTTATGGGTTGGTTTGTTTACCGAAAATGCTGAGAGGTCGTGAAGGCCTCCTGGTCTTTTTTTTTCCTCCTTTCTGTGGTTGCTAAACTGTAAGAAGAGAGTAGAGCATGAGCCTTAACACAAAACATTAAAAGAGAATAAATGCAACACCAATGGTGAAAAGCAAGACATGCGTTGGCCGGGAATCGAACCCGGGTCAACTGCTTGGAAGGCAGCTATGCTCACCACTATACCACCAACGCTTTCGGAAGTGTACGTTTTTTTGACATTTTCTGCAATAACACTAAACTTTCTGTTGACAGAAGCATTTGGATGCAATGTAATGATGAAAAGTATAAAACACAACCTTTTAGCAGAGGATGGTTTCGATCCATCGACCTCTGGGTTATGGGCCCAGCACGCTTCCGCTGCGCCACTCTGCTCGTAGTGTTGGATGCTTAGAGTCGAAGTCTAATTACTGTCTGCCTTCTGGTCTGTGTCGTGTAATTTATCAGCCATTTCTTATCTGTTGGCAACTAGATTATTCTTGGTGTTTTGCAATTATTTCTTTGTTTTTTTCTGTTTCCTTTAGTCATATTGTTGAAAATCATTTGAAGAAACGGTGTCTGACCTTGCTTAAGGTGCAGGCAAAAATTGTGGTCCATTGGGTCTCTGTGGCGCAATCGGTTAGCGCGTTCGGCTGTTAACCGAAAGGTTGGTGGTTCGAGTCCACCCAGGGACGTCGCACCCTTTTGCAGTCCACCCAGAGACGTTGCACAGTTGGAGAAGTTTTTGCATTGGTGCTGAGCATCTCTCTCATGTAAAAGCCATTTTGCTGACTATGTTTTGAATTCACGAGGCAAACTGGAGAAAAACTTTCTGTATGAGATAAGATAAACAAAACTTCCTTCGAGCCGGAATTGAACCAGCGACCTAAGGATTGCTAATTTAGAGCTACAGTCCTCCGCTCTACCAGCTGAGCTATCGAAGGATTGTTTTGGCCACTGTCGAAAGCCTCCTAGGTTTGGCCGTGGGTGCCACGGGCAGATGGTAAAAATGATTCATTCAACTCTGCGAAAAAGGAATCCAATGGTAGCATTGGAGAATGCGGGCATCGATCCCGCTACCTCTCGCATGCTAAGCGAGCGCTCTACCACTTGAGCTAATCCCCCAAACCTGTGAAACTTGACGTCAGTTTCACGTCACACCAGGTCACAATTTTCATATACAGTCACAGATGACATTGCTTTTTTTTTTTTTTTTTTTTTTTTTTAAGTGTGGACTCCGTTTTCCCATACTTGAAGAACATTTAAGGAGTCCACAACGTGATTGGTGACCTACAAATACAGTCGAGCAACTTTCTAGCAAACCCTTTCTATGCACATGGAGAATCAAACCGGGGACAGTGAAAAAACTTGCATAGTTTGTAGAAAAAAGTTGTGATGTAGCACAATCCCAAGGAGAACCGTTGAACTTTTATGGGTTGGTTTGTTTACCGAAAATGCTGAGAGGTCGTGAAGGCCTCCTGGTCTTTTTTTTTCCTCCTTTCTGTGGTTGCTAAACTGTAAGAAGAGAGTAGAGCATGAGCCTTAACACAAAACATTAAAAGAGAATAAATGCAACACCAATGGTGAAAAGCAAGACATGCGTTGGCCGGGAATCGAACCCGGGTCAACTGCTTGGAAGGCAGCTATGCTCACCACTATACCACCAACGCTTTCGGAAGTGTACGTTTTTTTGACATTTTCTGCAATAACACTAAACTTTCTGTTGACAGAAGCATTTGGATGCAATGTAATGATGAAAAGTATAAAACACAACCTTTTAGCAGAGGATGGTTTCGATCCATCGACCTCTGGGTTATGGGCCCAGCACGCTTCCGCTGCGCCACTCTGCTCGTAGTGTTGGATGCTTAGAGTCGAAGTCTAATTACTGTCTGCCTTCTGGTCTGTGTCGTGTAATTTATCAGCCATTTCTTATCTGTTGGCAACTAGATTATTCTTGGTGTTTTGCAATTATTTCTTTGTTTTTTTCTGTTTCCTTTAGTCATATTGTTGAAAATCATTTGAAGAAACGGTGTCTGACCTTGCTTAAGGTGCAGGCAAAAATTGTGGTCCATTGGGTCTCTGTGGCGCAATCGGTTAGCGCGTTTGGCTGTTAACCGAAAGGTTGGTGGTTCGAGTCCACCCAGGGACGTCGCACCCTTTTGCAGTCCACCCAGAGACGTTGCACAGTTGGAGAAGTTTTTGCATTGGTGCTGAGCATCTCTCTCATGTAAAAGCCATTTTGCTGACTATGTTTTGAATTCACGAGGCAAACTGGAGAAAAACTTTCTGTATGAGATAAGATAAACAAAACTTCCTTCGAGCCGGAATTGAACCAGCGACCTAAGGATTGCTAATTTAGAGCTACAGTCCTCCGCTCTACCAGCTGAGCTATCGAAGGATTGTTTTGGCCACTGTCGAAAGCCTCCTAGGTTTGGCCGTGGGTGCCACGGGCAGATGGTAAAAATGATTCATTCAACTCTGCGAAAAAGGAATCCAATGGTAGCATTGGAGAATGCGGGCATCGATCCCGCTACCTCTCGCATGCTAAGCGAGCGCTCTACCACTTGAGCTAATCCCCCAAACCTGTGAAACTTGACGTCAGTTTCACGTCACACCAGGTCACAATTTTCATATACAGTCACAGATGACATTGCTTTTTTTTTTTTTTTTTTTTTTTTTTAAGTGTGGACTCCGTTTTCCCATACTTGAAGAACATTTAAGGAGTCCACAACGTGATTGGTGACCTACAAATACAGTCGAGCAACTTTCTAGCAAACCCTTTCTATGCACATGGAGAATCAAACCGGGGACAGTGAAAAAACTTGCATAGTTTGTAGAAAAAAGTTGTGATGTAGCACAATCCCAAGGAGAACCGTTGAACTTTTATGGGTTGGTTTGTTTACCGAAAATGCTGAGAGGTCGTGAAGGCCTCCTGGTCTTTTTTTTTCCTCCTTTCTGTGGTTGCTAAACTGTAAGAAGAGAGTAGAGCATGAGCCTTAACACAAAACATTAAAAGAGAATAAATGCAACACCAATGGTGAAAAGCAAGACATGCGTTGGCCGGGAATCGAACCCGGGTCAACTGCTTGGAAGGCAGCTATGCTCACCACTATACCACCAACGCTTTCGGAAGTGTACGTTTTTTTGACATTTTCTGCAATAACACTAAACTTTCTGTTGACAGAAGCATTTGGATGCAATGTAATGATGAAAAGTATAAAACACAACCTTTTAGCAGAGGATGGTTTCGATCCATCGACCTCTGGGTTATGGGCCCAGCACGCTTCCGCTGCGCCACTCTGCTCGTAGTGTTGGATGCTTAGAGTCGAAGTCTAATTACTGTCTGCCTTCTGGTCTGTGTCGTGTAATTTATCAGCCATTTCTTATCTGTTGGCAACTAGATTATTCTTGGTGTTTTGCAATTATTTCTTTGTTTTTTTCTGTTTCCTTTAGTCATATTGTTGAAAATCATTTGAAGAAACGGTGTCTGACCTTGCTTAAGGTGCAGGCAAAAATTGTGGTCCATTGGGTCTCTGTGGCGCAATCGGTTAGCGCGTTCGGCTGTTAACCGAAAGGTTGGTGGTTCGAGTCCACCCAGGGACGTCGCACCCTTTTGCAGTCCACCCAGAGACGTTGCACAGTTGGAGAAGTTTTTGCATTGGTGCTGAGCATCTCTCTCATGTAAAAGCCATTTTGCTGACTATGTTTTGAATTCACGAGGCAAACTGGAGAAAAACTTTCTGTATGAGATAAGATAAACAAAACTTCCTTCGAGCCGGAATTGAACCAGCGACCTAAGGATTGCTAATTTAGAGCTACAGTCCTCCGCTCTACCAGCTGAGCTATCGAAGGATTGTTTTGGCCACTGTCGAAAGCCTCCTAGGTTTGGCCGTGGGTGCCACGGGCAGATGGTAAAAATGATTCATTCAACTCTGCGAAAAAGGAATCCAATGGTAGCATTGGAGAATGCGGGCATCGATCCCGCTACCTCTCGCATGCTAAGCGAGCGCTCTACCACTTGAGCTAATCCCCCAAACCTGTGAAACTTGACGTCAGTTTCACGTCACACCAGGTCACAATTTTCATATACAGTCACAGATGACATTGCTTTTTTTTTTTTTTTTTTTTTTTTTAAGTGTGGACTCCGTTTTCCCATACTTGAAGAACATTTAAGGAGTCCACAACGTGATTGGTGACCTACAAATACAGTCGAGCAACTTTCTAGCAAACCCTTTCTATGCACATGGAGAATCAAACCGGGGACAGTGAAAAAACTTGCATAGTTTGTAGAAAAAAGTTGTGATGTAGCACAATCCCAAGGAGAACCGTTGAACTTTTATGGGTTGGTTTGTTTATCGAAAATGCTGAGAGGTCGTGAAGGCCTCCTGGTCTTTTTTTTTCCTCCTTTCTGTGGTTGCTAAACTGTAAGAAGAGAGTAGAGCATGAGCCTTAACACAAAACATTAAAAGAGAATAAATGCAACACCAATGGTGAAAAGCAAGACATGCGTTGGCCGGGAATCGAACCCGGGTCAACTGCTTGGAAGGCAGCTATGCTCACCACTATACCACCAACGCTTTCGGAAGTGTACGTTTTTTTGACATTTTCTGCAATAACACTAAACTTTCTGTTGACAGAAGCATTTGGATGCAATGTAATGATGAAAAGTATAAAACACAACCTTTTAGCAGAGGATGGTTTCGATCCATCGACCTCTGGGTTATGGGCCCAGCACGCTTCCGCTGCGCCACTCTGCTCGTAGTGTTGGATGCTTAGAGTCGAAGTCTAATTACTGTCTGCCTTCTGGTCTGTGTCGTGTAATTTATCAGCCATTTCTTATCTGTTGGCAACTAGATTATTCTTGGTGTTTTGCAATTATTTCTTTGTTTTTTTCTGTTTCCTTTAGTCATATTGTTGAAAATCATTTGAAGAAACGGTGTCTGACCTTGCTTAAGGTGCAGGCAAAAATTGTGGTCCATTGGGTCTCTGTGGCGCAATCGGTTAGCGCGTTTGGCTGTTAACCGAAAGGTTGGTGGTTCGAGTCCACCCAGGGACGTCGCACCCTTTTGCAGTCCACCCAGAGACGTTGCACAGTTGGAGAAGTTTTTGCATTGGTGCTGAGCATCTCTCTCATGTAAAAGCCATTTTGCTGACTATGTTTTGAATTCACGAGGCAAACTGGAGAAAAACTTTCTGTATGAGATAAGATAAACAAAACTTCCTTCGAGCCGGAATTGAACCAGCGACCTAAGGATTGCTAATTTAGAGCTACAGTCCTCCGCTCTACCAGCTGAGCTATCGAAGGATTGTTTTGGCCACTGTCGAAAGCCTCCTAGGTTTGGCCGTGGGTGCCACGGGCAGATGGTAAAAATGATTCATTCAACTCTGCGAAAAAGGAATCCAATGGTAGCATTGGAGAATGCGGGCATCGATCCCGCTACCTCTCGCATGCTAAGCGAGCGCTCTACCACTTGAGCTAATCCCCCAAACCTGTGAAACTTGACGTCAGTTTCACGTCACACCAGGTCACAATTTTCATATACAGTCACAGATGACATTGCTTTTTTTTTTTTTTTTTTTTTTTTTTTAAGTGTGGACTCCGTTTTCCCATACTTGAAGAACATTTAAGGAGTCCACAACGTGATTGGTGACCTACAAATACAGTCGAGCAACTTTCTAGCAAACCCTTTCTATGCACATGGAGAATCAAACCGGGGACAGTGAAAAAACTTGCATAGTTTGTAGAAAAAAGTTGTGATGTAGCACAATCCCAAGGAGAACCGTTGAACTTTTATGGGTTGGTTTGTTTACCGAAAATGCTGAGAGGTCGTGAAGGCCTCCTGGTCTTTTTTTTTCCTCCTTTCTGTGGTTGCTAAACTGTAAGAAGAGAGTAGAGCATGAGCCTTAACACAAAACATTAAAAGAGAATAAATGCAACACCAATGGTGAAAAGCAAGACATGCGTTGGCCGGGAATCGAACCCGGGTCAACTGCTTGGAAGGCAGCTATGCTCACCACTATACCACCAACGCTTTCGGAAGTGTACGTTTTTTTGACATTTTCTGCAATAACACTAAACTTTCTGTTGACAGAAGCATTTGGATGCAATGTAATGATGAAAAGTATAAAACACAACCTTTTAGCAGAGGATGGTTTCGATCCATCGACCTCTGGGTTATGGGCCCAGCACGCTTCCGCTGCGCCACTCTGCTCGTAGTGTTGGATGCTTAGAGTCGAAGTCTAATTACTGTCTGCCTTCTGGTCTGTGTCGTGTAATTTATCAGCCATTTCTTATCTGTTGGCAACTAGATTATTCTTGGTGTTTTGCAATTATTTCTTTGTTTTTTTCTGTTTCCTTTAGTCATATTGTTGAAAATCATTTGAAGAAACGGTGTCTGACCTTGCTTAAGGTGCAGGCAAAAATTGTGGTCCATTGGGTCTCTGTGGCGCAATCGGTTAGCGCGTTCGGCTGTTAACCGAAAGGTTGGTGGTTCGAGTCCACCCAGGGACGTCGCACCCTTTTGCAGTCCACCCAGAGACGTTGCACAGTTGGAGAAGTTTTTGCATTGGTGCTGAGCATCTCTCTCATGTAAAAGCCATTTTGCTGACTATGTTTTGAATTCACGAGGCAAACTGGAGAAAAACTTTCTGTATGAGATAAGATAAACAAAACTTCCTTCGAGCCGGAATTGAACCAGCGACCTAAGGATTGCTAATTTAGAGCTACAGTCCTCCGCTCTACCAGCTGAGCTATCGAAGGATTGTTTTGGCCACTGTCGAAAGCCTCCTAGGTTTGGCCGTGGGTGCCACGGGCAGATGGTAAAAATGATTCATTCAACTCTGCGAAAAAGGAATCCAATGGTAGCATTGGAGAATGCGGGCATCGATCCCGCTACCTCTCGCATGCTAAGCGAGCGCTCTACCACTTGAGCTAATCCCCCAAACCTGTGAAACTTGACGTCAGTTTCACGTCACACCAGGTCACAATTTTCATATACAGTCACAGATGACATTGCTTTTTTTTTTTTTTTTTTTTTTTTTAAGTGTGGACTCCGTTTTCCCATACTTGAAGAACATTTAAGGAGTCCACAACGTGATTGGTGACCTACAAATACAGTCGAGCAACTTTCTAGCAAACCCTTTCTATGCACATGGAGAATCAAACCGGGGACAGTGAAAAAACTTGCATAGTTTGTAGAAAAAAGTTGTGATGTAGCACAATCCCAAGGAGAACCGTTGAACTTTTATGGGTTGGTTTGTTTATCGAAAATGCTGAGAGGTCGTGAAGGCCTCCTGGTCTTTTTTTTTCCTCCTTTCTGTGGTTGCTAAACTGTAAGAAGAGAGTAGAGCATGAGCCTTAACACAAAACATTAAAAGAGAATAAATGCAACACCAATGGTGAAAAGCAAGACATGCGTTGGCCGGGAATCGAACCCGGGTCAACTGCTTGGAAGGCAGCTATGCTCACCACTATACCACCAACGCTTTCGGAAGTGTACGTTTTTTTGACATTTTCTGCAATAACACTAAACTTTCTGTTGACAGAAGCATTTGGATGCAATGTAATGATGAAAAGTATAAAACACAACCTTTTAGCAGAGGATGGTTTCGATCCATCGACCTCTGGGTTATGGGCCCAGCACGCTTCCGCTGCGCCACTCTGCTCGTAGTGTTGGATGCTTAGAGTCGAAGTCTAATTACTGTCTGCCTTCTGGTCTGTGTCGTGTAATTTATCAGCCATTTCTTATCTGTTGGCAACTAGATTATTCTTGGTGTTTTGCAATTATTTCTTTGTTTTTTTCTGTTTCCTTTAGTCATATTGTTGAAAATCATTTGAAGAAACGGTGTCTGACCTTGCTTAAGGTGCAGGCAAAAATTGTGGTCCATTGGGTCTCTGTGGCGCAATCGGTTAGCGCGTTCGGCTGTTAACCGAAAGGTTGGTGGTTCGAGTCCACCCAGGGACGTCGCACCCTTTTGCAGTCCACCCAGAGACGTTGCACAGTTGGAGAAGTTTTTGCATTGGTGCTGAGCATCTCTCTCATGTAAAAGCCATTTTGCTGACTATGTTTTGAATTCACGAGGCAAACTGGAGAAAAACTTTCTGTATGAGATAAGATAAACAAAACTTCCTTCGAGCCGGAATTGAACCAGCGACCTAAGGATTGCTAATTTAGAGCTACAGTCCTCCGCTCTACCAGCTGAGCTATCGAAGGATTGTTTTGGCCACTGTCGAAAGCCTCCTAGGTTTGGCCGTGGGTGCCACGGGCAGATGGTAAAAATGATTCATTCAACTCTGCGAAAAAGGAATCCAATGGTAGCATTGGAGAATGCGGGCATCGATCCCGCTACGTCTCGCATGCTAAGCGAGCGCTCTACCACTTGAGCTAATCCCCCAAACCTGTGAAACTTGACGTCAGTTTCACGTCACACCAGGTCACAATTTTCATATACAGTCACAGATGACATTGCTTTTTTTTTTTTTTTTTTTTTTTAAGTGTGGACTCTGTTTTCCCATACTTGAAGAACATTTAAGGAGTCCACAACGTGATTGGTGACCTACAAATACAGTCGAGCAACTTTCTAGCAAACCCTTTCTATGCACATGGAGAATCAAACCGGGGACAGTGAAAAAACTTGCATAGTTTGTAGAAAAAAGTTGTGATGTAGCACAATCCCAAGGAGAACCGTTGAACTTTTATGGGTTGGTTTGTTTATCGAAAATGCTGAGAGGTCGTGAAGGCCTCCTGGTCTTTTTTTTTCCTCCTTTCTGTGGTTGCTAAACTGTAAGAAGAGAGTAGAGCATGAGCCTTAACACAAAACATTAAAAGAGAATAAATGCAACACCAATGGTGAAAAGCAAGACATGCGTTGGCCGGGAATCGAACCCGGGTCAACTGCTTGGAAGGCAGCTATGCTCACCACTATACCACCAACGCTTTCGGAAGTGTACGTTTTTTTGACATTTTCTGCAATAACACTAAACTTTCTGTTGACAGAAGCATTTGGATGCAATGTAATGATGAAAAGTATAAAACACAACCTTTTAGCAGAGGATGGTTTCGATCCATCGACCTCTGGGTTATGGGCCCAGCACGCTTCCGCTGCGCCACTCTGCTCGTAGTGTTGGATGCTTAGAGTCGAAGTCTAATTACTGTCTGCCTTCTGGTCTGTGTCGTGTAATTTATCAGCCATTTCTTATCTGTTGGCAACTAGATTATTCTTGGTGTTTTGCAATTATTTCTTTGTTTTTTTCTGTTTCCTTTAGTCATATTGTTGAAAATCATTTGAAGAAACGGTGTCTGACCTTGCTTAAGGTGCAGGCAAAAATTGTGGTCCATTGGGTCTCTGTGGCGCAATCGGTTAGCGCGTTCGGCTGTTAACCGAAAGGTTGGTGGTTCGAGTCCACCCAGGGACGTCGCACCCTTTTGCAGTCCACCCAGAGACGTTGCACAGTTGGAGAAGTTTTTGCATTGGTGCTGAGCATCTCTCTCATGTAAAAGCCATTTTGCTGACTATGTTTTGAATTCACGAGGCAAACTGGAGAAAAACTTTCTGTATGAGATAAGATAAACAAAACTTCCTTCGAGTCGGAATTGAACCAGCGACCTAAGGATTGCTAATTTAGAGCTACAGTCCTCCGCTCTACCAGCTGAGCTATCGAAGGATTGTTTTGGCCACTGTCGAAAGCCTCCTAGGTTTGGCCGTGGGTGCCACGGGCAGATGGTAAAAATGATTCATTCAACTCTGCGAAAAAGGAATCCAATGGTAGCATTGGAGAATGCGGGCATCGATCCCGCTACCTCTCGCATGCTAAGCGAGCGCTCTACCACTTGAGCTAATCCCCCAAACCTGTGAAACTTGACGTCAGTTTCACGTCACACCAGGTCACAATTTTCATATACAGTCACAGATGACATTGCTTTTTTTTTTTTTTTTTTTTTTTAAGTGTGGACTCCGTTTTCCCATACTTGAAGAACATTTAAGGAGTCCACAACGTGATTGGTGACCTACAAATACAGTCGAGCAACTTTCTAGCAAACCCTTTCTATGCACATGGAGAATCAAACCGGGGACAGTGAAAAAACTTGCATAGTTTGTAGAAAAAAGTTGTGATGTAGCACAATCCCAAGGAGAACCGTTGAACTTTTATGGGTTGGTTTGTTTATCGAAAATGCTGAGAGGTCGTGAAGGCCTCCTGGTCTTTTTTTTTCCTCCTTTCTGTGGTTGCTAAACTGTAAGAAGAGAGTAGAGCATGAGCCTTAACACAAAACATTAAAAGAGAATAAATGCAACACCAATGGTGAAAAGCAAGACATGCGTTGGCCGGGAATCGAACCCGGGTCAACTGCTTGGAAGGCAGCTATGCTCACCACTATACCACCAACGCTTTCGGAAGTGTACGTTTTTTTGACATTTTCTGCAATAACACTAAACTTTCTGTTGACAGAAGCATTTGGATGCAATGTAATGATGAAAAGTATAAAACACAACCTTTTAGCAGAGGATGGTTTCGATCCATCGACCTCTGGGTTATGGGCCCAGCACGCTTCCGCTGCGCCACTCTGCTCGTAGTGTTGGATGCTTAGAGTCGAAGTCTAATTACTGTCTGCCTTCTGGTCTGTGTCGTGTAATTTATCAGCCATTTCTTATCTGTTGGCAACTAGATTATTCTTGGTGTTTTGCAATTATTTCTTTGTTTTTTTCTGTTTCCTTTAGTCATATTGTTGAAAATCATTTGAAGAAACGGTGTCTGACCTTGCTTAAGGTGCAGGCAAAAATTGTGGTCCATTGGGTCTCTGTGGCGCAATCGGTTAGCGCGTTCGGCTGTTAACCGAAAGGTTGGTGGTTCGAGTCCACCCAGGGACGTCGCACCCTTTTGCAGTCCACCCAGAGACGTTGCACAGTTGGAGAAGTTTTTGCATTGGTGCTGAGCATCTCTCTCATGTAAAAGCCATTTTGCTGACTATGTTTTGAATTCACGAGGCAAACTGGAGAAAAACTTTCTGTATGAGATAAGATAAACAAAACTTCCTTCGAGCCGGAATTGAACCAGCGACCTAAGGATTGCTAATTTAGAGCTACAGTCCTCCGCTCTACCAGCTGAGCTATCGAAGGATTGTTTTGGCCACTGTCGAAAGCCTCCTAGGTTTGGCCGTGGGTGCCACGGGCAGATGGTAAAAATGATTCATTCAACTCTGCGAAAAAGGAATCCAATGGTAGCATTGGAGAATGCGGGCATCGATCCCGCTACGTCTCGCATGCTAAGCGAGCGCTCTACCACTTGAGCTAATCCCCCAAACCTGTGAAACTTGACGTCAGTTTCACGTCACACCAGGTCACAATTTTCATATACAGTCACAGATGACATTGCTTTTTTTTTTTTTTTTTTTTTTTAAGTGTGGACTCTGTTTTCCCATACTTGAAGAACATTTAAGGAGTCCACAACGTGATTGGTGACCTACAAATACAGTCGAGCAACTTTCTAGCAAACCCTTTCTATGCACATGGAGAATCAAACCGGGGACAGTGAAAAAACTTGCATAGTTTGTAGAAAAAAGTTGTGATGTAGCACAATCCCAAGGAGAACCGTTGAACTTTTATGGGTTGGTTTGTTTATCGAAAATGCTGAGAGGTCGTGAAGGCCTCCTGGTCTTTTTTTTTCCTCCTTTCTGTGGTTGCTAAACTGTAAGAAGAGAGTAGAGCATGAGCCTTAACACAAAACATTAAAAGAGAATAAATGCAACACCAATGGTGAAAAGCAAGACATGCGTTGGCCGGGAATCGAACCCGGGTCAACTGCTTGGAAGGCAGCTATGCTCACCACTATACCACCAACGCTTTCGGAAGTGTACGTTTTTTTGACATTTTCTGCAATAACACTAAACTTTCTGTTGACAGAAGCATTTGGATGCAATGTAATGATGAAAAGTATAAAACACAACCTTTTAGCAGAGGATGGTTTCGATCCATCGACCTCTGGGTTATGGGCCCAGCACGCTTCCGCTGCGCCACTCTGCTCGTAGTGTTGGATGCTTAGAGTCGAAGTCTAATTACTGTCTGCCTTCTGGTCTGTGTCGTGTAATTTATCAGCCATTTCTTATCTGTTGGCAACTAGATTATTCTTGGTGTTTTGCAATTATTTCTTTGTTTTTTTCTGTTTCCTTTAGTCATATTGTTGAAAATCATTTGAAGAAACGGTGTCTGACCTTGCTTAAGGTGCAGGCAAAAATTGTGGTCCATTGGGTCTCTGTGGCGCAATCGGTTAGCGCGTTCGGCTGTTAACCGAAAGGTTGGTGGTTCGAGTCCACCCAGGGACGTCGCACCCTTTTGCAGTCCACCCAGAGACGTTGCACAGTTGGAGAAGTTTTTGCATTGGTGCTGAGCATCTCTCTCATGTAAAAGCCATTTTGCTGACTATGTTTTGAATTCACGAGGCAAACTGGAGAAAAACTTTCTGTATGAGATAAGATAAACAAAACTTCCTTCGAGTCGGAATTGAACCAGCGACCTAAGGATTGCTAATTTAGAGCTACAGTCCTCCGCTCTACCAGCTGAGCTATCGAAGGATTGTTTTGGCCACTGTCGAAAGCCTCCTAGGTTTGGCCGTGGGTGCCACGGGCAGATGGTAAAAATGATTCATTCAACTCTGCGAAAAAGGAATCCAATGGTAGCATTGGAGAATGCGGGCATCGATCCCGCTACCTCTCGCATGCTAAGCGAGCGCTCTACCACTTGAGCTAATCCCCCAAACCTGTGAAACTTGACGTCAGTTTCACGTCACACCAGGTCACAATTTTCATATACAGTCACAGATGACATTGCTTTTTTTTTTTTTTTTTTTTTTTAAGTGTGGACTCCGTTTTCCCATACTTGAAGAACATTTAAGGAGTCCACAACGTGATTGGTGACCTACAAATACAGTCGAGCAACTTTCTAGCAAACCCTTTCTATGCACATGGAGAATCAAACCGGGGACAGTGAAAAAACTTGCATAGTTTGTAGAAAAAAGTTGTGATGTAGCACAATCCCAAGGAGAACCGTTGAACTTTTATGGGTTGGTTTGTTTATCGAAAATGCTGAGAGGTCGTGAAGGCCTCCTGGTCTTTTTTTTTCCTCCTTTCTGTGGTTGCTAAACTGTAAGAAGAGAGTAGAGCATGAGCCTTAACACAAAACATTAAAAGAGAATAAATGCAACACCAATGGTGAAAAGCAAGACATGCGTTGGCCGGGAATCGAACCCGGGTCAACTGCTTGGAAGGCAGCTATGCTCACCACTATACCACCAACGCTTTCGGAAGTGTACGTTTTTTTGACATTTTCTGCAATAACACTAAACTTTCTGTTGACAGAAGCATTTGGATGCAATGTAATGATGAAAAGTATAAAACACAACCTTTTAGCAGAGGATGGTTTCGATCCATCGACCTCTGGGTTATGGGCCCAGCACGCTTCCGCTGCGCCACTCTGCTCGTAGTGTTGGATGCTTAGAGTCGAAGTCTAATTACTGTCTGCCTTCTGGTCTGTGTCGTGTAATTTATCAGCCATTTCTTATCTGTTGGCAACTAGATTATTCTTGGTGTTTTGCAATTATTTCTTTGTTTTTTTCTGTTTCCTTTAGTCATATTGTTGAAAATCATTTGAAGAAACGGTGTCTGACCTTGCTTAAGGTGCAGGCAAAAATTGTGGTCCATTGGGTCTCTGTGGCGCAATCGGTTAGCGCGTTCGGCTGTTAACCGAAAGGTTGGTGGTTCGAGTCCACCCAGGGACGTCGCACCCTTTTGCAGTCCACCCAGAGACGTTGCACAGTTGGAGAAGTTTTTGCATTGGTGCTGAGCATCTCTCTCATGTAAAAGCCATTTTGCTGACTATGTTTTGAATTCACGAGGCAAACTGGAGAAAAACTTTCTGTATGAGATAAGATAAACAAAACTTCCTTCGAGCCGGAATTGAACCAGCGACCTAAGGATTGCTAATTTAGAGCTACAGTCCTCCGCTCTACCAGCTGAGCTATCGAAGGATTGTTTTGGCCACTGTCGAAAGCCTCCTAGGTTTGGCCGTGGGTGCCACGGGCAGATGGTAAAAATGATTCATTCAACTCTGCGAAAAAGGAATCCAATGGTAGCATTGGAGAATGCGGGCATCGATCCCGCTACCTCTCGCATGCTAATCGAGCGCTCTACCACTTGAGCTAATCCCCCAAACCTGTGAAACTTGACGTCAGTTTCACGTCACACCAGGTCACAATTTTCATATACAGTCACAGATGACATTGCTTTTTTTTTTTTTTTTTTTTTTTTTTAAGTGTGGACTCCGTTTTCCCATACTTGAAGAACATTTAAGGAGTCCACAACGTGATTGGTGACCTACAAATACAGTCGAGCAACTTTCTAGCAAACCCTTTCTATGCACATGGAGAATCAAACCGGGGACAGTGAAAAAACTTGCATAGTTTGTAGAAAAAAGTTGTGATGTAGCACAATCCCAAGGAGAACCGTTGAACTTTTATGGGTTGGTTTGTTTATCGAAAATGCTGAGAGGTCGTGAAGGCCTCCTGGTCTTTTTTTTTCCTCCTTTCTGTGGTTGCTAAACTGTAAGAAGAGAGTAGAGCATGAGCCTTAACACAAAACATTAAAAGAGAATAAATGCAACACCAATGGTGAAAAGCAAGACATGCGTTGGCCGGGAATCGAACCCGGGTCAACTGCTTGGAAGGCAGCTATGCTCACCACTATACCACCAACGCTTTCGGAAGTGTACGTTTTTTTGACATTTTCTGCAATAACACTAAACTTTCTGTTGACAGAAGCATTTGGATGCAATGTAATGATGAAAAGTATAAAACACAACCTTTTAGCAGAGGATGGTTTCGATCCATCGACCTCTGGGTTATGGGCCCAGCACGCTTCCGCTGCGCCACTCTGCTCGTAGTGTTGGATGCTTAGAGTCGAAGTCTAATTACTGTCTGCCTTCTGGTCTGTGTCGTGTAATTTATCAGCCATTTCTTATCTGTTGGCAACTAGATTATTCTTGGTGTTTTGCAATTATTTCTTTGTTTTTTTCTGTTTCCTTTAGTCATATTGTTGAAAATCATTTGAAGAAACGGTGTCTGACCTTGCTTAAGGTGCAGGCAAAAATTGTGGTCCATTGGGTCTCTGTGGCGCAATCGGTTAGCGCGTTCGGCTGTTAACCGAAAGGTTGGTGGTTCGAGTCCACCCAGGGACGTCGCACCCTTTTGCAGTCCACCCAGAGACGTTGCACAGTTGGAGAAGTTTTTGCATTGGTGCTGAGCATCTCTCTCATGTAAAAGCCATTTTGCTGACTATGTTTTGAATTCACGAGGCAAACTGGAGAAAAACTTTCTGTATGAGATAAGATAAACAAAACTTCCTTCGAGCCGGAATTGAACCAGCGACCTAAGGATTGCTAATTTAGAGCTACAGTCCTCCGCTCTACCAGCTGAGCTATCGAAGGATTGTTTTGGCCACTGTCGAAAGCCTCCTAGGTTTGGCCGTGGGTGCCACGGGCAGATGGTAAAAATGATTCATTCAACTCTGCGAAAAAGGAATCCAATGGTAGCATTGGAGAATGCGGGCATCGATCCCGCTACCTCTCGCATGCTAAGCGAGCGCTCTACCACTTGAGCTAATCCCCCAAACCTGTGAAACTTGACGTCAGTTTCACGTCACACCAGGTCACAATTTTCATATACAGTCACAGATGACATTGCTTTTTTTTTTTTTTTTTTTTTTTTTAAGTGTGGACTCCGTTTTCCCATACTTGAAGAACATTTAAGGAGTCCACAACGTGATTGGTGACCTACAAATACAGTCGAGCAACTTTCTAGCAAACCCTTTCTATGCACATGGAGAATCAAACCGGGGACAGTGAAAAAACTTGCATAGTTTGTAGAAAAAAGTTGTGATGTAGCACAATCCCAAGGAGAACCGTTGAACTTTTATGGGTTGGTTTGTTTATCGAAAATGCTGAGAGGTCGTGAAGGCCTCCTGGTCTTTTTTTTTCCTCCTTTCTGTGGTTGCTAAACTGTAAGAAGAGAGTAGAGCATGAGCCTTAACACAAAACATTAAAAGAGAATAAATGCAACACCAATGGTGAAAAGCAAGACATGCGTTGGCCGGGAATCGAACCCGGGTCAACTGCTTGGAAGGCAGCTATGCTCACCACTATACCACCAACGCTTTCGGAAGTGTACGTTTTTTTGACATTTTCTGCAATAACACTAAACTTTCTGTTGACAGAAGCATTTGGATGCAATGTAATGATGAAAAGTATAAAACACAACCTTTTAGCAGAGGATGGTTTCGATCCATCGACCTCTGGGTTATGGGCCCAGCACGCTTCCGCTGCGCCACTCTGCTCGTAGTGTTGGATGCTTAGAGTCGAAGTCTAATTACTGTCTGCCTTCTGGTCTGTGTCGTGTAATTTATCAGCCATTTCTTATCTGTTGGCAACTAGATTATTCTTGGTGTTTTGCAATTATTTCTTTGTTTTTTTCTGTTTCCTTTAGTCATATTGTTGAAAATCATTTGAAGAAACGGTGTCTGACCTTGCTTAAGGTGCAGGCAAAAATTGTGGTCCATTGGGTCTCTGTGGCGCAATCGGTTAGCGCGTTCGGCTGTTAACCGAAAGGTTGGTGGTTCGAGTCCACCCAGGGACGTCGCACCCTTTTGCAGTCCACCCAGAGACGTTGCACAGTTGGAGAAGTTTTTGCATTGGTGCTGAGCATCTCTCTCATGTAAAAGCCATTTTGCTGACTATGTTTTGAATTCACGAGGCAAACTGGAGAAAAACTTTCTGTATGAGATAAGATAAACAAAACTTCCTTCGAGTCGGAATTGAACCAGCGACCTAAGGATTGCTAATTTAGAGCTACAGTCCTCCGCTCTACCAGCTGAGCTATCGAAGGATTGTTTTGGCCACTGTCGAAAGCCTCCTAGGTTTGGCCGTGGGTGCCACGGGCAGATGGTAAAAATGATTCATTCAACTCTGCGAAAAAGGAATCCAATGGTAGCATTGGAGAATGCGGGCATCGATCCCGCTACCTCTCGCATGCTAAGCGAGCGCTCTACCACTTGAGCTAATCCCCCAAACCTGTGAAACTTGACGTCAGTTTCACGTCACACCAGGTCACAATTTTCATATACAGTCACAGATGACATTGCTTTTTTTTTTTTTTTTTTTTTTTAAGTGTGGACTCCGTTTTCCCATACTTGAAGAACATTTAAGGAGTCCACAACGTGATTGGTGACCTACAAATACAGTCGAGCAACTTTCTAGCAAACCCTTTCTATGCACATGGAGAATCAAACCGGGGACAGTGAAAAAACTTGCATAGTTTGTAGAAAAAAGTTGTGATGTAGCACAATCCCAAGGAGAACCGTTGAACTTTTATGGGTTGGTTTGTTTATCGAAAATGCTGAGAGGTCGTGAAGGCCTCCTGGTCTTTTTTTTTCCTCCTTTCTGTGGTTGCTAAACTGTAAGAAGAGAGTAGAGCATGAGCCTTAACACAAAACATTAAAAGAGAATAAATGCAACACCAATGGTGAAAAGCAAGACATGCGTTGGCCGGGAATCGAACCCGGGTCAACTGCTTGGAAGGCAGCTATGCTCACCACTATACCACCAACGCTTTCGGAAGTGTACGTTTTTTTGACATTTTCTGCAATAACACTAAACTTTCTGTTGACAGAAGCATTTGGATGCAATGTAATGATGAAAAGTATAAAACACAACCTTTTAGCAGAGGATGGTTTCGATCCATCGACCTCTGGGTTATGGGCCCAGCACGCTTCCGCTGCGCCACTCTGCTCGTAGTGTTGGATGCTTAGAGTCGAAGTCTAATTACTGTCTGCCTTCTGGTCTGTGTCGTGTAATTTATCAGCCATTTCTTATCTGTTGGCAACTAGATTATTCTTGGTGTTTTGCAATTATTTCTTTGTTTTTTTCTGTTTCCTTTAGTCATATTGTTGAAAATCATTTGAAGAAACGGTGTCTGACCTTGCTTAAGGTGCAGGCAAAAATTGTGGTCCATTGGGTCTCTGTGGCGCAATCGGTTAGCGCGTTCGGCTGTTAACCGAAAGGTTGGTGGTTCGAGTCCACCCAGGGACGTCGCACCCTTTTGCAGTCCACCCAGAGACGTTGCACAGTTGGAGAAGTTTTTGCATTGGTGCTGAGCATCTCTCTCATGTAAAAGCCATTTTGCTGACTATGTTTTGAATTCACGAGGCAAACTGGAGAAAAACTTTCTGTATGAGATAAGATAAACAAAACTTCCTTCGAGCCGGAATTGAACCAGCGACCTAAGGATTGCTAATTTAGAGCTACAGTCCTCCGCTCTACCAGCTGAGCTATCGAAGGATTGTTTTGGCCACTGTCGAAAGCCTCCTAGGTTTGGCCGTGGGTGCCACGGGCAGATGGTAAAAATGATTCATTCAACTCTGCGAAAAAGGAATCCAATGGTAGCATTGGAGAATGCGGGCATCGATCCCGCTACCTCTCGCATGCTAAGCGAGCGCTCTACCACTTGAGCTAATCCCCCAAACCTGTGAAACTTGACGTCAGTTTCACGTCACACCAGGTCACAATTTTCATATACAGTCACAGATGACATTGCTTTTTTTTTTTTTTTTTTTTTTTTTAAGTGTGGACTCCGTTTTCCCATACTTGAAGAACATTTAAGGAGTCCACAACGTGATTGGTGACCTACAAATACAGTCGAGCAACTTTCTAGCAAACCCTTTCTATGCACATGGAGAATCAAACCGGGGACAGTGAAAAAACTTGCATAGTTTGTAGAAAAAAGTTGTGATGTAGCACAATCCCAAGGAGAACCGTTGAACTTTTATGGGTTGGTTTGTTTATCGAAAATGCTGAGAGGTCGTGAAGGCCTCCTGGTCTTTTTTTTTCCTCCTTTCTGTGGTTGCTAAACTGTAAGAAGAGAGTAGAGCATGAGCCTTAACACAAAACATTAAAAGAGAATAAATGCAACACCAATGGTGAAAAGCAAGACATGCGTTGGCCGGGAATCGAACCCGGGTCAACTGCTTGGAAGGCAGCTATGCTCACCACTATACCACCAACGCTTTCGGAAGTGTACGTTTTTTTGACATTTTCTGCAATAACACTAAACTTTCTGTTGACAGAAGCATTTGGATGCAATGTAATGATGAAAAGTATAAAACACAACCTTTTAGCAGAGGATGGTTTCGATCCATCGACCTCTGGGTTATGGGCCCAGCACGCTTCCGCTGCGCCACTCTGCTCGTAGTGTTGGATGCTTAGAGTCGAAGTCTAATTACTGTCTGCCTTCTGGTCTGTGTCGTGTAATTTATCAGCCATTTCTTATCTGTTGGCAACTAGATTATTCTTGGTGTTTTGCAATTATTTCTTTGTTTTTTTCTGTTTCCTTTAGTCATATTGTTGAAAATCATTTGAAGAAACGGTGTCTGACCTTGCTTAAGGTGCAGGCAAAAATTGTGGTCCATTGGGTCTCTGTGGCGCAATCGGTTAGCGCGTTCGGCTGTTAACCGAAAGGTTGGTGGTTCGAGTCCACCCAGGGACGTCGCACCCTTTTGCAGTCCACCCAGAGACGTTGCACAGTTGGAGAAGTTTTTGCATTGGTGCTGAGCATCTCTCTCATGTAAAAGCCATTTTGCTGACTATGTTTTGAATTCACGAGGCAAACTGGAGAAAAACTTTCTGTATGAGATAAGATAAACAAAACTTCCTTCGAGTCGGAATTGAACCAGCGACCTAAGGATTGCTAATTTAGAGCTACAGTCCTCCGCTCTACCAGCTGAGCTATCGAAGGATTGTTTTGGCCACTGTCGAAAGCCTCCTAGGTTTGGCCGTGGGTGCCACGGGCAGATGGTAAAAATGATTCATTCAACTCTGCGAAAAAGGAATCCAATGGTAGCATTGGAGAATGCGGGCATCGATCCCGCTACCTCTCGCATGCTAAGCGAGCGCTCTACCACTTGAGCTAATCCCCCAAACCTGTGAAACTTGACGTCAGTTTCACGTCACACCAGGTCACAATTTTCATATACAGTCACAGATGACATTGCTTTTTTTTTTTTTTTTTTTTTTTAAGTGTGGACTCCGTTTTCCCATACTTGAAGAACATTTAAGGAGTCCACAACGTGATTGGTGACCTACAAATACAGTCGAGCAACTTTCTAGCAAACCCTTTCTATGCACATGGAGAATCAAACCGGGGACAGTGAAAAAACTTGCATAGTTTGTAGAAAAAAGTTGTGATGTAGCACAATCCCAAGGAGAACCGTTGAACTTTTATGGGTTGGTTTGTTTATCGAAAATGCTGAGAGGTCGTGAAGGCCTCCTGGTCTTTTTTTTTCCTCCTTTCTGTGGTTGCTAAACTGTAAGAAGAGAGTAGAGCATGAGCCTTAACACAAAACATTAAAAGAGAATAAATGCAACACCAATGGTGAAAAGCAAGACATGCGTTGGCCGGGAATCGAACCCGGGTCAACTGCTTGGAAGGCAGCTATGCTCACCACTATACCACCAACGCTTTCGGAAGTGTACGTTTTTTTGACATTTTCTGCAATAACACTAAACTTTCTGTTGACAGAAGCATTTGGATGCAATGTAATGATGAAAAGTATAAAACACAACCTTTTAGCAGAGGATGGTTTCGATCCATCGACCTCTGGGTTATGGGCCCAGCACGCTTCCGCTGCGCCACTCTGCTCGTAGTGTTGGATGCTTAGAGTCGAAGTCTAATTACTGTCTGCCTTCTGGTCTGTGTCGTGTAATTTATCAGCCATTTCTTATCTGTTGGCAACTAGATTATTCTTGGTGTTTTGCAATTATTTCTTTGTTTTTTTCTGTTTCCTTTAGTCATATTGTTGAAAATCATTTGAAGAAACGGTGTCTGACCTTGCTTAAGGTGCAGGCAAAAATTGTGGTCCATTGGGTCTCTGTGGCGCAATCGGTTAGCGCGTTCGGCTGTTAACCGAAAGGTTGGTGGTTCGAGTCCACCCAGGGACGTCGCACCCTTTTGCAGTCCACCCAGAGACGTTGCACAGTTGGAGAAGTTTTTGCATTGGTGCTGAGCATCTCTCTCATGTAAAAGCCATTTTGCTGACTATGTTTTGAATTCACGAGGCAAACTGGAGAAAAACTTTCTGTATGAGATAAGATAAACAAAACTTCCTTCGAGTCGGAATTGAACCAGCGACCTAAGGATTGCTAATTTAGAGCTACAGTCCTCCGCTCTACCAGCTGAGCTATCGAAGGATTGTTTTGGCCACTGTCGAAAGCCTCCTAGGTTTGGCCGTGGGTGCCACGGGCAGATGGTAAAAATGATTCATTCAACTCTGCGAAAAAGGAATCCAATGGTAGCATTGGAGAATGCGGGCATCGATCCCGCTACCTCTCGCATGCTAAGCGAGCGCTCTACCACTTGAGCTAATCCCCCAAACCTGTGAAACTTGACGTCAGTTTCACGTCACACCAGGTCACAATTTTCATATACAGTCACAGATGACATTGCTTTTTTTTTTTTTTTTTTTTTTTTTTAAGTGTGGACTCCGTTTTCCCATACTTGAAGAACATTTAAGGAGTCCACAACGTGATTGGTGACCTACAAATACAGTCGAGCAACTTTCTAGCAAACCCTTTCTATGCACATGGAGAATCAAACCGGGGACAGTGAAAAAACTTGCATAGTTTGTAGAAAAAAGTTGTGATGTAGCACAATCCCAAGGAGAACCGTTGAACTTTTATGGGTTGGTTTGTTTATCGAAAATGCTGAGAGGTCGTGAAGGCCTCCTGGTCTTTTTTTTTCCTCCTTTCTGTGGTTGCTAAACTGTAAGAAGAGAGTAGAGCATGAGCCTTAACACAAAACATTAAAAGAGAATAAATGCAACACCAATGGTGAAAAGCAAGACATGCGTTGGCCGGGAATCGAACCCGGGTCAACTGCTTGGAAGGCAGCTATGCTCACCACTATACCACCAACGCTTTCGGAAGTGTACGTTTTTTTGACATTTTCTGCAATAACACTAAACTTTCTGTTGACAGAAGCATTTGGATGCAATGTAATGATGAAAAGTATAAAACACAACCTTTTAGCAGAGGATGGTTTCGATCCATCGACCTCTGGGTTATGGGCCCAGCACGCTTCCGCTGCGCCACTCTGCTCGTAGTGTTGGATGCTTAGAGTCGAAGTCTAATTACTGTCTGCCTTCTGGTCTGTGTCGTGTAATTTATCAGCCATTTCTTATCTGTTGGCAACTAGATTATTCTTGGTGTTTTGCAATTATTTCTTTGTTTTTTTCTGTTTCCTTTAGTCATATTGTTGAAAATCATTTGAAGAAACGGTGTCTGACCTTGCTTAAGGTGCAGGCAAAAATTGTGGTCCATTGGGTCTCTGTGGCGCAATCGGTTAGCGCGTTCGGCTGTTAACCGAAAGGTTGGTGGTTCGAGTCCACCCAGGGACGTCGCACCCTTTTGCAGTCCACCCAGAGACGTTGCACAGTTGGAGAAGTTTTTGCATTGGTGCTGAGCATCTCTCTCATGTAAAAGCCATTTTGCTGACTATGTTTTGAATTCACGAGGCAAACTGGAGAAAAACTTTCTGTATGAGATAAGATAAACAAAACTTCCTTCGAGCCGGAATTGAACCAGCGACCTAAGGATTGCTAATTTAGAGCTACAGTCCTCCGCTCTACCAGCTGAGCTATCGAAGGATTGTTTTGGCCACTGTCGAAAGCCTCCTAGGTTTGGCCGTGGGTGCCACGGGCAGATGGTAAAAATGATTCATTCAACTCTGCGAAAAAGGAATCCAATGGTAGCATTGGAGAATGCGGGCATCGATCCCGCTACCTCTCGCATGCTAAGCGAGCGCTCTACCACTTGAGCTAATCCCCCAAACCTGTGAAACTTGACGTCAGTTTCACGTCACACCAGGTCACAATTTTCATATACAGTCACAGATGACATTGCTTTTTTTTTTTTTTTTTTTTTTTTTTAAGTGTGGACTCCGTTTTCCCATACTTGAAGAACATTTAAGGAGTCCACAACGTGATTGGTGACCTACAAATACAGTCGAGCAACTTTCTAGCAAACCCTTTCTATGCACATGGAGAATCAAACCGGGGACAGTGAAAAAACTTGCATAGTTTGTAGAAAAAAGTTGTGATGTAGCACAATCCCAAGGAGAACCGTTGAACTTTTATGGGTTGGTTTGTTTATCGAAAATGCTGAGAGGTCGTGAAGGCCTCCTGGTCTTTTTTTTTCCTCCTTTCTGTGGTTGCTAAACTGTAAGAAGAGAGTAGAGCATGAGCCTTAACACAAAACATTAAAAGAGAATAAATGCAACACCAATGGTGAAAAGCAAGACATGCGTTGGCCGGGAATCGAACCCGGGTCAACTGCTTGGAAGGCAGCTATGCTCACCACTATACCACCAACGCTTTCGGAAGTGTACGTTTTTTTGACATTTTCTGCAATAACACTAAACTTTCTGTTGACAGAAGCATTTGGATGCAATGTAATGATGAAAAGTATAAAACACAACCTTTTAGCAGAGGATGGTTTCGATCCATCGACCTCTGGGTTATGGGCCCAGCACGCTTCCGCTGCGCCACTCTGCTCGTAGTGTTGGATGCTTAGAGTCGAAGTCTAATTACTGTCTGCCTTCTGGTCTGTGTCGTGTAATTTATCAGCCATTTCTTATCTGTTGGCAACTAGATTATTCTTGGTGTTTTGCAATTATTTCTTTGTTTTTTTCTGTTTCCTTTAGTCATATTGTTGAAAATCATTTGAAGAAACGGTGTCTGACCTTGCTTAAGGTGCAGGCAAAAATTGTGGTCCATTGGGTCTCTGTGGCGCAATCGGTTAGCGCGTTCGGCTGTTAACCGAAAGGTTGGTGGTTCGAGTCCACCCAGGGACGTCGCACCCTTTTGCAGTCCACCCGATGGTTTCGATCCATCGACCTCTGGGTTATGGGCCCAGCACGCTTCCGCTGCGCCACTCTGCTCGTAGTGTTGGATGCTTAGAGTCGAAGTCTAATTACTGTCTGCCTTCTGGTCTGTGTCGTGTAATTTATCAGCCATTTCTTATCTGTTGGCAACTAGATTATTCTTGGTGTTTTGCAATTATTTCTTTGTTTTTTTCTGTTTCCTTTAGTCATATTGTTGAAAATCATTTGAAGAAACGGTGTCTGACCTTGCTTAAGGTGCAGGCAAAAATTGTGGTCCATTGGGTCTCTGTGGCGCAATCGGTTAGCGCGTTCGGCTGTTAACCGAAAGGTTGGTGGTTCGAGTCCACCCAGGGACGTCGCACCCTTTTGCAGTCCACCCAGAGACGTTGCACAGTTGGAGAAGTTTTTGCATTGGTGCTGAGCATCTCTCTCATGTAAAAGCCATTTTGCTGACTATGTTTTGAATTCACGAGGCAAACTGGAGAAAAACTTTCTGTATGAGATAAGATAAACAAAACTTCCTTCGAGCCGGAATTGAACCAGCGACCTAAGGATTGCTAATTTAGAGCTACAGTCCTCCGCTCTACCAGCTGAGCTATCGAAGGATTGTTTTGGCCACTGTCGAAAGCCTCCTAGGTTTGGCCGTGGGTGCCACGGGCAGATGGTAAAAATGATTCATTCAACTCTGCGAAAAAGGAATCCAATGGTAGCATTGGAGAATGCGGGCATCGATCCCGCTACCTCTCGCATGCTAAGCGAGCGCTCTACCACTTGAGCTAATCCCCCAAACCTGTGAAACTTGACGTCAGTTTCACGTCACACCAGGTCACAATTTTCATATACAGTCACAGATGACATTGCTTTTTTTTTTTTTTTTTTTTTTTAAGTGTGGACTCCGTTTTCCCATACTTGAAGAACATTTAAGGAGTCCACAACGTGATTGGTGACCTACAAATACAGTCGAGCAACTTTCTAGCAAACCCTTTCTATGCACATGGAGAATCAAACCGGGGACAGTGAAAAAACTTGCATAGTTTGTAGAAAAAAGTTGTGATGTAGCACAATCCCAAGGAGAACCGTTGAACTTTTATGGGTTGGTTTGTTTATCGAAAATGCTGAGAGGTCGTGAAGGCCTCCTGGTCTTTTTTTTTCCTCCTTTCTGTGGTTGCTAAACTGTAAGAAGAGAGTAGAGCATGAGCCTTAACACAAAACATTAAAAGAGAATAAATGCAACACCAATGGTGAAAAGCAAGACATGCGTTGGCCGGGAATCGAACCCGGGTCAACTGCTTGGAAGGCAGCTATGCTCACCACTATACCACCAACGCTTTCGGAAGTGTACGTTTTTTTGACATTTTCTGCAATAACACTAAACTTTCTGTTGACAGAAGCATTTGGATGCAATGTAATGATGAAAAGTATAAAACACAACCTTTTAGCAGAGGATGGTTTCGATCCATCGACCTCTGGGTTATGGGCCCAGCACGCTTCCGCTGCGCCACTCTGCTCGTAGTGTTGGATGCTTAGAGTCGAAGTCTAATTACTGTCTGCCTTCTGGTCTGTGTCGTGTAATTTATCAGCCATTTCTTATCTGTTGGCAACTAGATTATTCTTGGTGTTTTGCAATTATTTCTTTGTTTTTTTCTGTTTCCTTTAGTCATATTGTTGAAAATCATTTGAAGAAACGGTGTCTGACCTTGCTTAAGGTGCAGGCAAAAATTGTGGTCCATTGGGTCTCTGTGGCGCAATCGGTTAGCGCGTTTGGCTGTTAACCGAAAGGTTGGTGGTTCGAGTCCACCCAGGGACGTCGCACCCTTTTGCAGTCCACCCAGAGACGTTGCACAGTTGGAGAAGTTTTTGCATTGGTGCTGAGCATCTCTCTCATGTAAAAGCCATTTTGCTGACTATGTTTTGAATTCACGAGGCAAACTGGAGAAAAACTTTCTGTATGAGATAAGATAAACAAAACTTCCTTCGAGCCGGAATTGAACCAGCGACCTAAGGATTGCTAATTTAGAGCTACAGTCCTCCGCTCTACCAGCTGAGCTATCGAAGGATTGTTTTGGCCACTGTCGAAAGCCTCCTAGGTTTGGCCGTGGGTGCCACGGGCAGATGGTAAAAATGATTCATTCAACTCTGCGAAAAAGGAATCCAATGGTAGCATTGGAGAATGCGGGCATCGATCCCGCTACCTCTCGCATGCTAAGCGAGCGCTCTACCACTTGAGCTAATCCCCCAAACCTGTGAAACTTGACGTCAGTTTCACGTCACACCAGGTCACAATTTTCATATACAGTCACAGATGACATTGCTTTTTTTTTTTTTTTTTTTTTTTTTTTAAGTGTGGACTCCGTTTTCCCATACTTGAAGAACATTTAAGGAGTCCACAACGTGATTGGTGACCTACAAATACAGTCGAGCAACTTTCTAGCAAACCCTTTCTATGCACATGGAGAATCAAACCGGGGACAGTGAAAAAACTTGCATAGTTTGTAGAAAAAAGTTGTGATGTAGCACAATCCCAAGGAGAACCGTTGAACTTTTATGGGTTGGTTTGTTTATCGAAAATGCTGAGAGGTCGTGAAGGCCTCCTGGTCTTTTTTTTTCCTCCTTTCTGTGGTTGCTAAACTGTAAGAAGAGAGTAGAGCATGAGCCTTAACACAAAACATTAAAAGAGAATAAATGCAACACCAATGGTGAAAAGCAAGACATGCGTTGGCCGGGAATCGAACCCGGGTCAACTGCTTGGAAGGCAGCTATGCTCACCACTATACCACCAACGCTTTCGGAAGTGTACGTTTTTTTGACATTTTCTGCAATAACACTAAACTTTCTGTTGACAGAAGCATTTGGATGCAATGTAATGATGAAAAGTATAAAACACAACCTTTTAGCAGAGGATGGTTTCGATCCATCGACCTCTGGGTTATGGGCCCAGCACGCTTCCGCTGCGCCACTCTGCTCGTAGTGTTGGATGCTTAGAGTCGAAGTCTAATTACTGTCTGCCTTCTGGTCTGTGTCGTGTAATTTATCAGCCATTTCTTATCTGTTGGCAACTAGATTATTCTTGGTGTTTTGCAATTATTTCTTTGTTTTTTTCTGTTTCCTTTAGTCATATTGTTGAAAATCATTTGAAGAAACGGTGTCTGACCTTGCTTAAGGTGCAGGCAAAAATTGTGGTCCATTGGGTCTCTGTGGCGCAATCGGTTAGCGCGTTCGGCTGTTAACCGAAAGGTTGGTGGTTCGAGTCCACCCAGGGACGTCGCACCCTTTTGCAGTCCACCCAGAGACGTTGCACAGTTGGAGAAGTTTTTGCATTGGTGCTGAGCATCTCTCTCATGTAAAAGCCATTTTGCTGACTATGTTTTGAATTCACGAGGCAAACTGGAGAAAAACTTTCTGTATGAGATAAGATAAACAAAACTTCCTTCGAGCCGGAATTGAACCAGCGACCTAAGGATTGCTAATTTAGAGCTACAGTCCTCCGCTCTACCAGCTGAGCTATCGAAGGATTGTTTTGGCCACTGTCGAAAGCCTCCTAGGTTTGGCCGTGGGTGCCACGGGCAGATGGTAAAAATGATTCATTCAACTCTGCGAAAAAGGAATCCAATGGTAGCATTGGAGAATGCGGGCATCGATCCCGCTACCTCTCGCATGCTAAGCGAGCGCTCTACCACTTGAGCTAATCCCCCAAACCTGTGAAACTTGACGTCAGTTTCACGTCACACCAGGTCACAATTTTCATATACAGTCACAGATGACATTGCTTTTTTTTTTTTTTTTTTTTTTTTTTAAGTGTGGACTCCGTTTTCCCATACTTGAAGAACATTTAAGGAGTCCACAACGTGATTGGTGACCTACAAATACAGTCGAGCAACTTTCTAGCAAACCCTTTCTATGCACATGGAGAATCAAACCGGGGACAGTGAAAAAACTTGCATAGTTTGTAGAAAAAAGTTGTGATGTAGCACAATCCCAAGGAGAACCGTTGAACTTTTATGGGTTGGTTTGTTTATCGAAAATGCTGAGAGGTCGTGAAGGCCTCCTGGTCTTTTTTTTTCCTCCTTTCTGTGGTTGCTAAACTGTAAGAAGAGAGTAGAGCATGAGCCTTAACACAAAACATTAAAAGAGAATAAATGCAACACCAATGGTGAAAAGCAAGACATGCGTTGGCCGGGAATCGAACCCGGGTCAACTGCTTGGAAGGCAGCTATGCTCACCACTATACCACCAACGCTTTCGGAAGTGTACGTTTTTTTGACATTTTCTGCAATAACACTAAACTTTCTGTTGACAGAAGCATTTGGATGCAATGTAATGATGAAAAGTATAAAACACAACCTTTTAGCAGAGGATGGTTTCGATCCATCGACCTCTGGGTTATGGGCCCAGCACGCTTCCGCTGCGCCACTCTGCTCGTAGTGTTGGATGCTTAGAGTCGAAGTCTAATTACTGTCTGCCTTCTGGTCTGTGTCGTGTAATTTATCAGCCATTTCTTATCTGTTGGCAACTAGATTATTCTTGGTGTTTTGCAATTATTTCTTTGTTTTTTTCTGTTTCCTTTAGTCATATTGTTGAAAATCATTTGAAGAAACGGTGTCTGACCTTGCTTAAGGTGCAGGCAAAAATTGTGGTCCATTGGGTCTCTGTGGCGCAATCGGTTAGCGCGTTCGGCTGTTAACCGAAAGGTTGGTGGTTCGAGTCCACCCAGGGACGTCGCACCCTTTTGCAGTCCACCCGATGGTTTCGATCCATCGACCTCTGGGTTATGGGCCCAGCACGCTTCCGCTGCGCCACTCTGCTCGTAGTGTTGGATGCTTAGAGTCGAAGTCTAATTACTGTCTGCCTTCTGGTCTGTGTCGTGTAATTTATCAGCCATTTCTTATCTGTTGGCAACTAGATTATTCTTGGTGTTTTGCAATTATTTCTTTGTTTTTTTCTGTTTCCTTTAGTCATATTGTTGAAAATCATTTGAAGAAACGGTGTCTGACCTTGCTTAAGGTGCAGGCAAAAATTGTGGTCCATTGGGTCTCTGTGGCGCAATCGGTTAGCGCGTTCGGCTGTTAACCGAAAGGTTGGTGGTTCGAGTCCACCCAGGGACGTCGCACCCTTTTGCAGTCCACCCAGAGACGTTGCACAGTTGGAGAAGTTTTTGCATTGGTGCTGAGCATCTCTCTCATGTAAAAGCCATTTTGCTGACTATGTTTTGAATTCACGAGGCAAACTGGAGAAAAACTTTCTGTATGAGATAAGATAAACAAAACTTCCTTCGAGCCGGAATTGAACCAGCGACCTAAGGATTGCTAATTTAGAGCTACAGTCCTCCGCTCTACCAGCTGAGCTATCGAAGGATTGTTTTGGCCACTGTCGAAAGCCTCCTAGGTTTGGCCGTGGGTGCCACGGGCAGATGGTAAAAATGATTCATTCAACTCTGCGAAAAAGGAATCCAATGGTAGCATTGGAGAATGCGGGCATCGATCCCGCTACCTCTCGCATGCTAAGCGAGCGCTCTACCACTTGAGCTAATCCCCCAAACCTGTGAAACTTGACGTCAGTTTCACGTCACACCAGGTCACAATTTTCATATACAGTCACAGATGACATTGCTTTTTTTTTTTTTTTTTTTTTTTAAGTGTGGACTCCGTTTTCCCATACTTGAAGAACATTTAAGGAGTCCACAACGTGATTGGTGACCTACAAATACAGTCGAGCAACTTTCTAGCAAACCCTTTCTATGCACATGGAGAATCAAACCGGGGACAGTGAAAAAACTTGCATAGTTTGTAGAAAAAAGTTGTGATGTAGCACAATCCCAAGGAGAACCGTTGAACTTTTATGGGTTGGTTTGTTTATCGAAAATGCTGAGAGGTCGTGAAGGCCTCCTGGTCTTTTTTTTTCCTCCTTTCTGTGGTTGCTAAACTGTAAGAAGAGAGTAGAGCATGAGCCTTAACACAAAACATTAAAAGAGAATAAATGCAACACCAATGGTGAAAAGCAAGACATGCGTTGGCCGGGAATCGAACCCGGGTCAACTGCTTGGAAGGCAGCTATGCTCACCACTATACCACCAACGCTTTCGGAAGTGTACGTTTTTTTGACATTTTCTGCAATAACACTAAACTTTCTGTTGACAGAAGCATTTGGATGCAATGTAATGATGAAAAGTATAAAACACAACCTTTTAGCAGAGGATGGTTTCGATCCATCGACCTCTGGGTTATGGGCCCAGCACGCTTCCGCTGCGCCACTCTGCTCGTAGTGTTGGATGCTTAGAGTCGAAGTCTAATTACTGTCTGCCTTCTGGTCTGTGTCGTGTAATTTATCAGCCATTTCTTATCTGTTGGCAACTAGATTATTCTTGGTGTTTTGCAATTATTTCTTTGTTTTTTTCTGTTTCCTTTAGTCATATTGTTGAAAATCATTTGAAGAAACGGTGTCTGACCTTGCTTAAGGTGCAGGCAAAAATTGTGGTCCATTGGGTCTCTGTGGCGCAATCGGTTAGCGCGTTTGGCTGTTAACCGAAAGGTTGGTGGTTCGAGTCCACCCAGGGACGTCGCACCCTTTTGCAGTCCACCCAGAGACGTTGCACAGTTGGAGAAGTTTTTGCATTGGTGCTGAGCATCTCTCTCATGTAAAAGCCATTTTGCTGACTATGTTTTGAATTCACGAGGCAAACTGGAGAAAAACTTTCTGTATGAGATAAGATAAACAAAACTTCCTTCGAGCCGGAATTGAACCAGCGACCTAAGGATTGCTAATTTAGAGCTACAGTCCTCCGCTCTACCAGCTGAGCTATCGAAGGATTGTTTTGGCCACTGTCGAAAGCCTCCTAGGTTTGGCCGTGGGTGCCACGGGCAGATGGTAAAAATGATTCATTCAACTCTGCGAAAAAGGAATCCAATGGTAGCATTGGAGAATGCGGGCATCGATCCCGCTACCTCTCGCATGCTAAGCGAGCGCTCTACCACTTGAGCTAATCCCCCAAACCTGTGAAACTTGACGTCAGTTTCACGTCACACCAGGTCACAATTTTCATATACAGTCACAGATGACATTGCTTTTTTTTTTTTTTTTTTTTTTTTTTAAGTGTGGACTCCGTTTTCCCATACTTGAAGAACATTTAAGGAGTCCACAACGTGATTGGTGACCTACAAATACAGTCGAGCAACTTTCTAGCAAACCCTTTCTATGCACATGGAGAATCAAACCGGGGACAGTGAAAAAACTTGCATAGTTTGTAGAAAAAAGTTGTGATGTAGCACAATCCCAAGGAGAACCGTTGAACTTTTATGGGTTGGTTTGTTTACCGAAAATGCTGAGAGGTCGTGAAGGCCTCCTGGTCTTTTTTTTTCCTCCTTTCTGTGGTTGCTAAACTGTAAGAAGAGAGTAGAGCATGAGCCTTAACACAAAACATTAAAAGAGAATAAATGCAACACCAATGGTGAAAAGCAAGACATGCGTTGGCCGGGAATCGAACCCGGGTCAACTGCTTGGAAGGCAGCTATGCTCACCACTATACCACCAACGCTTTCGGAAGTGTACGTTTTTTTGACATTTTCTGCAATAACACTAAACTTTCTGTTGACAGAAGCATTTGGATGCAATGTAATGATGAAAAGTATAAAACACAACCTTTTAGCAGAGGATGGTTTCGATCCATCGACCTCTGGGTTATGGGCCCAGCACGCTTCCGCTGCGCCACTCTGCTCGTAGTGTTGGATGCTTAGAGTCGAAGTCTAATTACTGTCTGCCTTCTGGTCTGTGTCGTGTAATTTATCAGCCATTTCTTATCTGTTGGCAACTAGATTATTCTTGGTGTTTTGCAATTATTTCTTTGTTTTTTTCTGTTTCCTTTAGTCATATTGTTGAAAATCATTTGAAGAAACGGTGTCTGACCTTGCTTAAGGTGCAGGCAAAAATTGTGGTCCATTGGGTCTCTGTGGCGCAATCGGTTAGCGCGTTCGGCTGTTAACCGAAAGGTTGGTGGTTCGAGTCCACCCAGGGACGTCGCACCCTTTTGCAGTCCACCCAGAGACGTTGCACAGTTGGAGAAGTTTTTGCATTGGTGCTGAGCATCTCTCTCATGTAAAAGCCATTTTGCTGACTATGTTTTGAATTCACGAGGCAAACTGGAGAAAAACTTTCTGTATGAGATAAGATAAACAAAACTTCCTTCGAGCCGGAATTGAACCAGCGACCTAAGGATTGCTAATTTAGAGCTACAGTCCTCCGCTCTACCAGCTGAGCTATCGAAGGATTGTTTTGGCCACTGTCGAAAGCCTCCTAGGTTTGGCCGTGGGTGCCACGGGCAGATGGTAAAAATGATTCATTCAACTCTGCGAAAAAGGAATCCAATGGTAGCATTGGAGAATGCGGGCATCGATCCCGCTACCTCTCGCATGCTAAGCGAGCGCTCTACCACTTGAGCTAATCCCCCAAACCTGTGAAACTTGACGTCAGTTTCACGTCACACCAGGTCACAATTTTCATATACAGTCACAGATGACATTGCTTTTTTTTTTTTTTTTTTTTTTTTTAAGTGTGGACTCCGTTTTCCCATACTTGAAGAACATTTAAGGAGTCCACAACGTGATTGGTGACCTACAAATACAGTCGAGCAACTTTCTAGCAAACCCTTTCTATGCACATGGAGAATCAAACCGGGGACAGTGAAAAAACTTGCATAGTTTGTAGAAAAAAGTTGTGATGTAGCACAATCCCAAGGAGAACCGTTGAACTTTTATGGGTTGGTTTGTTTATCGAAAATGCTGAGAGGTCGTGAAGGCCTCCTGGTCTTTTTTTTTCCTCCTTTCTGTGGTTGCTAAACTGTAAGAAGAGAGTAGAGCATGAGCCTTAACACAAAACATTAAAAGAGAATAAATGCAACACCAATGGTGAAAAGCAAGACATGCGTTGGCCGGGAATCGAACCCGGGTCAACTGCTTGGAAGGCAGCTATGCTCACCACTATACCACCAACGCTTTCGGAAGTGTACGTTTTTTTGACATTTTCTGCAATAACACTAAACTTTCTGTTGACAGAAGCATTTGGATGCAATGTAATGATGAAAAGTATAAAACACAACCTTTTAGCAGAGGATGGTTTTGATCCATCGACCTCTGGGTTATGGGCCCAGCACGCTTCCGCTGCGCCACTCTGCTCGTAGTGTTGGAAGCTTAGAGTCGAAGTCTAATTACTGTCTGCCTTCTGGTCTGTGTCGTGTAATTTATCAGCCATTTCTTATCTGTTGGCAACTAGATTATTCTTGGTGTTTTGCAATTATTTCTTTGTTTTTTTCTGTTTCCTTTAGTCATATTGTTGAAAATCATTTGAAGAAACGGTGTCTGACCTTGCTTAAGGTGCAGGCAAAAATTGTGGTCCATTGGGTCTCTGTGGCGCAATCGGTTAGCGCGTTTGGCTGTTAACCGAAAGGTTGGTGGTTCGAGTCCACCCAGGGACGTCGCACCCTTTTGCAGTCCACCCAGAGACGTTGCACAGTTGGAGAAGTTTTTGCATTGGTGCTGAGCATCTCTCTCATGTAAAAGCCATTTTGCTGACTATGTTTTGAATTCACGAGGCAAACTGGAGAAAAACTTTCTGTATGAGATAAGATAAACAAAACTTCCTTCGAGCCGGAATTGAACCAGCGACCTAAGGATTGCTAATTTAGAGCTACAGTCCTCCGCTCTACCAGCTGAGCTATCGAAGGATTGTTTTGGCCACTGTCGAAAGCCTCCTAGGTTTGGCCGTGGGTGCCACGGGCAGATGGTAAAAATGATTCATTCAACTCTGCGAAAAAGGAATCCAATGGTAGCATTGGAGAATGCGGGCATCGATCCCGCTACCTCTCGCATGCTAAGCGAGCGCTCTACCACTTGAGCTAATCCCCCAAACCTGTGAAACTTGACGTCAGTTTCACGTCACACCAGGTCACAATTTTCATATACAGTCACAGATGACATTGCTTTTTTTTTTTTTTTTTTTTTTTTTTAAGTGTGGACTCCGTTTTCCCATACTTGAAGAACATTTAAGGAGTCCACAACGTGATTGGTGACCTACAAATACAGTCGAGCAACTTTCTAGCAAACCCTTTCTATGCACATGGAGAATCAAACCGGGGACAGTGAAAAAACTTGCATAGTTTGTAGAAAAAAGTTGTGATGTAGCACAATCCCAAGGAGAACCGTTGAACTTTTATGGGTTGGTTTGTTTACCGAAAATGCTGAGAGGTCGTGAAGGCCTCCTGGTCTTTTTTTTTCCTCCTTTCTGTGGTTGCTAAACTGTAAGAAGAGAGTAGAGCATGAGCCTTAACACAAAACATTAAAAGAGAATAAATGCAACACCAATGGTGAAAAGCAAGACATGCGTTGGCCGGGAATCGAACCCGGGTCAACTGCTTGGAAGGCAGCTATGCTCACCACTATACCACCAACGCTTTCGGAAGTGTACGTTTTTTTGACATTTTCTGCAATAACACTAAACTTTCTGTTGACAGAAGCATTTGGATGCAATGTAATGATGAAAAGTATAAAACACAACCTTTTAGCAGAGGATGGTTTCGATCCATCGACCTCTGGGTTATGGGCCCAGCACGCTTCCGCTGCGCCACTCTGCTCGTAGTGTTGGATGCTTAGAGTCGAAGTCTAATTACTGTCTGCCTTCTGGTCTGTGTCGTGTAATTTATCAGCCATTTCTTATCTGTTGGCAACTAGATTATTCTTGGTGTTTTGCAATTATTTCTTTGTTTTTTTCTGTTTCCTTTAGTCATATTGTTGAAAATCATTTGAAGAAACGGTGTCTGACCTTGCTTAAGGTGCAGGCAAAAATTGTGGTCCATTGGGTCTCTGTGGCGCAATCGGTTAGCGCGTTCGGCTGTTAACCGAAAGGTTGGTGGTTCGAGTCCACCCAGGGACGTCGCACCCTTTTGCAGTCCACCCAGAGACGTTGCACAGTTGGAGAAGTTTTTGCATTGGTGCTGAGCATCTCTCTCATGTAAAAGCCATTTTGCTGACTATGTTTTGAATTCACGAGGCAAACTGGAGAAAAACTTTCTGTATGAGATAAGATAAACAAAACTTCCTTCGAGCCGGAATTGAACCAGCGACCTAAGGATTGCTAATTTAGAGCTACAGTCCTCCGCTCTACCAGCTGAGCTATCGAAGGATTGTTTTGGCCACTGTCGAAAGCCTCCTAGGTTTGGCCGTGGGTGCCACGGGCAGATGGTAAAAATGATTCATTCAACTCTGCGAAAAAGGAATCCAATGGTAGCATTGGAGAATGCGGGCATCGATCCCGCTACCTCTCGCATGCTAAGCGAGCGCTCTACCACTTGAGCTAATCCCCCAAACCTGTGAAACTTGACGTCAGTTTCACGTCACACCAGGTCACAATTTTCATATACAGTCACAGATGACATTGCTTTTTTTTTTTTTTTTTTTTTTTTTAAGTGTGGACTCCGTTTTCCCATACTTGAAGAACATTTAAGGAGTCCACAACGTGATTGGTGACCTACAAATACAGTCGAGCAACTTTCTAGCAAACCCTTTCTATGCACATGGAGAATCAAACCGGGGACAGTGAAAAAACTTGCATAGTTTGTAGAAAAAAGTTGTGATGTAGCACAATCCCAAGGAGAACCGTTGAACTTTTATGGGTTGGTTTGTTTATCGAAAATGCTGAGAGGTCGTGAAGGCCTCCTGGTCTTTTTTTTTCCTCCTTTCTGTGGTTGCTAAACTGTAAGAAGAGAGTAGAGCATGAGCCTTAACACAAAACATTAAAAGAGAATAAATGCAACACCAATGGTGAAAAGCAAGACATGCGTTGGCCGGGAATCGAACCCGGGTCAACTGCTTGGAAGGCAGCTATGCTCACCACTATACCACCAACGCTTTCGGAAGTGTACGTTTTTTTGACATTTTCTGCAATAACACTAAACTTTCTGTTGACAGAAGCATTTGGATGCAATGTAATGATGAAAAGTATAAAACACAACCTTTTAGCAGAGGATGGTTTCGATCCATCGACCTCTGGGTTATGGGCCCAGCACGCTTCCGCTGCGCCACTCTGCTCGTAGTGTTGGATGCTTAGAGTCGAAGTCTAATTACTGTCTGCCTTCTGGTCTGTGTCGTGTAATTTATCAGCCATTTCTTATCTGTTGGCAACTAGATTATTCTTGGTGTTTTGCAATTATTTCTTTGTTTTTTTCTGTTTCCTTTAGTCATATTGTTGAAAATCATTTGAAGAAACGGTGTCTGACCTTGCTTAAGGTGCAGGCAAAAATTGTGGTCCATTGGGTCTCTGTGGCGCAATCGGTTAGCGCGTTCGGCTGTTAACCGAAAGGTTGGTGGTTCGAGTCCACCCAGGGACGTCGCACCCTTTTGCAGTCCACCCAGAGACGTTGCACAGTTGGAGAAGTTTTTGCATTGGTGCTGAGCATCTCTCTCATGTAAAAGCCATTTTGCTGACTATGTTTTGAATTCACGAGGCAAACTGGAGAAAAACTTTCTGTATGAGATAAGATAAACAAAACTTCCTTCGAGCCGGAATTGAACCAGCGACCTAAGGATTGCTAATTTAGAGCTACAGTCCTCCGCTCTACCAGCTGAGCTATCGAAGGATTGTTTTGGCCACTGTCGAAAGCCTCCTAGGTTTGGCCGTGGGTGCCACGGGCAGATGGTAAAAATGATTCATTCAACTCTGCGAAAAAGGAATCCAATGGTAGCATTGGAGAATGCGGGCATCGATCCCGCTACCTCTCGCATGCTAAGCGAGCGCTCTACCACTTGAGCTAATCCCCCAAACCTGTGAAACTTGACGTCAGTTTCACGTCACACCAGGTCACAATTTTCATATACAGTCACAGATGACATTGCTTTTTTTTTTTTTTTTTTTTTTTTTTAAGTGTGGACTCCGTTTTCCCATACTTGAAGAACATTTAAGGAGTCCACAACGTGATTGGTGACCTACAAATACAGTCGAGCAACTTTCTAGCAAACCCTTTCTATGCACATGGAGAATCAAACCGGGGACAGTGAAAAAACTTGCATAGTTTGTAGAAAAAAGTTGTGATGTAGCACAATCCCAAGGAGAACCGTTGAACTTTTATGGGTTGGTTTGTTTACCGAAAATGCTGAGAGGTCGTGAAGGCCTCCTGGTCTTTTTTTTTCCTCCTTTCTGTGGTTGCTAAACTGTAAGAAGAGAGTAGAGCATGAGCCTTAACACAAAACATTAAAAGAGAATAAATGCAACACCAATGGTGAAAAGCAAGACATGCGTTGGCCGGGAATCGAACCCGGGTCAACTGCTTGGAAGGCAGCTATGCTCACCACTATACCACCAACGCTTTCGGAAGTGTACGTTTTTTTGACATTTTCTGCAATAACACTAAACTTTCTGTTGACAGAAGCATTTGGATGCAATGTAATGATGAAAAGTATAAAACACAACCTTTTAGCAGAGGATGGTTTCGATCCATCGACCTCTGGGTTATGGGCCCAGCACGCTTCCGCTGCGCCACTCTGCTCGTAGTGTTGGATGCTTAGAGTCGAAGTCTAATTACTGTCTGCCTTCTGGTCTGTGTCGTGTAATTTATCAGCCATTTCTTATCTGTTGGCAACTAGATTATTCTTGGTGTTTTGCAATTATTTCTTTGTTTTTTTCTGTTTCCTTTAGTCATATTGTTGAAAATCATTTGAAGAAACGGTGTCTGACCTTGCTTAAGGTGCAGGCAAAAATTGTGGTCCATTGGGTCTCTGTGGCGCAATCGGTTAGCGCGTTCGGCTGTTAACCGAAAGGTTGGTGGTTCGAGTCCACCCAGGGACGTCGCACCCTTTTGCAGTCCACCCAGAGACGTTGCACAGTTGGAGAAGTTTTTGCATTGGTGCTGAGCATCTCTCTCATGTAAAAGCCATTTTGCTGACTATGTTTTGAATTCACGAGGCAAACTGGAGAAAAACTTTCTGTATGAGATAAGATAAACAAAACTTCCTTCGAGCCGGAATTGAACCAGCGACCTAAGGATTGCTAATTTAGAGCTACAGTCCTCCGCTCTACCAGCTGAGCTATCGAAGGATTGTTTTGGCCACTGTCGAAAGCCTCCTAGGTTTGGCCGTGGGTGCCACGGGCAGATGGTAAAAATGATTCATTCAACTCTGCGAAAAAGGAATCCAATGGTAGCATTGGAGAATGCGGGCATCGATCCCGCTACCTCTCGCATGCTAAGCGAGCGCTCTACCACTTGAGCTAATCCCCCAAACCTGTGAAACTTGACGTCAGTTTCACGTCACACCAGGTCACAATTTTCATATACAGTCACAGATGACATTGCTTTTTTTTTTTTTTTTTTTTTTTTTTAAGTGTGGACTCCGTTTTCCCATACTTGAAGAACATTTAAGGAGTCCACAACGTGATTGGTGACCTACAAATACAGTCGAGCAACTTTCTAGCAAACCCTTTCTATGCACATGGAGAATCAAACCGGGGACAGTGAAAAAACTTGCATAGTTTGTAGAAAAAAGTTGTGATGTAGCACAATCCCAAGGAGAACCGTTGAACTTTTATGGGTTGGTTTGTTTACCGAAAATGCTGAGAGGTCGTGAAGGCCTCCTGGTCTTTTTTTTTCCTCCTTTCTGTGGTTGCTAAACTGTAAGAAGAGAGTAGAGCATGAGCCTTAACACAAAACATTAAAAGAGAATAAATGCAACACCAATGGTGAAAAGCAAGACATGCGTTGGCCGGGAATCGAACCCGGGTCAACTGCTTGGAAGGCAGCTATGCTCACCACTATACCACCAACGCTTTCGGAAGTGTACGTTTTTTTGACATTTTCTGCAATAACACTAAACTTTCTGTTGACAGAAGCATTTGGATGCAATGTAATGATGAAAAGTATAAAACACAACCTTTTAGCAGAGGATGGTTTCGATCCATCGACCTCTGGGTTATGGGCCCAGCACGCTTCCGCTGCGCCACTCTGCTCGTAGTGTTGGATGCTTAGAGTCGAAGTCTAATTACTGTCTGCCTTCTGGTCTGTGTCGTGTAATTTATCAGCCATTTCTTATCTGTTGGCAACTAGATTATTCTTGGTGTTTTGCAATTATTTCTTTGTTTTTTTCTGTTTCCTTTAGTCATATTGTTGAAAATCATTTGAAGAAACGGTGTCTGACCTTGCTTAAGGTGCAGGCAAAAATTGTGGTCCATTGGGTCTCTGTGGCGCAATCGGTTAGCGCGTTCGGCTGTTAACCGAAAGGTTGGTGGTTCGAGTCCACCCAGGGACGTCGCACCCTTTTGCAGTCCACCCAGAGACGTTGCACAGTTGGAGAAGTTTTTGCATTGGTGCTGAGCATCTCTCTCATGTAAAAGCCATTTTGCTGACTATGTTTTGAATTCACGAGGCAAACTGGAGAAAAACTTTCTGTATGAGATAAGATAAACAAAACTTCCTTCGAGCCGGAATTGAACCAGCGACCTAAGGATTGCTAATTTAGAGCTACAGTCCTCCGCTCTACCAGCTGAGCTATCGAAGGATTGTTTTGGCCACTGTCGAAAGCCTCCTAGGTTTGGCCGTGGGTGCCACGGGCAGATGGTAAAAATGATTCATTCAACTCTGCGAAAAAGGAATCCAATGGTAGCATTGGAGAATGCGGGCATCGATCCCGCTACCTCTCGCATGCTAAGCGAGCGCTCTACCACTTGAGCTAATCCCCCAAACCTGTGAAACTTGACGTCAGTTTCACGTCACACCAGGTCACAATTTTCATATACAGTCACAGATGACATTGCTTTTTTTTTTTTTTTTTTTTTTTTTTAAGTGTGGACTCCGTTTTCCCATACTTGAAGAACATTTAAGGAGTCCACAACGTGATTGGTGACCTACAAATACAGTCGAGCAACTTTCTAGCAAACCCTTTCTATGCACATGGAGAATCAAACCGGGGACAGTGAAAAAACTTGCATAGTTTGTAGAAAAAAGTTGTGATGTAGCACAATCCCAAGGAGAACCGTTGAACTTTTATGGGTTGGTTTGTTTACCGAAAATGCTGAGAGGTCGTGAAGGCCTCCTGGTCTTTTTTTTTCCTCCTTTCTGTGGTTGCTAAACTGTAAGAAGAGAGTAGAGCATGAGCCTTAACACAAAACATTAAAAGAGAATAAATGCAACACCAATGGTGAAAAGCAAGACATGCGTTGGCCGGGAATCGAACCCGGGTCAACTGCTTGGAAGGCAGCTATGCTCACCACTATACCACCAACGCTTTCGGAAGTGTACGTTTTTTTGACATTTTCTGCAATAACACTAAACTTTCTGTTGACAGAAGCATTTGGATGCAATGTAATGATGAAAAGTATAAAACACAACCTTTTAGCAGAGGATGGTTTCGATCCATCGACCTCTGGGTTATGGGCCCAGCACGCTTCCGCTGCGCCACTCTGCTCGTAGTGTTGGATGCTTAGAGTCGAAGTCTAATTACTGTCTGCCTTCTGGTCTGTGTCGTGTAATTTATCAGCCATTTCTTATCTGTTGGCAACTAGATTATTCTTGGTGTTTTGCAATTATTTCTTTGTTTTTTTCTGTTTCCTTTAGTCATATTGTTGAAAATCATTTGAAGAAACGGTGTCTGACCTTGCTTAAGGTGCAGGCAAAAATTGTGGTCCATTGGGTCTCTGTGGCGCAATCGGTTAGCGCGTTCGGCTGTTAACCGAAAGGTTGGTGGTTCGAGTCCACCCAGGGACGTCGCACCCTTTTGCAGTCCACCCAGAGACGTTGCACAGTTGGAGAAGTTTTTGCATTGGTGCTGAGCATCTCTCTCATGTAAAAGCCATTTTGCTGACTATGTTTTGAATTCACGAGGCAAACTGGAGAAAAACTTTCTGTATGAGATAAGATAAACAAAACTTCCTTCGAGCCGGAATTGAACCAGCGACCTAAGGATTGCTAATTTAGAGCTACAGTCCTCCGCTCTACCAGCTGAGCTATCGAAGGATTGTTTTGGCCACTGTCGAAAGCCTCCTAGGTTTGGCCGTGGGTGCCACGGGCAGATGGTAAAAATGATTCATTCAACTCTGCGAAAAAGGAATCCAATGGTAGCATTGGAGAATGCGGGCATCGATCCCGCTACCTCTCGCATGCTAAGCGAGCGCTCTACCACTTGAGCTAATCCCCCAAACCTGTGAAACTTGACGTCAGTTTCACGTCACACCAGGTCACAATTTTCATATACAGTCACAGATGACATTGCTTTTTTTTTTTTTTTTTTTTTTTTTTAAGTGTGGACTCCGTTTTCCCATACTTGAAGAACATTTAAGGAGTCCACAACGTGATTGGTGACCTACAAATACAGTCGAGCAACTTTCTAGCAAACCCTTTCTATGCACATGGAGAATCAAACCGGGGACAGTGAAAAAACTTGCATAGTTTGTAGAAAAAAGTTGTGATGTAGCACAATCCCAAGGAGAACCGTTGAACTTTTATGGGTTGGTTTGTTTACCGAAAATGCTGAGAGGTCGTGAAGGCCTCCTGGTCTTTTTTTTTCCTCCTTTCTGTGGTTGCTAAACTGTAAGAAGAGAGTAGAGCATGAGCCTTAACACAAAACATTAAAAGAGAATAAATGCAACACCAATGGTGAAAAGCAAGACATGCGTTGGCCGGGAATCGAACCCGGGTCAACTGCTTGGAAGGCAGCTATGCTCACCACTATACCACCAACGCTTTCGGAAGTGTACGTTTTTTTGACATTTTCTGCAATAACACTAAACTTTCTGTTGACAGAAGCATTTGGATGCAATGTAATGATGAAAAGTATAAAACACAACCTTTTAGCAGAGGATGGTTTCGATCCATCGACCTCTGGGTTATGGGCCCAGCACGCTTCCGCTGCGCCACTCTGCTCGTAGTGTTGGATGCTTAGAGTCGAAGTCTAATTACTGTCTGCCTTCTGGTCTGTGTCGTGTAATTTATCAGCCATTTCTTATCTGTTGGCAACTAGATTATTCTTGGTGTTTTGCAATTATTTCTTTGTTTTTTTCTGTTTCCTTTAGTCATATTGTTGAAAATCATTTGAAGAAACGGTGTCTGACCTTGCTTAAGGTGCAGGCAAAAATTGTGGTCCATTGGGTCTCTGTGGCGCAATCGGTTAGCGCGTTCGGCTGTTAACCGAAAGGTTGGTGGTTCGAGTCCACCCAGGGACGTCGCACCCTTTTGCAGTCCACCCAGAGACGTTGCACAGTTGGAGAAGTTTTTGCATTGGTGCTGAGCATCTCTCTCATGTAAAAGCCATTTTGCTGACTATGTTTTGAATTCACGAGGCAAACTGGAGAAAAACTTTCTGTATGAGATAAGATAAACAAAACTTCCTTCGAGCCGGAATTGAACCAGCGACCTAAGGATTGCTAATTTAGAGCTACAGTCCTCCGCTCTACCAGCTGAGCTATCGAAGGATTGTTTTGGCCACTGTCGAAAGCCTCCTAGGTTTGGCCGTGGGTGCCACGGGCAGATGGTAAAAATGATTCATTCAACTCTGCGAAAAAGGAATCCAATGGTAGCATTGGAGAATGCGGGCATCGATCCCGCTACCTCTCGCATGCTAAGCGAGCGCTCTACCACTTGAGCTAATCCCCCAAACCTGTGAAACTTGACGTCAGTTTCACGTCACACCAGGTCACAATTTTCATATACAGTCACAGATGACATTGCTTTTTTTTTTTTTTTTTTTTTTTTTTAAGTGTGGACTCCGTTTTCCCATACTTGAAGAACATTTAAGGAGTCCACAACGTGATTGGTGACCTACAAATACAGTCGAGCAACTTTCTAGCAAACCCTTTCTATGCACATGGAGAATCAAACCGGGGACAGTGAAAAAACTTGCATAGTTTGTAGAAAAAAGTTGTGATGTAGCACAATCCCAAGGAGAACCGTTGAACTTTTATGGGTTGGTTTGTTTACCGAAAATGCTGAGAGGTCGTGAAGGCCTCCTGGTCTTTTTTTTTCCTCCTTTCTGTGGTTGCTAAACTGTAAGAAGAGAGTAGAGCATGAGCCTTAACACAAAACATTAAAAGAGAATAAATGCAACACCAATGGTGAAAAGCAAGACATGCGTTGGCCGGGAATCGAACCCGGGTCAACTGCTTGGAAGGCAGCTATGCTCACCACTATACCACCAACGCTTTCGGAAGTGTACGTTTTTTTGACATTTTCTGCAATAACACTAAACTTTCTGTTGACAGAAGCATTTGGATGCAATGTAATGATGAAAAGTATAAAACACAACCTTTTAGCAGAGGATGGTTTCGATCCATCGACCTCTGGGTTATGGGCCCAGCACGCTTCCGCTGCGCCACTCTGCTCGTAGTGTTGGATGCTTAGAGTCGAAGTCTAATTACTGTCTGCCTTCTGGTCTGTGTCGTGTAATTTATCAGCCATTTCTTATCTGTTGGCAACTAGATTATTCTTGGTGTTTTGCAATTATTTCTTTGTTTTTTTCTGTTTCCTTTAGTCATATTGTTGAAAATCATTTGAAGAAACGGTGTCTGACCTTGCTTAAGGTGCAGGCAAAAATTGTGGTCCATTGGGTCTCTGTGGCGCAATCGGTTAGCGCGTTCGGCTGTTAACCGAAAGGTTGGTGGTTCGAGTCCACCCAGGGACGTCGCACCCTTTTGCAGTCCACCCAGAGACGTTGCACAGTTGGAGAAGTTTTTGCATTGGTGCTGAGCATCTCTCTCATGTAAAAGCCATTTTGCTGACTATGTTTTGAATTCACGAGGCAAACTGGAGAAAAACTTTCTGTATGAGATAAGATAAACAAAACTTCCTTCGAGCCGGAATTGAACCAGCGACCTAAGGATTGCTAATTTAGAGCTACAGTCCTCCGCTCTACCAGCTGAGCTATCGAAGGATTGTTTTGGCCACTGTCGAAAGCCTCCTAGGTTTGGCCGTGGGTGCCACGGGCAGATGGTAAAAATGATTCATTCAACTCTGCGAAAAAGGAATCCAATGGTAGCATTGGAGAATGCGGGCATCGATCCCGCTACCTCTCGCATGCTAAGCGAGCGCTCTACCACTTGAGCTAATCCCCCAAACCTGTGAAACTTGACGTCAGTTTCACGTCACACCAGGTCACAATTTTCATATACAGTCACAGATGACATTGCTTTTTTTTTTTTTTTTTTTTTTTTTTAAGTGTGGACTCCGTTTTCCCATACTTGAAGAACATTTAAGGAGTCCACAACGTGATTGGTGACCTACAAATACAGTCGAGCAACTTTCTAGCAAACCCTTTCTATGCACATGGAGAATCAAACCGGGGACAGTGAAAAAACTTGCATAGTTTGTAGAAAAAAGTTGTGATGTAGCACAATCCCAAGGAGAACCGTTGAACTTTTATGGGTTGGTTTGTTTACCGAAAATGCTGAGAGGTCGTGAAGGCCTCCTGGTCTTTTTTTTTCCTCCTTTCTGTGGTTGCTAAACTGTAAGAAGAGAGTAGAGCATGAGCCTTAACACAAAACATTAAAAGAGAATAAATGCAACACCAATGGTGAAAAGCAAGACATGCGTTGGCCGGGAATCGAACCCGGGTCAACTGCTTGGAAGGCAGCTATGCTCACCACTATACCACCAACGCTTTCGGAAGTGTACGTTTTTTTGACATTTTCTGCAATAACACTAAACTTTCTGTTGACAGAAGCATTTGGATGCAATGTAATGATGAAAAGTATAAAACACAACCTTTTAGCAGAGGATGGTTTCGATCCATCGACCTCTGGGTTATGGGCCCAGCACGCTTCCGCTGCGCCACTCTGCTCGTAGTGTTGGATGCTTAGAGTCGAAGTCTAATTACTGTCTGCCTTCTGGTCTGTGTCGTGTAATTTATCAGCCATTTCTTATCTGTTGGCAACTAGATTATTCTTGGTGTTTTGCAATTATTTCTTTGTTTTTTTCTGTTTCCTTTAGTCATATTGTTGAAAATCATTTGAAGAAACGGTGTCTGACCTTGCTTAAGGTGCAGGCAAAAATTGTGGTCCATTGGGTCTCTGTGGCGCAATCGGTTAGCGCGTTTGGCTGTTAACCGAAAGGTTGGTGGTTCGAGTCCACCCAGGGACGTCGCACCCTTTTGCAGTCCACCCAGAGACGTTGCACAGTTGGAGAAGTTTTTGCATTGGTGCTGAGCATCTCTCTCATGTAAAAGCCATTTTGCTGACTATGTTTTGAATTCACGAGGCAAACTGGAGAAAAACTTTCTGTATGAGATAAGATAAACAAAACTTCCTTCGAGCCGGAATTGAACCAGCGACCTAAGGATTGCTAATTTAGAGCTACAGTCCTCCGCTCTACCAGCTGAGCTATCGAAGGATTGTTTTGGCCACTGTCGAAAGCCTCCTAGGTTTGGCCGTGGGTGCCACGGGCAGATGGTAAAAATGATTCATTCAACTCTGCGAAAAAGGAATCCAATGGTAGCATTGGAGAATGCGGGCATCGATCCCGCTACCTCTCGCATGCTAAGCGAGCGCTCTACCACTTGAGCTAATCCCCCAAACCTGTGAAACTTGACGTCAGTTTCACGTCACACCAGGTCACAATTTTCATATACAGTCACAGATGACATTGCTTTTTTTTTTTTTTTTTTTTTTTTTTAAGTGTGGACTCCGTTTTCCCATACTTGAAGAACATTTAAGGAGTCCACAACGTGATTGGTGACCTACAAATACAGTCGAGCAACTTTCTAGCAAACCCTTTCTATGCACATGGAGAATCAAACCGGGGACAGTGAAAAAACTTGCATAGTTTGTAGAAAAAAGTTGTGATGTAGCACAATCCCAAGGAGAACCGTTGAACTTTTATGGGTTGGTTTGTTTACCGAAAATGCTGAGAGGTCGTGAAGGCCTCCTGGTCTTTTTTTTTCCTCCTTTCTGTGGTTGCTAAACTGTAAGAAGAGAGTAGAGCATGAGCCTTAACACAAAACATTAAAAGAGAATAAATGCAACACCAATGGTGAAAAGCAAGACATGCGTTGGCCGGGAATCGAACCCGGGTCAACTGCTTGGAAGGCAGCTATGCTCACCACTATACCACCAACGCTTTCGGAAGTGTACGTTTTTTTGACATTTTCTGCAATAACACTAAACTTTCTGTTGACAGAAGCATTTGGATGCAATGTAATGATGAAAAGTATAAAACACAACCTTTTAGCAGAGGATGGTTTCGATCCATCGACCTCTGGGTTATGGGCCCAGCACGCTTCCGCTGCGCCACTCTGCTCGTAGTGTTGGATGCTTAGAGTCGAAGTCTAATTACTGTCTGCCTTCTGGTCTGTGTCGTGTAATTTATCAGCCATTTCTTATCTGTTGGCAACTAGATTATTCTTGGTGTTTTGCAATTATTTCTTTGTTTTTTTCTGTTTCCTTTAGTCATATTGTTGAAAATCATTTGAAGAAACGGTGTCTGACCTTGCTTAAGGTGCAGGCAAAAATTGTGGTCCATTGGGTCTCTGTGGCGCAATCGGTTAGCGCGTTTGGCTGTTAACCGAAAGGTTGGTGGTTCGAGTCCACCCAGGGACGTCGCACCCTTTTGCAGTCCACCCAGAGACGTTGCACAGTTGGAGAAGTTTTTGCATTGGTGCTGAGCATCTCTCTCATGTAAAAGCCATTTTGCTGACTATGTTTTGAATTCACGAGGCAAACTGGAGAAAAACTTTCTGTATGAGATAAGATAAACAAAACTTCCTTCGAGCCGGAATTGAACCAGCGACCTAAGGATTGCTAATTTAGAGCTACAGTCCTCCGCTCTACCAGCTGAGCTATCGAAGGATTGTTTTGGCCACTGTCGAAAGCCTCCTAGGTTTGGCCGTGGGTGCCACGGGCAGATGGTAAAAATGATTCATTCAACTCTGCGAAAAAGGAATCCAATGGTAGCATTGGAGAATGCGGGCATCGATCCCGCTACCTCTCGCATGCTAAGCGAGCGCTCTACCACTTGAGCTAATCCCCCAAACCTGTGAAACTTGACGTCAGTTTCACGTCACACCAGGTCACAATTTTCATATACAGTCACAGATGACATTGCTTTTTTTTTTTTTTTTTTTTTTTTTTAAGTGTGGACTCCGTTTTCCCATACTTGAAGAACATTTAAGGAGTCCACAACGTGATTGGTGACCTACAAATACAGTCGAGCAACTTTCTAGCAAACCCTTTCTATGCACATGGAGAATCAAACCGGGGACAGTGAAAAAACTTGCATAGTTTGTAGAAAAAAGTTGTGATGTAGCACAATCCCAAGGAGAACCGTTGAACTTTTATGGGTTGGTTTGTTTACCGAAAATGCTGAGAGGTCGTGAAGGCCTCCTGGTCTTTTTTTTTCCTCCTTTCTGTGGTTGCTAAACTGTAAGAAGAGAGTAGAGCATGAGCCTTAACACAAAACATTAAAAGAGAATAAATGCAACACCAATGGTGAAAAGCAAGACATGCGTTGGCCGGGAATCGAACCCGGGTCAACTGCTTGGAAGGCAGCTATGCTCACCACTATACCACCAACGCTTTCGGAAGTGTACGTTTTTTTGACATTTTCTGCAATAACACTAAACTTTCTGTTGACAGAAGCATTTGGATGCAATGTAATGATGAAAAGTATAAAACACAACCTTTTAGCAGAGGATGGTTTCGATCCATCGACCTCTGGGTTATGGGCCCAGCACGCTTCCGCTGCGCCACTCTGCTCGTAGTGTTGGATGCTTAGAGTCGAAGTCTAATTACTGTCTGCCTTCTGGTCTGTGTCGTGTAATTTATCAGCCATTTCTTATCTGTTGGCAACTAGATTATTCTTGGTGTTTTGCAATTATTTCTTTGTTTTTTTCTGTTTCCTTTAGTCATATTGTTGAAAATCATTTGAAGAAACGGTGTCTGACCTTGCTTAAGGTGCAGGCAAAAATTGTGGTCCATTGGGTCTCTGTGGCGCAATCGGTTAGCGCGTTCGGCTGTTAACCGAAAGGTTGGTGGTTCGAGTCCACCCAGGGACGTCGCACCCTTTTGCAGTCCACCCAGAGACGTTGCACAGTTGGAGAAGTTTTTGCATTGGTGCTGAGCATCTCTCTCATGTAAAAGCCATTTTGCTGACTATGTTTTGAATTCACGAGGCAAACTGGAGAAAAACTTTCTGTATGAGATAAGATAAACAAAACTTCCTTCGAGCCGGAATTGAACCAGCGACCTAAGGATTGCTAATTTAGAGCTACAGTCCTCCGCTCTACCAGCTGAGCTATCGAAGGATTGTTTTGGCCACTGTCGAAAGCCTCCTAGGTTTGGCCGTGGGTGCCACGGGCAGATGGTAAAAATGATTCATTCAACTCTGCGAAAAAGGAATCCAATGGTAGCATTGGAGAATGCGGGCATCGATCCCGCTACCTCTCGCATGCTAAGCGAGCGCTCTACCACTTGAGCTAATCCCCCAAACCTGTGAAACTTGACGTCAGTTTCACGTCACACCAGGTCACAATTTTCATATACAGTCACAGATGACATTGCTTTTTTTTTTTTTTTTTTTTTTTTTTAAGTGTGGACTCCGTTTTCCCATACTTGAAGAACATTTAAGGAGTCCACAACGTGATTGGTGACCTACAAATACAGTCGAGCAACTTTCTAGCAAACCCTTTCTATGCACATGGAGAATCAAACCGGGGACAGTGAAAAAACTTGCATAGTTTGTAGAAAAAAGTTGTGATGTAGCACAATCCCAAGGAGAACCGTTGAACTTTTATGGGTTGGTTTGTTTACCGAAAATGCTGAGAGGTCGTGAAGGCCTCCTGGTCTTTTTTTTTCCTCCTTTCTGTGGTTGCTAAACTGTAAGAAGAGAGTAGAGCATGAGCCTTAACACAAAACATTAAAAGAGAATAAATGCAACACCAATGGTGAAAAGCAAGACATGCGTTGGCCGGGAATCGAACCCGGGTCAACTGCTTGGAAGGCAGCTATGCTCACCACTATACCACCAACGCTTTCGGAAGTGTACGTTTTTTTGACATTTTCTGCAATAACACTAAACTTTCTGTTGACAGAAGCATTTGGATGCAATGTAATGATGAAAAGTATAAAACACAACCTTTTAGCAGAGGATGGTTTCGATCCATCGACCTCTGGGTTATGGGCCCAGCACGCTTCCGCTGCGCCACTCTGCTCGTAGTGTTGGATGCTTAGAGTCGAAGTCTAATTACTGTCTGCCTTCTGGTCTGTGTCGTGTAATTTATCAGCCATTTCTTATCTGTTGGCAACTAGATTATTCTTGGTGTTTTGCAATTATTTCTTTGTTTTTTTCTGTTTCCTTTAGTCATATTGTTGAAAATCATTTGAAGAAACGGTGTCTGACCTTGCTTAAGGTGCAGGCAAAAATTGTGGTCCATTGGGTCTCTGTGGCGCAATCGGTTAGCGCGTTCGGCTGTTAACCGAAAGGTTGGTGGTTCGAGTCCACCCAGGGACGTCGCACCCTTTTGCAGTCCACCCAGAGACGTTGCACAGTTGGAGAAGTTTTTGCATTGGTGCTGAGCATCTCTCTCATGTAAAAGCCATTTTGCTGACTATGTTTTGAATTCACGAGGCAAACTGGAGAAAAACTTTCTGTATGAGATAAGATAAACAAAACTTCCTTCGAGCCGGAATTGAACCAGCGACCTAAGGATTGCTAATTTAGAGCTACAGTCCTCCGCTCTACCAGCTGAGCTATCGAAGGATTGTTTTGGCCACTGTCGAAAGCCTCCTAGGTTTGGCCGTGGGTGCCACGGGCAGATGGTAAAAATGATTCATTCAACTCTGCGAAAAAGGAATCCAATGGTAGCATTGGAGAATGCGGGCATCGATCCCGCTACCTCTCGCATGCTAAGCGAGCGCTCTACCACTTGAGCTAATCCCCCAAACCTGTGAAACTTGACGTCAGTTTCACGTCACACCAGGTCACAATTTTCATATACAGTCACAGATGACATTGCTTTTTTTTTTTTTTTTTTTTTTTTTTAAGTGTGGACTCCGTTTTCCCATACTTGAAGAACATTTAAGGAGTCCACAACGTGATTGGTGACCTACAAATACAGTCGAGCAACTTTCTAGCAAACCCTTTCTATGCACATGGAGAATCAAACCGGGGACAGTGAAAAAACTTGCATAGTTTGTAGAAAAAAGTTGTGATGTAGCACAATCCCAAGGAGAACCGTTGAACTTTTATGGGTTGGTTTGTTTACCGAAAATGCTGAGAGGTCGTGAAGGCCTCCTGGTCTTTTTTTTTCCTCCTTTCTGTGGTTGCTAAACTGTAAGAAGAGAGTAGAGCATGAGCCTTAACACAAAACATTAAAAGAGAATAAATGCAACACCAATGGTGAAAAGCAAGACATGCGTTGGCCGGGAATCGAACCCGGGTCAACTGCTTGGAAGGCAGCTATGCTCACCACTATACCACCAACGCTTTCGGAAGTGTACGTTTTTTTGACATTTTCTGCAATAACACTAAACTTTCTGTTGACAGAAGCATTTGGATGCAATGTAATGATGAAAAGTATAAAACACAACCTTTTAGCAGAGGATGGTTTCGATCCATCGACCTCTGGGTTATGGGCCCAGCACGCTTCCGCTGCGCCACTCTGCTCGTAGTGTTGGATGCTTAGAGTCGAAGTCTAATTACTGTCTGCCTTCTGGTCTGTGTCGTGTAATTTATCAGCCATTTCTTATCTGTTGGCAACTAGATTATTCTTGGTGTTTTGCAATTATTTCTTTGTTTTTTTCTGTTTCCTTTAGTCATATTGTTGAAAATCATTTGAAGAAACGGTGTCTGACCTTGCTTAAGGTGCAGGCAAAAATTGTGGTCCATTGGGTCTCTGTGGCGCAATCGGTTAGCGCGTTTGGCTGTTAACCGAAAGGTTGGTGGTTCGAGTCCACCCAGGGACGTCGCACCCTTTTGCAGTCCACCCAGAGACGTTGCACAGTTGGAGAAGTTTTTGCATTGGTGCTGAGCATCTCTCTCATGTAAAAGCCATTTTGCTGACTATGTTTTGAATTCACGAGGCAAACTGGAGAAAAACTTTCTGTATGAGATAAGATAAACAAAACTTCCTTCGAGCCGGAATTGAACCAGCGACCTAAGGATTGCTAATTTAGAGCTACAGTCCTCCGCTCTACCAGCTGAGCTATCGAAGGATTGTTTTGGCCACTGTCGAAAGCCTCCTAGGTTTGGCCGTGGGTGCCACGGGCAGATGGTAAAAATGATTCATTCAACTCTGCGAAAAAGGAATCCAATGGTAGCATTGGAGAATGCGGGCATCGATCCCGCTACCTCTCGCATGCTAAGCGAGCGCTCTACCACTTGAGCTAATCCCCCAAACCTGTGAAACTTGACGTCAGTTTCACGTCACACCAGGTCACAATTTTCATATACAGTCACAGATGACATTGCTTTTTTTTTTTTTTTTTTTTTTTTTTAAGTGTGGACTCCGTTTTCCCATACTTGAAGAACATTTAAGGAGTCCACAACGTGATTGGTGACCTACAAATACAGTCGAGCAACTTTCTAGCAAACCCTTTCTATGCACATGGAGAATCAAACCGGGGACAGTGAAAAAACTTGCATAGTTTGTAGAAAAAAGTTGTGATGTAGCACAATCCCAAGGAGAACCGTTGAACTTTTATGGGTTGGTTTGTTTACCGAAAATGCTGAGAGGTCGTGAAGGCCTCCTGGTCTTTTTTTTTCCTCCTTTCTGTGGTTGCTAAACTGTAAGAAGAGAGTAGAGCATGAGCCTTAACACAAAACATTAAAAGAGAATAAATGCAACACCAATGGTGAAAAGCAAGACATGCGTTGGCCGGGAATCGAACCCGGGTCAACTGCTTGGAAGGCAGCTATGCTCACCACTATACCACCAACGCTTTCGGAAGTGTACGTTTTTTTGACATTTTCTGCAATAACACTAAACTTTCTGTTGACAGAAGCATTTGGATGCAATGTAATGATGAAAAGTATAAAACACAACCTTTTAGCAGAGGATGGTTTCGATCCATCGACCTCTGGGTTATGGGCCCAGCACGCTTCCGCTGCGCCACTCTGCTCGTAGTGTTGGATGCTTAGAGTCGAAGTCTAATTACTGTCTGCCTTCTGGTCTGTGTCGTGTAATTTATCAGCCATTTCTTATCTGTTGGCAACTAGATTATTCTTGGTGTTTTGCAATTATTTCTTTGTTTTTTTCTGTTTCCTTTAGTCATATTGTTGAAAATCATTTGAAGAAACGGTGTCTGACCTTGCTTAAGGTGCAGGCAAAAATTGTGGTCCATTGGGTCTCTGTGGCGCAATCGGTTAGCGCGTTCGGCTGTTAACCGAAAGGTTGGTGGTTCGAGTCCACCCAGGGACGTCGCACCCTTTTGCAGTCCACCCAGAGACGTTGCACAGTTGGAGAAGTTTTTGCATTGGTGCTGAGCATCTCTCTCATGTAAAAGCCATTTTGCTGACTATGTTTTGAATTCACGAGGCAAACTGGAGAAAAACTTTCTGTATGAGATAAGATAAACAAAACTTCCTTCGAGCCGGAATTGAACCAGCGACCTAAGGATTGCTAATTTAGAGCTACAGTCCTCCGCTCTACCAGCTGAGCTATCGAAGGATTGTTTTGGCCACTGTCGAAAGCCTCCTAGGTTTGGCCGTGGGTGCCACGGGCAGATGGTAAAAATGATTCATTCAACTCTGCGAAAAAGGAATCCAATGGTAGCATTGGAGAATGCGGGCATCGATCCCGCTACCTCTCGCATGCTAAGCGAGCGCTCTACCACTTGAGCTAATCCCCCAAACCTGTGAAACTTGACGTCAGTTTCACGTCACACCAGGTCACAATTTTCATATACAGTCACAGATGACATTGCTTTTTTTTTTTTTTTTTTTTTTTTTTAAGTGTGGACTCCGTTTTCCCATACTTGAAGAACATTTAAGGAGTCCACAACGTGATTGGTGACCTACAAATACAGTCGAGCAACTTTCTAGCAAACCCTTTCTATGCACATGGAGAATCAAACCGGGGACAGTGAAAAAACTTGCATAGTTTGTAGAAAAAAGTTGTGATGTAGCACAATCCCAAGGAGAACCGTTGAACTTTTATGGGTTGGTTTGTTTACCGAAAATGCTGAGAGGTCGTGAAGGCCTCCTGGTCTTTTTTTTTCCTCCTTTCTGTGGTTGCTAAACTGTAAGAAGAGAGTAGAGCATGAGCCTTAACACAAAACATTAAAAGAGAATAAATGCAACACCAATGGTGAAAAGCAAGACATGCGTTGGCCGGGAATCGAACCCGGGTCAACTGCTTGGAAGGCAGCTATGCTCACCACTATACCACCAACGCTTTCGGAAGTGTACGTTTTTTTGACATTTTCTGCAATAACACTAAACTTTCTGTTGACAGAAGCATTTGGATGCAATGTAATGATGAAAAGTATAAAACACAACCTTTTAGCAGAGGATGGTTTCGATCCATCGACCTCTGGGTTATGGGCCCAGCACGCTTCCGCTGCGCCACTCTGCTCGTAGTGTTGGATGCTTAGAGTCGAAGTCTAATTACTGTCTGCCTTCTGGTCTGTGTCGTGTAATTTATCAGCCATTTCTTATCTGTTGGCAACTAGATTATTCTTGGTGTTTTGCAATTATTTCTTTGTTTTTTTCTGTTTCCTTTAGTCATATTGTTGAAAATCATTTGAAGAAACGGTGTCTGACCTTGCTTAAGGTGCAGGCAAAAATTGTGGTCCATTGGGTCTCTGTGGCGCAATCGGTTAGCGCGTTCGGCTGTTAACCGAAAGGTTGGTGGTTCGAGTCCACCCAGGGACGTCGCACCCTTTTGCAGTCCACCCAGAGACGTTGCACAGTTGGAGAAGTTTTTGCATTGGTGCTGAGCATCTCTCTCATGTAAAAGCCATTTTGCTGACTATGTTTTGAATTCACGAGGCAAACTGGAGAAAAACTTTCTGTATGAGATAAGATAAACAAAACTTCCTTCGAGCCGGAATTGAACCAGCGACCTAAGGATTGCTAATTTAGAGCTACAGTCCTCCGCTCTACCAGCTGAGCTATCGAAGGATTGTTTTGGCCACTGTCGAAAGCCTCCTAGGTTTGGCCGTGGGTGCCACGGGCAGATGGTAAAAATGATTCATTCAACTCTGCGAAAAAGGAATCCAATGGTAGCATTGGAGAATGCGGGCATCGATCCCGCTACCTCTCGCATGCTAAGCGAGCGCTCTACCACTTGAGCTAATCCCCCAAACCTGTGAAACTTGACGTCAGTTTCACGTCACACCAGGTCACAATTTTCATATACAGTCACAGATGACATTGCTTTTTTTTTTTTTTTTTTTTTTTTTTAAGTGTGGACTCCGTTTTCCCATACTTGAAGAACATTTAAGGAGTCCACAACGTGATTGGTGACCTACAAATACAGTCGAGCAACTTTCTAGCAAACCCTTTCTATGCACATGGAGAATCAAACCGGGGACAGTGAAAAAACTTGCATAGTTTGTAGAAAAAAGTTGTGATGTAGCACAATCCCAAGGAGAACCGTTGAACTTTTATGGGTTGGTTTGTTTACCGAAAATGCTGAGAGGTCGTGAAGGCCTCCTGGTCTTTTTTTTTCCTCCTTTCTGTGGTTGCTAAACTGTAAGAAGAGAGTAGAGCATGAGCCTTAACACAAAACATTAAAAGAGAATAAATGCAACACCAATGGTGAAAAGCAAGACATGCGTTGGCCGGGAATCGAACCCGGGTCAACTGCTTGGAAGGCAGCTATGCTCACCACTATACCACCAACGCTTTCGGAAGTGTACGTTTTTTTGACATTTTCTGCAATAACACTAAACTTTCTGTTGACAGAAGCATTTGGATGCAATGTAATGATGAAAAGTATAAAACACAACCTTTTAGCAGAGGATGGTTTCGATCCATCGACCTCTGGGTTATGGGCCCAGCACGCTTCCGCTGCGCCACTCTGCTCGTAGTGTTGGATGCTTAGAGTCGAAGTCTAATTACTGTCTGCCTTCTGGTCTGTGTCGTGTAATTTATCAGCCATTTCTTATCTGTTGGCAACTAGATTATTCTTGGTGTTTTGCAATTATTTCTTTGTTTTTTTCTGTTTCCTTTAGTCATATTGTTGAAAATCATTTGAAGAAACGGTGTCTGACCTTGCTTAAGGTGCAGGCAAAAATTGTGGTCCATTGGGTCTCTGTGGCGCAATCGGTTAGCGCGTTCGGCTGTTAACCGAAAGGTTGGTGGTTCGAGTCCACCCAGGGACGTCGCACCCTTTTGCAGTCCACCCAGAGACGTTGCACAGTTGGAGAAGTTTTTGCATTGGTGCTGAGCATCTCTCTCATGTAAAAGCCATTTTGCTGACTATGTTTTGAATTCACGAGGCAAACTGGAGAAAAACTTTCTGTATGAGATAAGATAAACAAAACTTCCTTCGAGCCGGAATTGAACCAGCGACCTAAGGATTGCTAATTTAGAGCTACAGTCCTCCGCTCTACCAGCTGAGCTATCGAAGGATTGTTTTGGCCACTGTCGAAAGCCTCCTAGGTTTGGCCGTGGGTGCCACGGGCAGATGGTAAAAATGATTCATTCAACTCTGCGAAAAAGGAATCCAATGGTAGCATTGGAGAATGCGGGCATCGATCCCGCTACCTCTCGCATGCTAAGCGAGCGCTCTACCACTTGAGCTAATCCCCCAAACCTGTGAAACTTGACGTCAGTTTCACGTCACACCAGGTCACAATTTTCATATACAGTCACAGATGACATTGCTTTTTTTTTTTTTTTTTTTTTTTTTTAAGTGTGGACTCCGTTTTCCCATACTTGAAGAACATTTAAGGAGTCCACAACGTGATTGGTGACCTACAAATACAGTCGAGCAACTTTCTAGCAAACCCTTTCTATGCACATGGAGAATCAAACCGGGGACAGTGAAAAAACTTGCATAGTTTGTAGAAAAAAGTTGTGATGTAGCACAATCCCAAGGAGAACCGTTGAACTTTTATGGGTTGGTTTGTTTACCGAAAATGCTGAGAGGTCGTGAAGGCCTCCTGGTCTTTTTTTTTCCTCCTTTCTGTGGTTGCTAAACTGTAAGAAGAGAGTAGAGCATGAGCCTTAACACAAAACATTAAAAGAGAATAAATGCAACACCAATGGTGAAAAGCAAGACATGCGTTGGCCGGGAATCGAACCCGGGTCAACTGCTTGGAAGGCAGCTATGCTCACCACTATACCACCAACGCTTTCGGAAGTGTACGTTTTTTTGACATTTTCTGCAATAACACTAAACTTTCTGTTGACAGAAGCATTTGGATGCAATGTAATGATGAAAAGTATAAAACACAACCTTTTAGCAGAGGATGGTTTCGATCCATCGACCTCTGGGTTATGGGCCCAGCACGCTTCCGCTGCGCCACTCTGCTCGTAGTGTTGGATGCTTAGAGTCGAAGTCTAATTACTGTCTGCCTTCTGGTCTGTGTCGTGTAATTTATCAGCCATTTCTTATCTGTTGGCAACTAGATTATTCTTGGTGTTTTGCAATTATTTCTTTGTTTTTTTCTGTTTCCTTTAGTCATATTGTTGAAAATCATTTGAAGAAACGGTGTCTGACCTTGCTTAAGGTGCAGGCAAAAATTGTGGTCCATTGGGTCTCTGTGGCGCAATCGGTTAGCGCGTTCGGCTGTTAACCGAAAGGTTGGTGGTTCGAGTCCACCCAGGGACGTCGCACCCTTTTGCAGTCCACCCAGAGACGTTGCACAGTTGGAGAAGTTTTTGCATTGGTGCTGAGCATCTCTCTCTCATGTAAAAGCCATTTTGCTGACTATGTTTTGAATTCACGAGGCAAACTGGAGAAAAACTTTCTGTATGAGATAAGATAAACAAAACTTCCTTCGAGCCGGAATTGAACCAGCGACCTAAGGATTGCTAATTTAGAGCTACAGTCCTCCGCTCTACCAGCTGAGCTATCGAAGGATTGTTTTGGCCACTGTCGAAAGCCTCCTAGGTTTGGCCGTGGGTGCCACGGGCAGATGGTAAAAATGATTCATTCAACTCTGCGAAAAAGGAATCCAATGGTAGCATTGGAGAATGCGGGCATCGATCCCGCTACCTCTCGCATGCTAAGCGAGCGCTCTACCACTTGAGCTAATCCCCCAAACCTGTGAAACTTGACGTCAGTTTCACGTCACACCAGGTCACAATTTTCATATACAGTCACAGATGACATTGCTTTTTTTTTTTTTTTTTTTTTTTTTTAAGTGTGGACTCCGTTTTCCCATACTTGAAGAACATTTAAGGAGTCCACAACGTGATTGGTGACCTACAAATACAGTCGAGCAACTTTCTAGCAAACCCTTTCTATGCACATGGAGAATCAAACCGGGGACAGTGAAAAAACTTGCATAGTTTGTAGAAAAAAGTTGTGATGTAGCACAATCCCAAGGAGAACCGTTGAACTTTTATGGGTTGGTTTGTTTACCGAAAATGCTGAGAGGTCGTGAAGGCCTCCTGGTCTTTTTTTTTCCTCCTTTCTGTGGTTGCTAAACTGTAAGAAGAGAGTAGAGCATGAGCCTTAACACAAAACATTAAAAGAGAATAAATGCAACACCAATGGTGAAAAGCAAGACATGCGTTGGCCGGGAATCGAACCCGGGTCAACTGCTTGGAAGGCAGCTATGCTCACCACTATACCACCAACGCTTTCGGAAGTGTACGTTTTTTTGACATTTTCTGCAATAACACTAAACTTTCTGTTGACAGAAGCATTTGGATGCAATGTAATGATGAAAAGTATAAAACACAACCTTTTAGCAGAGGATGGTTTCGATCCATCGACCTCTGGGTTATGGGCCCAGCACGCTTCCGCTGCGCCACTCTGCTCGTAGTGTTGGATGCTTAGAGTCGAAGTCTAATTACTGTCTGCCTTCTGGTCTGTGTCGTGTAATTTATCAGCCATTTCTTATCTGTTGGCAACTAGATTATTCTTGGTGTTTTGCAATTATTTCTTTGTTTTTTTCTGTTTCCTTTAGTCATATTGTTGAAAATCATTTGAAGAAACGGTGTCTGACCTTGCTTAAGGTGCAGGCAAAAATTGTGGTCCATTGGGTCTCTGTGGCGCAATCGGTTAGCGCGTTCGGCTGTTAACCGAAAGGTTGGTGGTTCGAGTCCACCCAGGGACGTCGCACCCTTTTGCAGTCCACCCAGAGACGTTGCACAGTTGGAGAAGTTTTTGCATTGGTGCTGAGCATCTCTCTCTCATGTAAAAGCCATTTTGCTGACTATGTTTTGAATTCACGAGGCAAACTGGAGAAAAACTTTCTGTATGAGATAAGATAAACAAAACTTCCTTCGAGCCGGAATTGAACCAGCGACCTAAGGATTGCTAATTTAGAGCTACAGTCCTCCGCTCTACCAGCTGAGCTATCGAAGGATTGTTTTGGCCACTGTCGAAAGCCTCCTAGGTTTGGCCGTGGGTGCCACGGGCAGATGGTAAAAATGATTCATTCAACTCTGCGAAAAAGGAATCCAATGGTAGCATTGGAGAATGCGGGCATCGATCCCGCTACCTCTCGCATGCTAAGCGAGCGCTCTACCACTTGAGCTAATCCCCCAAACCTGTGAAACTTGACGTCAGTTTCACGTCACACCAGGTCACAATTTTCATATACAGTCACAGATGACATTGCTTTTTTTTTTTTTTTTTTTTTTTTTTAAGTGTGGACTCCGTTTTCCCATACTTGAAGAACATTTAAGGAGTCCACAACGTGATTGGTGACCTACAAATACAGTCGAGCAACTTTCTAGCAAACCCTTTCTATGCACATGGAGAATCAAACCGGGGACAGTGAAAAAACTTGCATAGTTTGTAGAAAAAAGTTGTGATGTAGCACAATCCCAAGGAGAACCGTTGAACTTTTATGGGTTGGTTTGTTTACCGAAAATGCTGAGAGGTCGTGAAGGCCTCCTGGTCTTTTTTTTTCCTCCTTTCTGTGGTTGCTAAACTGTAAGAAGAGAGTAGAGCATGAGCCTTAACACAAAACATTAAAAGAGAATAAATGCAACACCAATGGTGAAAAGCAAGACATGCGTTGGCCGGGAATCGAACCCGGGTCAACTGCTTGGAAGGCAGCTATGCTCACCACTATACCACCAACGCTTTCGGAAGTGTACGTTTTTTTGACATTTTCTGCAATAACACTAAACTTTCTGTTGACAGAAGCATTTGGATGCAATGTAATGATGAAAAGTATAAAACACAACCTTTTAGCAGAGGATGGTTTCGATCCATCGACCTCTGGGTTATGGGCCCAGCACGCTTCCGCTGCGCCACTCTGCTCGTAGTGTTGGATGCTTAGAGTCGAAGTCTAATTACTGTCTGCCTTCTGGTCTGTGTCGTGTAATTTATCAGCCATTTCTTATCTGTTGGCAACTAGATTATTCTTGGTGTTTTGCAATTATTTCTTTGTTTTTTTCTGTTTCCTTTAGTCATATTGTTGAAAATCATTTGAAGAAACGGTGTCTGACCTTGCTTAAGGTGCAGGCAAAAATTGTGGTCCATTGGGTCTCTGTGGCGCAATCGGTTAGCGCGTTCGGCTGTTAACCGAAAGGTTGGTGGTTCGAGTCCACCCAGGGACGTCGCACCCTTTTGCAGTCCACCCAGAGACGTTGCACAGTTGGAGAAGTTTTTGCATTGGTGCTGAGCATCTCTCTCTCATGTAAAAGCCATTTTGCTGACTATGTTTTGAATTCACGAGGCAAACTGGAGAAAAACTTTCTGTATGAGATAAGATAAACAAAACTTCCTTCGAGCCGGAATTGAACCAGCGACCTAAGGATTGCTAATTTAGAGCTACAGTCCTCCGCTCTACCAGCTGAGCTATCGAAGGATTGTTTTGGCCACTGTCGAAAGCCTCCTAGGTTTGGCCGTGGGTGCCACGGGCAGATGGTAAAAATGATTCATTCAACTCTGCGAAAAAGGAATCCAATGGTAGCATTGGAGAATGCGGGCATCGATCCCGCTACCTCTCGCATGCTAAGCGAGCGCTCTACCACTTGAGCTAATCCCCCAAACCTGTGAAACTTGACGTCAGTTTCACGTCACACCAGGTCACAATTTTCATATACAGTCACAGATGACATTGCTTTTTTTTTTTTTTTTTTTTTTTTTTAAGTGTGGACTCCGTTTTCCCATACTTGAAGAACATTTAAGGAGTCCACAACGTGATTGGTGACCTACAAATACAGTCGAGCAACTTTCTAGCAAACCCTTTCTATGCACATGGAGAATCAAACCGGGGACAGTGAAAAAACTTGCATAGTTTGTAGAAAAAAGTTGTGATGTAGCACAATCCCAAGGAGAACCGTTGAACTTTTATGGGTTGGTTTGTTTACCGAAAATGCTGAGAGGTCGTGAAGGCCTCCTGGTCTTTTTTTTTCCTCCTTTCTGTGGTTGCTAAACTGTAAGAAGAGAGTAGAGCATGAGCCTTAACACAAAACATTAAAAGAGAATAAATGCAACACCAATGGTGAAAAGCAAGACATGCGTTGGCCGGGAATCGAACCCGGGTCAACTGCTTGGAAGGCAGCTATGCTCACCACTATACCACCAACGCTTTCGGAAGTGTACGTTTTTTTGACATTTTCTGCAATAACACTAAACTTTCTGTTGACAGAAGCATTTGGATGCAATGTAATGATGAAAAGTATAAAACACAACCTTTTAGCAGAGGATGGTTTCGATCCATCGACCTCTGGGTTATGGGCCCAGCACGCTTCCGCTGCGCCACTCTGCTCGTAGTGTTGGATGCTTAGAGTCGAAGTCTAATTACTGTCTGCCTTCTGGTCTGTGTCGTGTAATTTATCAGCCATTTCTTATCTGTTGGCAACTAGATTATTCTTGGTGTTTTGCAATTATTTCTTTGTTTTTTTCTGTTTCCTTTAGTCATATTGTTGAAAATCATTTGAAGAAACGGTGTCTGACCTTGCTTAAGGTGCAGGCAAAAATTGTGGTCCATTGGGTCTCTGTGGCGCAATCGGTTAGCGCGTTTGGCTGTTAACCGAAAGGTTGGTGGTTCGAGTCCACCCAGGGACGTCGCACCCTTTTGCAGTCCACCCAGAGACGTTGCACAGTTGGAGAAGTTTTTGCATTGGTGCTGAGCATCTCTCTCTCATGTAAAAGCCATTTTGCTGACTATGTTTTGAATTCACGAGGCAAACTGGAGAAAAACTTTCTGTATGAGATAAGATAAACAAAACTTCCTTCGAGCCGGAATTGAACCAGCGACCTAAGGATTGCTAATTTAGAGCTACAGTCCTCCGCTCTACCAGCTGAGCTATCGAAGGATTGTTTTGGCCACTGTCGAAAGCCTCCTAGGTTTGGCCGTGGGTGCCACGGGCAGATGGTAAAAATGATTCATTCAACTCTGCGAAAAAGGAATCCAATGGTAGCATTGGAGAATGCGGGCATCGATCCCGCTACCTCTCGCATGCTAAGCGAGCGCTCTACCACTTGAGCTAATCCCCCAAACCTGTGAAACTTGACGTCAGTTTCACGTCACACCAGGTCACAATTTTCATATACAGTCACAGATGACATTGCTTTTTTTTTTTTTTTTTTTTTTTTTTAAGTGTGGACTCCGTTTTCCCATACTTGAAGAACATTTAAGGAGTCCACAACGTGATTGGTGACCTACAAATACAGTCGAGCAACTTTCTAGCAAACCCTTTCTATGCACATGGAGAATCAAACCGGGGACAGTGAAAAAACTTGCATAGTTTGTAGAAAAAAGTTGTGATGTAGCACAATCCCAAGGAGAACCGTTGAACTTTTATGGGTTGGTTTGTTTACCGAAAATGCTGAGAGGTCGTGAAGGCCTCCTGGTCTTTTTTTTTCCTCCTTTCTGTGGTTGCTAAACTGTAAGAAGAGAGTAGAGCATGAGCCTTAACACAAAACATTAAAAGAGAATAAATGCAACACCAATGGTGAAAAGCAAGACATGCGTTGGCCGGGAATCGAACCCGGGTCAACTGCTTGGAAGGCAGCTATGCTCACCACTATACCACCAACGCTTTCGGAAGTGTACGTTTTTTTGACATTTTCTGCAATAACACTAAACTTTCTGTTGACAGAAGCATTTGGATGCAATGTAATGATGAAAAGTATAAAACACAACCTTTTAGCAGAGGATGGTTTCGATCCATCGACCTCTGGGTTATGGGCCCAGCACGCTTCCGCTGCGCCACTCTGCTCGTAGTGTTGGATGCTTAGAGTCGAAGTCTAATTACTGTCTGCCTTCTGGTCTGTGTCGTGTAATTTATCAGCCATTTCTTATCTGTTGGCAACTAGATTATTCTTGGTGTTTTGCAATTATTTCTTTGTTTTTTTCTGTTTCCTTTAGTCATATTGTTGAAAATCATTTGAAGAAACGGTGTCTGACCTTGCTTAAGGTGCAGGCAAAAATTGTGGTCCATTGGGTCTCTGTGGCGCAATCGGTTAGCGCGTTTGGCTGTTAACCGAAAGGTTGGTGGTTCGAGTCCACCCAGGGACGTCGCACCCTTTTGCAGTCCACCCAGAGACGTTGCACAGTTGGAGAAGTTTTTGCATTGGTGCTGAGCATCTCTCTCTCATGTAAAAGCCATTTTGCTGACTATGTTTTGAATTCACGAGGCAAACTGGAGAAAAACTTTCTGTATGAGATAAGATAAACAAAACTTCCTTCGAGCCGGAATTGAACCAGCGACCTAAGGATTGCTAATTTAGAGCTACAGTCCTCCGCTCTACCAGCTGAGCTATCGAAGGATTGTTTTGGCCACTGTCGAAAGCCTCCTAGGTTTGGCCGTGGGTGCCACGGGCAGATGGTAAAAATGATTCATTCAACTCTGCGAAAAAGGAATCCAATGGTAGCATTGGAGAATGCGGGCATCGATCCCGCTACCTCTCGCATGCTAAGCGAGCGCTCTACCACTTGAGCTAATCCCCCAAACCTGTGAAACTTGACGTCAGTTTCACGTCACACCAGGTCACAATTTTCATATACAGTCACAGATGACATTGCTTTTTTTTTTTTTTTTTTTTTTTTTTAAGTGTGGACTCCGTTTTCCCATACTTGAAGAACATTTAAGGAGTCCACAACGTGATTGGTGACCTACAAATACAGTCGAGCAACTTTCTAGCAAACCCTTTCTATGCACATGGAGAATCAAACCGGGGACAGTGAAAAAACTTGCATAGTTTGTAGAAAAAAGTTGTGATGTAGCACAATCCCAAGGAGAACCGTTGAACTTTTATGGGTTGGTTTGTTTACCGAAAATGCTGAGAGGTCGTGAAGGCCTCCTGGTCTTTTTTTTTCCTCCTTTCTGTGGTTGCTAAACTGTAAGAAGAGAGTAGAGCATGAGCCTTAACACAAAACATTAAAAGAGAATAAATGCAACACCAATGGTGAAAAGCAAGACATGCGTTGGCCGGGAATCGAACCCGGGTCAACTGCTTGGAAGGCAGCTATGCTCACCACTATACCACCAACGCTTTCGGAAGTGTACGTTTTTTTGACATTTTCTGCAATAACACTAAACTTTCTGTTGACAGAAGCATTTGGATGCAATGTAATGATGAAAAGTATAAAACACAACCTTTTAGCAGAGGATGGTTTCGATCCATCGACCTCTGGGTTATGGGCCCAGCACGCTTCCGCTGCGCCACTCTGCTCGTAGTGTTGGATGCTTAGAGTCGAAGTCTAATTACTGTCTGCCTTCTGGTCTGTGTCGTGTAATTTATCAGCCATTTCTTATCTGTTGGCAACTAGATTATTCTTGGTGTTTTGCAATTATTTCTTTGTTTTTTTCTGTTTCCTTTAGTCATATTGTTGAAAATCATTTGAAGAAACGGTGTCTGACCTTGCTTAAGGTGCAGGCAAAAATTGTGGTCCATTGGGTCTCTGTGGCGCAATCGGTTAGCGCGTTTGGCTGTTAACCGAAAGGTTGGTGGTTCGAGTCCACCCAGGGACGTCGCACCCTTTTGCAGTCCACCCAGAGACGTTGCACAGTTGGAGAAGTTTTTGCATTGGTGCTGAGCATCTCTCTCTCATGTAAAAGCCATTTTGCTGACTATGTTTTGAATTCACGAGGCAAACTGGAGAAAAACTTTCTGTATGAGATAAGATAAACAAAACTTCCTTCGAGCCGGAATTGAACCAGCGACCTAAGGATTGCTAATTTAGAGCTACAGTCCTCCGCTCTACCAGCTGAGCTATCGAAGGATTGTTTTGGCCACTGTCGAAAGCCTCCTAGGTTTGGCCGTGGGTGCCACGGGCAGATGGTAAAAATGATTCATTCAACTCTGCGAAAAAGGAATCCAATGGTAGCATTGGAGAATGCGGGCATCGATCCCGCTACCTCTCGCATGCTAAGCGAGCGCTCTACCACTTGAGCTAATCCCCCAAACCTGTGAAACTTGACGTCAGTTTCACGTCACACCAGGTCACAATTTTCATATACAGTCACAGATGACATTGCTTTTTTTTTTTTTTTTTTTTTTTTTTAAGTGTGGACTCCGTTTTCCCATACTTGAAGAACATTTAAGGAGTCCACAACGTGATTGGTGACCTACAAATACAGTCGAGCAACTTTCTAGCAAACCCTTTCTATGCACATGGAGAATCAAACCGGGGACAGTGAAAAAACTTGCATAGTTTGTAGAAAAAAGTTGTGATGTAGCACAATCCCAAGGAGAACCGTTGAACTTTTATGGGTTGGTTTGTTTACCGAAAATGCTGAGAGGTCGTGAAGGCCTCCTGGTCTTTTTTTTTCCTCCTTTCTGTGGTTGCTAAACTGTAAGAAGAGAGTAGAGCATGAGCCTTAACACAAAACATTAAAAGAGAATAAATGCAACACCAATGGTGAAAAGCAAGACATGCGTTGGCCGGGAATCGAACCCGGGTCAACTGCTTGGAAGGCAGCTATGCTCACCACTATACCACCAACGCTTTCGGAAGTGTACGTTTTTTTGACATTTTCTGCAATAACACTAAACTTTCTGTTGACAGAAGCATTTGGATGCAATGTAATGATGAAAAGTATAAAACACAACCTTTTAGCAGAGGATGGTTTCGATCCATCGACCTCTGGGTTATGGGCCCAGCACGCTTCCGCTGCGCCACTCTGCTCGTAGTGTTGGATGCTTAGAGTCGAAGTCTAATTACTGTCTGCCTTCTGGTCTGTGTCGTGTAATTTATCAGCCATTTCTTATCTGTTGGCAACTAGATTATTCTTGGTGTTTTGCAATTATTTCTTTGTTTTTTTCTGTTTCCTTTAGTCATATTGTTGAAAATCATTTGAAGAAACGGTGTCTGACCTTGCTTAAGGTGCAGGCAAAAATTGTGGTCCATTGGGTCTCTGTGGCGCAATCGGTTAGCGCGTTCGGCTGTTAACCGAAAGGTTGGTGGTTCGAGTCCACCCAGGGACGTCGCACCCTTTTGCAGTCCACCCAGAGACGTTGCACAGTTGGAGAAGTTTTTGCATTGGTGCTGAGCATCTCTCTCATGTAAAAGCCATTTTGCTGACTATGTTTTGAATTCACGAGGCAAACTGGAGAAAAACTTTCTGTATGAGATAAGATAAACAAAACTTCCTTCGAGCCGGAATTGAACCAGCGACCTAAGGATTGCTAATTTAGAGCTACAGTCCTCCGCTCTACCAGCTGAGCTATCGAAGGATTGTTTTGGCCACTGTCGAAAGCCTCCTAGGTTTGGCCGTGGGTGCCACGGGCAGATGGTAAAAATGATTCATTCAACTCTGCGAAAAAGGAATCCAATGGTAGCATTGGAGAATGCGGGCATCGATCCCGCTACCTCTCGCATGCTAAGCGAGCGCTCTACCACTTGAGCTAATCCCCCAAACCTGTGAAACTTGACGTCAGTTTCACGTCACACCAGGTCACAATTTTCATATACAGTCACAGATGACATTGCTTTTTTTTTTTTTTTTTTTTTTTTTTAAGTGTGGACTCCGTTTTCCCATACTTGAAGAACATTTAAGGAGTCCACAACGTGATTGGTGACCTACAAATACAGTCGAGCAACTTTCTAGCAAACCCTTTCTATGCACATGGAGAATCAAACCGGGGACAGTGAAAAAACTTGCATAGTTTGTAGAAAAAAGTTGTGATGTAGCACAATCCCAAGGAGAACCGTTGAACTTTTATGGGTTGGTTTGTTTATCGAAAATGCTGAGAGGTCGTGAAGGCCTCCTGGTCTTTTTTTTTCCTCCTTTCTGTGGTTGCTAAACTGTAAGAAGAGAGTAGAGCATGAGCCTTAACACAAAACATTAAAAGAGAATAAATGCAACACCAATGGTGAAAAGCAAGACATGCGTTGGCCGGGAATCGAACCCGGGTCAACTGCTTGGAAGGCAGCTATGCTCACCACTATACCACCAACGCTTTCGGAAGTGTACGTTTTTTTGACATTTTCTGCAATAACACTAAACTTTCTGTTGACAGAAGCATTTGGATGCAATGTAATGATGAAAAGTATAAAACACAACCTTTTAGCAGAGGATGGTTTCGATCCATCGACCTCTGGGTTATGGGCCCAGCACGCTTCCGCTGCGCCACTCTGCTCGTAGTGTTGGATGCTTAGAGTCGAAGTCTAATTACTGTCTGCCTTCTGGTCTGTGTCGTGTAATTTATCAGCCATTTCTTATCTGTTGGCAACTAGATTATTCTTGGTGTTTTGCAATTATTTCTTTGTTTTTTTCTGTTTCCTTTAGTCATATTGTTGAAAATCATTTGAAGAAACGGTGTCTGACCTTGCTTAAGGTGCAGGCAAAAATTGTGGTCCATTGGGTCTCTGTGGCGCAATCGGTTAGCGCGTTCGGCTGTTAACCGAAAGGTTGGTGGTTCGAGTCCACCCAGGGACGTCGCACCCTTTTGCAGTCCACCCAGAGACGTTGCACAGTTGGAGAAGTTTTTGCATTGGTGCTGAGCATCTCTCTCATGTAAAAGCCATTTTGCTGACTATGTTTTGAATTCACGAGGCAAACTGGAGAAAAACTTTCTGTATGAGATAAGATAAACAAAACTTCCTTCGAGCCGGAATTGAACCAGCGACCTAAGGATTGCTAATTTAGAGCTACAGTCCTCCGCTCTACCAGCTGAGCTATCGAAGGATTGTTTTGGCCACTGTCGAAAGCCTCCTAGGTTTGGCCGTGGGTGCCACGGGCAGATGGTAAAAATGATTCATTCAACTCTGCGAAAAAGGAATCCAATGGTAGCATTGGAGAATGCGGGCATCGATCCCGCTACCTCTCGCATGCTAAGCGAGCGCTCTACCACTTGAGCTAATCCCCCAAACCTGTGAAACTTGACGTCAGTTTCACGTCACACCAGGTCACAATTTTCATATACAGTCACAGATGACATTGCTTTTTTTTTTTTTTTTTTTTTTTTTTTAAGTGTGGACTCCGTTTTCCCATACTTGAAGAACATTTAAGGAGTCCACAACGTGATTGGTGACCTACAAATACAGTCGAGCAACTTTCTAGCAAACCCTTTCTATGCACATGGAGAATCAAACCGGGGACAGTGAAAAAACTTGCATAGTTTGTAGAAAAAAGTTGTGATGTAGCACAATCCCAAGGAGAACCGTTGAACTTTTATGGGTTGGTTTGTTTATCGAAAATGCTGAGAGGTCGTGAAGGCCTCCTGGTCTTTTTTTTTCCTCCTTTCTGTGGTTGCTAAACTGTAAGAAGAGAGTAGAGCATGAGCCTTAACACAAAACATTAAAAGAGAATAAATGCAACACCAATGGTGAAAAGCAAGACATGCGTTGGCCGGGAATCGAACCCGGGTCAACTGCTTGGAAGGCAGCTATGCTCACCACTATACCACCAACGCTTTCGGAAGTGTACGTTTTTTTGACATTTTCTGCAATAACACTAAACTTTCTGTTGACAGAAGCATTTGGATGCAATGTAATGATGAAAAGTATAAAACACAACCTTTTAGCAGAGGATGGTTTCGATCCATCGACCTCTGGGTTATGGGCCCAGCACGCTTCCGCTGCGCCACTCTGCTCGTAGTGTTGGATGCTTAGAGTCGAAGTCTAATTACTGTCTGCCTTCTGGTCTGTGTCGTGTAATTTATCAGCCATTTCTTATCTGTTGGCAACTAGATTATTCTTGGTGTTTTGCAATTATTTCTTTGTTTTTTTCTGTTTCCTTTAGTCATATTGTTGAAAATCATTTGAAGAAACGGTGTCTGACCTTGCTTAAGGTGCAGGCAAAAATTGTGGTCCATTGGGTCTCTGTGGCGCAATCGGTTAGCGCGTTCGGCTGTTAACCAAAAGGTTGGTGGTTCGAGTCCACCCAGGGACGTCGCACCCTTTTGCAGTCCACCCAGAGACGTTGCACAGTTGGAGAAGTTTTTGCATTGGTGCTGAGCATCTCTCTCATGTAAAAGCCATTTTGCTGACTATGTTTTGAATTCACGAGGCAAACTGGAGAAAAACTTTCTGTATGAGATAAGATAAACAAAACTTCCTTCGAGCCGGAATTGAACCAGCGACCTAAGGATTGCTAATTTAGAGCTACAGTCCTCCGCTCTACCAGCTGAGCTATCGAAGGATTGTTTTGGCCACTGTCGAAAGCCTCCTAGGTTTGGCCGTGGGTGCCACGGGCAGATGGTAAAAATGATTCATTCAACTCTGCGAAAAAGGAATCCAATGGTAGCATTGGAGAATGCGGGCATCGATCCCGCTACCTCTCGCATGCTAAGCGAGCGCTCTACCACTTGAGCTAATCCCCCAAACCTGTGAAACTTGACGTCAGTTTCACGTCACACCAGGTCACAATTTTCATATACAGTCACAGATGACATTGCTTTTTTTTTTTTTTTTTTTTTTTTTAAGTGTGGACTCCGTTTTCCCATACTTGAAGAACATTTAAGGAGTCCACAACGTGATTGGTGACCTACAAATACAGTCGAGCAACTTTCTAGCAAACCCTTTCTATGCACATGGAGAATCAAACCGGGGACAGTGAAAAAACTTGCATAGTTTGTAGAAAAAAGTTGTGATGTAGCACAATCCCAAGGAGAACCGTTGAACTTTTATGGGTTGGTTTGTTTATCGAAAATGCTGAGAGGTCGTGAAGGCCTCCTGGTCTTTTTTTTTCCTCCTTTCTGTGGTTGCTAAACTGTAAGAAGAGAGTAGAGCATGAGCCTTAACACAAAACATTAAAAGAGAATAAATGCAACACCAATGGTGAAAAGCAAGACATGCGTTGGCCGGGAATCGAACCCGGGTCAACTGCTTGGAAGGCAGCTATGCTCACCACTATACCACCAACGCTTTCGGAAGTGTACGTTTTTTTGACATTTTCTGCAATAACACTAAACTTTCTGTTGACAGAAGCATTTGGATGCAATGTAATGATGAAAAGTATAAAACACAACCTTTTAGCAGAGGATGGTTTCGATCCATCGACCTCTGGGTTATGGGCCCAGCACGCTTCCGCTGCGCCACTCTGCTCGTAGTGTTGGATGCTTAGAGTCGAAGTCTAATTACTGTCTGCCTTCTGGTCTGTGTCGTGTAATTTATCAGCCATTTCTTATCTGTTGGCAACTAGATTATTCTTGGTGTTTTGCAATTATTTCTTTGTTTTTTTCTGTTTCCTTTAGTCATATTGTTGAAAATCATTTGAAGAAACGGTGTCTGACCTTGCTTAAGGTGCAGGCAAAAATTGTGGTCCATTGGGTCTCTGTGGCGCAATCGGTTAGCGCGTTCGGCTGTTAACCGAAAGGTTGGTGGTTCGAGTCCACCCAGGGACGTCGCACCCTTTTGCAGTCCACCCAGAGACGTTGCACAGTTGGAGAAGTTTTTGCATTGGTGCTGAGCATCTCTCTCATGTAAAAGCCATTTTGCTGACTATGTTTTGAATTCACGAGGCAAACTGGAGAAAAACTTTCTGTATGAGATAAGATAAACAAAACTTCCTTCGAGCCGGAATTGAACCAGCGACCTAAGGATTGCTAATTTAGAGCTACAGTCCTCCGCTCTACCAGCTGAGCTATCGAAGGATTGTTTTGGCCACTGTCGAAAGCCTCCTAGGTTTGGCCGTGGGTGCCACGGGCAGATGGTAAAAATGATTCATTCAACTCTGCGAAAAAGGAATCCAATGGTAGCATTGGAGAATGCGGGCATCGATCCCGCTACCTCTCGCATGCTAAGCGAGCGCTCTACCACTTGAGCTAATCCCCCAAACCTGTGAAACTTGACGTCAGTTTCACGTCACACCAGGTCACAATTTTCATATACAGTCACAGATGACATTGCTTTTTTTTTTTTTTTTTTTTTTTTAAGTGTGGACTCCGTTTTCCCATACTTGAAGAACATTTAAGGAGTCCACAACGTGATTGGTGACCTACAAATACAGTCGAGCAACTTTCTAGCAAACCCTTTCTATGCACATGGAGAATCAAACCGGGGACAGTGAAAAAACTTGCATAGTTTGTAGAAAAAAGTTGTGATGTAGCACAATCCCAAGGAGAACCGTTGAACTTTTATGGGTTGGTTTGTTTATCGAAAATGCTGAGAGGTCGTGAAGGCCTCCTGGTCTTTTTTTTTCCTCCTTTCTGTGGTTGCTAAACTGTAAGAAGAGAGTAGAGCATGAGCCTTAACACAAAACATTAAAAGAGAATAAATGCAACACCAATGGTGAAAAGCAAGACATGCGTTGGCCGGGAATCGAACCCGGGTCAACTGCTTGGAAGGCAGCTATGCTCACCACTATACCACCAACGCTTTCGGAAGTGTACGTTTTTTTGACATTTTCTGCAATAACACTAAACTTTCTGTTGACAGAAGCATTTGGATGCAATGTAATGATGAAAAGTATAAAACACAACCTTTTAGCAGAGGATGGTTTCGATCCATCGACCTCTGGGTTATGGGCCCAGCACGCTTCCGCTGCGCCACTCTGCTCGTAGTGTTGGATGCTTAGAGTCGAAGTCTAATTACTGTCTGCCTTCTGGTCTGTGTCGTGTAATTTATCAGCCATTTCTTATCTGTTGGCAACTAGATTATTCTTGGTGTTTTGCAATTATTTCTTTGTTTTTTTCTGTTTCCTTTAGTCATATTGTTGAAAATCATTTGAAGAAACGGTGTCTGACCTTGCTTAAGGTGCAGGCAAAAATTGTGGTCCATTGGGTCTCTGTGGCGCAATCGGTTAGCGCGTTCGGCTGTTAACCGAAAGGTTGGTGGTTCGAGTCCACCCAGGGACGTCGCACCCTTTTGCAGTCCACCCAGAGACGTTGCACAGTTGGAGAAGTTTTTGCATTGGTGCTGAGCATCTCTCTCATGTAAAAGCCATTTTGCTGACTATGTTTTGAATTCACGAGGCAAACTGGAGAAAAACTTTCTGTATGAGATAAGATAAACAAAACTTCCTTCGAGCCGGAATTGAACCAGCGACCTAAGGATTGCTAATTTAGAGCTACAGTCCTCCGCTCTACCAGCTGAGCTATCGAAGGATTGTTTTGGCCACTGTCGAAAGCCTCCTAGGTTTGGCCGTGGGTGCCACGGGCAGATGGTAAAAATGATTCATTCAACTCTGCGAAAAAGGAATCCAATGGTAGCATTGGAGAATGCGGGCATCGATCCCGCTACCTCTCGCATGCTAAGCGAGCGCTCTACCACTTGAGCTAATCCCCCAAACCTGTGAAACTTGACGTCAGTTTCACGTCACACCAGGTCACAATTTTCATATACAGTCACAGATGACATTGCTTTTTTTTTTTTTTTTTTTTTTTTTAAGTGTGGACTCCGTTTTCCCATACTTGAAGAACATTTAAGGAGTCCACAACGTGATTGGTGACCTACAAATACAGTCGAGCAACTTTCTAGCAAACCCTTTCTATGCACATGGAGAATCAAACCGGGGACAGTGAAAAAACTTGCATAGTTTGTAGAAAAAAGTTGTGATGTAGCACAATCCCAAGGAGAACCGTTGAACTTTTATGGGTTGGTTTGTTTATCGAAAATGCTGAGAGGTCGTGAAGGCCTCCTGGTCTTTTTTTTTCCTCCTTTCTGTGGTTGCTAAACTGTAAGAAGAGAGTAGAGCATGAGCCTTAACACAAAACATTAAAAGAGAATAAATGCAACACCAATGGTGAAAAGCAAGACATGCGTTGGCCGGGAATCGAACCCGGGTCAACTGCTTGGAAGGCAGCTATGCTCACCACTATACCACCAACGCTTTCGGAAGTGTACGTTTTTTTGACATTTTCTGCAATAACACTAAACTTTCTGTTGACAGAAGCATTTGGATGCAATGTAATGATGAAAAGTATAAAACACAACCTTTTAGCAGAGGATGGTTTCGATCCATCGACCTCTGGGTTATGGGCCCAGCACGCTTCCGCTGCGCCACTCTGCTCGTAGTGTTGGATGCTTAGAGTCGAAGTCTAATTACTGTCTGCCTTCTGGTCTGTGTCGTGTAATTTATCAGCCATTTCTTATCTGTTGGCAACTAGATTATTCTTGGTGTTTTGCAATTATTTCTTTGTTTTTTTCTGTTTCCTTTAGTCATATTGTTGAAAATCATTTGAAGAAACGGTGTCTGACCTTGCTTAAGGTGCAGGCAAAAATTGTGGTCCATTGGGTCTCTGTGGCGCAATCGGTTAGCGCGTTCGGCTGTTAACCAAAAGGTTGGTGGTTCGAGTCCACCCAGGGACGTCGCACCCTTTTGCAGTCCACCCAGAGACGTTGCACAGTTGGAGAAGTTTTTGCATTGGTGCTGAGCATCTCTCTCATGTAAAAGCCATTTTGCTGACTATGTTTTGAATTCACGAGGCAAACTGGAGAAAAACTTTCTGTATGAGATAAGATAAACAAAACTTCCTTCGAGCCGGAATTGAACCAGCGACCTAAGGATTGCTAATTTAGAGCTACAGTCCTCCGCTCTACCAGCTGAGCTATCGAAGGATTGTTTTGGCCACTGTCGAAAGCCTCCTAGGTTTGGCCGTGGGTGCCACGGGCAGATGGTAAAAATGATTCATTCAACTCTGCGAAAAAGGAATCCAATGGTAGCATTGGAGAATGCGGGCATCGATCCCGCTACCTCTCGCATGCTAAGCGAGCGCTCTACCACTTGAGCTAATCCCCCAAACCTGTGAAACTTGACGTCAGTTTCACGTCACACCAGGTCACAATTTTCATATACAGTCACAGATGACATTGCTTTTTTTTTTTTTTTTTTTTTTTTTAAGTGTGGACTCCGTTTTCCCATACTTGAAGAACATTTAAGGAGTCCACAACGTGATTGGTGACCTACAAATACAGTCGAGCAACTTTCTAGCAAACCCTTTCTATGCACATGGAGAATCAAACCGGGGACAGTGAAAAAACTTGCATAGTTTGTAGAAAAAAGTTGTGATGTAGCACAATCCCAAGGAGAACCGTTGAACTTTTATGGGTTGGTTTGTTTATCGAAAATGCTGAGAGGTCGTGAAGGCCTCCTGGTCTTTTTTTTTCCTCCTTTCTGTGGTTGCTAAACTGTAAGAAGAGAGTAGAGCATGAGCCTTAACACAAAACATTAAAAGAGAATAAATGCAACACCAATGGTGAAAAGCAAGACATGCGTTGGCCGGGAATCGAACCCGGGTCAACTGCTTGGAAGGCAGCTATGCTCACCACTATACCACCAACGCTTTCGGAAGTGTACGTTTTTTTGACATTTTCTGCAATAACACTAAACTTTCTGTTGACAGAAGCATTTGGATGCAATGTAATGATGAAAAGTATAAAACACAACCTTTTAGCAGAGGATGGTTTCGATCCATCGACCTCTGGGTTATGGGCCCAGCACGCTTCCGCTGCGCCACTCTGCTCGTAGTGTTGGATGCTTAGAGTCGAAGTCTAATTACTGTCTGCCTTCTGGTCTGTGTCGTGTAATTTATCAGCCATTTCTTATCTGTTGGCAACTAGATTATTCTTGGTGTTTTGCAATTATTTCTTTGTTTTTTTCTGTTTCCTTTAGTCATATTGTTGAAAATCATTTGAAGAAACGGTGTCTGACCTTGCTTAAGGTGCAGGCAAAAATTGTGGTCCATTGGGTCTCTGTGGCGCAATCGGTTAGCGCGTTCGGCTGTTAACCGAAAGGTTGGTGGTTCGAGTCCACCCAGGGACGTCGCACCCTTTTGCAGTCCACCCAGAGACGTTGCACAGTTGGAGAAGTTTTTGCATTGGTGCTGAGCATCTCTCTCATGTAAAAGCCATTTTGCTGACTATGTTTTGAATTCACGAGGCAAACTGGAGAAAAACTTTCTGTATGAGATAAGATAAACAAAACTTCCTTCGAGCCGGAATTGAACCAGCGACCTAAGGATTGCTAATTTAGAGCTACAGTCCTCCGCTCTACCAGCTGAGCTATCGAAGGATTGTTTTGGCCACTGTCGAAAGCCTCCTAGGTTTGGCCGTGGGTGCCACGGGCAGATGGTAAAAATGATTCATTCAACTCTGCGAAAAAGGAATCCAATGGTAGCATTGGAGAATGCGGGCATCGATCCCGCTACCTCTCGCATGCTAAGCGAGCGCTCTACCACTTGAGCTAATCCCCCAAACCTGTGAAACTTGACGTCAGTTTCACGTCACACCAGGTCACAATTTTCATATACAGTCACAGATGACATTGCTTTTTTTTTTTTTTTTTTTTTTTTTAAGTGTGGACTCCGTTTTCCCATACTTGAAGAACATTTAAGGAGTCCACAACGTGATTGGTGACCTACAAATACAGTCGAGCAACTTTCTAGCAAACCCTTTCTATGCACATGGAGAATCAAACCGGGGACAGTGAAAAAACTTGCATAGTTTGTAGAAAAAAGTTGTGATGTAGCACAATCCCAAGGAGAACCGTTGAACTTTTATGGGTTGGTTTGTTTATCGAAAATGCTGAGAGGTCGTGAAGGCCTCCTGGTCTTTTTTTTTCCTCCTTTCTGTGGTTGCTAAACTGTAAGAAGAGAGTAGAGCATGAGCCTTAACACAAAACATTAAAAGAGAATAAATGCAACACCAATGGTGAAAAGCAAGACATGCGTTGGCCGGGAATCGAACCCGGGTCAACTGCTTGGAAGGCAGCTATGCTCACCACTATACCACCAACGCTTTCGGAAGTGTACGTTTTTTTGACATTTTCTGCAATAACACTAAACTTTCTGTTGACAGAAGCATTTGGATGCAATGTAATGATGAAAAGTATAAAACACAACCTTTTAGCAGAGGATGGTTTCGATCCATCGACCTCTGGGTTATGGGCCCAGCACGCTTCCGCTGCGCCACTCTGCTCGTAGTGTTGGATGCTTAGAGTCGAAGTCTAATTACTGTCTGCCTTCTGGTCTGTGTCGTGTAATTTATCAGCCATTTCTTATCTGTTGGCAACTAGATTATTCTTGGTGTTTTGCAATTATTTCTTTGTTTTTTTCTGTTTCCTTTAGTCATATTGTTGAAAATCATTTGAAGAAACGGTGTCTGACCTTGCTTAAGGTGCAGGCAAAAATTGTGGTCCATTGGGTCTCTGTGGCGCAATCGGTTAGCGCGTTCGGCTGTTAACCAAAAGGTTGGTGGTTCGAGTCCACCCAGGGACGTCGCACCCTTTTGCAGTCCACCCAGAGACGTTGCACAGTTGGAGAAGTTTTTGCATTGGTGCTGAGCATCTCTCTCATGTAAAAGCCATTTTGCTGACTATGTTTTGAATTCACGAGGCAAACTGGAGAAAAACTTTCTGTATGAGATAAGATAAACAAAACTTCCTTCGAGCCGGAATTGAACCAGCGACCTAAGGATTGCTAATTTAGAGCTACAGTCCTCCGCTCTACCAGCTGAGCTATCGAAGGATTGTTTTGGCCACTGTCGAAAGCCTCCTAGGTTTGGCCGTGGGTGCCACGGGCAGATGGTAAAAATGATTCATTCAACTCTGCGAAAAAGGAATCCAATGGTAGCATTGGAGAATGCGGGCATCGATCCCGCTACCTCTCGCATGCTAAGCGAGCGCTCTACCACTTGAGCTAATCCCCCAAACCTGTGAAACTTGACGTCAGTTTCACGTCACACCAGGTCACAATTTTCATATACAGTCACAGATGACATTGCTTTTTTTTTTTTTTTTTTTTTTTTTAAGTGTGGACTCCGTTTTCCCATACTTGAAGAACATTTAAGGAGTCCACAACGTGATTGGTGACCTACAAATACAGTCGAGCAACTTTCTAGCAAACCCTTTCTATGCACATGGAGAATCAAACCGGGGACAGTGAAAAAACTTGCATAGTTTGTAGAAAAAAGTTGTGATGTAGCACAATCCCAAGGAGAACCGTTGAACTTTTATGGGTTGGTTTGTTTATCGAAAATGCTGAGAGGTCGTGAAGGCCTCCTGGTCTTTTTTTTTCCTCCTTTCTGTGGTTGCTAAACTGTAAGAAGAGAGTAGAGCATGAGCCTTAACACAAAACATTAAAAGAGAATAAATGCAACACCAATGGTGAAAAGCAAGACATGCGTTGGCCGGGAATCGAACCCGGGTCAACTGCTTGGAAGGCAGCTATGCTCACCACTATACCACCAACGCTTTCGGAAGTGTACGTTTTTTTGACATTTTCTGCAATAACACTAAACTTTCTGTTGACAGAAGCATTTGGATGCAATGTAATGATGAAAAGTATAAAACACAACCTTTTAGCAGAGGATGGTTTCGATCCATCGACCTCTGGGTTATGGGCCCAGCACGCTTCCGCTGCGCCACTCTGCTCGTAGTGTTGGATGCTTAGAGTCGAAGTCTAATTACTGTCTGCCTTCTGGTCTGTGTCGTGTAATTTATCAGCCATTTCTTATCTGTTGGCAACTAGATTATTCTTGGTGTTTTGCAATTATTTCTTTGTTTTTTTCTGTTTCCTTTAGTCATATTGTTGAAAATCATTTGAAGAAACGGTGTCTGACCTTGCTTAAGGTGCAGGCAAAAATTGTGGTCCATTGGGTCTCTGTGGCGCAATCGGTTAGCGCGTTCGGCTGTTAACCGAAAGGTTGGTGGTTCGAGTCCACCCAGGGACGTCGCACCCTTTTGCAGTCCACCCAGAGACGTTGCACAGTTGGAGAAGTTTTTGCATTGGTGCTGAGCATCTCTCTCATGTAAAAGCCATTTTGCTGACTATGTTTTGAATTCACGAGGCAAACTGGAGAAAAACTTTCTGTATGAGATAAGATAAACAAAACTTCCTTCGAGCCGGAATTGAACCAGCGACCTAAGGATTGCTAATTTAGAGCTACAGTCCTCCGCTCTACCAGCTGAGCTATCGAAGGATTGTTTTGGCCACTGTCGAAAGCCTCCTAGGTTTGGCCGTGGGTGCCACGGGCAGATGGTAAAAATGATTCATTCAACTCTGCGAAAAAGGAATCCAATGGTAGCATTGGAGAATGCGGGCATCGATCCCGCTACCTCTCGCATGCTAAGCGAGCGCTCTACCACTTGAGCTAATCCCCCAAACCTGTGAAACTTGACGTCAGTTTCACGTCACACCAGGTCACAATTTTCATATACAGTCACAGATGACATTGCTTTTTTTTTTTTTTTTTTTTTTTTTAAGTGTGGACTCCGTTTTCCCATACTTGAAGAACATTTAAGGAGTCCACAACGTGATTGGTGACCTACAAATACAGTCGAGCAACTTTCTAGCAAACCCTTTCTATGCACATGGAGAATCAAACCGGGGACAGTGAAAAAACTTGCATAGTTTGTAGAAAAAAGTTGTGATGTAGCACAATCCCAAGGAGAACCGTTGAACTTTTATGGGTTGGTTTGTTTATCGAAAATGCTGAGAGGTCGTGAAGGCCTCCTGGTCTTTTTTTTTCCTCCTTTCTGTGGTTGCTAAACTGTAAGAAGAGAGTAGAGCATGAGCCTTAACACAAAACATTAAAAGAGAATAAATGCAACACCAATGGTGAAAAGCAAGACATGCGTTGGCCGGGAATCGAACCCGGGTCAACTGCTTGGAAGGCAGCTATGCTCACCACTATACCACCAACGCTTTCGGAAGTGTACGTTTTTTTGACATTTTCTGCAATAACACTAAACTTTCTGTTGACAGAAGCATTTGGATGCAATGTAATGATGAAAAGTATAAAACACAACCTTTTAGCAGAGGATGGTTTCGATCCATCGACCTCTGGGTTATGGGCCCAGCACGCTTCCGCTGCGCCACTCTGCTCGTAGTGTTGGATGCTTAGAGTCGAAGTCTAATTACTGTCTGCCTTCTGGTCTGTGTCGTGTAATTTATCAGCCATTTCTTATCTGTTGGCAACTAGATTATTCTTGGTGTTTTGCAATTATTTCTTTGTTTTTTTCTGTTTCCTTTAGTCATATTGTTGAAAATCATTTGAAGAAACGGTGTCTGACCTTGCTTAAGGTGCAGGCAAAAATTGTGGTCCATTGGGTCTCTGTGGCGCAATCGGTTAGCGCGTTCGGCTGTTAACCGAAAGGTTGGTGGTTCGAGTCCACCCAGGGACGTCGCACCCTTTTGCAGTCCACCCAGAGACGTTGCACAGTTGGAGAAGTTTTTGCATTGGTGCTGAGCATCTCTCTCATGTAAAAGCCATTTTGCTGACTATATGTTTTGAATTCACGAGGCAAACTGGAGAAAAACTTTCTGTATGAGATAAGATAAACAAAACTTCCTTCGAGCCGGAATTGAACCAGCGACCTAAGGATTGCTAATTTAGAGCTACAGTCCTCCGCTCTACCAGCTGAGCTATCGAAGGATTGTTTTGGCCACTGTCGAAAGCCTCCTAGGTTTGGCCGTGGGTGCCACGGGCAGATGGTAAAAATGATTCATTCAACTCTGCGAAAAAGGAATCCAGTGGTAGCATTGGAGAATGCGGGCATCGATCCCGCTACCTCTCGCATGCTAAGCGAGCGCTCTACCACTTGAGCTAATCCCCCAAACCTGTGAAACTTGACGTCAGTTTCACGTCACACCAGGTCACAATTTTCATATACAGTCACAGATGACATTGCTTTTTTTTTTTTTTTTTTTTTTTTTTAAGTGTGGACTCCGTTTTCCCATACTTGAAGAACATTTAAGGAGTCCACAACGTGATTGGTGACCTACAAATACAGTCGAGCAACTTTCTAGCAAACCCTTTCTATGCACATGGAGAATCAAACCGGGGACAGTGAAAAAACTTGCATAGTTTGTAGAAAAAAGTTGTGATGTAGCACAATCCCAAGGAGAACCGTTGAACTTTTATGGGTTGGTTTGTTTATCGAAAATGCTGAGAGGTCGTGAAGGCCTCCTGGTCTTTTTTTTTCCTCCTTTCTGTGGTTGCTAAACTGTAAGAAGAGAGTAGAGCATGAGCCTTAACACAAAACATTAAAAGAGAATAAATGCAACACCAATGGTGAAAAGCAAGACATGCGTTGGCCGGGAATCGAACCCGGGTCAACTGCTTGGAAGGCAGCTATGCTCACCACTATACCACCAACGCTTTCGGAAGTGTACGTTTTTTTGACATTTTCTGCAATAACACTAAACTTTCTGTTGACAGAAGCATTTGGATGCAATGTAATGATGAAAAGTATAAAACACAACCTTTTAGCAGAGGATGGTTTCGATCCATCGACCTCTGGGTTATGGGCCCAGCACGCTTCCGCTGCGCCACTCTGCTCGTAGTGTTGGATGCTTAGAGTCGAAGTCTAATTACTGTCTGCCTTCTGGTCTGTGTCGTGTAATTTATCAGCCATTTCTTATCTGTTGGCAACTAGATTATTCTTGGTGTTTTGCAATTATTTCTTTGTTTTTTTCTGTTTCCTTTAGTCATATTGTTGAAAATCATTTGAAGAAACGGTGTCTGACCTTGCTTAAGGTGCAGGCAAAAATTGTGGTCCATTGGGTCTCTGTGGCGCAATCGGTTAGCGCGTTCGGCTGTTAACCGAAAGGTTGGTGGTTCGAGTCCACCCAGGGACGTCGCACCCTTTTGCAGTCCACCCAGAGACGTTGCACAGTTGGAGAAGTTTTTGCATTGGTGCTGAGCATCTCTCTCATGTAAAAGCCATTTTGCTGACTATGTTTTGAATTCACGAGGCAAACTGGAGAAAAACTTTCTGTATGAGATAAGATAAACAAAACTTCCTTCGAGCCGGAATTGAACCAGCGACCTAAGGATTGCTAATTTAGAGCTACAGTCCTCCGCTCTACCAGCTGAGCTATCGAAGGATTGTTTTGGCCACTGTCGAAAGCCTCCTAGGTTTGGCCGTGGGTGCCACGGGCAGATGGTAAAAATGATTCATTCAACTCTGCGAAAAAGGAATCCAGTGGTAGCATTGGAGAATGCGGGCATCGATCCCGCTACCTCTCGCATGCTAAGCGAGCGCTCTACCACTTGAGCTAATCCCCCAAACCTGTGAAACTTGACGTCAGTTTCACGTCACACCAGGTCACAATTTTCATATACAGTCACAGATGACATTGCTTTTTTTTTTTTTTTTTTTTTTTTTTTAAGTGTGGACTCCGTTTTCCCATACTTGAAGAACATTTAAGGAGTCCACAACGTGATTGGTGACCTACAAATACAGTCGAGCAACTTTCTAGCAAACCCTTTCTATGCACATGGAGAATCAAACCGGGGACAGTGAAAAAACTTGCATAGTTTGTAGAAAAAAGTTGTGATGTAGCACAATCCCAAGGAGAACCGTTGAACTTTTATGGGTTGGTTTGTTTATCGAAAATGCTGAGAGGTCGTGAAGGCCTCCTGGTCTTTTTTTTTCCTCCTTTCTGTGGTTGCTAAACTGTAAGAAGAGAGTAGAGCATGAGCCTTAACACAAAACATTAAAAGAGAATAAATGCAACACCAATGGTGAAAAGCAAGACATGCGTTGGCCGGGAATCGAACCCGGGTCAACTGCTTGGAAGGCAGCTATGCTCACCACTATACCACCAACGCTTTCGGAAGTGTACGTTTTTTTGACATTTTCTGCAATAACACTAAACTTTCTGTTGACAGAAGCATTTGGATGCAATGTAATGATGAAAAGTATAAAACACAACCTTTTAGCAGAGGATGGTTTCGATCCATCGACCTCTGGGTTATGGGCCCAGCACGCTTCCGCTGCGCCACTCTGCTCGTAGTGTTGGATGCTTAGAGTCGAAGTCTAATTACTGTCTGCCTTCTGGTCTGTGTCGTGTAATTTATCAGCCATTTCTTATCTGTTGGCAACTAGATTATTCTTGGTGTTTTGCAATTATTTCTTTGTTTTTTTCTGTTTCCTTTAGTCATATTGTTGAAAATCATTTGAAGAAACGGTGTCTGACCTTGCTTAAGGTGCAGGCAAAAATTGTGGTCCATTGGGTCTCTGTGGCGCAATCGGTTAGCGCGTTCGGCTGTTAACCGAAAGGTTGGTGGTTCGAGTCCACCCAGGGACGTCGCACCCTTTTGCAGTCCACCCAGAGACGTTGCACAGTTGGAGAAGTTTTTGCATTGGTGCTGAGCATCTCTCTCATGTAAAAGCCATTTTGCTGACTATGTTTTGAATTCACGAGGCAAACTGGAGAAAAACTTTCTGTATGAGATAAGATAAACAAAACTTCCTTCGAGCCGGAATTGAACCAGCGACCTAAGGATTGCTAATTTAGAGCTACAGTCCTCCGCTCTACCAGCTGAGCTATCGAAGGATTGTTTTGGCCACTGTCGAAAGCCTCCTAGGTTTGGCCGTGGGTGCCACGGGCAGATGGTAAAAATGATTCATTCAACTCTGCGAAAAAGGAATCCAATGGTAGCATTGGAGAATGCGGGCATCGATCCCGCTACCTCTCGCATGCTAAGCGAGCGCTCTACCACTTGAGCTAATCCCCCAAACCTGTGAAACTTGACGTCAGTTTCACGTCACACCAGGTCACAATTTTCATATACAGTCACAGATGACATTGCTTTTTTTTTTTTTTTTTTTTTTTTTTAAGTGTGGACTCCGTTTTCCCATACTTGAAGAACATTTAAGGAGTCCACAACGTGATTGGTGACCTACAAATACAGTCGAGCAACTTTCTAGCAAACCCTTTCTATGCACATGGAGAATCAAACCGGGGACAGTGAAAAAACTTGCATAGTTTGTAGAAAAAAGTTGTGATGTAGCACAATCCCAAGGAGAACCGTTGAACTTTTATGGGTTGGTTTGTTTATCGAAAATGCTGAGAGGTCGTGAAGGCCTCCTGGTCTTTTTTTTTCCTCCTTTCTGTGGTTGCTAAACTGTAAGAAGAGAGTAGAGCATGAGCCTTAACACAAAACATTAAAAGAGAATAAATGCAACACCAATGGTGAAAAGCAAGACATGCGTTGGCCGGGAATCGAACCCGGGTCAACTGCTTGGAAGGCAGCTATGCTCACCACTATACCACCAACGCTTTCGGAAGTGTACGTTTTTTTGACATTTTCTGCAATAACACTAAACTTTCTGTTGACAGAAGCATTTGGATGCAATGTAATGATGAAAAGTATAAAACACAACCTTTTAGCAGAGGATGGTTTCGATCCATCGACCTCTGGGTTATGGGCCCAGCACGCTTCCGCTGCGCCACTCTGCTCGTAGTGTTGGATGCTTAGAGTCGAAGTCTAATTACTGTCTGCCTTCTGGTCTGTGTCGTGTAATTTATCAGCCATTTCTTATCTGTTGGCAACTAGATTATTCTTGGTGTTTTGCAATTATTTCTTTGTTTTTTTCTGTTTCCTTTAGTCATATTGTTGAAAATCATTTGAAGAAACGGTGTCTGACCTTGCTTAAGGTGCAGGCAAAAATTGTGGTCCATTGGGTCTCTGTGGCGCAATCGGTTAGCGCGTTCGGCTGTTAACCGAAAGGTTGGTGGTTCGAGTCCACCCAGGGACGTCGCACCCTTTTGCAGTCCACCCAGAGACGTTGCACAGTTGGAGAAGTTTTTGCATTGGTGCTGAGCATCTCTCTCATGTAAAAGCCATTTTGCTGACTATGTTTTGAATTCACGAGGCAAACTGGAGAAAAACTTTCTGTATGAGATAAGATAAACAAAACTTCCTTCGAGCCGGAATTGAACCAGCGACCTAAGGATTGCTAATTTAGAGCTACAGTCCTCCGCTCTACCAGCTGAGCTATCGAAGGATTGTTTTGGCCACTGTCGAAAGCCTCCTAGGTTTGGCCGTGGGTGCCACGGGCAGATGGTAAAAATGATTCATTCAACTCTGCGAAAAAGGAATCCAATGGTAGCATTGGAGAATGCGGGCATCGATCCCGCTACCTCTCGCATGCTAAGCGAGCGCTCTACCACTTGAGCTAATCCCCCAAACCTGTGAAACTTGACGTCAGTTTCACGTCACACCAGGTCACAATTTTCATATACAGTCACAGATGACATTGCTTTTTTTTTTTTTTTTTTTTTTTTTTTAAGTGTGGACTCCGTTTTCCCATACTTGAAGAACATTTAAGGAGTCCACAACGTGATTGGTGACCTACAAATACAGTCGAGCAACTTTCTAGCAAACCCTTTCTATGCACATGGAGAATCAAACCGGGGACAGTGAAAAAACTTGCATAGTTTGTAGAAAAAAGTTGTGATGTAGCACAATCCCAAGGAGAACCGTTGAACTTTTATGGGTTGGTTTGTTTATCGAAAATGCTGAGAGGTCGTGAAGGCCTCCTGGTCTTTTTTTTTCCTCCTTTCTGTGGTTGCTAAACTGTAAGAAGAGAGTAGAGCATGAGCCTTAACACAAAACATTAAAAGAGAATAAATGCAACACCAATGGTGAAAAGCAAGACATGCGTTGGCCGGGAATCGAACCCGGGTCAACTGCTTGGAAGGCAGCTATGCTCACCACTATACCACCAACGCTTTCGGAAGTGTACGTTTTTTTGACATTTTCTGCAATAACACTAAACTTTCTGTTGACAGAAGCATTTGGATGCAATGTAATGATGAAAAGTATAAAACACAACCTTTTAGCAGAGGATGGTTTCGATCCATCGACCTCTGGGTTATGGGCCCAGCACGCTTCCGCTGCGCCACTCTGCTCGTAGTGTTGGATGCTTAGAGTCGAAGTCTAATTACTGTCTGCCTTCTGGTCTGTGTCGTGTAATTTATCAGCCATTTCTTATCTGTTGGCAACTAGATTATTCTTGGTGTTTTGCAATTATTTCTTTGTTTTTTTCTGTTTCCTTTAGTCATATTGTTGAAAATCATTTGAAGAAACGGTGTCTGACCTTGCTTAAGGTGCAGGCAAAAATTGTGGTCCATTGGGTCTCTGTGGCGCAATCGGTTAGCGCGTTCGGCTGTTAACCGAAAGGTTGGTGGTTCGAGTCCACCCAGGGACGTCGCACCCTTTTGCAGTCCACCCAGAGACGTTGCACAGTTGGAGAAGTTTTTGCATTGGTGCTGAGCATCTCTCTCATGTAAAAGCCATTTTGCTGACTATGTTTTGAATTCACGAGGCAAACTGGAGAAAAACTTTCTGTATGAGATAAGATAAACAAAACTTCCTTCGAGCCGGAATTGAACCAGCGACCTAAGGATTGCTAATTTAGAGCTACAGTCCTCCGCTCTACCAGCTGAGCTATCGAAGGATTGTTTTGGCCACTGTCGAAAGCCTCCTAGGTTTGGCCGTGGGTGCCACGGGCAGATGGTAAAAATGATTCATTCAACTCTGCGAAAAAGGAATCCAATGGTAGCATTGGAGAATGCGGGCATCGATCCCGCTACCTCTCGCATGCTAAGCGAGCGCTCTACCACTTGAGCTAATCCCCCAAACCTGTGAAACTTGACGTCAGTTTCACGTCACACCAGGTCACAATTTTCATATACAGTCACAGATGACATTGCTTTTTTTTTTTTTTTTTTTTTTTTTTAAGTGTGGACTCCGTTTTCCCATACTTGAAGAACATTTAAGGAGTCCACAACGTGATTGGTGACCTACAAATACAGTCGAGCAACTTTCTAGCAAACCCTTTCTATGCACATGGAGAATCAAACCGGGGACAGTGAAAAAACTTGCATAGTTTGTAGAAAAAAGTTGTGATGTAGCACAATCCCAAGGAGAACCGTTGAACTTTTATGGGTTGGTTTGTTTATCGAAAATGCTGAGAGGTCGTGAAGGCCTCCTGGTCTTTTTTTTTCCTCCTTTCTGTGGTTGCTAAACTGTAAGAAGAGAGTAGAGCATGAGCCTTAACACAAAACATTAAAAGAGAATAAATGCAACACCAATGGTGAAAAGCAAGACATGCGTTGGCCGGGAATCGAACCCGGGTCAACTGCTTGGAAGGCAGCTATGCTCACCACTATACCACCAACGCTTTCGGAAGTGTACGTTTTTTTGACATTTTCTGCAATAACACTAAACTTTCTGTTGACAGAAGCATTTGGATGCAATGTAATGATGAAAAGTATAAAACACAACCTTTTAGCAGAGGATGGTTTCGATCCATCGACCTCTGGGTTATGGGCCCAGCACGCTTCCGCTGCGCCACTCTGCTCGTAGTGTTGGATGCTTAGAGTCGAAGTCTAATTACTGTCTGCCTTCTGGTCTGTGTCGTGTAATTTATCAGCCATTTCTTATCTGTTGGCAACTAGATTATTCTTGGTGTTTTGCAATTATTTCTTTGTTTTTTTCTGTTTCCTTTAGTCATATTGTTGAAAATCATTTGAAGAAACGGTGTCTGACCTTGCTTAAGGTGCAGGCAAAAATTGTGGTCCATTGGGTCTCTGTGGCGCAATCGGTTAGCGCGTTCGGCTGTTAACCGAAAGGTTGGTGGTTCGAGTCCACCCAGGGACGTCGCACCCTTTTGCAGTCCACCCAGAGACGTTGCACAGTTGGAGAAGTTTTTGCATTGGTGCTGAGCATCTCTCTCATGTAAAAGCCATTTTGCTGACTATGTTTTGAATTCACGAGGCAAACTGGAGAAAAACTTTCTGTATGAGATAAGATAAACAAAACTTCCTTCGAGCCGGAATTGAACCAGCGACCTAAGGATTGCTAATTTAGAGCTACAGTCCTCCGCTCTACCAGCTGAGCTATCGAAGGATTGTTTTGGCCACTGTCGAAAGCCTCCTAGGTTTGGCCGTGGGTGCCACGGGCAGATGGTAAAAATGATTCATTCAACTCTGCGAAAAAGGAATCCAATGGTAGCATTGGAGAATGCGGGCATCGATCCCGCTACCTCTCGCATGCTAAGCGAGCGCTCTACCACTTGAGCTAATCCCCCAAACCTGTGAAACTTGACGTCAGTTTCACGTCACACCAGGTCACAATTTTCATATACAGTCACAGATGACATTGCTTTTTTTTTTTTTTTTTTTTTTTTTAAGTGTGGACTCCGTTTTCCCATACTTGAAGAACATTTAAGGAGTCCACAACGTGATTGGTGACCTACAAATACAGTCGAGCAACTTTCTAGCAAACCCTTTCTATGCACATGGAGAATCAAACCGGGGACAGTGAAAAAACTTGCATAGTTTGTAGAAAAAAGTTGTGATGTAGCACAATCCCAAGGAGAACCGTTGAACTTTTATGGGTTGGTTTGTTTATCGAAAATGCTGAGAGGTCGTGAAGGCCTCCTGGTCTTTTTTTTTCCTCCTTTCTGTGGTTGCTAAACTGTAAGAAGAGAGTAGAGCATGAGCCTTAACACAAAACATTAAAAGAGAATAAATGCAACACCAATGGTGAAAAGCAAGACATGCGTTGGCCGGGAATCGAACCCGGGTCAACTGCTTGGAAGGCAGCTATGCTCACCACTATACCACCAACGCTTTCGGAAGTGTACGTTTTTTTGACATTTTCTGCAATAACACTAAACTTTCTGTTGACAGAAGCATTTGGATGCAATGTAATGATGAAAAGTATAAAACACAACCTTTTAGCAGAGGATGGTTTCGATCCATCGACCTCTGGGTTATGGGCCCAGCACGCTTCCGCTGCGCCACTCTGCTCGTAGTGTTGGATGCTTAGAGTCGAAGTCTAATTACTGTCTGCCTTCTGGTCTGTGTCGTGTAATTTATCAGCCATTTCTTATCTGTTGGCAACTAGATTATTCTTGGTGTTTTGCAATTATTTCTTTGTTTTTTTCTGTTTCCTTTAGTCATATTGTTGAAAATCATTTGAAGAAACGGTGTCTGACCTTGCTTAAGGTGCAGGCAAAAATTGTGGTCCATTGGGTCTCTGTGGCGCAATCGGTTAGCGCGTTCGGCTGTTAACCGAAAGGTTGGTGGTTCGAGTCCACCCAGGGACGTCGCACCCTTTTGCAGTCCACCCAGAGACGTTGCACAGTTGGAGAAGTTTTTGCATTGGTGCTGAGCATCTCTCTCATGTAAAAGCCATTTTGCTGACTATGTTTTGAATTCACGAGGCAAACTGGAGAAAAACTTTCTGTATGAGATAAGATAAACAAAACTTCCTTCGAGCCGGAATTGAACCAGCGACCTAAGGATTGCTAATTTAGAGCTACAGTCCTCCGCTCTACCAGCTGAGCTATCGAAGGATTGTTTTGGCCACTGTCGAAAGCCTCCTAGGTTTGGCCGTGGGTGCCACGGGCAGATGGTAAAAATGATTCATTCAACTCTGCGAAAAAGGAATCCAATGGTAGCATTGGAGAATGCGGGCATCGATCCCGCTACGTCTCGCATGCTAAGCGAGCGCTCTACCACTTGAGCTAATCCCCCAAACCTGTGAAACTTGACGTCAGTTTCACGTCACACCAGGTCACAATTTTCATATACAGTCACAGATGACATTGCTTTTTTTTTTTTTTTTTTTTTTTAAGTGTGGACTCCGTTTTCCCATACTTGAAGAACATTTAAGGAGTCCACAACGTGATTGGTGACCTACAAATACAGTCGAGCAACTTTCTAGCAAACCCTTTCTATGCACATGGAGAATCAAACCGGGGACAGTGAAAAAACTTGCATAGTTTGTAGAAAAAAGTTGTGATGTAGCACAATCCCAAGGAGAACCGTTGAACTTTTATGGGTTGGTTTGTTTATCGAAAATGCTGAGAGGTCGTGAAGGCCTCCTGGTCTTTTTTTTTCCTCCTTTCTGTGGTTGCTAAACTGTAAGAAGAGAGTAGAGCATGAGCCTTAACACAAAACATTAAAAGAGAATAAATGCAACACCAATGGTGAAAAGCAAGACATGCGTTGGCCGGGAATCGAACCCGGGTCAACTGCTTGGAAGGCAGCTATGCTCACCACTATACCACCAACGCTTTCGGAAGTGTACGTTTTTTTGACATTTTCTGCAATAACACTAAACTTTCTGTTGACAGAAGCATTTGGATGCAATGTAATGATGAAAAGTATAAAACACAACCTTTTAGCAGAGGATGGTTTCGATCCATCGACCTCTGGGTTATGGGCCCAGCACGCTTCCGCTGCGCCACTCTGCTCGTAGTGTTGGATGCTTAGAGTCGAAGTCTAATTACTGTCTGCCTTCTGGTCTGTGTCGTGTAATTTATCAGCCATTTCTTATCTGTTGGCAACTAGATTATTCTTGGTGTTTTGCAATTATTTCTTTGTTTTTTTCTGTTTCCTTTAGTCATATTGTTGAAAATCATTTGAAGAAACGGTGTCTGACCTTGCTTAAGGTGCAGGCAAAAATTGTGGTCCATTGGGTCTCTGTGGCGCAATCGGTTAGCGCGTTCGGCTGTTAACCGAAAGGTTGGTGGTTCGAGTCCACCCAGGGATGTCGCACCCTTTTGCAGTCCACCCAGAGACGTTGCACAGTTGGAGAAGTTTTTGCATTGGTGCTGAGCATCTCTCTCATGTAAAAGCCATTTTGCTGACTATGTTTTGAATTCACGAGGCAAACTGGAGAAAAACTTTCTGTATGAGATAAGATAAACAAAACTTCCTTCGAGCCGGAATTGAACCAGCGACCTAAGGATTGCTAATTTAGAGCTACAGTCCTCCGCTCTACCAGCTGAGCTATCGAAGGATTGTTTTGGCCACTGTCGAAAGCCTCCTAGGTTTGGCCGTGGGTGCCACGGGCAGATGGTAAAAATGATTCATTCAACTCTGCGAAAAAGGAATCCAATGGTAGCATTGGAGAATGCGGGCATCGATCCCGCTACCTCTCGCATGCTAAGCGAGCGCTCTACCACTTGAGCTAATCCCCCAAACCTGTGAAACTTGACGTCAGTTTCACGTCACACCAGGTCACAATTTTCATATACAGTCACAGATGACATTGCTTTTTTTTTTTTTTTTTTTTTTTTTAAGTGTGGACTCCGTTTTCCCATACTTGAAGAACATTTAAGGAGTCCACAACGTGATTGGTGACCTACAAATACAGTCGAGCAACTTTCTAGCAAACCCTTTCTATGCACATGGAGAATCAAACCGGGGACAGTGAAAAAACTTGCATAGTTTGTAGAAAAAAGTTGTGATGTAGCACAATCCCAAGGAGAACCGTTGAACTTTTATGGGTTGGTTTGTTTATCGAAAATGCTGAGAGGTCGTGAAGGCCTCCTGGTCTTTTTTTTTCCTCCTTTCTGTGGTTGCTAAACTGTAAGAAGAGAGTAGAGCATGAGCCTTAACACAAAACATTAAAAGAGAATAAATGCAACACCAATGGTGAAAAGCAAGACATGCGTTGGCCGGGAATCGAACCCGGGTCAACTGCTTGGAAGGCAGCTATGCTCACCACTATACCACCAACGCTTTCGGAAGTGTACGTTTTTTTGACATTTTCTGCAATAACACTAAACTTTCTGTTGACAGAAGCATTTGGATGCAATGTAATGATGAAAAGTATAAAACACAACCTTTTAGCAGAGGATGGTTTCGATCCATCGACCTCTGGGTTATGGGCCCAGCACGCTTCCGCTGCGCCACTCTGCTCGTAGTGTTGGATGCTTAGAGTCGAAGTCTAATTACTGTCTGCCTTCTGGTCTGTGTCGTGTAATTTATCAGCCATTTCTTATCTGTTGGCAACTAGATTATTCTTGGTGTTTTGCAATTATTTCTTTGTTTTTTTCTGTTTCCTTTAGTCATATTGTTGAAAATCATTTGAAGAAACGGTGTCTGACCTTGCTTAAGGTGCAGGCAAAAATTGTGGTCCATTGGGTCTCTGTGGCGCAATCGGTTAGCGCGTTCGGCTGTTAACCGAAAGGTTGGTGGTTCGAGTCCACCCAGGGACGTCGCACCCTTTTGCAGTCCACCCAGAGACGTTGCACAGTTGGAGAAGTTTTTGCATTGGTGCTGAGCATCTCTCTCATGTAAAAGCCATTTTGCTGACTATGTTTTGAATTCACGAGGCAAACTGGAGAAAAACTTTCTGTATGAGATAAGATAAACAAAACTTCCTTCGAGCCGGAATTGAACCAGCGACCTAAGGATTGCTAATTTAGAGCTACAGTCCTCCGCTCTACCAGCTGAGCTATCGAAGGATTGTTTTGGCCACTGTCGAAAGCCTCCTAGGTTTGGCCGTGGGTGCCACGGGCAGATGGTAAAAATGATTCATTCAACTCTGCGAAAAAGGAATCCAATGGTAGCATTGGAGAATGCGGGCATCGATCCCGCTACCTCTCGCATGCTAAGCGAGCGCTCTACCACTTGAGCTAATCCCCCAAACCTGTGAAACTTGACGTCAGTTTCACGTCACACCAGGTCACAATTTTCATATACAGTCACAGATGACATTGCTTTTTTTTTTTTTTTTTTTTTTTTAAGTGTGGACTCCGTTTTCCCATACTTGAAGAACATTTAAGGAGTCCACAACGTGATTGGTGACCTACAAATACAGTCGAGCAACTTTCTAGCAAACCCTTTCTATGCACATGGAGAATCAAACCGGGGACAGTGAAAAAACTTGCATAGTTTGTAGAAAAAAGTTGTGATGTAGCACAATCCCAAGGAGAACCGTTGAACTTTTATGGGTTGGTTTGTTTATCGAAAATGCTGAGAGGTCGTGAAGGCCTCCTGGTCTTTTTTTTTCCTCCTTTCTGTGGTTGCTAAACTGTAAGAAGAGAGTAGAGCATGAGCCTTAACACAAAACATTAAAAGAGAATAAATGCAACACCAATGGTGAAAAGCAAGACATGCGTTGGCCGGGAATCGAACCCGGGTCAACTGCTTGGAAGGCAGCTATGCTCACCACTATACCACCAACGCTTTCGGAAGTGTACGTTTTTTTGACATTTTCTGCAATAACACTAAACTTTCTGTTGACAGAAGCATTTGGATGCAATGTAATGATGAAAAGTATAAAACACAACCTTTTAGCAGAGGATGGTTTCGATCCATCGACCTCTGGGTTATGGGCCCAGCACGCTTCCGCTGCGCCACTCTGCTCGTAGTGTTGGATGCTTAGAGTCGAAGTCTAATTACTGTCTGCCTTCTGGTCTGTGTCGTGTAATTTATCAGCCATTTCTTATCTGTTGGCAACTAGATAATTCTTGGTGTTTTGCAATTATTTCTTTGTTTTTTTCTGTTTCCTTTAGTCATATTGTTGAAAATCATTTGAAGAAACGGTGTCTGACCTTGCTTAAGGTGCAGGCAAAAATTGTGGTCCATTGGGTCTCTGTGGCGCAATCGGTTAGCGCGTTCGGCTATTAACCGAAAGGTTGGTGGTTCGAGTCCACCCAGGGACGTCGCACCCTTTTGCAGTCCACCCAGAGACGTTGCACAGTTGGAGAAGTTTTTGCATTGGTGCTGAGCATCTCTCTCATGTAAAAGCCATTTTGCTGACTATGTTTTGAATTCACGAGGCAAACTGGAGAAAAACTTTCTGTATGAGATAAGATAAACAAAACTTCCTTCGAGCCGGAATTGAACCAGCGACCTAAGGATTGCTAATTTAGAGCTACAGTCCTCCGCTCTACCAGCTGAGCTATCGAAGGATTGTTTTGGCCACTGTCGAAAGCCTCCTAGGTTTGGCCGTGGGTGCCACGGGCAGATGGTAAAAATGATTCATTCAACTCTGCGAAAAAGGAATCCAATGGTAGCATTGGAGAATGCGGGCATCGATCCCGCTACCTCTCGCATGCTAAGCGAGCACTCTACCACTTGAGCTAATCCCCCAAACCTGTGAAACTTGACGTCAGTTTCACGTCACACCAGGTCACAATTTTCATATACAGTCACAGATGACATTGCTTTTTTTTTTTTTTTTTTTTTTTTTTAAGTGTGGACTCCGTTTTCCCATACTTGAAGAACATTTAAGGAGTCCACAACGTGATTGGTGACCTACAAATACAGTCGAGCAACTTTCTAGCAAACCCTTTCTATGCACATGGAGAATCAAACCGGGGACAGTGAAAAAACTTGCATAGTTTGTAGAAAAAAGTTGTGATGTAGCACAATCCCAAGGAGAACCGTTGAACTTTTATGGGTTGGTTTGTTTATCGAAAATGCTGAGAGGTCGTGAAGGCCTCCTGGTCTTTTTTTTTCCTCCTTTCTGTGGTTGCTAAACTGTAAGAAGAGAGTAGAGCATGAGCCTTAACACAAAACATTAAAAGAGAATAAATGCAACACCAATGGTGAAAAGCAAGACATGCGTTGGCCGGGAATCGAACCCGGGTCAACTGCTTGGAAGGCAGCTATGCTCACCACTATACCACCAACGCTTTCGGAAGTGTACGTTTTTTTGACATTTTCTGCAATAACACTAAACTTTCTGTTGACAGAAGCATTTGGATGCAATGTAATGATGAAAAGTATAAAACACAACCTTTTAGCAGAGGATGGTTTCGATCCATCGACCTCTGGGTTATGGGCCCAGCACGCTTCCGCTGCGCCACTCTGCTCGTAGTGTTGGATGCTTAGAGTCGAAGTCTAATTACTGTCTGCCTTCTGGTCTGTGTCGTGTAATTTATCAGCCATTTCTTATCTGTTGGCAACTAGATTATTCTTGGTGTTTTGCAATTATTTCTTTGTTTTTTTCTGTTTCCTTTAGTCATATTGTTGAAAATCATTTGAAGAAACGGTGTCTGACCTTGCTTAAGGTGCAGGCAAAAATTGTGGTCCATTGGGTCTCTGTGGCGCAATCGGTTAGCGCGTTCGGCTGTTAACCGAAAGGTTGGTGGTTCGAGTCCACCCAGGGACGTCGCACCCTTTTGCAGTCCACCCAGAGACGTTGCACAGTTGGAGAAGTTTTTGCATTGGTGCTGAGCATCTCTCTCATGTAAAAGCCATTTTGCTGACTATGTTTTGAATTCACGAGGCAAACTGGAGAAAAACTTTCTGTATGAGATAAGATAAACAAAACTTCCTTCGAGCCGGAATTGAACCAGCGACCTAAGGATTGCTAATTTAGAGCTACAGTCCTCCGCTCTACCAGCTGAGCTATCGAAGGATTGTTTTGGCCACTGTCGAAAGCCTCCTAGGTTTGGCCGTGGGTGCCACGGGCAGATGGTAAAAATGATTCATTCAACTCTGCGAAAAAGGAATCCAATGGTAGCATTGGAGAATGCGGGCATCGATCCCGCTACCTCTCGCATGCTAAGCGAGCGCTCTACCACTTGAGCTAATCCCCCAAACCTGTGAAACTTGACGTCAGTTTCACGTCACACCAGGTCACAATTTTCATATACAGTCACAGATGACATTGCTTTTTTTTTTTTTTTTTTTTTTTTTAAGTGTGGACTCCGTTTTCCCATACTTGAAGAACATTTAAGGAGTCCACAACGTGATTGGTGACCTACAAATACAGTCGAGCAACTTTCTAGCAAACCCTTTCTATGCACATGGAGAATCAAACCGGGGACAGTGAAAAAACTTGCATAGTTTGTAGAAAAAAGTTGTGATGTAGCACAATCCCAAGGAGAACCGTTGAACTTTTATGGGTTGGTTTGTTTATCGAAAATGCTGAGAGGTCGTGAAGGCCTCCTGGTCTTTTTTTTTCCTCCTTTCTGTGGTTGCTAAACTGTAAGAAGAGAGTAGAGCATGAGCCTTAACACAAAACATTAAAAGAGAATAAATGCAACACCAATGGTGAAAAGCAAGACATGCGTTGGCCGGGAATCGAACCCGGGTCAACTGCTTGGAAGGCAGCTATGCTCACCACTATACCACCAACGCTTTCGGAAGTGTACGTTTTTTTGACATTTTCTGCAATAACACTAAACTTTCTGTTGACAGAAGCATTTGGATGCAATGTAATGATGAAAAGTATAAAACACAACCTTTTAGCAGAGGATGGTTTCGATCCATCGACCTCTGGGTTATGGGCCCAGCACGCTTCCGCTGCGCCACTCTGCTCGTAGTGTTGGATGCTTAGAGTCGAAGTCTAATTACTGTCTGCCTTCTGGTCTGTGTCGTGTAATTTATCAGCCATTTCTTATCTGTTGGCAACTAGATTATTCTTGGTGTTTTGCAATTATTTCTTTGTTTTTTTCTGTTTCCTTTAGTCATATTGTTGAAAATCATTTGAAGAAACGGTGTCTGACCTTGCTTAAGGTGCAGGCAAAAATTGTGGTCCATTGGGTCTCTGTGGCGCAATCGGTTAGCGCGTTCGGCTGTTAACCGAAAGGTTGGTGGTTCGAGTCCACCCAGGGACGTCGCACCCTTTTGCAGTCCACCCAGAGACGTTGCACAGTTGGAGAAGTTTTTGCATTGGTGCTGAGCATCTCTCTCATGTAAAAGCCATTTTGCTGACTATGTTTTGAATTCACGAGGCAAACTGGAGAAAAACTTTCTGTATGAGATAAGATAAACAAAACTTCCTTCGAGCCGGAATTGAACCAGCGACCTAAGGATTGCTAATTTAGAGCTACAGTCCTCCGCTCTACCAGCTGAGCTATCGAAGGATTGTTTTGGCCACTGTCGAAAGCCTCCTAGGTTTGGCCGTGGGTGCCACGGGCAGATGGTAAAAATGATTCATTCAACTCTGCGAAAAAGGAATCCAATGGTAGCATTGGAGAATGCGGGCATCAATCCCGCTACCTCTCGCATGCTAAGCGAGCGCTCTACCACTTGAGCTAATCCCCCAAACCTGTGAAACTTGACGTCAGTTTCACGTCACACCAGGTCACAATTTTCATATACAGTCACAGATGACATTGCTTTTTTTTTTTTTTTTTTTTTTTTTAAGTGTGGACTCCGTTTTCCCATACTTGAAGAACATTTAAGGAGTCCACAACGTGATTGGTGACCTACAAATACAGTCGAGCAACTTTCTAGCAAACCCTTTCTATGCACATGGAGAATCAAACCGGGGACAGTGAAAAAACTTGCATAGTTTGTAGAAAAAAGTTGTGATGTAGCACAATCCCAAGGAGAACCGTTGAACTTTTATGGGTTGGTTTGTTTATCGAAAATGCTGAGAGGTCGTGAAGGCCTCCTGGTCTTTTTTTTTCCTCCTTTCTGTGGTTGCTAAACTGTAAGAAGAGAGTAGAGCATGAGCCTTAACACAAAACATTAAAAGAGAATAAATGCAACACCAATGGTGAAAAGCAAGACATGCGTTGGCCGGGAATCGAACCCGGGTCAACTGCTTGGAAGGCAGCTATGCTCACCACTATACCACCAACGCTTTCGGAAGTGTACGTTTTTTTGACATTTTCTGCAATAACACTAAACTTTCTGTTGACAGAAGCATTTGGATGCAATGTAATGATGAAAAGTATAAAACACAACCTTTTAGCAGAGGATGGTTTCGATCCATCGACCTCTGGGTTATGGGCCCAGCACGCTTCCGCTGCGCCACTCTGCTCGTAGTGTTGGATGCTTAGAGTCGAAGTCTAATTACTGTCTGCCTTCTGGTCTGTGTCGTGTAATTTATCAGCCATTTCTTATCTGTTGGCAACTAGATTATTCTTGGTGTTTTGCAATTATTTCTTTGTTTTTTTCTGTTTCCTTTAGTCATATTGTTGAAAATCATTTGAAGAAACGGTGTCTGACCTTGCTTAAGGTGCAGGCAAAAATTGTGGTCCATTAGGTCTCTGTGGCGCAATCGGTTAGCGCGTTCGGCTGTTAACCGAAAGGTTGGTGGTTCGAGTCCACCCAGGGACGTCGCACCCTTTTGCAGTCCACCCAGAGACGTTGCACAGTTGGAGAAGTTTTTGCATTGGTGCTGAGCATCTCTCTCATGTAAAAGCCATTTTGCTGACTATGTTTTGAATTCACGAGGCAAACTGGAGAAAAACTTTCTGTATGAGATAAGATAAACAAAACTTCCTTCGAGCCGGAATTGAACCAGCGACCTAAGGATTGCTAATTTAGAGCTACAGTCCTCCGCTCTACCAGCTGAGCTATCGAAGGATTGTTTTGGCCACTGTCGAAAGCCTCCTAGGTTTGGCCGTGGGTGCCACGGGCAGATGGTAAAAATGATTCATTCAACTCTGCGAAAAAGGAATCCAATGGTAGCATTGGAGAATGCGGGCATCGATCCCGCTACCTCTCGCATGCTAAGCGAGCGCTCTACCACTTGAGCTAATCCCCCAAACCTGTGAAACTTGACGTCAGTTTCACGTCACACCAGGTCACAATTTTCATATACAGTCACAGATGACATTGCTTTTTTTTTTTTTTTTTTTTTTTTTTAAGTGTGGACTCCGTTTTCCCATACTTGAAGAACATTTAAGGAGTCCACAACGTGATTGGTGACCTACAAATACAGTCGAGCAACTTTCTAGCAAACCCTTTCTATGCACATGGAGAATCAAACCGGGGACAGTGAAAAAACTTGCATAGTTTGTAGAAAAAAGTTGTGATGTAGCACAATCCCAAGGAGAACCGTTGAACTTTTATGGGTTGGTTTGTTTATCGAAAATGCTGAGAGGTCGTGAAGGCCTCCTGGTCTTTTTTTTTCCTCCTTTCTGTGGTTGCTAAACTGTAAGAAGAGAGTAGAGCATGAGCCTTAACACAAAACATTAAAAGAGAATAAATGCAACACCAATGGTGAAAAGCAAGACATGCGTTGGCCGGGAATCGAACCCGGGTCAACTGCTTGGAAGGCAGCTATGCTCACCACTATACCACCAACGCTTTCGGAAGTGTACGTTTTTTTGACATTTTCTGCAATAACACTAAACTTTCTGTTGACAGAAGCATTTGGATGCAATGTAATGATGAAAAGTATAAAACACAACCTTTTAGCAGAGGATGGTTTCGATCCATCGACCTCTGGGTTATGGGCCCAGCACGCTTCCGCTGCGCCACTCTGCTCGTAGTGTTGGATGCTTAGAGTCGAAGTCTAATTACTGTCTGCCTTCTGGTCTGTGTCGTGTAATTTATCAGCCATTTCTTATCTGTTGGCAACTAGATTATTCTTGGTGTTTTGCAATTATTTCTTTGTTTTTTTCTGTTTCCTTTAGTCATATTGTTGAAAATCATTTGAAGAAACGGTGTCTGACCTTGCTTAAGGTGCAGGCAAAAATTGTGGTCCATTGGGTCTCTGTGGCGCAATCGGTTAGCGCGTTCGGCTGTTAACCGAAAGGTTGGTGGTTCGAGTCCACCCAGGGACGTCGCACCCTTTTGCAGTCCACCCAGAGACGTTGCACAGTTGGAGAAGTTTTTGCATTGGTGCTGAGCATCTCTCTCATGTAAAAGCCATTTTGCTGACTATGTTTTGAATTCACGAGGCAAACTGGAGAAAAACTTTCTGTATGAGATAAGATAAACAAAACTTCCTTCGAGCCGGAATTGAACCAGCGACCTAAGGATTGCTAATTTAGAGCTACAGTCCTCCGCTCTACCAGCTGAGCTATCGAAGGATTGTTTTGGCCACTGTCGAAAGCCTCCTAGGTTTGGCCGTGGGTGCCACGGGCAGATGGTAAAAATGATTCATTCAACTCTGCGAAAAAGGAATCCAATGGTAGCATTGGAGAATGCGGGCATCGATCCCGCTACCTCTCGCATGCTAAGCGAGCGCTCTACCACTTGAGCTAATCCCCCAAACCTGTGAAACTTGACGTCAGTTTCACGTCACACCAGGTCACAATTTTCATATACAGTCACAGATGACATTGCTTTTTTTTTTTTTTTTTTTTTTTAAGTGTGGACTCCGTTTTCCCATACTTGAAGAACATTTAAGGAGTCCACAACGTGATTGGTGACCTACAAATACAGTCGAGCAACTTTCTAGCAAACCCTTTCTATGCACATGGAGAATCAAACCGGGGACAGTGAAAAAACTTGCATAGTTTGTAGAAAAAAGTTGTGATGTAGCACAATCCCAAGGAGAACCGTTGAACTTTTATGGGTTGGTTTGTTTATCGAAAATGCTGAGAGGTCGTGAAGGCCTCCTGGTCTTTTTTTTTCCTCCTTTCTGTGGTTGCTAAACTGTAAGAAGAGAGTAGAGCATGAGCCTTAACACAAAACATTAAAAGAGAATAAATGCAACACCAATGGTGAAAAGCAAGACATGCGTTGGCCGGGAATCGAACCCGGGTCAACTGCTTGGAAGGCAGCTATGCTCACCACTATACCACCAACGCTTTCGGAAGTGTACGTTTTTTTGACATTTTCTGCAATAACACTAAACTTTCTGTTGACAGAAGCATTTGGATGCAATGTAATGATGAAAAGTATAAAACACAACCTTTTAGCAGAGGATGGTTTCGATCCATCGACCTCTGGGTTATGGGCCCAGCACGCTTCCGCTGCGCCACTCTGCTCGTAGTGTTGGATGCTTAGAGTCGAAGTCTAATTACTGTCTGCCTTCTGGTCTGTGTCGTGTAATTTATCAGCCATTTCTTATCTGTTGGCAACTAGATTATTCTTGGTGTTTTGCAATTATTTCTTTGTTTTTTTCTGTTTCCTTTAGTCATATTGTTGAAAATCATTTGAAGAAACGGTGTCTGACCTTGCTTAAGGTGCAGGCAAAAATTGTGGTCCATTGGGTCTCTGTGGCGCAATCGGTTAGCGCGTTCGGCTGTTAACCGAAAGGTTGGTGGTTCGAGTCCACCCAGGGACGTCGCACCCTTTTGCAGTCCACCCAGAGACGTTGCACAGTTGGAGAAGTTTTTGCATTGGTGCTGAGCATCTCTCTCATGTAAAAGCCATTTTGCTGACTATGTTTTGAATTCACGAGGCAAACTGGAGAAAAACTTTCTGTATGAGATAAGATAAACAAAACTTCCTTCGAGCCGGAATTGAACCAGCGACCTAAGGATTGCTAATTTAGAGCTACAGTCCTCCGCTCTACCAGCTGAGCTATCGAAGGATTGTTTTGGCCACTGTCGAAAGCCTCCTAGGTTTGGCCGTGGGTGCCACGGGCAGATGGTAAAAATGATTCATTCAACTCTGCGAAAAAGGAATCCAATGGTAGCATTGGAGAATGCGGGCATCGATCCCGCTACCTCTCGCATGCTAAGCGAGCGCTCTACCACTTGAGCTAATCCCCCAAACCTGTGAAACTTGACGTCAGTTTCACGTCACACCAGGTCACAATTTTCATATACAGTCACAGATGACATTGCTTTTTTTTTTTTTTTTTAAGTGTGGACTCCGTTTTCCCATACTTGAAGAACATTTAAGGAGTCCACAACGTGATTGGTGACCTACAAATACAGTCGAGCAACTTTCTAGCAAACCCTTTCTATGCACATGGAGAATCAAACCGGGGACAGTGAAAAAACTTGCATAGTTTGTAGAAAAAAGTTGTGATGTAGCACAATCCCAAGGAGAACCGTTGAACTTTTATGGGTTGGTTTGTTTACCGAAAATGCTGAGAGGTCGTGAAGGCCTCCTGGTCTTTTTTTTTCCTCCTTTCTGTGGTTGCTAAACTGTAAGAAGAGAGTAGAGCATGAGCCTTAACACAAAACATTAAAAGAGAATAAATGCAACACCAATGGTGAAAAGCAAGACATGCGTTGGCCGGGAATCGAACCCGGGTCAACTGCTTGGAAGGCAGCTATGCTCACCACTATACCACCAACGCTTTCGGAAGTGTACGTTTTTTTGACATTTTCTGCAATAACACTAAACTTTCTGTTGACAGAAGCATTTGGATGCAATGTAATGATGAAAAGTATAAAACACAACCTTTTAGCAGAGGATGGTTTCGATCCATCGACCTCTGGGTTATGGGCCCAGCACGCTTCCGCTGCGCCACTCTGCTCGTAGTGTTGGATGCTTAGAGTCGAAGTCTAATTACTGTCTGCCTTCTGGTCTGTGTCGTGTAATTTATCAGCCATTTCTTATCTGTTGGCAACTAGATTATTCTTGGTGTTTTGCAATTATTTCTTTGTTTTTTTCTGTTTCCTTTAGTCATATTGTTGAAAATCATTTGAAGAAACGGTGTCTGACCTTGCTTAAGGTGCAGGCAAAAATTGTGGTCCATTGGGTCTCTGTGGCGCAATCGGTTAGCGCGTTCGGCTGTTAACCGAAAGGTTGGTGGTTCGAGTCCACCCAGGGACGTCGCACCCTTTTGCAGTCCACCCAGAGACGTTGCACAGTTGGAGAAGTTTTTGCATTGGTGCTGAGCATCTCTCTCATGTAAAAGCCATTTTGCTGACTATGTTTTGAATTCACGAGGCAAACTGGAGAAAAACTTTCTGTATGAGATAAGATAAACAAAACTTCCTTCGAGCCGGAATTGAACCAGCGACCTAAGGATTGCTAATTTAGAGCTACAGTCCTCCGCTCTACCAGCTGAGCTATCGAAGGATTGTTTTGGCCACTGTCGAAAGCCTCCTAGGTTTGGCCGTGGGTGCCACGGGCAGATGGTAAAAATGATTCATTCAACTCTGCGAAAAAGGAATCCAATGGTAGCATTGGAGAATGCGGGCATCGATCCCGCTACCTCTCGCATGCTAAGCGAGCGCTCTACCACTTGAGCTAATCCCCCAAACCTGTGAAACTTGACGTCAGTTTCACGTCACACCAGGTCACAATTTTCATATACAGTCACAGATGACATTGCTTTTTTTTTTTTTTTTTTTTTTTAAGTGTGGACTCCGTTTTCCCATACTTGAAGAACATTTAAGGAGTCCACAACGTGATTGGTGACCTACAAATACAGTCGAGCAACTTTCTAGCAAACCCTTTCTATGCACATGGAGAATCAAACCGGGGACAGTGAAAAAACTTGCATAGTTTGTAGAAAAAAGTTGTGATGTAGCACAATCCCAAGGAGAACCGTTGAACTTTTATGGGTTGGTTTGTTTATCGAAAATGCTGAGAGGTCGTGAAGGCCTCCTGGTCTTTTTTTTTCCTCCTTTCTGTGGTTGCTAAACTGTAAGAAGAGAGTAGAGCATGAGCCTTAACACAAAACATTAAAAGAGAATAAATGCAACACCAATGGTGAAAAGCAAGACATGCGTTGGCCGGGAATCGAACCCGGGTCAACTGCTTGGAAGGCAGCTATGCTCACCACTATACCACCAACGCTTTCGGAAGTGTACGTTTTTTTGACATTTTCTGCAATAACACTAAACTTTCTGTTGACAGAAGCATTTGGATGCAATGTAATGATGAAAAGTATAAAACACAACCTTTTAGCAGAGGATGGTTTCGATCCATCGACCTCTGGGTTATGGGCCCAGCACGCTTCCGCTGCGCCACTCTGCTCGTAGTGTTGGATGCTTAGAGTCGAAGTCTAATTACTGTCTGCCTTCTGGTCTGTGTCGTGTAATTTATCAGCCATTTCTTATCTGTTGGCAACTAGATTATTCTTGGTGTTTTGCAATTATTTCTTTGTTTTTTTCTGTTTCCTTTAGTCATATTGTTGAAAATCATTTGAAGAAACGGTGTCTGACCTTGCTTAAGGTGCAGGCAAAAATTGTGGTCCATTGGGTCTCTGTGGCGCAATCGGTTAGCGCGTTTGGCTGTTAACCGAAAGGTTGGTGGTTCGAGTCCACCCAGGGACGTCGCACCCTTTTGCAGTCCACCCAGAGACGTTGCACAGTTGGAGAAGTTTTTGCATTGGTGCTGAGCATCTCTCTCATGTAAAAGCCATTTTGCTGACTATGTTTTGAATTCACGAGGCAAACTGGAGAAAAACTTTCTGTATGAGATAAGATAAACAAAACTTCCTTCGAGCCGGAATTGAACCAGCGACCTAAGGATTGCTAATTTAGAGCTACAGTCCTCCGCTCTACCAGCTGAGCTATCGAAGGATTGTTTTGGCCACTGTCGAAAGCCTCCTAGGTTTGGCCGTGGGTGCCACGGGCAGATGGTAAAAATGATTCATTCAACTCTGCGAAAAAGGAATCCAATGGTAGCATTGGAGAATGCGGGCATCGATCCCGCTACCTCTCGCATGCTAAGCGAGCGCTCTACCACTTGAGCTAATCCCCCAAACCTGTGAAACTTGACGTCAGTTTCACGTCACACCAGGTCACAATTTTCATATACAGTCACAGATGACATTGCTTTTTTTTTTTTTTTTTAAGTGTGGACTCCGTTTTCCCATACTTGAAGAACATTTAAGGAGTCCACAACGTGATTGGTGACCTACAAATACAGTCGAGCAACTTTCTAGCAAACCCTTTCTATGCACATGGAGAATCAAACCGGGGACAGTGAAAAAACTTGCATAGTTTGTAGAAAAAAGTTGTGATGTAGCACAATCCCAAGGAGAACCGTTGAACTTTTATGGGTTGGTTTGTTTACCGAAAATGCTGAGAGGTCGTGAAGGCCTCCTGGTCTTTTTTTTTCCTCCTTTCTGTGGTTGCTAAACTGTAAGAAGAGAGTAGAGCATGAGCCTTAACACAAAACATTAAAAGAGAATAAATGCAACACCAATGGTGAAAAGCAAGACATGCGTTGGCCGGGAATCGAACCCGGGTCAACTGCTTGGAAGGCAGCTATGCTCACCACTATACCACCAACGCTTTCGGAAGTGTACGTTTTTTTGACATTTTCTGCAATAACACTAAACTTTCTGTTGACAGAAGCATTTGGATGCAATGTAATGATGAAAAGTATAAAACACAACCTTTTAGCAGAGGATGGTTTCGATCCATCGACCTCTGGGTTATGGGCCCAGCACGCTTCCGCTGCGCCACTCTGCTCGTAGTGTTGGATGCTTAGAGTCGAAGTCTAATTACTGTCTGCCTTCTGGTCTGTGTCGTGTAATTTATCAGCCATTTCTTATCTGTTGGCAACTAGATTATTCTTGGTGTTTTGCAATTATTTCTTTGTTTTTTTCTGTTTCCTTTAGTCATATTGTTGAAAATCATTTGAAGAAACGGTGTCTGACCTTGCTTAAGGTGCAGGCAAAAATTGTGGTCCATTGGGTCTCTGTGGCGCAATCGGTTAGCGCGTTCGGCTGTTAACCGAAAGGTTGGTGGTTCGAGTCCACCCAGGGACGTCGCACCCTTTTGCAGTCCACCCAGAGACGTTGCACAGTTGGAGAAGTTTTTGCATTGGTGCTGAGCATCTCTCTCATGTAAAAGCCATTTTGCTGACTATGTTTTGAATTCACGAGGCAAACTGGAGAAAAACTTTCTGTATGAGATAAGATAAACAAAACTTCCTTTGAGCCGGAATTGAACCAGCGACCTAAGGATTGCTAATTTAGAGCTACAGTCCTCCGCTCTACCAGCTGAGCTATCGAAGGATTGTTTTGGCCACTGTCGAAAGCCTCCTAGGTTTGGCCGTGGGTGCCACGGGCAGATGGTAAAAATGATTCATTCAACTCTGCGAAAAAGGAATCCAATGGTAGCATTGGAGAATGCGGGCATCGATCCCGCTACCTCTCGCATGCTAAGCGAGCGCTCTACCACTTGAGCTAATCCCCCAAACCTGTGAAACTTGACGTCAGTTTCACGTCACACCAGGTCACAATTTTCATATACAGTCACAGATGACATTGCTTTTTTTTTTTTTTTTTTTTTTTTTAAGTGTGGACTCCGTTTTCCCATACTTGAAGAACATTTAAGGAGTCCACAACGTGATTGGTGACCTACAAATACAGTCGAGCAACTTTCTAGCAAACCCTTTCTATGCACATGGAGAATCAAACCGGGGACAGTGAAAAAACTTGCATAGTTTGTAGAAAAAAGTTGTGATGTAGCACAATCCCAAGGAGAACCGTTGAACTTTTATGGGTTGGTTTGTTTATCGAAAATGCTGAGAGGTCGTGAAGGCCTCCTGGTCTTTTTTTTTCCTCCTTTCTGTGGTTGCTAAACTGTAAGAAGAGAGTAGAGCATGAGCCTTAACACAAAACATTAAAAGAGAATAAATGCAACACCAATGGTGAAAAGCAAGACATGCGTTGGCCGGGAATCGAACCCGGGTCAACTGCTTGGAAGGCAGCTATGCTCACCACTATACCACCAACGCTTTCGGAAGTGTACGTTTTTTTGACATTTTCTGCAATAACACTAAACTTTCTGTTGACAGAAGCATTTGGATGCAATGTAATGATGAAAAGTATAAAACACAACCTTTTAGCAGAGGATGGTTTCGATCCATCGACCTCTGGGTTATGGGCCCAGCACGCTTCCGCTGCGCCACTCTGCTCGTAGTGTTGGATGCTTAGAGTCGAAGTCTAATTACTGTCTGCCTTCTGGTCTGTGTCGTGTAATTTATCAGCCATTTCTTATCTGTTGGCAACTAGATTATTCTTGGTGTTTTGCAATTATTTCTTTGTTTTTTTCTGTTTCCTTTAGTCATATTGTTGAAAATCATTTGAAGAAACGGTGTCTGACCTTGCTTAAGGTGCAGGCAAAAATTGTGGTCCATTGGGTCTCTGTGGCGCAATCGGTTAGCGCGTTTGGCTGTTAACCGAAAGGTTGGTGGTTCGAGTCCACCCAGGGACGTCGCACCCTTTTGCAGTCCACCCAGAGACGTTGCACAGTTGGAGAAGTTTTTGCATTGGTGCTGAGCATCTCTCTCATGTAAAAGCCATTTTGCTGACTATGTTTTGAATTCACGAGGCAAACTGGAGAAAAACTTTCTGTATGAGATAAGATAAACAAAACTTCCTTCGAGCCGGAATTGAACCAGCGACCTAAGGATTGCTAATTTAGAGCTACAGTCCTCCGCTCTACCAGCTGAGCTATCGAAGGATTGTTTTGGCCACTGTCGAAAGCCTCCTAGGTTTGGCCGTGGGTGCCACGGGCAGATGGTAAAAATGATTCATTCAACTCTGCGAAAAAGGAATCCAATGGTAGCATTGGAGAATGCGGGCATCGATCCCGCTACCTCTCGCATGCTAAGCGAGCGCTCTACCACTTGAGCTAATCCCCCAAACCTGTGAAACTTGACGTCAGTTTCACGTCACACCAGGTCACAATTTTCATATACAGTCACAGATGACATTGCTTTTTTTTTTTTTTTTTTTTTTTTTAAGTGTGGACTCCGTTTTCCCATACTTGAAGAACATTTAAGGAGTCCACAACGTGATTGGTGACCTACAAATACAGTCGAGCAACTTTCTAGCAAACCCTTTCTATGCACATGGAGAATCAAACCGGGGACAGTGAAAAAACTTGCATAGTTTGTAGAAAAAAGTTGTGATGTAGCACAATCCCAAGGAGAACCGTTGAACTTTTATGGGTTGGTTTGTTTATCGAAAATGCTGAGAGGTCGTGAAGGCCTCCTGGTCTTTTTTTTTCCTCCTTTCTGTGGTTGCTAAACTGTAAGAAGAGAGTAGAGCATGAGCCTTAACACAAAACATTAAAAGAGAATAAATGCAACACCAATGGTGAAAAGCAAGACATGCGTTGGCCGGGAATCGAACCCGGGTCAACTGCTTGGAAGGCAGCTATGCTCACCACTATACCACCAACGCTTTCGGAAGTGTACGTTTTTTTGACATTTTCTGCAATAACACTAAACTTTCTGTTGACAGAAGCATTTGGATGCAATGTAATGATGAAAAGTATAAAACACAACCTTTTAGCAGAGGATGGTTTCGATCCATCGACCTCTGGGTTATGGGCCCAGCACGCTTCCGCTGCGCCACTCTGCTCGTAGTGTTGGATGCTTAGAGTCGAAGTCTAATTACTGTCTGCCTTCTGGTCTGTGTCGTGTAATTTATCAGCCATTTCTTATCTGTTGGCAACTAGATTATTCTTGGTGTTTTGCAATTATTTCTTTGTTTTTTTCTGTTTCCTTTAGTCATATTGTTGAAAATCATTTGAAGAAACGGTGTCTGACCTTGCTTAAGGTGCAGGCAAAAATTGTGGTCCATTGGGTCTCTGTGGCGCAATCGGTTAGCGCGTTTGGCTGTTAACCGAAAGGTTGGTGGTTCGAGTCCACCCAGGGACGTCGCACCCTTTTGCAGTCCACCCAGAGACGTTGCACAGTTGGAGAAGTTTTTGCATTGGTGCTGAGCATCTCTCTCATGTAAAAGCCATTTTGCTGACTATGTTTTGAATTCACGAGGCAAACTGGAGAAAAACTTTCTGTATGAGATAAGATAAACAAAACTTCCTTCGAGCCGGAATTGAACCAGCGACCTAAGGATTGCTAATTTAGAGCTACAGTCCTCCGCTCTACCAGCTGAGCTATCGAAGGATTGTTTTGGCCACTGTCGAAAGCCTCCTAGGTTTGGCCGTGGGTGCCACGGGCAGATGGTAAAAATGATTCATTCAACTCTGCGAAAAAGGAATCCAATGGTAGCATTGGAGAATGCGGGCATCGATCCCGCTACCTCTCGCATGCTAAGCGAGCGCTCTACCACTTGAGCTAATCCCCCAAACCTGTGAAACTTGACGTCAGTTTCACGTCACACCAGGTCACAATTTTCATATACAGTCACAGATGACATTGCTTTTTTTTTTTTTTTTTTTTTTTTTTAAGTGTGGACTCCGTTTTCCCATACTTGAAGAACATTTAAGGAGTCCACAACGTGATTGGTGACCTACAAATACAGTCGAGCAACTTTCTAGCAAACCCTTTCTATGCACATGGAGAATCAAACCGGGGACAGTGAAAAAACTTGCATAGTTTGTAGAAAAAAGTTGTGATGTAGCACAATCCCAAGGAGAACCGTTGAACTTTTATGGGTTGGTTTGTTTATCGAAAATGCTGAGAGGTCGTGAAGGCCTCCTGGTCTTTTTTTTTCCTCCTTTCTGTGGTTGCTAAACTGTAAGAAGAGAGTAGAGCATGAGCCTTAACACAAAACATTAAAAGAGAATAAATGCAACACCAATGGTGAAAAGCAAGACATGCGTTGGCCGGGAATCGAACCCGGGTCAACTGCTTGGAAGGCAGCTATGCTCACCACTATACCACCAACGCTTTCGGAAGTGTACGTTTTTTTGACATTTTCTGCAATAACACTAAACTTTCTGTTGACAGAAGCATTTGGATGCAATGTAATGATGAAAAGTATAAAACACAACCTTTTAGCAGAGGATGGTTTCGATCCATCGACCTCTGGGTTATGGGCCCAGCACGCTTCCGCTGCGCCACTCTGCTCGTAGTGTTGGATGCTTAGAGTCGAAGTCTAATTACTGTCTGCCTTCTGGTCTGTGTCGTGTAATTTATCAGCCATTTCTTATCTGTTGGCAACTAGATTATTCTTGGTGTTTTGCAATTATTTCTTTGTTTTTTTCTGTTTCCTTTAGTCATATTGTTGAAAATCATTTGAAGAAACGGTGTCTGACCTTGCTTAAGGTGCAGGCAAAAATTGTGGTCCATTGGGTCTCTGTGGCGCAATCGGTTAGCGCGTTTGGCTGTTAACCGAAAGGTTGGTGGTTCGAGTCCACCCAGGGACGTCGCACCCTTTTGCAGTCCACCCAGAGACGTTGCACAGTTGGAGAAGTTTTTGCATTGGTGCTGAGCATCTCTCTCATGTAAAAGCCATTTTGCTGACTATGTTTTGAATTCACGAGGCAAACTGGAGAAAAACTTTCTGTATGAGATAAGATAAACAAAACTTCCTTCGAGCCGGAATTGAACCAGCGACCTAAGGATTGCTAATTTAGAGCTACAGTCCTCCGCTCTACCAGCTGAGCTATCGAAGGATTGTTTTGGCCACTGTCGAAAGCCTCCTAGGTTTGGCCGTGGGTGCCACGGGCAGATGGTAAAAATGATTCATTCAACTCTGCGAAAAAGGAATCCAATGGTAGCATTGGAGAATGCGGGCATCGATCCCGCTACCTCTCGCATGCTAAGCGAGCGCTCTACCACTTGAGCTAATCCCCCAAACCTGTGAAACTTGACGTCAGTTTCACGTCACACCAGGTCACAATTTTCATATACAGTCACAGATGACATTGCTTTTTTTTTTTTTTTTTTTTTTTTTTAAGTGTGGACTCCGTTTTCCCATACTTGAAGAACATTTAAGGAGTCCACAACGTGATTGGTGACCTACAAATACAGTCGAGCAACTTTCTAGCAAACCCTTTCTATGCACATGGAGAATCAAACCGGGGACAGTGAAAAAACTTGCATAGTTTGTAGAAAAAAGTTGTGATGTAGCACAATCCCAAGGAGAACCGTTGAACTTTTATGGGTTGGTTTGTTTACCGAAAATGCTGAGAGGTCGTGAAGGCCTCCTGGTCTTTTTTTTTCCTCCTTTCTGTGGTTGCTAAACTGTAAGAAGAGAGTAGAGCATGAGCCTTAACACAAAACATTAAAAGAGAATAAATGCAACACCAATGGTGAAAAGCAAGACATGCGTTGGCCGGGAATCGAACCCGGGTCAACTGCTTGGAAGGCAGCTATGCTCACCACTATACCACCAACGCTTTCGGAAGTGTACGTTTTTTTGACATTTTCTGCAATAACACTAAACTTTCTGTTGACAGAAGCATTTGGATGCAATGTAATGATGAAAAGTATAAAACACAACCTTTTAGCAGAGGATGGTTTCGATCCATCGACCTCTGGGTTATGGGCCCAGCACGCTTCCGCTGCGCCACTCTGCTCGTAGTGTTGGATGCTTAGAGTCGAAGTCTAATTACTGTCTGCCTTCTGGTCTGTGTCGTGTAATTTATCAGCCATTTCTTATCTGTTGGCAACTAGATTATTCTTGGTGTTTTGCAATTATTTCTTTGTTTTTTTCTGTTTCCTTTAGTCATATTGTTGAAAATCATTTGAAGAAACGGTGTCTGACCTTGCTTAAGGTGCAGGCAAAAATTGTGGTCCATTGGGTCTCTGTGGCGCAATCGGTTAGCGCGTTTGGCTGTTAACCGAAAGGTTGGTGGTTCGAGTCCACCCAGGGACGTCGCACCCTTTTGCAGTCCACCCAGAGACGTTGCACAGTTGGAGAAGTTTTTGCATTGGTGCTGAGCATCTCTCTCATGTAAAAGCCATTTTGCTGACTATGTTTTGAATTCACGAGGCAAACTGGAGAAAAACTTTCTGTATGAGATAAGATAAACAAAACTTCCTTCGAGCCGGAATTGAACCAGCGACCTAAGGATTGCTAATTTAGAGCTACAGTCCTCCGCTCTACCAGCTGAGCTATCGAAGGATTGTTTTGGCCACTGTCGAAAGCCTCCTAGGTTTGGCCGTGGGTGCCACGGGCAGATGGTAAAAATGATTCATTCAACTCTGCGAAAAAGGAATCCAATGGTAGCATTGGAGAATGCGGGCATCGATCCCGCTACCTCTCGCATGCTAAGCGAGCGCTCTACCACTTGAGCTAATCCCCCAAACCTGTGAAACTTGACGTCAGTTTCACGTCACACCAGGTCACAATTTTCATATACAGTCACAGATGACATTGCTTTTTTTTTTTTTTTTTTTTTTTTTTAAGTGTGGACTCCGTTTTCCCATACTTGAAGAACATTTAAGGAGTCCACAACGTGATTGGTGACCTACAAATACAGTCGAGCAACTTTCTAGCAAACCCTTTCTATGCACATGGAGAATCAAACCGGGGACAGTGAAAAAACTTGCATAGTTTGTAGAAAAAAGTTGTGATGTAGCACAATCCCAAGGAGAACCGTTGAACTTTTATGGGTTGGTTTGTTTACCGAAAATGCTGAGAGGTCGTGAAGGCCTCCTGGTCTTTTTTTTTCCTCCTTTCTGTGGTTGCTAAACTGTAAGAAGAGAGTAGAGCATGAGCCTTAACACAAAACATTAAAAGAGAATAAATGCAACACCAATGGTGAAAAGCAAGACATGCGTTGGCCGGGAATCGAACCCGGGTCAACTGCTTGGAAGGCAGCTATGCTCACCACTATACCACCAACGCTTTCGGAAGTGTACGTTTTTTTGACATTTTCTGCAATAACACTAAACTTTCTGTTGACAGAAGCATTTGGATGCAATGTAATGATGAAAAGTATAAAACACAACCTTTTAGCAGAGGATGGTTTCGATCCATCGACCTCTGGGTTATGGGCCCAGCACGCTTCCGCTGCGCCACTCTGCTCGTAGTGTTGGATGCTTAGAGTCGAAGTCTAATTACTGTCTGCCTTCTGGTCTGTGTCGTGTAATTTATCAGCCATTTCTTATCTGTTGGCAACTAGATTATTCTTGGTGTTTTGCAATTATTTCTTTGTTTTTTTCTGTTTCCTTTAGTCATATTGTTGAAAATCATTTGAAGAAACGGTGTCTGACCTTGCTTAAGGTGCAGGCAAAAATTGTGGTCCATTGGGTCTCTGTGGCGCAATCGGTTAGCGCGTTCGGCTGTTAACCGAAAGGTTGGTGGTTCGAGTCCACCCAGGGACGTCGCACCCTTTTGCAGTCCACCCAGAGACGTTGCACAGTTGGAGAAGTTTTTGCATTGGTGCTGAGCATCTCTCTCATGTAAAAGCCATTTTGCTGACTATGTTTTGAATTCACGAGGCAAACTGGAGAAAAACTTTCTGTATGAGATAAGATAAACAAAACTTCCTTCGAGCCGGAATTGAACCAGCGACCTAAGGATTGCTAATTTAGAGCTACAGTCCTCCGCTCTACCAGCTGAGCTATCGAAGGATTGTTTTGGCCACTGTCGAAAGCCTCCTAGGTTTGGCCGTGGGTGCCACGGGCAGATGGTAAAAATGATTCATTCAACTCTGCGAAAAAGGAATCCAATGGTAGCATTGGAGAATGCGGGCATCGATCCCGCTACCTCTCGCATGCTAAGCGAGCGCTCTACCACTTGAGCTAATCCCCCAAACCTGTGAAACTTGACGTCAGTTTCACGTCACACCAGGTCACAATTTTCATATACAGTCACAGATGACATTGCTTTTTTTTTTTTTTTTTTTTTTTTTTAAGTGTGGACTCCGTTTTCCCATACTTGAAGAACATTTAAGGAGTCCACAACGTGATTGGTGACCTACAAATACAGTCGAGCAACTTTCTAGCAAACCCTTTCTATGCACATGGAGAATCAAACCGGGGACAGTGAAAAAACTTGCATAGTTTGTAGAAAAAAGTTGTGATGTAGCACAATCCCAAGGAGAACCGTTGAACTTTTATGGGTTGGTTTGTTTACCGAAAATGCTGAGAGGTCGTGAAGGCCTCCTGGTCTTTTTTTTTCCTCCTTTCTGTGGTTGCTAAACTGTAAGAAGAGAGTAGAGCATGAGCCTTAACACAAAACATTAAAAGAGAATAAATGCAACACCAATGGTGAAAAGCAAGACATGCGTTGGCCGGGAATCGAACCCGGGTCAACTGCTTGGAAGGCAGCTATGCTCACCACTATACCACCAACGCTTTCGGAAGTGTACGTTTTTTTGACATTTTCTGCAATAACACTAAACTTTCTGTTGACAGAAGCATTTGGATGCAATGTAATGATGAAAAGTATAAAACACAACCTTTTAGCAGAGGATGGTTTCGATCCATCGACCTCTGGGTTATGGGCCCAGCACGCTTCCGCTGCGCCACTCTGCTCGTAGTGTTGGATGCTTAGAGTCGAAGTCTAATTACTGTCTGCCTTCTGGTCTGTGTCGTGTAATTTATCAGCCATTTCTTATCTGTTGGCAACTAGATTATTCTTGGTGTTTTGCAATTATTTCTTTGTTTTTTTCTGTTTCCTTTAGTCATATTGTTGAAAATCATTTGAAGAAACGGTGTCTGACCTTGCTTAAGGTGCAGGCAAAAATTGTGGTCCATTGGGTCTCTGTGGCGCAATCGGTTAGCGCGTTCGGCTGTTAACCGAAAGGTTGGTGGTTCGAGTCCACCCAGGGACGTCGCACCCTTTTGCAGTCCACCCAGAGACGTTGCACAGTTGGAGAAGTTTTTGCATTGGTGCTGAGCATCTCTCTCATGTAAAAGCCATTTTGCTGACTATGTTTTGAATTCACGAGGCAAACTGGAGAAAAACTTTCTGTATGAGATAAGATAAACAAAACTTCCTTCGAGCCGGAATTGAACCAGCGACCTAAGGATTGCTAATTTAGAGCTACAGTCCTCCGCTCTACCAGCTGAGCTATCGAAGGATTGTTTTGGCCACTGTCGAAAGCCTCCTAGGTTTGGCCGTGGGTGCCACGGGCAGATGGTAAAAATGATTCATTCAACTCTGCGAAAAAGGAATCCAATGGTAGCATTGGAGAATGCGGGCATCGATCCCGCTACCTCTCGCATGCTAAGCGAGCGCTCTACCACTTGAGCTAATCCCCCAAACCTGTGAAACTTGACGTCAGTTTCACGTCACACCAGGTCACAATTTTCATATACAGTCACAGATGACATTGCTTTTTTTTTTTTTTTTTTTTTTTTTTAAGTGTGGACTCCGTTTTCCCATACTTGAAGAACATTTAAGGAGTCCACAACGTGATTGGTGACCTACAAATACAGTCGAGCAACTTTCTAGCAAACCCTTTCTATGCACATGGAGAATCAAACCGGGGACAGTGAAAAAACTTGCATAGTTTGTAGAAAAAAGTTGTGATGTAGCACAATCCCAAGGAGAACCGTTGAACTTTTATGGGTTGGTTTGTTTACCGAAAATGCTGAGAGGTCGTGAAGGCCTCCTGGTCTTTTTTTTTCCTCCTTTCTGTGGTTGCTAAACTGTAAGAAGAGAGTAGAGCATGAGCCTTAACACAAAACATTAAAAGAGAATAAATGCAACACCAATGGTGAAAAGCAAGACATGCGTTGGCCGGGAATCGAACCCGGGTCAACTGCTTGGAAGGCAGCTATGCTCACCACTATACCACCAACGCTTTCGGAAGTGTACGTTTTTTTGACATTTTCTGCAATAACACTAAACTTTCTGTTGACAGAAGCATTTGGATGCAATGTAATGATGAAAAGTATAAAACACAACCTTTTAGCAGAGGATGGTTTCGATCCATCGACCTCTGGGTTATGGGCCCAGCACGCTTCCGCTGCGCCACTCTGCTCGTAGTGTTGGATGCTTAGAGTCGAAGTCTAATTACTGTCTGCCTTCTGGTCTGTGTCGTGTAATTTATCAGCCATTTCTTATCTGTTGGCAACTAGATTATTCTTGGTGTTTTGCAATTATTTCTTTGTTTTTTTCTGTTTCCTTTAGTCATATTGTTGAAAATCATTTGAAGAAACGGTGTCTGACCTTGCTTAAGGTGCAGGCAAAAATTGTGGTCCATTGGGTCTCTGTGGCGCAATCGGTTAGCGCGTTCGGCTGTTAACCGAAAGGTTGGTGGTTCGAGTCCACCCAGGGACGTCGCACCCTTTTGCAGTCCACCCAGAGACGTTGCACAGTTGGAGAAGTTTTTGCATTGGTGCTGAGCATCTCTCTCATGTAAAAGCCATTTTGCTGACTATGTTTTGAATTCACGAGGCAAACTGGAGAAAAACTTTCTGTATGAGATAAGATAAACAAAACTTCCTTCGAGCCGGAATTGAACCAGCGACCTAAGGATTGCTAATTTAGAGCTACAGTCCTCCGCTCTACCAGCTGAGCTATCGAAGGATTGTTTTGGCCACTGTCGAAAGCCTCCTAGGTTTGGCCGTGGGTGCCACGGGCAGATGGTAAAAATGATTCATTCAACTCTGCGAAAAAGGAATCCAATGGTAGCATTGGAGAATGCGGGCATCGATCCCGCTACCTCTCGCATGCTAAGCGAGCGCTCTACCACTTGAGCTAATCCCCCAAACCTGTGAAACTTGACGTCAGTTTCACGTCACACCAGGTCACAATTTTCATATACAGTCACAGATGACATTGCTTTTTTTTTTTTTTTTTTTTTTTTTTAAGTGTGGACTCCGTTTTCCCATACTTGAAGAACATTTAAGGAGTCCACAACGTGATTGGTGACCTACAAATACAGTCGAGCAACTTTCTAGCAAACCCTTTCTATGCACATGGAGAATCAAACCGGGGACAGTGAAAAAACTTGCATAGTTTGTAGAAAAAAGTTGTGATGTAGCACAATCCCAAGGAGAACCGTTGAACTTTTATGGGTTGGTTTGTTTACCGAAAATGCTGAGAGGTCGTGAAGGCCTCCTGGTCTTTTTTTTTCCTCCTTTCTGTGGTTGCTAAACTGTAAGAAGAGAGTAGAGCATGAGCCTTAACACAAAACATTAAAAGAGAATAAATGCAACACCAATGGTGAAAAGCAAGACATGCGTTGGCCGGGAATCGAACCCGGGTCAACTGCTTGGAAGGCAGCTATGCTCACCACTATACCACCAACGCTTTCGGAAGTGTACGTTTTTTTGACATTTTCTGCAATAACACTAAACTTTCTGTTGACAGAAGCATTTGGATGCAATGTAATGATGAAAAGTATAAAACACAACCTTTTAGCAGAGGATGGTTTCGATCCATCGACCTCTGGGTTATGGGCCCAGCACGCTTCCGCTGCGCCACTCTGCTCGTAGTGTTGGATGCTTAGAGTCGAAGTCTAATTACTGTCTGCCTTCTGGTCTGTGTCGTGTAATTTATCAGCCATTTCTTATCTGTTGGCAACTAGATTATTCTTGGTGTTTTGCAATTATTTCTTTGTTTTTTTCTGTTTCCTTTAGTCATATTGTTGAAAATCATTTGAAGAAACGGTGTCTGACCTTGCTTAAGGTGCAGGCAAAAATTGTGGTCCATTGGGTCTCTGTGGCGCAATCGGTTAGCGCGTTCGGCTGTTAACCGAAAGGTTGGTGGTTCGAGTCCACCCAGGGACGTCGCACCCTTTTGCAGTCCACCCAGAGACGTTGCACAGTTGGAGAAGTTTTTGCATTGGTGCTGAGCATCTCTCTCATGTAAAAGCCATTTTGCTGACTATGTTTTGAATTCACGAGGCAAACTGGAGAAAAACTTTCTGTATGAGATAAGATAAACAAAACTTCCTTCGAGCCGGAATTGAACCAGCGACCTAAGGATTGCTAATTTAGAGCTACAGTCCTCCGCTCTACCAGCTGAGCTATCGAAGGATTGTTTTGGCCACTGTCGAAAGCCTCCTAGGTTTGGCCGTGGGTGCCACGGGCAGATGGTAAAAATGATTCATTCAACTCTGCGAAAAAGGAATCCAATGGTAGCATTGGAGAATGCGGGCATCGATCCCGCTACCTCTCGCATGCTAAGCGAGCGCTCTACCACTTGAGCTAATCCCCCAAACCTGTGAAACTTGACGTCAGTTTCACGTCACACCAGGTCACAATTTTCATATACAGTCACAGATGACATTGCTTTTTTTTTTTTTTTTTTTTTTTTTTAAGTGTGGACTCCGTTTTCCCATACTTGAAGAACATTTAAGGAGTCCACAACGTGATTGGTGACCTACAAATACAGTCGAGCAACTTTCTAGCAAACCCTTTCTATGCACATGGAGAATCAAACCGGGGACAGTGAAAAAACTTGCATAGTTTGTAGAAAAAAGTTGTGATGTAGCACAATCCCAAGGAGAACCGTTGAACTTTTATGGGTTGGTTTGTTTACCGAAAATGCTGAGAGGTCGTGAAGGCCTCCTGGTCTTTTTTTTTCCTCCTTTCTGTGGTTGCTAAACTGTAAGAAGAGAGTAGAGCATGAGCCTTAACACAAAACATTAAAAGAGAATAAATGCAACACCAATGGTGAAAAGCAAGACATGCGTTGGCCGGGAATCGAACCCGGGTCAACTGCTTGGAAGGCAGCTATGCTCACCACTATACCACCAACGCTTTCGGAAGTGTACGTTTTTTTGACATTTTCTGCAATAACACTAAACTTTCTGTTGACAGAAGCATTTGGATGCAATGTAATGATGAAAAGTATAAAACACAACCTTTTAGCAGAGGATGGTTTCGATCCATCGACCTCTGGGTTATGGGCCCAGCACGCTTCCGCTGCGCCACTCTGCTCGTAGTGTTGGATGCTTAGAGTCGAAGTCTAATTACTGTCTGCCTTCTGGTCTGTGTCGTGTAATTTATCAGCCATTTCTTATCTGTTGGCAACTAGATTATTCTTGGTGTTTTGCAATTATTTCTTTGTTTTTTTCTGTTTCCTTTAGTCATATTGTTGAAAATCATTTGAAGAAACGGTGTCTGACCTTGCTTAAGGTGCAGGCAAAAATTGTGGTCCATTGGGTCTCTGTGGCGCAATCGGTTAGCGCGTTTGGCTGTTAACCGAAAGGTTGGTGGTTCGAGTCCACCCAGGGACGTCGCACCCTTTTGCAGTCCACCCAGAGACGTTGCACAGTTGGAGAAGTTTTTGCATTGGTGCTGAGCATCTCTCTCATGTAAAAGCCATTTTGCTGACTATGTTTTGAATTCACGAGGCAAACTGGAGAAAAACTTTCTGTATGAGATAAGATAAACAAAACTTCCTTCGAGCCGGAATTGAACCAGCGACCTAAGGATTGCTAATTTAGAGCTACAGTCCTCCGCTCTACCAGCTGAGCTATCGAAGGATTGTTTTGGCCACTGTCGAAAGCCTCCTAGGTTTGGCCGTGGGTGCCACGGGCAGATGGTAAAAATGATTCATTCAACTCTGCGAAAAAGGAATCCAATGGTAGCATTGGAGAATGCGGGCATCGATCCCGCTACCTCTCGCATGCTAAGCGAGCGCTCTACCACTTGAGCTAATCCCCCAAACCTGTGAAACTTGACGTCAGTTTCACGTCACACCAGGTCACAATTTTCATATACAGTCACAGATGACATTGCTTTTTTTTTTTTTTTTTTTTTTTTTTAAGTGTGGACTCCGTTTTCCCATACTTGAAGAACATTTAAGGAGTCCACAACGTGATTGGTGACCTACAAATACAGTCGAGCAACTTTCTAGCAAACCCTTTCTATGCACATGGAGAATCAAACCGGGGACAGTGAAAAAACTTGCATAGTTTGTAGAAAAAAGTTGTGATGTAGCACAATCCCAAGGAGAACCGTTGAACTTTTATGGGTTGGTTTGTTTACCGAAAATGCTGAGAGGTCGTGAAGGCCTCCTGGTCTTTTTTTTTCCTCCTTTCTGTGGTTGCTAAACTGTAAGAAGAGAGTAGAGCATGAGCCTTAACACAAAACATTAAAAGAGAATAAATGCAACACCAATGGTGAAAAGCAAGACATGCGTTGGCCGGGAATCGAACCCGGGTCAACTGCTTGGAAGGCAGCTATGCTCACCACTATACCACCAACGCTTTCGGAAGTGTACGTTTTTTTGACATTTTCTGCAATAACACTAAACTTTCTGTTGACAGAAGCATTTGGATGCAATGTAATGATGAAAAGTATAAAACACAACCTTTTAGCAGAGGATGGTTTCGATCCATCGACCTCTGGGTTATGGGCCCAGCACGCTTCCGCTGCGCCACTCTGCTCGTAGTGTTGGATGCTTAGAGTCGAAGTCTAATTACTGTCTGCCTTCTGGTCTGTGTCGTGTAATTTATCAGCCATTTCTTATCTGTTGGCAACTAGATTATTCTTGGTGTTTTGCAATTATTTCTTTGTTTTTTTCTGTTTCCTTTAGTCATATTGTTGAAAATCATTTGAAGAAACGGTGTCTGACCTTGCTTAAGGTGCAGGCAAAAATTGTGGTCCATTGGGTCTCTGTGGCGCAATCGGTTAGCGCGTTCGGCTGTTAACCGAAAGGTTGGTGGTTCGAGTCCACCCAGGGACGTCGCACCCTTTTGCAGTCCACCCAGAGACGTTGCACAGTTGGAGAAGTTTTTGCATTGGTGCTGAGCATCTCTCTCATGTAAAAGCCATTTTGCTGACTATGTTTTGAATTCACGAGGCAAACTGGAGAAAAACTTTCTGTATGAGATAAGATAAACAAAACTTCCTTCGAGCCGGAATTGAACCAGCGACCTAAGGATTGCTAATTTAGAGCTACAGTCCTCCGCTCTACCAGCTGAGCTATCGAAGGATTGTTTTGGCCACTGTCGAAAGCCTCCTAGGTTTGGCCGTGGGTGCCACGGGCAGATGGTAAAAATGATTCATTCAACTCTGCGAAAAAGGAATCCAATGGTAGCATTGGAGAATGCGGGCATCGATCCCGCTACCTCTCGCATGCTAAGCGAGCGCTCTACCACTTGAGCTAATCCCCCAAACCTGTGAAACTTGACGTCAGTTTCACGTCACACCAGGTCACAATTTTCATATACAGTCACAGATGACATTGCTTTTTTTTTTTTTTTTTTTTTTTTTTAAGTGTGGACTCCGTTTTCCCATACTTGAAGAACATTTAAGGAGTCCACAACGTGATTGGTGACCTACAAATACAGTCGAGCAACTTTCTAGCAAACCCTTTCTATGCACATGGAGAATCAAACCGGGGACAGTGAAAAAACTTGCATAGTTTGTAGAAAAAAGTTGTGATGTAGCACAATCCCAAGGAGAACCGTTGAACTTTTATGGGTTGGTTTGTTTACCGAAAATGCTGAGAGGTCGTGAAGGCCTCCTGGTCTTTTTTTTTCCTCCTTTCTGTGGTTGCTAAACTGTAAGAAGAGAGTAGAGCATGAGCCTTAACACAAAACATTAAAAGAGAATAAATGCAACACCAATGGTGAAAAGCAAGACATGCGTTGGCCGGGAATCGAACCCGGGTCAACTGCTTGGAAGGCAGCTATGCTCACCACTATACCACCAACGCTTTCGGAAGTGTACGTTTTTTTGACATTTTCTGCAATAACACTAAACTTTCTGTTGACAGAAGCATTTGGATGCAATGTAATGATGAAAAGTATAAAACACAACCTTTTAGCAGAGGATGGTTTCGATCCATCGACCTCTGGGTTATGGGCCCAGCACGCTTCCGCTGCGCCACTCTGCTCGTAGTGTTGGATGCTTAGAGTCGAAGTCTAATTACTGTCTGCCTTCTGGTCTGTGTCGTGTAATTTATCAGCCATTTCTTATCTGTTGGCAACTAGATTATTCTTGGTGTTTTGCAATTATTTCTTTGTTTTTTTCTGTTTCCTTTAGTCATATTGTTGAAAATCATTTGAAGAAACGGTGTCTGACCTTGCTTAAGGTGCAGGCAAAAATTGTGGTCCATTGGGTCTCTGTGGCGCAATCGGTTAGCGCGTTCGGCTGTTAACCGAAAGGTTGGTGGTTCGAGTCCACCCAGGGACGTCGCACCCTTTTGCAGTCCACCCAGAGACGTTGCACAGTTGGAGAAGTTTTTGCATTGGTGCTGAGCATCTCTCTCATGTAAAAGCCATTTTGCTGACTATGTTTTGAATTCACGAGGCAAACTGGAGAAAAACTTTCTGTATGAGATAAGATAAACAAAACTTCCTTCGAGCCGGAATTGAACCAGCGACCTAAGGATTGCTAATTTAGAGCTACAGTCCTCCGCTCTACCAGCTGAGCTATCGAAGGATTGTTTTGGCCACTGTCGAAAGCCTCCTAGGTTTGGCCGTGGGTGCCACGGGCAGATGGTAAAAATGATTCATTCAACTCTGCGAAAAAGGAATCCAATGGTAGCATTGGAGAATGCGGGCATCGATCCCGCTACCTCTCGCATGCTAAGCGAGCGCTCTACCACTTGAGCTAATCCCCCAAACCTGTGAAACTTGACGTCAGTTTCACGTCACACCAGGTCACAATTTTCATATACAGTCACAGATGACATTGCTTTTTTTTTTTTTTTTTTTTTTTTTTAAGTGTGGACTCCGTTTTCCCATACTTGAAGAACATTTAAGGAGTCCACAACGTGATTGGTGACCTACAAATACAGTCGAGCAACTTTCTAGCAAACCCTTTCTATGCACATGGAGAATCAAACCGGGGACAGTGAAAAAACTTGCATAGTTTGTAGAAAAAAGTTGTGATGTAGCACAATCCCAAGGAGAACCGTTGAACTTTTATGGGTTGGTTTGTTTACCGAAAATGCTGAGAGGTCGTGAAGGCCTCCTGGTCTTTTTTTTTCCTCCTTTCTGTGGTTGCTAAACTGTAAGAAGAGAGTAGAGCATGAGCCTTAACACAAAACATTAAAAGAGAATAAATGCAACACCAATGGTGAAAAGCAAGACATGCGTTGGCCGGGAATCGAACCCGGGTCAACTGCTTGGAAGGCAGCTATGCTCACCACTATACCACCAACGCTTTCGGAAGTGTACGTTTTTTTGACATTTTCTGCAATAACACTAAACTTTCTGTTGACAGAAGCATTTGGATGCAATGTAATGATGAAAAGTATAAAACACAACCTTTTAGCAGAGGATGGTTTCGATCCATCGACCTCTGGGTTATGGGCCCAGCACGCTTCCGCTGCGCCACTCTGCTCGTAGTGTTGGATGCTTAGAGTCGAAGTCTAATTACTGTCTGCCTTCTGGTCTGTGTCGTGTAATTTATCAGCCATTTCTTATCTGTTGGCAACTAGATTATTCTTGGTGTTTTGCAATTATTTCTTTGTTTTTTTCTGTTTCCTTTAGTCATATTGTTGAAAATCATTTGAAGAAACGGTGTCTGACCTTGCTTAAGGTGCAGGCAAAAATTGTGGTCCATTGGGTCTCTGTGGCGCAATCGGTTAGCGCGTTTGGCTGTTAACCGAAAGGTTGGTGGTTCGAGTCCACCCAGGGACGTCGCACCCTTTTGCAGTCCACCCAGAGACGTTGCACAGTTGGAGAAGTTTTTGCATTGGTGCTGAGCATCTCTCTCATGTAAAAGCCATTTTGCTGACTATGTTTTGAATTCACGAGGCAAACTGGAGAAAAACTTTCTGTATGAGATAAGATAAACAAAACTTCCTTCGAGCCGGAATTGAACCAGCGACCTAAGGATTGCTAATTTAGAGCTACAGTCCTCCGCTCTACCAGCTGAGCTATCGAAGGATTGTTTTGGCCACTGTCGAAAGCCTCCTAGGTTTGGCCGTGGGTGCCACGGGCAGATGGTAAAAATGATTCATTCAACTCTGCGAAAAAGGAATCCAATGGTAGCATTGGAGAATGCGGGCATCGATCCCGCTACCTCTCGCATGCTAAGCGAGCGCTCTACCACTTGAGCTAATCCCCCAAACCTGTGAAACTTGACGTCAGTTTCACGTCACACCAGGTCACAATTTTCATATACAGTCACAGATGACATTGCTTTTTTTTTTTTTTTTTTTTTTTTTTAAGTGTGGACTCCGTTTTCCCATACTTGAAGAACATTTAAGGAGTCCACAACGTGATTGGTGACCTACAAATACAGTCGAGCAACTTTCTAGCAAACCCTTTCTATGCACATGGAGAATCAAACCGGGGACAGTGAAAAAACTTGCATAGTTTGTAGAAAAAAGTTGTGATGTAGCACAATCCCAAGGAGAACCGTTGAACTTTTATGGGTTGGTTTGTTTACCGAAAATGCTGAGAGGTCGTGAAGGCCTCCTGGTCTTTTTTTTTCCTCCTTTCTGTGGTTGCTAAACTGTAAGAAGAGAGTAGAGCATGAGCCTTAACACAAAACATTAAAAGAGAATAAATGCAACACCAATGGTGAAAAGCAAGACATGCGTTGGCCGGGAATCGAACCCGGGTCAACTGCTTGGAAGGCAGCTATGCTCACCACTATACCACCAACGCTTTCGGAAGTGTACGTTTTTTTGACATTTTCTGCAATAACACTAAACTTTCTGTTGACAGAAGCATTTGGATGCAATGTAATGATGAAAAGTATAAAACACAACCTTTTAGCAGAGGATGGTTTCGATCCATCGACCTCTGGGTTATGGGCCCAGCACGCTTCCGCTGCGCCACTCTGCTCGTAGTGTTGGATGCTTAGAGTCGAAGTCTAATTACTGTCTGCCTTCTGGTCTGTGTCGTGTAATTTATCAGCCATTTCTTATCTGTTGGCAACTAGATTATTCTTGGTGTTTTGCAATTATTTCTTTGTTTTTTTCTGTTTCCTTTAGTCATATTGTTGAAAATCATTTGAAGAAACGGTGTCTGACCTTGCTTAAGGTGCAGGCAAAAATTGTGGTCCATTGGGTCTCTGTGGCGCAATCGGTTAGCGCGTTCGGCTGTTAACCGAAAGGTTGGTGGTTCGAGTCCACCCAGGGACGTCGCACCCTTTTGCAGTCCACCCAGAGACGTTGCACAGTTGGAGAAGTTTTTGCATTGGTGCTGAGCATCTCTCTCATGTAAAAGCCATTTTGCTGACTATGTTTTGAATTCACGAGGCAAACTGGAGAAAAACTTTCTGTATGAGATAAGATAAACAAAACTTCCTTCGAGCCGGAATTGAACCAGCGACCTAAGGATTGCTAATTTAGAGCTACAGTCCTCCGCTCTACCAGCTGAGCTATCGAAGGATTGTTTTGGCCACTGTCGAAAGCCTCCTAGGTTTGGCCGTGGGTGCCACGGGCAGATGGTAAAAATGATTCATTCAACTCTGCGAAAAAGGAATCCAATGGTAGCATTGGAGAATGCGGGCATCGATCCCGCTACCTCTCGCATGCTAAGCGAGCGCTCTACCACTTGAGCTAATCCCCCAAACCTGTGAAACTTGACGTCAGTTTCACGTCACACCAGGTCACAATTTTCATATACAGTCACAGATGACATTGCTTTTTTTTTTTTTTTTTTTTTTTTTAAGTGTGGACTCCGTTTTCCCATACTTGAAGAACATTTAAGGAGTCCACAACGTGATTGGTGACCTACAAATACAGTCGAGCAACTTTCTAGCAAACCCTTTCTATGCACATGGAGAATCAAACCGGGGACAGTGAAAAAACTTGCATAGTTTGTAGAAAAAAGTTGTGATGTAGCACAATCCCAAGGAGAACCGTTGAACTTTTATGGGTTGGTTTGTTTATCGAAAATGCTGAGAGGTCGTGAAGGCCTCCTGGTCTTTTTTTTTCCTCCTTTCTGTGGTTGCTAAACTGTAAGAAGAGAGTAGAGCATGAGCCTTAACACAAAACATTAAAAGAGAATAAATGCAACACCAATGGTGAAAAGCAAGACATGCGTTGGCCGGGAATCGAACCCGGGTCAACTGCTTGGAAGGCAGCTATGCTCACCACTATACCACCAACGCTTTCGGAAGTGTACGTTTTTTTGACATTTTCTGCAATAACACTAAACTTTCTGTTGACAGAAGCATTTGGATGCAATGTAATGATGAAAAGTATAAAACACAACCTTTTAGCAGAGGATGGTTTCGATCCATCGACCTCTGGGTTATGGGCCCAGCACGCTTCCGCTGCGCCACTCTGCTCGTAGTGTTGGATGCTTAGAGTCGAAGTCTAATTACTGTCTGCCTTCTGGTCTGTGTCGTGTAATTTATCAGCCATTTCTTATCTGTTGGCAACTAGATTATTCTTGGTGTTTTGCAATTATTTCTTTGTTTTTTTCTGTTTCCTTTAGTCATATTGTTGAAAATCATTTGAAGAAACGGTGTCTGACCTTGCTTAAGGTGCAGGCAAAAATTGTGGTCCATTGGGTCTCTGTGGCGCAATCGGTTAGCGCGTTTGGCTGTTAACCGAAAGGTTGGTGGTTCGAGTCCACCCAGGGACGTCGCACCCTTTTGCAGTCCACCCAGAGACGTTGCACAGTTGGAGAAGTTTTTGCATTGGTGCTGAGCATCTCTCTCATGTAAAAGCCATTTTGCTGACTATGTTTTGAATTCACGAGGCAAACTGGAGAAAAACTTTCTGTATGAGATAAGATAAACAAAACTTCCTTCGAGCCGGAATTGAACCAGCGACCTAAGGATTGCTAATTTAGAGCTACAGTCCTCCGCTCTACCAGCTGAGCTATCGAAGGATTGTTTTGGCCACTGTCGAAAGCCTCCTAGGTTTGGCCGTGGGTGCCACGGGCAGATGGTAAAAATGATTCATTCAACTCTGCGAAAAAGGAATCCAATGGTAGCATTGGAGAATGCGGGCATCGATCCCGCTACCTCTCGCATGCTAAGCGAGCGCTCTACCACTTGAGCTAATCCCCCAAACCTGTGAAACTTGACGTCAGTTTCACGTCACACCAGGTCACAATTTTCATATACAGTCACAGATGACATTGCTTTTTTTTTTTTTTTTTTTTTTTTTAAGTGTGGACTCCGTTTTCCCATACTTGAAGAACATTTAAGGAGTCCACAACGTGATTGGTGACCTACAAATACAGTCGAGCAACTTTCTAGCAAACCCTTTCTATGCACATGGAGAATCAAACCGGGGACAGTGAAAAAACTTGCATAGTTTGTAGAAAAAAGTTGTGATGTAGCACAATCCCAAGGAGAACCGTTGAACTTTTATGGGTTGGTTTGTTTATCGAAAATGCTGAGAGGTCGTGAAGGCCTCCTGGTCTTTTTTTTTCCTCCTTTCTGTGGTTGCTAAACTGTAAGAAGAGAGTAGAGCATGAGCCTTAACACAAAACATTAAAAGAGAATAAATGCAACACCAATGGTGAAAAGCAAGACATGCGTTGGCCGGGAATCGAACCCGGGTCAACTGCTTGGAAGGCAGCTATGCTCACCACTATACCACCAACGCTTTCGGAAGTGTACGTTTTTTTGACATTTTCTGCAATAACACTAAACTTTCTGTTGACAGAAGCATTTGGATGCAATGTAATGATGAAAAGTATAAAACACAACCTTTTAGCAGAGGATGGTTTCGATCCATCGACCTCTGGGTTATGGGCCCAGCACGCTTCCGCTGCGCCACTCTGCTCGTAGTGTTGGATGCTTAGAGTCGAAGTCTAATTACTGTCTGCCTTCTGGTCTGTGTCGTGTAATTTATCAGCCATTTCTTATCTGTTGGCAACTAGATTATTCTTGGTGTTTTGCAATTATTTCTTTGTTTTTTTCTGTTTCCTTTAGTCATATTGTTGAAAATCATTTGAAGAAACGGTGTCTGACCTTGCTTAAGGTGCAGGCAAAAATTGTGGTCCATTGGGTCTCTGTGGCGCAATCGGTTAGCGCGTTTGGCTGTTAACCGAAAGGTTGGTGGTTCGAGTCCACCCAGGGACGTCGCACCCTTTTGCAGTCCACCCAGAGACGTTGCACAGTTGGAGAAGTTTTTGCATTGGTGCTGAGCATCTCTCTCATGTAAAAGCCATTTTGCTGACTATGTTTTGAATTCACGAGGCAAACTGGAGAAAAACTTTCTGTATGAGATAAGATAAACAAAACTTCCTTCGAGCCGGAATTGAACCAGCGACCTAAGGATTGCTAATTTAGAGCTACAGTCCTCCGCTCTACCAGCTGAGCTATCGAAGGATTGTTTTGGCCACTGTCGAAAGCCTCCTAGGTTTGGCCGTGGGTGCCACGGGCAGATGGTAAAAATGATTCATTCAACTCTGCGAAAAAGGAATCCAATGGTAGCATTGGAGAATGCGGGCATCGATCCCGCTACCTCTCGCATGCTAAGCGAGCGCTCTACCACTTGAGCTAATCCCCCAAACCTGTGAAACTTGACGTCAGTTTCACGTCACACCAGGTCACAATTTTCATATACAGTCACAGATGACATTGCTTTTTTTTTTTTTTTTTTTTTTTTTAAGTGTGGACTCCGTTTTCCCATACTTGAAGAACATTTAAGGAGTCCACAACGTGATTGGTGACCTACAAATACAGTCGAGCAACTTTCTAGCAAACCCTTTCTATGCACATGGAGAATCAAACCGGGGACAGTGAAAAAACTTGCATAGTTTGTAGAAAAAAGTTGTGATGTAGCACAATCCCAAGGAGAACCGTTGAACTTTTATGGGTTGGTTTGTTTACCGAAAATGCTGAGAGGTCGTGAAGGCCTCCTGGTCTTTTTTTTTCCTCCTTTCTGTGGTTGCTAAACTGTAAGAAGAGAGTAGAGCATGAGCCTTAACACAAAACATTAAAAGAGAATAAATGCAACACCAATGGTGAAAAGCAAGACATGCGTTGGCCGGGAATCGAACCCGGGTCAACTGCTTGGAAGGCAGCTATGCTCACCACTATACCACCAACGCTTTCGGAAGTGTACGTTTTTTTGACATTTTCTGCAATAACACTAAACTTTCTGTTGACAGAAGCATTTGGATGCAATGTAATGATGAAAAGTATAAAACACAACCTTTTAGCAGAGGATGGTTTCGATCCATCGACCTCTGGGTTATGGGCCCAGCACGCTTCCGCTGCGCCACTCTGCTCGTAGTGTTGGATGCTTAGAGTCGAAGTCTAATTACTGTCTGCCTTCTGGTCTGTGTCGTGTAATTTATCAGCCATTTCTTATCTGTTGGCAACTAGATTATTCTTGGTGTTTTGCAATTATTTCTTTGTTTTTTTCTGTTTCCTTTAGTCATATTGTTGAAAATCATTTGAAGAAACGGTGTCTGACCTTGCTTAAGGTGCAGGCAAAAATTGTGGTCCATTGGGTCTCTGTGGCGCAATCGGTTAGCGCGTTTGGCTGTTAACCGAAAGGTTGGTGGTTCGAGTCCACCCAGGGACGTCGCACCCTTTTGCAGTCCACCCAGAGACGTTGCACAGTTGGAGAAGTTTTTGCATTGGTGCTGAGCATCTCTCTCATGTAAAAGCCATTTTGCTGACTATGTTTTGAATTCACGAGGCAAACTGGAGAAAAACTTTCTGTATGAGATAAGATAAACAAAACTTCCTTCGAGCCGGAATTGAACCAGCGACCTAAGGATTGCTAATTTAGAGCTACAGTCCTCCGCTCTACCAGCTGAGCTATCGAAGGATTGTTTTGGCCACTGTCGAAAGCCTCCTAGGTTTGGCCGTGGGTGCCACGGGCAGATGGTAAAAATGATTCATTCAACTCTGCGAAAAAGGAATCCAATGGTAGCATTGGAGAATGCGGGCATCGATCCCGCTACCTCTCGCATGCTAAGCGAGCGCTCTACCACTTGAGCTAATCCCCCAAACCTGTGAAACTTGACGTCAGTTTCACGTCACACCAGGTCACAATTTTCATATACAGTCACAGATGACATTGCTTTTTTTTTTTTTTTTTTTTTTTTTTAAGTGTGGACTCCGTTTTCCCATACTTGAAGAACATTTAAGGAGTCCACAACGTGATTGGTGACCTACAAATACAGTCGAGCAACTTTCTAGCAAACCCTTTCTATGCACATGGAGAATCAAACCGGGGACAGTGAAAAAACTTGCATAGTTTGTAGAAAAAAGTTGTGATGTAGCACAATCCCAAGGAGAACCGTTGAACTTTTATGGGTTGGTTTGTTTACCGAAAATGCTGAGAGGTCGTGAAGGCCTCCTGGTCTTTTTTTTTCCTCCTTTCTGTGGTTGCTAAACTGTAAGAAGAGAGTAGAGCATGAGCCTTAACACAAAACATTAAAAGAGAATAAATGCAACACCAATGGTGAAAAGCAAGACATGCGTTGGCCGGGAATCGAACCCGGGTCAACTGCTTGGAAGGCAGCTATGCTCACCACTATACCACCAACGCTTTCGGAAGTGTACGTTTTTTTGACATTTTCTGCAATAACACTAAACTTTCTGTTGACAGAAGCATTTGGATGCAATGTAATGATGAAAAGTATAAAACACAACCTTTTAGCAGAGGATGGTTTCGATCCATCGACCTCTGGGTTATGGGCCCAGCACGCTTCCGCTGCGCCACTCTGCTCGTAGTGTTGGATGCTTAGAGTCGAAGTCTAATTACTGTCTGCCTTCTGGTCTGTGTCGTGTAATTTATCAGCCATTTCTTATCTGTTGGCAACTAGATTATTCTTGGTGTTTTGCAATTATTTCTTTGTTTTTTTCTGTTTCCTTTAGTCATATTGTTGAAAATCATTTGAAGAAACGGTGTCTGACCTTGCTTAAGGTGCAGGCAAAAATTGTGGTCCATTGGGTCTCTGTGGCGCAATCGGTTAGCGCGTTCGGCTGTTAACCGAAAGGTTGGTGGTTCGAGTCCACCCAGGGACGTCGCACCCTTTTGCAGTCCACCCAGAGACGTTGCACAGTTGGAGAAGTTTTTGCATTGGTGCTGAGCATCTCTCTCATGTAAAAGCCATTTTGCTGACTATGTTTTGAATTCACGAGGCAAACTGGAGAAAAACTTTCTGTATGAGATAAGATAAACAAAACTTCCTTCGAGCCGGAATTGAACCAGCGACCTAAGGATTGCTAATTTAGAGCTACAGTCCTCCGCTCTACCAGCTGAGCTATCGAAGGATTGTTTTGGCCACTGTCGAAAGCCTCCTAGGTTTGGCCGTGGGTGCCACGGGCAGATGGTAAAAATGATTCATTCAACTCTGCGAAAAAGGAATCCAATGGTAGCATTGGAGAATGCGGGCATCGATCCCGCTACCTCTCGCATGCTAAGCGAGCGCTCTACCACTTGAGCTAATCCCCCAAACCTGTGAAACTTGACGTCAGTTTCACGTCACACCAGGTCACAATTTTCATATACAGTCACAGATGACATTGCTTTTTTTTTTTTTTTTTTTTTTTTTAAGTGTGGACTCCGTTTTCCCATACTTGAAGAACATTTAAGGAGTCCACAACGTGATTGGTGACCTACAAATACAGTCGAGCAACTTTCTAGCAAACCCTTTCTATGCACATGGAGAATCAAACCGGGGACAGTGAAAAAACTTGCATAGTTTGTAGAAAAAAGTTGTGATGTAGCACAATCCCAAGGAGAACCGTTGAACTTTTATGGGTTGGTTTGTTTATCGAAAATGCTGAGAGGTCGTGAAGGCCTCCTGGTCTTTTTTTTTCCTCCTTTCTGTGGTTGCTAAACTGTAAGAAGAGAGTAGAGCATGAGCCTTAACACAAAACATTAAAAGAGAATAAATGCAACACCAATGGTGAAAAGCAAGACATGCGTTGGCCGGGAATCGAACCCGGGTCAACTGCTTGGAAGGCAGCTATGCTCACCACTATACCACCAACGCTTTCGGAAGTGTACGTTTTTTTGACATTTTCTGCAATAACACTAAACTTTCTGTTGACAGAAGCATTTGGATGCAATGTAATGATGAAAAGTATAAAACACAACCTTTTAGCAGAGGATGGTTTCGATCCATCGACCTCTGGGTTATGGGCCCAGCACGCTTCCGCTGCGCCACTCTGCTCGTAGTGTTGGATGCTTAGAGTCGAAGTCTAATTACTGTCTGCCTTCTGGTCTGTGTCGTGTAATTTATCAGCCATTTCTTATCTGTTGGCAACTAGATTATTCTTGGTGTTTTGCAATTATTTCTTTGTTTTTTTCTGTTTCCTTTAGTCATATTGTTGAAAATCATTTGAAGAAACGGTGTCTGACCTTGCTTAAGGTGCAGGCAAAAATTGTGGTCCATTGGGTCTCTGTGGCGCAATCGGTTAGCGCGTTTGGCTGTTAACCGAAAGGTTGGTGGTTCGAGTCCACCCAGGGACGTCGCACCCTTTTGCAGTCCACCCAGAGACGTTGCACAGTTGGAGAAGTTTTTGCATTGGTGCTGAGCATCTCTCTCATGTAAAAGCCATTTTGCTGACTATGTTTTGAATTCACGAGGCAAACTGGAGAAAAACTTTCTGTATGAGATAAGATAAACAAAACTTCCTTCGAGCCGGAATTGAACCAGCGACCTAAGGATTGCTAATTTAGAGCTACAGTCCTCCGCTCTACCAGCTGAGCTATCGAAGGATTGTTTTGGCCACTGTCGAAAGCCTCCTAGGTTTGGCCGTGGGTGCCACGGGCAGATGGTAAAAATGATTCATTCAACTCTGCGAAAAAGGAATCCAATGGTAGCATTGGAGAATGCGGGCATCGATCCCGCTACCTCTCGCATGCTAAGCGAGCGCTCTACCACTTGAGCTAATCCCCCAAACCTGTGAAACTTGACGTCAGTTTCACGTCACACCAGGTCACAATTTTCATATACAGTCACAGATGACATTGCTTTTTTTTTTTTTTTTTTTTTTTTTTTAAGTGTGGACTCCGTTTTCCCATACTTGAAGAACATTTAAGGAGTCCACAACGTGATTGGTGACCTACAAATACAGTCGAGCAACTTTCTAGCAAACCCTTTCTATGCACATGGAGAATCAAACCGGGGACAGTGAAAAAACTTGCATAGTTTGTAGAAAAAAGTTGTGATGTAGCACAATCCCAAGGAGAACCGTTGAACTTTTATGGGTTGGTTTGTTTACCGAAAATGCTGAGAGGTCGTGAAGGCCTCCTGGTCTTTTTTTTTCCTCCTTTCTGTGGTTGCTAAACTGTAAGAAGAGAGTAGAGCATGAGCCTTAACACAAAACATTAAAAGAGAATAAATGCAACACCAATGGTGAAAAGCAAGACATGCGTTGGCCGGGAATCGAACCCGGGTCAACTGCTTGGAAGGCAGCTATGCTCACCACTATACCACCAACGCTTTCGGAAGTGTACGTTTTTTTGACATTTTCTGCAATAACACTAAACTTTCTGTTGACAGAAGCATTTGGATGCAATGTAATGATGAAAAGTATAAAACACAACCTTTTAGCAGAGGATGGTTTCGATCCATCGACCTCTGGGTTATGGGCCCAGCACGCTTCCGCTGCGCCACTCTGCTCGTAGTGTTGGATGCTTAGAGTCGAAGTCTAATTACTGTCTGCCTTCTGGTCTGTGTCGTGTAATTTATCAGCCATTTCTTATCTGTTGGCAACTAGATTATTCTTGGTGTTTTGCAATTATTTCTTTGTTTTTTTCTGTTTCCTTTAGTCATATTGTTGAAAATCATTTGAAGAAACGGTGTCTGACCTTGCTTAAGGTGCAGGCAAAAATTGTGGTCCATTGGGTCTCTGTGGCGCAATCGGTTAGCGCGTTCGGCTGTTAACCGAAAGGTTGGTGGTTCGAGTCCACCCAGGGACGTCGCACCCTTTTGCAGTCCACCCAGAGACGTTGCACAGTTGGAGAAGTTTTTGCATTGGTGCTGAGCATCTCTCTCATGTAAAAGCCATTTTGCTGACTATGTTTTGAATTCACGAGGCAAACTGGAGAAAAACTTTCTGTATGAGATAAGATAAACAAAACTTCCTTCGAGCCGGAATTGAACCAGCGACCTAAGGATTGCTAATTTAGAGCTACAGTCCTCCGCTCTACCAGCTGAGCTATCGAAGGATTGTTTTGGCCACTGTCGAAAGCCTCCTAGGTTTGGCCGTGGGTGCCACGGGCAGATGGTAAAAATGATTCATTCAACTCTGCGAAAAAGGAATCCAATGGTAGCATTGGAGAATGCGGGCATCGATCCCGCTACCTCTCGCATGCTAAGCGAGCGCTCTACCACTTGAGCTAATCCCCCAAACCTGTGAAACTTGACGTCAGTTTCACGTCACACCAGGTCACAATTTTCATATACAGTCACAGATGACATTGCTTTTTTTTTTTTTTTTTTTTTTTTTAAGTGTGGACTCCGTTTTCCCATACTTGAAGAACATTTAAGGAGTCCACAACGTGATTGGTGACCTACAAATACAGTCGAGCAACTTTCTAGCAAACCCTTTCTATGCACATGGAGAATCAAACCGGGGACAGTGAAAAAACTTGCATAGTTTGTAGAAAAAAGTTGTGATGTAGCACAATCCCAAGGAGAACCGTTGAACTTTTATGGGTTGGTTTGTTTACCGAAAATGCTGAGAGGTCGTGAAGGCCTCCTGGTCTTTTTTTTTCCTCCTTTCTGTGGTTGCTAAACTGTAAGAAGAGAGTAGAGCATGAGCCTTAACACAAAACATTAAAAGAGAATAAATGCAACACCAATGGTGAAAAGCAAGACATGCGTTGGCCGGGAATCGAACCCGGGTCAACTGCTTGGAAGGCAGCTATGCTCACCACTATACCACCAACGCTTTCGGAAGTGTACGTTTTTTTGACATTTTCTGCAATAACACTAAACTTTCTGTTGACAGAAGCATTTGGATGCAATGTAATGATGAAAAGTATAAAACACAACCTTTTAGCAGAGGATGGTTTCGATCCATCGACCTCTGGGTTATGGGCCCAGCACGCTTCCGCTGCGCCACTCTGCTCGTAGTGTTGGATGCTTAGAGTCGAAGTCTAATTACTGTCTGCCTTCTGGTCTGTGTCGTGTAATTTATCAGCCATTTCTTATCTGTTGGCAACTAGATTATTCTTGGTGTTTTGCAATTATTTCTTTGTTTTTTTCTGTTTCCTTTAGTCATATTGTTGAAAATCATTTGAAGAAACGGTGTCTGACCTTGCTTAAGGTGCAGGCAAAAATTGTGGTCCATTGGGTCTCTGTGGCGCAATCGGTTAGCGCGTTCGGCTGTTAACCGAAAGGTTGGTGGTTCGAGTCCACCCAGGGACGTCGCACCCTTTTGCAGTCCACCCAGAGACGTTGCACAGTTGGAGAAGTTTTTGCATTGGTGCTGAGCATCTCTCTCATGTAAAAGCCATTTTGCTGACTATGTTTTGAATTCACGAGGCAAACTGGAGAAAAACTTTCTGTATGAGATAAGATAAACAAAACTTCCTTCGAGCCGGAATTGAACCAGCGACCTAAGGATTGCTAATTTAGAGCTACAGTCCTCCGCTCTACCAGCTGAGCTATCGAAGGATTGTTTTGGCCACTGTCGAAAGCCTCCTAGGTTTGGCCGTGGGTGCCACGGGCAGATGGTAAAAATGATTCATTCAACTCTGCGAAAAAGGAATCCAATGGTAGCATTGGAGAATGCGGGCATCGATCCCGCTACCTCTCGCATGCTAAGCGAGCGCTCTACCACTTGAGCTAATCCCCCAAACCTGTGAAACTTGACGTCAGTTTCACGTCACACCAGGTCACAATTTTCATATACAGTCACAGATGACATTGCTTTTTTTTTTTTTTTTTTTTTTTTTAAGTGTGGACTCCGTTTTCCCATACTTGAAGAACATTTAAGGAGTCCACAACGTGATTGGTGACCTACAAATACAGTCGAGCAACTTTCTAGCAAACCCTTTCTATGCACATGGAGAATCAAACCGGGGACAGTGAAAAAACTTGCATAGTTTGTAGAAAAAAGTTGTGATGTAGCACAATCCCAAGGAGAACCGTTGAACTTTTATGGGTTGGTTTGTTTATCGAAAATGCTGAGAGGTCGTGAAGGCCTCCTGGTCTTTTTTTTTCCTCCTTTCTGTGGTTGCTAAACTGTAAGAAGAGAGTAGAGCATGAGCCTTAACACAAAACATTAAAAGAGAATAAATGCAACACCAATGGTGAAAAGCAAGACATGCGTTGGCCGGGAATCGAACCCGGGTCAACTGCTTGGAAGGCAGCTATGCTCACCACTATACCACCAACGCTTTCGGAAGTGTACGTTTTTTTGACATTTTCTGCAATAACACTAAACTTTCTGTTGACAGAAGCATTTGGATGCAATGTAATGATGAAAAGTATAAAACACAACCTTTTAGCAGAGGATGGTTTCGATCCATCGACCTCTGGGTTATGGGCCCAGCACGCTTCCGCTGCGCCACTCTGCTCGTAGTGTTGGATGCTTAGAGTCGAAGTCTAATTACTGTCTGCCTTCTGGTCTGTGTCGTGTAATTTATCAGCCATTTCTTATCTGTTGGCAACTAGATTATTCTTGGTGTTTTGCAATTATTTCTTTGTTTTTTTCTGTTTCCTTTAGTCATATTGTTGAAAATCATTTGAAGAAACGGTGTCTGACCTTGCTTAAGGTGCAGGCAAAAATTGTGGTCCATTGGGTCTCTGTGGCGCAATCGGTTAGCGCGTTTGGCTGTTAACCGAAAGGTTGGTGGTTCGAGTCCACCCAGGGACGTCGCACCCTTTTGCAGTCCACCCAGAGACGTTGCACAGTTGGAGAAGTTTTTGCATTGGTGCTGAGCATCTCTCTCATGTAAAAGCCATTTTGCTGACTATGTTTTGAATTCACAAGGCAAACTGGAGAAAAACTTTCTGTATGAGATAAGATAAACAAAACTTCCTTCGAGCCGGAATTGAACCAGCGACCTAAGGATTGCTAATTTAGAGCTACAGTCCTCCGCTCTACCAGCTGAGCTATCGAAGGATTGTTTTGGCCACTGTCGAAAGCCTCCTAGGTTTGGCCGTGGGTGCCACGGGCAGATGGTAAAAATGATTCATTCAACTCTGCGAAAAAGGAATCCAATGGTAGCATTGGAGAATGCGGGCATCGATCCCGCTACCTCTCGCATGCTAAGCGAGCGCTCTACCACTTGAGCTAATCCCCCAAACCTGTGAAACTTGACGTCAGTTTCACGTCACACCAGGTCACAATTTTCATATACAGTCACAGATGACATTGCTTTTTTTTTTTTTTTTTTTTTTTTTTAAGTGTGGACTCCGTTTTCCCATACTTGAAGAACATTTAAGGAGTCCACAACGTGATTGGTGACCTACAAATACAGTCGAGCAACTTTCTAGCAAACCCTTTCTATGCACATGGAGAATCAAACCGGGGACAGTGAAAAAACTTGCATAGTTTGTAGAAAAAAGTTGTGATGTAGCACAATCCCAAGGAGAACCGTTGAACTTTTATGGGTTGGTTTGTTTACCGAAAATGCTGAGAGGTCGTGAAGGCCTCCTGGTCTTTTTTTTTCCTCCTTTCTGTGGTTGCTAAACTGTAAGAAGAGAGTAGAGCATGAGCCTTAACACAAAACATTAAAAGAGAATAAATGCAACACCAATGGTGAAAAGCAAGACATGCGTTGGCCGGGAATCGAACCCGGGTCAACTGCTTGGAAGGCAGCTATGCTCACCACTATACCACCAACGCTTTCGGAAGTGTACGTTTTTTTGACATTTTCTGCAATAACACTAAACTTTCTGTTGACAGAAGCATTTGGATGCAATGTAATGATGAAAAGTATAAAACACAACCTTTTAGCAGAGGATGGTTTCGATCCATCGACCTCTGGGTTATGGGCCCAGCACGCTTCCGCTGCGCCACTCTGCTCGTAGTGTTGGATGCTTAGAGTCGAAGTCTAATTACTGTCTGCCTTCTGGTCTGTGTCGTGTAATTTATCAGCCATTTCTTATCTGTTGGCAACTAGATTATTCTTGGTGTTTTGCAATTATTTCTTTGTTTTTTTCTGTTTCCTTTAGTCATATTGTTGAAAATCATTTGAAGAAACGGTGTCTGACCTTGCTTAAGGTGCAGGCAAAAATTGTGGTCCATTGGGTCTCTGTGGCGCAATCGGTTAGCGCGTTCGGCTGTTAACCGAAAGGTTGGTGGTTCGAGTCCACCCAGGGACGTCGCACCCTTTTGCAGTCCACCCAGAGACGTTGCACAGTTGGAGAAGTTTTTGCATTGGTGCTGAGCATCTCTCTCATGTAAAAGCCATTTTGCTGACTATGTTTTGAATTCACGAGGCAAACTGGAGAAAAACTTTCTGTATGAGATAAGATAAACAAAACTTCCTTCGAGCCGGAATTGAACCAGCGACCTAAGGATTGCTAATTTAGAGCTACAGTCCTCCGCTCTACCAGCTGAGCTATCGAAGGATTGTTTTGGCCACTGTCGAAAGCCTCCTAGGTTTGGCCGTGGGTGCCACGGGCAGATGGTAAAAATGATTCATTCAACTCTGCGAAAAAGGAATCCAATGGTAGCATTGGAGAATGCGGGCATCGATCCCGCTACCTCTCGCATGCTAAGCGAGCGCTCTACCACTTGAGCTAATCCCCCAAACCTGTGAAACTTGACGTCAGTTTCACGTCACACCAGGTCACAATTTTCATATACAGTCACAGATGACATTGCTTTTTTTTTTTTTTTTTTTTTTTTTAAGTGTGGACTCCGTTTTCCCATACTTGAAGAACATTTAAGGAGTCCACAACGTGATTGGTGACCTACAAATACAGTCGAGCAACTTTCTAGCAAACCCTTTCTATGCACATGGAGAATCAAACCGGGGACAGTGAAAAAACTTGCATAGTTTGTAGAAAAAAGTTGTGATGTAGCACAATCCCAAGGAGAACCGTTGAACTTTTATGGGTTGGTTTGTTTATCGAAAATGCTGAGAGGTCGTGAAGGCCTCCTGGTCTTTTTTTTTCCTCCTTTCTGTGGTTGCTAAACTGTAAGAAGAGAGTAGAGCATGAGCCTTAACACAAAACATTAAAAGAGAATAAATGCAACACCAATGGTGAAAAGCAAGACATGCGTTGGCCGGGAATCGAACCCGGGTCAACTGCTTGGAAGGCAGCTATGCTCACCACTATACCACCAACGCTTTCGGAAGTGTACGTTTTTTTGACATTTTCTGCAATAACACTAAACTTTCTGTTGACAGAAGCATTTGGATGCAATGTAATGATGAAAAGTATAAAACACAACCTTTTAGCAGAGGATGGTTTCGATCCATCGACCTCTGGGTTATGGGCCCAGCACGCTTCCGCTGCGCCACTCTGCTCGTAGTGTTGGATGCTTAGAGTCGAAGTCTAATTACTGTCTGCCTTCTGGTCTGTGTCGTGTAATTTATCAGCCATTTCTTATCTGTTGGCAACTAGATTATTCTTGGTGTTTTGCAATTATTTCTTTGTTTTTTTCTGTTTCCTTTAGTCATATTGTTGAAAATCATTTGAAGAAACGGTGTCTGACCTTGCTTAAGGTGCAGGCAAAAATTGTGGTCCATTGGGTCTCTGTGGCGCAATCGGTTAGCGCGTTCGGCTGTTAACCGAAAGGTTGGTGGTTCGAGTCCACCCAGGGACGTCGCACCCTTTTGCAGTCCACCCAGAGACGTTGCACAGTTGGAGAAGTTTTTGCATTGGTGCTGAGCATCTCTCTCATGTAAAAGCCATTTTGCTGACTATGTTTTGAATTCACGAGGCAAACTGGAGAAAAACTTTCTGTATGAGATAAGATAAACAAAACTTCCTTCGAGCCGGAATTGAACCAGCGACCTAAGGATTGCTAATTTAGAGCTACAGTCCTCCGCTCTACCAGCTGAGCTATCGAAGGATTGTTTTGGCCACTGTCGAAAGCCTCCTAGGTTTGGCCGTGGGTGCCACGGGCAGATGGTAAAAATGATTCATTCAACTCTGCGAAAAAGGAATCCAATGGTAGCATTGGAGAATGCGGGCATCGATCCCGCTACGTCTCGCATGCTAAGCGAGCGCTCTACCACTTGAGCTAATCCCCCAAACCTGTGAAACTTGACGTCAGTTTCACGTCACACCAGGTCACAATTTTCATATACAGTCACAGATGACATTGCTTTTTTTTTTTTTTTTTTTTTTTAAGTGTGGACTCTGTTTTCCCATACTTGAAGAACATTTAAGGAGTCCACAACGTGATTGGTGACCTACAAATACAGTCGAGCAACTTTCTAGCAAACCCTTTCTATGCACATGGAGAATCAAACCGGGGACAGTGAAAAAACTTGCATAGTTTGTAGAAAAAAGTTGTGATGTAGCACAATCCCAAGGAGAACCGTTGAACTTTTATGGGTTGGTTTGTTTATCGAAAATGCTGAGAGGTCGTGAAGGCCTCCTGGTCTTTTTTTTTCCTCCTTTCTGTGGTTGCTAAACTGTAAGAAGAGAGTAGAGCATGAGCCTTAACACAAAACATTAAAAGAGAATAAATGCAACACCAATGGTGAAAAGCAAGACATGCGTTGGCCGGGAATCGAACCCGGGTCAACTGCTTGGAAGGCAGCTATGCTCACCACTATACCACCAACGCTTTCGGAAGTGTACGTTTTTTTGACATTTTCTGCAATAACACTAAACTTTCTGTTGACAGAAGCATTTGGATGCAATGTAATGATGAAAAGTATAAAACACAACCTTTTAGCAGAGGATGGTTTCGATCCATCGACCTCTGGGTTATGGGCCCAGCACGCTTCCGCTGCGCCACTCTGCTCGTAGTGTTGGATGCTTAGAGTCGAAGTCTAATTACTGTCTGCCTTCTGGTCTGTGTCGTGTAATTTATCAGCCATTTCTTATCTGTTGGCAACTAGATTATTCTTGGTGTTTTGCAATTATTTCTTTGTTTTTTTCTGTTTCCTTTAGTCATATTGTTGAAAATCATTTGAAGAAACGGTGTCTGACCTTGCTTAAGGTGCAGGCAAAAATTGTGGTCCATTGGGTCTCTGTGGCGCAATCGGTTAGCGCGTTCGGCTGTTAACCGAAAGGTTGGTGGTTCGAGTCCACCCAGGGACGTCGCACCCTTTTGCAGTCCACCCAGAGACGTTGCACAGTTGGAGAAGTTTTTGCATTGGTGCTGAGCATCTCTCTCATGTAAAAGCCATTTTGCTGACTATGTTTTGAATTCACGAGGCAAACTGGAGAAAAACTTTCTGTATGAGATAAGATAAACAAAACTTCCTTCGAGTCGGAATTGAACCAGCGACCTAAGGATTGCTAATTTAGAGCTACAGTCCTCCGCTCTACCAGCTGAGCTATCGAAGGATTGTTTTGGCCACTGTCGAAAGCCTCCTAGGTTTGGCCGTGGGTGCCACGGGCAGATGGTAAAAATGATTCATTCAACTCTGCGAAAAAGGAATCCAATGGTAGCATTGGAGAATGCGGGCATCGATCCCGCTACCTCTCGCATGCTAAGCGAGCGCTCTACCACTTGAGCTAATCCCCCAAACCTGTGAAACTTGACGTCAGTTTCACGTCACACCAGGTCACAATTTTCATATACAGTCACAGATGACATTGCTTTTTTTTTTTTTTTTTTTTTTTAAGTGTGGACTCCGTTTTCCCATACTTGAAGAACATTTAAGGAGTCCACAACGTGATTGGTGACCTACAAATACAGTCGAGCAACTTTCTAGCAAACCCTTTCTATGCACATGGAGAATCAAACCGGGGACAGTGAAAAAACTTGCATAGTTTGTAGAAAAAAGTTGTGATGTAGCACAATCCCAAGGAGAACCGTTGAACTTTTATGGGTTGGTTTGTTTATCGAAAATGCTGAGAGGTCGTGAAGGCCTCCTGGTCTTTTTTTTTCCTCCTTTCTGTGGTTGCTAAACTGTAAGAAGAGAGTAGAGCATGAGCCTTAACACAAAACATTAAAAGAGAATAAATGCAACACCAATGGTGAAAAGCAAGACATGCGTTGGCCGGGAATCGAACCCGGGTCAACTGCTTGGAAGGCAGCTATGCTCACCACTATACCACCAACGCTTTCGGAAGTGTACGTTTTTTTGACATTTTCTGCAATAACACTAAACTTTCTGTTGACAGAAGCATTTGGATGCAATGTAATGATGAAAAGTATAAAACACAACCTTTTAGCAGAGGATGGTTTCGATCCATCGACCTCTGGGTTATGGGCCCAGCACGCTTCCGCTGCGCCACTCTGCTCGTAGTGTTGGATGCTTAGAGTCGAAGTCTAATTACTGTCTGCCTTCTGGTCTGTGTCGTGTAATTTATCAGCCATTTCTTATCTGTTGGCAACTAGATTATTCTTGGTGTTTTGCAATTATTTCTTTGTTTTTTTCTGTTTCCTTTAGTCATATTGTTGAAAATCATTTGAAGAAACGGTGTCTGACCTTGCTTAAGGTGCAGGCAAAAATTGTGGTCCATTGGGTCTCTGTGGCGCAATCGGTTAGCGCGTTCGGCTGTTAACCGAAAGGTTGGTGGTTCGAGTCCACCCAGGGACGTCGCACCCTTTTGCAGTCCACCCAGAGACGTTGCACAGTTGGAGAAGTTTTTGCATTGGTGCTGAGCATCTCTCTCATGTAAAAGCCATTTTGCTGACTATGTTTTGAATTCACGAGGCAAACTGGAGAAAAACTTTCTGTATGAGATAAGATAAACAAAACTTCCTTCGAGCCGGAATTGAACCAGCGACCTAAGGATTGCTAATTTAGAGCTACAGTCCTCCGCTCTACCAGCTGAGCTATCGAAGGATTGTTTTGGCCACTGTCGAAAGCCTCCTAGGTTTGGCCGTGGGTGCCACGGGCAGATGGTAAAAATGATTCATTCAACTCTGCGAAAAAGGAATCCAATGGTAGCATTGGAGAATGCGGGCATCGATCCCGCTACCTCTCGCATGCTAAGCGAGCGCTCTACCACTTGAGCTAATCCCCCAAACCTGTGAAACTTGACGTCAGTTTCACGTCACACCAGGTCACAATTTTCATATACAGTCACAGATGACATTGCTTTTTTTTTTTTTTTTTTTTTTTTTAAGTGTGGACTCCGTTTTCCCATACTTGAAGAACATTTAAGGAGTCCACAACGTGATTGGTGACCTACAAATACAGTCGAGCAACTTTCTAGCAAACCCTTTCTATGCACATGGAGAATCAAACCGGGGACAGTGAAAAAACTTGCATAGTTTGTAGAAAAAAGTTGTGATGTAGCACAATCCCAAGGAGAACCGTTGAACTTTTATGGGTTGGTTTGTTTATCGAAAATGCTGAGAGGTCGTGAAGGCCTCCTGGTCTTTTTTTTTCCTCCTTTCTGTGGTTGCTAAACTGTAAGAAGAGAGTAGAGCATGAGCCTTAACACAAAACATTAAAAGAGAATAAATGCAACACCAATGGTGAAAAGCAAGACATGCGTTGGCCGGGAATCGAACCCGGGTCAACTGCTTGGAAGGCAGCTATGCTCACCACTATACCACCAACGCTTTCGGAAGTGTACGTTTTTTTGACATTTTCTGCAATAACACTAAACTTTCTGTTGACAGAAGCATTTGGATGCAATGTAATGATGAAAAGTATAAAACACAACCTTTTAGCAGAGGATGGTTTCGATCCATCGACCTCTGGGTTATGGGCCCAGCACGCTTCCGCTGCGCCACTCTGCTCGTAGTGTTGGATGCTTAGAGTCGAAGTCTAATTACTGTCTGCCTTCTGGTCTGTGTCGTGTAATTTATCAGCCATTTCTTATCTGTTGGCAACTAGATTATTCTTGGTGTTTTGCAATTATTTCTTTGTTTTTTTCTGTTTCCTTTAGTCATATTGTTGAAAATCATTTGAAGAAACGGTGTCTGACCTTGCTTAAGGTGCAGGCAAAAATTGTGGTCCATTGGGTCTCTGTGGCGCAATCGGTTAGCGCGTTCGGCTGTTAACCGAAAGGTTGGTGGTTCGAGTCCACCCAGGGACGTCGCACCCTTTTGCAGTCCACCCAGAGACGTTGCACAGTTGGAGAAGTTTTTGCATTGGTGCTGAGCATCTCTCTCATGTAAAAGCCATTTTGCTGACTATGTTTTGAATTCACGAGGCAAACTGGAGAAAAACTTTCTGTATGAGATAAGATAAACAAAACTTCCTTCGAGCCGGAATTGAACCAGCGACCTAAGGATTGCTAATTTAGAGCTACAGTCCTCCGCTCTACCAGCTGAGCTATCGAAGGATTGTTTTGGCCACTGTCGAAAGCCTCCTAGGTTTGGCCGTGGGTGCCACGGGCAGATGGTAAAAATGATTCATTCAACTCTGCGAAAAAGGAATCCAATGGTAGCATTGGAGAATGCGGGCATCGATCCCGCTACGTCTCGCATGCTAAGCGAGCGCTCTACCACTTGAGCTAATCCCCCAAACCTGTGAAACTTGACGTCAGTTTCACGTCACACCAGGTCACAATTTTCATATACAGTCACAGATGACATTGCTTTTTTTTTTTTTTTTTTTTTTTAAGTGTGGACTCTGTTTTCCCATACTTGAAGAACATTTAAGGAGTCCACAACGTGATTGGTGACCTACAAATACAGTCGAGCAACTTTCTAGCAAACCCTTTCTATGCACATGGAGAATCAAACCGGGGACAGTGAAAAAACTTGCATAGTTTGTAGAAAAAAGTTGTGATGTAGCACAATCCCAAGGAGAACCGTTGAACTTTTATGGGTTGGTTTGTTTATCGAAAATGCTGAGAGGTCGTGAAGGCCTCCTGGTCTTTTTTTTTCCTCCTTTCTGTGGTTGCTAAACTGTAAGAAGAGAGTAGAGCATGAGCCTTAACACAAAACATTAAAAGAGAATAAATGCAACACCAATGGTGAAAAGCAAGACATGCGTTGGCCGGGAATCGAACCCGGGTCAACTGCTTGGAAGGCAGCTATGCTCACCACTATACCACCAACGCTTTCGGAAGTGTACGTTTTTTTGACATTTTCTGCAATAACACTAAACTTTCTGTTGACAGAAGCATTTGGATGCAATGTAATGATGAAAAGTATAAAACACAACCTTTTAGCAGAGGATGGTTTCGATCCATCGACCTCTGGGTTATGGGCCCAGCACGCTTCCGCTGCGCCACTCTGCTCGTAGTGTTGGATGCTTAGAGTCGAAGTCTAATTACTGTCTGCCTTCTGGTCTGTGTCGTGTAATTTATCAGCCATTTCTTATCTGTTGGCAACTAGATTATTCTTGGTGTTTTGCAATTATTTCTTTGTTTTTTTCTGTTTCCTTTAGTCATATTGTTGAAAATCATTTGAAGAAACGGTGTCTGACCTTGCTTAAGGTGCAGGCAAAAATTGTGGTCCATTGGGTCTCTGTGGCGCAATCGGTTAGCGCGTTCGGCTGTTAACCGAAAGGTTGGTGGTTCGAGTCCACCCAGGGACGTCGCACCCTTTTGCAGTCCACCCAGAGACGTTGCACAGTTGGAGAAGTTTTTGCATTGGTGCTGAGCATCTCTCTCATGTAAAAGCCATTTTGCTGACTATGTTTTGAATTCACGAGGCAAACTGGAGAAAAACTTTCTGTATGAGATAAGATAAACAAAACTTCCTTCGAGTCGGAATTGAACCAGCGACCTAAGGATTGCTAATTTAGAGCTACAGTCCTCCGCTCTACCAGCTGAGCTATCGAAGGATTGTTTTGGCCACTGTCGAAAGCCTCCTAGGTTTGGCCGTGGGTGCCACGGGCAGATGGTAAAAATGATTCATTCAACTCTGCGAAAAAGGAATCCAATGGTAGCATTGGAGAATGCGGGCATCGATCCCGCTACCTCTCGCATGCTAAGCGAGCGCTCTACCACTTGAGCTAATCCCCCAAACCTGTGAAACTTGACGTCAGTTTCACGTCACACCAGGTCACAATTTTCATATACAGTCACAGATGACATTGCTTTTTTTTTTTTTTTTTTTTTTTAAGTGTGGACTCCGTTTTCCCATACTTGAAGAACATTTAAGGAGTCCACAACGTGATTGGTGACCTACAAATACAGTCGAGCAACTTTCTAGCAAACCCTTTCTATGCACATGGAGAATCAAACCGGGGACAGTGAAAAAACTTGCATAGTTTGTAGAAAAAAGTTGTGATGTAGCACAATCCCAAGGAGAACCGTTGAACTTTTATGGGTTGGTTTGTTTATCGAAAATGCTGAGAGGTCGTGAAGGCCTCCTGGTCTTTTTTTTTCCTCCTTTCTGTGGTTGCTAAACTGTAAGAAGAGAGTAGAGCATGAGCCTTAACACAAAACATTAAAAGAGAATAAATGCAACACCAATGGTGAAAAGCAAGACATGCGTTGGCCGGGAATCGAACCCGGGTCAACTGCTTGGAAGGCAGCTATGCTCACCACTATACCACCAACGCTTTCGGAAGTGTACGTTTTTTTGACATTTTCTGCAATAACACTAAACTTTCTGTTGACAGAAGCATTTGGATGCAATGTAATGATGAAAAGTATAAAACACAACCTTTTAGCAGAGGATGGTTTCGATCCATCGACCTCTGGGTTATGGGCCCAGCACGCTTCCGCTGCGCCACTCTGCTCGTAGTGTTGGATGCTTAGAGTCGAAGTCTAATTACTGTCTGCCTTCTGGTCTGTGTCGTGTAATTTATCAGCCATTTCTTATCTGTTGGCAACTAGATTATTCTTGGTGTTTTGCAATTATTTCTTTGTTTTTTTCTGTTTCCTTTAGTCATATTGTTGAAAATCATTTGAAGAAACGGTGTCTGACCTTGCTTAAGGTGCAGGCAAAAATTGTGGTCCATTGGGTCTCTGTGGCGCAATCGGTTAGCGCGTTCGGCTGTTAACCGAAAGGTTGGTGGTTCGAGTCCACCCAGGGACGTCGCACCCTTTTGCAGTCCACCCAGAGACGTTGCACAGTTGGAGAAGTTTTTGCATTGGTGCTGAGCATCTCTCTCATGTAAAAGCCATTTTGCTGACTATGTTTTGAATTCACGAGGCAAACTGGAGAAAAACTTTCTGTATGAGATAAGATAAACAAAACTTCCTTCGAGCCGGAATTGAACCAGCGACCTAAGGATTGCTAATTTAGAGCTACAGTCCTCCGCTCTACCAGCTGAGCTATCGAAGGATTGTTTTGGCCACTGTCGAAAGCCTCCTAGGTTTGGCCGTGGGTGCCACGGGCAGATGGTAAAAATGATTCATTCAACTCTGCGAAAAAGGAATCCAATGGTAGCATTGGAGAATGCGGGCATCGATCCCGCTACCTCTCGCATGCTAATCGAGCGCTCTACCACTTGAGCTAATCCCCCAAACCTGTGAAACTTGACGTCAGTTTCACGTCACACCAGGTCACAATTTTCATATACAGTCACAGATGACATTGCTTTTTTTTTTTTTTTTTTTTTTTTTTTAAGTGTGGACTCCGTTTTCCCATACTTGAAGAACATTTAAGGAGTCCACAACGTGATTGGTGACCTACAAATACAGTCGAGCAACTTTCTAGCAAACCCTTTCTATGCACATGGAGAATCAAACCGGGGACAGTGAAAAAACTTGCATAGTTTGTAGAAAAAAGTTGTGATGTAGCACAATCCCAAGGAGAACCGTTGAACTTTTATGGGTTGGTTTGTTTATCGAAAATGCTGAGAGGTCGTGAAGGCCTCCTGGTCTTTTTTTTTCCTCCTTTCTGTGGTTGCTAAACTGTAAGAAGAGAGTAGAGCATGAGCCTTAACACAAAACATTAAAAGAGAATAAATGCAACACCAATGGTGAAAAGCAAGACATGCGTTGGCCGGGAATCGAACCCGGGTCAACTGCTTGGAAGGCAGCTATGCTCACCACTATACCACCAACGCTTTCGGAAGTGTACGTTTTTTTGACATTTTCTGCAATAACACTAAACTTTCTGTTGACAGAAGCATTTGGATGCAATGTAATGATGAAAAGTATAAAACACAACCTTTTAGCAGAGGATGGTTTCGATCCATCGACCTCTGGGTTATGGGCCCAGCACGCTTCCGCTGCGCCACTCTGCTCGTAGTGTTGGATGCTTAGAGTCGAAGTCTAATTACTGTCTGCCTTCTGGTCTGTGTCGTGTAATTTATCAGCCATTTCTTATCTGTTGGCAACTAGATTATTCTTGGTGTTTTGCAATTATTTCTTTGTTTTTTTCTGTTTCCTTTAGTCATATTGTTGAAAATCATTTGAAGAAACGGTGTCTGACCTTGCTTAAGGTGCAGGCAAAAATTGTGGTCCATTGGGTCTCTGTGGCGCAATCGGTTAGCGCGTTCGGCTGTTAACCGAAAGGTTGGTGGTTCGAGTCCACCCAGGGACGTCGCACCCTTTTGCAGTCCACCCAGAGACGTTGCACAGTTGGAGAAGTTTTTGCATTGGTGCTGAGCATCTCTCTCATGTAAAAGCCATTTTGCTGACTATGTTTTGAATTCACGAGGCAAACTGGAGAAAAACTTTCTGTATGAGATAAGATAAACAAAACTTCCTTCGAGCCGGAATTGAACCAGCGACCTAAGGATTGCTAATTTAGAGCTACAGTCCTCCGCTCTACCAGCTGAGCTATCGAAGGATTGTTTTGGCCACTGTCGAAAGCCTCCTAGGTTTGGCCGTGGGTGCCACGGGCAGATGGTAAAAATGATTCATTCAACTCTGCGAAAAAGGAATCCAATGGTAGCATTGGAGAATGCGGGCATCGATCCCGCTACCTCTCGCATGCTAAGCGAGCGCTCTACCACTTGAGCTAATCCCCCAAACCTGTGAAACTTGACGTCAGTTTCACGTCACACCAGGTCACAATTTTCATATACAGTCACAGATGACATTGCTTTTTTTTTTTTTTTTTTTTTTTAAGTGTGGACTCCGTTTTCCCATACTTGAAGAACATTTAAGGAGTCCACAACGTGATTGGTGACCTACAAATACAGTCGAGCAACTTTCTAGCAAACCCTTTCTATGCACATGGAGAATCAAACCGGGGACAGTGAAAAAACTTGCATAGTTTGTAGAAAAAAGTTGTGATGTAGCACAATCCCAAGGAGAACCGTTGAACTTTTATGGGTTGGTTTGTTTATCGAAAATGCTGAGAGGTCGTGAAGGCCTCCTGGTCTTTTTTTTTCCTCCTTTCTGTGGTTGCTAAACTGTAAGAAGAGAGTAGAGCATGAGCCTTAACACAAAACATTAAAAGAGAATAAATGCAACACCAATGGTGAAAAGCAAGACATGCGTTGGCCGGGAATCGAACCCGGGTCAACTGCTTGGAAGGCAGCTATGCTCACCACTATACCACCAACGCTTTCGGAAGTGTACGTTTTTTTGACATTTTCTGCAATAACACTAAACTTTCTGTTGACAGAAGCATTTGGATGCAATGTAATGATGAAAAGTATAAAACACAACCTTTTAGCAGAGGATGGTTTCGATCCATCGACCTCTGGGTTATGGGCCCAGCACGCTTCCGCTGCGCCACTCTGCTCGTAGTGTTGGATGCTTAGAGTCGAAGTCTAATTACTGTCTGCCTTCTGGTCTGTGTCGTGTAATTTATCAGCCATTTCTTATCTGTTGGCAACTAGATTATTCTTGGTGTTTTGCAATTATTTCTTTGTTTTTTTCTGTTTCCTTTAGTCATATTGTTGAAAATCATTTGAAGAAACGGTGTCTGACCTTGCTTAAGGTGCAGGCAAAAATTGTGGTCCATTGGGTCTCTGTGGCGCAATCGGTTAGCGCGTTCGGCTGTTAACCGAAAGGTTGGTGGTTCGAGTCCACCCAGGGACGTCGCACCCTTTTGCAGTCCACCCAGAGACGTTGCACAGTTGGAGAAGTTTTTGCATTGGTGCTGAGCATCTCTCTCATGTAAAAGCCATTTTGCTGACTATGTTTTGAATTCACGAGGCAAACTGGAGAAAAACTTTCTGTATGAGATAAGATAAACAAAACTTCCTTCGAGCCGGAATTGAACCAGCGACCTAAGGATTGCTAATTTAGAGCTACAGTCCTCCGCTCTACCAGCTGAGCTATCGAAGGATTGTTTTGGCCACTGTCGAAAGCCTCCTAGGTTTGGCCGTGGGTGCCACGGGCAGATGGTAAAAATGATTCATTCAACTCTGCGAAAAAGGAATCCAATGGTAGCATTGGAGAATGCGGGCATCGATCCCGCTACCTCTCGCATGCTAAGCGAGCGCTCTACCACTTGAGCTAATCCCCCAAACCTGTGAAACTTGACGTCAGTTTCACGTCACACCAGGTCACAATTTTCATATACAGTCACAGATGACATTGCTTTTTTTTTTTTTTTTTTTTTTTAAGTGTGGACTCCGTTTTCCCATACTTGAAGAACATTTAAGGAGTCCACAACGTGATTGGTGACCTACAAATACAGTCGAGCAACTTTCTAGCAAACCCTTTCTATGCACATGGAGAATCAAACCGGGGACAGTGAAAAAACTTGCATAGTTTGTAGAAAAAAGTTGTGATGTAGCACAATCCCAAGGAGAACCGTTGAACTTTTATGGGTTGGTTTGTTTATCGAAAATGCTGAGAGGTCGTGAAGGCCTCCTGGTCTTTTTTTTTCCTCCTTTCTGTGGTTGCTAAACTGTAAGAAGAGAGTAGAGCATGAGCCTTAACACAAAACATTAAAAGAGAATAAATGCAACACCAATGGTGAAAAGCAAGACATGCGTTGGCCGGGAATCGAACCCGGGTCAACTGCTTGGAAGGCAGCTATGCTCACCACTATACCACCAACGCTTTCGGAAGTGTACGTTTTTTTGACATTTTCTGCAATAACACTAAACTTTCTGTTGACAGAAGCATTTGGATGCAATGTAATGATGAAAAGTATAAAACACAACCTTTTAGCAGAGGATGGTTTCGATCCATCGACCTCTGGGTTATGGGCCCAGCACGCTTCCGCTGCGCCACTCTGCTCGTAGTGTTGGATGCTTAGAGTCGAAGTCTAATTACTGTCTGCCTTCTGGTCTGTGTCGTGTAATTTATCAGCCATTTCTTATCTGTTGGCAACTAGATTATTCTTGGTGTTTTGCAATTATTTCTTTGTTTTTTTCTGTTTCCTTTAGTCATATTGTTGAAAATCATTTGAAGAAACGGTGTCTGACCTTGCTTAAGGTGCAGGCAAAAATTGTGGTCCATTGGGTCTCTGTGGCGCAATCGGTTAGCGCGTTCGGCTGTTAACCGAAAGGTTGGTGGTTCGAGTCCACCCAGGGACATCGCACCCTTTTGCAGTCCACCCAGAGACGTTGCACAGTTGGAGAAGTTTTTGCATTGGTGCTGAGCATCTCTCTCATGTAAAAGCCATTTTGCTGACTATGTTTTGAATTCACGAGGCAAACTGGAGAAAAACTTTCTGTATGAGATAAGATAAACAAAACTTCCTTCGAGCCGGAATTGAACCAGCGACCTAAGGATTGCTAATTTAGAGCTACAGTCCTCCGCTCTACCAGCTGAGCTATCGAAGGATTGTTTTGGCCACTGTCGAAAGCCTCCTAGGTTTGGCCGTGGGTGCCACGGGCAGATGGTAAAAATGATTCATTCAACTCTGCGAAAAAGGAATCCAATGGTAGCATTGGAGAATGCGGGCATCGATCCCGCTACCTCTCGCATGCTAATCGAGCGCTCTACCACTTGAGCTAATCCCCCAAACCTGTGAAACTTGACGTCAGTTTCACGTCACACCAGGTCACAATTTTCATATACAGTCACAGATGACATTGCTTTTTTTTTTTTTTTTTTTTTTTTTTAAGTGTGGACTCCGTTTTCCCATACTTGAAGAACATTTAAGGAGTCCACAACGTGATTGGTGACCTACAAATACAGTCGAGCAACTTTCTAGCAAACCCTTTCTATGCACATGGAGAATCAAACCGGGGACAGTGAAAAAACTTGCATAGTTTGTAGAAAAAAGTTGTGATGTAGCACAATCCCAAGGAGAACCGTTGAACTTTTATGGGTTGGTTTGTTTATCGAAAATGCTGAGAGGTCGTGAAGGCCTCCTGGTCTTTTTTTTTCCTCCTTTCTGTGGTTGCTAAACTGTAAGAAGAGAGTAGAGCATGAGCCTTAACACAAAACATTAAAAGAGAATAAATGCAACACCAATGGTGAAAAGCAAGACATGCGTTGGCCGGGAATCGAACCCGGGTCAACTGCTTGGAAGGCAGCTATGCTCACCACTATACCACCAACGCTTTCGGAAGTGTACGTTTTTTTGACATTTTCTGCAATAACACTAAACTTTCTGTTGACAGAAGCATTTGGATGCAATGTAATGATGAAAAGTATAAAACACAACCTTTTAGCAGAGGATGGTTTCGATCCATCGACCTCTGGGTTATGGGCCCAGCACGCTTCCGCTGCGCCACTCTGCTCGTAGTGTTGGATGCTTAGAGTCGAAGTCTAATTACTGTCTGCCTTCTGGTCTGTGTCGTGTAATTTATCAGCCATTTCTTATCTGTTGGCAACTAGATTATTCTTGGTGTTTTGCAATTATTTCTTTGTTTTTTTCTGTTTCCTTTAGTCATATTGTTGAAAATCATTTGAAGAAACGGTGTCTGACCTTGCTTAAGGTGCAGGCAAAAATTGTGGTCCATTGGGTCTCTGTGGCGCAATCGGTTAGCGCGTTCGGCTGTTAACCGAAAGGTTGGTGGTTCGAGTCCACCCAGGGACGTCGCACCCTTTTGCAGTCCACCCAGAGACGTTGCACAGTTGGAGAAGTTTTTGCATTGGTGCTGAGCATCTCTCTCATGTAAAAGCCATTTTGCTGACTATGTTTTGAATTCACGAGGCAAACTGGAGAAAAACTTTCTGTATGAGATAAGATAAACAAAACTTCCTTCGAGCCGGAATTGAACCAGCGACCTAAGGATTGCTAATTTAGAGCTACAGTCCTCCGCTCTACCAGCTGAGCTATCGAAGGATTGTTTTGGCCACTGTCGAAAGCCTCCTAGGTTTGGCCGTGGGTGCCACGGGCAGATGGTAAAAATGATTCATTCAACTCTGCGAAAAAGGAATCCAATGGTAGCATTGGAGAATGCGGGCATCGATCCCGCTACCTCTCGCATGCTAAGCGAGCGCTCTACCACTTGAGCTAATCCCCCAAACCTGTGAAACTTGACGTCAGTTTCACGTCACACCAGGTCACAATTTTCATATACAGTCACAGATGACATTGCTTTTTTTTTTTTTTTTTTTTTTTTTTAAGTGTGGACTCCGTTTTCCCATACTTGAAGAACATTTAAGGAGTCCACAACGTGATTGGTGACCTACAAATACAGTCGAGCAACTTTCTAGCAAACCCTTTCTATGCACATGGAGAATCAAACCGGGGACAGTGAAAAAACTTGCATAGTTTGTAGAAAAAAGTTGTGATGTAGCACAATCCCAAGGAGAACCGTTGAACTTTTATGGGTTGGTTTGTTTATCGAAAATGCTGAGAGGTCGTGAAGGCCTCCTGGTCTTTTTTTTTCCTCCTTTCTGTGGTTGCTAAACTGTAAGAAGAGAGTAGAGCATGAGCCTTAACACAAAACATTAAAAGAGAATAAATGCAACACCAATGGTGAAAAGCAAGACATGCGTTGGCCGGGAATCGAACCCGGGTCAACTGCTTGGAAGGCAGCTATGCTCACCACTATACCACCAACGCTTTCGGAAGTGTACGTTTTTTTGACATTTTCTGCAATAACACTAAACTTTCTGTTGACAGAAGCATTTGGATGCAATGTAATGATGAAAAGTATAAAACACAACCTTTTAGCAGAGGATGGTTTCGATCCATCGACCTCTGGGTTATGGGCCCAGCACGCTTCCGCTGCGCCACTCTGCTCGTAGTGTTGGATGCTTAGAGTCGAAGTCTAATTACTGTCTGCCTTCTGGTCTGTGTCGTGTAATTTATCAGCCATTTCTTATCTGTTGGCAACTAGATTATTCTTGGTGTTTTGCAATTATTTCTTTGTTTTTTTCTGTTTCCTTTAGTCATATTGTTGAAAATCATTTGAAGAAACGGTGTCTGACCTTGCTTAAGGTGCAGGCAAAAATTGTGGTCCATTGGGTCTCTGTGGCGCAATCGGTTAGCGCGTTCGGCTGTTAACCGAAAGGTTGGTGGTTCGAGTCCACCCAGGGACGTCGCACCCTTTTGCAGTCCACCCGATGGTTTCGATCCATCGACCTCTGGGTTATGGGCCCAGCACGCTTCCGCTGCGCCACTCTGCTCGTAGTGTTGGATGCTTAGAGTCGAAGTCTAATTACTGTCTGCCTTCTGGTCTGTGTCGTGTAATTTATCAGCCATTTCTTATCTGTTGGCAACTAGATTATTCTTGGTGTTTTGCAATTATTTCTTTGTTTTTTTCTGTTTCCTTTAGTCATATTGTTGAAAATCATTTGAAGAAACGGTGTCTGACCTTGCTTAAGGTGCAGGCAAAAATTGTGGTCCATTGGGTCTCTGTGGCGCAATCGGTTAGCGCGTTCGGCTGTTAACCGAAAGGTTGGTGGTTCGAGTCCACCCAGGGACGTCGCACCCTTTTGCAGTCCACCCAGAGACGTTGCACAGTTGGAGAAGTTTTTGCATTGGTGCTGAGCATCTCTCTCATGTAAAAGCCATTTTGCTGACTATGTTTTGAATTCACGAGGCAAACTGGAGAAAAACTTTCTGTATGAGATAAGATAAACAAAACTTCCTTCGAGCCGGAATTGAACCAGCGACCTAAGGATTGCTAATTTAGAGCTACAGTCCTCCGCTCTACCAGCTGAGCTATCGAAGGATTGTTTTGGCCACTGTCGAAAGCCTCCTAGGTTTGGCCGTGGGTGCCACGGGCAGATGGTAAAAATGATTCATTCAACTCTGCGAAAAAGGAATCCAATGGTAGCATTGGAGAATGCGGGCATCGATCCCGCTACCTCTCGCATGCTAAGCGAGCGCTCTACCACTTGAGCTAATCCCCCAAACCTGTGAAACTTGACGTCAGTTTCACGTCACACCAGGTCACAATTTTCATATACAGTCACAGATGACATTGCTTTTTTTTTTTTTTTTTTTTTTTAAGTGTGGACTCCGTTTTCCCATACTTGAAGAACATTTAAGGAGTCCACAACGTGATTGGTGACCTACAAATACAGTCGAGCAACTTTCTAGCAAACCCTTTCTATGCACATGGAGAATCAAACCGGGGACAGTGAAAAAACTTGCATAGTTTGTAGAAAAAAGTTGTGATGTAGCACAATCCCAAGGAGAACCGTTGAACTTTTATGGGTTGGTTTGTTTATCGAAAATGCTGAGAGGTCGTGAAGGCCTCCTGGTCTTTTTTTTTCCTCCTTTCTGTGGTTGCTAAACTGTAAGAAGAGAGTAGAGCATGAGCCTTAACACAAAACATTAAAAGAGAATAAATGCAACACCAATGGTGAAAAGCAAGACATGCGTTGGCCGGGAATCGAACCCGGGTCAACTGCTTGGAAGGCAGCTATGCTCACCACTATACCACCAACGCTTTCGGAAGTGTACGTTTTTTTGACATTTTCTGCAATAACACTAAACTTTCTGTTGACAGAAGCATTTGGATGCAATGTAATGATGAAAAGTATAAAACACAACCTTTTAGCAGAGGATGGTTTCGATCCATCGACCTCTGGGTTATGGGCCCAGCACGCTTCCGCTGCGCCACTCTGCTCGTAGTGTTGGATGCTTAGAGTCGAAGTCTAATTACTGTCTGCCTTCTGGTCTGTGTCGTGTAATTTATCAGCCATTTCTTATCTGTTGGCAACTAGATTATTCTTGGTGTTTTGCAATTATTTCTTTGTTTTTTTCTGTTTCCTTTAGTCATATTGTTGAAAATCATTTGAAGAAACGGTGTCTGACCTTGCTTAAGGTGCAGGCAAAAATTGTGGTCCATTGGGTCTCTGTGGCGCAATCGGTTAGCGCGTTTGGCTGTTAACCGAAAGGTTGGTGGTTCGAGTCCACCCAGGGACGTCGCACCCTTTTGCAGTCCACCCAGAGACGTTGCACAGTTGGAGAAGTTTTTGCATTGGTGCTGAGCATCTCTCTCATGTAAAAGCCATTTTGCTGACTATGTTTTGAATTCACGAGGCAAACTGGAGAAAAACTTTCTGTATGAGATAAGATAAACAAAACTTCCTTCGAGCCGGAATTGAACCAGCGACCTAAGGATTGCTAATTTAGAGCTACAGTCCTCCGCTCTACCAGCTGAGCTATCGAAGGATTGTTTTGGCCACTGTCGAAAGCCTCCTAGGTTTGGCCGTGGGTGCCACGGGCAGATGGTAAAAATGATTCATTCAACTCTGCGAAAAAGGAATCCAATGGTAGCATTGGAGAATGCGGGCATCGATCCCGCTACCTCTCGCATGCTAAGCGAGCGCTCTACCACTTGAGCTAATCCCCCAAACCTGTGAAACTTGACGTCAGTTTCACGTCACACCAGGTCACAATTTTCATATACAGTCACAGATGACATTGCTTTTTTTTTTTTTTTTTTTTTTTTTTAAGTGTGGACTCCGTTTTCCCATACTTGAAGAACATTTAAGGAGTCCACAACGTGATTGGTGACCTACAAATACAGTCGAGCAACTTTCTAGCAAACCCTTTCTATGCACATGGAGAATCAAACCGGGGACAGTGAAAAAACTTGCATAGTTTGTAGAAAAAAGTTGTGATGTAGCACAATCCCAAGGAGAACCGTTGAACTTTTATGGGTTGGTTTGTTTATCGAAAATGCTGAGAGGTCGTGAAGGCCTCCTGGTCTTTTTTTTTCCTCCTTTCTGTGGTTGCTAAACTGTAAGAAGAGAGTAGAGCATGAGCCTTAACACAAAACATTAAAAGAGAATAAATGCAACACCAATGGTGAAAAGCAAGACATGCGTTGGCCGGGAATCGAACCCGGGTCAACTGCTTGGAAGGCAGCTATGCTCACCACTATACCACCAACGCTTTCGGAAGTGTACGTTTTTTTGACATTTTCTGCAATAACACTAAACTTTCTGTTGACAGAAGCATTTGGATGCAATGTAATGATGAAAAGTATAAAACACAACCTTTTAGCAGAGGATGGTTTCGATCCATCGACCTCTGGGTTATGGGCCCAGCACGCTTCCGCTGCGCCACTCTGCTCGTAGTGTTGGATGCTTAGAGTCGAAGTCTAATTACTGTCTGCCTTCTGGTCTGTGTCGTGTAATTTATCAGCCATTTCTTATCTGTTGGCAACTAGATTATTCTTGGTGTTTTGCAATTATTTCTTTGTTTTTTTCTGTTTCCTTTAGTCATATTGTTGAAAATCATTTGAAGAAACGGTGTCTGACCTTGCTTAAGGTGCAGGCAAAAATTGTGGTCCATTGGGTCTCTGTGGCGCAATCGGTTAGCGCGTTCGGCTGTTAACCGAAAGGTTGGTGGTTCGAGTCCACCCAGGGACGTCGCACCCTTTTGCAGTCCACCCGATGGTTTCGATCCATCGACCTCTGGGTTATGGGCCCAGCACGCTTCCGCTGCGCCACTCTGCTCGTAGTGTTGGATGCTTAGAGTCGAAGTCTAATTACTGTCTGCCTTCTGGTCTGTGTCGTGTAATTTATCAGCCATTTCTTATCTGTTGGCAACTAGATTATTCTTGGTGTTTTGCAATTATTTCTTTGTTTTTTTCTGTTTCCTTTAGTCATATTGTTGAAAATCATTTGAAGAAACGGTGTCTGACCTTGCTTAAGGTGCAGGCAAAAATTGTGGTCCATTGGGTCTCTGTGGCGCAATCGGTTAGCGCGTTCGGCTGTTAACCGAAAGGTTGGTGGTTCGAGTCCACCCAGGGACGTCGCACCCTTTTGCAGTCCACCCAGAGACGTTGCACAGTTGGAGAAGTTTTTGCATTGGTGCTGAGCATCTCTCTCATGTAAAAGCCATTTTGCTGACTATGTTTTGAATTCACGAGGCAAACTGGAGAAAAACTTTCTGTATGAGATAAGATAAACAAAACTTCCTTCGAGCCGGAATTGAACCAGCGACCTAAGGATTGCTAATTTAGAGCTACAGTCCTCCGCTCTACCAGCTGAGCTATCGAAGGATTGTTTTGGCCACTGTCGAAAGCCTCCTAGGTTTGGCCGTGGGTGCCACGGGCAGATGGTAAAAATGATTCATTCAACTCTGCGAAAAAGGAATCCAATGGTAGCATTGGAGAATGCGGGCATCGATCCCGCTACCTCTCGCATGCTAAGCGAGCGCTCTACCACTTGAGCTAATCCCCCAAACCTGTGAAACTTGACGTCAGTTTCACGTCACACCAGGTCACAATTTTCATATACAGTCACAGATGACATTGCTTTTTTTTTTTTTTTTTTTTTTTAAGTGTGGACTCCGTTTTCCCATACTTGAAGAACATTTAAGGAGTCCACAACGTGATTGGTGACCTACAAATACAGTCGAGCAACTTTCTAGCAAACCCTTTCTATGCACATGGAGAATCAAACCGGGGACAGTGAAAAAACTTGCATAGTTTGTAGAAAAAAGTTGTGATGTAGCACAATCCCAAGGAGAACCGTTGAACTTTTATGGGTTGGTTTGTTTATCGAAAATGCTGAGAGGTCGTGAAGGCCTCCTGGTCTTTTTTTTTCCTCCTTTCTGTGGTTGCTAAACTGTAAGAAGAGAGTAGAGCATGAGCCTTAACACAAAACATTAAAAGAGAATAAATGCAACACCAATGGTGAAAAGCAAGACATGCGTTGGCCGGGAATCGAACCCGGGTCAACTGCTTGGAAGGCAGCTATGCTCACCACTATACCACCAACGCTTTCGGAAGTGTACGTTTTTTTGACATTTTCTGCAATAACACTAAACTTTCTGTTGACAGAAGCATTTGGATGCAATGTAATGATGAAAAGTATAAAACACAACCTTTTAGCAGAGGATGGTTTCGATCCATCGACCTCTGGGTTATGGGCCCAGCACGCTTCCGCTGCGCCACTCTGCTCGTAGTGTTGGATGCTTAGAGTCGAAGTCTAATTACTGTCTGCCTTCTGGTCTGTGTCGTGTAATTTATCAGCCATTTCTTATCTGTTGGCAACTAGATTATTCTTGGTGTTTTGCAATTATTTCTTTGTTTTTTTCTGTTTCCTTTAGTCATATTGTTGAAAATCATTTGAAGAAACGGTGTCTGACCTTGCTTAAGGTGCAGGCAAAAATTGTGGTCCATTGGGTCTCTGTGGCGCAATCGGTTAGCGCGTTTGGCTGTTAACCGAAAGGTTGGTGGTTCGAGTCCACCCAGGGACGTCGCACCCTTTTGCAGTCCACCCAGAGACGTTGCACAGTTGGAGAAGTTTTTGCATTGGTGCTGAGCATCTCTCTCATGTAAAAGCCATTTTGCTGACTATGTTTTGAATTCACGAGGCAAACTGGAGAAAAACTTTCTGTATGAGATAAGATAAACAAAACTTCCTTCGAGCCGGAATTGAACCAGCGACCTAAGGATTGCTAATTTAGAGCTACAGTCCTCCGCTCTACCAGCTGAGCTATCGAAGGATTGTTTTGGCCACTGTCGAAAGCCTCCTAGGTTTGGCCGTGGGTGCCACGGGCAGATGGTAAAAATGATTCATTCAACTCTGCGAAAAAGGAATCCAATGGTAGCATTGGAGAATGCGGGCATCGATCCCGCTACCTCTCGCATGCTAAGCGAGCGCTCTACCACTTGAGCTAATCCCCCAAACCTGTGAAACTTGACGTCAGTTTCACGTCACACCAGGTCACAATTTTCATATACAGTCACAGATGACATTGCTTTTTTTTTTTTTTTTTTTTTTTTTTAAGTGTGGACTCCGTTTTCCCATACTTGAAGAACATTTAAGGAGTCCACAACGTGATTGGTGACCTACAAATACAGTCGAGCAACTTTCTAGCAAACCCTTTCTATGCACATGGAGAATCAAACCGGGGACAGTGAAAAAACTTGCATAGTTTGTAGAAAAAAGTTGTGATGTAGCACAATCCCAAGGAGAACCGTTGAACTTTTATGGGTTGGTTTGTTTACCGAAAATGCTGAGAGGTCGTGAAGGCCTCCTGGTCTTTTTTTTTCCTCCTTTCTGTGGTTGCTAAACTGTAAGAAGAGAGTAGAGCATGAGCCTTAACACAAAACATTAAAAGAGAATAAATGCAACACCAATGGTGAAAAGCAAGACATGCGTTGGCCGGGAATCGAACCCGGGTCAACTGCTTGGAAGGCAGCTATGCTCACCACTATACCACCAACGCTTTCGGAAGTGTACGTTTTTTTGACATTTTCTGCAATAACACTAAACTTTCTGTTGACAGAAGCATTTGGATGCAATGTAATGATGAAAAGTATAAAACACAACCTTTTAGCAGAGGATGGTTTCGATCCATCGACCTCTGGGTTATGGGCCCAGCACGCTTCCGCTGCGCCACTCTGCTCGTAGTGTTGGATGCTTAGAGTCGAAGTCTAATTACTGTCTGCCTTCTGGTCTGTGTCGTGTAATTTATCAGCCATTTCTTATCTGTTGGCAACTAGATTATTCTTGGTGTTTTGCAATTATTTCTTTGTTTTTTTCTGTTTCCTTTAGTCATATTGTTGAAAATCATTTGAAGAAACGGTGTCTGACCTTGCTTAAGGTGCAGGCAAAAATTGTGGTCCATTGGGTCTCTGTGGCGCAATCGGTTAGCGCGTTCGGCTGTTAACCGAAAGGTTGGTGGTTCGAGTCCACCCAGGGACGTCGCACCCTTTTGCAGTCCACCCAGAGACGTTGCACAGTTGGAGAAGTTTTTGCATTGGTGCTGAGCATCTCTCTCATGTAAAAGCCATTTTGCTGACTATGTTTTGAATTCACGAGGCAAACTGGAGAAAAACTTTCTGTATGAGATAAGATAAACAAAACTTCCTTCGAGCCGGAATTGAACCAGCGACCTAAGGATTGCTAATTTAGAGCTACAGTCCTCCGCTCTACCAGCTGAGCTATCGAAGGATTGTTTTGGCCACTGTCGAAAGCCTCCTAGGTTTGGCCGTGGGTGCCACGGGCAGATGGTAAAAATGATTCATTCAACTCTGCGAAAAAGGAATCCAATGGTAGCATTGGAGAATGCGGGCATCGATCCCGCTACCTCTCGCATGCTAAGCGAGCGCTCTACCACTTGAGCTAATCCCCCAAACCTGTGAAACTTGACGTCAGTTTCACGTCACACCAGGTCACAATTTTCATATACAGTCACAGATGACATTGCTTTTTTTTTTTTTTTTTTTTTTTTTTAAGTGTGGACTCCGTTTTCCCATACTTGAAGAACATTTAAGGAGTCCACAACGTGATTGGTGACCTACAAATACAGTCGAGCAACTTTCTAGCAAACCCTTTCTATGCACATGGAGAATCAAACCGGGGACAGTGAAAAAACTTGCATAGTTTGTAGAAAAAAGTTGTGATGTAGCACAATCCCAAGGAGAACCGTTGAACTTTTATGGGTTGGTTTGTTTATCGAAAATGCTGAGAGGTCGTGAAGGCCTCCTGGTCTTTTTTTTTCCTCCTTTCTGTGGTTGCTAAACTGTAAGAAGAGAGTAGAGCATGAGCCTTAACACAAAACATTAAAAGAGAATAAATGCAACACCAATGGTGAAAAGCAAGACATGCGTTGGCCGGGAATCGAACCCGGGTCAACTGCTTGGAAGGCAGCTATGCTCACCACTATACCACCAACGCTTTCGGAAGTGTACGTTTTTTTGACATTTTCTGCAATAACACTAAACTTTCTGTTGACAGAAGCATTTGGATGCAATGTAATGATGAAAAGTATAAAACACAACCTTTTAGCAGAGGATGGTTTCGATCCATCGACCTCTGGGTTATGGGCCCAGCACGCTTCCGCTGCGCCACTCTGCTCGTAGTGTTGGATGCTTAGAGTCGAAGTCTAATTACTGTCTGCCTTCTGGTCTGTGTCGTGTAATTTATCAGCCATTTCTTATCTGTTGGCAACTAGATTATTCTTGGTGTTTTGCAATTATTTCTTTGTTTTTTTCTGTTTCCTTTAGTCATATTGTTGAAAATCATTTGAAGAAACGGTGTCTGACCTTGCTTAAGGTGCAGGCAAAAATTGTGGTCCATTGGGTCTCTGTGGCGCAATCGGTTAGCGCGTTCGGCTGTTAACCGAAAGGTTGGTGGTTCGAGTCCACCCAGGGACGTCGCACCCTTTTGCAGTCCACCCGATGGTTTCGATCCATCGACCTCTGGGTTATGGGCCCAGCACGCTTCCGCTGCGCCACTCTGCTCGTAGTGTTGGATGCTTAGAGTCGAAGTCTAATTACTGTCTGCCTTCTGGTCTGTGTCGTGTAATTTATCAGCCATTTCTTATCTGTTGGCAACTAGATTATTCTTGGTGTTTTGCAATTATTTCTTTGTTTTTTTCTGTTTCCTTTAGTCATATTGTTGAAAATCATTTGAAGAAACGGTGTCTGACCTTGCTTAAGGTGCAGGCAAAAATTGTGGTCCATTGGGTCTCTGTGGCGCAATCGGTTAGCGCGTTCGGCTGTTAACCGAAAGGTTGGTGGTTCGAGTCCACCCAGGGACGTCGCACCCTTTTGCAGTCCACCCAGAGACGTTGCACAGTTGGAGAAGTTTTTGCATTGGTGCTGAGCATCTCTCTCATGTAAAAGCCATTTTGCTGACTATGTTTTGAATTCACGAGGCAAACTGGAGAAAAACTTTCTGTATGAGATAAGATAAACAAAACTTCCTTCGAGCCGGAATTGAACCAGCGACCTAAGGATTGCTAATTTAGAGCTACAGTCCTCCGCTCTACCAGCTGAGCTATCGAAGGATTGTTTTGGCCACTGTCGAAAGCCTCCTAGGTTTGGCCGTGGGTGCCACGGGCAGATGGTAAAAATGATTCATTCAACTCTGCGAAAAAGGAATCCAATGGTAGCATTGGAGAATGCGGGCATCGATCCCGCTACCTCTCGCATGCTAAGCGAGCGCTCTACCACTTGAGCTAATCCCCCAAACCTGTGAAACTTGACGTCAGTTTCACGTCACACCAGGTCACAATTTTCATATACAGTCACAGATGACATTGCTTTTTTTTTTTTTTTTTTTTTTTAAGTGTGGACTCCGTTTTCCCATACTTGAAGAACATTTAAGGAGTCCACAACGTGATTGGTGACCTACAAATACAGTCGAGCAACTTTCTAGCAAACCCTTTCTATGCACATGGAGAATCAAACCGGGGACAGTGAAAAAACTTGCATAGTTTGTAGAAAAAAGTTGTGATGTAGCACAATCCCAAGGAGAACCGTTGAACTTTTATGGGTTGGTTTGTTTATCGAAAATGCTGAGAGGTCGTGAAGGCCTCCTGGTCTTTTTTTTTCCTCCTTTCTGTGGTTGCTAAACTGTAAGAAGAGAGTAGAGCATGAGCCTTAACACAAAACATTAAAAGAGAATAAATGCAACACCAATGGTGAAAAGCAAGACATGCGTTGGCCGGGAATCGAACCCGGGTCAACTGCTTGGAAGGCAGCTATGCTCACCACTATACCACCAACGCTTTCGGAAGTGTACGTTTTTTTGACATTTTCTGCAATAACACTAAACTTTCTGTTGACAGAAGCATTTGGATGCAATGTAATGATGAAAAGTATAAAACACAACCTTTTAGCAGAGGATGGTTTCGATCCATCGACCTCTGGGTTATGGGCCCAGCACGCTTCCGCTGCGCCACTCTGCTCGTAGTGTTGGATGCTTAGAGTCGAAGTCTAATTACTGTCTGCCTTCTGGTCTGTGTCGTGTAATTTATCAGCCATTTCTTATCTGTTGGCAACTAGATTATTCTTGGTGTTTTGCAATTATTTCTTTGTTTTTTTCTGTTTCCTTTAGTCATATTGTTGAAAATCATTTGAAGAAACGGTGTCTGACCTTGCTTAAGGTGCAGGCAAAAATTGTGGTCCATTGGGTCTCTGTGGCGCAATCGGTTAGCGCGTTCGGCTGTTAACCGAAAGGTTGGTGGTTCGAGTCCACCCAGGGACATCGCACCCTTTTGCAGTCCACCCAGAGACGTTGCACAGTTGGAGAAGTTTTTGCATTGGTGCTGAGCATCTCTCTCATGTAAAAGCCATTTTGCTGACTATGTTTTGAATTCACGAGGCAAACTGGAGAAAAACTTTCTGTATGAGATAAGATAAACAAAACTTCCTTCGAGCCGGAATTGAACCAGCGACCTAAGGATTGCTAATTTAGAGCTACAGTCCTCCGCTCTACCAGCTGAGCTATCGAAGGATTGTTTTGGCCACTGTCGAAAGCCTCCTAGGTTTGGCCGTGGGTGCCACGGGCAGATGGTAAAAATGATTCATTCAACTCTGCGAAAAAGGAATCCAATGGTAGCATTGGAGAATGCGGGCATCGATCCCGCTACCTCTCGCATGCTAATCGAGCGCTCTACCACTTGAGCTAATCCCCCAAACCTGTGAAACTTGACGTCAGTTTCACGTCACACCAGGTCACAATTTTCATATACAGTCACAGATGACATTGCTTTTTTTTTTTTTTTTTTTTTTTTTTTAAGTGTGGACTCCGTTTTCCCATACTTGAAGAACATTTAAGGAGTCCACAACGTGATTGGTGACCTACAAATACAGTCGAGCAACTTTCTAGCAAACCCTTTCTATGCACATGGAGAATCAAACCGGGGACAGTGAAAAAACTTGCATAGTTTGTAGAAAAAAGTTGTGATGTAGCACAATCCCAAGGAGAACCGTTGAACTTTTATGGGTTGGTTTGTTTATCGAAAATGCTGAGAGGTCGTGAAGGCCTCCTGGTCTTTTTTTTTCCTCCTTTCTGTGGTTGCTAAACTGTAAGAAGAGAGTAGAGCATGAGCCTTAACACAAAACATTAAAAGAGAATAAATGCAACACCAATGGTGAAAAGCAAGACATGCGTTGGCCGGGAATCGAACCCGGGTCAACTGCTTGGAAGGCAGCTATGCTCACCACTATACCACCAACGCTTTCGGAAGTGTACGTTTTTTTGACATTTTCTGCAATAACACTAAACTTTCTGTTGACAGAAGCATTTGGATGCAATGTAATGATGAAAAGTATAAAACACAACCTTTTAGCAGAGGATGGTTTCGATCCATCGACCTCTGGGTTATGGGCCCAGCACGCTTCCGCTGCGCCACTCTGCTCGTAGTGTTGGATGCTTAGAGTCGAAGTCTAATTACTGTCTGCCTTCTGGTCTGTGTCGTGTAATTTATCAGCCATTTCTTATCTGTTGGCAACTAGATTATTCTTGGTGTTTTGCAATTATTTCTTTGTTTTTTTCTGTTTCCTTTAGTCATATTGTTGAAAATCATTTGAAGAAACGGTGTCTGACCTTGCTTAAGGTGCAGGCAAAAATTGTGGTCCATTGGGTCTCTGTGGCGCAATCGGTTAGCGCGTTCGGCTGTTAACCGAAAGGTTGGTGGTTCGAGTCCACCCAGGGACGTCGCACCCTTTTGCAGTCCACCCAGAGACGTTGCACAGTTGGAGAAGTTTTTGCATTGGTGCTGAGCATCTCTCTCATGTAAAAGCCATTTTGCTGACTATGTTTTGAATTCACGAGGCAAACTGGAGAAAAACTTTCTGTATGAGATAAGATAAACAAAACTTCCTTCGAGCCGGAATTGAACCAGCGACCTAAGGATTGCTAATTTAGAGCTACAGTCCTCCGCTCTACCAGCTGAGCTATCGAAGGATTGTTTTGGCCACTGTCGAAAGCCTCCTAGGTTTGGCCGTGGGTGCCACGGGCAGATGGTAAAAATGATTCATTCAACTCTGCGAAAAAGGAATCCAATGGTAGCATTGGAGAATGCGGGCATCGATCCCGCTACCTCTCGCATGCTAAGCGAGCGCTCTACCACTTGAGCTAATCCCCCAAACCTGTGAAACTTGACGTCAGTTTCACGTCACACCAGGTCACAATTTTCATATACAGTCACAGATGACATTGCTTTTTTTTTTTTTTTTTTTTTTTTTTAAGTGTGGACTCCGTTTTCCCATACTTGAAGAACATTTAAGGAGTCCACAACGTGATTGGTGACCTACAAATACAGTCGAGCAACTTTCTAGCAAACCCTTTCTATGCACATGGAGAATCAAACCGGGGACAGTGAAAAAACTTGCATAGTTTGTAGAAAAAAGTTGTGATGTAGCACAATCCCAAGGAGAACCGTTGAACTTTTATGGGTTGGTTTGTTTATCGAAAATGCTGAGAGGTCGTGAAGGCCTCCTGGTCTTTTTTTTTCCTCCTTTCTGTGGTTGCTAAACTGTAAGAAGAGAGTAGAGCATGAGCCTTAACACAAAACATTAAAAGAGAATAAATGCAACACCAATGGTGAAAAGCAAGACATGCGTTGGCCGGGAATCGAACCCGGGTCAACTGCTTGGAAGGCAGCTATGCTCACCACTATACCACCAACGCTTTCGGAAGTGTACGTTTTTTTGACATTTTCTGCAATAACACTAAACTTTCTGTTGACAGAAGCATTTGGATGCAATGTAATGATGAAAAGTATAAAACACAACCTTTTAGCAGAGGATGGTTTCGATCCATCGACCTCTGGGTTATGGGCCCAGCACGCTTCCGCTGCGCCACTCTGCTCGTAGTGTTGGATGCTTAGAGTCGAAGTCTAATTACTGTCTGCCTTCTGGTCTGTGTCGTGTAATTTATCAGCCATTTCTTATCTGTTGGCAACTAGATTATTCTTGGTGTTTTGCAATTATTTCTTTGTTTTTTTCTGTTTCCTTTAGTCATATTGTTGAAAATCATTTGAAGAAACGGTGTCTGACCTTGCTTAAGGTGCAGGCAAAAATTGTGGTCCATTGGGTCTCTGTGGCGCAATCGGTTAGCGCGTTCGGCTGTTAACCGAAAGGTTGGTGGTTCGAGTCCACCCAGGGACGTCGCACCCTTTTGCAGTCCACCCGATGGTTTCGATCCATCGACCTCTGGGTTATGGGCCCAGCACGCTTCCGCTGCGCCACTCTGCTCGTAGTGTTGGATGCTTAGAGTCGAAGTCTAATTACTGTCTGCCTTCTGGTCTGTGTCGTGTAATTTATCAGCCATTTCTTATCTGTTGGCAACTAGATTATTCTTGGTGTTTTGCAATTATTTCTTTGTTTTTTTCTGTTTCCTTTAGTCATATTGTTGAAAATCATTTGAAGAAACGGTGTCTGACCTTGCTTAAGGTGCAGGCAAAAATTGTGGTCCATTGGGTCTCTGTGGCGCAATCGGTTAGCGCGTTCGGCTGTTAACCGAAAGGTTGGTGGTTCGAGTCCACCCAGGGACGTCGCACCCTTTTGCAGTCCACCCAGAGACGTTGCACAGTTGGAGAAGTTTTTGCATTGGTGCTGAGCATCTCTCTCATGTAAAAGCCATTTTGCTGACTATGTTTTGAATTCACGAGGCAAACTGGAGAAAAACTTTCTGTATGAGATAAGATAAACAAAACTTCCTTCGAGCCGGAATTGAACCAGCGACCTAAGGATTGCTAATTTAGAGCTACAGTCCTCCGCTCTACCAGCTGAGCTATCGAAGGATTGTTTTGGCCACTGTCGAAAGCCTCCTAGGTTTGGCCGTGGGTGCCACGGGCAGATGGTAAAAATGATTCATTCAACTCTGCGAAAAAGGAATCCAATGGTAGCATTGGAGAATGCGGGCATCGATCCCGCTACCTCTCGCATGCTAAGCGAGCGCTCTACCACTTGAGCTAATCCCCCAAACCTGTGAAACTTGACGTCAGTTTCACGTCACACCAGGTCACAATTTTCATATACAGTCACAGATGACATTGCTTTTTTTTTTTTTTTTTTTTTTTAAGTGTGGACTCCGTTTTCCCATACTTGAAGAACATTTAAGGAGTCCACAACGTGATTGGTGACCTACAAATACAGTCGAGCAACTTTCTAGCAAACCCTTTCTATGCACATGGAGAATCAAACCGGGGACAGTGAAAAAACTTGCATAGTTTGTAGAAAAAAGTTGTGATGTAGCACAATCCCAAGGAGAACCGTTGAACTTTTATGGGTTGGTTTGTTTATCGAAAATGCTGAGAGGTCGTGAAGGCCTCCTGGTCTTTTTTTTTCCTCCTTTCTGTGGTTGCTAAACTGTAAGAAGAGAGTAGAGCATGAGCCTTAACACAAAACATTAAAAGAGAATAAATGCAACACCAATGGTGAAAAGCAAGACATGCGTTGGCCGGGAATCGAACCCGGGTCAACTGCTTGGAAGGCAGCTATGCTCACCACTATACCACCAACGCTTTCGGAAGTGTACGTTTTTTTGACATTTTCTGCAATAACACTAAACTTTCTGTTGACAGAAGCATTTGGATGCAATGTAATGATGAAAAGTATAAAACACAACCTTTTAGCAGAGGATGGTTTCGATCCATCGACCTCTGGGTTATGGGCCCAGCACGCTTCCGCTGCGCCACTCTGCTCGTAGTGTTGGATGCTTAGAGTCGAAGTCTAATTACTGTCTGCCTTCTGGTCTGTGTCGTGTAATTTATCAGCCATTTCTTATCTGTTGGCAACTAGATTATTCTTGGTGTTTTGCAATTATTTCTTTGTTTTTTTCTGTTTCCTTTAGTCATATTGTTGAAAATCATTTGAAGAAACGGTGTCTGACCTTGCTTAAGGTGCAGGCAAAAATTGTGGTCCATTGGGTCTCTGTGGCGCAATCGGTTAGCGCGTTTGGCTGTTAACCGAAAGGTTGGTGGTTCGAGTCCACCCAGGGACGTCGCACCCTTTTGCAGTCCACCCAGAGACGTTGCACAGTTGGAGAAGTTTTTGCATTGGTGCTGAGCATCTCTCTCATGTAAAAGCCATTTTGCTGACTATGTTTTGAATTCACGAGGCAAACTGGAGAAAAACTTTCTGTATGAGATAAGATAAACAAAACTTCCTTCGAGCCGGAATTGAACCAGCGACCTAAGGATTGCTAATTTAGAGCTACAGTCCTCCGCTCTACCAGCTGAGCTATCGAAGGATTGTTTTGGCCACTGTCGAAAGCCTCCTAGGTTTGGCCGTGGGTGCCACGGGCAGATGGTAAAAATGATTCATTCAACTCTGCGAAAAAGGAATCCAATGGTAGCATTGGAGAATGCGGGCATCGATCCCGCTACCTCTCGCATGCTAAGCGAGCGCTCTACCACTTGAGCTAATCCCCCAAACCTGTGAAACTTGACGTCAGTTTCACGTCACACCAGGTCACAATTTTCATATACAGTCACAGATGACATTGCTTTTTTTTTTTTTTTTTTTTTTTTTTAAGTGTGGACTCCGTTTTCCCATACTTGAAGAACATTTAAGGAGTCCACAACGTGATTGGTGACCTACAAATACAGTCGAGCAACTTTCTAGCAAACCCTTTCTATGCACATGGAGAATCAAACCGGGGACAGTGAAAAAACTTGCATAGTTTGTAGAAAAAAGTTGTGATGTAGCACAATCCCAAGGAGAACCGTTGAACTTTTATGGGTTGGTTTGTTTACCGAAAATGCTGAGAGGTCGTGAAGGCCTCCTGGTCTTTTTTTTTCCTCCTTTCTGTGGTTGCTAAACTGTAAGAAGAGAGTAGAGCATGAGCCTTAACACAAAACATTAAAAGAGAATAAATGCAACACCAATGGTGAAAAGCAAGACATGCGTTGGCCGGGAATCGAACCCGGGTCAACTGCTTGGAAGGCAGCTATGCTCACCACTATACCACCAACGCTTTCGGAAGTGTACGTTTTTTTGACATTTTCTGCAATAACACTAAACTTTCTGTTGACAGAAGCATTTGGATGCAATGTAATGATGAAAAGTATAAAACACAACCTTTTAGCAGAGGATGGTTTCGATCCATCGACCTCTGGGTTATGGGCCCAGCACGCTTCCGCTGCGCCACTCTGCTCGTAGTGTTGGATGCTTAGAGTCGAAGTCTAATTACTGTCTGCCTTCTGGTCTGTGTCGTGTAATTTATCAGCCATTTCTTATCTGTTGGCAACTAGATTATTCTTGGTGTTTTGCAATTATTTCTTTGTTTTTTTCTGTTTCCTTTAGTCATATTGTTGAAAATCATTTGAAGAAACGGTGTCTGACCTTGCTTAAGGTGCAGGCAAAAATTGTGGTCCATTGGGTCTCTGTGGCGCAATCGGTTAGCGCGTTCGGCTGTTAACCGAAAGGTTGGTGGTTCGAGTCCACCCAGGGACGTCGCACCCTTTTGCAGTCCACCCAGAGACGTTGCACAGTTGGAGAAGTTTTTGCATTGGTGCTGAGCATCTCTCTCATGTAAAAGCCATTTTGCTGACTATGTTTTGAATTCACGAGGCAAACTGGAGAAAAACTTTCTGTATGAGATAAGATAAACAAAACTTCCTTCGAGCCGGAATTGAACCAGCGACCTAAGGATTGCTAATTTAGAGCTACAGTCCTCCGCTCTACCAGCTGAGCTATCGAAGGATTGTTTTGGCCACTGTCGAAAGCCTCCTAGGTTTGGCCGTGGGTGCCACGGGCAGATGGTAAAAATGATTCATTCAACTCTGCGAAAAAGGAATCCAATGGTAGCATTGGAGAATGCGGGCATCGATCCCGCTACCTCTCGCATGCTAAGCGAGCGCTCTACCACTTGAGCTAATCCCCCAAACCTGTGAAACTTGACGTCAGTTTCACGTCACACCAGGTCACAATTTTCATATACAGTCACAGATGACATTGCTTTTTTTTTTTTTTTTTTTTTTTTTAAGTGTGGACTCCGTTTTCCCATACTTGAAGAACATTTAAGGAGTCCACAACGTGATTGGTGACCTACAAATACAGTCGAGCAACTTTCTAGCAAACCCTTTCTATGCACATGGAGAATCAAACCGGGGACAGTGAAAAAACTTGCATAGTTTGTAGAAAAAAGTTGTGATGTAGCACAATCCCAAGGAGAACCGTTGAACTTTTATGGGTTGGTTTGTTTATCGAAAATGCTGAGAGGTCGTGAAGGCCTCCTGGTCTTTTTTTTTCCTCCTTTCTGTGGTTGCTAAACTGTAAGAAGAGAGTAGAGCATGAGCCTTAACACAAAACATTAAAAGAGAATAAATGCAACACCAATGGTGAAAAGCAAGACGTGCGTTGGCCGGGAATCGAACCCGGGTCAACTGCTTGGAAGGCAGCTATGCTCACCACTATACCACCAACGCTTTCGGAAGTGTACGTTTTTTTGACATTTTCTGCAATAACACTAAACTTTCTGTTGACAGAAGCATTTGGATGCAATGTAATGATGAAAAGTATAAAACACAACCTTTTAGCAGAGGATGGTTTCGATCCATCGACCTCTGGGTTATGGGCCCAGCACGCTTCCGCTGCGCCACTCTGCTCGTAGTGTTGGATGCTTAGAGTCGAAGTCTAATTACTGTCTGCCTTCTGGTCTGTGTCGTGTAATTTATCAGCCATTTCTTATCTGTTGGCAACTAGATTATTCTTGGTGTTTTGCAATTATTTCTTTGTTTTTTTCTGTTTCCTTTAGTCATATTGTTGAAAATCATTTGAAGAAACGGTGTCTGACCTTGCTTAAGGTGCAGGCAAAAATTGTGGTCCATTGGGTCTCTGTGGCGCAATCGGTTAGCGCGTTTGGCTGTTAACCGAAAGGTTGGTGGTTCGAGTCCACCCAGGGACGTCGCACCCTTTTGCAGTCCACCCAGAGACGTTGCACAGTTGGAGAAGTTTTTGCATTGGTGCTGAGCATCTCTCTCATGTAAAAGCCATTTTGCTGACTATGTTTTGAATTCACGAGGCAAACTGGAGAAAAACTTTCTGTATGAGATAAGATAAACAAAACTTCCTTCGAGCCGGAATTGAACCAGCGACCTAAGGATTGCTAATTTAGAGCTACAGTCCTCCGCTCTACCAGCTGAGCTATCGAAGGATTGTTTTGGCCACTGTCGAAAGCCTCCTAGGTTTGGCCGTGGGTGCCACGGGCAGATGGTAAAAATGATTCATTCAACTCTGCGAAAAAGGAATCCAATGGTAGCATTGGAGAATGCGGGCATCGATCCCGCTACCTCTCGCATGCTAAGCGAGCGCTCTACCACTTGAGCTAATCCCCCAAACCTGTGAAACTTGACGTCAGTTTCACGTCACACCAGGTCACAATTTTCATATACAGTCACAGATGACATTGCTTTTTTTTTTTTTTTTTTTTTTTTTTAAGTGTGGACTCCGTTTTCCCATACTTGAAGAACATTTAAGGAGTCCACAACGTGATTGGTGACCTACAAATACAGTCGAGCAACTTTCTAGCAAACCCTTTCTATGCACATGGAGAATCAAACCGGGGACAGTGAAAAAACTTGCATAGTTTGTAGAAAAAAGTTGTGATGTAGCACAATCCCAAGGAGAACCGTTGAACTTTTATGGGTTGGTTTGTTTACCGAAAATGCTGAGAGGTCGTGAAGGCCTCCTGGTCTTTTTTTTTCCTCCTTTCTGTGGTTGCTAAACTGTAAGAAGAGAGTAGAGCATGAGCCTTAACACAAAACATTAAAAGAGAATAAATGCAACACCAATGGTGAAAAGCAAGACATGCGTTGGCCGGGAATCGAACCCGGGTCAACTGCTTGGAAGGCAGCTATGCTCACCACTATACCACCAACGCTTTCGGAAGTGTACGTTTTTTTGACATTTTCTGCAATAACACTAAACTTTCTGTTGACAGAAGCATTTGGATGCAATGTAATGATGAAAAGTATAAAACACAACCTTTTAGCAGAGGATGGTTTCGATCCATCGACCTCTGGGTTATGGGCCCAGCACGCTTCCGCTGCGCCACTCTGCTCGTAGTGTTGGATGCTTAGAGTCGAAGTCTAATTACTGTCTGCCTTCTGGTCTGTGTCGTGTAATTTATCAGCCATTTCTTATCTGTTGGCAACTAGATTATTCTTGGTGTTTTGCAATTATTTCTTTGTTTTTTTCTGTTTCCTTTAGTCATATTGTTGAAAATCATTTGAAGAAACGGTGTCTGACCTTGCTTAAGGTGCAGGCAAAAATTGTGGTCCATTGGGTCTCTGTGGCGCAATCGGTTAGCGCGTTCGGCTGTTAACCGAAAGGTTGGTGGTTCGAGTCCACCCAGGGACGTCGCACCCTTTTGCAGTCCACCCAGAGACGTTGCACAGTTGGAGAAGTTTTTGCATTGGTGCTGAGCATCTCTCTCATGTAAAAGCCATTTTGCTGACTATGTTTTGAATTCACGAGGCAAACTGGAGAAAAACTTTCTGTATGAGATAAGATAAACAAAACTTCCTTCGAGCCGGAATTGAACCAGCGACCTAAGGATTGCTAATTTAGAGCTACAGTCCTCCGCTCTACCAGCTGAGCTATCGAAGGATTGTTTTGGCCACTGTCGAAAGCCTCCTAGGTTTGGCCGTGGGTGCCACGGGCAGATGGTAAAAATGATTCATTCAACTCTGCGAAAAAGGAATCCAATGGTAGCATTGGAGAATGCGGGCATCGATCCCGCTACCTCTCGCATGCTAAGCGAGCGCTCTACCACTTGAGCTAATCCCCCAAACCTGTGAAACTTGACGTCAGTTTCACGTCACACCAGGTCACAATTTTCATATACAGTCACAGATGACATTGCTTTTTTTTTTTTTTTTTTTTTTTTTAAGTGTGGACTCCGTTTTCCCATACTTGAAGAACATTTAAGGAGTCCACAACGTGATTGGTGACCTACAAATACAGTCGAGCAACTTTCTAGCAAACCCTTTCTATGCACATGGAGAATCAAACCGGGGACAGTGAAAAAACTTGCATAGTTTGTAGAAAAAAGTTGTGATGTAGCACAATCCCAAGGAGAACCGTTGAACTTTTATGGGTTGGTTTGTTTATCGAAAATGCTGAGAGGTCGTGAAGGCCTCCTGGTCTTTTTTTTTCCTCCTTTCTGTGGTTGCTAAACTGTAAGAAGAGAGTAGAGCATGAGCCTTAACACAAAACATTAAAAGAGAATAAATGCAACACCAATGGTGAAAAGCAAGACATGCGTTGGCCGGGAATCGAACCCGGGTCAACTGCTTGGAAGGCAGCTATGCTCACCACTATACCACCAACGCTTTCGGAAGTGTACGTTTTTTTGACATTTTCTGCAATAACACTAAACTTTCTGTTGACAGAAGCATTTGGATGCAATGTAATGATGAAAAGTATAAAACACAACCTTTTAGCAGAGGATGGTTTCGATCCATCGACCTCTGGGTTATGGGCCCAGCACGCTTCCGCTGCGCCACTCTGCTCGTAGTGTTGGATGCTTAGAGTCGAAGTCTAATTACTGTCTGCCTTCTGGTCTGTGTCGTGTAATTTATCAGCCATTTCTTATCTGTTGGCAACTAGATTATTCTTGGTGTTTTGCAATTATTTCTTTGTTTTTTTCTGTTTCCTTTAGTCATATTGTTGAAAATCATTTGAAGAAACGGTGTCTGACCTTGCTTAAGGTGCAGGCAAAAATTGTGGTCCATTGGGTCTCTGTGGCGCAATCGGTTAGCGCGTTCGGCTGTTAACCGAAAGGTTGGTGGTTCGAGTCCACCCAGGGACGTCGCACCCTTTTGCAGTCCACCCAGAGACGTTGCACAGTTGGAGAAGTTTTTGCATTGGTGCTGAGCATCTCTCTCATGTAAAAGCCATTTTGCTGACTATGTTTTGAATTCACGAGGCAAACTGGAGAAAAACTTTCTGTATGAGATAAGATAAACAAAACTTCCTTCGAGCCGGAATTGAACCAGCGACCTAAGGATTGCTAATTTAGAGCTACAGTCCTCCGCTCTACCAGCTGAGCTATCGAAGGATTGTTTTGGCCACTGTCGAAAGCCTCCTAGGTTTGGCCGTGGGTGCCACGGGCAGATGGTAAAAATGATTCATTCAACTCTGCGAAAAAGGAATCCAATGGTAGCATTGGAGAATGCGGGCATCGATCCCGCTACCTCTCGCATGCTAAGCGAGCGCTCTACCACTTGAGCTAATCCCCCAAACCTGTGAAACTTGACGTCAGTTTCACGTCACACCAGGTCACAATTTTCATATACAGTCACAGATGACATTGCTTTTTTTTTTTTTTTTTTTTTTTTTAAGTGTGGACTCCGTTTTCCCATACTTGAAGAACATTTAAGGAGTCCACAACGTGATTGGTGACCTACAAATACAGTCGAGCAACTTTCTAGCAAACCCTTTCTATGCACATGGAGAATCAAACCGGGGACAGTGAAAAAACTTGCATAGTTTGTAGAAAAAAGTTGTGATGTAGCACAATCCCAAGGAGAACCGTTGAACTTTTATGGGTTGGTTTGTTTATCGAAAATGCTGAGAGGTCGTGAAGGCCTCCTGGTCTTTTTTTTTCCTCCTTTCTGTGGTTGCTAAACTGTAAGAAGAGAGTAGAGCATGAGCCTTAACACAAAACATTAAAAGAGAATAAATGCAACACCAATGGTGAAAAGCAAGACATGCGTTGGCCGGGAATCGAACCCGGGTCAACTGCTTGGAAGGCAGCTATGCTCACCACTATACCACCAACGCTTTCGGAAGTGTACGTTTTTTTGACATTTTCTGCAATAACACTAAACTTTCTGTTGACAGAAGCATTTGGATGCAATGTAATGATGAAAAGTATAAAACACAACCTTTTAGCAGAGGATGGTTTCGATCCATCGACCTCTGGGTTATGGGCCCAGCACGCTTCCGCTGCGCCACTCTGCTCGTAGTGTTGGATGCTTAGAGTCGAAGTCTAATTACTGTCTGCCTTCTGGTCTGTGTCGTGTAATTTATCAGCCATTTCTTATCTGTTGGCAACTAGATTATTCTTGGTGTTTTGCAATTATTTCTTTGTTTTTTTCTGTTTCCTTTAGTCATATTGTTGAAAATCATTTGAAGAAACGGTGTCTGACCTTGCTTAAGGTGCAGGCAAAAATTGTGGTCCATTGGGTCTCTGTGGCGCAATCGGTTAGCGCGTTCGGCTGTTAACCGAAAGGTTGGTGGTTCGAGTCCACCCAGGGACGTCGCACCCTTTTGCAGTCCACCCAGAGACGTTGCACAGTTGGAGAAGTTTTTGCATTGGTGCTGAGCATCTCTCTCATGTAAAAGCCATTTTGCTGACTATGTTTTGAATTCACGAGGCAAACTGGAGAAAAACTTTCTGTATGAGATAAGATAAACAAAACTTCCTTCGAGCCGGAATTGAACCAGCGACCTAAGGATTGCTAATTTAGAGCTACAGTCCTCCGCTCTACCAGCTGAGCTATCGAAGGATTGTTTTGGCCACTGTCGAAAGCCTCCTAGGTTTGGCCGTGGGTGCCACGGGCAGATGGTAAAAATGATTCATTCAACTCTGCGAAAAAGGAATCCAATGGTAGCATTGGAGAATGCGGGCATCGATCCCGCTACCTCTCGCATGCTAAGCGAGCGCTCTACCACTTGAGCTAATCCCCCAAACCTGTGAAACTTGACGTCAGTTTCACGTCACACCAGGTCACAATTTTCATATACAGTCACAGATGACATTGCTTTTTTTTTTTTTTTTTTTTTTTTTTAAGTGTGGACTCCGTTTTCCCATACTTGAAGAACATTTAAGGAGTCCACAACGTGATTGGTGACCTACAAATACAGTCGAGCAACTTTCTAGCAAACCCTTTCTATGCACATGGAGAATCAAACCGGGGACAGTGAAAAAACTTGCATAGTTTGTAGAAAAAAGTTGTGATGTAGCACAATCCCAAGGAGAACCGTTGAACTTTTATGGGTTGGTTTGTTTACCGAAAATGCTGAGAGGTCGTGAAGGCCTCCTGGTCTTTTTTTTTCCTCCTTTCTGTGGTTGCTAAACTGTAAGAAGAGAGTAGAGCATGAGCCTTAACACAAAACATTAAAAGAGAATAAATGCAACACCAATGGTGAAAAGCAAGACATGCGTTGGCCGGGAATCGAACCCGGGTCAACTGCTTGGAAGGCAGCTATGCTCACCACTATACCACCAACGCTTTCGGAAGTGTACGTTTTTTTGACATTTTCTGCAATAACACTAAACTTTCTGTTGACAGAAGCATTTGGATGCAATGTAATGATGAAAAGTATAAAACACAACCTTTTAGCAGAGGATGGTTTCGATCCATCGACCTCTGGGTTATGGGCCCAGCACGCTTCCGCTGCGCCACTCTGCTCGTAGTGTTGGATGCTTAGAGTCGAAGTCTAATTACTGTCTGCCTTCTGGTCTGTGTCGTGTAATTTATCAGCCATTTCTTATCTGTTGGCAACTAGATTATTCTTGGTGTTTTGCAATTATTTCTTTGTTTTTTTCTGTTTCCTTTAGTCATATTGTTGAAAATCATTTGAAGAAACGGTGTCTGACCTTGCTTAAGGTGCAGGCAAAAATTGTGGTCCATTGGGTCTCTGTGGCGCAATCGGTTAGCGCGTTTGGCTGTTAACCGAAAGGTTGGTGGTTCGAGTCCACCCAGGGACGTCGCACCCTTTTGCAGTCCACCCAGAGACGTTGCACAGTTGGAGAAGTTTTTGCATTGGTGCTGAGCATCTCTCTCATGTAAAAGCCATTTTGCTGACTATGTTTTGAATTCACGAGGCAAACTGGAGAAAAACTTTCTGTATGAGATAAGATAAACAAAACTTCCTTCGAGCCGGAATTGAACCAGCGACCTAAGGATTGCTAATTTAGAGCTACAGTCCTCCGCTCTACCAGCTGAGCTATCGAAGGATTGTTTTGGCCACTGTCGAAAGCCTCCTAGGTTTGGCCGTGGGTGCCACGGGCAGATGGTAAAAATGATTCATTCAACTCTGCGAAAAAGGAATCCAATGGTAGCATTGGAGAATGCGGGCATCGATCCCGCTACCTCTCGCATGCTAAGCGAGCGCTCTACCACTTGAGCTAATCCCCCAAACCTGTGAAACTTGACGTCAGTTTCACGTCACACCAGGTCACAATTTTCATATACAGTCACAGATGACATTGCTTTTTTTTTTTTTTTTTTTTTTTTTTAAGTGTGGACTCCGTTTTCCCATACTTGAAGAACATTTAAGGAGTCCACAACGTGATTGGTGACCTACAAATACAGTCGAGCAACTTTCTAGCAAACCCTTTCTATGCACATGGAGAATCAAACCGGGGACAGTGAAAAAACTTGCATAGTTTGTAGAAAAAAGTTGTGATGTAGCACAATCCCAAGGAGAACCGTTGAACTTTTATGGGTTGGTTTGTTTACCGAAAATGCTGAGAGGTCGTGAAGGCCTCCTGGTCTTTTTTTTTCCTCCTTTCTGTGGTTGCTAAACTGTAAGAAGAGAGTAGAGCATGAGCCTTAACACAAAACATTAAAAGAGAATAAATGCAACACCAATGGTGAAAAGCAAGACATGCGTTGGCCGGGAATCGAACCCGGGTCAACTGCTTGGAAGGCAGCTATGCTCACCACTATACCACCAACGCTTTCGGAAGTGTACGTTTTTTTGACATTTTCTGCAATAACACTAAACTTTCTGTTGACAGAAGCATTTGGATGCAATGTAATGATGAAAAGTATAAAACACAACCTTTTAGCAGAGGATGGTTTCGATCCATCGACCTCTGGGTTATGGGCCCAGCACGCTTCCGCTGCGCCACTCTGCTCGTAGTGTTGGATGCTTAGAGTCGAAGTCTAATTACTGTCTGCCTTCTGGTCTGTGTCGTGTAATTTATCAGCCATTTCTTATCTGTTGGCAACTAGATTATTCTTGGTGTTTTGCAATTATTTCTTTGTTTTTTTCTGTTTCCTTTAGTCATATTGTTGAAAATCATTTGAAGAAACGGTGTCTGACCTTGCTTAAGGTGCAGGCAAAAATTGTGGTCCATTGGGTCTCTGTGGCGCAATCGGTTAGCGCGTTCGGCTGTTAACCGAAAGGTTGGTGGTTCGAGTCCACCCAGGGACGTCGCACCCTTTTGCAGTCCACCCAGAGACGTTGCACAGTTGGAGAAGTTTTTGCATTGGTGCTGAGCATCTCTCTCATGTAAAAGCCATTTTGCTGACTATGTTTTGAATTCACGAGGCAAACTGGAGAAAAACTTTCTGTATGAGATAAGATAAACAAAACTTCCTTCGAGCCGGAATTGAACCAGCGACCTAAGGATTGCTAATTTAGAGCTACAGTCCTCCGCTCTACCAGCTGAGCTATCGAAGGATTGTTTTGGCCACTGTCGAAAGCCTCCTAGGTTTGGCCGTGGGTGCCACGGGCAGATGGTAAAAATGATTCATTCAACTCTGCGAAAAAGGAATCCAATGGTAGCATTGGAGAATGCGGGCATCGATCCCGCTACCTCTCGCATGCTAAGCGAGCGCTCTACCACTTGAGCTAATCCCCCAAACCTGTGAAACTTGACGTCAGTTTCACGTCACACCAGGTCACAATTTTCATATACAGTCACAGATGACATTGCTTTTTTTTTTTTTTTTTTTTTTTTTTAAGTGTGGACTCCGTTTTCCCATACTTGAAGAACATTTAAGGAGTCCACAACGTGATTGGTGACCTACAAATACAGTCGAGCAACTTTCTAGCAAACCCTTTCTATGCACATGGAGAATCAAACCGGGGACAGTGAAAAAACTTGCATAGTTTGTAGAAAAAAGTTGTGATGTAGCACAATCCCAAGGAGAACCGTTGAACTTTTATGGGTTGGTTTGTTTACCGAAAATGCTGAGAGGTCGTGAAGGCCTCCTGGTCTTTTTTTTTCCTCCTTTCTGTGGTTGCTAAACTGTAAGAAGAGAGTAGAGCATGAGCCTTAACACAAAACATTAAAAGAGAATAAATGCAACACCAATGGTGAAAAGCAAGACATGCGTTGGCCGGGAATCGAACCCGGGTCAACTGCTTGGAAGGCAGCTATGCTCACCACTATACCACCAACGCTTTCGGAAGTGTACGTTTTTTTGACATTTTCTGCAATAACACTAAACTTTCTGTTGACAGAAGCATTTGGATGCAATGTAATGATGAAAAGTATAAAACACAACCTTTTAGCAGAGGATGGTTTCGATCCATCGACCTCTGGGTTATGGGCCCAGCACGCTTCCGCTGCGCCACTCTGCTCGTAGTGTTGGATGCTTAGAGTCGAAGTCTAATTACTGTCTGCCTTCTGGTCTGTGTCGTGTAATTTATCAGCCATTTCTTATCTGTTGGCAACTAGATTATTCTTGGTGTTTTGCAATTATTTCTTTGTTTTTTTCTGTTTCCTTTAGTCATATTGTTGAAAATCATTTGAAGAAACGGTGTCTGACCTTGCTTAAGGTGCAGGCAAAAATTGTGGTCCATTGGGTCTCTGTGGCGCAATCGGTTAGCGCGTTTGGCTGTTAACCGAAAGGTTGGTGGTTCGAGTCCACCCAGGGACGTCGCACCCTTTTGCAGTCCACCCAGAGACGTTGCACAGTTGGAGAAGTTTTTGCATTGGTGCTGAGCATCTCTCTCATGTAAAAGCCATTTTGCTGACTATGTTTTGAATTCACGAGGCAAACTGGAGAAAAACTTTCTGTATGAGATAAGATAAACAAAACTTCCTTCGAGCCGGAATTGAACCAGCGACCTAAGGATTGCTAATTTAGAGCTACAGTCCTCCGCTCTACCAGCTGAGCTATCGAAGGATTGTTTTGGCCACTGTCGAAAGCCTCCTAGGTTTGGCCGTGGGTGCCACGGGCAGATGGTAAAAATGATTCATTCAACTCTGCGAAAAAGGAATCCAATGGTAGCATTGGAGAATGCGGGCATCGATCCCGCTACCTCTCGCATGCTAAGCGAGCGCTCTACCACTTGAGCTAATCCCCCAAACCTGTGAAACTTGACGTCAGTTTCACGTCACACCAGGTCACAATTTTCATATACAGTCACAGATGACATTGCTTTTTTTTTTTTTTTTTTTTTTTTTTAAGTGTGGACTCCGTTTTCCCATACTTGAAGAACATTTAAGGAGTCCACAACGTGATTGGTGACCTACAAATACAGTCGAGCAACTTTCTAGCAAACCCTTTCTATGCACATGGAGAATCAAACCGGGGACAGTGAAAAAACTTGCATAGTTTGTAGAAAAAAGTTGTGATGTAGCACAATCCCAAGGAGAACCGTTGAACTTTTATGGGTTGGTTTGTTTACCGAAAATGCTGAGAGGTCGTGAAGGCCTCCTGGTCTTTTTTTTTCCTCCTTTCTGTGGTTGCTAAACTGTAAGAAGAGAGTAGAGCATGAGCCTTAACACAAAACATTAAAAGAGAATAAATGCAACACCAATGGTGAAAAGCAAGACATGCGTTGGCCGGGAATCGAACCCGGGTCAACTGCTTGGAAGGCAGCTATGCTCACCACTATACCACCAACGCTTTCGGAAGTGTACGTTTTTTTGACATTTTCTGCAATAACACTAAACTTTCTGTTGACAGAAGCATTTGGATGCAATGTAATGATGAAAAGTATAAAACACAACCTTTTAGCAGAGGATGGTTTCGATCCATCGACCTCTGGGTTATGGGCCCAGCACGCTTCCGCTGCGCCACTCTGCTCGTAGTGTTGGATGCTTAGAGTCGAAGTCTAATTACTGTCTGCCTTCTGGTCTGTGTCGTGTAATTTATCAGCCATTTCTTATCTGTTGGCAACTAGATTATTCTTGGTGTTTTGCAATTATTTCTTTGTTTTTTTCTGTTTCCTTTAGTCATATTGTTGAAAATCATTTGAAGAAACGGTGTCTGACCTTGCTTAAGGTGCAGGCAAAAATTGTGGTCCATTGGGTCTCTGTGGCGCAATCGGTTAGCGCGTTCGGCTGTTAACCGAAAGGTTGGTGGTTCGAGTCCACCCAGGGACGTCGCACCCTTTTGCAGTCCACCCAGAGACGTTGCACAGTTGGAGAAGTTTTTGCATTGGTGCTGAGCATCTCTCTCATGTAAAAGCCATTTTGCTGACTATGTTTTGAATTCACGAGGCAAACTGGAGAAAAACTTTCTGTATGAGATAAGATAAACAAAACTTCCTTCGAGCCGGAATTGAACCAGCGACCTAAGGATTGCTAATTTAGAGCTACAGTCCTCCGCTCTACCAGCTGAGCTATCGAAGGATTGTTTTGGCCACTGTCGAAAGCCTCCTAGGTTTGGCCGTGGGTGCCACGGGCAGATGGTAAAAATGATTCATTCAACTCTGCGAAAAAGGAATCCAATGGTAGCATTGGAGAATGCGGGCATCGATCCCGCTACCTCTCGCATGCTAAGCGAGCGCTCTACCACTTGAGCTAATCCCCCAAACCTGTGAAACTTGACGTCAGTTTCACGTCACACCAGGTCACAATTTTCATATACAGTCACAGATGACATTGCTTTTTTTTTTTTTTTTTTTTTTTTTTAAGTGTGGACTCCGTTTTCCCATACTTGAAGAACATTTAAGGAGTCCACAACGTGATTGGTGACCTACAAATACAGTCGAGCAACTTTCTAGCAAACCCTTTCTATGCACATGGAGAATCAAACCGGGGACAGTGAAAAAACTTGCATAGTTTGTAGAAAAAAGTTGTGATGTAGCACAATCCCAAGGAGAACCGTTGAACTTTTATGGGTTGGTTTGTTTACCGAAAATGCTGAGAGGTCGTGAAGGCCTCCTGGTCTTTTTTTTTCCTCCTTTCTGTGGTTGCTAAACTGTAAGAAGAGAGTAGAGCATGAGCCTTAACACAAAACATTAAAAGAGAATAAATGCAACACCAATGGTGAAAAGCAAGACATGCGTTGGCCGGGAATCGAACCCGGGTCAACTGCTTGGAAGGCAGCTATGCTCACCACTATACCACCAACGCTTTCGGAAGTGTACGTTTTTTTGACATTTTCTGCAATAACACTAAACTTTCTGTTGACAGAAGCATTTGGATGCAATGTAATGATGAAAAGTATAAAACACAACCTTTTAGCAGAGGATGGTTTCGATCCATCGACCTCTGGGTTATGGGCCCAGCACGCTTCCGCTGCGCCACTCTGCTCGTAGTGTTGGATGCTTAGAGTCGAAGTCTAATTACTGTCTGCCTTCTGGTCTGTGTCGTGTAATTTATCAGCCATTTCTTATCTGTTGGCAACTAGATTATTCTTGGTGTTTTGCAATTATTTCTTTGTTTTTTTCTGTTTCCTTTAGTCATATTGTTGAAAATCATTTGAAGAAACGGTGTCTGACCTTGCTTAAGGTGCAGGCAAAAATTGTGGTCCATTGGGTCTCTGTGGCGCAATCGGTTAGCGCGTTCGGCTGTTAACCGAAAGGTTGGTGGTTCGAGTCCACCCAGGGACGTCGCACCCTTTTGCAGTCCACCCAGAGACGTTGCACAGTTGGAGAAGTTTTTGCATTGGTGCTGAGCATCTCTCTCATGTAAAAGCCATTTTGCTGACTATGTTTTGAATTCACGAGGCAAACTGGAGAAAAACTTTCTGTATGAGATAAGATAAACAAAACTTCCTTCGAGCCGGAATTGAACCAGCGACCTAAGGATTGCTAATTTAGAGCTACAGTCCTCCGCTCTACCAGCTGAGCTATCGAAGGATTGTTTTGGCCACTGTCGAAAGCCTCCTAGGTTTGGCCGTGGGTGCCACGGGCAGATGGTAAAAATGATTCATTCAACTCTGCGAAAAAGGAATCCAATGGTAGCATTGGAGAATGCGGGCATCGATCCCGCTACCTCTCGCATGCTAAGCGAGCGCTCTACCACTTGAGCTAATCCCCCAAACCTGTGAAACTTGACGTCAGTTTCACGTCACACCAGGTCACAATTTTCATATACAGTCACAGATGACATTGCTTTTTTTTTTTTTTTTTTTTTTTTTTAAGTGTGGACTCCGTTTTCCCATACTTGAAGAACATTTAAGGAGTCCACAACGTGATTGGTGACCTACAAATACAGTCGAGCAACTTTCTAGCAAACCCTTTCTATGCACATGGAGAATCAAACCGGGGACAGTGAAAAAACTTGCATAGTTTGTAGAAAAAAGTTGTGATGTAGCACAATCCCAAGGAGAACCGTTGAACTTTTATGGGTTGGTTTGTTTACCGAAAATGCTGAGAGGTCGTGAAGGCCTCCTGGTCTTTTTTTTTCCTCCTTTCTGTGGTTGCTAAACTGTAAGAAGAGAGTAGAGCATGAGCCTTAACACAAAACATTAAAAGAGAATAAATGCAACACCAATGGTGAAAAGCAAGACATGCGTTGGCCGGGAATCGAACCCGGGTCAACTGCTTGGAAGGCAGCTATGCTCACCACTATACCACCAACGCTTTCGGAAGTGTACGTTTTTTTGACATTTTCTGCAATAACACTAAACTTTCTGTTGACAGAAGCATTTGGATGCAATGTAATGATGAAAAGTATAAAACACAACCTTTTAGCAGAGGATGGTTTCGATCCATCGACCTCTGGGTTATGGGCCCAGCACGCTTCCGCTGCGCCACTCTGCTCGTAGTGTTGGATGCTTAGAGTCGAAGTCTAATTACTGTCTGCCTTCTGGTCTGTGTCGTGTAATTTATCAGCCATTTCTTATCTGTTGGCAACTAGATTATTCTTGGTGTTTTGCAATTATTTCTTTGTTTTTTTCTGTTTCCTTTAGTCATATTGTTGAAAATCATTTGAAGAAACGGTGTCTGACCTTGCTTAAGGTGCAGGCAAAAATTGTGGTCCATTGGGTCTCTGTGGCGCAATCGGTTAGCGCGTTCGGCTGTTAACCGAAAGGTTGGTGGTTCGAGTCCACCCAGGGACGTCGCACCCTTTTGCAGTCCACCCAGAGACGTTGCACAGTTGGAGAAGTTTTTGCATTGGTGCTGAGCATCTCTCTCATGTAAAAGCCATTTTGCTGACTATGTTTTGAATTCACGAGGCAAACTGGAGAAAAACTTTCTGTATGAGATAAGATAAACAAAACTTCCTTCGAGCCGGAATTGAACCAGCGACCTAAGGATTGCTAATTTAGAGCTACAGTCCTCCGCTCTACCAGCTGAGCTATCGAAGGATTGTTTTGGCCACTGTCGAAAGCCTCCTAGGTTTGGCCGTGGGTGCCACGGGCAGATGGTAAAAATGATTCATTCAACTCTGCGAAAAAGGAATCCAATGGTAGCATTGGAGAATGCGGGCATCGATCCCGCTACCTCTCGCATGCTAAGCGAGCGCTCTACCACTTGAGCTAATCCCCCAAACCTGTGAAACTTGACGTCAGTTTCACGTCACACCAGGTCACAATTTTCATATACAGTCACAGATGACATTGCTTTTTTTTTTTTTTTTTTTTTTTTTTAAGTGTGGACTCCGTTTTCCCATACTTGAAGAACATTTAAGGAGTCCACAACGTGATTGGTGACCTACAAATACAGTCGAGCAACTTTCTAGCAAACCCTTTCTATGCACATGGAGAATCAAACCGGGGACAGTGAAAAAACTTGCATAGTTTGTAGAAAAAAGTTGTGATGTAGCACAATCCCAAGGAGAACCGTTGAACTTTTATGGGTTGGTTTGTTTACCGAAAATGCTGAGAGGTCGTGAAGGCCTCCTGGTCTTTTTTTTTCCTCCTTTCTGTGGTTGCTAAACTGTAAGAAGAGAGTAGAGCATGAGCCTTAACACAAAACATTAAAAGAGAATAAATGCAACACCAATGGTGAAAAGCAAGACATGCGTTGGCCGGGAATCGAACCCGGGTCAACTGCTTGGAAGGCAGCTATGCTCACCACTATACCACCAACGCTTTCGGAAGTGTACGTTTTTTTGACATTTTCTGCAATAACACTAAACTTTCTGTTGACAGAAGCATTTGGATGCAATGTAATGATGAAAAGTATAAAACACAACCTTTTAGCAGAGGATGGTTTCGATCCATCGACCTCTGGGTTATGGGCCCAGCACGCTTCCGCTGCGCCACTCTGCTCGTAGTGTTGGATGCTTAGAGTCGAAGTCTAATTACTGTCTGCCTTCTGGTCTGTGTCGTGTAATTTATCAGCCATTTCTTATCTGTTGGCAACTAGATTATTCTTGGTGTTTTGCAATTATTTCTTTGTTTTTTTCTGTTTCCTTTAGTCATATTGTTGAAAATCATTTGAAGAAACGGTGTCTGACCTTGCTTAAGGTGCAGGCAAAAATTGTGGTCCATTGGGTCTCTGTGGCGCAATCGGTTAGCGCGTTCGGCTGTTAACCGAAAGGTTGGTGGTTCGAGTCCACCCAGGGACGTCGCACCCTTTTGCAGTCCACCCAGAGACGTTGCACAGTTGGAGAAGTTTTTGCATTGGTGCTGAGCATCTCTCTCATGTAAAAGCCATTTTGCTGACTATGTTTTGAATTCACGAGGCAAACTGGAGAAAAACTTTCTGTATGAGATAAGATAAACAAAACTTCCTTCGAGCCGGAATTGAACCAGCGACCTAAGGATTGCTAATTTAGAGCTACAGTCCTCCGCTCTACCAGCTGAGCTATCGAAGGATTGTTTTGGCCACTGTCGAAAGCCTCCTAGGTTTGGCCGTGGGTGCCACGGGCAGATGGTAAAAATGATTCATTCAACTCTGCGAAAAAGGAATCCAATGGTAGCATTGGAGAATGCGGGCATCGATCCCGCTACCTCTCGCATGCTAAGCGAGCGCTCTACCACTTGAGCTAATCCCCCAAACCTGTGAAACTTGACGTCAGTTTCACGTCACACCAGGTCACAATTTTCATATACAGTCACAGATGACATTGCTTTTTTTTTTTTTTTTTTTTTTTTTTAAGTGTGGACTCCGTTTTCCCATACTTGAAGAACATTTAAGGAGTCCACAACGTGATTGGTGACCTACAAATACAGTCGAGCAACTTTCTAGCAAACCCTTTCTATGCACATGGAGAATCAAACCGGGGACAGTGAAAAAACTTGCATAGTTTGTAGAAAAAAGTTGTGATGTAGCACAATCCCAAGGAGAACCGTTGAACTTTTATGGGTTGGTTTGTTTACCGAAAATGCTGAGAGGTCGTGAAGGCCTCCTGGTCTTTTTTTTTCCTCCTTTCTGTGGTTGCTAAACTGTAAGAAGAGAGTAGAGCATGAGCCTTAACACAAAACATTAAAAGAGAATAAATGCAACACCAATGGTGAAAAGCAAGACATGCGTTGGCCGGGAATCGAACCCGGGTCAACTGCTTGGAAGGCAGCTATGCTCACCACTATACCACCAACGCTTTCGGAAGTGTACGTTTTTTTGACATTTTCTGCAATAACACTAAACTTTCTGTTGACAGAAGCATTTGGATGCAATGTAATGATGAAAAGTATAAAACACAACCTTTTAGCAGAGGATGGTTTCGATCCATCGACCTCTGGGTTATGGGCCCAGCACGCTTCCGCTGCGCCACTCTGCTCGTAGTGTTGGATGCTTAGAGTCGAAGTCTAATTACTGTCTGCCTTCTGGTCTGTGTCGTGTAATTTATCAGCCATTTCTTATCTGTTGGCAACTAGATTATTCTTGGTGTTTTGCAATTATTTCTTTGTTTTTTTCTGTTTCCTTTAGTCATATTGTTGAAAATCATTTGAAGAAACGGTGTCTGACCTTGCTTAAGGTGCAGGCAAAAATTGTGGTCCATTGGGTCTCTGTGGCGCAATCGGTTAGCGCGTTCGGCTGTTAACCGAAAGGTTGGTGGTTCGAGTCCACCCAGGGACGTCGCACCCTTTTGCAGTCCACCCAGAGACGTTGCACAGTTGGAGAAGTTTTTGCATTGGTGCTGAGCATCTCTCTCTCATGTAAAAGCCATTTTGCTGACTATGTTTTGAATTCACGAGGCAAACTGGAGAAAAACTTTCTGTATGAGATAAGATAAACAAAACTTCCTTCGAGCCGGAATTGAACCAGCGACCTAAGGATTGCTAATTTAGAGCTACAGTCCTCCGCTCTACCAGCTGAGCTATCGAAGGATTGTTTTGGCCACTGTCGAAAGCCTCCTAGGTTTGGCCGTGGGTGCCACGGGCAGATGGTAAAAATGATTCATTCAACTCTGCGAAAAAGGAATCCAATGGTAGCATTGGAGAATGCGGGCATCGATCCCGCTACCTCTCGCATGCTAAGCGAGCGCTCTACCACTTGAGCTAATCCCCCAAACCTGTGAAACTTGACGTCAGTTTCACGTCACACCAGGTCACAATTTTCATATACAGTCACAGATGACATTGCTTTTTTTTTTTTTTTTTTTTTTTTTTAAGTGTGGACTCCGTTTTCCCATACTTGAAGAACATTTAAGGAGTCCACAACGTGATTGGTGACCTACAAATACAGTCGAGCAACTTTCTAGCAAACCCTTTCTATGCACATGGAGAATCAAACCGGGGACAGTGAAAAAACTTGCATAGTTTGTAGAAAAAAGTTGTGATGTAGCACAATCCCAAGGAGAACCGTTGAACTTTTATGGGTTGGTTTGTTTACCGAAAATGCTGAGAGGTCGTGAAGGCCTCCTGGTCTTTTTTTTTCCTCCTTTCTGTGGTTGCTAAACTGTAAGAAGAGAGTAGAGCATGAGCCTTAACACAAAACATTAAAAGAGAATAAATGCAACACCAATGGTGAAAAGCAAGACATGCGTTGGCCGGGAATCGAACCCGGGTCAACTGCTTGGAAGGCAGCTATGCTCACCACTATACCACCAACGCTTTCGGAAGTGTACGTTTTTTTGACATTTTCTGCAATAACACTAAACTTTCTGTTGACAGAAGCATTTGGATGCAATGTAATGATGAAAAGTATAAAACACAACCTTTTAGCAGAGGATGGTTTCGATCCATCGACCTCTGGGTTATGGGCCCAGCACGCTTCCGCTGCGCCACTCTGCTCGTAGTGTTGGATGCTTAGAGTCGAAGTCTAATTACTGTCTGCCTTCTGGTCTGTGTCGTGTAATTTATCAGCCATTTCTTATCTGTTGGCAACTAGATTATTCTTGGTGTTTTGCAATTATTTCTTTGTTTTTTTCTGTTTCCTTTAGTCATATTGTTGAAAATCATTTGAAGAAACGGTGTCTGACCTTGCTTAAGGTGCAGGCAAAAATTGTGGTCCATTGGGTCTCTGTGGCGCAATCGGTTAGCGCGTTTGGCTGTTAACCGAAAGGTTGGTGGTTCGAGTCCACCCAGGGACGTCGCACCCTTTTGCAGTCCACCCAGAGACGTTGCACAGTTGGAGAAGTTTTTGCATTGGTGCTGAGCATCTCTCTCTCATGTAAAAGCCATTTTGCTGACTATGTTTTGAATTCACGAGGCAAACTGGAGAAAAACTTTCTGTATGAGATAAGATAAACAAAACTTCCTTCGAGCCGGAATTGAACCAGCGACCTAAGGATTGCTAATTTAGAGCTACAGTCCTCCGCTCTACCAGCTGAGCTATCGAAGGATTGTTTTGGCCACTGTCGAAAGCCTCCTAGGTTTGGCCGTGGGTGCCACGGGCAGATGGTAAAAATGATTCATTCAACTCTGCGAAAAAGGAATCCAATGGTAGCATTGGAGAATGCGGGCATCGATCCCGCTACCTCTCGCATGCTAAGCGAGCGCTCTACCACTTGAGCTAATCCCCCAAACCTGTGAAACTTGACGTCAGTTTCACGTCACACCAGGTCACAATTTTCATATACAGTCACAGATGACATTGCTTTTTTTTTTTTTTTTTTTTTTTTTTAAGTGTGGACTCCGTTTTCCCATACTTGAAGAACATTTAAGGAGTCCACAACGTGATTGGTGACCTACAAATACAGTCGAGCAACTTTCTAGCAAACCCTTTCTATGCACATGGAGAATCAAACCGGGGACAGTGAAAAAACTTGCATAGTTTGTAGAAAAAAGTTGTGATGTAGCACAATCCCAAGGAGAACCGTTGAACTTTTATGGGTTGGTTTGTTTACCGAAAATGCTGAGAGGTCGTGAAGGCCTCCTGGTCTTTTTTTTTCCTCCTTTCTGTGGTTGCTAAACTGTAAGAAGAGAGTAGAGCATGAGCCTTAACACAAAACATTAAAAGAGAATAAATGCAACACCAATGGTGAAAAGCAAGACATGCGTTGGCCGGGAATCGAACCCGGGTCAACTGCTTGGAAGGCAGCTATGCTCACCACTATACCACCAACGCTTTCGGAAGTGTACGTTTTTTTGACATTTTCTGCAATAACACTAAACTTTCTGTTGACAGAAGCATTTGGATGCAATGTAATGATGAAAAGTATAAAACACAACCTTTTAGCAGAGGATGGTTTCGATCCATCGACCTCTGGGTTATGGGCCCAGCACGCTTCCGCTGCGCCACTCTGCTCGTAGTGTTGGATGCTTAGAGTCGAAGTCTAATTACTGTCTGCCTTCTGGTCTGTGTCGTGTAATTTATCAGCCATTTCTTATCTGTTGGCAACTAGATTATTCTTGGTGTTTTGCAATTATTTCTTTGTTTTTTTCTGTTTCCTTTAGTCATATTGTTGAAAATCATTTGAAGAAACGGTGTCTGACCTTGCTTAAGGTGCAGGCAAAAATTGTGGTCCATTGGGTCTCTGTGGCGCAATCGGTTAGCGCGTTCGGCTGTTAACCGAAAGGTTGGTGGTTCGAGTCCACCCAGGGACGTCGCACCCTTTTGCAGTCCACCCAGAGACGTTGCACAGTTGGAGAAGTTTTTGCATTGGTGCTGAGCATCTCTCTCATGTAAAAGCCATTTTGCTGACTATGTTTTGAATTCACGAGGCAAACTGGAGAAAAACTTTCTGTATGAGATAAGATAAACAAAACTTCCTTCGAGCCGGAATTGAACCAGCGACCTAAGGATTGCTAATTTAGAGCTACAGTCCTCCGCTCTACCAGCTGAGCTATCGAAGGATTGTTTTGGCCACTGTCGAAAGCCTCCTAGGTTTGGCCGTGGGTGCCACGGGCAGATGGTAAAAATGATTCATTCAACTCTGCGAAAAAGGAATCCAATGGTAGCATTGGAGAATGCGGGCATCGATCCCGCTACCTCTCGCATGCTAAGCGAGCGCTCTACCACTTGAGCTAATCCCCCAAACCTGTGAAACTTGACGTCAGTTTCACGTCACACCAGGTCACAATTTTCATATACAGTCACAGATGACATTGCTTTTTTTTTTTTTTTTTTTTTTTTTTAAGTGTGGACTCCGTTTTCCCATACTTGAAGAACATTTAAGGAGTCCACAACGTGATTGGTGACCTACAAATACAGTCGAGCAACTTTCTAGCAAACCCTTTCTATGCACATGGAGAATCAAACCGGGGACAGTGAAAAAACTTGCATAGTTTGTAGAAAAAAGTTGTGATGTAGCACAATCCCAAGGAGAACCGTTGAACTTTTATGGGTTGGTTTGTTTACCGAAAATGCTGAGAGGTCGTGAAGGCCTCCTGGTCTTTTTTTTTCCTCCTTTCTGTGGTTGCTAAACTGTAAGAAGAGAGTAGAGCATGAGCCTTAACACAAAACATTAAAAGAGAATAAATGCAACACCAATGGTGAAAAGCAAGACATGCGTTGGCCGGGAATCGAACCCGGGTCAACTGCTTGGAAGGCAGCTATGCTCACCACTATACCACCAACGCTTTCGGAAGTGTACGTTTTTTTGACATTTTCTGCAATAACACTAAACTTTCTGTTGACAGAAGCATTTGGATGCAATGTAATGATGAAAAGTATAAAACACAACCTTTTAGCAGAGGATGGTTTCGATCCATCGACCTCTGGGTTATGGGCCCAGCACGCTTCCGCTGCGCCACTCTGCTCGTAGTGTTGGATGCTTAGAGTCGAAGTCTAATTACTGTCTGCCTTCTGGTCTGTGTCGTGTAATTTATCAGCCATTTCTTATCTGTTGGCAACTAGATTATTCTTGGTGTTTTGCAATTATTTCTTTGTTTTTTTCTGTTTCCTTTAGTCATATTGTTGAAAATCATTTGAAGAAACGGTGTCTGACCTTGCTTAAGGTGCAGGCAAAAATTGTGGTCCATTGGGTCTCTGTGGCGCAATCGGTTAGCGCGTTCGGCTGTTAACCGAAAGGTTGGTGGTTCGAGTCCACCCAGGGACGTCGCACCCTTTTGCAGTCCACCCAGAGACGTTGCACAGTTGGAGAAGTTTTTGCATTGGTGCTGAGCATCTCTCTCTCATGTAAAAGCCATTTTGCTGACTATGTTTTGAATTCACGAGGCAAACTGGAGAAAAACTTTCTGTATGAGATAAGATAAACAAAACTTCCTTCGAGCCGGAATTGAACCAGCGACCTAAGGATTGCTAATTTAGAGCTACAGTCCTCCGCTCTACCAGCTGAGCTATCGAAGGATTGTTTTGGCCACTGTCGAAAGCCTCCTAGGTTTGGCCGTGGGTGCCACGGGCAGATGGTAAAAATGATTCATTCAACTCTGCGAAAAAGGAATCCAATGGTAGCATTGGAGAATGCGGGCATCGATCCCGCTACCTCTCGCATGCTAAGCGAGCGCTCTACCACTTGAGCTAATCCCCCAAACCTGTGAAACTTGACGTCAGTTTCACGTCACACCAGGTCACAATTTTCATATACAGTCACAGATGACATTGCTTTTTTTTTTTTTTTTTTTTTTTTTTAAGTGTGGACTCCGTTTTCCCATACTTGAAGAACATTTAAGGAGTCCACAACGTGATTGGTGACCTACAAATACAGTCGAGCAACTTTCTAGCAAACCCTTTCTATGCACATGGAGAATCAAACCGGGGACAGTGAAAAAACTTGCATAGTTTGTAGAAAAAAGTTGTGATGTAGCACAATCCCAAGGAGAACCGTTGAACTTTTATGGGTTGGTTTGTTTACCGAAAATGCTGAGAGGTCGTGAAGGCCTCCTGGTCTTTTTTTTTCCTCCTTTCTGTGGTTGCTAAACTGTAAGAAGAGAGTAGAGCATGAGCCTTAACACAAAACATTAAAAGAGAATAAATGCAACACCAATGGTGAAAAGCAAGACATGCGTTGGCCGGGAATCGAACCCGGGTCAACTGCTTGGAAGGCAGCTATGCTCACCACTATACCACCAACGCTTTCGGAAGTGTACGTTTTTTTGACATTTTCTGCAATAACACTAAACTTTCTGTTGACAGAAGCATTTGGATGCAATGTAATGATGAAAAGTATAAAACACAACCTTTTAGCAGAGGATGGTTTCGATCCATCGACCTCTGGGTTATGGGCCCAGCACGCTTCCGCTGCGCCACTCTGCTCGTAGTGTTGGATGCTTAGAGTCGAAGTCTAATTACTGTCTGCCTTCTGGTCTGTGTCGTGTAATTTATCAGCCATTTCTTATCTGTTGGCAACTAGATTATTCTTGGTGTTTTGCAATTATTTCTTTGTTTTTTTCTGTTTCCTTTAGTCATATTGTTGAAAATCATTTGAAGAAACGGTGTCTGACCTTGCTTAAGGTGCAGGCAAAAATTGTGGTCCATTGGGTCTCTGTGGCGCAATCGGTTAGCGCGTTTGGCTGTTAACCGAAAGGTTGGTGGTTCGAGTCCACCCAGGGACGTCGCACCCTTTTGCAGTCCACCCAGAGACGTTGCACAGTTGGAGAAGTTTTTGCATTGGTGCTGAGCATCTCTCTCTCATGTAAAAGCCATTTTGCTGACTATGTTTTGAATTCACGAGGCAAACTGGAGAAAAACTTTCTGTATGAGATAAGATAAACAAAACTTCCTTCGAGCCGGAATTGAACCAGCGACCTAAGGATTGCTAATTTAGAGCTACAGTCCTCCGCTCTACCAGCTGAGCTATCGAAGGATTGTTTTGGCCACTGTCGAAAGCCTCCTAGGTTTGGCCGTGGGTGCCACGGGCAGATGGTAAAAATGATTCATTCAACTCTGCGAAAAAGGAATCCAATGGTAGCATTGGAGAATGCGGGCATCGATCCCGCTACCTCTCGCATGCTAAGCGAGCGCTCTACCACTTGAGCTAATCCCCCAAACCTGTGAAACTTGACGTCAGTTTCACGTCACACCAGGTCACAATTTTCATATACAGTCACAGATGACATTGCTTTTTTTTTTTTTTTTTTTAAGTGTGGACTCCGTTTTCCCATACTTGAAGAACATTTAAGGAGTCCACAACGTGATTGGTGACCTACAAATACAGTCGAGCAACTTTCTAGCAAACCCTTTCTATGCACATGGAGAATCAAACCGGGGACAGTGAAAAAACTTGCATAGTTTGTAGAAAAAAGTTGTGATGTAGCACAATCCCAAGGAGAACCGTTGAACTTTTATGGGTTGGTTTGTTTATCGAAAATGCTGAGAGGTCGTGAAGGCCTCCTGGTCTTTTTTTTTCCTCCTTTCTGTGGTTGCTAAACTGTAAGAAGAGAGTAGAGCATGAGCCTTAACACAAAACATTAAAAGAGAATAAATGCAACACCAATGGTGAAAAGCAAGACATGCGTTGGCCGGGAATCGAACCCGGGTCAACTGCTTGGAAGGCAGCTATGCTCACCACTATACCACCAACGCTTTCGGAAGTGTACGTTTTTTTGACATTTTCTGCAATAACACTAAACTTTCTGTTGACAGAAGCATTTGGATGCAATGTAATGATGAAAAGTATAAAACACAACCTTTTAGCAGAGGATGGTTTCGATCCATCGACCTCTGGGTTATGGGCCCAGCACGCTTCCGCTGCGCCACTCTGCTCGTAGTGTTGGATGCTTAGAGTCGAAGTCTAATTACTGTCTGCCTTCTGGTCTGTGTCGTGTAATTTATCAGCCATTTCTTATCTGTTGGCAACTAGATTATTCTTGGTGTTTTGCAATTATTTCTTTGTTTTTTTCTGTTTCCTTTAGTCATATTGTTGAAAATCATTTGAAGAAACGGTGTCTGACCTTGCTTAAGGTGCAGGCAAAAATTGTGGTCCATTGGGTCTCTGTGGCGCAATCGGTTAGCGCGTTCGGCTGTTAACCGAAAGGTTGGTGGTTCGAGTCCACCCAGGGACGTCGCACCCTTTTGCAGTCCACCCAGAGACGTTGCACAGTTGGAGAAGTTTTTGCATTGGTGCTGAGCATCTCTCTCATGTAAAAGCCATTTTGCTGACTATGTTTTGAATTCACGAGGCAAACTGGAGAAAAACTTTCTGTATGAGATAAGATAAACAAAACTTCCTTCGAGCCGGAATTGAACCAGCGACCTAAGGATTGCTAATTTAGAGCTACAGTCCTCCGCTCTACCAGCTGAGCTATCGAAGGATTGTTTTGGCCACTGTCGAAAGCCTCCTAGGTTTGGCCGTGGGTGCCACGGGCAGATGGTAAAAATGATTCATTCAACTCTGCGAAAAAGGAATCCAATGGTAGCATTGGAGAATGCGGGCATCGATCCCGCTACCTCTCGCATGCTAAGCGAGCGCTCTACCACTTGAGCTAATCCCCCAAACCTGTGAAACTTGACGTCAGTTTCACGTCACACCAGGTCACAATTTTCATATACAGTCACAGATGACATTGCTTTTTTTTTTTTTTTTTTTTTAAGTGTGGACTCCGTTTTCCCATACTTGAAGAACATTTAAGGAGTCCACAACGTGATTGGTGACCTACAAATACAGTCGAGCAACTTTCTAGCAAACCCTTTCTATGCACATGGAGAATCAAACCGGGGACAGTGAAAAAACTTGCATAGTTTGTAGAAAAAAGTTGTGATGTAGCACAATCCCAAGGAGAACCGTTGAACTTTTATGGGTTGGTTTGTTTATCGAAAATGCTGAGAGGTCGTGAAGGCCTCCTGGTCTTTTTTTTTCCTCCTTTCTGTGGTTGCTAAACTGTAAGAAGAGAGTAGAGCATGAGCCTTAACACAAAACATTAAAAGAGAATAAATGCAACACCAATGGTGAAAAGCAAGACATGCGTTGGCCGGGAATCGAACCCGGGTCAACTGCTTGGAAGGCAGCTATGCTCACCACTATACCACCAACGCTTTCGGAAGTGTACGTTTTTTTGACATTTTCTGCAATAACACTAAACTTTCTGTTGACAGAAGCATTTGGATGCAATGTAATGATGAAAAGTATAAAACACAACCTTTTAGCAGAGGATGGTTTCGATCCATCGACCTCTGGGTTATGGGCCCAGCACGCTTCCGCTGCGCCACTCTGCTCGTAGTGTTGGATGCTTAGAGTCGAAGTCTAATTACTGTCTGCCTTCTGGTCTGTGTCGTGTAATTTATCAGCCATTTCTTATCTGTTGGCAACTAGATTATTCTTGGTGTTTTGCAATTATTTCTTTGTTTTTTTCTGTTTCCTTTAGTCATATTGTTGAAAATCATTTGAAGAAACGGTGTCTGACCTTGCTTAAGGTGCAGGCAAAAATTGTGGTCCATTGGGTCTCTGTGGCGCAATCGGTTAGCGCGTTCGGCTGTTAACCGAAAGGTTGGTGGTTCGAGTCCACCCAGGGACGTCGCACCCTTTTGCAGTCCACCCAGAGACGTTGCACAGTTGGAGAAGTTTTTGCATTGGTGCTGAGCATCTCTCTCATGTAAAAGCCATTTTGCTGACTATGTTTTGAATTCACGAGGCAAACTGGAGAAAAACTTTCTGTATGAGATAAGATAAACAAAACTTCCTTCGAGCCGGAATTGAACCAGCGACCTAAGGATTGCTAATTTAGAGCTACAGTCCTCCGCTCTACCAGCTGAGCTATCGAAGGATTGTTTTGGCCACTGTCGAAAGCCTCCTAGGTTTGGCCGTGGGTGCCACGGGCAGATGGTAAAAATGATTCATTCAACTCTGCGAAAAAGGAATCCAATGGTAGCATTGGAGAATGCGGGCATCGATCCCGCTACCTCTCGCATGCTAAGCGAGCGCTCTACCACTTGAGCTAATCCCCCAAACCTGTGAAACTTGACGTCAGTTTCACGTCACACCAGGTCACAATTTTCATATACAGTCACAGATGACATTGCTTTTTTTTTTTTTTTTTTTTTTTTTTTTAAGTGTGGACTCCGTTTTCCCATACTTGAAGAACATTTAAGGAGTCCACAACGTGATTGGTGACCTACAAATACAGTCGAGCAACTTTCTAGCAAACCCTTTCTATGCACATGGAGAATCAAACCGGGGACAGTGAAAAAACTTGCATAGTTTGTAGAAAAAAGTTGTGATGTAGCACAATCCCAAGGAGAACCGTTGAACTTTTATGGGTTGGTTTGTTTACCGAAAATGCTGAGAGGTCGTGAAGGCCTCCTGGTCTTTTTTTTTCCTCCTTTCTGTGGTTGCTAAACTGTAAGAAGAGAGTAGAGCATGAGCCTTAACACAAAACATTAAAAGAGAATAAATGCAACACCAATGGTGAAAAGCAAGACATGCGTTGGCCGGGAATCGAACCCGGGTCAACTGCTTGGAAGGCAGCTATGCTCACCACTATACCACCAACGCTTTCGGAAGTGTACGTTTTTTTGACATTTTCTGCAATAACACTAAACTTTCTGTTGACAGAAGCATTTGGATGCAATGTAATGATGAAAAGTATAAAACACAACCTTTTAGCAGAGGATGGTTTCGATCCATCGACCTCTGGGTTATGGGCCCAGCACGCTTCCGCTGCGCCACTCTGCTCGTAGTGTTGGATGCTTAGAGTCGAAGTCTAATTACTGTCTGCCTTCTGGTCTGTGTCGTGTAATTTATCAGCCATTTCTTATCTGTTGGCAACTAGATTATTCTTGGTGTTTTGCAATTATTTCTTTGTTTTTTTCTGTTTCCTTTAGTCATATTGTTGAAAATCATTTGAAGAAACGGTGTCTGACCTTGCTTAAGGTGCAGGCAAAAATTGTGGTCCATTGGGTCTCTGTGGCGCAATCGGTTAGCGCGTTCGGCTGTTAACCGAAAGGTTGGTGGTTCGAGTCCACCCAGGGACGTCGCACCCTTTTGCAGTCCACCCAGAGACGTTGCACAGTTGGAGAAGTTTTTGCATTGGTGCTGAGCATCTCTCTCATGTAAAAGCCATTTTGCTGACTATGTTTTGAATTCACGAGGCAAACTGGAGAAAAACTTTCTGTATGAGATAAGATAAACAAAACTTCCTTCGAGCCGGAATTGAACCAGCGACCTAAGGATTGCTAATTTAGAGCTACAGTCCTCCGCTCTACCAGCTGAGCTATCGAAGGATTGTTTTGGCCACTGTCGAAAGCCTCCTAGGTTTGGCCGTGGGTGCCACGGGCAGATGGTAAAAATGATTCATTCAACTCTGCGAAAAAGGAATCCAATGGTAGCATTGGAGAATGCGGGCATCGATCCCGCTACCTCTCGCATGCTAAGCGAGCGCTCTACCACTTGAGCTAATCCCCCAAACCTGTGAAACTTGACGTCAGTTTCACGTCACACCAGGTCACAATTTTCATATACAGTCACAGATGACATTGTTTTTTTTTTTTTTTTTTTTTTTTTTTAAGTGTGGACTCCGTTTTCCCATACTTGAAGAACATTTAAGGAGTCCACAACGTGATTGGTGACCTACAAATACAGTCGAGCAACTTTCTAGCAAACCCTTTCTATGCACATGGAGAATCAAACCGGGGACAGTGAAAAAACTTGCATAGTTTGTAGAAAAAAGTTGTGATGTAGCACAATCCCAAGGAGAACCGTTGAACTTTTATGGGTTGGTTTGTTTATCGAAAATGCTGAGAGGTCGTGAAGGCCTCCTGGTCTTTTTTTTTCCTCCTTTCTGTGGTTGCTAAACTGTAAGAAGAGAGTAGAGCATGAGCCTTAACACAAAACATTAAAAGAGAATAAATGCAACACCAATGGTGAAAAGCAAGACATGCGTTGGCCGGGAATCGAACCCGGGTCAACTGCTTGGAAGGCAGCTATGCTCACCACTATACCACCAACGCTTTCGGAAGTGTACGTTTTTTTGACATTTTCTGCAATAACACTAAACTTTCTGTTGACAGAAGCATTTGGATGCAATGTAATGATGAAAAGTATAAAACACAACCTTTTAGCAGAGGATGGTTTCGATCCATCGACCTCTGGGTTATGGGCCCAGCACGCTTCCGCTGCGCCACTCTGCTCGTAGTGTTGGATGCTTAGAGTCGAAGTCTAATTACTGTCTGCCTTCTGGTCTGTGTCGTGTAATTTATCAGCCATTTCTTATCTGTTGGCAACTAGATTATTCTTGGTGTTTTGCAATTATTTCTTTGTTTTTTTCTGTTTCCTTTAGTCATATTGTTGAAAATCATTTGAAGAAACGGTGTCTGACCTTGCTTAAGGTGCAGGCAAAAATTGTGGTCCATTGGGTCTCTGTGGCGCAATCGGTTAGCGCGTTCGGCTGTTAACCGAAAGGTTGGTGGTTCGAGTCCACCCAGGGACGTCGCACCCTTTTGCAGTCCACCCAGAGACGTTGCACAGTTGGAGAAGTTTTTGCATTGGTGCTGAGCATCTCTCTCATGTAAAAGCCATTTTGCTGACTATGTTTTGAATTCACGAGGCAAACTGGAGAAAAACTTTCTGTATGAGATAAGATAAACAAAACTTCCTTCGAGCCGGAATTGAACCAGCGACCTAAGGATTGCTAATTTAGAGCTACAGTCCTCCGCTCTACCAGCTGAGCTATCGAAGGATTGTTTTGGCCACTGTCGAAAGCCTCCTAGGTTTGGCCGTGGGTGCCACGGGCAGATGGTAAAAATGATTCATTCAACTCTGCGAAAAAGGAATCCAATGGTAGCATTGGAGAATGCGGGCATCGATCCCGCTACCTCTCGCATGCTAAGCGAGCGCTCTACCACTTGAGCTAATCCCCCAAACCTGTGAAACTTGACGTCAGTTTCACGTCACACCAGGTCACAATTTTCATATACAGTCACAGATGACATTGCTTTTTTTTTTTTTTTTTTTTTTTTTTTAAGTGTGGACTCCGTTTTCCCATACTTGAAGAACATTTAAGGAGTCCACAACGTGATTGGTGACCTACAAATACAGTCGAGCAACTTTCTAGCAAACCCTTTCTATGCACATGGAGAATCAAACCGGGGACAGTGAAAAAACTTGCATAGTTTGTAGAAAAAAGTTGTGATGTAGCACAATCCCAAGGAGAACCGTTGAACTTTTATGGGTTGGTTTGTTTATCGAAAATGCTGAGAGGTCGTGAAGGCCTCCTGGTCTTTTTTTTTCCTCCTTTCTGTGGTTGCTAAACTGTAAGAAGAGAGTAGAGCATGAGCCTTAACACAAAACATTAAAAGAGAATAAATGCAACACCAATGGTGAAAAGCAAGACATGCGTTGGCCGGGAATCGAACCCGGGTCAACTGCTTGGAAGGCAGCTATGCTCACCACTATACCACCAACGCTTTCGGAAGTGTACGTTTTTTTGACATTTTCTGCAATAACACTAAACTTTCTGTTGACAGAAGCATTTGGATGCAATGTAATGATGAAAAGTATAAAACACAACCTTTTAGCAGAGGATGGTTTCGATCCATCGACCTCTGGGTTATGGGCCCAGCACGCTTCCGCTGCGCCACTCTGCTCGTAGTGTTGGATGCTTAGAGTCGAAGTCTAATTACTGTCTGCCTTCTGGTCTGTGTCGTGTAATTTATCAGCCATTTCTTATCTGTTGGCAACTAGATTATTCTTGGTGTTTTGCAATTATTTCTTTGTTTTTTTCTGTTTCCTTTAGTCATATTGTTGAAAATCATTTGAAGAAACGGTGTCTGACCTTGCTTAAGGTGCAGGCAAAAATTGTGGTCCATTGGGTCTCTGTGGCGCAATCGGTTAGCGCGTTCGGCTGTTAACCGAAAGGTTGGTGGTTCGAGTCCACCCAGGGACGTCGCACCCTTTTGCAGTCCACCCAGAGACGTTGCACAGTTGGAGAAGTTTTTGCATTGGTGCTGAGCATCTCTCTCATGTAAAAGCCATTTTGCTGACTATGTTTTGAATTCACGAGGCAAACTGGAGAAAAACTTTCTGTATGAGATAAGATAAACAAAACTTCCTTCGAGCCGGAATTGAACCAGCGACCTAAGGATTGCTAATTTAGAGCTACAGTCCTCCGCTCTACCAGCTGAGCTATCGAAGGATTGTTTTGGCCACTGTCGAAAGCCTCCTAGGTTTGGCCGTGGGTGCCACGGGCAGATGGTAAAAATGATTCATTCAACTCTGCGAAAAAGGAATCCAATGGTAGCATTGGAGAATGCGGGCATCGATCCCGCTACCTCTCGCATGCTAAGCGAGCGCTCTACCACTTGAGCTAATCCCCCAAACCTGTGAAACTTGACGTCAGTTTCACGTCACACCAGGTCACAATTTTCATATACAGTCACAGATGACATTGCTTTTTTTTTTTTTTTTTTTTTTTTTTTAAGTGTGGACTCCGTTTTCCCATACTTGAAGAACATTTAAGGAGTCCACAACGTGATTGGTGACCTACAAATACAGTCGAGCAACTTTCTAGCAAACCCTTTCTATGCACATGGAGAATCAAACCGGGGACAGTGAAAAAACTTGCATAGTTTGTAGAAAAAAGTTGTGATGTAGCACAATCCCAAGGAGAACCGTTGAACTTTTATGGGTTGGTTTGTTTATCGAAAATGCTGAGAGGTCGTGAAGGCCTCCTGGTCTTTTTTTTTCCTCCTTTCTGTGGTTGCTAAACTGTAAGAAGAGAGTAGAGCATGAGCCTTAACACAAAACATTAAAAGAGAATAAATGCAACACCAATGGTGAAAAGCAAGACATGCGTTGGCCGGGAATCGAACCCGGGTCAACTGCTTGGAAGGCAGCTATGCTCACCACTATACCACCAACGCTTTCGGAAGTGTACGTTTTTTTGACATTTTCTGCAATAACACTAAACTTTCTGTTGACAGAAGCATTTGGATGCAATGTAATGATGAAAAGTATAAAACACAACCTTTTAGCAGAGGATGGTTTCGATCCATCGACCTCTGGGTTATGGGCCCAGCACGCTTCCGCTGCGCCACTCTGCTCGTAGTGTTGGATGCTTAGAGTCGAAGTCTAATTACTGTCTGCCTTCTGGTCTGTGTCGTGTAATTTATCAGCCATTTCTTATCTGTTGGCAACTAGATTATTCTTGGTGTTTTGCAATTATTTCTTTGTTTTTTTCTGTTTCCTTTAGTCATATTGTTGAAAATCATTTGAAGAAACGGTGTCTGACCTTGCTTAAGGTGCAGGCAAAAATTGTGGTCCATTGGGTCTCTGTGGCGCAATCGGTTAGCGCGTTCGGCTGTTAACCGAAAGGTTGGTGGTTCGAGTCCACCCAGGGACGTCGCACCCTTTTGCAGTCCACCCAGAGACGTTGCACAGTTGGAGAAGTTTTTGCATTGGTGCTGAGCATCTCTCTCATGTAAAAGCCATTTTGCTGACTATGTTTTGAATTCACGAGGCAAACTGGAGAAAAACTTTCTGTATGAGATAAGATAAACAAAACTTCCTTCGAGCCGGAATTGAACCAGCGACCTAAGGATTGCTAATTTAGAGCTACAGTCCTCCGCTCTACCAGCTGAGCTATCGAAGGATTGTTTTGGCCACTGTCGAAAGCCTCCTAGGTTTGGCCGTGGGTGCCACGGGCAGATGGTAAAAATGATTCATTCAACTCTGCGAAAAAGGAATCCAATGGTAGCATTGGAGAATGCGGGCATCGATCCCGCTACCTCTCGCATGCTAAGCGAGCGCTCTACCACTTGAGCTAATCCCCCAAACCTGTGAAACTTGACGTCAGTTTCACGTCACACCAGGTCACAATTTTCATATACAGTCACAGATGACATTGCTTTTTTTTTTTTTTTTTTTTTTTTAAGTGTGGACTCCGTTTTCCCATACTTGAAGAACATTTAAGGAGTCCACAACGTGATTGGTGACCTACAAATACAGTCGAGCAACTTTCTAGCAAACCCTTTCTATGCACATGGAGAATCAAACCGGGGACAGTGAAAAAACTTGCATAGTTTGTAGAAAAAAGTTGTGATGTAGCACAATCCCAAGGAGAACCGTTGAACTTTTATGGGTTGGTTTGTTTATCGAAAATGCTGAGAGGTCGTGAAGGCCTCCTGGTCTTTTTTTTTCCTCCTTTCTGTGGTTGCTAAACTGTAAGAAGAGAGTAGAGCATGAGCCTTAACACAAAACATTAAAAGAGAATAAATGCAACACCAATGGTGAAAAGCAAGACATGCGTTGGCCGGGAATCGAACCCGGGTCAACTGCTTGGAAGGCAGCTATGCTCACCACTATACCACCAACGCTTTCGGAAGTGTACGTTTTTTTGACATTTTCTGCAATAACACTAAACTTTCTGTTGACAGAAGCATTTGGATGCAATGTAATGATGAAAAGTATAAAACACAACCTTTTAGCAGAGGATGGTTTCGATCCATCGACCTCTGGGTTATGGGCCCAGCACGCTTCCGCTGCGCCACTCTGCTCGTAGTGTTGGATGCTTAGAGTCGAAGTCTAATTACTGTCTGCCTTCTGGTCTGTGTCGTGTAATTTATCAGCCATTTCTTATCTGTTGGCAACTAGATTATTCTTGGTGTTTTGCAATTATTTCTTTGTTTTTTTCTGTTTCCTTTAGTCATATTGTTGAAAATCATTTGAAGAAACGGTGTCTGACCTTGCTTAAGGTGCAGGCAAAAATTGTGGTCCATTGGGTCTCTGTGGCGCAATCGGTTAGCGCGTTCGGCTGTTAACCGAAAGGTTGGTGGTTCGAGTCCACCCAGGGACGTCGCACCCTTTTGCAGTCCACCCAGAGACGTTGCACAGTTGGAGAAGTTTTTGCATTGGTGCTGAGCATCTCTCTCATGTAAAAGCCATTTTGCTGACTATGTTTTGAATTCACGAGGCAAACTGGAGAAAAACTTTCTGTATGAGATAAGATAAACAAAACTTCCTTCGAGCCGGAATTGAACCAGCGACCTAAGGATTGCTAATTTAGAGCTACAGTCCTCCGCTCTACCAGCTGAGCTATCGAAGGATTGTTTTGGCCACTGTCGAAAGCCTCCTAGGTTTGGCCGTGGGTGCCACGGGCAGATGGTAAAAATGATTCATTCAACTCTGCGAAAAAGGAATCCAATGGTAGCATTGGAGAATGCGGGCATCGATCCCGCTACCTCTCGCATGCTAAGCGAGCGCTCTACCACTTGAGCTAATCCCCCAAACCTGTGAAACTTGACGTCAGTTTCACGTCACACCAGGTCACAATTTTCATATACAGTCACAGATGACATTGCTTTTTTTTTTTTTTTTTTTTTTTTTTTAAGTGTGGACTCCGTTTTCCCATACTTGAAGAACATTTAAGGAGTCCACAACGTGATTGGTGACCTACAAATACAGTCGAGCAACTTTCTAGCAAACCCTTTCTATGCACATGGAGAATCAAACCGGGGACAGTGAAAAAACTTGCATAGTTTGTAGAAAAAAGTTGTGATGTAGCACAATCCCAAGGAGAACCGTTGAACTTTTATGGGTTGGTTTGTTTATCGAAAATGCTGAGAGGTCGTGAAGGCCTCCTGGTCTTTTTTTTTCCTCCTTTCTGTGGTTGCTAAACTGTAAGAAGAGAGTAGAGCATGAGCCTTAACACAAAACATTAAAAGAGAATAAATGCAACACCAATGGTGAAAAGCAAGACATGCGTTGGCCGGGAATCGAACCCGGGTCAACTGCTTGGAAGGCAGCTATGCTCACCACTATACCACCAACGCTTTCGGAAGTGTACGTTTTTTTGACATTTTCTGCAATAACACTAAACTTTCTGTTGACAGAAGCATTTGGATGCAATGTAATGATGAAAAGTATAAAACACAACCTTTTAGCAGAGGATGGTTTCGATCCATCGACCTCTGGGTTATGGGCCCAGCACGCTTCCGCTGCGCCACTCTGCTCGTAGTGTTGGATGCTTAGAGTCGAAGTCTAATTACTGTCTGCCTTCTGGTCTGTGTCGTGTAATTTATCAGCCATTTCTTATCTGTTGGCAACTAGATTATTCTTGGTGTTTTGCAATTATTTCTTTGTTTTTTTCTGTTTCCTTTAGTCATATTGTTGAAAATCATTTGAAGAAACGGTGTCTGACCTTGCTTAAGGTGCAGGCAAAAATTGTGGTCCATTGGGTCTCTGTGGCGCAATCGGTTAGCGCGTTCGGCTGTTAACCGAAAGGTTGGTGGTTCGAGTCCACCCAGGGACGTCGCACCCTTTTGCAGTCCACCCAGAGACGTTGCACAGTTGGAGAAGTTTTTGCATTGGTGCTGAGCATCTCTCTCATGTAAAAGCCATTTTGCTGACTATGTTTTGAATTCACGAGGCAAACTGGAGAAAAACTTTCTGTATGAGATAAGATAAACAAAACTTCCTTCGAGCCGGAATTGAACCAGCGACCTAAGGATTGCTAATTTAGAGCTACAGTCCTCCGCTCTACCAGCTGAGCTATCGAAGGATTGTTTTGGCCACTGTCGAAAGCCTCCTAGGTTTGGCCGTGGGTGCCACGGGCAGATGGTAAAAATGATTCATTCAACTCTGCGAAAAAGGAATCCAATGGTAGCATTGGAGAATGCGGGCATCGATCCCGCTACCTCTCGCATGCTAAGCGAGCGCTCTACCACTTGAGCTAATCCCCCAAACCTGTGAAACTTGACGTCAGTTTCACGTCACACCAGGTCACAATTTTCATATACAGTCACAGATGACATTGCTTTTTTTTTTTTTTTTTTTTTTTTTTTAAGTGTGGACTCCGTTTTCCCATACTTGAAGAACATTTAAGGAGTCCACAACGTGATTGGTGACCTACAAATACAGTCGAGCAACTTTCTAGCAAACCCTTTCTATGCACATGGAGAATCAAACCGGGGACAGTGAAAAAACTTGCATAGTTTGTAGAAAAAAGTTGTGATGTAGCACAATCCCAAGGAGAACCGTTGAACTTTTATGGGTTGGTTTGTTTATCGAAAATGCTGAGAGGTCGTGAAGGCCTCCTGGTCTTTTTTTTTCCTCCTTTCTGTGGTTGCTAAACTGTAAGAAGAGAGTAGAGCATGAGCCTTAACACAAAACATTAAAAGAGAATAAATGCAACACCAATGGTGAAAAGCAAGACATGCGTTGGCCGGGAATCGAACCCGGGTCAACTGCTTGGAAGGCAGCTATGCTCACCACTATACCACCAACGCTTTCGGAAGTGTACGTTTTTTTGACATTTTCTGCAATAACACTAAACTTTCTGTTGACAGAAGCATTTGGATGCAATGTAATGATGAAAAGTATAAAACACAACCTTTTAGCAGAGGATGGTTTCGATCCATCGACCTCTGGGTTATGGGCCCAGCACGCTTCCGCTGCGCCACTCTGCTCGTAGTGTTGGATGCTTAGAGTCGAAGTCTAATTACTGTCTGCCTTCTGGTCTGTGTCGTGTAATTTATCAGCCATTTCTTATCTGTTGGCAACTAGATTATTCTTGGTGTTTTGCAATTATTTCTTTGTTTTTTTCTGTTTCCTTTAGTCATATTGTTGAAAATCATTTGAAGAAACGGTGTCTGACCTTGCTTAAGGTGCAGGCAAAAATTGTGGTCCATTGGGTCTCTGTGGCGCAATCGGTTAGCGCGTTCGGCTGTTAACCGAAAGGTTGGTGGTTCGAGTCCACCCAGGGACGTCGCACCCTTTTGCAGTCCACCCAGAGACGTTGCACAGTTGGAGAAGTTTTTGCATTGGTGCTGAGCATCTCTCTCATGTAAAAGCCATTTTGCTGACTATGTTTTGAATTCACGAGGCAAACTGGAGAAAAACTTTCTGTATGAGATAAGATAAACAAAACTTCCTTCGAGCCGGAATTGAACCAGCGACCTAAGGATTGCTAATTTAGAGCTACAGTCCTCCGCTCTACCAGCTGAGCTATCGAAGGATTGTTTTGGCCACTGTCGAAAGCCTCCTAGGTTTGGCCGTGGGTGCCACGGGCAGATGGTAAAAATGATTCATTCAACTCTGCGAAAAAGGAATCCAATGGTAGCATTGGAGAATGCGGGCATCGATCCCGCTACCTCTCGCATGCTAAGCGAGCGCTCTACCACTTGAGCTAATCCCCCAAACCTGTGAAACTTGACGTCAGTTTCACGTCACACCAGGTCACAATTTTCATATACAGTCACAGATGACATTGCTTTTTTTTTTTTTTTTTTTTTTTTTTTAAGTGTGGACTCCGTTTTCCCATACTTGAAGAACATTTAAGGAGTCCACAACGTGATTGGTGACCTACAAATACAGTCGAGCAACTTTCTAGCAAACCCTTTCTATGCACATGGAGAATCAAACCGGGGACAGTGAAAAAACTTGCATAGTTTGTAGAAAAAAGTTGTGATGTAGCACAATCCCAAGGAGAACCGTTGAACTTTTATGGGTTGGTTTGTTTATCGAAAATGCTGAGAGGTCGTGAAGGCCTCCTGGTCTTTTTTTTTCCTCCTTTCTGTGGTTGCTAAACTGTAAGAAGAGAGTAGAGCATGAGCCTTAACACAAAACATTAAAAGAGAATAAATGCAACACCAATGGTGAAAAGCAAGACATGCGTTGGCCGGGAATCGAACCCGGGTCAACTGCTTGGAAGGCAGCTATGCTCACCACTATACCACCAACGCTTTCGGAAGTGTACGTTTTTTTGACATTTTCTGCAATAACACTAAACTTTCTGTTGACAGAAGCATTTGGATGCAATGTAATGATGAAAAGTATAAAACACAACCTTTTAGCAGAGGATGGTTTCGATCCATCGACCTCTGGGTTATGGGCCCAGCACGCTTCCGCTGCGCCACTCTGCTCGTAGTGTTGGATGCTTAGAGTCGAAGTCTAATTACTGTCTGCCTTCTGGTCTGTGTCGTGTAATTTATCAGCCATTTCTTATCTGTTGGCAACTAGATTATTCTTGGTGTTTTGCAATTATTTCTTTGTTTTTTTCTGTTTCCTTTAGTCATATTGTTGAAAATCATTTGAAGAAACGGTGTCTGACCTTGCTTAAGGTGCAGGCAAAAATTGTGGTCCATTGGGTCTCTGTGGCGCAATCGGTTAGCGCGTTCGGCTGTTAACCGAAAGGTTGGTGGTTCGAGTCCACCCAGGGACGTCGCACCCTTTTGCAGTCCACCCAGAGACGTTGCACAGTTGGAGAAGTTTTTGCATTGGTGCTGAGCATCTCTCTCATGTAAAAGCCATTTTGCTGACTATGTTTTGAATTCACGAGGCAAACTGGAGAAAAACTTTCTGTATGAGATAAGATAAACAAAACTTCCTTCGAGCCGGAATTGAACCAGCGACCTAAGGATTGCTAATTTAGAGCTACAGTCCTCCGCTCTACCAGCTGAGCTATCGAAGGATTGTTTTGGCCACTGTCGAAAGCCTCCTAGGTTTGGCCGTGGGTGCCACGGGCAGATGGTAAAAATGATTCATTCAACTCTGCGAAAAAGGAATCCAATGGTAGCATTGGAGAATGCGGGCATCGATCCCGCTACCTCTCGCATGCTAAGCGAGCGCTCTACCACTTGAGCTAATCCCCCAAACCTGTGAAACTTGACGTCAGTTTCACGTCACACCAGGTCACAATTTTCATATACAGTCACAGATGACATTGCTTTTTTTTTTTTTTTTTTTTTTTTTTTAAGTGTGGACTCCGTTTTCCCATACTTGAAGAACATTTAAGGAGTCCACAACGTGATTGGTGACCTACAAATACAGTCGAGCAACTTTCTAGCAAACCCTTTCTATGCACATGGAGAATCAAACCGGGGACAGTGAAAAAACTTGCATAGTTTGTAGAAAAAAGTTGTGATGTAGCACAATCCCAAGGAGAACCGTTGAACTTTTATGGGTTGGTTTGTTTATCGAAAATGCTGAGAGGTCGTGAAGGCCTCCTGGTCTTTTTTTTTCCTCCTTTCTGTGGTTGCTAAACTGTAAGAAGAGAGTAGAGCATGAGCCTTAACACAAAACATTAAAAGAGAATAAATGCAACACCAATGGTGAAAAGCAAGACATGCGTTGGCCGGGAATCGAACCCGGGTCAACTGCTTGGAAGGCAGCTATGCTCACCACTATACCACCAACGCTTTCGGAAGTGTACGTTTTTTTGACATTTTCTGCAATAACACTAAACTTTCTGTTGACAGAAGCATTTGGATGCAATGTAATGATGAAAAGTATAAAACACAACCTTTTAGCAGAGGATGGTTTCGATCCATCGACCTCTGGGTTATGGGCCCAGCACGCTTCCGCTGCGCCACTCTGCTCGTAGTGTTGGATGCTTAGAGTCGAAGTCTAATTACTGTCTGCCTTCTGGTCTGTGTCGTGTAATTTATCAGCCATTTCTTATCTGTTGGCAACTAGATTATTCTTGGTGTTTTGCAATTATTTCTTTGTTTTTTTCTGTTTCCTTTAGTCATATTGTTGAAAATCATTTGAAGAAACGGTGTCTGACCTTGCTTAAGGTGCAGGCAAAAATTGTGGTCCATTGGGTCTCTGTGGCGCAATCGGTTAGCGCGTTCGGCTGTTAACCGAAAGGTTGGTGGTTCGAGTCCACCCAGGGACGTCGCACCCTTTTGCAGTCCACCCAGAGACGTTGCACAGTTGGAGAAGTTTTTGCATTGGTGCTGAGCATCTCTCTCATGTAAAAGCCATTTTGCTGACTATGTTTTGAATTCACGAGGCAAACTGGAGAAAAACTTTCTGTATGAGATAAGATAAACAAAACTTCCTTCGAGCCGGAATTGAACCAGCGACCTAAGGATTGCTAATTTAGAGCTACAGTCCTCCGCTCTACCAGCTGAGCTATCGAAGGATTGTTTTGGCCACTGTCGAAAGCCTCCTAGGTTTGGCCGTGGGTGCCACGGGCAGATGGTAAAAATGATTCATTCAACTCTGCGAAAAAGGAATCCAATGGTAGCATTGGAGAATGCGGGCATCGATCCCGCTACCTCTCGCATGCTAAGCGAGCGCTCTACCACTTGAGCTAATCCCCCAAACCTGTGAAACTTGACGTCAGTTTCACGTCACACCAGGTCACAATTTTCATATACAGTCACAGATGACATTGCTTTTTTTTTTTTTTTTTTTTTTTTTTTTTTTAAGTGTGGACTCCGTTTTCCCATACTTGAAGAACATTTAAGGAGTCCACAACGTGATTGGTGACCTACAAATACAGTCGAGCAACTTTCTAGCAAACCCTTTCTATGCACATGGAGAATCAAACCGGGGACAGTGAAAAAACTTGCATAGTTTGTAGAAAAAAGTTGTGATGTAGCACAATCCCAAGGAGAACCGTTGAACTTTTATGGGTTGGTTTGTTTATCGAAAATGCTGAGAGGTCGTGAAGGCCTCCTGGTCTTTTTTTTTCCTCCTTTCTGTGGTTGCTAAACTGTAAGAAGAGAGTAGAGCATGAGCCTTAACACAAAACATTAAAAGAGAATAAATGCAACACCAATGGTGAAAAGCAAGACATGCGTTGGCCGGGAATCGAACCCGGGTCAACTGCTTGGAAGGCAGCTATGCTCACCACTATACCACCAACGCTTTCGGAAGTGTACGTTTTTTTGACATTTTCTGCAATAACACTAAACTTTCTGTTGACAGAAGCATTTGGATGCAATGTAATGATGAAAAGTATAAAACACAACCTTTTAGCAGAGGATGGTTTCGATCCATCGACCTCTGGGTTATGGGCCCAGCACGCTTCCGCTGCGCCACTCTGCTCGTAGTGTTGGATGCTTAGAGTCGAAGTCTAATTACTGTCTGCCTTCTGGTCTGTGTCGTGTAATTTATCAGCCATTTCTTATCTGTTGGCAACTAGATTATTCTTGGTGTTTTGCAATTATTTCTTTGTTTTTTTCTGTTTCCTTTAGTCATATTGTTGAAAATCATTTGAAGAAACGGTGTCTGACCTTGCTTAAGGTGCAGGCAAAAATTGTGGTCCATTGGGTCTCTGTGGCGCAATCGGTTAGCGCGTTCGGCTGTTAACCGAAAGGTTGGTGGTTCGAGTCCACCCAGGGACGTCGCACCCTTTTGCAGTCCACCCAGAGACGTTGCACAGTTGGAGAAGTTTTTGCATTGGTGCTGAGCATCTCTCTCATGTAAAAGCCATTTTGCTGACTATGTTTTGAATTCACGAGGCAAACTGGAGAAAAACTTTCTGTATGAGATAAGATAAACAAAACTTCCTTCGAGCCGGAATTGAACCAGCGACCTAAGGATTGCTAATTTAGAGCTACAGTCCTCCGCTCTACCAGCTGAGCTATCGAAGGATTGTTTTGGCCACTGTCGAAAGCCTCCTAGGTTTGGCCGTGGGTGCCACGGGCAGATGGTAAAAATGATTCATTCAACTCTGCGAAAAAGGAATCCAATGGTAGCATTGGAGAATGCGGGCATCGATCCCGCTACCTCTCGCATGCTAAGCGAGCGCTCTACCACTTGAGCTAATCCCCCAAACCTGTGAAACTTGACGTCAGTTTCACGTCACACCAGGTCACAATTTTCATATACAGTCACAGATGACATTGCTTTTTTTTTTTTTTTTTTTTTTTTTTTTTTTAAGTGTGGACTCCGTTTTCCCATACTTGAAGAACATTTAAGGAGTCCACAACGTGATTGGTGACCTACAAATACAGTCGAGCAACTTTCTAGCAAACCCTTTCTATGCACATGGAGAATCAAACCGGGGACAGTGAAAAAACTTGCATAGTTTGTAGAAAAAAGTTGTGATGTAGCACAATCCCAAGGAGAACCGTTGAACTTTTATGGGTTGGTTTGTTTATCGAAAATGCTGAGAGGTCGTGAAGGCCTCCTGGTCTTTTTTTTTCCTCCTTTCTGTGGTTGCTAAACTGTAAGAAGAGAGTAGAGCATGAGCCTTAACACAAAACATTAAAAGAGAATAAATGCAACACCAATGGTGAAAAGCAAGACATGCGTTGGCCGGGAATCGAACCCGGGTCAACTGCTTGGAAGGCAGCTATGCTCACCACTATACCACCAACGCTTTCGGAAGTGTACGTTTTTTTGACATTTTCTGCAATAACACTAAACTTTCTGTTGACAGAAGCATTTGGATGCAATGTAATGATGAAAAGTATAAAACACAACCTTTTAGCAGAGGATGGTTTCGATCCATCGACCTCTGGGTTATGGGCCCAGCACGCTTCCGCTGCGCCACTCTGCTCGTAGTGTTGGATGCTTAGAGTCGAAGTCTAATTACTGTCTGCCTTCTGGTCTGTGTCGTGTAATTTATCAGCCATTTCTTATCTGTTGGCAACTAGATTATTCTTGGTGTTTTGCAATTATTTCTTTGTTTTTTTCTGTTTCCTTTAGTCATATTGTTGAAAATCATTTGAAGAAACGGTGTCTGACCTTGCTTAAGGTGCAGGCAAAAATTGTGGTCCATTGGGTCTCTGTGGCGCAATCGGTTAGCGCGTTCGGCTGTTAACCGAAAGGTTGGTGGTTCGAGTCCACCCAGGGACGTCGCACCCTTTTGCAGTCCACCCAGAGACGTTGCACAGTTGGAGAAGTTTTTGCATTGGTGCTGAGCATCTCTCTCATGTAAAAGCCATTTTGCTGACTATGTTTTGAATTCACGAGGCAAACTGGAGAAAAACTTTCTGTATGAGATAAGATAAACAAAACTTCCTTCGAGCCGGAATTGAACCAGCGACCTAAGGATTGCTAATTTAGAGCTACAGTCCTCCGCTCTACCAGCTGAGCTATCGAAGGATTGTTTTGGCCACTGTCGAAAGCCTCCTAGGTTTGGCCGTGGGTGCCACGGGCAGATGGTAAAAATGATTCATTCAACTCTGCGAAAAAGGAATCCAATGGTAGCATTGGAGAATGCGGGCATCGATCCCGCTACCTCTCGCATGCTAAGCGAGCGCTCTACCACTTGAGCTAATCCCCCAAACCTGTGAAACTTGACGTCAGTTTCACGTCACACCAGGTCACAATTTTCATATACAGTCACAGATGACATTGCTTTTTTTTTTTTTTTTTTTTTTTTTTTAAGTGTGGACTCCGTTTTCCCATACTTGAAGAACATTTAAGGAGTCCACAACGTGATTGGTGACCTACAAATACAGTCGAGCAACTTTCTAGCAAACCCTTTCTATGCACATGGAGAATCAAACCGGGGACAGTGAAAAAACTTGCATAGTTTGTAGAAAAAAGTTGTGATGTAGCACAATCCCAAGGAGAACCGTTGAACTTTTATGGGTTGGTTTGTTTATCGAAAATGCTGAGAGGTCGTGAAGGCCTCCTGGTCTTTTTTTTTCCTCCTTTCTGTGGTTGCTAAACTGTAAGAAGAGAGTAGAGCATGAGCCTTAACACAAAACATTAAAAGAGAATAAATGCAACACCAATGGTGAAAAGCAAGACATGCGTTGGCCGGGAATCGAACCCGGGTCAACTGCTTGGAAGGCAGCTATGCTCACCACTATACCACCAACGCTTTCGGAAGTGTACGTTTTTTTGACATTTTCTGCAATAACACTAAACTTTCTGTTGACAGAAGCATTTGGATGCAATGTAATGATGAAAAGTATAAAACACAACCTTTTAGCAGAGGATGGTTTCGATCCATCGACCTCTGGGTTATGGGCCCAGCACGCTTCCGCTGCGCCACTCTGCTCGTAGTGTTGGATGCTTAGAGTCGAAGTCTAATTACTGTCTGCCTTCTGGTCTGTGTCGTGTAATTTATCAGCCATTTCTTATCTGTTGGCAACTAGATTATTCTTGGTGTTTTGCAATTATTTCTTTGTTTTTTTCTGTTTCCTTTAGTCATATTGTTGAAAATCATTTGAAGAAACGGTGTCTGACCTTGCTTAAGGTGCAGGCAAAAATTGTGGTCCATTGGGTCTCTGTGGCGCAATCGGTTAGCGCGTTCGGCTGTTAACCGAAAGGTTGGTGGTTCGAGTCCACCCAGGGACGTCGCACCCTTTTGCAGTCCACCCAGAGACGTTGCACAGTTGGAGAAGTTTTTGCATTGGTGCTGAGCATCTCTCTCATGTAAAAGCCATTTTGCTGACTATGTTTTGAATTCACGAGGCAAACTGGAGAAAAACTTTCTGTATGAGATAAGATAAACAAAACTTCCTTCGAGCCGGAATTGAACCAGCGACCTAAGGATTGCTAATTTAGAGCTACAGTCCTCCGCTCTACCAGCTGAGCTATCGAAGGATTGTTTTGGCCACTGTCGAAAGCCTCCTAGGTTTGGCCGTGGGTGCCACGGGCAGATGGTAAAAATGATTCATTCAACTCTGCGAAAAAGGAATCCAATGGTAGCATTGGAGAATGCGGGCATCGATCCCGCTACCTCTCGCATGCTAAGCGAGCGCTCTACCACTTGAGCTAATCCCCCAAACCTGTGAAACTTGACGTCAGTTTCACGTCACACCAGGTCACAATTTTCATATACAGTCACAGATGACATTGCTTTTTTTTTTTTTTTTTTTTTTTTTTTAAGTGTGGACTCCGTTTTCCCATACTTGAAGAACATTTAAGGAGTCCACAACGTGATTGGTGACCTACAAATACAGTCGAGCAACTTTCTAGCAAACCCTTTCTATGCACATGGAGAATCAAACCGGGGACAGTGAAAAAACTTGCATAGTTTGTAGAAAAAAGTTGTGATGTAGCACAATCCCAAGGAGAACCGTTGAACTTTTATGGGTTGGTTTGTTTATCGAAAATGCTGAGAGGTCGTGAAGGCCTCCTGGTCTTTTTTTTTCCTCCTTTCTGTGGTTGCTAAACTGTAAGAAGAGAGTAGAGCATGAGCCTTAACACAAAACATTAAAAGAGAATAAATGCAACACCAATGGTGAAAAGCAAGACATGCGTTGGCCGGGAATCGAACCCGGGTCAACTGCTTGGAAGGCAGCTATGCTCACCACTATACCACCAACGCTTTCGGAAGTGTACGTTTTTTTGACATTTTCTGCAATAACACTAAACTTTCTGTTGACAGAAGCATTTGGATGCAATGTAATGATGAAAAGTATAAAACACAACCTTTTAGCAGAGGATGGTTTCGATCCATCGACCTCTGGGTTATGGGCCCAGCACGCTTCCGCTGCGCCACTCTGCTCGTAGTGTTGGATGCTTAGAGTCGAAGTCTAATTACTGTCTGCCTTCTGGTCTGTGTCGTGTAATTTATCAGCCATTTCTTATCTGTTGGCAACTAGATTATTCTTGGTGTTTTGCAATTATTTCTTTGTTTTTTTCTGTTTCCTTTAGTCATATTGTTGAAAATCATTTGAAGAAACGGTGTCTGACCTTGCTTAAGGTGCAGGCAAAAATTGTGGTCCATTGGGTCTCTGTGGCGCAATCGGTTAGCGCGTTCGGCTGTTAACCGAAAGGTTGGTGGTTCGAGTCCACCCAGGGACGTCGCACCCTTTTGCAGTCCACCCAGAGACGTTGCACAGTTGGAGAAGTTTTTGCATTGGTGCTGAGCATCTCTCTCATGTAAAAGCCATTTTGCTGACTATGTTTTGAATTCACGAGGCAAACTGGAGAAAAACTTTCTGTATGAGATAAGATAAACAAAACTTCCTTCGAGCCGGAATTGAACCAGCGACCTAAGGATTGCTAATTTAGAGCTACAGTCCTCCGCTCTACCAGCTGAGCTATCGAAGGATTGTTTTGGCCACTGTCGAAAGCCTCCTAGGTTTGGCCGTGGGTGCCACGGGCAGATGGTAAAAATGATTCATTCAACTCTGCGAAAAAGGAATCCAATGGTAGCATTGGAGAATGCGGGCATCGATCCCGCTACCTCTCGCATGCTAAGCGAGCGCTCTACCACTTGAGCTAATCCCCCAAACCTGTGAAACTTGACGTCAGTTTCACGTCACACCAGGTCACAATTTTCATATACAGTCACAGATGACATTGCTTTTTTTTTTTTTTTTTTTTTTTTTTTTTTAAGTGTGGACTCCGTTTTCCCATACTTGAAGAACATTTAAGGAGTCCACAACGTGATTGGTGACCTACAAATACAGTCGAGCAACTTTCTAGCAAACCCTTTCTATGCACATGGAGAATCAAACCGGGGACAGTGAAAAAACTTGCATAGTTTGTAGAAAAAAGTTGTGATGTAGCACAATCCCAAGGAGAACCGTTGAACTTTTATGGGTTGGTTTGTTTATCGAAAATGCTGAGAGGTCGTGAAGGCCTCCTGGTCTTTTTTTTTCCTCCTTTCTGTGGTTGCTAAACTGTAAGAAGAGAGTAGAGCATGAGCCTTAACACAAAACATTAAAAGAGAATAAATGCAACACCAATGGTGAAAAGCAAGACATGCGTTGGCCGGGAATCGAACCCGGGTCAACTGCTTGGAAGGCAGCTATGCTCACCACTATACCACCAACGCTTTCGGAAGTGTACGTTTTTTTGACATTTTCTGCAATAACACTAAACTTTCTGTTGACAGAAGCATTTGGATGCAATGTAATGATGAAAAGTATAAAACACAACCTTTTAGCAGAGGATGGTTTCGATCCATCGACCTCTGGGTTATGGGCCCAGCACGCTTCCGCTGCGCCACTCTGCTCGTAGTGTTGGATGCTTAGAGTCGAAGTCTAATTACTGTCTGCCTTCTGGTCTGTGTCGTGTAATTTATCAGCCATTTCTTATCTGTTGGCAACTAGATTATTCTTGGTGTTTTGCAATTATTTCTTTGTTTTTTTCTGTTTCCTTTAGTCATATTGTTGAAAATCATTTGAAGAAACGGTGTCTGACCTTGCTTAAGGTGCAGGCAAAAATTGTGGTCCATTGGGTCTCTGTGGCGCAATCGGTTAGCGCGTTCGGCTGTTAACCGAAAGGTTGGTGGTTCGAGTCCACCCAGGGACGTCGCACCCTTTTGCAGTCCACCCAGAGACGTTGCACAGTTGGAGAAGTTTTTGCATTGGTGCTGAGCATCTCTCTCATGTAAAAGCCATTTTGCTGACTATGTTTTGAATTCACGAGGCAAACTGGAGAAAAACTTTCTGTATGAGATAAACAAAACTTCCTTCGAGCCGGAATTGAACCAGCGACCTAAGGATTGCTAATTTAGAGCTACAGTCCTCCGCTCTACCAGCTGAGCTATCGAAGGATTGTTTTGGCCACTGTCGAAAGCCTCCTAGGTTTGGCCGTGGGTGCCACGGGCAGATGGTAAAAATGATTCATTCAACTCTGCGAAAAAGGAATCCAATGGTAGCATTGGAGAATGCGGGCATCGATCCCGCTACCTCTCGCATGCTAAGCGAGCGCTCTACCACTTGAGCTAATCCCCCAAACCTGTGAAACTTGACGTCAGTTTCACGTCACACCAGGTCACAATTTTCATATACAGTCACAGATGACATTGCTTTTTTTTTTTTTTTTTTTTTTTTTTTAAGTGTGGACTCCGTTTTCCCATACTTGAAGAACATTTAAGGAGTCCACAACGTGATTGGTGACCTACAAATACAGTCGAGCAACTTTCTAGCAAACCCTTTCTATGCACATGGAGAATCAAACCGGGGACAGTGAAAAAACTTGCATAGTTTGTAGAAAAAAGTTGTGATGTAGCACAATCCCAAGGAGAACCGTTGAACTTTTATGGGTTGGTTTGTTTATCGAAAATGCTGAGAGGTCGTGAAGGCCTCCTGGTCTTTTTTTTTCCTCCTTTCTGTGGTTGCTAAACTGTAAGAAGAGAGTAGAGCATGAGCCTTAACACAAAACATTAAAAGAGAATAAATGCAACACCAATGGTGAAAAGCAAGACATGCGTTGGCCGGGAATCGAACCCGGGTCAACTGCTTGGAAGGCAGCTATGCTCACCACTATACCACCAACGCTTTCGGAAGTGTACGTTTTTTTGACATTTTCTGCAATAACACTAAACTTTCTGTTGACAGAAGCATTTGGATGCAATGTAATGATGAAAAGTATAAAACACAACCTTTTAGCAGAGGATGGTTTCGATCCATCGACCTCTGGGTTATGGGCCCAGCACGCTTCCGCTGCGCCACTCTGCTCGTAGTGTTGGATGCTTAGAGTCGAAGTCTAATTACTGTCTGCCTTCTGGTCTGTGTCGTGTAATTTATCAGCCATTTCTTATCTGTTGGCAACTAGATTATTCTTGGTGTTTTGCAATTATTTCTTTGTTTTTTTCTGTTTCCTTTAGTCATATTGTTGAAAATCATTTGAAGAAACGGTGTCTGACCTTGCTTAAGGTGCAGGCAAAAATTGTGGTCCATTGGGTCTCTGTGGCGCAATCGGTTAGCGCGTTCGGCTGTTAACCGAAAGGTTGGTGGTTCGAGTCCACCCAGGGACGTCGCACCCTTTTGCAGTCCACCCAGAGACGTTGCACAGTTGGAGAAGTTTTTGCATTGGTGCTGAGCATCTCTCTCATGTAAAAGCCATTTTGCTGACTATGTTTTGAATTCACGAGGCAAACTGGAGAAAAACTTTCTGTATGAGATAAGATAAACAAAACTTCCTTCGAGCCGGAATTGAACCAGCGACCTAAGGATTGCTAATTTAGAGCTACAGTCCTCCGCTCTACCAGCTGAGCTATCGAAGGATTGTTTTGGCCACTGTCGAAAGCCTCCTAGGTTTGGCCGTGGGTGCCACGGGCAGATGGTAAAAATGATTCATTCAACTCTGCGAAAAAGGAATCCAATGGTAGCATTGGAGAATGCGGGCATCGATCCCGCTACCTCTCGCATGCTAAGCGAGCGCTCTACCACTTGAGCTAATCCCCCAAACCTGTGAAACTTGACGTCAGTTTCACGTCACACCAGGTCACAATTTTCATATACAGTCACAGATGACATTGCTTTTTTTTTTTTTTTTTTTTTTTTTTTAAGTGTGGACTCCGTTTTCCCATACTTGAAGAACATTTAAGGAGTCCACAACGTGATTGGTGACCTACAAATACAGTCGAGCAACTTTCTAGCAAACCCTTTCTATGCACATGGAGAATCAAACCGGGGACAGTGAAAAAACTTGCATAGTTTGTAGAAAAAAGTTGTGATGTAGCACAATCCCAAGGAGAACCGTTGAACTTTTATGGGTTGGTTTGTTTATCGAAAATGCTGAGAGGTCGTGAAGGCCTCCTGGTCTTTTTTTTTCCTCCTTTCTGTGGTTGCTAAACTGTAAGAAGAGAGTAGAGCATGAGCCTTAACACAAAACATTAAAAGAGAATAAATGCAACACCAATGGTGAAAAGCAAGACATGCGTTGGCCGGGAATCGAACCCGGGTCAACTGCTTGGAAGGCAGCTATGCTCACCACTATACCACCAACGCTTTCGGAAGTGTACGTTTTTTTGACATTTTCTGCAATAACACTAAACTTTCTGTTGACAGAAGCATTTGGATGCAATGTAATGATGAAAAGTATAAAACACAACCTTTTAGCAGAGGATGGTTTCGATCCATCGACCTCTGGGTTATGGGCCCAGCACGCTTCCGCTGCGCCACTCTGCTCGTAGTGTTGGATGCTTAGAGTCGAAGTCTAATTACTGTCTGCCTTCTGGTCTGTGTCGTGTAATTTATCAGCCATTTCTTATCTGTTGGCAACTAGATTATTCTTGGTGTTTTGCAATTATTTCTTTGTTTTTTTCTGTTTCCTTTAGTCATATTGTTGAAAATCATTTGAAGAAACGGTGTCTGACCTTGCTTAAGGTGCAGGCAAAAATTGTGGTCCATTGGGTCTCTGTGGCGCAATCGGTTAGCGCGTTCGGCTGTTAACCGAAAGGTTGGTGGTTCGAGTCCACCCAGGGACGTCGCACCCTTTTGCAGTCCACCCAGAGACGTTGCACAGTTGGAGAAGTTTTTGCATTGGTGCTGAGCATCTCTCTCATGTAAAAGCCATTTTGCTGACTATGTTTTGAATTCACGAGGCAAACTGGAGAAAAACTTTCTGTATGAGATAAGATAAACAAAACTTCCTTCGAGCCGGAATTGAACCAGCGACCTAAGGATTGCTAATTTAGAGCTACAGTCCTCCGCTCTACCAGCTGAGCTATCGAAGGATTGTTTTGGCCACTGTCGAAAGCCTCCTAGGTTTGGCCGTGGGTGCCACGGGCAGATGGTAAAAATGATTCATTCAACTCTGCGAAAAAGGAATCCAATGGTAGCATTGGAGAATGCGGGCATCGATCCCGCTACCTCTCGCATGCTAAGCGAGCGCTCTACCACTTGAGCTAATCCCCCAAACCTGTGAAACTTGACGTCAGTTTCACGTCACACCAGGTCACAATTTTCATATACAGTCACAGATGACATTGCTTTTTTTTTTTTTTTTTTTTTTTTTTTAAGTGTGGACTCCGTTTTCCCATACTTGAAGAACATTTAAGGAGTCCACAACGTGATTGGTGACCTACAAATACAGTCGAGCAACTTTCTAGCAAACCCTTTCTATGCACATGGAGAATCAAACCGGGGACAGTGAAAAAACTTGCATAGTTTGTAGAAAAAAGTTGTGATGTAGCACAATCCCAAGGAGAACCGTTGAACTTTTATGGGTTGGTTTGTTTATCGAAAATGCTGAGAGGTCGTGAAGGCCTCCTGGTCTTTTTTTTTCCTCCTTTCTGTGGTTGCTAAACTGTAAGAAGAGAGTAGAGCATGAGCCTTAACACAAAACATTAAAAGAGAATAAATGCAACACCAATGGTGAAAAGCAAGACATGCGTTGGCCGGGAATCGAACCCGGGTCAACTGCTTGGAAGGCAGCTATGCTCACCACTATACCACCAACGCTTTCGGAAGTGTACGTTTTTTTGACATTTTCTGCAATAACACTAAACTTTCTGTTGACAGAAGCATTTGGATGCAATGTAATGATGAAAAGTATAAAACACAACCTTTTAGCAGAGGATGGTTTCGATCCATCGACCTCTGGGTTATGGGCCCAGCACGCTTCCGCTGCGCCACTCTGCTCGTAGTGTTGGATGCTTAGAGTCGAAGTCTAATTACTGTCTGCCTTCTGGTCTGTGTCGTGTAATTTATCAGCCATTTCTTATCTGTTGGCAACTAGATTATTCTTGGTGTTTTGCAATTATTTCTTTGTTTTTTTCTGTTTCCTTTAGTCATATTGTTGAAAATCATTTGAAGAAACGGTGTCTGACCTTGCTTAAGGTGCAGGCAAAAATTGTGGTCCATTGGGTCTCTGTGGCGCAATCGGTTAGCGCGTTCGGCTGTTAACCGAAAGGTTGGTGGTTCGAGTCCACCCAGGGACGTCGCACCCTTTTGCAGTCCACCCAGAGACGTTGCACAGTTGGAGAAGTTTTTGCATTGGTGCTGAGCATCTCTCTCATGTAAAAGCCATTTTGCTGACTATGTTTTGAATTCACGAGGCAAACTGGAGAAAAACTTTCTGTATGAGATAAGATAAACAAAACTTCCTTCGAGCCGGAATTGAACCAGCGACCTAAGGATTGCTAATTTAGAGCTACAGTCCTCCGCTCTACCAGCTGAGCTATCGAAGGATTGTTTTGGCCACTGTCGAAAGCCTCCTAGGTTTGGCCGTGGGTGCCACGGGCAGATGGTAAAAATGATTCATTCAACTCTGCGAAAAAGGAATCCAATGGTAGCATTGGAGAATGCGGGCATCGATCCCGCTACCTCTCGCATGCTAAGCGAGCGCTCTACCACTTGAGCTAATCCCCCAAACCTGTGAAACTTGACGTCAGTTTCACGTCACACCAGGTCACAATTTTCATATACAGTCACAGATGACATTGCTTTTTTTTTTTTTTTTTTTTTTTTTTTAAGTGTGGACTCCGTTTTCCCATACTTGAAGAACATTTAAGGAGTCCACAACGTGATTGGTGACCTACAAATACAGTCGAGCAACTTTCTAGCAAACCCTTTCTATGCACATGGAGAATCAAACCGGGGACAGTGAAAAAACTTGCATAGTTTGTAGAAAAAAGTTGTGATGTAGCACAATCCCAAGGAGAACCGTTGAACTTTTATGGGTTGGTTTGTTTATCGAAAATGCTGAGAGGTCGTGAAGGCCTCCTGGTCTTTTTTTTTCCTCCTTTCTGTGGTTGCTAAACTGTAAGAAGAGAGTAGAGCATGAGCCTTAACACAAAACATTAAAAGAGAATAAATGCAACACCAATGGTGAAAAGCAAGACATGCGTTGGCCGGGAATCGAACCCGGGTCAACTGCTTGGAAGGCAGCTATGCTCACCACTATACCACCAACGCTTTCGGAAGTGTACGTTTTTTTGACATTTTCTGCAATAACACTAAACTTTCTGTTGACAGAAGCATTTGGATGCAATGTAATGATGAAAAGTATAAAACACAACCTTTTAGCAGAGGATGGTTTCGATCCATCGACCTCTGGGTTATGGGCCCAGCACGCTTCCGCTGCGCCACTCTGCTCGTAGTGTTGGATGCTTAGAGTCGAAGTCTAATTACTGTCTGCCTTCTGGTCTGTGTCGTGTAATTTATCAGCCATTTCTTATCTGTTGGCAACTAGATTATTCTTGGTGTTTTGCAATTATTTCTTTGTTTTTTTCTGTTTCCTTTAGTCATATTGTTGAAAATCATTTGAAGAAACGGTGTCTGACCTTGCTTAAGGTGCAGGCAAAAATTGTGGTCCATTGGGTCTCTGTGGCGCAATCGGTTAGCGCGTTCGGCTGTTAACCGAAAGGTTGGTGGTTCGAGTCCACCCAGGGACGTCGCACCCTTTTGCAGTCCACCCAGAGACGTTGCACAGTTGGAGAAGTTTTTGCATTGGTGCTGAGCATCTCTCTCATGTAAAAGCCATTTTGCTGACTATGTTTTGAATTCACGAGGCAAACTGGAGAAAAACTTTCTGTATGAGATAAGATAAACAAAACTTCCTTCGAGCCGGAATTGAACCAGCGACCTAAGGATTGCTAATTTAGAGCTACAGTCCTCCGCTCTACCAGCTGAGCTATCGAAGGATTGTTTTGGCCACTGTCGAAAGCCTCCTAGGTTTGGCCGTGGGTGCCACGGGCAGATGGTAAAAATGATTCATTCAACTCTGCGAAAAAGGAATCCAATGGTAGCATTGGAGAATGCGGGCATCGATCCCGCTACCTCTCGCATGCTAAGCGAGCGCTCTACCACTTGAGCTAATCCCCCAAACCTGTGAAACTTGACGTCAGTTTCACGTCACACCAGGTCACAATTTTCATATACAGTCACAGATGACATTGCTTTTTTTTTTTTTTTTTTTTTTTTTTTAAGTGTGGACTCCGTTTTCCCATACTTGAAGAACATTTAAGGAGTCCACAACGTGATTGGTGACCTACAAATACAGTCGAGCAACTTTCTAGCAAACCCTTTCTATGCACATGGAGAATCAAACCGGGGACAGTGAAAAAACTTGCATAGTTTGTAGAAAAAAGTTGTGATGTAGCACAATCCCAAGGAGAACCGTTGAACTTTTATGGGTTGGTTTGTTTATCGAAAATGCTGAGAGGTCGTGAAGGCCTCCTGGTCTTTTTTTTTCCTCCTTTCTGTGGTTGCTAAACTGTAAGAAGAGAGTAGAGCATGAGCCTTAACACAAAACATTAAAAGAGAATAAATGCAACACCAATGGTGAAAAGCAAGACATGCGTTGGCCGGGAATCGAACCCGGGTCAACTGCTTGGAAGGCAGCTATGCTCACCACTATACCACCAACGCTTTCGGAAGTGTACGTTTTTTTGACATTTTCTGCAATAACACTAAACTTTCTGTTGACAGAAGCATTTGGATGCAATGTAATGATGAAAAGTATAAAACACAACCTTTTAGCAGAGGATGGTTTCGATCCATCGACCTCTGGGTTATGGGCCCAGCACGCTTCCGCTGCGCCACTCTGCTCGTAGTGTTGGATGCTTAGAGTCGAAGTCTAATTACTGTCTGCCTTCTGGTCTGTGTCGTGTAATTTATCAGCCATTTCTTATCTGTTGGCAACTAGATTATTCTTGGTGTTTTGCAATTATTTCTTTGTTTTTTTCTGTTTCCTTTAGTCATATTGTTGAAAATCATTTGAAGAAACGGTGTCTGACCTTGCTTAAGGTGCAGGCAAAAATTGTGGTCCATTGGGTCTCTGTGGCGCAATCGGTTAGCGCGTTCGGCTGTTAACCGAAAGGTTGGTGGTTCGAGTCCACCCAGGGACGTCGCACCCTTTTGCAGTCCACCCAGAGACGTTGCACAGTTGGAGAAGTTTTTGCATTGGTGCTGAGCATCTCTCTCATGTAAAAGCCATTTTGCTGACTATGTTTTGAATTCACGAGGCAAACTGGAGAAAAACTTTCTGTATGAGATAAACAAAACTTCCTTCGAGCCGGAATTGAACCAGCGACCTAAGGATTGCTAATTTAGAGCTACAGTCCTCCGCTCTACCAGCTGAGCTATCGAAGGATTGTTTTGGCCACTGTCGAAAGCCTCCTAGGTTTGGCCGTGGGTGCCACGGGCAGATGGTAAAAATGATTCATTCAACTCTGCGAAAAAGGAATCCAATGGTAGCATTGGAGAATGCGGGCATCGATCCCGCTACCTCTCGCATGCTAAGCGAGCGCTCTACCACTTGAGCTAATCCCCCAAACCTGTGAAACTTGACGTCAGTTTCACGTCACACCAGGTCACAATTTTCATATACAGTCACAGATGACATTGCTTTTTTTTTTTTTTTTTTTTTTTTTTTAAGTGTGGACTCCGTTTTCCCATACTTGAAGAACATTTAAGGAGTCCACAACGTGATTGGTGACCTACAAATACAGTCGAGCAACTTTCTAGCAAACCCTTTCTATGCACATGGAGAATCAAACCGGGGACAGTGAAAAAACTTGCATAGTTTGTAGAAAAAAGTTGTGATGTAGCACAATCCCAAGGAGAACCGTTGAACTTTTATGGGTTGGTTTGTTTATCGAAAATGCTGAGAGGTCGTGAAGGCCTCCTGGTCTTTTTTTTTCCTCCTTTCTGTGGTTGCTAAACTGTAAGAAGAGAGTAGAGCATGAGCCTTAACACAAAACATTAAAAGAGAATAAATGCAACACCAATGGTGAAAAGCAAGACATGCGTTGGCCGGGAATCGAACCCGGGTCAACTGCTTGGAAGGCAGCTATGCTCACCACTATACCACCAACGCTTTCGGAAGTGTACGTTTTTTTGACATTTTCTGCAATAACACTAAACTTTCTGTTGACAGAAGCATTTGGATGCAATGTAATGATGAAAAGTATAAAACACAACCTTTTAGCAGAGGATGGTTTCGATCCATCGACCTCTGGGTTATGGGCCCAGCACGCTTCCGCTGCGCCACTCTGCTCGTAGTGTTGGATGCTTAGAGTCGAAGTCTAATTACTGTCTGCCTTCTGGTCTGTGTCGTGTAATTTATCAGCCATTTCTTATCTGTTGGCAACTAGATTATTCTTGGTGTTTTGCAATTATTTCTTTGTTTTTTTCTGTTTCCTTTAGTCATATTGTTGAAAATCATTTGAAGAAACGGTGTCTGACCTTGCTTAAGGTGCAGGCAAAAATTGTGGTCCATTGGGTCTCTGTGGCGCAATCGGTTAGCGCGTTCGGCTGTTAACCGAAAGGTTGGTGGTTCGAGTCCACCCAGGGACGTCGCACCCTTTTGCAGTCCACCCAGAGACGTTGCACAGTTGGAGAAGTTTTTGCATTGGTGCTGAGCATCTCTCTCATGTAAAAGCCATTTTGCTGACTATGTTTTGAATTCACGAGGCAAACTGGAGAAAAACTTTCTGTATGAGATAAGATAAACAAAACTTCCTTCGAGCCGGAATTGAACCAGCGACCTAAGGATTGCTAATTTAGAGCTACAGTCCTCCGCTCTACCAGCTGAGCTATCGAAGGATTGTTTTGGCCACTGTCGAAAGCCTCCTAGGTTTGGCCGTGGGTGCCACGGGCAGATGGTAAAAATGATTCATTCAACTCTGCGAAAAAGGAATCCAATGGTAGCATTGGAGAATGCGGGCATCGATCCCGCTACCTCTCGCATGCTAAGCGAGCGCTCTACCACTTGAGCTAATCCCCCAAACCTGTGAAACTTGACGTCAGTTTCACGTCACACCAGGTCACAATTTTCATATACAGTCACAGATGACATTGCTTTTTTTTTTTTTTTTTTTTTTTTTTTAAGTGTGGACTCCGTTTTCCCATACTTGAAGAACATTTAAGGAGTCCACAACGTGATTGGTGACCTACAAATACAGTCGAGCAACTTTCTAGCAAACCCTTTCTATGCACATGGAGAATCAAACCGGGGACAGTGAAAAAACTTGCATAGTTTGTAGAAAAAAGTTGTGATGTAGCACAATCCCAAGGAGAACCGTTGAACTTTTATGGGTTGGTTTGTTTATCGAAAATGCTGAGAGGTCGTGAAGGCCTCCTGGTCTTTTTTTTTCCTCCTTTCTGTGGTTGCTAAACTGTAAGAAGAGAGTAGAGCATGAGCCTTAACACAAAACATTAAAAGAGAATAAATGCAACACCAATGGTGAAAAGCAAGACATGCGTTGGCCGGGAATCGAACCCGGGTCAACTGCTTGGAAGGCAGCTATGCTCACCACTATACCACCAACGCTTTCGGAAGTGTACGTTTTTTTGACATTTTCTGCAATAACACTAAACTTTCTGTTGACAGAAGCATTTGGATGCAATGTAATGATGAAAAGTATAAAACACAACCTTTTAGCAGAGGATGGTTTCGATCCATCGACCTCTGGGTTATGGGCCCAGCACGCTTCCGCTGCGCCACTCTGCTCGTAGTGTTGGATGCTTAGAGTCGAAGTCTAATTACTGTCTGCCTTCTGGTCTGTGTCGTGTAATTTATCAGCCATTTCTTATCTGTTGGCAACTAGATTATTCTTGGTGTTTTGCAATTATTTCTTTGTTTTTTTCTGTTTCCTTTAGTCATATTGTTGAAAATCATTTGAAGAAACGGTGTCTGACCTTGCTTAAGGTGCAGGCAAAAATTGTGGTCCATTGGGTCTCTGTGGCGCAATCGGTTAGCGCGTTCGGCTGTTAACCGAAAGGTTGGTGGTTCGAGTCCACCCAGGGACGTCGCACCCTTTTGCAGTCCACCCAGAGACGTTGCACAGTTGGAGAAGTTTTTGCATTGGTGCTGAGCATCTCTCTCATGTAAAAGCCATTTTGCTGACTATGTTTTGAATTCACGAGGCAAACTGGAGAAAAACTTTCTGTATGAGATAAGATAAACAAAACTTCCTTCGAGCCGGAATTGAACCAGCGACCTAAGGATTGCTAATTTAGAGCTACAGTCCTCCGCTCTACCAGCTGAGCTATCGAAGGATTGTTTTGGCCACTGTCGAAAGCCTCCTAGGTTTGGCCGTGGGTGCCACGGGCAGATGGTAAAAATGATTCATTCAACTCTGCGAAAAAGGAATCCAATGGTAGCATTGGAGAATGCGGGCATCGATCCCGCTACCTCTCGCATGCTAAGCGAGCGCTCTACCACTTGAGCTAATCCCCCAAACCTGTGAAACTTGACGTCAGTTTCACGTCACACCAGGTCACAATTTTCATATACAGTCACAGATGACATTGCTTTTTTTTTTTTTTTTTTTTTTTTTTTAAGTGTGGACTCCGTTTTCCCATACTTGAAGAACATTTAAGGAGTCCACAACGTGATTGGTGACCTACAAATACAGTCGAGCAACTTTCTAGCAAACCCTTTCTATGCACATGGAGAATCAAACCGGGGACAGTGAAAAAACTTGCATAGTTTGTAGAAAAAAGTTGTGATGTAGCACAATCCCAAGGAGAACCGTTGAACTTTTATGGGTTGGTTTGTTTATCGAAAATGCTGAGAGGTCGTGAAGGCCTCCTGGTCTTTTTTTTTCCTCCTTTCTGTGGTTGCTAAACTGTAAGAAGAGAGTAGAGCATGAGCCTTAACACAAAACATTAAAAGAGAATAAATGCAACACCAATGGTGAAAAGCAAGACATGCGTTGGCCGGGAATCGAACCCGGGTCAACTGCTTGGAAGGCAGCTATGCTCACCACTATACCACCAACGCTTTCGGAAGTGTACGTTTTTTTGACATTTTCTGCAATAACACTAAACTTTCTGTTGACAGAAGCATTTGGATGCAATGTAATGATGAAAAGTATAAAACACAACCTTTTAGCAGAGGATGGTTTCGATCCATCGACCTCTGGGTTATGGGCCCAGCACGCTTCCGCTGCGCCACTCTGCTCGTAGTGTTGGATGCTTAGAGTCGAAGTCTAATTACTGTCTGCCTTCTGGTCTGTGTCGTGTAATTTATCAGCCATTTCTTATCTGTTGGCAACTAGATTATTCTTGGTGTTTTGCAATTATTTCTTTGTTTTTTTCTGTTTCCTTTAGTCATATTGTTGAAAATCATTTGAAGAAACGGTGTCTGACCTTGCTTAAGGTGCAGGCAAAAATTGTGGTCCATTGGGTCTCTGTGGCGCAATCGGTTAGCGCGTTCGGCTGTTAACCGAAAGGTTGGTGGTTCGAGTCCACCCAGGGACGTCGCACCCTTTTGCAGTCCACCCAGAGACGTTGCACAGTTGGAGAAGTTTTTGCATTGGTGCTGAGCATCTCTCTCATGTAAAAGCCATTTTGCTGACTATGTTTTGAATTCACGAGGCAAACTGGAGAAAAACTTTCTGTATGAGATAAGATAAACAAAACTTCCTTCGAGCCGGAATTGAACCAGCGACCTAAGGATTGCTAATTTAGAGCTACAGTCCTCCGCTCTACCAGCTGAGCTATCGAAGGATTGTTTTGGCCACTGTCGAAAGCCTCCTAGGTTTGGCCGTGGGTGCCACGGGCAGATGGTAAAAATGATTCATTCAACTCTGCGAAAAAGGAATCCAATGGTAGCATTGGAGAATGCGGGCATCGATCCCGCTACCTCTCGCATGCTAAGCGAGCGCTCTACCACTTGAGCTAATCCCCCAAACCTGTGAAACTTGACGTCAGTTTCACGTCACACCAGGTCACAATTTTCATATACAGTCACAGATGACATTGCTTTTTTTTTTTTTTTTTTTTTTTTTTTAAGTGTGGACTCCGTTTTCCCATACTTGAAGAACATTTAAGGAGTCCACAACGTGATTGGTGACCTACAAATACAGTCGAGCAACTTTCTAGCAAACCCTTTCTATGCACATGGAGAATCAAACCGGGGACAGTGAAAAAACTTGCATAGTTTGTAGAAAAAAGTTGTGATGTAGCACAATCCCAAGGAGAACCGTTGAACTTTTATGGGTTGGTTTGTTTATCGAAAATGCTGAGAGGTCGTGAAGGCCTCCTGGTCTTTTTTTTTCCTCCTTTCTGTGGTTGCTAAACTGTAAGAAGAGAGTAGAGCATGAGCCTTAACACAAAACATTAAAAGAGAATAAATGCAACACCAATGGTGAAAAGCAAGACATGCGTTGGCCGGGAATCGAACCCGGGTCAACTGCTTGGAAGGCAGCTATGCTCACCACTATACCACCAACGCTTTCGGAAGTGTACGTTTTTTTGACATTTTCTGCAATAACACTAAACTTTCTGTTGACAGAAGCATTTGGATGCAATGTAATGATGAAAAGTATAAAACACAACCTTTTAGCAGAGGATGGTTTCGATCCATCGACCTCTGGGTTATGGGCCCAGCACGCTTCCGCTGCGCCACTCTGCTCGTAGTGTTGGATGCTTAGAGTCGAAGTCTAATTACTGTCTGCCTTCTGGTCTGTGTCGTGTAATTTATCAGCCATTTCTTATCTGTTGGCAACTAGATTATTCTTGGTGTTTTGCAATTATTTCTTTGTTTTTTTCTGTTTCCTTTAGTCATATTGTTGAAAATCATTTGAAGAAACGGTGTCTGACCTTGCTTAAGGTGCAGGCAAAAATTGTGGTCCATTGGGTCTCTGTGGCGCAATCGGTTAGCGCGTTCGGCTGTTAACCGAAAGGTTGGTGGTTCGAGTCCACCCAGGGACGTCGCACCCTTTTGCAGTCCACCCAGAGACGTTGCACAGTTGGAGAAGTTTTTGCATTGGTGCTGAGCATCTCTCTCATGTAAAAGCCATTTTGCTGACTATGTTTTGAATTCACGAGGCAAACTGGAGAAAAACTTTCTGTATGAGATAAGATAAACAAAACTTCCTTCGAGCCGGAATTGAACCAGCGACCTAAGGATTGCTAATTTAGAGCTACAGTCCTCCGCTCTACCAGCTGAGCTATCGAAGGATTGTTTTGGCCACTGTCGAAAGCCTCCTAGGTTTGGCCGTGGGTGCCACGGGCAGATGGTAAAAATGATTCATTCAACTCTGCGAAAAAGGAATCCAATGGTAGCATTGGAGAATGCGGGCATCGATCCCGCTACCTCTCGCATGCTAAGCGAGCGCTCTACCACTTGAGCTAATCCCCCAAACCTGTGAAACTTGACGTCAGTTTCACGTCACACCAGGTCACAATTTTCATATACAGTCACAGATGACATTGCTTTTTTTTTTTTTTTTTTTTTTTTTTTAAGTGTGGACTCCGTTTTCCCATACTTGAAGAACATTTAAGGAGTCCACAACGTGATTGGTGACCTACAAATACAGTCGAGCAACTTTCTAGCAAACCCTTTCTATGCACATGGAGAATCAAACCGGGGACAGTGAAAAAACTTGCATAGTTTGTAGAAAAAAGTTGTGATGTAGCACAATCCCAAGGAGAACCGTTGAACTTTTATGGGTTGGTTTGTTTATCGAAAATGCTGAGAGGTCGTGAAGGCCTCCTGGTCTTTTTTTTTCCTCCTTTCTGTGGTTGCTAAACTGTAAGAAGAGAGTAGAGCATGAGCCTTAACACAAAACATTAAAAGAGAATAAATGCAACACCAATGGTGAAAAGCAAGACATGCGTTGGCCGGGAATCGAACCCGGGTCAACTGCTTGGAAGGCAGCTATGCTCACCACTATACCACCAACGCTTTCGGAAGTGTACGTTTTTTTGACATTTTCTGCAATAACACTAAACTTTCTGTTGACAGAAGCATTTGGATGCAATGTAATGATGAAAAGTATAAAACACAACCTTTTAGCAGAGGATGGTTTCGATCCATCGACCTCTGGGTTATGGGCCCAGCACGCTTCCGCTGCGCCACTCTGCTCGTAGTGTTGGATGCTTAGAGTCGAAGTCTAATTACTGTCTGCCTTCTGGTCTGTGTCGTGTAATTTATCAGCCATTTCTTATCTGTTGGCAACTAGATTATTCTTGGTGTTTTGCAATTATTTCTTTGTTTTTTTCTGTTTCCTTTAGTCATATTGTTGAAAATCATTTGAAGAAACGGTGTCTGACCTTGCTTAAGGTGCAGGCAAAAATTGTGGTCCATTGGGTCTCTGTGGCGCAATCGGTTAGCGCGTTCGGCTGTTAACCGAAAGGTTGGTGGTTCGAGTCCACCCAGGGACGTCGCACCCTTTTGCAGTCCACCCAGAGACGTTGCACAGTTGGAGAAGTTTTTGCATTGGTGCTGAGCATCTCTCTCATGTAAAAGCCATTTTGCTGACTATGTTTTGAATTCACGAGGCAAACTGGAGAAAAACTTTCTGTATGAGATAAACAAAACTTCCTTCGAGCCGGAATTGAACCAGCGACCTAAGGATTGCTAATTTAGAGCTACAGTCCTCCGCTCTACCAGCTGAGCTATCGAAGGATTGTTTTGGCCACTGTCGAAAGCCTCCTAGGTTTGGCCGTGGGTGCCACGGGCAGATGGTAAAAATGATTCATTCAACTCTGCGAAAAAGGAATCCAATGGTAGCATTGGAGAATGCGGGCATCGATCCCGCTACCTCTCGCATGCTAAGCGAGCGCTCTACCACTTGAGCTAATCCCCCAAACCTGTGAAACTTGACGTCAGTTTCACGTCACACCAGGTCACAATTTTCATATACAGTCACAGATGACATTGCTTTTTTTTTTTTTTTTTTTTTTTTTTTAAGTGTGGACTCCGTTTTCCCATACTTGAAGAACATTTAAGGAGTCCACAACGTGATTGGTGACCTACAAATACAGTCGAGCAACTTTCTAGCAAACCCTTTCTATGCACATGGAGAATCAAACCGGGGACAGTGAAAAAACTTGCATAGTTTGTAGAAAAAAGTTGTGATGTAGCACAATCCCAAGGAGAACCGTTGAACTTTTATGGGTTGGTTTGTTTATCGAAAATGCTGAGAGGTCGTGAAGGCCTCCTGGTCTTTTTTTTTCCTCCTTTCTGTGGTTGCTAAACTGTAAGAAGAGAGTAGAGCATGAGCCTTAACACAAAACATTAAAAGAGAATAAATGCAACACCAATGGTGAAAAGCAAGACATGCGTTGGCCGGGAATCGAACCCGGGTCAACTGCTTGGAAGGCAGCTATGCTCACCACTATACCACCAACGCTTTCGGAAGTGTACGTTTTTTTGACATTTTCTGCAATAACACTAAACTTTCTGTTGACAGAAGCATTTGGATGCAATGTAATGATGAAAAGTATAAAACACAACCTTTTAGCAGAGGATGGTTTCGATCCATCGACCTCTGGGTTATGGGCCCAGCACGCTTCCGCTGCGCCACTCTGCTCGTAGTGTTGGATGCTTAGAGTCGAAGTCTAATTACTGTCTGCCTTCTGGTCTGTGTCGTGTAATTTATCAGCCATTTCTTATCTGTTGGCAACTAGATTATTCTTGGTGTTTTGCAATTATTTCTTTGTTTTTTTCTGTTTCCTTTAGTCATATTGTTGAAAATCATTTGAAGAAACGGTGTCTGACCTTGCTTAAGGTGCAGGCAAAAATTGTGGTCCATTGGGTCTCTGTGGCGCAATCGGTTAGCGCGTTCGGCTGTTAACCGAAAGGTTGGTGGTTCGAGTCCACCCAGGGACGTCGCACCCTTTTGCAGTCCACCCAGAGACGTTGCACAGTTGGAGAAGTTTTTGCATTGGTGCTGAGCATCTCTCTCATGTAAAAGCCATTTTGCTGACTATGTTTTGAATTCACGAGGCAAACTGGAGAAAAACTTTCTGTATGAGATAAGATAAACAAAACTTCCTTCGAGCCGGAATTGAACCAGCGACCTAAGGATTGCTAATTTAGAGCTACAGTCCTCCGCTCTACCAGCTGAGCTATCGAAGGATTGTTTTGGCCACTGTCGAAAGCCTCCTAGGTTTGGCCGTGGGTGCCACGGGCAGATGGTAAAAATGATTCATTCAACTCTGCGAAAAAGGAATCCAATGGTAGCATTGGAGAATGCGGGCATCGATCCCGCTACCTCTCGCATGCTAAGCGAGCGCTCTACCACTTGAGCTAATCCCCCAAACCTGTGAAACTTGACGTCAGTTTCACGTCACACCAGGTCACAATTTTCATATACAGTCACAGATGACATTGCTTTTTTTTTTTTTTTTTTTTTTTTTTTAAGTGTGGACTCCGTTTTCCCATACTTGAAGAACATTTAAGGAGTCCACAACGTGATTGGTGACCTACAAATACAGTCGAGCAACTTTCTAGCAAACCCTTTCTATGCACATGGAGAATCAAACCGGGGACAGTGAAAAAACTTGCATAGTTTGTAGAAAAAAGTTGTGATGTAGCACAATCCCAAGGAGAACCGTTGAACTTTTATGGGTTGGTTTGTTTATCGAAAATGCTGAGAGGTCGTGAAGGCCTCCTGGTCTTTTTTTTTCCTCCTTTCTGTGGTTGCTAAACTGTAAGAAGAGAGTAGAGCATGAGCCTTAACACAAAACATTAAAAGAGAATAAATGCAACACCAATGGTGAAAAGCAAGACATGCGTTGGCCGGGAATCGAACCCGGGTCAACTGCTTGGAAGGCAGCTATGCTCACCACTATACCACCAACGCTTTCGGAAGTGTACGTTTTTTTGACATTTTCTGCAATAACACTAAACTTTCTGTTGACAGAAGCATTTGGATGCAATGTAATGATGAAAAGTATAAAACACAACCTTTTAGCAGAGGATGGTTTCGATCCATCGACCTCTGGGTTATGGGCCCAGCACGCTTCCGCTGCGCCACTCTGCTCGTAGTGTTGGATGCTTAGAGTCGAAGTCTAATTACTGTCTGCCTTCTGGTCTGTGTCGTGTAATTTATCAGCCATTTCTTATCTGTTGGCAACTAGATTATTCTTGGTGTTTTGCAATTATTTCTTTGTTTTTTTCTGTTTCCTTTAGTCATATTGTTGAAAATCATTTGAAGAAACGGTGTCTGACCTTGCTTAAGGTGCAGGCAAAAATTGTGGTCCATTGGGTCTCTGTGGCGCAATCGGTTAGCGCGTTCGGCTGTTAACCGAAAGGTTGGTGGTTCGAGTCCACCCAGGGACGTCGCACCCTTTTGCAGTCCACCCAGAGACGTTGCACAGTTGGAGAAGTTTTTGCATTGGTGCTGAGCATCTCTCTCATGTAAAAGCCATTTTGCTGACTATGTTTTGAATTCACGAGGCAAACTGGAGAAAAACTTTCTGTATGAGATAAGATAAACAAAACTTCCTTCGAGCCGGAATTGAACCAGCGACCTAAGGATTGCTAATTTAGAGCTACAGTCCTCCGCTCTACCAGCTGAGCTATCGAAGGATTGTTTTGGCCACTGTCGAAAGCCTCCTAGGTTTGGCCGTGGGTGCCACGGGCAGATGGTAAAAATGATTCATTCAACTCTGCGAAAAAGGAATCCAATGGTAGCATTGGAGAATGCGGGCATCGATCCCGCTACCTCTCGCATGCTAAGCGAGCGCTCTACCACTTGAGCTAATCCCCCAAACCTGTGAAACTTGACGTCAGTTTCACGTCACACCAGGTCACAATTTTCATATACAGTCACAGATGACATTGCTTTTTTTTTTTTTTTTTTTTTTTTTTTAAGTGTGGACTCCGTTTTCCCATACTTGAAGAACATTTAAGGAGTCCACAACGTGATTGGTGACCTACAAATACAGTCGAGCAACTTTCTAGCAAACCCTTTCTATGCACATGGAGAATCAAACCGGGGACAGTGAAAAAACTTGCATAGTTTGTAGAAAAAAGTTGTGATGTAGCACAATCCCAAGGAGAACCGTTGAACTTTTATGGGTTGGTTTGTTTATCGAAAATGCTGAGAGGTCGTGAAGGCCTCCTGGTCTTTTTTTTTCCTCCTTTCTGTGGTTGCTAAACTGTAAGAAGAGAGTAGAGCATGAGCCTTAACACAAAACATTAAAAGAGAATAAATGCAACACCAATGGTGAAAAGCAAGACATGCGTTGGCCGGGAATCGAACCCGGGTCAACTGCTTGGAAGGCAGCTATGCTCACCACTATACCACCAACGCTTTCGGAAGTGTACGTTTTTTTGACATTTTCTGCAATAACACTAAACTTTCTGTTGACAGAAGCATTTGGATGCAATGTAATGATGAAAAGTATAAAACACAACCTTTTAGCAGAGGATGGTTTCGATCCATCGACCTCTGGGTTATGGGCCCAGCACGCTTCCGCTGCGCCACTCTGCTCGTAGTGTTGGATGCTTAGAGTCGAAGTCTAATTACTGTCTGCCTTCTGGTCTGTGTCGTGTAATTTATCAGCCATTTCTTATCTGTTGGCAACTAGATTATTCTTGGTGTTTTGCAATTATTTCTTTGTTTTTTTCTGTTTCCTTTAGTCATATTGTTGAAAATCATTTGAAGAAACGGTGTCTGACCTTGCTTAAGGTGCAGGCAAAAATTGTGGTCCATTGGGTCTCTGTGGCGCAATCGGTTAGCGCGTTCGGCTGTTAACCGAAAGGTTGGTGGTTCGAGTCCACCCAGGGACGTCGCACCCTTTTGCAGTCCACCCAGAGACGTTGCACAGTTGGAGAAGTTTTTGCATTGGTGCTGAGCATCTCTCTCATGTAAAAGCCATTTTGCTGACTATGTTTTGAATTCACGAGGCAAACTGGAGAAAAACTTTCTGTATGAGATAAGATAAACAAAACTTCCTTCGAGCCGGAATTGAACCAGCGACCTAAGGATTGCTAATTTAGAGCTACAGTCCTCCGCTCTACCAGCTGAGCTATCGAAGGATTGTTTTGGCCACTGTCGAAAGCCTCCTAGGTTTGGCCGTGGGTGCCACGGGCAGATGGTAAAAATGATTCATTCAACTCTGCGAAAAAGGAATCCAATGGTAGCATTGGAGAATGCGGGCATCGATCCCGCTACCTCTCGCATGCTAAGCGAGCGCTCTACCACTTGAGCTAATCCCCCAAACCTGTGAAACTTGACGTCAGTTTCACGTCACACCAGGTCACAATTTTCATATACAGTCACAGATGACATTGCTTTTTTTTTTTTTTTTTTTTTTTTTTTAAGTGTGGACTCCGTTTTCCCATACTTGAAGAACATTTAAGGAGTCCACAACGTGATTGGTGACCTACAAATACAGTCGAGCAACTTTCTAGCAAACCCTTTCTATGCACATGGAGAATCAAACCGGGGACAGTGAAAAAACTTGCATAGTTTGTAGAAAAAAGTTGTGATGTAGCACAATCCCAAGGAGAACCGTTGAACTTTTATGGGTTGGTTTGTTTATCGAAAATGCTGAGAGGTCGTGAAGGCCTCCTGGTCTTTTTTTTTCCTCCTTTCTGTGGTTGCTAAACTGTAAGAAGAGAGTAGAGCATGAGCCTTAACACAAAACATTAAAAGAGAATAAATGCAACACCAATGGTGAAAAGCAAGACATGCGTTGGCCGGGAATCGAACCCGGGTCAACTGCTTGGAAGGCAGCTATGCTCACCACTATACCACCAACGCTTTCGGAAGTGTACGTTTTTTTGACATTTTCTGCAATAACACTAAACTTTCTGTTGACAGAAGCATTTGGATGCAATGTAATGATGAAAAGTATAAAACACAACCTTTTAGCAGAGGATGGTTTCGATCCATCGACCTCTGGGTTATGGGCCCAGCACGCTTCCGCTGCGCCACTCTGCTCGTAGTGTTGGATGCTTAGAGTCGAAGTCTAATTACTGTCTGCCTTCTGGTCTGTGTCGTGTAATTTATCAGCCATTTCTTATCTGTTGGCAACTAGATTATTCTTGGTGTTTTGCAATTATTTCTTTGTTTTTTTCTGTTTCCTTTAGTCATATTGTTGAAAATCATTTGAAGAAACGGTGTCTGACCTTGCTTAAGGTGCAGGCAAAAATTGTGGTCCATTGGGTCTCTGTGGCGCAATCGGTTAGCGCGTTCGGCTGTTAACCGAAAGGTTGGTGGTTCGAGTCCACCCAGGGACGTCGCACCCTTTTGCAGTCCACCCAGAGACGTTGCACAGTTGGAGAAGTTTTTGCATTGGTGCTGAGCATCTCTCTCATGTAAAAGCCATTTTGCTGACTATGTTTTGAATTCACGAGGCAAACTGGAGAAAAACTTTCTGTATGAGATAAGATAAACAAAACTTCCTTCGAGCCGGAATTGAACCAGCGACCTAAGGATTGCTAATTTAGAGCTACAGTCCTCCGCTCTACCAGCTGAGCTATCGAAGGATTGTTTTGGCCACTGTCGAAAGCCTCCTAGGTTTGGCCGTGGGTGCCACGGGCAGATGGTAAAAATGATTCATTCAACTCTGCGAAAAAGGAATCCAATGGTAGCATTGGAGAATGCGGGCATCGATCCCGCTACCTCTCGCATGCTAAGCGAGCGCTCTACCACTTGAGCTAATCCCCCAAACCTGTGAAACTTGACGTCAGTTTCACGTCACACCAGGTCACAATTTTCATATACAGTCACAGATGACATTGCTTTTTTTTTTTTTTTTTTTTTTTTTTTAAGTGTGGACTCCGTTTTCCCATACTTGAAGAACATTTAAGGAGTCCACAACGTGATTGGTGACCTACAAATACAGTCGAGCAACTTTCTAGCAAACCCTTTCTATGCACATGGAGAATCAAACCGGGGACAGTGAAAAAACTTGCATAGTTTGTAGAAAAAAGTTGTGATGTAGCACAATCCCAAGGAGAACCGTTGAACTTTTATGGGTTGGTTTGTTTATCGAAAATGCTGAGAGGTCGTGAAGGCCTCCTGGTCTTTTTTTTTCCTCCTTTCTGTGGTTGCTAAACTGTAAGAAGAGAGTAGAGCATGAGCCTTAACACAAAACATTAAAAGAGAATAAATGCAACACCAATGGTGAAAAGCAAGACATGCGTTGGCCGGGAATCGAACCCGGGTCAACTGCTTGGAAGGCAGCTATGCTCACCACTATACCACCAACGCTTTCGGAAGTGTACGTTTTTTTGACATTTTCTGCAATAACACTAAACTTTCTGTTGACAGAAGCATTTGGATGCAATGTAATGATGAAAAGTATAAAACACAACCTTTTAGCAGAGGATGGTTTCGATCCATCGACCTCTGGGTTATGGGCCCAGCACGCTTCCGCTGCGCCACTCTGCTCGTAGTGTTGGATGCTTAGAGTCGAAGTCTAATTACTGTCTGCCTTCTGGTCTGTGTCGTGTAATTTATCAGCCATTTCTTATCTGTTGGCAACTAGATTATTCTTGGTGTTTTGCAATTATTTCTTTGTTTTTTTCTGTTTCCTTTAGTCATATTGTTGAAAATCATTTGAAGAAACGGTGTCTGACCTTGCTTAAGGTGCAGGCAAAAATTGTGGTCCATTGGGTCTCTGTGGCGCAATCGGTTAGCGCGTTCGGCTGTTAACCGAAAGGTTGGTGGTTCGAGTCCACCCAGGGACGTCGCACCCTTTTGCAGTCCACCCAGAGACGTTGCACAGTTGGAGAAGTTTTTGCATTGGTGCTGAGCATCTCTCTCATGTAAAAGCCATTTTGCTGACTATGTTTTGAATTCACGAGGCAAACTGGAGAAAAACTTTCTGTATGAGATAAACAAAACTTCCTTCGAGCCGGAATTGAACCAGCGACCTAAGGATTGCTAATTTAGAGCTACAGTCCTCCGCTCTACCAGCTGAGCTATCGAAGGATTGTTTTGGCCACTGTCGAAAGCCTCCTAGGTTTGGCCGTGGGTGCCACGGGCAGATGGTAAAAATGATTCATTCAACTCTGCGAAAAAGGAATCCAATGGTAGCATTGGAGAATGCGGGCATCGATCCCGCTACCTCTCGCATGCTAAGCGAGCGCTCTACCACTTGAGCTAATCCCCCAAACCTGTGAAACTTGACGTCAGTTTCACGTCACACCAGGTCACAATTTTCATATACAGTCACAGATGACATTGCTTTTTTTTTTTTTTTTTTTTTTTTTTTAAGTGTGGACTCCGTTTTCCCATACTTGAAGAACATTTAAGGAGTCCACAACGTGATTGGTGACCTACAAATACAGTCGAGCAACTTTCTAGCAAACCCTTTCTATGCACATGGAGAATCAAACCGGGGACAGTGAAAAAACTTGCATAGTTTGTAGAAAAAAGTTGTGATGTAGCACAATCCCAAGGAGAACCGTTGAACTTTTATGGGTTGGTTTGTTTATCGAAAATGCTGAGAGGTCGTGAAGGCCTCCTGGTCTTTTTTTTTCCTCCTTTCTGTGGTTGCTAAACTGTAAGAAGAGAGTAGAGCATGAGCCTTAACACAAAACATTAAAAGAGAATAAATGCAACACCAATGGTGAAAAGCAAGACATGCGTTGGCCGGGAATCGAACCCGGGTCAACTGCTTGGAAGGCAGCTATGCTCACCACTATACCACCAACGCTTTCGGAAGTGTACGTTTTTTTGACATTTTCTGCAATAACACTAAACTTTCTGTTGACAGAAGCATTTGGATGCAATGTAATGATGAAAAGTATAAAACACAACCTTTTAGCAGAGGATGGTTTCGATCCATCGACCTCTGGGTTATGGGCCCAGCACGCTTCCGCTGCGCCACTCTGCTCGTAGTGTTGGATGCTTAGAGTCGAAGTCTAATTACTGTCTGCCTTCTGGTCTGTGTCGTGTAATTTATCAGCCATTTCTTATCTGTTGGCAACTAGATTATTCTTGGTGTTTTGCAATTATTTCTTTGTTTTTTTCTGTTTCCTTTAGTCATATTGTTGAAAATCATTTGAAGAAACGGTGTCTGACCTTGCTTAAGGTGCAGGCAAAAATTGTGGTCCATTGGGTCTCTGTGGCGCAATCGGTTAGCGCGTTCGGCTGTTAACCGAAAGGTTGGTGGTTCGAGTCCACCCAGGGACGTCGCACCCTTTTGCAGTCCACCCAGAGACGTTGCACAGTTGGAGAAGTTTTTGCATTGGTGCTGAGCATCTCTCTCATGTAAAAGCCATTTTGCTGACTATGTTTTGAATTCACGAGGCAAACTGGAGAAAAACTTTCTGTATGAGATAAGATAAACAAAACTTCCTTCGAGCCGGAATTGAACCAGCGACCTAAGGATTGCTAATTTAGAGCTACAGTCCTCCGCTCTACCAGCTGAGCTATCGAAGGATTGTTTTGGCCACTGTCGAAAGCCTCCTAGGTTTGGCCGTGGGTGCCACGGGCAGATGGTAAAAATGATTCATTCAACTCTGCGAAAAAGGAATCCAATGGTAGCATTGGAGAATGCGGGCATCGATCCCGCTACCTCTCGCATGCTAAGCGAGCGCTCTACCACTTGAGCTAATCCCCCAAACCTGTGAAACTTGACGTCAGTTTCACGTCACACCAGGTCACAATTTTCATATACAGTCACAGATGACATTGCTTTTTTTTTTTTTTTTTTTTTTTTTTTAAGTGTGGACTCCGTTTTCCCATACTTGAAGAACATTTAAGGAGTCCACAACGTGATTGGTGACCTACAAATACAGTCGAGCAACTTTCTAGCAAACCCTTTCTATGCACATGGAGAATCAAACCGGGGACAGTGAAAAAACTTGCATAGTTTGTAGAAAAAAGTTGTGATGTAGCACAATCCCAAGGAGAACCGTTGAACTTTTATGGGTTGGTTTGTTTATCGAAAATGCTGAGAGGTCGTGAAGGCCTCCTGGTCTTTTTTTTTCCTCCTTTCTGTGGTTGCTAAACTGTAAGAAGAGAGTAGAGCATGAGCCTTAACACAAAACATTAAAAGAGAATAAATGCAACACCAATGGTGAAAAGCAAGACATGCGTTGGCCGGGAATCGAACCCGGGTCAACTGCTTGGAAGGCAGCTATGCTCACCACTATACCACCAACGCTTTCGGAAGTGTACGTTTTTTTGACATTTTCTGCAATAACACTAAACTTTCTGTTGACAGAAGCATTTGGATGCAATGTAATGATGAAAAGTATAAAACACAACCTTTTAGCAGAGGATGGTTTCGATCCATCGACCTCTGGGTTATGGGCCCAGCACGCTTCCGCTGCGCCACTCTGCTCGTAGTGTTGGATGCTTAGAGTCGAAGTCTAATTACTGTCTGCCTTCTGGTCTGTGTCGTGTAATTTATCAGCCATTTCTTATCTGTTGGCAACTAGATTATTCTTGGTGTTTTGCAATTATTTCTTTGTTTTTTTCTGTTTCCTTTAGTCATATTGTTGAAAATCATTTGAAGAAACGGTGTCTGACCTTGCTTAAGGTGCAGGCAAAAATTGTGGTCCATTGGGTCTCTGTGGCGCAATCGGTTAGCGCGTTCGGCTGTTAACCGAAAGGTTGGTGGTTCGAGTCCACCCAGGGACGTCGCACCCTTTTGCAGTCCACCCAGAGACGTTGCACAGTTGGAGAAGTTTTTGCATTGGTGCTGAGCATCTCTCTCATGTAAAAGCCATTTTGCTGACTATGTTTTGAATTCACGAGGCAAACTGGAGAAAAACTTTCTGTATGAGATAAGATAAACAAAACTTCCTTCGAGCCGGAATTGAACCAGCGACCTAAGGATTGCTAATTTAGAGCTACAGTCCTCCGCTCTACCAGCTGAGCTATCGAAGGATTGTTTTGGCCACTGTCGAAAGCCTCCTAGGTTTGGCCGTGGGTGCCACGGGCAGATGGTAAAAATGATTCATTCAACTCTGCGAAAAAGGAATCCAATGGTAGCATTGGAGAATGCGGGCATCGATCCCGCTACCTCTCGCATGCTAAGCGAGCGCTCTACCACTTGAGCTAATCCCCCAAACCTGTGAAACTTGACGTCAGTTTCACGTCACACCAGGTCACAATTTTCATATACAGTCACAGATGACATTGCTTTTTTTTTTTTTTTTTTTTTTTTTTTAAGTGTGGACTCCGTTTTCCCATACTTGAAGAACATTTAAGGAGTCCACAACGTGATTGGTGACCTACAAATACAGTCGAGCAACTTTCTAGCAAACCCTTTCTATGCACATGGAGAATCAAACCGGGGACAGTGAAAAAACTTGCATAGTTTGTAGAAAAAAGTTGTGATGTAGCACAATCCCAAGGAGAACCGTTGAACTTTTATGGGTTGGTTTGTTTATCGAAAATGCTGAGAGGTCGTGAAGGCCTCCTGGTCTTTTTTTTTCCTCCTTTCTGTGGTTGCTAAACTGTAAGAAGAGAGTAGAGCATGAGCCTTAACACAAAACATTAAAAGAGAATAAATGCAACACCAATGGTGAAAAGCAAGACATGCGTTGGCCGGGAATCGAACCCGGGTCAACTGCTTGGAAGGCAGCTATGCTCACCACTATACCACCAACGCTTTCGGAAGTGTACGTTTTTTTGACATTTTCTGCAATAACACTAAACTTTCTGTTGACAGAAGCATTTGGATGCAATGTAATGATGAAAAGTATAAAACACAACCTTTTAGCAGAGGATGGTTTCGATCCATCGACCTCTGGGTTATGGGCCCAGCACGCTTCCGCTGCGCCACTCTGCTCGTAGTGTTGGATGCTTAGAGTCGAAGTCTAATTACTGTCTGCCTTCTGGTCTGTGTCGTGTAATTTATCAGCCATTTCTTATCTGTTGGCAACTAGATTATTCTTGGTGTTTTGCAATTATTTCTTTGTTTTTTTCTGTTTCCTTTAGTCATATTGTTGAAAATCATTTGAAGAAACGGTGTCTGACCTTGCTTAAGGTGCAGGCAAAAATTGTGGTCCATTGGGTCTCTGTGGCGCAATCGGTTAGCGCGTTCGGCTGTTAACCGAAAGGTTGGTGGTTCGAGTCCACCCAGGGACGTCGCACCCTTTTGCAGTCCACCCAGAGACGTTGCACAGTTGGAGAAGTTTTTGCATTGGTGCTGAGCATCTCTCTCATGTAAAAGCCATTTTGCTGACTATGTTTTGAATTCACGAGGCAAACTGGAGAAAAACTTTCTGTATGAGATAAGATAAACAAAACTTCCTTCGAGCCGGAATTGAACCAGCGACCTAAGGATTGCTAATTTAGAGCTACAGTCCTCCGCTCTACCAGCTGAGCTATCGAAGGATTGTTTTGGCCACTGTCGAAAGCCTCCTAGGTTTGGCCGTGGGTGCCACGGGCAGATGGTAAAAATGATTCATTCAACTCTGCGAAAAAGGAATCCAATGGTAGCATTGGAGAATGCGGGCATCGATCCCGCTACCTCTCGCATGCTAAGCGAGCGCTCTACCACTTGAGCTAATCCCCCAAACCTGTGAAACTTGACGTCAGTTTCACGTCACACCAGGTCACAATTTTCATATACAGTCACAGATGACATTGCTTTTTTTTTTTTTTTTTTTTTTTTTTTAAGTGTGGACTCCGTTTTCCCATACTTGAAGAACATTTAAGGAGTCCACAACGTGATTGGTGACCTACAAATACAGTCGAGCAACTTTCTAGCAAACCCTTTCTATGCACATGGAGAATCAAACCGGGGACAGTGAAAAAACTTGCATAGTTTGTAGAAAAAAGTTGTGATGTAGCACAATCCCAAGGAGAACCGTTGAACTTTTATGGGTTGGTTTGTTTATCGAAAATGCTGAGAGGTCGTGAAGGCCTCCTGGTCTTTTTTTTTCCTCCTTTCTGTGGTTGCTAAACTGTAAGAAGAGAGTAGAGCATGAGCCTTAACACAAAACATTAAAAGAGAATAAATGCAACACCAATGGTGAAAAGCAAGACATGCGTTGGCCGGGAATCGAACCCGGGTCAACTGCTTGGAAGGCAGCTATGCTCACCACTATACCACCAACGCTTTCGGAAGTGTACGTTTTTTTGACATTTTCTGCAATAACACTAAACTTTCTGTTGACAGAAGCATTTGGATGCAATGTAATGATGAAAAGTATAAAACACAACCTTTTAGCAGAGGATGGTTTCGATCCATCGACCTCTGGGTTATGGGCCCAGCACGCTTCCGCTGCGCCACTCTGCTCGTAGTGTTGGATGCTTAGAGTCGAAGTCTAATTACTGTCTGCCTTCTGGTCTGTGTCGTGTAATTTATCAGCCATTTCTTATCTGTTGGCAACTAGATTATTCTTGGTGTTTTGCAATTATTTCTTTGTTTTTTTCTGTTTCCTTTAGTCATATTGTTGAAAATCATTTGAAGAAACGGTGTCTGACCTTGCTTAAGGTGCAGGCAAAAATTGTGGTCCATTGGGTCTCTGTGGCGCAATCGGTTAGCGCGTTCGGCTGTTAACCGAAAGGTTGGTGGTTCGAGTCCACCCAGGGACGTCGCACCCTTTTGCAGTCCACCCAGAGACGTTGCACAGTTGGAGAAGTTTTTGCATTGGTGCTGAGCATCTCTCTCATGTAAAAGCCATTTTGCTGACTATGTTTTGAATTCACGAGGCAAACTGGAGAAAAACTTTCTGTATGAGATAAGATAAACAAAACTTCCTTCGAGCCGGAATTGAACCAGCGACCTAAGGATTGCTAATTTAGAGCTACAGTCCTCCGCTCTACCAGCTGAGCTATCGAAGGATTGTTTTGGCCACTGTCGAAAGCCTCCTAGGTTTGGCCGTGGGTGCCACGGGCAGATGGTAAAAATGATTCATTCAACTCTGCGAAAAAGGAATCCAATGGTAGCATTGGAGAATGCGGGCATCGATCCCGCTACCTCTCGCATGCTAAGCGAGCGCTCTACCACTTGAGCTAATCCCCCAAACCTGTGAAACTTGACGTCAGTTTCACGTCACACCAGGTCACAATTTTCATATACAGTCACAGATGACATTGCTTTTTTTTTTTTTTTTTTTTTTTTTTTAAGTGTGGACTCCGTTTTCCCATACTTGAAGAACATTTAAGGAGTCCACAACGTGATTGGTGACCTACAAATACAGTCGAGCAACTTTCTAGCAAACCCTTTCTATGCACATGGAGAATCAAACCGGGGACAGTGAAAAAACTTGCATAGTTTGTAGAAAAAAGTTGTGATGTAGCACAATCCCAAGGAGAACCGTTGAACTTTTATGGGTTGGTTTGTTTATCGAAAATGCTGAGAGGTCGTGAAGGCCTCCTGGTCTTTTTTTTTCCTCCTTTCTGTGGTTGCTAAACTGTAAGAAGAGAGTAGAGCATGAGCCTTAACACAAAACATTAAAAGAGAATAAATGCAACACCAATGGTGAAAAGCAAGACATGCGTTGGCCGGGAATCGAACCCGGGTCAACTGCTTGGAAGGCAGCTATGCTCACCACTATACCACCAACGCTTTCGGAAGTGTACGTTTTTTTGACATTTTCTGCAATAACACTAAACTTTCTGTTGACAGAAGCATTTGGATGCAATGTAATGATGAAAAGTATAAAACACAACCTTTTAGCAGAGGATGGTTTCGATCCATCGACCTCTGGGTTATGGGCCCAGCACGCTTCCGCTGCGCCACTCTGCTCGTAGTGTTGGATGCTTAGAGTCGAAGTCTAATTACTGTCTGCCTTCTGGTCTGTGTCGTGTAATTTATCAGCCATTTCTTATCTGTTGGCAACTAGATTATTCTTGGTGTTTTGCAATTATTTCTTTGTTTTTTTCTGTTTCCTTTAGTCATATTGTTGAAAATCATTTGAAGAAACGGTGTCTGACCTTGCTTAAGGTGCAGGCAAAAATTGTGGTCCATTGGGTCTCTGTGGCGCAATCGGTTAGCGCGTTCGGCTGTTAACCGAAAGGTTGGTGGTTCGAGTCCACCCAGGGACGTCGCACCCTTTTGCAGTCCACCCAGAGACGTTGCACAGTTGGAGAAGTTTTTGCATTGGTGCTGAGCATCTCTCTCATGTAAAAGCCATTTTGCTGACTATGTTTTGAATTCACGAGGCAAACTGGAGAAAAACTTTCTGTATGAGATAAGATAAACAAAACTTCCTTCGAGCCGGAATTGAACCAGCGACCTAAGGATTGCTAATTTAGAGCTACAGTCCTCCGCTCTACCAGCTGAGCTATCGAAGGATTGTTTTGGCCACTGTCGAAAGCCTCCTAGGTTTGGCCGTGGGTGCCACGGGCAGATGGTAAAAATGATTCATTCAACTCTGCGAAAAAGGAATCCAATGGTAGCATTGGAGAATGCGGGCATCGATCCCGCTACCTCTCGCATGCTAAGCGAGCGCTCTACCACTTGAGCTAATCCCCCAAACCTGTGAAACTTGACGTCAGTTTCACGTCACACCAGGTCACAATTTTCATATACAGTCACAGATGACATTGCTTTTTTTTTTTTTTTTTTTTTTTTTTTAAGTGTGGACTCCGTTTTCCCATACTTGAAGAACATTTAAGGAGTCCACAACGTGATTGGTGACCTACAAATACAGTCGAGCAACTTTCTAGCAAACCCTTTCTATGCACATGGAGAATCAAACCGGGGACAGTGAAAAAACTTGCATAGTTTGTAGAAAAAAGTTGTGATGTAGCACAATCCCAAGGAGAACCGTTGAACTTTTATGGGTTGGTTTGTTTATCGAAAATGCTGAGAGGTCGTGAAGGCCTCCTGGTCTTTTTTTTTCCTCCTTTCTGTGGTTGCTAAACTGTAAGAAGAGAGTAGAGCATGAGCCTTAACACAAAACATTAAAAGAGAATAAATGCAACACCAATGGTGAAAAGCAAGACATGCGTTGGCCGGGAATCGAACCCGGGTCAACTGCTTGGAAGGCAGCTATGCTCACCACTATACCACCAACGCTTTCGGAAGTGTACGTTTTTTTGACATTTTCTGCAATAACACTAAACTTTCTGTTGACAGAAGCATTTGGATGCAATGTAATGATGAAAAGTATAAAACACAACCTTTTAGCAGAGGATGGTTTCGATCCATCGACCTCTGGGTTATGGGCCCAGCACGCTTCCGCTGCGCCACTCTGCTCGTAGTGTTGGATGCTTAGAGTCGAAGTCTAATTACTGTCTGCCTTCTGGTCTGTGTCGTGTAATTTATCAGCCATTTCTTATCTGTTGGCAACTAGATTATTCTTGGTGTTTTGCAATTATTTCTTTGTTTTTTTCTGTTTCCTTTAGTCATATTGTTGAAAATCATTTGAAGAAACGGTGTCTGACCTTGCTTAAGGTGCAGGCAAAAATTGTGGTCCATTGGGTCTCTGTGGCGCAATCGGTTAGCGCGTTCGGCTGTTAACCGAAAGGTTGGTGGTTCGAGTCCACCCAGGGACGTCGCACCCTTTTGCAGTCCACCCAGAGACGTTGCACAGTTGGAGAAGTTTTTGCATTGGTGCTGAGCATCTCTCTCATGTAAAAGCCATTTTGCTGACTATGTTTTGAATTCACGAGGCAAACTGGAGAAAAACTTTCTGTATGAGATAAGATAAACAAAACTTCCTTCGAGCCGGAATTGAACCAGCGACCTAAGGATTGCTAATTTAGAGCTACAGTCCTCCGCTCTACCAGCTGAGCTATCGAAGGATTGTTTTGGCCACTGTCGAAAGCCTCCTAGGTTTGGCCGTGGGTGCCACGGGCAGATGGTAAAAATGATTCATTCAACTCTGCGAAAAAGGAATCCAATGGTAGCATTGGAGAATGCGGGCATCGATCCCGCTACCTCTCGCATGCTAAGCGAGCGCTCTACCACTTGAGCTAATCCCCCAAACCTGTGAAACTTGACGTCAGTTTCACGTCACACCAGGTCACAATTTTCATATACAGTCACAGATGACATTGCTTTTTTTTTTTTTTTTTTTTTTTTTTTAAGTGTGGACTCCGTTTTCCCATACTTGAAGAACATTTAAGGAGTCCACAACGTGATTGGTGACCTACAAATACAGTCGAGCAACTTTCTAGCAAACCCTTTCTATGCACATGGAGAATCAAACCGGGGACAGTGAAAAAACTTGCATAGTTTGTAGAAAAAAGTTGTGATGTAGCACAATCCCAAGGAGAACCGTTGAACTTTTATGGGTTGGTTTGTTTATCGAAAATGCTGAGAGGTCGTGAAGGCCTCCTGGTCTTTTTTTTTCCTCCTTTCTGTGGTTGCTAAACTGTAAGAAGAGAGTAGAGCATGAGCCTTAACACAAAACATTAAAAGAGAATAAATGCAACACCAATGGTGAAAAGCAAGACATGCGTTGGCCGGGAATCGAACCCGGGTCAACTGCTTGGAAGGCAGCTATGCTCACCACTATACCACCAACGCTTTCGGAAGTGTACGTTTTTTTGACATTTTCTGCAATAACACTAAACTTTCTGTTGACAGAAGCATTTGGATGCAATGTAATGATGAAAAGTATAAAACACAACCTTTTAGCAGAGGATGGTTTCGATCCATCGACCTCTGGGTTATGGGCCCAGCACGCTTCCGCTGCGCCACTCTGCTCGTAGTGTTGGATGCTTAGAGTCGAAGTCTAATTACTGTCTGCCTTCTGGTCTGTGTCGTGTAATTTATCAGCCATTTCTTATCTGTTGGCAACTAGATTATTCTTGGTGTTTTGCAATTATTTCTTTGTTTTTTTCTGTTTCCTTTAGTCATATTGTTGAAAATCATTTGAAGAAACGGTGTCTGACCTTGCTTAAGGTGCAGGCAAAAATTGTGGTCCATTGGGTCTCTGTGGCGCAATCGGTTAGCGCGTTCGGCTGTTAACCGAAAGGTTGGTGGTTCGAGTCCACCCAGGGACGTCGCACCCTTTTGCAGTCCACCCAGAGACGTTGCACAGTTGGAGAAGTTTTTGCATTGGTGCTGAGCATCTCTCTCATGTAAAAGCCATTTTGCTGACTATGTTTTGAATTCACGAGGCAAACTGGAGAAAAACTTTCTGTATGAGATAAGATAAACAAAACTTCCTTCGAGCCGGAATTGAACCAGCGACCTAAGGATTGCTAATTTAGAGCTACAGTCCTCCGCTCTACCAGCTGAGCTATCGAAGGATTGTTTTGGCCACTGTCGAAAGCCTCCTAGGTTTGGCCGTGGGTGCCACGGGCAGATGGTAAAAATGATTCATTCAACTCTGCGAAAAAGGAATCCAATGGTAGCATTGGAGAATGCGGGCATCGATCCCGCTACCTCTCGCATGCTAAGCGAGCGCTCTACCACTTGAGCTAATCCCCCAAACCTGTGAAACTTGACGTCAGTTTCACGTCACACCAGGTCACAATTTTCATATACAGTCACAGATGACATTGCTTTTTTTTTTTTTTTTTTTTTTTTTTTAAGTGTGGACTCCGTTTTCCCATACTTGAAGAACATTTAAGGAGTCCACAACGTGATTGGTGACCTACAAATACAGTCGAGCAACTTTCTAGCAAACCCTTTCTATGCACATGGAGAATCAAACCGGGGACAGTGAAAAAACTTGCATAGTTTGTAGAAAAAAGTTGTGATGTAGCACAATCCCAAGGAGAACCGTTGAACTTTTATGGGTTGGTTTGTTTATCGAAAATGCTGAGAGGTCGTGAAGGCCTCCTGGTCTTTTTTTTTCCTCCTTTCTGTGGTTGCTAAACTGTAAGAAGAGAGTAGAGCATGAGCCTTAACACAAAACATTAAAAGAGAATAAATGCAACACCAATGGTGAAAAGCAAGACATGCGTTGGCCGGGAATCGAACCCGGGTCAACTGCTTGGAAGGCAGCTATGCTCACCACTATACCACCAACGCTTTCGGAAGTGTACGTTTTTTTGACATTTTCTGCAATAACACTAAACTTTCTGTTGACAGAAGCATTTGGATGCAATGTAATGATGAAAAGTATAAAACACAACCTTTTAGCAGAGGATGGTTTCGATCCATCGACCTCTGGGTTATGGGCCCAGCACGCTTCCGCTGCGCCACTCTGCTCGTAGTGTTGGATGCTTAGAGTCGAAGTCTAATTACTGTCTGCCTTCTGGTCTGTGTCGTGTAATTTATCAGCCATTTCTTATCTGTTGGCAACTAGATTATTCTTGGTGTTTTGCAATTATTTCTTTGTTTTTTTCTGTTTCCTTTAGTCATATTGTTTGAAAATCATTTGAAGAAACGGTGTCTGACCTTGCTTAAGGTGCAGGCAAAAATTGTGGTCCATTGGGTCTCTGTGGCGCAATCGGTTAGCGCGTTCGGCTGTTAACCGAAAGGTTGGTGGTTCGAGTCCACCCAGGGACGTCGCACCCTTTTGCAGTCCACCCAGAGACGTTGCACAGTTGGAGAAGTTTTTGCATTGGTGCTGAGCATCTCTCTCATGTAAAAGCCATTTTGCTGACTATGTTTTGAATTCACGAGGCAAACTGGAGAAAAACTTTCTGTATGAGATAAGATAAACAAAACTTCCTTCGAGCCGGAATTGAACCAGCGACCTAAGGATTGCTAATTTAGAGCTACAGTCCTCCGCTCTACCAGCTGAGCTATCGAAGGATTGTTTTGGCCACTGTCGAAAGCCTCCTAGGTTTGGCCGTGGGTGCCACGGGCAGATGGTAAAAATGATTCATTCAACTCTGCGAAAAAGGAATCCAATGGTAGCATTGGAGAATGCGGGCATCGATCCCGCTACCTCTCGCATGCTAAGCGAGCGCTCTACCACTTGAGCTAATCCCCCAAACCTGTGAAACTTGACGTCAGTTTCACGTCACACCAGGTCACAATTTTCATATACAGTCACAGATGACATTGCTTTTTTTTTTTTTTTTTTTTTTTTTAAGTGTGGACTCCGTTTTCCCATACTTGAAGAACATTTAAGGAGTCCACAACGTGATTGGTGACCTACAAATACAGTCGAGCAACTTTCTAGCAAACCCTTTCTATGCACATGGAGAATCAAACCGGGGACAGTGAAAAAACTTGCATAGTTTGTAGAAAAAAGTTGTGATGTAGCACAATCCCAAGGAGAACCGTTGAACTTTTATGGGTTGGTTTGTTTATCGAAAATGCTGAGAGGTCGTGAAGGCCTCCTGGTCTTTTTTTTTCCTCCTTTCTGTGGTTGCTAAACTGTAAGAAGAGAGTAGAGCATGAGCCTTAACACAAAACATTAAAAGAGAATAAATGCAACACCAATGGTGAAAAGCAAGACATGCGTTGGCCGGGAATCGAACCCGGGTCAACTGCTTGGAAGGCAGCTATGCTCACCACTATACCACCAACGCTTTCTGAAGTGTACGTTTTTTTGACATTTTCTGCAATAACACTAAACTTTCTGTTGACAGAAGCATTTGGATGCAATGTAATGATGAAAAGTATAAAACACAACCTTTTAGCAGAGGATGGTTTCGATCCATCGACCTCTGGGTTATGGGCCCAGCACGCTTCCGCTGCGCCACTCTGCTCGTAGTGTTGGATGCTTAGAGTCGAAGTCTAATTACTGTCTGCCTTCTGGTCTGTGTCGTGTAATTTATCAGCCATTTCTTATCTGTTGGCAACTAGATTATTCTTGGTGTTTTGCAATTATTTCTTTGTTTTTTTCTGTTTCCTTTAGTCATATTGTTGAAAATCATTTGAAGAAACGGTGTCTGACCTTGCTTAAGGTGCAGGCAAAAATTGTGGTCCATTGGGTCTCTGTGGCGCAATCGGTTAGCGCGTTCGGCTGTTAACCAAAAGGTTGGTGGTTCGAGTCCACCCAGGGACGTCGCACCCTTTTGCAGTCCACCCAGAGACGTTGCACAGTTGGAGAAGTTTTTGCATTGGTGCTGAGCATCTCTCTCATGTAAAAGCCATTTTGCTGACTATGTTTTGAATTCACGAGGCAAACTGGAGAAAAACTTTCTGTATGAGATAAGATAAACAAAACTTCCTTCGAGCCGGAATTGAACCAGCGACCTAAGGATTGCTAATTTAGAGCTACAGTCCTCCGCTCTACCAGCTGAGCTATCGAAGGATTGTTTTGGCCACTGTCGAAAGCCTCCTAGGTTTGGCCGTGGGTGCCACGGGCAGATGGTAAAAATGATTCATTCAACTCTGCGAAAAAGGAATCCAATGGTAGCATTGGAGAATGCGGGCATCGATCCCGCTACCTCTCGCATGCTAAGCGAGCGCTCTACCACTTGAGCTAATCCCCCAAACCTGTGAAACTTGACGTCAGTTTCACGTCACACCAGGTCACAATTTTCATATAGTCACAGATGACATTGCTTTTTTTTTTTTTTTTTTTTTTTTTAAGTGTGGACTCCGTTTTCCCATACTTGAAGAACATTTAAGGAGTCCACAACGTGATTGGTGACCTACAAATACAGTCGAGCAACTTTCTAGCAAACCCTTTCTATGCACATGGAGAATCAAACCGGGGACAGTGAAAAAACTTGCATAGTTTGTAGAAAAAAGTTGTGATGTAGCACAATCCCAAGGAGAACCGTTGAACTTTTATGGGTTGGTTTGTTTATCGAAAATGCTGAGAGGTCGTGAAGGCCTCCTGGTCTTTTTTTTTCCTCCTTTCTGTGGTTGCTAAACTGTAAGAAGAGAGTAGAGCATGAGCCTTAACACAAAACATTAAAAGAGAATAAATGCAACACCAATGGTGAAAAGCAAGACATGCGTTGGCCGGGAATCGAACCCGGGTCAACTGCTTGGAAGGCAGCTATGCTCACCACTATACCACCAACGCTTTCGGAAGTGTACGTTTTTTTGACATTTTCTGCAATAACACTAAACTTTCTGTTGACAGAAGCATTTGGATGCAATGTAATGATGAAAAGTATAAAACACAACCTTTTAGCAGAGGATGGTTTCGATCCATCGACCTCTGGGTTATGGGCCCAGCACGCTTCCGCTGCGCCACTCTGCTCGTAGTGTTGGATGCTTAGAGTCGAAGTCTAATTACTGTCTGCCTTCTGGTCTGTGTCGTGTAATTTATCAGCCATTTCTTATCTGTTGGCAACTAGATTATTCTTGGTGTTTTGCAATTATTTCTTTGTTTTTTTCTGTTTCCTTTAGTCATATTGTTGAAAATCATTTGAAGAAACGGTGTCTGACCTTGCTTAAGGTGCAGGCAAAAATTGTGGTCCATTGGGTCTCTGTGGCGCAATCGGTTAGCGCGTTCGGCTGTTAACCGAAAGGTTGGTGGTTCGAGTCCACCCAGGGACGTCGCACCCTTTTGCAGTCCACCCAGAGACGTTGCACAGTTGGAGAAGTTTTTGCATTGGTGCTGAGCATCTCTCTCATGTAAAAGCCATTTTGCTGACTATGTTTTGAATTCACGAGGCAAACTGGAGAAAAACTTTCTGTATGAGATAAGATAAACAAAACTTCCTTCGAGCCGGAATTGAACCAGCGACCTAAGGATTGCTAATTTAGAGCTACAGTCCTCCGCTCTACCAGCTGAGCTATCGAAGGATTGTTTTGGCCACTGTCGAAAGCCTCCTAGGTTTGGCCGTGGGTGCCACGGGCAGATGGTAAAAATGATTCATTCAACTCTGCGAAAAAGGAATCCAATGGTAGCATTGGAGAATGCGGGCATCGATCCCGCTACCTCTCGCATGCTAAGCGAGCGCTCTACCACTTGAGCTAATCCCCCAAACCTGTGAAACTTGACGTCAGTTTCACGTCACACCAGGTCACAATTTTCATATACAGTCACAGATGACATTGCTTTTTTTTTTTTTTTTTTTTTTTTTAAGTGTGGACTCCGTTTTCCCATACTTGAAGAACATTTAAGGAGTCCACAACGTGATTGGTGACCTACAAATACAGTCGAGCAACTTTCTAGCAAACCCTTTCTATGCACATGGAGAATCAAACCGGGGACAGTGAAAAAACTTGCATAGTTTGTAGAAAAAAGTTGTGATGTAGCACAATCCCAAGGAGAACCGTTGAACTTTTATGGGTTGGTTTGTTTATCGAAAATGCTGAGAGGTCGTGAAGGCCTCCTGGTCTTTTTTTTTCCTCCTTTCTGTGGTTGCTAAACTGTAAGAAGAGAGTAGAGCATGAGCCTTAACACAAAACATTAAAAGAGAATAAATGCAACACCAATGGTGAAAAGCAAGACATGCGTTGGCCGGGAATCGAACCCGGGTCAACTGCTTGGAAGGCAGCTATGCTCACCACTATACCACCAACGCTTTCGGAAGTGTACGTTTTTTTGACATTTTCTGCAATAACACTAAACTTTCTGTTGACAGAAGCATTTGGATGCAATGTAATGATGAAAAGTATAAAACACAACCTTTTAGCAGAGGATGGTTTCGATCCATCGACCTCTGGGTTATGGGCCCAGCACGCTTCCGCTGCGCCACTCTGCTCGTAGTGTTGGATGCTTAGAGTCGAAGTCTAATTACTGTCTGCCTTCTGGTCTGTGTCGTGTAATTTATCAGCCATTTCTTATCTGTTGGCAACTAGATTATTCTTGGTGTTTTGCAATTATTTCTTTGTTTTTTTCTGTTTCCTTTAGTCATATTGTTGAAAATCATTTGAAGAAACGGTGTCTGACCTTGCTTAAGGTGCAGGCAAAAATTGTGGTCCATTGGGTCTCTGTGGCGCAATCGGTTAGCGCGTTCGGCTGTTAACCAAAAGGTTGGTGGTTCGAGTCCACCCAGGGACGTCGCACCCTTTTGCAGTCCACCCAGAGACGTTGCACAGTTGGAGAAGTTTTTGCATTGGTGCTGAGCATCTCTCTCATGTAAAAGCCATTTTGCTGACTATGTTTTGAATTCACGAGGCAAACTGGAGAAAAACTTTCTGTATGAGATAAGATAAACAAAACTTCCTTCGAGCCGGAATTGAACCAGCGACCTAAGGATTGCTAATTTAGAGCTACAGTCCTCCGCTCTACCAGCTGAGCTATCGAAGGATTGTTTTGGCCACTGTCGAAAGCCTCCTAGGTTTGGCCGTGGGTGCCACGGGCAGATGGTAAAAATGATTCATTCAACTCTGCGAAAAAGGAATCCAATGGTAGCATTGGAGAATGCGGGCATCGATCCCGCTACCTCTCGCATGCTAAGCGAGCGCTCTACCACTTGAGCTAATCCCCCAAACCTGTGAAACTTGACGTCAGTTTCACGTCACACCAGGTCACAATTTTCATATACAGTCACAGATGACATTGCTTTTTTTTTTTTTTTTTTTTTTTTAAGTGTGGACTCCGTTTTCCCATACTTGAAGAACATTTAAGGAGTCCACAACGTGATTGGTGACCTACAAATACAGTCGAGCAACTTTCTAGCAAACCCTTTCTATGCACATGGAGAATCAAACCGGGGACAGTGAAAAAACTTGCATAGTTTGTAGAAAAAAGTTGTGATGTAGCACAATCCCAAGGAGAACCGTTGAACTTTTATGGGTTGGTTTGTTTATCGAAAATGCTGAGAGGTCGTGAAGGCCTCCTGGTCTTTTTTTTTCCTCCTTTCTGTGGTTGCTAAACTGTAAGAAGAGAGTAGAGCATGAGCCTTAACACAAAACATTAAAAGAGAATAAATGCAACACCAATGGTGAAAAGCAAGACATGCGTTGGCCGGGAATCGAACCCGGGTCAACTGCTTGGAAGGCAGCTATGCTCACCACTATACCACCAACGCTTTCGGAAGTGTACGTTTTTTTGACATTTTCTGCAATAACACTAAACTTTCTGTTGACAGAAGCATTTGGATGCAATGTAATGATGAAAAGTATAAAACACAACCTTTTAGCAGAGGATGGTTTCGATCCATCGACCTCTGGGTTATGGGCCCAGCACGCTTCCGCTGCGCCACTCTGCTCGTAGTGTTGGATGCTTAGAGTCGAAGTCTAATTACTGTCTGCCTTCTGGTCTGTGTCGTGTAATTTATCAGCCATTTCTTATCTGTTGGCAACTAGATTATTCTTGGTGTTTTGCAATTATTTCTTTGTTTTTTTCTGTTTCCTTTAGTCATATTGTTGAAAATCATTTGAAGAAACGGTGTCTGACCTTGCTTAAGGTGCAGGCAAAAATTGTGGTCCATTGGGTCTCTGTGGCGCAATCGGTTAGCGCGTTCGGCTGTTAACCGAAAGGTTGGTGGTTCGAGTCCACCCAGGGACGTCGCACCCTTTTGCAGTCCACCCAGAGACGTTGCACAGTTGGAGAAGTTTTTGCATTGGTGCTGAGCATCTCTCTCATGTAAAAGCCATTTTGCTGACTATGTTTTGAATTCACGAGGCAAACTGGAGAAAAACTTTCTGTATGAGATAAGATAAACAAAACTTCCTTCGAGCCGGAATTGAACCAGCGACCTAAGGATTGCTAATTTAGAGCTACAGTCCTCCGCTCTACCAGCTGAGCTATCGAAGGATTGTTTTGGCCACTGTCGAAAGCCTCCTAGGTTTGGCCGTGGGTGCCACGGGCAGATGGTAAAAATGATTCATTCAACTCTGCGAAAAAGGAATCCAATGGTAGCATTGGAGAATGCGGGCATCGATCCCGCTACCTCTCGCATGCTAAGCGAGCGCTCTACCACTTGAGCTAATCCCCCAAACCTGTGAAACTTGACGTCAGTTTCACGTCACACCAGGTCACAATTTTCATATACAGTCACAGATGACATTGCTTTTTTTTTTTTTTTTTTTTTTTTTTTAAGTGTGGACTCCGTTTTCCCATACTTGAAGAACATTTAAGGAGTCCACAACGTGATTGGTGACCTACAAATACAGTCGAGCAACTTTCTAGCAAACCCTTTCTATGCACATGGAGAATCAAACCGGGGACAGTGAAAAAACTTGCATAGTTTGTAGAAAAAAGTTGTGATGTAGCACAATCCCAAGGAGAACCGTTGAACTTTTATGGGTTGGTTTGTTTATCGAAAATGCTGAGAGGTCGTGAAGGCCTCCTGGTCTTTTTTTTTCCTCCTTTCTGTGGTTGCTAAACTGTAAGAAGAGAGTAGAGCATGAGCCTTAACACAAAACATTAAAAGAGAATAAATGCAACACCAATGGTGAAAAGCAAGACATGCGTTGGCCGGGAATCGAACCCGGGTCAACTGCTTGGAAGGCAGCTATGCTCACCACTATACCACCAACGCTTTCGGAAGTGTACGTTTTTTTGACATTTTCTGCAATAACACTAAACTTTCTGTTGACAGAAGCATTTGGATGCAATGTAATGATGAAAAGTATAAAACACAACCTTTTAGCAGAGGATGGTTTCGATCCATCGACCTCTGGGTTATGGGCCCAGCACGCTTCCGCTGCGCCACTCTGCTCGTAGTGTTGGATGCTTAGAGTCGAAGTCTAATTACTGTCTGCCTTCTGGTCTGTGTCGTGTAATTTATCAGCCATTTCTTATCTGTTGGCAACTAGATTATTCTTGGTGTTTTGCAATTATTTCTTTGTTTTTTTCTGTTTCCTTTAGTCATATTGTTGAAAATCATTTGAAGAAACGGTGTCTGACCTTGCTTAAGGTGCAGGCAAAAATTGTGGTCCATTGGGTCTCTGTGGCGCAATCGGTTAGCGCGTTCGGCTGTTAACCGAAAGGTTGGTGGTTCGAGTCCACCCAGGGACGTCGCACCCTTTTGCAGTCCACCCAGAGACGTTGCACAGTTGGAGAAGTTTTTGCATTGGTGCTGAGCATCTCTCTCATGTAAAAGCCATTTTGCTGACTATGTTTTGAATTCACGAGGCAAACTGGAGAAAAACTTTCTGTATGAGATAAGATAAACAAAACTTCCTTCGAGCCGGAATTGAACCAGCGACCTAAGGATTGCTAATTTAGAGCTACAGTCCTCCGCTCTACCAGCTGAGCTATCGAAGGATTGTTTTGGCCACTGTCGAAAGCCTCCTAGGTTTGGCCGTGGGTGCCACGGGCAGATGGTAAAAATGATTCATTCAACTCTGCGAAAAAGGAATCCAATGGTAGCATTGGAGAATGCGGGCATCGATCCCGCTACCTCTCGCATGCTAAGCGAGCGCTCTACCACTTGAGCTAATCCCCCAAACCTGTGAAACTTGACGTCAGTTTCACGTCACACCAGGTCACAATTTTCATATACAGTCACAGATGACATTGCTTTTTTTTTTTTTTTTTTTTTTTTTTTAAGTGTGGACTCCGTTTTCCCATACTTGAAGAACATTTAAGGAGTCCACAACGTGATTGGTGACCTACAAATACAGTCGAGCAACTTTCTAGCAAACCCTTTCTATGCACATGGAGAATCAAACCGGGGACAGTGAAAAAACTTGCATAGTTTGTAGAAAAAAGTTGTGATGTAGCACAATCCCAAGGAGAACCGTTGAACTTTTATGGGTTGGTTTGTTTATCGAAAATGCTGAGAGGTCGTGAAGGCCTCCTGGTCTTTTTTTTTCCTCCTTTCTGTGGTTGCTAAACTGTAAGAAGAGAGTAGAGCATGAGCCTTAACACAAAACATTAAAAGAGAATAAATGCAACACCAATGGTGAAAAGCAAGACATGCGTTGGCCGGGAATCGAACCCGGGTCAACTGCTTGGAAGGCAGCTATGCTCACCACTATACCACCAACGCTTTCGGAACTGTACGTTTTTTTGACATTTTCTGCAATAACACTAAACTTTCTGTTGACAGAAGCATTTGGATGCAATGTAATGATGAAAAGTATAAAACACAACCTTTTAGCAGAGGATGGTTTCGATCCATCGACCTCTGGGTTATGGGCCCAGCACGCTTCCGCTGCGCCACTCTGCTCGTAGTGTTGGATGCTTAGAGTCGAAGTCTAATTACTGTCTGCCTTCTGGTCTGTGTCGTGTAATTTATCAGCCATTTCTTATCTGTTGGCAACTAGATTATTCTTGGTGTTTTGCAATTATTTCTTTGTTTTTTTCTGTTTCCTTTAGTCATATTGTTGAAAATCATTTGAAGAAACGGTGTCTGACCTTGCTTAAGGTGCAGGCAAAAATTGTGGTCCATTGGGTCTCTGTGGCGCAATCGGTTAGCGCGTTCGGCTGTTAACCGAAAGGTTGGTGGTTCGAGTCCACCCAGGGACGTCGCACCCTTTTGCAGTCCACCCAGAGACGTTGCACAGTTGGAGAAGTTTTTGCATTGGTGCTGAGCATCTCTCTCATGTAAAAGCCATTTTGCTGACTATGTTTTGAATTCACGAGGCAAACTGGAGAAAAACTTTCTGTATGAGATAAGATAAACAAAACTTCCTTCGAGCCGGAATTGAACCAGCGACCTAAGGATTGCTAATTTAGAGCTACAGTCCTCCGCTCTACCAGCTGAGCTATCGAAGGATTGTTTTGGCCACTGTCGAAAGCCTCCTAGGTTTGGCCGTGGGTGCCACGGGCAGATGGTAAAAATGATTCATTCAACTCTGCGAAAAAGGAATCCAATGGTAGCATTGGAGAATGCGGGCATCGATCCCGCTACCTCTCGCATGCTAAGCGAGCGCTCTACCACTTGAGCTAATCCCCCAAACCTGTGAAACTTGACGTCAGTTTCACGTCACACCAGGTCACAATTTTCATATACAGTCACAGATGACATTGCTTTTTTTTTTTTTTTTTTTTTTTTTAAGTGTGGACTCCGTTTTCCCATACTTGAAGAACATTTAAGGAGTCCACAACGTGATTGGTGACCTACAAATACAGTCGAGCAACTTTCTAGCAAACCCTTTCTATGCACATGGAGAATCAAACCGGGGACAGTGAAAAAACTTGCATAGTTTGTAGAAAAAAGTTGTGATGTAGCACAATCCCAAGGAGAACCGTTGAACTTTTATGGGTTGGTTTGTTTATCGAAAATGCTGAGAGGTCGTGAAGGCCTCCTGGTCTTTTTTTTTCCTCCTTTCTGTGGTTGCTAAACTGTAAGAAGAGAGTAGAGCATGAGCCTTAACACAAAACATTAAAAGAGAATAAATGCAACACCAATGGTGAAAAGCAAGACATGCGTTGGCCGGGAATCGAACCCGGGTCAACTGCTTGGAAGGCAGCTATGCTCACCACTATACCACCAACGCTTTCGGAAGTGTACGTTTTTTTGACATTTTCTGCAATAACACTAAACTTTCTGTTGACAGAAGCATTTGGATGCAATGTAATGATGAAAAGTATAAAACACAACCTTTTAGCAGAGGATGGTTTCGATCCATCGACCTCTGGGTTATGGGCCCAGCACGCTTCCGCTGCGCCACTCTGCTCGTAGTGTTGGATGCTTAGAGTCGAAGTCTAATTACTGTCTGCCTTCTGGTCTGTGTCGTGTAATTTATCAGCCATTTCTTATCTGTTGGCAACTAGATTATTCTTGGTGTTTTGCAATTATTTCTTTGTTTTTTTCTGTTTCCTTTAGTCATATTGTTGAAAATCATTTGAAGAAACGGTGTCTGACCTTGCTTAAGGTGCAGGCAAAAATTGTGGTCCATTGGGTCTCTGTGGCGCAATCGGTTAGCGCGTTCGGCTGTTAACCGAAAGGTTGGTGGTTCGAGTCCACCCAGGGACGTCGCACCCTTTTGCAGTCCACCCAGAGACGTTGCACAGTTGGAGAAGTTTTTGCATTGGTGCTGAGCATCTCTCTCATGTAAAAGCCATTTTGCTGACTATGTTTTGAATTCACGAGGCAAACTGGAGAAAAACTTTCTGTATGAGATAAGATAAACAAAACTTCCTTCGAGCCGGAATTGAACCAGCGACCTAAGGATTGCTAATTTAGAGCTACAGTCCTCCGCTCTACCAGCTGAGCTATCGAAGGATTGTTTTGGCCACTGTCGAAAGCCTCCTAGGTTTGGCCGTGGGTGCCACGGGCAGATGGTAAAAATGATTCATTCAACTCTGCGAAAAAGGAATCCAATGGTAGCATTGGAGAATGCGGGCATCGATCCCGCTACCTCTCGCATGCTAAGCGAGCGCTCTACCACTTGAGCTAATCCCCCAAACCTGTGAAACTTGACGTCAGTTTCACGTCACACCAGGTCACAATTTTCATATACAGTCACAGATGACATTGCTTTTTTTTTTTTTTTTTTTTTTTTTAAGTGTGGACTCCGTTTTCCCATACTTGAAGAACATTTAAGGAGTCCACAACGTGATTGGTGACCTACAAATACAGTCGAGCAACTTTCTAGCAAACCCTTTCTATGCACATGGAGAATCAAACCGGGGACAGTGAAAAAACTTGCATAGTTTGTAGAAAAAAGTTGTGATGTAGCACAATCCCAAGGAGAACCGTTGAACTTTTATGGGTTGGTTTGTTTATCGAAAATGCTGAGAGGTCGTGAAGGCCTCCTGGTCTTTTTTTTTCCTCCTTTCTGTGGTTGCTAAACTGTAAGAAGAGAGTAGAGCATGAGCCTTAACACAAAACATTAAAAGAGAATAAATGCAACACCAATGGTGAAAAGCAAGACATGCGTTGGCCGGGAATCGAACCCGGGTCAACTGCTTGGAAGGCAGCTATGCTCACCACTATACCACCAACGCTTTCGGAAGTGTACGTTTTTTTGACATTTTCTGCAATAACACTAAACTTTCTGTTGACAGAAGCATTTGGATGCAATGTAATGATGAAAAGTATAAAACACAACCTTTTAGCAGAGGATGGTTTCGATCCATCGACCTCTGGGTTATGGGCCCAGCACGCTTCCGCTGCGCCACTCTGCTCGTAGTGTTGGATGCTTAGAGTCGAAGTCTAATTACTGTCTGCCTTCTGGTCTGTGTCGTGTAATTTATCAGCCATTTCTTATCTGTTGGCAACTAGATTATTCTTGGTGTTTTGCAATTATTTCTTTGTTTTTTTCTGTTTCCTTTAGTCATATTGTTGAAAATCATTTGAAGAAACGGTGTCTGACCTTGCTTAAGGTGCAGGCAAAAATTGTGGTCCATTGGGTCTCTGTGGCGCAATCGGTTAGCGCGTTCGGCTGTTAACCGAAAGGTTGGTGGTTCGAGTCCACCCAGGGACGTCGCACCCTTTTGCAGTCCACCCAGAGACGTTGCACAGTTGGAGAAGTTTTTGCATTGGTGCTGAGCATCTCTCTCATGTAAAAGCCATTTTGCTGACTATGTTTTGAATTCACGAGGCAAACTGGAGAAAAACTTTCTGTATGAGATAAGATAAACAAAACTTCCTTCGAGCCGGAATTGAACCAGCGACCTAAGGATTGCTAATTTAGAGCTACAGTCCTCCGCTCTACCAGCTGAGCTATCGAAGGATTGTTTTGGCCACTGTCGAAAGCCTCCTAGGTTTGGCCGTGGGTGCCACGGGCAGATGGTAAAAATGATTCATTCAACTCTGCGAAAAAGGAATCCAATGGTAGCATTGGAGAATGCGGGCATCGATCCCGCTACCTCTCGCATGCTAAGCGAGCGCTCTACCACTTGAGCTAATCCCCCAAACCTGTGAAACTTGACGTCAGTTTCACGTCACACCAGGTCACAATTTTCATATACAGTCACAGATGACATTGCTTTTTTTTTTTTTTTTTTTTTTTAAGTGTGGACTCCGTTTTCCCATACTTGAAGAACATTTAAGGAGTCCACAACGTGATTGGTGACCTACAAATACAGTCGAGCAACTTTCTAGCAAACCCTTTCTATGCACATGGAGAATCAAACCGGGGACAGTGAAAAAACTTGCATAGTTTGTAGAAAAAAGTTGTGATGTAGCACAATCCCAAGGAGAACCGTTGAACTTTTATGGGTTGGTTTGTTTATCGAAAATGCTGAGAGGTCGTGAAGGCCTCCTGGTCTTTTTTTTTCCTCCTTTCTGTGGTTGCTAAACTGTAAGAAGAGAGTAGAGCATGAGCCTTAACACAAAACATTAAAAGAGAATAAATGCAACACCAATGGTGAAAAGCAAGACATGCGTTGGCCGGGAATCGAACCCGGGTCAACTGCTTGGAAGGCAGCTATGCTCACCACTATACCACCAACGCTTTCGGAAGTGTACGTTTTTTTGACATTTTCTGCAATAACACTAAACTTTCTGTTGACAGAAGCATTTGGATGCAATGTAATGATGAAAAGTATAAAACACAACCTTTTAGCAGAGGATGGTTTCGATCCATCGACCTCTGGGTTATGGGCCCAGCACGCTTCCGCTGCGCCACTCTGCTCGTAGTGTTGGATGCTTAGAGTCGAAGTCTAATTACTGTCTGCCTTCTGGTCTGTGTCGTGTAATTTATCAGCCATTTCTTATCTGTTGGCAACTAGATTATTCTTGGTGTTTTGCAATTATTTCTTTGTTTTTTTCTGTTTCCTTTAGTCATATTGTTGAAAATCATTTGAAGAAACGGTGTCTGACCTTGCTTAAGGTGCAGGCAAAAATTGTGGTCCATTGGGTCTCTGTGGCGCAATCGGTTAGCGCGTTCGGCTGTTAACCGAAAGGTTGGTGGTTCGAGTCCACCCAGGGACGTCGCACCCTTTTGCAGTCCACCCAGAGACGTTGCACAGTTGGAGAAGTTTTTGCATTGGTGCTGAGCATCTCTCTCATGTAAAAGCCATTTTGCTGACTATGTTTTGAATTCACGAGGCAAACTGGAGAAAAACTTTCTGTATGAGATAAGATAAACAAAACTTCCTTCGAGCCGGAATTGAACCAGCGACCTAAGGATTGCTAATTTAGAGCTACAGTCCTCCGCTCTACCAGCTGAGCTATCGAAGGATTGTTTTGGCCACTGTCGAAAGCCTCCTAGGTTTGGCCGTGGGTGCCACGGGCAGATGGTAAAAATGATTCATTCAACTCTGCGAAAAAGGAATCCAATGGTAGCATTGGAGAATGCGGGCATCGATCCCGCTACCTCTCGCATGCTAAGCGAGCGCTCTACCACTTGAGCTAATCCCCCAAACCTGTGAAACTTGACGTCAGTTTCACGTCACACCAGGTCACAATTTTCATATACAGTCACAGATGACATTGCTTTTTTTTTTTTTTTTTTTTTTTTTTTAAGTGTGGACTCCGTTTTCCCATACTTGAAGAACATTTAAGGAGTCCACAACGTGATTGGTGACCTACAAATACAGTCGAGCAACTTTCTAGCAAACCCTTTCTATGCACATGGAGAATCAAACCGGGGACAGTGAAAAAACTTGCATAGTTTGTAGAAAAAAGTTGTGATGTAGCACAATCCCAAGGAGAACCGTTGAACTTTTATGGGTTGGTTTGTTTATCGAAAATGCTGAGAGGTCGTGAAGGCCTCCTGGTCTTTTTTTTTCCTCCTTTCTGTGGTTGCTAAACTGTAAGAAGAGAGTAGAGCATGAGCCTTAACACAAAACATTAAAAGAGAATAAATGCAACACCAATGGTGAAAAGCAAGACATGCGTTGGCCGGGAATCGAACCCGGGTCAACTGCTTGGAAGGCAGCTATGCTCACCACTATACCACCAACGCTTTCGGAAGTGTACGTTTTTTTGACATTTTCTGCAATAACACTAAACTTTCTGTTGACAGAAGCATTTGGATGCAATGTAATGATGAAAAGTATAAAACACAACCTTTTAGCAGAGGATGGTTTCGATCCATCGACCTCTGGGTTATGGGCCCAGCACGCTTCCGCTGCGCCACTCTGCTCGTAGTGTTGGATGCTTAGAGTCGAAGTCTAATTACTGTCTGCCTTCTGGTCTGTGTCGTGTAATTTATCAGCCATTTCTTATCTGTTGGCAACTAGATTATTCTTGGTGTTTTGCAATTATTTCTTTGTTTTTTTCTGTTTCCTTTAGTCATATTGTTGAAAATCATTTGAAGAAACGGTGTCTGACCTTGCTTAAGGTGCAGGCAAAAATTGTGGTCCATTGGGTCTCTGTGGCGCAATCGGTTAGCGCGTTCGGCTGTTAACCGAAAGGTTGGTGGTTCGAGTCCACCCAGGGACGTCGCACCCTTTTGCAGTCCACCCAGAGACGTTGCACAGTTGGAGAAGTTTTTGCATTGGTGCTGAGCATCTCTCTCATGTAAAAGCCATTTTGCTGACTATGTTTTGAATTCACGAGGCAAACTGGAGAAAAACTTTCTGTATGAGATAAGATAAACAAAACTTCCTTCGAGCCGGAATTGAACCAGCGACCTAAGGATTGCTAATTTAGAGCTACAGTCCTCCGCTCTACCAGCTGAGCTATCGAAGGATTGTTTTGGCCACTGTCGAAAGCCTCCTAGGTTTGGCCGTGGGTGCCACGGGCAGATGGTAAAAATGATTCATTCAACTCTGCGAAAAAGGAATCCAATGGTAGCATTGGAGAATGCGGGCATCGATCCCGCTACCTCTCGCATGCTAAGCGAGCGCTCTACCACTTGAGCTAATCCCCCAAACCTGTGAAACTTGACGTCAGTTTCACGTCACACCAGGTCACAATTTTCATATACAGTCACAGATGACATTGCTTTTTTTTTTTTTTTTTTTTTTTTTTTAAGTGTGGACTCCGTTTTCCCATACTTGAAGAACATTTAAGGAGTCCACAACGTGATTGGTGACCTACAAATACAGTCGAGCAACTTTCTAGCAAACCCTTTCTATGCACATGGAGAATCAAACCGGGGACAGTGAAAAAACTTGCATAGTTTGTAGAAAAAAGTTGTGATGTAGCACAATCCCAAGGAGAACCGTTGAACTTTTATGGGTTGGTTTGTTTATCGAAAATGCTGAGAGGTCGTGAAGGCCTCCTGGTCTTTTTTTTTCCTCCTTTCTGTGGTTGCTAAACTGTAAGAAGAGAGTAGAGCATGAGCCTTAACACAAAACATTAAAAGAGAATAAATGCAACACCAATGGTGAAAAGCAAGACATGCGTTGGCCGGGAATCGAACCCGGGTCAACTGCTTGGAAGGCAGCTATGCTCACCACTATACCACCAACGCTTTCGGAACTGTACGTTTTTTTGACATTTTCTGCAATAACACTAAACTTTCTGTTGACAGAAGCATTTGGATGCAATGTAATGATGAAAAGTATAAAACACAACCTTTTAGCAGAGGATGGTTTCGATCCATCGACCTCTGGGTTATGGGCCCAGCACGCTTCCGCTGCGCCACTCTGCTCGTAGTGTTGGATGCTTAGAGTCGAAGTCTAATTACTGTCTGCCTTCTGGTCTGTGTCGTGTAATTTATCAGCCATTTCTTATCTGTTGGCAACTAGATTATTCTTGGTGTTTTGCAATTATTTCTTTGTTTTTTTCTGTTTCCTTTAGTCATATTGTTGAAAATCATTTGAAGAAACGGTGTCTGACCTTGCTTAAGGTGCAGGCAAAAATTGTGGTCCATTGGGTCTCTGTGGCGCAATCGGTTAGCGCGTTCGGCTGTTAACCGAAAGGTTGGTGGTTCGAGTCCACCCAGGGACGTCGCACCCTTTTGCAGTCCACCCAGAGACGTTGCACAGTTGGAGAAGTTTTTGCATTGGTGCTGAGCATCTCTCTCATGTAAAAGCCATTTTGCTGACTATGTTTTGAATTCACGAGGCAAACTGGAGAAAAACTTTCTGTATGAGATAAGATAAACAAAACTTCCTTCGAGCCGGAATTGAACCAGCGACCTAAGGATTGCTAATTTAGAGCTACAGTCCTCCGCTCTACCAGCTGAGCTATCGAAGGATTGTTTTGGCCACTGTCGAAAGCCTCCTAGGTTTGGCCGTGGGTGCCACGGGCAGATGGTAAAAATGATTCATTCAACTCTGCGAAAAAGGAATCCAATGGTAGCATTGGAGAATGCGGGCATCGATCCCGCTACCTCTCGCATGCTAAGCGAGCGCTCTACCACTTGAGCTAATCCCCCAAACCTGTGAAACTTGACGTCAGTTTCACGTCACACCAGGTCACAATTTTCATATACAGTCACAGATGACATTGCTTTTTTTTTTTTTTTTTTTTTTTTTAAGTGTGGACTCCGTTTTCCCATACTTGAAGAACATTTAAGGAGTCCACAACGTGATTGGTGACCTACAAATACAGTCGAGCAACTTTCTAGCAAACCCTTTCTATGCACATGGAGAATCAAACCGGGGACAGTGAAAAAACTTGCATAGTTTGTAGAAAAAAGTTGTGATGTAGCACAATCCCAAGGAGAACCGTTGAACTTTTATGGGTTGGTTTGTTTATCGAAAATGCTGAGAGGTCGTGAAGGCCTCCTGGTCTTTTTTTTTCCTCCTTTCTGTGGTTGCTAAACTGTAAGAAGAGAGTAGAGCATGAGCCTTAACACAAAACATTAAAAGAGAATAAATGCAACACCAATGGTGAAAAGCAAGACATGCGTTGGCCGGGAATCGAACCCGGGTCAACTGCTTGGAAGGCAGCTATGCTCACCACTATACCACCAACGCTTTCGGAAGTGTACGTTTTTTTGACATTTTCTGCAATAACACTAAACTTTCTGTTGACAGAAGCATTTGGATGCAATGTAATGATGAAAAGTATAAAACACAACCTTTTAGCAGAGGATGGTTTCGATCCATCGACCTCTGGGTTATGGGCCCAGCACGCTTCCGCTGCGCCACTCTGCTCGTAGTGTTGGATGCTTAGAGTCGAAGTCTAATTACTGTCTGCCTTCTGGTCTGTGTCGTGTAATTTATCAGCCATTTCTTATCTGTTGGCAACTAGATTATTCTTGGTGTTTTGCAATTATTTCTTTGTTTTTTTCTGTTTCCTTTAGTCATATTGTTGAAAATCATTTGAAGAAACGGTGTCTGACCTTGCTTAAGGTGCAGGCAAAAATTGTGGTCCATTGGGTCTCTGTGGCGCAATCGGTTAGCGCGTTCGGCTGTTAACCGAAAGGTTGGTGGTTCGAGTCCACCCAGGGACGTCGCACCCTTTTGCAGTCCACCCAGAGACGTTGCACAGTTGGAGAAGTTTTTGCATTGGTGCTGAGCATCTCTCTCATGTAAAAGCCATTTTGCTGACTATGTTTTGAATTCACGAGGCAAACTGGAGAAAAACTTTCTGTATGAGATAAGATAAACAAAACTTCCTTCGAGCCGGAATTGAACCAGCGACCTAAGGATTGCTAATTTAGAGCTACAGTCCTCCGCTCTACCAGCTGAGCTATCGAAGGATTGTTTTGGCCACTGTCGAAAGCCTCCTAGGTTTGGCCGTGGGTGCCACGGGCAGATGGTAAAAATGATTCATTCAACTCTGCGAAAAAGGAATCCAATGGTAGCATTGGAGAATGCGGGCATCGATCCCGCTACCTCTCGCATGCTAAGCGAGCGCTCTACCACTTGAGCTAATCCCCCAAACCTGTGAAACTTGACGTCAGTTTCACGTCACACCAGGTCACAATTTTCATATACAGTCACAGATGACATTGCTTTTTTTTTTTTTTTTTTTTTTTTTAAGTGTGGACTCCGTTTTCCCATACTTGAAGAACATTTAAGGAGTCCACAACGTGATTGGTGACCTACAAATACAGTCGAGCAACTTTCTAGCAAACCCTTTCTATGCACATGGAGAATCAAACCGGGGACAGTGAAAAAACTTGCATAGTTTGTAGAAAAAAGTTGTGATGTAGCACAATCCCAAGGAGAACCGTTGAACTTTTATGGGTTGGTTTGTTTATCGAAAATGCTGAGAGGTCGTGAAGGCCTCCTGGTCTTTTTTTTTCCTCCTTTCTGTGGTTGCTAAACTGTAAGAAGAGAGTAGAGCATGAGCCTTAACACAAAACATTAAAAGAGAATAAATGCAACACCAATGGTGAAAAGCAAGACATGCGTTGGCCGGGAATCGAACCCGGGTCAACTGCTTGGAAGGCAGCTATGCTCACCACTATACCACCAACGCTTTCGGAAGTGTACGTTTTTTTGACATTTTCTGCAATAACACTAAACTTTCTGTTGACAGAAGCATTTGGATGCAATGTAATGATGAAAAGTATAAAACACAACCTTTTAGCAGAGGATGGTTTCGATCCATCGACCTCTGGGTTATGGGCCCAGCACGCTTCCGCTGCGCCACTCTGCTCGTAGTGTTGGATGCTTAGAGTCGAAGTCTAATTACTGTCTGCCTTCTGGTCTGTGTCGTGTAATTTATCAGCCATTTCTTATCTGTTGGCAACTAGATTATTCTTGGTGTTTTGCAATTATTTCTTTGTTTTTTTCTGTTTCCTTTAGTCATATTGTTGAAAATCATTTGAAGAAACGGTGTCTGACCTTGCTTAAGGTGCAGGCAAAAATTGTGGTCCATTGGGTCTCTGTGGCGCAATCGGTTAGCGCGTTCGGCTGTTAACCGAAAGGTTGGTGGTTCGAGTCCACCCAGGGACGTCGCACCCTTTTGCAGTCCACCCAGAGACGTTGCACAGTTGGAGAAGTTTTTGCATTGGTGCTGAGCATCTCTCTCATGTAAAAGCCATTTTGCTGACTATGTTTTGAATTCACGAGGCAAACTGGAGAAAAACTTTCTGTATGAGATAAGATAAACAAAACTTCCTTCGAGCCGGAATTGAACCAGCGACCTAAGGATTGCTAATTTAGAGCTACAGTCCTCCGCTCTACCAGCTGAGCTATCGAAGGATTGTTTTGGCCACTGTCGAAAGCCTCCTAGGTTTGGCCGTGGGTGCCACGGGCAGATGGTAAAAATGATTCATTCAACTCTGCGAAAAAGGAATCCAATGGTAGCATTGGAGAATGCGGGCATCGATCCCGCTACCTCTCGCATGCTAAGCGAGCGCTCTACCACTTGAGCTAATCCCCCAAACCTGTGAAACTTGACGTCAGTTTCACGTCACACCAGGTCACAATTTTCATATACAGTCACAGATGACATTGCTTTTTTTTTTTTTTTTTTTTTTTAAGTGTGGACTCCGTTTTCCCATACTTGAAGAACATTTAAGGAGTCCACAACGTGATTGGTGACCTACAAATACAGTCGAGCAACTTTCTAGCAAACCCTTTCTATGCACATGGAGAATCAAACCGGGGACAGTGAAAAAACTTGCATAGTTTGTAGAAAAAAGTTGTGATGTAGCACAATCCCAAGGAGAACCGTTGAACTTTTATGGGTTGGTTTGTTTATCGAAAATGCTGAGAGGTCGTGAAGGCCTCCTGGTCTTTTTTTTTCCTCCTTTCTGTGGTTGCTAAACTGTAAGAAGAGAGTAGAGCATGAGCCTTAACACAAAACATTAAAAGAGAATAAATGCAACACCAATGGTGAAAAGCAAGACATGCGTTGGCCGGGAATCGAACCCGGGTCAACTGCTTGGAAGGCAGCTATGCTCACCACTATACCACCAACGCTTTCGGAAGTGTACGTTTTTTTGACATTTTCTGCAATAACACTAAACTTTCTGTTGACAGAAGCATTTGGATGCAATGTAATGATGAAAAGTATAAAACACAACCTTTTAGCAGAGGATGGTTTCGATCCATCGACCTCTGGGTTATGGGCCCAGCACGCTTCCGCTGCGCCACTCTGCTCGTAGTGTTGGATGCTTAGAGTCGAAGTCTAATTACTGTCTGCCTTCTGGTCTGTGTCGTGTAATTTATCAGCCATTTCTTATCTGTTGGCAACTAGATTATTCTTGGTGTTTTGCAATTATTTCTTTGTTTTTTTCTGTTTCCTTTAGTCATATTGTTGAAAATCATTTGAAGAAACGGTGTCTGACCTTGCTTAAGGTGCAGGCAAAAATTGTGGTCCATTGGGTCTCTGTGGCGCAATCGGTTAGCGCGTTCGGCTGTTAACCGAAAGGTTGGTGGTTCGAGTCCACCCAGGGACGTCGCACCCTTTTGCAGTCCACCCAGAGACGTTGCACAGTTGGAGAAGTTTTTGCATTGGTGCTGAGCATCTCTCTCATGTAAAAGCCATTTTGCTGACTATGTTTTGAATTCACGAGGCAAACTGGAGAAAAACTTTCTGTATGAGATAAGATAAACAAAACTTCCTTCGAGCCGGAATTGAACCAGCGACCTAAGGATTGCTAATTTAGAGCTACAGTCCTCCGCTCTACCAGCTGAGCTATCGAAGGATTGTTTTGGCCACTGTCGAAAGCCTCCTAGGTTTGGCCGTGGGTGCCACGGGCAGATGGTAAAAATGATTCATTCAACTCTGCGAAAAAGGAATCCAATGGTAGCATTGGAGAATGCGGGCATCGATCCCGCTACCTCTCGCATGCTAAGCGAGCGCTCTACCACTTGAGCTAATCCCCCAAACCTGTGAAACTTGACGTCAGTTTCACGTCACACCAGGTCACAATTTTCATATACAGTCACAGATGACATTGCTTTTTTTTTTTTTTTTTTTTTTTTTTTAAGTGTGGACTCCGTTTTCCCATACTTGAAGAACATTTAAGGAGTCCACAACGTGATTGGTGACCTACAAATACAGTCGAGCAACTTTCTAGCAAACCCTTTCTATGCACATGGAGAATCAAACCGGGGACAGTGAAAAAACTTGCATAGTTTGTAGAAAAAAGTTGTGATGTAGCACAATCCCAAGGAGAACCGTTGAACTTTTATGGGTTGGTTTGTTTATCGAAAATGCTGAGAGGTCGTGAAGGCCTCCTGGTCTTTTTTTTTCCTCCTTTCTGTGGTTGCTAAACTGTAAGAAGAGAGTAGAGCATGAGCCTTAACACAAAACATTAAAAGAGAATAAATGCAACACCAATGGTGAAAAGCAAGACATGCGTTGGCCGGGAATCGAACCCGGGTCAACTGCTTGGAAGGCAGCTATGCTCACCACTATACCACCAACGCTTTCGGAAGTGTACGTTTTTTTGACATTTTCTGCAATAACACTAAACTTTCTGTTGACAGAAGCATTTGGATGCAATGTAATGATGAAAAGTATAAAACACAACCTTTTAGCAGAGGATGGTTTCGATCCATCGACCTCTGGGTTATGGGCCCAGCACGCTTCCGCTGCGCCACTCTGCTCGTAGTGTTGGATGCTTAGAGTCGAAGTCTAATTACTGTCTGCCTTCTGGTCTGTGTCGTGTAATTTATCAGCCATTTCTTATCTGTTGGCAACTAGATTATTCTTGGTGTTTTGCAATTATTTCTTTGTTTTTTTCTGTTTCCTTTAGTCATATTGTTGAAAATCATTTGAAGAAACGGTGTCTGACCTTGCTTAAGGTGCAGGCAAAAATTGTGGTCCATTGGGTCTCTGTGGCGCAATCGGTTAGCGCGTTCGGCTGTTAACCGAAAGGTTGGTGGTTCGAGTCCACCCAGGGACGTCGCACCCTTTTGCAGTCCACCCAGAGACGTTGCACAGTTGGAGAAGTTTTTGCATTGGTGCTGAGCATCTCTCTCATGTAAAAGCCATTTTGCTGACTATGTTTTGAATTCACGAGGCAAACTGGAGAAAAACTTTCTGTATGAGATAAGATAAACAAAACTTCCTTCGAGCCGGAATTGAACCAGCGACCTAAGGATTGCTAATTTAGAGCTACAGTCCTCCGCTCTACCAGCTGAGCTATCGAAGGATTGTTTTGGCCACTGTCGAAAGCCTCCTAGGTTTGGCCGTGGGTGCCACGGGCAGATGGTAAAAATGATTCATTCAACTCTGCGAAAAAGGAATCCAATGGTAGCATTGGAGAATGCGGGCATCGATCCCGCTACCTCTCGCATGCTAAGCGAGCGCTCTACCACTTGAGCTAATCCCCCAAACCTGTGAAACTTGACGTCAGTTTCACGTCACACCAGGTCACAATTTTCATATACAGTCACAGATGACATTGCTTTTTTTTTTTTTTTTTTTTTTTTTTTAAGTGTGGACTCCGTTTTCCCATACTTGAAGAACATTTAAGGAGTCCACAACGTGATTGGTGACCTACAAATACAGTCGAGCAACTTTCTAGCAAACCCTTTCTATGCACATGGAGAATCAAACCGGGGACAGTGAAAAAACTTGCATAGTTTGTAGAAAAAAGTTGTGATGTAGCACAATCCCAAGGAGAACCGTTGAACTTTTATGGGTTGGTTTGTTTATCGAAAATGCTGAGAGGTCGTGAAGGCCTCCTGGTCTTTTTTTTTCCTCCTTTCTGTGGTTGCTAAACTGTAAGAAGAGAGTAGAGCATGAGCCTTAACACAAAACATTAAAAGAGAATAAATGCAACACCAATGGTGAAAAGCAAGACATGCGTTGGCCGGGAATCGAACCCGGGTCAACTGCTTGGAAGGCAGCTATGCTCACCACTATACCACCAACGCTTTCGGAACTGTACGTTTTTTTGACATTTTCTGCAATAACACTAAACTTTCTGTTGACAGAAGCATTTGGATGCAATGTAATGATGAAAAGTATAAAACACAACCTTTTAGCAGAGGATGGTTTCGATCCATCGACCTCTGGGTTATGGGCCCAGCACGCTTCCGCTGCGCCACTCTGCTCGTAGTGTTGGATGCTTAGAGTCGAAGTCTAATTACTGTCTGCCTTCTGGTCTGTGTCGTGTAATTTATCAGCCATTTCTTATCTGTTGGCAACTAGATTATTCTTGGTGTTTTGCAATTATTTCTTTGTTTTTTTCTGTTTCCTTTAGTCATATTGTTGAAAATCATTTGAAGAAACGGTGTCTGACCTTGCTTAAGGTGCAGGCAAAAATTGTGGTCCATTGGGTCTCTGTGGCGCAATCGGTTAGCGCGTTCGGCTGTTAACCGAAAGGTTGGTGGTTCGAGTCCACCCAGGGACGTCGCACCCTTTTGCAGTCCACCCAGAGACGTTGCACAGTTGGAGAAGTTTTTGCATTGGTGCTGAGCATCTCTCTCATGTAAAAGCCATTTTGCTGACTATGTTTTGAATTCACGAGGCAAACTGGAGAAAAACTTTCTGTATGAGATAAGATAAACAAAACTTCCTTCGAGCCGGAATTGAACCAGCGACCTAAGGATTGCTAATTTAGAGCTACAGTCCTCCGCTCTACCAGCTGAGCTATCGAAGGATTGTTTTGGCCACTGTCGAAAGCCTCCTAGGTTTGGCCGTGGGTGCCACGGGCAGATGGTAAAAATGATTCATTCAACTCTGCGAAAAAGGAATCCAATGGTAGCATTGGAGAATGCGGGCATCGATCCCGCTACCTCTCGCATGCTAAGCGAGCGCTCTACCACTTGAGCTAATCCCCCAAACCTGTGAAACTTGACGTCAGTTTCACGTCACACCAGGTCACAATTTTCATATACAGTCACAGATGACATTGCTTTTTTTTTTTTTTTTTTTTTTTTTAAGTGTGGACTCCGTTTTCCCATACTTGAAGAACATTTAAGGAGTCCACAACGTGATTGGTGACCTACAAATACAGTCGAGCAACTTTCTAGCAAACCCTTTCTATGCACATGGAGAATCAAACCGGGGACAGTGAAAAAACTTGCATAGTTTGTAGAAAAAAGTTGTGATGTAGCACAATCCCAAGGAGAACCGTTGAACTTTTATGGGTTGGTTTGTTTATCGAAAATGCTGAGAGGTCGTGAAGGCCTCCTGGTCTTTTTTTTTCCTCCTTTCTGTGGTTGCTAAACTGTAAGAAGAGAGTAGAGCATGAGCCTTAACACAAAACATTAAAAGAGAATAAATGCAACACCAATGGTGAAAAGCAAGACATGCGTTGGCCGGGAATCGAACCCGGGTCAACTGCTTGGAAGGCAGCTATGCTCACCACTATACCACCAACGCTTTCGGAAGTGTACGTTTTTTTGACATTTTCTGCAATAACACTAAACTTTCTGTTGACAGAAGCATTTGGATGCAATGTAATGATGAAAAGTATAAAACACAACCTTTTAGCAGAGGATGGTTTCGATCCATCGACCTCTGGGTTATGGGCCCAGCACGCTTCCGCTGCGCCACTCTGCTCGTAGTGTTGGATGCTTAGAGTCGAAGTCTAATTACTGTCTGCCTTCTGGTCTGTGTCGTGTAATTTATCAGCCATTTCTTATCTGTTGGCAACTAGATTATTCTTGGTGTTTTGCAATTATTTCTTTGTTTTTTTCTGTTTCCTTTAGTCATATTGTTGAAAATCATTTGAAGAAACGGTGTCTGACCTTGCTTAAGGTGCAGGCAAAAATTGTGGTCCATTGGGTCTCTGTGGCGCAATCGGTTAGCGCGTTCGGCTGTTAACCGAAAGGTTGGTGGTTCGAGTCCACCCAGGGACGTCGCACCCTTTTGCAGTCCACCCAGAGACGTTGCACAGTTGGAGAAGTTTTTGCATTGGTGCTGAGCATCTCTCTCATGTAAAAGCCATTTTGCTGACTATGTTTTGAATTCACGAGGCAAACTGGAGAAAAACTTTCTGTATGAGATAAGATAAACAAAACTTCCTTCGAGCCGGAATTGAACCAGCGACCTAAGGATTGCTAATTTAGAGCTACAGTCCTCCGCTCTACCAGCTGAGCTATCGAAGGATTGTTTTGGCCACTGTCGAAAGCCTCCTAGGTTTGGCCGTGGGTGCCACGGGCAGATGGTAAAAATGATTCATTCAACTCTGCGAAAAAGGAATCCAATGGTAGCATTGGAGAATGCGGGCATCGATCCCGCTACCTCTCGCATGCTAAGCGAGCGCTCTACCACTTGAGCTAATCCCCCAAACCTGTGAAACTTGACGTCAGTTTCACGTCACACCAGGTCACAATTTTCATATACAGTCACAGATGACATTGCTTTTTTTTTTTTTTTTTTTTTTTTTAAGTGTGGACTCCGTTTTCCCATACTTGAAGAACATTTAAGGAGTCCACAACGTGATTGGTGACCTACAAATACAGTCGAGCAACTTTCTAGCAAACCCTTTCTATGCACATGGAGAATCAAACCGGGGACAGTGAAAAAACTTGCATAGTTTGTAGAAAAAAGTTGTGATGTAGCACAATCCCAAGGAGAACCGTTGAACTTTTATGGGTTGGTTTGTTTATCGAAAATGCTGAGAGGTCGTGAAGGCCTCCTGGTCTTTTTTTTTCCTCCTTTCTGTGGTTGCTAAACTGTAAGAAGAGAGTAGAGCATGAGCCTTAACACAAAACATTAAAAGAGAATAAATGCAACACCAATGGTGAAAAGCAAGACATGCGTTGGCCGGGAATCGAACCCGGGTCAACTGCTTGGAAGGCAGCTATGCTCACCACTATACCACCAACGCTTTCGGAAGTGTACGTTTTTTTGACATTTTCTGCAATAACACTAAACTTTCTGTTGACAGAAGCATTTGGATGCAATGTAATGATGAAAAGTATAAAACACAACCTTTTAGCAGAGGATGGTTTCGATCCATCGACCTCTGGGTTATGGGCCCAGCACGCTTCCGCTGCGCCACTCTGCTCGTAGTGTTGGATGCTTAGAGTCGAAGTCTAATTACTGTCTGCCTTCTGGTCTGTGTCGTGTAATTTATCAGCCATTTCTTATCTGTTGGCAACTAGATTATTCTTGGTGTTTTGCAATTATTTCTTTGTTTTTTTCTGTTTCCTTTAGTCATATTGTTGAAAATCATTTGAAGAAACGGTGTCTGACCTTGCTTAAGGTGCAGGCAAAAATTGTGGTCCATTGGGTCTCTGTGGCGCAATCGGTTAGCGCGTTCGGCTGTTAACCGAAAGGTTGGTGGTTCGAGTCCACCCAGGGACGTCGCACCCTTTTGCAGTCCACCCAGAGACGTTGCACAGTTGGAGAAGTTTTTGCATTGGTGCTGAGCATCTCTCTCATGTAAAAGCCATTTTGCTGACTATGTTTTGAATTCACGAGGCAAACTGGAGAAAAACTTTCTGTATGAGATAAGATAAACAAAACTTCCTTCGAGCCGGAATTGAACCAGCGACCTAAGGATTGCTAATTTAGAGCTACAGTCCTCCGCTCTACCAGCTGAGCTATCGAAGGATTGTTTTGGCCACTGTCGAAAGCCTCCTAGGTTTGGCCGTGGGTGCCACGGGCAGATGGTAAAAATGATTCATTCAACTCTGCGAAAAAGGAATCCAATGGTAGCATTGGAGAATGCGGGCATCGATCCCGCTACCTCTCGCATGCTAAGCGAGCGCTCTACCACTTGAGCTAATCCCCCAAACCTGTGAAACTTGACGTCAGTTTCACGTCACACCAGGTCACAATTTTCATATACAGTCACAGATGACATTGCTTTTTTTTTTTTTTTTTTTTTTTTAAGTGTGGACTCCGTTTTCCCATACTTGAAGAACATTTAAGGAGTCCACAACGTGATTGGTGACCTACAAATACAGTCGAGCAACTTTCTAGCAAACCCTTTCTATGCACATGGAGAATCAAACCGGGGACAGTGAAAAAACTTGCATAGTTTGTAGAAAAAAGTTGTGATGTAGCACAATCCCAAGGAGAACCGTTGAACTTTTATGGGTTGGTTTGTTTATCGAAAATGCTGAGAGGTCGTGAAGGCCTCCTGGTCTTTTTTTTTCCTCCTTTCTGTGGTTGCTAAACTGTAAGAAGAGAGTAGAGCATGAGCCTTAACACAAAACATTAAAAGAGAATAAATGCAACACCAATGGTGAAAAGCAAGACATGCGTTGGCCGGGAATCGAACCCGGGTCAACTGCTTGGAAGGCAGCTATGCTCACCACTATACCACCAACGCTTTCGGAAGTGTACGTTTTTTTGACATTTTCTGCAATAACACTAAACTTTCTGTTGACAGAAGCATTTGGATGCAATGTAATGATGAAAAGTATAAAACACAACCTTTTAGCAGAGGATGGTTTCGATCCATCGACCTCTGGGTTATGGGCCCAGCACGCTTCCGCTGCGCCACTCTGCTCGTAGTGTTGGATGCTTAGAGTCGAAGTCTAATTACTGTCTGCCTTCTGGTCTGTGTCGTGTAATTTATCAGCCATTTCTTATCTGTTGGCAACTAGATTATTCTTGGTGTTTTGCAATTATTTCTTTGTTTTTTTCTGTTTCCTTTAGTCATATTGTTGAAAATCATTTGAAGAAACGGTGTCTGACCTTGCTTAAGGTGCAGGCAAAAATTGTGGTCCATTGGGTCTCTGTGGCGCAATCGGTTAGCGCGTTCGGCTGTTAACCGAAAGGTTGGTGGTTCGAGTCCACCCAGGGACGTCGCACCCTTTTGCAGTCCACCCAGAGACGTTGCACAGTTGGAGAAGTTTTTGCATTGGTGCTGAGCATCTCTCTCATGTAAAAGCCATTTTGCTGACTATGTTTTGAATTCACGAGGCAAACTGGAGAAAAACTTTCTGTATGAGATAAGATAAACAAAACTTCCTTCGAGCCGGAATTGAACCAGCGACCTAAGGATTGCTAATTTAGAGCTACAGTCCTCCGCTCTACCAGCTGAGCTATCGAAGGATTGTTTTGGCCACTGTCGAAAGCCTCCTAGGTTTGGCCGTGGGTGCCACGGGCAGATGGTAAAAATGATTCATTCAACTCTGCGAAAAAGGAATCCAATGGTAGCATTGGAGAATGCGGGCATCGATCCCGCTACCTCTCGCATGCTAAGCGAGCGCTCTACCACTTGAGCTAATCCCCCAAACCTGTGAAACTTGACGTCAGTTTCACGTCACACCAGGTCACAATTTTCATATACAGTCACAGATGACATTGCTTTTTTTTTTTTTTTTTTTTTTTTTAAGTGTGGACTCCGTTTTCCCATACTTGAAGAACATTTAAGGAGTCCACAACGTGATTGGTGACCTACAAATACAGTCGAGCAACTTTCTAGCAAACCCTTTCTATGCACATGGAGAATCAAACCGGGGACAGTGAAAAAACTTGCATAGTTTGTAGAAAAAAGTTGTGATGTAGCACAATCCCAAGGAGAACCGTTGAACTTTTATGGGTTGGTTTGTTTATCGAAAATGCTGAGAGGTCGTGAAGGCCTCCTGGTCTTTTTTTTTCCTCCTTTCTGTGGTTGCTAAACTGTAAGAAGAGAGTAGAGCATGAGCCTTAACACAAAACATTAAAAGAGAATAAATGCAACACCAATGGTGAAAAGCAAGACATGCGTTGGCCGGGAATCGAACCCGGGTCAACTGCTTGGAAGGCAGCTATGCTCACCACTATACCACCAACGCTTTCGGAAGTGTACGTTTTTTTGACATTTTCTGCAATAACACTAAACTTTCTGTTGACAGAAGCATTTGGATGCAATGTAATGATGAAAAGTATAAAACACAACCTTTTAGCAGAGGATGGTTTCGATCCATCGACCTCTGGGTTATGGGCCCAGCACGCTTCCGCTGCGCCACTCTGCTCGTAGTGTTGGATGCTTAGAGTCGAAGTCTAATTACTGTCTGCCTTCTGGTCTGTGTCGTGTAATTTATCAGCCATTTCTTATCTGTTGGCAACTAGATTATTCTTGGTGTTTTGCAATTATTTCTTTGTTTTTTTCTGTTTCCTTTAGTCATATTGTTGAAAATCATTTGAAGAAACGGTGTCTGACCTTGCTTAAGGTGCAGGCAAAAATTGTGGTCCATTGGGTCTCTGTGGCGCAATCGGTTAGCGCGTTCGGCTGTTAACCGAAAGGTTGGTGGTTCGAGTCCACCCAGGGACGTCGCACCCTTTTGCAGTCCACCCAGAGACGTTGCACAGTTGGAGAAGTTTTTGCATTGGTGCTGAGCATCTCTCTCATGTAAAAGCCATTTTGCTGACTATGTTTTGAATTCACGAGGCAAACTGGAGAAAAACTTTCTGTATGAGATAAGATAAACAAAACTTCCTTCGAGCCGGAATTGAACCAGCGACCTAAGGATTGCTAATTTAGAGCTACAGTCCTCCGCTCTACCAGCTGAGCTATCGAAGGATTGTTTTGGCCACTGTCGAAAGCCTCCTAGGTTTGGCCGTGGGTGCCACGGGCAGATGGTAAAAATGATTCATTCAACTCTGCGAAAAAGGAATCCAATGGTAGCATTGGAGAATGCGGGCATCGATCCCGCTACCTCTCGCATGCTAAGCGAGCGCTCTACCACTTGAGCTAATCCCCCAAACCTGTGAAACTTGACGTCAGTTTCACGTCACACCAGGTCACAATTTTCATATACAGTCACAGATGACATTGCTTTTTTTTTTTTTTTTTTTTTTTAAGTGTGGACTCCGTTTTCCCATACTTGAAGAACATTTAAGGAGTCCACAACGTGATTGGTGACCTACAAATACAGTCGAGCAACTTTCTAGCAAACCCTTTCTATGCACATGGAGAATCAAACCGGGGACAGTGAAAAAACTTGCATAGTTTGTAGAAAAAAGTTGTGATGTAGCACAATCCCAAGGAGAACCGTTGAACTTTTATGGGTTGGTTTGTTTATCGAAAATGCTGAGAGGTCGTGAAGGCCTCCTGGTCTTTTTTTTTCCTCCTTTCTGTGGTTGCTAAACTGTAAGAAGAGAGTAGAGCATGAGCCTTAACACAAAACATTAAAAGAGAATAAATGCAACACCAATGGTGAAAAGCAAGACATGCGTTGGCCGGGAATCGAACCCGGGTCAACTGCTTGGAAGGCAGCTATGCTCACCACTATACCACCAACGCTTTCGGAAGTGTACGTTTTTTTGACATTTTCTGCAATAACACTAAACTTTCTGTTGACAGAAGCATTTGGATGCAATGTAATGATGAAAAGTATAAAACACAACCTTTTAGCAGAGGATGGTTTCGATCCATCGACCTCTGGGTTATGGGCCCAGCACGCTTCCGCTGCGCCACTCTGCTCGTAGTGTTGGATGCTTAGAGTCGAAGTCTAATTACTGTCTGCCTTCTGGTCTGTGTCGTGTAATTTATCAGCCATTTCTTATCTGTTGGCAACTAGATTATTCTTGGTGTTTTGCAATTATTTCTTTGTTTTTTTCTGTTTCCTTTAGTCATATTGTTGAAAATCATTTGAAGAAACGGTGTCTGACCTTGCTTAAGGTGCAGGCAAAAATTGTGGTCCATTGGGTCTCTGTGGCGCAATCGGTTAGCGCGTTCGGCTGTTAACCGAAAGGTTGGTGGTTCGAGTCCACCCAGGGACGTCGCACCCTTTTGCAGTCCACCCAGAGACGTTGCACAGTTGGAGAAGTTTTTGCATTGGTGCTGAGCATCTCTCTCATGTAAAAGCCATTTTGCTGACTATGTTTTGAATTCACGAGGCAAACTGGAGAAAAACTTTCTGTATGAGATAAGATAAACAAAACTTCCTTCGAGCCGGAATTGAACCAGCGACCTAAGGATTGCTAATTTAGAGCTACAGTCCTCCGCTCTACCAGCTGAGCTATCGAAGGATTGTTTTGGCCACTGTCGAAAGCCTCCTAGGTTTGGCCGTGGGTGCCACGGGCAGATGGTAAAAATGATTCATTCAACTCTGCGAAAAAGGAATCCAATGGTAGCATTGGAGAATGCGGGCATCGATCCCGCTACCTCTCGCATGCTAAGCGAGCGCTCTACCACTTGAGCTAATCCCCCAAACCTGTGAAACTTGACGTCAGTTTCACGTCACACCAGGTCACAATTTTCATATACAGTCACAGATGACATTGCTTTTTTTTTTTTTTTTTTTTTTTTTTTAAGTGTGGACTCCGTTTTCCCATACTTGAAGAACATTTAAGGAGTCCACAACGTGATTGGTGACCTACAAATACAGTCGAGCAACTTTCTAGCAAACCCTTTCTATGCACATGGAGAATCAAACCGGGGACAGTGAAAAAACTTGCATAGTTTGTAGAAAAAAGTTGTGATGTAGCACAATCCCAAGGAGAACCGTTGAACTTTTATGGGTTGGTTTGTTTATCGAAAATGCTGAGAGGTCGTGAAGGCCTCCTGGTCTTTTTTTTTCCTCCTTTCTGTGGTTGCTAAACTGTAAGAAGAGAGTAGAGCATGAGCCTTAACACAAAACATTAAAAGAGAATAAATGCAACACCAATGGTGAAAAGCAAGACATGCGTTGGCCGGGAATCGAACCCGGGTCAACTGCTTGGAAGGCAGCTATGCTCACCACTATACCACCAACGCTTTCGGAAGTGTACGTTTTTTTGACATTTTCTGCAATAACACTAAACTTTCTGTTGACAGAAGCATTTGGATGCAATGTAATGATGAAAAGTATAAAACACAACCTTTTAGCAGAGGATGGTTTCGATCCATCGACCTCTGGGTTATGGGCCCAGCACGCTTCCGCTGCGCCACTCTGCTCGTAGTGTTGGATGCTTAGAGTCGAAGTCTAATTACTGTCTGCCTTCTGGTCTGTGTCGTGTAATTTATCAGCCATTTCTTATCTGTTGGCAACTAGATTATTCTTGGTGTTTTGCAATTATTTCTTTGTTTTTTTCTGTTTCCTTTAGTCATATTGTTGAAAATCATTTGAAGAAACGGTGTCTGACCTTGCTTAAGGTGCAGGCAAAAATTGTGGTCCATTGGGTCTCTGTGGCGCAATCGGTTAGCGCGTTCGGCTGTTAACCGAAAGGTTGGTGGTTCGAGTCCACCCAGGGACGTCGCACCCTTTTGCAGTCCACCCAGAGACGTTGCACAGTTGGAGAAGTTTTTGCATTGGTGCTGAGCATCTCTCTCATGTAAAAGCCATTTTGCTGACTATGTTTTGAATTCACGAGGCAAACTGGAGAAAAACTTTCTGTATGAGATAAGATAAACAAAACTTCCTTCGAGCCGGAATTGAACCAGCGACCTAAGGATTGCTAATTTAGAGCTACAGTCCTCCGCTCTACCAGCTGAGCTATCGAAGGATTGTTTTGGCCACTGTCGAAAGCCTCCTAGGTTTGGCCGTGGGTGCCACGGGCAGATGGTAAAAATGATTCATTCAACTCTGCGAAAAAGGAATCCAATGGTAGCATTGGAGAATGCGGGCATCGATCCCGCTACCTCTCGCATGCTAAGCGAGCGCTCTACCACTTGAGCTAATCCCCCAAACCTGTGAAACTTGACGTCAGTTTCACGTCACACCAGGTCACAATTTTCATATACAGTCACAGATGACATTGCTTTTTTTTTTTTTTTTTTTTTTTTTTTAAGTGTGGACTCCGTTTTCCCATACTTGAAGAACATTTAAGGAGTCCACAACGTGATTGGTGACCTACAAATACAGTCGAGCAACTTTCTAGCAAACCCTTTCTATGCACATGGAGAATCAAACCGGGGACAGTGAAAAAACTTGCATAGTTTGTAGAAAAAAGTTGTGATGTAGCACAATCCCAAGGAGAACCGTTGAACTTTTATGGGTTGGTTTGTTTATCGAAAATGCTGAGAGGTCGTGAAGGCCTCCTGGTCTTTTTTTTTCCTCCTTTCTGTGGTTGCTAAACTGTAAGAAGAGAGTAGAGCATGAGCCTTAACACAAAACATTAAAAGAGAATAAATGCAACACCAATGGTGAAAAGCAAGACATGCGTTGGCCGGGAATCGAACCCGGGTCAACTGCTTGGAAGGCAGCTATGCTCACCACTATACCACCAACGCTTTCGGAACTGTACGTTTTTTTGACATTTTCTGCAATAACACTAAACTTTCTGTTGACAGAAGCATTTGGATGCAATGTAATGATGAAAAGTATAAAACACAACCTTTTAGCAGAGGATGGTTTCGATCCATCGACCTCTGGGTTATGGGCCCAGCACGCTTCCGCTGCGCCACTCTGCTCGTAGTGTTGGATGCTTAGAGTCGAAGTCTAATTACTGTCTGCCTTCTGGTCTGTGTCGTGTAATTTATCAGCCATTTCTTATCTGTTGGCAACTAGATTATTCTTGGTGTTTTGCAATTATTTCTTTGTTTTTTTCTGTTTCCTTTAGTCATATTGTTGAAAATCATTTGAAGAAACGGTGTCTGACCTTGCTTAAGGTGCAGGCAAAAATTGTGGTCCATTGGGTCTCTGTGGCGCAATCGGTTAGCGCGTTCGGCTGTTAACCGAAAGGTTGGTGGTTCGAGTCCACCCAGGGACGTCGCACCCTTTTGCAGTCCACCCAGAGACGTTGCACAGTTGGAGAAGTTTTTGCATTGGTGCTGAGCATCTCTCTCATGTAAAAGCCATTTTGCTGACTATGTTTTGAATTCACGAGGCAAACTGGAGAAAAACTTTCTGTATGAGATAAGATAAACAAAACTTCCTTCGAGCCGGAATTGAACCAGCGACCTAAGGATTGCTAATTTAGAGCTACAGTCCTCCGCTCTACCAGCTGAGCTATCGAAGGATTGTTTTGGCCACTGTCGAAAGCCTCCTAGGTTTGGCCGTGGGTGCCACGGGCAGATGGTAAAAATGATTCATTCAACTCTGCGAAAAAGGAATCCAATGGTAGCATTGGAGAATGCGGGCATCGATCCCGCTACCTCTCGCATGCTAAGCGAGCGCTCTACCACTTGAGCTAATCCCCCAAACCTGTGAAACTTGACGTCAGTTTCACGTCACACCAGGTCACAATTTTCATATACAGTCACAGATGACATTGCTTTTTTTTTTTTTTTTTTTTTTTTTAAGTGTGGACTCCGTTTTCCCATACTTGAAGAACATTTAAGGAGTCCACAACGTGATTGGTGACCTACAAATACAGTCGAGCAACTTTCTAGCAAACCCTTTCTATGCACATGGAGAATCAAACCGGGGACAGTGAAAAAACTTGCATAGTTTGTAGAAAAAAGTTGTGATGTAGCACAATCCCAAGGAGAACCGTTGAACTTTTATGGGTTGGTTTGTTTATCGAAAATGCTGAGAGGTCGTGAAGGCCTCCTGGTCTTTTTTTTTCCTCCTTTCTGTGGTTGCTAAACTGTAAGAAGAGAGTAGAGCATGAGCCTTAACACAAAACATTAAAAGAGAATAAATGCAACACCAATGGTGAAAAGCAAGACATGCGTTGGCCGGGAATCGAACCCGGGTCAACTGCTTGGAAGGCAGCTATGCTCACCACTATACCACCAACGCTTTCGGAAGTGTACGTTTTTTTGACATTTTCTGCAATAACACTAAACTTTCTGTTGACAGAAGCATTTGGATGCAATGTAATGATGAAAAGTATAAAACACAACCTTTTAGCAGAGGATGGTTTCGATCCATCGACCTCTGGGTTATGGGCCCAGCACGCTTCCGCTGCGCCACTCTGCTCGTAGTGTTGGATGCTTAGAGTCGAAGTCTAATTACTGTCTGCCTTCTGGTCTGTGTCGTGTAATTTATCAGCCATTTCTTATCTGTTGGCAACTAGATTATTCTTGGTGTTTTGCAATTATTTCTTTGTTTTTTTCTGTTTCCTTTAGTCATATTGTTGAAAATCATTTGAAGAAACGGTGTCTGACCTTGCTTAAGGTGCAGGCAAAAATTGTGGTCCATTGGGTCTCTGTGGCGCAATCGGTTAGCGCGTTCGGCTGTTAACCGAAAGGTTGGTGGTTCGAGTCCACCCAGGGACGTCGCACCCTTTTGCAGTCCACCCAGAGACGTTGCACAGTTGGAGAAGTTTTTGCATTGGTGCTGAGCATCTCTCTCATGTAAAAGCCATTTTGCTGACTATGTTTTGAATTCACGAGGCAAACTGGAGAAAAACTTTCTGTATGAGATAAGATAAACAAAACTTCCTTCGAGCCGGAATTGAACCAGCGACCTAAGGATTGCTAATTTAGAGCTACAGTCCTCCGCTCTACCAGCTGAGCTATCGAAGGATTGTTTTGGCCACTGTCGAAAGCCTCCTAGGTTTGGCCGTGGGTGCCACGGGCAGATGGTAAAAATGATTCATTCAACTCTGCGAAAAAGGAATCCAATGGTAGCATTGGAGAATGCGGGCATCGATCCCGCTACCTCTCGCATGCTAAGCGAGCGCTCTACCACTTGAGCTAATCCCCCAAACCTGTGAAACTTGACGTCAGTTTCACGTCACACCAGGTCACAATTTTCATATACAGTCACAGATGACATTGCTTTTTTTTTTTTTTTTTTTTTTTTTAAGTGTGGACTCCGTTTTCCCATACTTGAAGAACATTTAAGGAGTCCACAACGTGATTGGTGACCTACAAATACAGTCGAGCAACTTTCTAGCAAACCCTTTCTATGCACATGGAGAATCAAACCGGGGACAGTGAAAAAACTTGCATAGTTTGTAGAAAAAAGTTGTGATGTAGCACAATCCCAAGGAGAACCGTTGAACTTTTATGGGTTGGTTTGTTTATCGAAAATGCTGAGAGGTCGTGAAGGCCTCCTGGTCTTTTTTTTTCCTCCTTTCTGTGGTTGCTAAACTGTAAGAAGAGAGTAGAGCATGAGCCTTAACACAAAACATTAAAAGAGAATAAATGCAACACCAATGGTGAAAAGCAAGACATGCGTTGGCCGGGAATCGAACCCGGGTCAACTGCTTGGAAGGCAGCTATGCTCACCACTATACCACCAACGCTTTCGGAAGTGTACGTTTTTTTGACATTTTCTGCAATAACACTAAACTTTCTGTTGACAGAAGCATTTGGATGCAATGTAATGATGAAAAGTATAAAACACAACCTTTTAGCAGAGGATGGTTTCGATCCATCGACCTCTGGGTTATGGGCCCAGCACGCTTCCGCTGCGCCACTCTGCTCGTAGTGTTGGATGCTTAGAGTCGAAGTCTAATTACTGTCTGCCTTCTGGTCTGTGTCGTGTAATTTATCAGCCATTTCTTATCTGTTGGCAACTAGATTATTCTTGGTGTTTTGCAATTATTTCTTTGTTTTTTTCTGTTTCCTTTAGTCATATTGTTGAAAATCATTTGAAGAAACGGTGTCTGACCTTGCTTAAGGTGCAGGCAAAAATTGTGGTCCATTGGGTCTCTGTGGCGCAATCGGTTAGCGCGTTCGGCTGTTAACCGAAAGGTTGGTGGTTCGAGTCCACCCAGGGACGTCGCACCCTTTTGCAGTCCACCCAGAGACGTTGCACAGTTGGAGAAGTTTTTGCATTGGTGCTGAGCATCTCTCTCATGTAAAAGCCATTTTGCTGACTATGTTTTGAATTCACGAGGCAAACTGGAGAAAAACTTTCTGTATGAGATAAGATAAACAAAACTTCCTTCGAGCCGGAATTGAACCAGCGACCTAAGGATTGCTAATTTAGAGCTACAGTCCTCCGCTCTACCAGCTGAGCTATCGAAGGATTGTTTTGGCCACTGTCGAAAGCCTCCTAGGTTTGGCCGTGGGTGCCACGGGCAGATGGTAAAAATGATTCATTCAACTCTGCGAAAAAGGAATCCAATGGTAGCATTGGAGAATGCGGGCATCGATCCCGCTACCTCTCGCATGCTAAGCGAGCGCTCTACCACTTGAGCTAATCCCCCAAACCTGTGAAACTTGACGTCAGTTTCACGTCACACCAGGTCACAATTTTCATATACAGTCACAGATGACATTGCTTTTTTTTTTTTTTTTTTTTTTTAAGTGTGGACTCCGTTTTCCCATACTTGAAGAACATTTAAGGAGTCCACAACGTGATTGGTGACCTACAAATACAGTCGAGCAACTTTCTAGCAAACCCTTTCTATGCACATGGAGAATCAAACCGGGGACAGTGAAAAAACTTGCATAGTTTGTAGAAAAAAGTTGTGATGTAGCACAATCCCAAGGAGAACCGTTGAACTTTTATGGGTTGGTTTGTTTATCGAAAATGCTGAGAGGTCGTGAAGGCCTCCTGGTCTTTTTTTTTCCTCCTTTCTGTGGTTGCTAAACTGTAAGAAGAGAGTAGAGCATGAGCCTTAACACAAAACATTAAAAGAGAATAAATGCAACACCAATGGTGAAAAGCAAGACATGCGTTGGCCGGGAATCGAACCCGGGTCAACTGCTTGGAAGGCAGCTATGCTCACCACTATACCACCAACGCTTTCGGAAGTGTACGTTTTTTTGACATTTTCTGCAATAACACTAAACTTTCTGTTGACAGAAGCATTTGGATGCAATGTAATGATGAAAAGTATAAAACACAACCTTTTAGCAGAGGATGGTTTCGATCCATCGACCTCTGGGTTATGGGCCCAGCACGCTTCCGCTGCGCCACTCTGCTCGTAGTGTTGGATGCTTAGAGTCGAAGTCTAATTACTGTCTGCCTTCTGGTCTGTGTCGTGTAATTTATCAGCCATTTCTTATCTGTTGGCAACTAGATTATTCTTGGTGTTTTGCAATTATTTCTTTGTTTTTTTCTGTTTCCTTTAGTCATATTGTTGAAAATCATTTGAAGAAACGGTGTCTGACCTTGCTTAAGGTGCAGGCAAAAATTGTGGTCCATTGGGTCTCTGTGGCGCAATCGGTTAGCGCGTTCGGCTGTTAACCGAAAGGTTGGTGGTTCGAGTCCACCCAGGGACGTCGCACCCTTTTGCAGTCCACCCAGAGACGTTGCACAGTTGGAGAAGTTTTTGCATTGGTGCTGAGCATCTCTCTCATGTAAAAGCCATTTTGCTGACTATGTTTTGAATTCACGAGGCAAACTGGAGAAAAACTTTCTGTATGAGATAAGATAAACAAAACTTCCTTCGAGCCGGAATTGAACCAGCGACCTAAGGATTGCTAATTTAGAGCTACAGTCCTCCGCTCTACCAGCTGAGCTATCGAAGGATTGTTTTGGCCACTGTCGAAAGCCTCCTAGGTTTGGCCGTGGGTGCCACGGGCAGATGGTAAAAATGATTCATTCAACTCTGCGAAAAAGGAATCCAATGGTAGCATTGGAGAATGCGGGCATCGATCCCGCTACCTCTCGCATGCTAAGCGAGCGCTCTACCACTTGAGCTAATCCCCCAAACCTGTGAAACTTGACGTCAGTTTCACGTCACACCAGGTCACAATTTTCATATACAGTCACAGATGACATTGCTTTTTTTTTTTTTTTTTTTTTTTTTTTAAGTGTGGACTCCGTTTTCCCATACTTGAAGAACATTTAAGGAGTCCACAACGTGATTGGTGACCTACAAATACAGTCGAGCAACTTTCTAGCAAACCCTTTCTATGCACATGGAGAATCAAACCGGGGACAGTGAAAAAACTTGCATAGTTTGTAGAAAAAAGTTGTGATGTAGCACAATCCCAAGGAGAACCGTTGAACTTTTATGGGTTGGTTTGTTTATCGAAAATGCTGAGAGGTCGTGAAGGCCTCCTGGTCTTTTTTTTTCCTCCTTTCTGTGGTTGCTAAACTGTAAGAAGAGAGTAGAGCATGAGCCTTAACACAAAACATTAAAAGAGAATAAATGCAACACCAATGGTGAAAAGCAAGACATGCGTTGGCCGGGAATCGAACCCGGGTCAACTGCTTGGAAGGCAGCTATGCTCACCACTATACCACCAACGCTTTCGGAAGTGTACGTTTTTTTGACATTTTCTGCAATAACACTAAACTTTCTGTTGACAGAAGCATTTGGATGCAATGTAATGATGAAAAGTATAAAACACAACCTTTTAGCAGAGGATGGTTTCGATCCATCGACCTCTGGGTTATGGGCCCAGCACGCTTCCGCTGCGCCACTCTGCTCGTAGTGTTGGATGCTTAGAGTCGAAGTCTAATTACTGTCTGCCTTCTGGTCTGTGTCGTGTAATTTATCAGCCATTTCTTATCTGTTGGCAACTAGATTATTCTTGGTGTTTTGCAATTATTTCTTTGTTTTTTTCTGTTTCCTTTAGTCATATTGTTGAAAATCATTTGAAGAAACGGTGTCTGACCTTGCTTAAGGTGCAGGCAAAAATTGTGGTCCATTGGGTCTCTGTGGCGCAATCGGTTAGCGCGTTCGGCTGTTAACCGAAAGGTTGGTGGTTCGAGTCCACCCAGGGACGTCGCACCCTTTTGCAGTCCACCCAGAGACGTTGCACAGTTGGAGAAGTTTTTGCATTGGTGCTGAGCATCTCTCTCATGTAAAAGCCATTTTGCTGACTATGTTTTGAATTCACGAGGCAAACTGGAGAAAAACTTTCTGTATGAGATAAGATAAACAAAACTTCCTTCGAGCCGGAATTGAACCAGCGACCTAAGGATTGCTAATTTAGAGCTACAGTCCTCCGCTCTACCAGCTGAGCTATCGAAGGATTGTTTTGGCCACTGTCGAAAGCCTCCTAGGTTTGGCCGTGGGTGCCACGGGCAGATGGTAAAAATGATTCATTCAACTCTGCGAAAAAGGAATCCAATGGTAGCATTGGAGAATGCGGGCATCGATCCCGCTACCTCTCGCATGCTAAGCGAGCGCTCTACCACTTGAGCTAATCCCCCAAACCTGTGAAACTTGACGTCAGTTTCACGTCACACCAGGTCACAATTTTCATATACAGTCACAGATGACATTGCTTTTTTTTTTTTTTTTTTTTTTTTTTTAAGTGTGGACTCCGTTTTCCCATACTTGAAGAACATTTAAGGAGTCCACAACGTGATTGGTGACCTACAAATACAGTCGAGCAACTTTCTAGCAAACCCTTTCTATGCACATGGAGAATCAAACCGGGGACAGTGAAAAAACTTGCATAGTTTGTAGAAAAAAGTTGTGATGTAGCACAATCCCAAGGAGAACCGTTGAACTTTTATGGGTTGGTTTGTTTATCGAAAATGCTGAGAGGTCGTGAAGGCCTCCTGGTCTTTTTTTTTCCTCCTTTCTGTGGTTGCTAAACTGTAAGAAGAGAGTAGAGCATGAGCCTTAACACAAAACATTAAAAGAGAATAAATGCAACACCAATGGTGAAAAGCAAGACATGCGTTGGCCGGGAATCGAACCCGGGTCAACTGCTTGGAAGGCAGCTATGCTCACCACTATACCACCAACGCTTTCGGAACTGTACGTTTTTTTGACATTTTCTGCAATAACACTAAACTTTCTGTTGACAGAAGCATTTGGATGCAATGTAATGATGAAAAGTATAAAACACAACCTTTTAGCAGAGGATGGTTTCGATCCATCGACCTCTGGGTTATGGGCCCAGCACGCTTCCGCTGCGCCACTCTGCTCGTAGTGTTGGATGCTTAGAGTCGAAGTCTAATTACTGTCTGCCTTCTGGTCTGTGTCGTGTAATTTATCAGCCATTTCTTATCTGTTGGCAACTAGATTATTCTTGGTGTTTTGCAATTATTTCTTTGTTTTTTTCTGTTTCCTTTAGTCATATTGTTGAAAATCATTTGAAGAAACGGTGTCTGACCTTGCTTAAGGTGCAGGCAAAAATTGTGGTCCATTGGGTCTCTGTGGCGCAATCGGTTAGCGCGTTCGGCTGTTAACCGAAAGGTTGGTGGTTCGAGTCCACCCAGGGACGTCGCACCCTTTTGCAGTCCACCCAGAGACGTTGCACAGTTGGAGAAGTTTTTGCATTGGTGCTGAGCATCTCTCTCATGTAAAAGCCATTTTGCTGACTATGTTTTGAATTCACGAGGCAAACTGGAGAAAAACTTTCTGTATGAGATAAGATAAACAAAACTTCCTTCGAGCCGGAATTGAACCAGCGACCTAAGGATTGCTAATTTAGAGCTACAGTCCTCCGCTCTACCAGCTGAGCTATCGAAGGATTGTTTTGGCCACTGTCGAAAGCCTCCTAGGTTTGGCCGTGGGTGCCACGGGCAGATGGTAAAAATGATTCATTCAACTCTGCGAAAAAGGAATCCAATGGTAGCATTGGAGAATGCGGGCATCGATCCCGCTACCTCTCGCATGCTAAGCGAGCGCTCTACCACTTGAGCTAATCCCCCAAACCTGTGAAACTTGACGTCAGTTTCACGTCACACCAGGTCACAATTTTCATATACAGTCACAGATGACATTGCTTTTTTTTTTTTTTTTTTTTTTTTTAAGTGTGGACTCCGTTTTCCCATACTTGAAGAACATTTAAGGAGTCCACAACGTGATTGGTGACCTACAAATACAGTCGAGCAACTTTCTAGCAAACCCTTTCTATGCACATGGAGAATCAAACCGGGGACAGTGAAAAAACTTGCATAGTTTGTAGAAAAAAGTTGTGATGTAGCACAATCCCAAGGAGAACCGTTGAACTTTTATGGGTTGGTTTGTTTATCGAAAATGCTGAGAGGTCGTGAAGGCCTCCTGGTCTTTTTTTTTCCTCCTTTCTGTGGTTGCTAAACTGTAAGAAGAGAGTAGAGCATGAGCCTTAACACAAAACATTAAAAGAGAATAAATGCAACACCAATGGTGAAAAGCAAGACATGCGTTGGCCGGGAATCGAACCCGGGTCAACTGCTTGGAAGGCAGCTATGCTCACCACTATACCACCAACGCTTTCGGAAGTGTACGTTTTTTTGACATTTTCTGCAATAACACTAAACTTTCTGTTGACAGAAGCATTTGGATGCAATGTAATGATGAAAAGTATAAAACACAACCTTTTAGCAGAGGATGGTTTCGATCCATCGACCTCTGGGTTATGGGCCCAGCACGCTTCCGCTGCGCCACTCTGCTCGTAGTGTTGGATGCTTAGAGTCGAAGTCTAATTACTGTCTGCCTTCTGGTCTGTGTCGTGTAATTTATCAGCCATTTCTTATCTGTTGGCAACTAGATTATTCTTGGTGTTTTGCAATTATTTCTTTGTTTTTTTCTGTTTCCTTTAGTCATATTGTTGAAAATCATTTGAAGAAACGGTGTCTGACCTTGCTTAAGGTGCAGGCAAAAATTGTGGTCCATTGGGTCTCTGTGGCGCAATCGGTTAGCGCGTTCGGCTGTTAACCGAAAGGTTGGTGGTTCGAGTCCACCCAGGGACGTCGCACCCTTTTGCAGTCCACCCAGAGACGTTGCACAGTTGGAGAAGTTTTTGCATTGGTGCTGAGCATCTCTCTCATGTAAAAGCCATTTTGCTGACTATGTTTTGAATTCACGAGGCAAACTGGAGAAAAACTTTCTGTATGAGATAAGATAAACAAAACTTCCTTCGAGCCGGAATTGAACCAGCGACCTAAGGATTGCTAATTTAGAGCTACAGTCCTCCGCTCTACCAGCTGAGCTATCGAAGGATTGTTTTGGCCACTGTCGAAAGCCTCCTAGGTTTGGCCGTGGGTGCCACGGGCAGATGGTAAAAATGATTCATTCAACTCTGCGAAAAAGGAATCCAATGGTAGCATTGGAGAATGCGGGCATCGATCCCGCTACCTCTCGCATGCTAAGCGAGCGCTCTACCACTTGAGCTAATCCCCCAAACCTGTGAAACTTGACGTCAGTTTCACGTCACACCAGGTCACAATTTTCATATACAGTCACAGATGACATTGCTTTTTTTTTTTTTTTTTTTTTTTTTAAGTGTGGACTCCGTTTTCCCATACTTGAAGAACATTTAAGGAGTCCACAACGTGATTGGTGACCTACAAATACAGTCGAGCAACTTTCTAGCAAACCCTTTCTATGCACATGGAGAATCAAACCGGGGACAGTGAAAAAACTTGCATAGTTTGTAGAAAAAAGTTGTGATGTAGCACAATCCCAAGGAGAACCGTTGAACTTTTATGGGTTGGTTTGTTTATCGAAAATGCTGAGAGGTCGTGAAGGCCTCCTGGTCTTTTTTTTTCCTCCTTTCTGTGGTTGCTAAACTGTAAGAAGAGAGTAGAGCATGAGCCTTAACACAAAACATTAAAAGAGAATAAATGCAACACCAATGGTGAAAAGCAAGACATGCGTTGGCCGGGAATCGAACCCGGGTCAACTGCTTGGAAGGCAGCTATGCTCACCACTATACCACCAACGCTTTCGGAAGTGTACGTTTTTTTGACATTTTCTGCAATAACACTAAACTTTCTGTTGACAGAAGCATTTGGATGCAATGTAATGATGAAAAGTATAAAACACAACCTTTTAGCAGAGGATGGTTTCGATCCATCGACCTCTGGGTTATGGGCCCAGCACGCTTCCGCTGCGCCACTCTGCTCGTAGTGTTGGATGCTTAGAGTCGAAGTCTAATTACTGTCTGCCTTCTGGTCTGTGTCGTGTAATTTATCAGCCATTTCTTATCTGTTGGCAACTAGATTATTCTTGGTGTTTTGCAATTATTTCTTTGTTTTTTTCTGTTTCCTTTAGTCATATTGTTGAAAATCATTTGAAGAAACGGTGTCTGACCTTGCTTAAGGTGCAGGCAAAAATTGTGGTCCATTGGGTCTCTGTGGCGCAATCGGTTAGCGCGTTCGGCTGTTAACCGAAAGGTTGGTGGTTCGAGTCCACCCAGGGACGTCGCACCCTTTTGCAGTCCACCCAGAGACGTTGCACAGTTGGAGAAGTTTTTGCATTGGTGCTGAGCATCTCTCTCATGTAAAAGCCATTTTGCTGACTATGTTTTGAATTCACGAGGCAAACTGGAGAAAAACTTTCTGTATGAGATAAGATAAACAAAACTTCCTTCGAGCCGGAATTGAACCAGCGACCTAAGGATTGCTAATTTAGAGCTACAGTCCTCCGCTCTACCAGCTGAGCTATCGAAGGATTGTTTTGGCCACTGTCGAAAGCCTCCTAGGTTTGGCCGTGGGTGCCACGGGCAGATGGTAAAAATGATTCATTCAACTCTGCGAAAAAGGAATCCAATGGTAGCATTGGAGAATGCGGGCATCGATCCCGCTACCTCTCGCATGCTAAGCGAGCGCTCTACCACTTGAGCTAATCCCCCAAACCTGTGAAACTTGACGTCAGTTTCACGTCACACCAGGTCACAATTTTCATATACAGTCACAGATGACATTGCTTTTTTTTTTTTTTTTTTTTTTTTAAGTGTGGACTCCGTTTTCCCATACTTGAAGAACATTTAAGGAGTCCACAACGTGATTGGTGACCTACAAATACAGTCGAGCAACTTTCTAGCAAACCCTTTCTATGCACATGGAGAATCAAACCGGGGACAGTGAAAAAACTTGCATAGTTTGTAGAAAAAAGTTGTGATGTAGCACAATCCCAAGGAGAACCGTTGAACTTTTATGGGTTGGTTTGTTTATCGAAAATGCTGAGAGGTCGTGAAGGCCTCCTGGTCTTTTTTTTTCCTCCTTTCTGTGGTTGCTAAACTGTAAGAAGAGAGTAGAGCATGAGCCTTAACACAAAACATTAAAAGAGAATAAATGCAACACCAATGGTGAAAAGCAAGACATGCGTTGGCCGGGAATCGAACCCGGGTCAACTGCTTGGAAGGCAGCTATGCTCACCACTATACCACCAACGCTTTCGGAAGTGTACGTTTTTTTGACATTTTCTGCAATAACACTAAACTTTCTGTTGACAGAAGCATTTGGATGCAATGTAATGATGAAAAGTATAAAACACAACCTTTTAGCAGAGGATGGTTTCGATCCATCGACCTCTGGGTTATGGGCCCAGCACGCTTCCGCTGCGCCACTCTGCTCGTAGTGTTGGATGCTTAGAGTCGAAGTCTAATTACTGTCTGCCTTCTGGTCTGTGTCGTGTAATTTATCAGCCATTTCTTATCTGTTGGCAACTAGATTATTCTTGGTGTTTTGCAATTATTTCTTTGTTTTTTTCTGTTTCCTTTAGTCATATTGTTGAAAATCATTTGAAGAAACGGTGTCTGACCTTGCTTAAGGTGCAGGCAAAAATTGTGGTCCATTGGGTCTCTGTGGCGCAATCGGTTAGCGCGTTCGGCTGTTAACCGAAAGGTTGGTGGTTCGAGTCCACCCAGGGACATCGCACCCTTTTGCAGTCCACCCAGAGACGTTGCACAGTTGGAGAAGTTTTTGCATTGGTGCTGAGCATCTCTCTCATGTAAAAGCCATTTTGCTGACTATGTTTTGAATTCACGAGGCAAACTGGAGAAAAACTTTCTGTATGAGATAAGATAAACAAAACTTCCTTCGAGCCGGAATTGAACCAGCGACCTAAGGATTGCTAATTTAGAGCTACAGTCCTCCGCTCTACCAGCTGAGCTATCGAAGGATTGTTTTGGCCACTGTCGAAAGCCTCCTAGGTTTGGCCGTGGGTGCCACGGGCAGATGGTAAAAATGATTCATTCAACTCTGCGAAAAAGGAATCCAATGGTAGCATTGGAGAATGCGGGCATCGATCCCGCTACCTCTCGCATGCTAAGCGAGCGCTCTACCACTTGAGCTAATCCCCCAAACCTGTGAAACTTGACGTCAGTTTCACGTCACACCAGGTCACAATTTTCATATACAGTCACAGATGACATTGCTTTTTTTTTTTTTTTTTTTTTAAGTGTGGACTCCGTTTTCCCATACTTGAAGAACATTTAAGGAGTCCACAACGTGATTGGTGACCTACAAATACAGTCGAGCAACTTTCTAGCAAACCCTTTCTATGCACATGGAGAATCAAACCGGGGACAGTGAAAAAACTTGCATAGTTTGTAGAAAAAAGTTGTGATGTAGCACAATCCCAAGGAGAACCGTTGAACTTTTATGGGTTGGTTTGTTTATCGAAAATGCTGAGAGGTCGTGAAGGCCTCCTGGTCTTTTTTTTTCCTCCTTTCTGTGGTTGCTAAACTGTAAGAAGAGAGTAGAGCATGAGCCTTAACACAAAACATTAAAAGAGAATAAATGCAACACCAATGGTGAAAAGCAAGACATGCGTTGGCCGGGAATCGAACCCGGGTCAACTGCTTGGAAGGCAGCTATGCTCACCACTATACCACCAACGCTTTCGGAAGTGTACGTTTTTTTGACATTTTCTGCAATAACACTAAACTTTCTGTTGACAGAAGCATTTGGATGCAATGTAATGATGAAAAGTATAAAACACAACCTTTTAGCAGAGGATGGTTTCGATCCATCGACCTCTGGGTTATGGGCCCAGCACGCTTCCGCTGCGCCACTCTGCTCGTAGTGTTGGATGCTTAGAGTCGAAGTCTAATTACTGTCTGCCTTCTGGTCTGTGTCGTGTAATTTATCAGCCATTTCTTATCTGTTGGCAACTAGATTATTCTTGGTGTTTTGCAATTATTTCTTTGTTTTTTTCTGTTTCCTTTAGTCATATTGTTGAAAATCATTTGAAGAAACGGTGTCTGACCTTGCTTAAGGTGCAGGCAAAAATTGTGGTCCATTGGGTCTCTGTGGCGCAATCGGTTAGCGCGTTCGGCTGTTAACCGAAAGGTTGGTGGTTCGAGTCCACCCAGGGACGTCGCACCCTTTTGCAGTCCACCCAGAGACGTTGCACAGTTGGAGAAGTTTTTGCATTGGTGCTGAGCATCTCTCTCATGTAAAAGCCATTTTGCTGACTATGTTTTGAATTCACGAGGCAAACTGGAGAAAAACTTTCTGTATGAGATAAGATAAACAAAACTTCCTTCGAGCCGGAATTGAACCAGCGACCTAAGGATTGCTAATTTAGAGCTACAGTCCTCCGCTCTACCAGCTGAGCTATCGAAGGATTGTTTTGGCCACTGTCGAAAGCCTCCTAGGTTTGGCCGTGGGTGCCACGGGCAGATGGTAAAAATGATTCATTCAACTCTGCGAAAAAGGAATCCAATGGTAGCATTGGAGAATGCGGGCATCGATCCCGCTACCTCTCGCATGCTAAGCGAGCGCTCTACCACTTGAGCTAATCCCCCAAACCTGTGAAACTTGACGTCAGTTTCACGTCACACCAGGTCACAATTTTCATATACAGTCACAGATGACATTGCTTTTTTTTTTTTTTTTTTTTTTTTTTTAAGTGTGGACTCCGTTTTCCCATACTTGAAGAACATTTAAGGAGTCCACAACGTGATTGGTGACCTACAAATACAGTCGAGCAACTTTCTAGCAAACCCTTTCTATGCACATGGAGAATCAAACCGGGGACAGTGAAAAAACTTGCATAGTTTGTAGAAAAAAGTTGTGATGTAGCACAATCCCAAGGAGAACCGTTGAACTTTTATGGGTTGGTTTGTTTATCGAAAATGCTGAGAGGTCGTGAAGGCCTCCTGGTCTTTTTTTTTCCTCCTTTCTGTGGTTGCTAAACTGTAAGAAGAGAGTAGAGCATGAGCCTTAACACAAAACATTAAAAGAGAATAAATGCAACACCAATGGTGAAAAGCAAGACATGCGTTGGCCGGGAATCGAACCCGGGTCAACTGCTTGGAAGGCAGCTATGCTCACCACTATACCACCAACGCTTTCGGAAGTGTACGTTTTTTTGACATTTTCTGCAATAACACTAAACTTTCTGTTGACAGAAGCATTTGGATGCAATGTAATGATGAAAAGTATAAAACACAACCTTTTAGCAGAGGATGGTTTCGATCCATCGACCTCTGGGTTATGGGCCCAGCACGCTTCCGCTGCGCCACTCTGCTCGTAGTGTTGGATGCTTAGAGTCGAAGTCTAATTACTGTCTGCCTTCTGGTCTGTGTCGTGTAATTTATCAGCCATTTCTTATCTGTTGGCAACTAGATTATTCTTGGTGTTTTGCAATTATTTCTTTGTTTTTTTCTGTTTCCTTTAGTCATATTGTTGAAAATCATTTGAAGAAACGGTGTCTGACCTTGCTTAAGGTGCAGGCAAAAATTGTGGTCCATTGGGTCTCTGTGGCGCAATCGGTTAGCGCGTTCGGCTGTTAACCGAAAGGTTGGTGGTTCGAGTCCACCCAGGGACGTCGCACCCTTTTGCAGTCCACCCAGAGACGTTGCACAGTTGGAGAAGTTTTTGCATTGGTGCTGAGCATCTCTCTCATGTAAAAGCCATTTTGCTGACTATGTTTTGAATTCACGAGGCAAACTGGAGAAAAACTTTCTGTATGAGATAAGATAAACAAAACTTCCTTCGAGCCGGAATTGAACCAGCGACCTAAGGATTGCTAATTTAGAGCTACAGTCCTCCGCTCTACCAGCTGAGCTATCGAAGGATTGTTTTGGCCACTGTCGAAAGCCTCCTAGGTTTGGCCGTGGGTGCCACGGGCAGATGGTAAAAATGATTCATTCAACTCTGCGAAAAAGGAATCCAATGGTAGCATTGGAGAATGCGGGCATCGATCCCGCTACCTCTCGCATGCTAAGCGAGCGCTCTACCACTTGAGCTAATCCCCCAAACCTGTGAAACTTGACGTCAGTTTCACGTCACACCAGGTCACAATTTTCATATACAGTCACAGATGACATTGCTTTTTTTTTTTTTTTTTTTTTTTTTTAAGTGTGGACTCCGTTTTCCCATACTTGAAGAACATTTAAGGAGTCCACAACGTGATTGGTGACCTACAAATACAGTCGAGCAACTTTCTAGCAAACCCTTTCTATGCACATGGAGAATCAAACCGGGGACAGTGAAAAAACTTGCATAGTTTGTAGAAAAAAGTTGTGATGTAGCACAATCCCAAGGAGAACCGTTGAACTTTTATGGGTTGGTTTGTTTATCGAAAATGCTGAGAGGTCGTGAAGGCCTCCTGGTCTTTTTTTTTCCTCCTTTCTGTGGTTGCTAAACTGTAAGAAGAGAGTAGAGCATGAGCCTTAACACAAAACATTAAAAGAGAATAAATGCAACACCAATGGTGAAAAGCAAGACATGCGTTGGCCGGGAATCGAACCCGGGTCAACTGCTTGGAAGGCAGCTATGCTCACCACTATACCACCAACGCTTTCGGAAGTGTACGTTTTTTTGACATTTTCTGCAATAACACTAAACTTTCTGTTGACAGAAGCATTTGGATGCAATGTAATGATGAAAAGTATAAAACACAACCTTTTAGCAGAGGATGGTTTCGATCCATCGACCTCTGGGTTATGGGCCCAGCACGCTTCCGCTGCGCCACTCTGCTCGTAGTGTTGGATGCTTAGAGTCGAAGTCTAATTACTGTCTGCCTTCTGGTCTGTGTCGTGTAATTTATCAGCCATTTCTTATCTGTTGGCAACTAGATTATTCTTGGTGTTTTGCAATTATTTCTTTGTTTTTTTCTGTTTCCTTTAGTCATATTGTTGAAAATCATTTGAAGAAACGGTGTCTGACCTTGCTTAAGGTGCAGGCAAAAATTGTGGTCCATTGGGTCTCTGTGGCGCAATCGGTTAGCGCGTTCGGCTGTTAACCGAAAGGTTGGTGGTTCGAGTCCACCCAGGGACGTCGCACCCTTTTGCAGTCCACCCAGAGACGTTGCACAGTTGGAGAAGTTTTTGCATTGGTGCTGAGCATCTCTCTCATGTAAAAGCCATTTTGCTGACTATGTTTTGAATTCACGAGGCAAACTGGAGAAAAACTTTCTGTATGAGATAAGATAAACAAAACTTCCTTCGAGCCGGAATTGAACCAGCGACCTAAGGATTGCTAATTTAGAGCTACAGTCCTCCGCTCTACCAGCTGAGCTATCGAAGGATTGTTTTGGCCACTGTCGAAAGCCTCCTAGGTTTGGCCGTGGGTGCCACGGGCAGATGGTAAAAATGATTCATTCAACTCTGCGAAAAAGGAATCCAATGGTAGCATTGGAGAATGCGGGCATCGATCCCGCTACCTCTCGCATGCTAAGCGAGCGCTCTACCACTTGAGCTAATCCCCCAAACCTGTGAAACTTGACGTCAGTTTCACGTCACACCAGGTCACAATTTTCATATACAGTCACAGATGACATTGCTTTTTTTTTTTTTTTTTTTTTTTTAAGTGTGGACTCCGTTTTCCCATACTTGAAGAACATTTAAGGAGTCCACAACGTGATTGGTGACCTACAAATACAGTCGAGCAACTTTCTAGCAAACCCTTTCTATGCACATGGAGAATCAAACCGGGGACAGTGAAAAAACTTGCATAGTTTGTAGAAAAAAGTTGTGATGTAGCACAATCCCAAGGAGAACCGTTGAACTTTTATGGGTTGGTTTGTTTATCGAAAATGCTGAGAGGTCGTGAAGGCCTCCTGGTCTTTTTTTTTCCTCCTTTCTGTGGTTGCTAAACTGTAAGAAGAGAGTAGAGCATGAGCCTTAACACAAAACATTAAAAGAGAATAAATGCAACACCAATGGTGAAAAGCAAGACATGCGTTGGCCGGGAATCGAACCCGGGTCAACTGCTTGGAAGGCAGCTATGCTCACCACTATACCACCAACGCTTTCGGAAGTGTACGTTTTTTTGACATTTTCTGCAATAACACTAAACTTTCTGTTGACAGAAGCATTTGGATGCAATGTAATGATGAAAAGTATAAAACACAACCTTTTAGCAGAGGATGGTTTCGATCCATCGACCTCTGGGTTATGGGCCCAGCACGCTTCCGCTGCGCCACTCTGCTCGTAGTGTTGGATGCTTAGAGTCGAAGTCTAATTACTGTCTGCCTTCTGGTCTGTGTCGTGTAATTTATCAGCCATTTCTTATCTGTTGGCAACTAGATTATTCTTGGTGTTTTGCAATTATTTCTTTGTTTTTTTCTGTTTCCTTTAGTCATATTGTTGAAAATCATTTGAAGAAACGGTGTCTGACCTTGCTTAAGGTGCAGGCAAAAATTGTGGTCCATTGGGTCTCTGTGGCGCAATCGGTTAGCGCGTTCGGCTGTTAACCGAAAGGTTGGTGGTTCGAGTCCACCCAGGGACGTCGCACCCTTTTGCAGTCCACCCAGAGACGTTGCACAGTTGGAGAAGTTTTTGCATTGGTGCTGAGCATCTCTCTCATGTAAAAGCCATTTTGCTGACTATGTTTTGAATTCACGAGGCAAACTGGAGAAAAACTTTCTGTATGAGATAAGATAAACAAAACTTCCTTCGAGCCGGAATTGAACCAGCGACCTAAGGATTGCTAATTTAGAGCTACAGTCCTCCGCTCTACCAGCTGAGCTATCGAAGGATTGTTTTGGCCACTGTCGAAAGCCTCCTAGGTTTGGCCGTGGGTGCCACGGGCAGATGGTAAAAATGATTCATTCAACTCTGCGAAAAAGGAATCCAATGGTAGCATTGGAGAATGCGGGCATCGATCCCGCTACCTCTCGCATGCTAAGCGAGCGCTCTACCACTTGAGCTAATCCCCCAAACCTGTGAAACTTGACGTCAGTTTCACGTCACACCAGGTCACAATTTTCATATACAGTCACAGATGACATTGCTTTTTTTTTTTTTTTTTTTTTTTTAAGTGTGGACTCCGTTTTCCCATACTTGAAGAACATTTAAGGAGTCCACAACGTGATTGGTGACCTACAAATACAGTCGAGCAACTTTCTAGCAAACCCTTTCTATGCACATGGAGAATCAAACCGGGGACAGTGAAAAAACTTGCATAGTTTGTAGAAAAAAGTTGTGATGTAGCACAATCCCAAGGAGAACCGTTGAACTTTTATGGGTTGGTTTGTTTATCGAAAATGCTGAGAGGTCGTGAAGGCCTCCTGGTCTTTTTTTTTCCTCCTTTCTGTGGTTGCTAAACTGTAAGAAGAGAGTAGAGCATGAGCCTTAACACAAAACATTAAAAGAGAATAAATGCAACACCAATGGTGAAAAGCAAGACATGCGTTGGCCGGGAATCGAACCCGGGTCAACTGCTTGGAAGGCAGCTATGCTCACCACTATACCACCAACGCTTTCGGAAGTGTACGTTTTTTTGACATTTTCTGCAATAACACTAAACTTTCTGTTGACAGAAGCATTTGGATGCAATGTAATGATGAAAAGTATAAAACACAACCTTTTAGCAGAGGATGGTTTCGATCCATCGACCTCTGGGTTATGGGCCCAGCACGCTTCCGCTGCGCCACTCTGCTCGTAGTGTTGGATGCTTAGAGTCGAAGTCTAATTACTGTCTGCCTTCTGGTCTGTGTCGTGTAATTTATCAGCCATTTCTTATCTGTTGGCAACTAGATTATTCTTGGTGTTTTGCAATTATTTCTTTGTTTTTTTCTGTTTCCTTTAGTCATATTGTTGAAAATCATTTGAAGAAACGGTGTCTGACCTTGCTTAAGGTGCAGGCAAAAATTGTGGTCCATTGGGTCTCTGTGGCGCAATCGGTTAGCGCGTTCGGCTGTTAACCGAAAGGTTGGTGGTTCGAGTCCACCCAGGGACGTCGCACCCTTTTGCAGTCCACCCAGAGACGTTGCACAGTTGGAGAAGTTTTTGCATTGGTGCTGAGCATCTCTCTCATGTAAAAGCCATTTTGCTGACTATGTTTTGAATTCACGAGGCAAACTGGAGAAAAACTTTCTGTATGAGATAAGATAAACAAAACTTCCTTCGAGCCGGAATTGAACCAGCGACCTAAGGATTGCTAATTTAGAGCTACAGTCCTCCGCTCTACCAGCTGAGCTATCGAAGGATTGTTTTGGCCACTGTCGAAAGCCTCCTAGGTTTGGCCGTGGGTGCCACGGGCAGATGGTAAAAATGATTCATTCAACTCTGCGAAAAAGGAATCCAATGGTAGCATTGGAGAATGCGGGCATCGATCCCGCTACCTCTCGCATGCTAAGCGAGCGCTCTACCACTTGAGCTAATCCCCCAAACCTGTGAAACTTGACGTCAGTTTCACGTCACACCAGGTCACAATTTTCATATACAGTCACAGATGACATTGCTTTTTTTTTTTTTTTTTTTTTTTTAAGTGTGGACTCCGTTTTCCCATACTTGAAGAACATTTAAGGAGTCCACAACGTGATTGGTGACCTACAAATACAGTCGAGCAACTTTCTAGCAAACCCTTTCTATGCACATGGAGAATCAAACCGGGGACAGTGAAAAAACTTGCATAGTTTGTAGAAAAAAGTTGTGATGTAGCACAATCCCAAGGAGAACCGTTGAACTTTTATGGGTTGGTTTGTTTATCGAAAATGCTGAGAGGTCGTGAAGGCCTCCTGGTCTTTTTTTTTCCTCCTTTCTGTGGTTGCTAAACTGTAAGAAGAGAGTAGAGCATGAGCCTTAACACAAAACATTAAAAGAGAATAAATGCAACACCAATGGTGAAAAGCAAGACATGCGTTGGCCGGGAATCGAACCCGGGTCAACTGCTTGGAAGGCAGCTATGCTCACCACTATACCACCAACGCTTTCGGAAGTGTACGTTTTTTTGACATTTTCTGCAATAACACTAAACTTTCTGTTGACAGAAGCATTTGGATGCAATGTAATGATGAAAAGTATAAAACACAACCTTTTAGCAGAGGATGGTTTCGATCCATCGACCTCTGGGTTATGGGCCCAGCACGCTTCCGCTGCGCCACTCTGCTCGTAGTGTTGGATGCTTAGAGTCGAAGTCTAATTACTGTCTGCCTTCTGGTCTGTGTCGTGTAATTTATCAGCCATTTCTTATCTGTTGGCAACTAGATTATTCTTGGTGTTTTGCAATTATTTCTTTGTTTTTTTCTGTTTCCTTTAGTCATATTGTTGAAAATCATTTGAAGAAACGGTGTCTGACCTTGCTTAAGGTGCAGGCAAAAATTGTGGTCCATTGGGTCTCTGTGGCGCAATCGGTTAGCGCGTTCGGCTGTTAACCGAAAGGTTGGTGGTTCGAGTCCACCCAGGGACGTCGCACCCTTTTGCAGTCCACCCAGAGACGTTGCACAGTTGGAGAAGTTTTTGCATTGGTGCTGAGCATCTCTCTCATGTAAAAGCCATTTTGCTGACTATGTTTTGAATTCACGAGGCAAACTGGAGAAAAACTTTCTGTATGAGATAAACAAAACTTCCTTCGAGCCGGAATTGAACCAGCGACCTAAGGATTGCTAATTTAGAGCTACAGTCCTCCGCTCTACCAGCTGAGCTATCGAAGGATTGTTTTGGCCACTGTCGAAAGCCTCCTAGGTTTGGCCGTGGGTGCCACGGGCAGATGGTAAAAATGATTCATTCAACTCTGCGAAAAAGGAATCCAATGGTAGCATTGGAGAATGCGGGCATCGATCCCGCTACCTCTCGCATGCTAAGCGAGCGCTCTACCACTTGAGCTAATCCCCCAAACCTGTGAAACTTGACGTCAGTTTCACGTCACACCAGGTCACAATTTTCATATACAGTCACAGATGACATTGCTTTTTTTTTTTTTTTTTTTTTAAGTGTGGACTCCGTTTTCCCATACTTGAAGAACATTTAAGGAGTCCACAACGTGATTGGTGACCTACAAATACAGTCGAGCAACTTTCTAGCAAACCCTTTCTATGCACATGGAGAATCAAACCGGGGACAGTGAAAAAACTTGCATAGTTTGTAGAAAAAAGTTGTGATGTAGCACAATCCCAAGGAGAACCGTTGAACTTTTATGGGTTGGTTTGTTTATCGAAAATGCTGAGAGGTCGTGAAGGCCTCCTGGTCTTTTTTTTTCCTCCTTTCTGTGGTTGCTAAACTGTAAGAAGAGAGTAGAGCATGAGCCTTAACACAAAACATTAAAAGAGAATAAATGCAACACCAATGGTGAAAAGCAAGACATGCGTTGGCCGGGAATCGAACCCGGGTCAACTGCTTGGAAGGCAGCTATGCTCACCACTATACCACCAACGCTTTCGGAAGTGTACGTTTTTTTGACATTTTCTGCAATAACACTAAACTTTCTGTTGACAGAAGCATTTGGATGCAATGTAATGATGAAAAGTATAAAACACAACCTTTTAGCAGAGGATGGTTTCGATCCATCGACCTCTGGGTTATGGGCCCAGCACGCTTCCGCTGCGCCACTCTGCTCGTAGTGTTGGATGCTTAGAGTCGAAGTCTAATTACTGTCTGCCTTCTGGTCTGTGTCGTGTAATTTATCAGCCATTTCTTATCTGTTGGCAACTAGATTATTCTTGGTGTTTTGCAATTATTTCTTTGTTTTTTTCTGTTTCCTTTAGTCATATTGTTGAAAATCATTTGAAGAAACGGTGTCTGACCTTGCTTAAGGTGCAGGCAAAAATTGTGGTCCATTGGGTCTCTGTGGCGCAATCGGTTAGCGCGTTCGGCTGTTAACCGAAAGGTTGGTGGTTCGAGTCCACCCAGGGACGTCGCACCCTTTTGCAGTCCACCCAGAGACGTTGCACAGTTGGAGAAGTTTTTGCATTGGTGCTGAGCATCTCTCTCATGTAAAAGCCATTTTGCTGACTATGTTTTGAATTCACGAGGCAAACTGGAGAAAAACTTTCTGTATGAGATAAGATAAACAAAACTTCCTTCGAGCCGGAATTGAACCAGCGACCTAAGGATTGCTAATTTAGAGCTACAGTCCTCCGCTCTACCAGCTGAGCTATCGAAGGATTGTTTTGGCCACTGTCGAAAGCCTCCTAGGTTTGGCCGTGGGTGCCACGGGCAGATGGTAAAAATGATTCATTCAACTCTGCGAAAAAGGAATCCAATGGTAGCATTGGAGAATGCGGGCATCGATCCCGCTACCTCTCGCATGCTAAGCGAGCGCTCTACCACTTGAGCTAATCCCCCAAACCTGTGAAACTTGACGTCAGTTTCACGTCACACCAGGTCACAATTTTCATATACAGTCACAGATGACATTGCTTTTTTTTTTTTTTTTTTTTTAAGTGTGGACTCCGTTTTCCCATACTTGAAGAACATTTAAGGAGTCCACAACGTGATTGGTGACCTACAAATACAGTCGAGCAACTTTCTAGCAAACCCTTTCTATGCACATGGAGAATCAAACCGGGGACAGTGAAAAAACTTGCATAGTTTGTAGAAAAAAGTTGTGATGTAGCACAATCCCAAGGAGAACCGTTGAACTTTTATGGGTTGGTTTGTTTATCGAAAATGCTGAGAGGTCGTGAAGGCCTCCTGGTCTTTTTTTTTCCTCCTTTCTGTGGTTGCTAAACTGTAAGAAGAGAGTAGAGCATGAGCCTTAACACAAAACATTAAAAGAGAATAAATGCAACACCAATGGTGAAAAGCAAGACATGTGTTGGCCGGGAATCGAACCCGGGTCAACTGCTTGGAAGGCAGCTATGCTCACCACTATACCACCAACGCTTTCGGAAGTGTACGTTTTTTTGACATTTTCTGCAATAACACTAAACTTTCTGTTGACAGAAGCATTTGGATGCAATGTAATGATGAAAAGTATAAAACACAACCTTTTAGCAGAGGATGGTTTCGATCCATCGACCTCTGGGTTATGGGCCCAGCACGCTTCCGCTGCGCCACTCTGCTCGTAGTGTTGGATGCTTAGAGTCGAAGTCTAATTACTGTCTGCCTTCTGGTCTGTGTCGTGTAATTTATCAGCCATTTCTTATCTGTTGGCAACTAGATTATTCTTGGTGTTTTGCAATTATTTCTTTGTTTTTTTCTGTTTCCTTTAGTCATATTGTTGAAAATCATTTGAAGAAACGGTGTCTGACCTTGCTTAAGGTGCAGGCAAAAATTGTGGTCCATTGGGTCTCTGTGGCGCAATCGGTTAGCGCGTTCGGCTGTTAACCGAAAGGTTGGTGGTTCGAGTCCACCCAGGGACGTCGCACCCTTTTGCAGTCCACCCAGAGACGTTGCACAGTTGGAGAAGTTTTTGCATTGGTGCTGAGCATCTCTCTCATGTAAAAGCCATTTTGCTGACTATGTTTTGAATTCACGAGGCAAACTGGAGAAAAACTTTCTGTATGAGATAAGATAAACAAAACTTCCTTCGAGCCGGAATTGAACCAGCGACCTAAGGATTGCTAATTTAGAGCTACAGTCCTCCGCTCTACCAGCTGAGCTATCGAAGGATTGTTTTGGCCACTGTCGAAAGCCTCCTAGGTTTGGCCGTGGGTGCCACGGGCAGATGGTAAAAATGATTCATTCAACTCTGCGAAAAAGGAATCCAATGGTAGCATTGGAGAATGCGGGCATCGATCCCGCTACCTCTCGCATGCTAAGCGAGCGCTCTACCACTTGAGCTAATCCCCCAAACCTGTGAAACTTGACGTCAGTTTCACGTCACACCAGGTCACAATTTTCATATACAGTCACAGATGACATTGCTTTTTTTTTTTTTTTTTTTTTAAGTGTGGACTCCGTTTTCCCATACTTGAAGAACATTTAAGGAGTCCACAACGTGATTGGTGACCTACAAATACAGTCGAGCAACTTTCTAGCAAACCCTTTCTATGCACATGGAGAATCAAACCGGGGACAGTGAAAAAACTTGCATAGTTTGTAGAAAAAAGTTGTGATGTAGCACAATCCCAAGGAGAACCGTTGAACTTTTATGGGTTGGTTTGTTTATCGAAAATGCTGAGAGGTCGTGAAGGCCTCCTGGTCTTTTTTTTTCCTCCTTTCTGTGGTTGCTAAACTGTAAGAAGAGAGTAGAGCATGAGCCTTAACACAAAACATTAAAAGAGAATAAATGCAACACCAATGGTGAAAAGCAAGACATGCGTTGGCCGGGAATCGAACCCGGGTCAACTGCTTGGAAGGCAGCTATGCTCACCACTATACCACCAACGCTTTCGGAAGTGTACGTTTTTTTGACATTTTCTGCAATAACACTAAACTTTCTGTTGACAGAAGCATTTGGATGCAATGTAATGATGAAAAGTATAAAACACAACCTTTTAGCAGAGGATGGTTTCGATCCATCGACCTCTGGGTTATGGGCCCAGCACGCTTCCGCTGCGCCACTCTGCTCGTAGTGTTGGATGCTTAGAGTCGAAGTCTAATTACTGTCTGCCTTCTGGTCTGTGTCGTGTAATTTATCAGCCATTTCTTATCTGTTGGCAACTAGATTATTCTTGGTGTTTTGCAATTATTTCTTTGTTTTTTTCTGTTTCCTTTAGTCATATTGTTGAAAATCATTTGAAGAAACGGTGTCTGACCTTGCTTAAGGTGCAGGCAAAAATTGTGGTCCATTGGGTCTCTGTGGCGCAATCGGTTAGCGCGTTCGGCTGTTAACCGAAAGGTTGGTGGTTCGAGTCCACCCAGGGACGTCGCACCCTTTTGCAGTCCACCCAGAGACGTTGCACAGTTGGAGAAGTTTTTGCATTGGTGCTGAGCATCTCTCTCATGTAAAAGCCATTTTGCTGACTATGTTTTGAATTCACGAGGCAAACTGGAGAAAAACTTTCTGTATGAGATAAGATAAACAAAACTTCCTTCGAGCCGGAATTGAACCAGCGACCTAAGGATTGCTAATTTAGAGCTACAGTCCTCCGCTCTACCAGCTGAGCTATCGAAGGATTGTTTTGGCCACTGTCGAAAGCCTCCTAGGTTTGGCCGTGGGTGCCACGGGCAGATGGTAAAAATGATTCATTCAACTCTGCGAAAAAGGAATCCAATGGTAGCATTGGAGAATGCGGGCATCGATCCCGCTACCTCTCGCATGCTAAGCGAGCGCTCTACCACTTGAGCTAATCCCCCAAACCTGTGAAACTTGACGTCAGTTTCACGTCACACCAGGTCACAATTTTCATATACAGTCACAGATGACATTGCTTTTTTTTTTTTTTTTTTTTTAAGTGTGGACTCCGTTTTCCCATACTTGAAGAACATTTAAGGAGTCCACAACGTGATTGGTGACCTACAAATACAGTCGAGCAACTTTCTAGCAAACCCTTTCTATGCACATGGAGAATCAAACCGGGGACAGTGAAAAAACTTGCATAGTTTGTAGAAAAAAGTTGTGATGTAGCACAATCCCAAGGAGAACCGTTGAACTTTTATGGGTTGGTTTGTTTATCGAAAATGCTGAGAGGTCGTGAAGGCCTCCTGGTCTTTTTTTTTCCTCCTTTCTGTGGTTGCTAAACTGTAAGAAGAGAGTAGAGCATGAGCCTTAACACAAAACATTAAAAGAGAATAAATGCAACACCAATGGTGAAAAGCAAGACATGTGTTGGCCGGGAATCGAACCCGGGTCAACTGCTTGGAAGGCAGCTATGCTCACCACTATACCACCAACGCTTTCGGAAGTGTACGTTTTTTTGACATTTTCTGCAATAACACTAAACTTTCTGTTGACAGAAGCATTTGGATGCAATGTAATGATGAAAAGTATAAAACACAACCTTTTAGCAGAGGATGGTTTCGATCCATCGACCTCTGGGTTATGGGCCCAGCACGCTTCCGCTGCGCCACTCTGCTCGTAGTGTTGGATGCTTAGAGTCGAAGTCTAATTACTGTCTGCCTTCTGGTCTGTGTCGTGTAATTTATCAGCCATTTCTTATCTGTTGGCAACTAGATTATTCTTGGTGTTTTGCAATTATTTCTTTGTTTTTTTCTGTTTCCTTTAGTCATATTGTTGAAAATCATTTGAAGAAACGGTGTCTGACCTTGCTTAAGGTGCAGGCAAAAATTGTGGTCCATTGGGTCTCTGTGGCGCAATCGGTTAGCGCGTTCGGCTGTTAACCGAAAGGTTGGTGGTTCGAGTCCACCCAGGGACGTCGCACCCTTTTGCAGTCCACCCAGAGACGTTGCACAGTTGGAGAAGTTTTTGCATTGGTGCTGAGCATCTCTCTCATGTAAAAGCCATTTTGCTGACTATGTTTTGAATTCACGAGGCAAACTGGAGAAAAACTTTCTGTATGAGATAAGATAAACAAAACTTCCTTCGAGCCGGAATTGAACCAGCGACCTAAGGATTGCTAATTTAGAGCTACAGTCCTCCGCTCTACCAGCTGAGCTATCGAAGGATTGTTTTGGCCACTGTCGAAAGCCTCCTAGGTTTGGCCGTGGGTGCCACGGGCAGATGGTAAAAATGATTCATTCAACTCTGCGAAAAAGGAATCCAATGGTAGCATTGGAGAATGCGGGCATCGATCCCGCTACCTCTCGCATGCTAAGCGAGCGCTCTACCACTTGAGCTAATCCCCCAAACCTGTGAAACTTGACGTCAGTTTCACGTCACACCAGGTCACAATTTTCATATACAGTCACAGATGACATTGCTTTTTTTTTTTTTTTTTTTTTAAGTGTGGACTCCGTTTTCCCATACTTGAAGAACATTTAAGGAGTCCACAACGTGATTGGTGACCTACAAATACAGTCGAGCAACTTTCTAGCAAACCCTTTCTATGCACATGGAGAATCAAACCGGGGACAGTGAAAAAACTTGCATAGTTTGTAGAAAAAAGTTGTGATGTAGCACAATCCCAAGGAGAACCGTTGAACTTTTATGGGTTGGTTTGTTTATCGAAAATGCTGAGAGGTCGTGAAGGCCTCCTGGTCTTTTTTTTTCCTCCTTTCTGTGGTTGCTAAACTGTAAGAAGAGAGTAGAGCATGAGCCTTAACACAAAACATTAAAAGAGAATAAATGCAACACCAATGGTGAAAAGCAAGACATGCGTTGGCCGGGAATCGAACCCGGGTCAACTGCTTGGAAGGCAGCTATGCTCACCACTATACCACCAACGCTTTCGGAAGTGTACGTTTTTTTGACATTTTCTGCAATAACACTAAACTTTCTGTTGACAGAAGCATTTGGATGCAATGTAATGATGAAAAGTATAAAACACAACCTTTTAGCAGAGGATGGTTTCGATCCATCGACCTCTGGGTTATGGGCCCAGCACGCTTCCGCTGCGCCACTCTGCTCGTAGTGTTGGATGCTTAGAGTCGAAGTCTAATTACTGTCTGCCTTCTGGTCTGTGTCGTGTAATTTATCAGCCATTTCTTATCTGTTGGCAACTAGATTATTCTTGGTGTTTTGCAATTATTTCTTTGTTTTTTTCTGTTTCCTTTAGTCATATTGTTGAAAATCATTTGAAGAAACGGTGTCTGACCTTGCTTAAGGTGCAGGCAAAAATTGTGGTCCATTGGGTCTCTGTGGCGCAATCGGTTAGCGCGTTCGGCTGTTAACCGAAAGGTTGGTGGTTCGAGTCCACCCAGGGACGTCGCACCCTTTTGCAGTCCACCCAGAGACGTTGCACAGTTGGAGAAGTTTTTGCATTGGTGCTGAGCATCTCTCTCATGTAAAAGCCATTTTGCTGACTATGTTTTGAATTCACGAGGCAAACTGGAGAAAAACTTTCTGTATGAGATAAGATAAACAAAACTTCCTTCGAGCCGGAATTGAACCAGCGACCTAAGGATTGCTAATTTAGAGCTACAGTCCTCCGCTCTACCAGCTGAGCTATCGAAGGATTGTTTTGGCCACTGTCGAAAGCCTCCTAGGTTTGGCCGTGGGTGCCACGGGCAGATGGTAAAAATGATTCATTCAACTCTGCGAAAAAGGAATCCAATGGTAGCATTGGAGAATGCGGGCATCGATCCCGCTACCTCTCGCATGCTAAGCGAGCGCTCTACCACTTGAGCTAATCCCCCAAACCTGTGAAACTTGACGTCAGTTTCACGTCACACCAGGTCACAATTTTCATATACAGTCACAGATGACATTGCTTTTTTTTTTTTTTTTTTTTTAAGTGTGGACTCCGTTTTCCCATACTTGAAGAACATTTAAGGAGTCCACAACGTGATTGGTGACCTACAAATACAGTCGAGCAACTTTCTAGCAAACCCTTTCTATGCACATGGAGAATCAAACCGGGGACAGTGAAAAAACTTGCATAGTTTGTAGAAAAAAGTTGTGATGTAGCACAATCCCAAGGAGAACCGTTGAACTTTTATGGGTTGGTTTGTTTATCGAAAATGCTGAGAGGTCGTGAAGGCCTCCTGGTCTTTTTTTTTCCTCCTTTCTGTGGTTGCTAAACTGTAAGAAGAGAGTAGAGCATGAGCCTTAACACAAAACATTAAAAGAGAATAAATGCAACACCAATGGTGAAAAGCAAGACATGTGTTGGCCGGGAATCGAACCCGGGTCAACTGCTTGGAAGGCAGCTATGCTCACCACTATACCACCAACGCTTTCGGAAGTGTACGTTTTTTTGACATTTTCTGCAATAACACTAAACTTTCTGTTGACAGAAGCATTTGGATGCAATGTAATGATGAAAAGTATAAAACACAACCTTTTAGCAGAGGATGGTTTCGATCCATCGACCTCTGGGTTATGGGCCCAGCACGCTTCCGCTGCGCCACTCTGCTCGTAGTGTTGGATGCTTAGAGTCGAAGTCTAATTACTGTCTGCCTTCTGGTCTGTGTCGTGTAATTTATCAGCCATTTCTTATCTGTTGGCAACTAGATTATTCTTGGTGTTTTGCAATTATTTCTTTGTTTTTTTCTGTTTCCTTTAGTCATATTGTTGAAAATCATTTGAAGAAACGGTGTCTGACCTTGCTTAAGGTGCAGGCAAAAATTGTGGTCCATTGGGTCTCTGTGGCGCAATCGGTTAGCGCGTTCGGCTGTTAACCGAAAGGTTGGTGGTTCGAGTCCACCCAGGGACGTCGCACCCTTTTGCAGTCCACCCAGAGACGTTGCACAGTTGGAGAAGTTTTTGCATTGGTGCTGAGCATCTCTCTCATGTAAAAGCCATTTTGCTGACTATGTTTTGAATTCACGAGGCAAACTGGAGAAAAACTTTCTGTATGAGATAAGATAAACAAAACTTCCTTCGAGCCGGAATTGAACCAGCGACCTAAGGATTGCTAATTTAGAGCTACAGTCCTCCGCTCTACCAGCTGAGCTATCGAAGGATTGTTTTGGCCACTGTCGAAAGCCTCCTAGGTTTGGCCGTGGGTGCCACGGGCAGATGGTAAAAATGATTCATTCAACTCTGCGAAAAAGGAATCCAATGGTAGCATTGGAGAATGCGGGCATCGATCCCGCTACCTCTCGCATGCTAAGCGAGCGCTCTACCACTTGAGCTAATCCCCCAAACCTGTGAAACTTGACGTCAGTTTCACGTCACACCAGGTCACAATTTTCATATACAGTCACAGATGACATTGCTTTTTTTTTTTTTTTTTTTTTTTTTTTTTTTTAAGTGTGGACTCCGTTTTCCCATACTTGAAGAACATTTAAGGAGTCCACAACGTGATTGGTGACCTACAAATACAGTCGAGCAACTTTCTAGCAAACCCTTTCTATGCACATGGAGAATCAAACCGGGGACAGTGAAAAAACTTGCATAGTTTGTAGAAAAAAGTTGTGATGTAGCACAATCCCAAGGAGAACCGTTGAACTTTTATGGGTTGGTTTGTTTATCGAAAATGCTGAGAGGTCGTGAAGGCCTCCTGGTCTTTTTTTTTCCTCCTTTCTGTGGTTGCTAAACTGTAAGAAGAGAGTAGAGCATGAGCCTTAACACAAAACATTAAAAGAGAATAAATGCAACACCAATGGTGAAAAGCAAGACATGCGTTGGCCGGGAATCGAACCCGGGTCAACTGCTTGGAAGGCAGCTATGCTCACCACTATACCACCAACGCTTTCGGAAGTGTACGTTTTTTTGACATTTTCTGCAATAACACTAAACTTTCTGTTGACAGAAGCATTTGGATGCAATGTAATGATGAAAAGTATAAAACACAACCTTTTAGCAGAGGATGGTTTCGATCCATCGACCTCTGGGTTATGGGCCCAGCACGCTTCCGCTGCGCCACTCTGCTCGTAGTGTTGGATGCTTAGAGTCGAAGTCTAATTACTGTCTGCCTTCTGGTCTGTGTCGTGTAATTTATCAGCCATTTCTTATCTGTTGGCAACTAGATTATTCTTGGTGTTTTGCAATTATTTCTTTGTTTTTTTCTGTTTCCTTTAGTCATATTGTTGAAAATCATTTGAAGAAACGGTGTCTGACCTTGCTTAAGGTGCAGGCAAAAATTGTGGTCCATTGGGTCTCTGTGGCGCAATCGGTTAGCGCGTTCGGCTGTTAACCGAAAGGTTGGTGGTTCGAGTCCACCCAGGGACGTCGCACCCTTTTGCAGTCCACCCAGAGACGTTGCACAGTTGGAGAAGTTTTTGCATTGGTGCTGAGCATCTCTCTCATGTAAAAGCCATTTTGCTGACTATGTTTTGAATTCACGAGGCAAACTGGAGAAAAACTTTCTGTATGAGATAAGATAAACAAAACTTCCTTCGAGCCGGAATTGAACCAGCGACCTAAGGATTGCTAATTTAGAGCTACAGTCCTCCGCGCTACCAGCTGAGCTATCGAAGGATTGTTTTGGCCACTGTCGAAAGCCTCCTAGGTTTGGCCGTGGGTGCCACGGGCAGATGGTAAAAATGATTCATTCAACTCTGCGAAAAAGGAATCCAATGGTAGCATTGGAGAATGCGGGCATCGATCCCGCTACCTCTCGCATGCTAAGCGAGCGCTCTACCACTTGAGCTAATCCCCCAAACCTGTGAAACTTGACGTCAGTTTCACGTCACACCAGGTCACAATTTTCATATACAGTCACAGATGACATTGCTTTTTTTTTTTTTTTTTTTTTAAGTGTGGACTCCGTTTTCCCATACTTGAAGAACATTTAAGGAGTCCACAACGTGATTGGTGACCTACAAATACAGTCGAGCAACTTTCTAGCAAACCCTTTCTATGCACATGGAGAATCAAACCGGGGACAGTGAAAAAACTTGCATAGTTTGTAGAAAAAAGTTGTGATGTAGCACAATCCCAAGGAGAACCGTTGAACTTTTATGGGTTGGTTTGTTTATCGAAAATGCTGAGAGGTCGTGAAGGCCTCCTGGTCTTTTTTTTTCCTCCTTTCTGTGGTTGCTAAACTGTAAGAAGAGAGTAGAGCATGAGCCTTAACACAAAACATTAAAAGAGAATAAATGCAACACCAATGGTGAAAAGCAAGACATGTGTTGGCCGGGAATCGAACCCGGGTCAACTGCTTGGAAGGCAGCTATGCTCACCACTATACCACCAACGCTTTCGGAAGTGTACGTTTTTTTGACATTTTCTGCAATAACACTAAACTTTCTGTTGACAGAAGCATTTGGATGCAATGTAATGATGAAAAGTATAAAACACAACCTTTTAGCAGAGGATGGTTTCGATCCATCGACCTCTGGGTTATGGGCCCAGCACGCTTCCGCTGCGCCACTCTGCTCGTAGTGTTGGATGCTTAGAGTCGAAGTCTAATTACTGTCTGCCTTCTGGTCTGTGTCGTGTAATTTATCAGCCATTTCTTATCTGTTGGCAACTAGATTATTCTTGGTGTTTTGCAATTATTTCTTTGTTTTTTTCTGTTTCCTTTAGTCATATTGTTGAAAATCATTTGAAGAAACGGTGTCTGACCTTGCTTAAGGTGCAGGCAAAAATTGTGGTCCATTGGGTCTCTGTGGCGCAATCGGTTAGCGCGTTCGGCTGTTAACCGAAAGGTTGGTGGTTCGAGTCCACCCAGGGACGTCGCACCCTTTTGCAGTCCACCCAGAGACGTTGCACAGTTGGAGAAGTTTTTGCATTGGTGCTGAGCATCTCTCTCATGTAAAAGCCATTTTGCTGACTATGTTTTGAATTCACGAGGCAAACTGGAGAAAAACTTTCTGTATGAGATAAGATAAACAAAACTTCCTTCGAGCCGGAATTGAACCAGCGACCTAAGGATTGCTAATTTAGAGCTACAGTCCTCCGCTCTACCAGCTGAGCTATCGAAGGATTGTTTTGGCCACTGTCGAAAGCCTCCTAGGTTTGGCCGTGGGTGCCACGGGCAGATGGTAAAAATGATTCATTCAACTCTGCGAAAAAGGAATCCAATGGTAGCATTGGAGAATGCGGGCATCGATCCCGCTACCTCTCGCATGCTAAGCGAGCGCTCTACCACTTGAGCTAATCCCCCAAACCTGTGAAACTTGACGTCAGTTTCACGTCACACCAGGTCACAATTTTCATATACAGTCACAGATGACATTGCTTTTTTTTTTTTTTTTTTTTTAAGTGTGGACTCCGTTTTCCCATACTTGAAGAACATTTAAGGAGTCCACAACGTGATTGGTGACCTACAAATACAGTCGAGCAACTTTCTAGCAAACCCTTTCTATGCACATGGAGAATCAAACCGGGGACAGTGAAAAAACTTGCATAGTTTGTAGAAAAAAGTTGTGATGTAGCACAATCCCAAGGAGAACCGTTGAACTTTTATGGGTTGGTTTGTTTATCGAAAATGCTGAGAGGTCGTGAAGGCCTCCTGGTCTTTTTTTTTCCTCCTTTCTGTGGTTGCTAAACTGTAAGAAGAGAGTAGAGCATGAGCCTTAACACAAAACATTAAAAGAGAATAAATGCAACACCAATGGTGAAAAGCAAGACATGCGTTGGCCGGGAATCGAACCCGGGTCAACTGCTTGGAAGGCAGCTATGCTCACCACTATACCACCAACGCTTTCGGAAGTGTACGTTTTTTTGACATTTTCTGCAATAACACTAAACTTTCTGTTGACAGAAGCATTTGGATGCAATGTAATGATGAAAAGTATAAAACACAACCTTTTAGCAGAGGATGGTTTCGATCCATCGACCTCTGGGTTATGGGCCCAGCACGCTTCCGCTGCGCCACTCTGCTCGTAGTGTTGGATGCTTAGAGTCGAAGTCTAATTACTGTCTGCCTTCTGGTCTGTGTCGTGTAATTTATCAGCCATTTCTTATCTGTTGGCAACTAGATTATTCTTGGTGTTTTGCAATTATTTCTTTGTTTTTTTCTGTTTCCTTTAGTCATATTGTTGAAAATCATTTGAAGAAACGGTGTCTGACCTTGCTTAAGGTGCAGGCAAAAATTGTGGTCCATTGGGTCTCTGTGGCGCAATCGGTTAGCGCGTTCGGCTGTTAACCGAAAGGTTGGTGGTTCGAGTCCACCCAGGGACGTCGCACCCTTTTGCAGTCCACCCAGAGACGTTGCACAGTTGGAGAAGTTTTTGCATTGGTGCTGAGCATCTCTCTCATGTAAAAGCCATTTTGCTGACTATGTTTTGAATTCACGAGGCAAACTGGAGAAAAACTTTCTGTATGAGATAAGATAAACAAAACTTCCTTCGAGCCGGAATTGAACCAGCGACCTAAGGATTGCTAATTTAGAGCTACAGTCCTCCGCTCTACCAGCTGAGCTATCGAAGGATTGTTTTGGCCACTGTCGAAAGCCTCCTAGGTTTGGCCGTGGGTGCCACGGGCAGATGGTAAAAATGATTCATTCAACTCTGCGAAAAAGGAATCCAATGGTAGCATTGGAGAATGCGGGCATCGATCCCGCTACCTCTCGCATGCTAAGCGAGCGCTCTACCACTTGAGCTAATCCCCCAAACCTGTGAAACTTGACGTCAGTTTCACGTCACACCAGGTCACAATTTTCATATACAGTCACAGATGACATTGCTTTTTTTTTTTTTTTTTTTTTAAGTGTGGACTCCGTTTTCCCATACTTGAAGAACATTTAAGGAGTCCACAACGTGATTGGTGACCTACAAATACAGTCGAGCAACTTTCTAGCAAACCCTTTCTATGCACATGGAGAATCAAACCGGGGACAGTGAAAAAACTTGCATAGTTTGTAGAAAAAAGTTGTGATGTAGCACAATCCCAAGGAGAACCGTTGAACTTTTATGGGTTGGTTTGTTTATCGAAAATGCTGAGAGGTCGTGAAGGCCTCCTGGTCTTTTTTTTTCCTCCTTTCTGTGGTTGCTAAACTGTAAGAAGAGAGTAGAGCATGAGCCTTAACACAAAACATTAAAAGAGAATAAATGCAACACCAATGGTGAAAAGCAAGACATGCGTTGGCCGGGAATCGAACCCGGGTCAACTGCTTGGAAGGCAGCTATGCTCACCACTATACCACCAACGCTTTCGGAAGTGTACGTTTTTTTGACATTTTCTGCAATAACACTAAACTTTCTGTTGACAGAAGCATTTGGATGCAATGTAATGATGAAAAGTATAAAACACAACCTTTTAGCAGAGGATGGTTTCGATCCATCGACCTCTGGGTTATGGGCCCAGCACGCTTCCGCTGCGCCACTCTGCTCGTAGTGTTGGATGCTTAGAGTCGAAGTCTAATTACTGTCTGCCTTCTGGTCTGTGTCGTGTAATTTATCAGCCATTTCTTATCTGTTGGCAACTAGATTATTCTTGGTGTTTTGCAATTATTTCTTTGTTTTTTTCTGTTTCCTTTAGTCATATTGTTGAAAATCATTTGAAGAAACGGTGTCTGACCTTGCTTAAGGTGCAGGCAAAAATTGTGGTCCATTGGGTCTCTGTGGCGCAATCGGTTAGCGCGTTCGGCTGTTAACCGAAAGGTTGGTGGTTCGAGTCCACCCAGGGACGTCGCACCCTTTTGCAGTCCACCCAGAGACGTTGCACAGTTGGAGAAGTTTTTGCATTGGTGCTGAGCATCTCTCTCATGTAAAAGCCATTTTGCTGACTATGTTTTGAATTCACGAGGCAAACTGGAGAAAAACTTTCTGTATGAGATAAGATAAACAAAACTTCCTTCGAGCCGGAATTGAACCAGCGACCTAAGGATTGCTAATTTAGAGCTACAGTCCTCCGCTCTACCAGCTGAGCTATCGAAGGATTGTTTTGGCCACTGTCGAAAGCCTCCTAGGTTTGGCCGTGGGTGCCACGGGCAGATGGTAAAAATGATTCATTCAACTCTGCGAAAAAGGAATCCAATGGTAGCATTGGAGAATGCGGGCATCGATCCCGCTACCTCTCGCATGCTAAGCGAGCGCTCTACCACTTGAGCTAATCCCCCAAACCTGTGAAACTTGACGTCAGTTTCACGTCACACCAGGTCACAATTTTCATATACAGTCACAGATGACATTGCTTTTTTTTTTTTTTTTTTTTTTTTTTTTTTTTTTTTAAGTGTGGACTCCGTTTTCCCATACTTGAAGAACATTTAAGGAGTCCACAACGTGATTGGTGACCTACAAATACAGTCGAGCAACTTTCTAGCAAACCCTTTCTATGCACATGGAGAATCAAACCGGGGACAGTGAAAAAACTTGCATAGTTTGTAGAAAAAAGTTGTGATGTAGCACAATCCCAAGGAGAACCGTTGAACTTTTATGGGTTGGTTTGTTTATCGAAAATGCTGAGAGGTCGTGAAGGCCTCCTGGTCTTTTTTTTTCCTCCTTTCTGTGGTTGCTAAACTGTAAGAAGAGAGTAGAGCATGAGCCTTAACACAAAACATTAAAAGAGAATAAATGCAACACCAATGGTGAAAAGCAAGACATGCGTTGGCCGGGAATCGAACCCGGGTCAACTGCTTGGAAGGCAGCTATGCTCACCACTATACCACCAACGCTTTCGGAAGTGTACGTTTTTTTGACATTTTCTGCAATAACACTAAACTTTCTGTTGACAGAAGCATTTGGATGCAATGTAATGATGAAAAGTATAAAACACAACCTTTTAGCAGAGGATGGTTTCGATCCATCGACCTCTGGGTTATGGGCCCAGCACGCTTCCGCTGCGCCACTCTGCTCGTAGTGTTGGATGCTTAGAGTCGAAGTCTAATTACTGTCTGCCTTCTGGTCTGTGTCGTGTAATTTATCAGCCATTTCTTATCTGTTGGCAACTAGATTATTCTTGGTGTTTTGCAATTATTTCTTTGTTTTTTTCTGTTTCCTTTAGTCATATTGTTGAAAATCATTTGAAGAAACGGTGTCTGACCTTGCTTAAGGTGCAGGCAAAAATTGTGGTCCATTGGGTCTCTGTGGCGCAATCGGTTAGCGCGTTCGGCTGTTAACCGAAAGGTTGGTGGTTCGAGTCCACCCAGGGACGTCGCACCCTTTTGCAGTCCACCCAGAGACGTTGCACAGTTGGAGAAGTTTTTGCATTGGTGCTGAGCATCTCTCTCATGTAAAAGCCATTTTGCTGACTATGTTTTGAATTCACGAGGCAAACTGGAGAAAAACTTTCTGTATGAGATAAGATAAACAAAACTTCCTTCGAGCCGGAATTGAACCAGCGACCTAAGGATTGCTAATTTAGAGCTACAGTCCTCCGCTCTACCAGCTGAGCTATCGAAGGATTGTTTTGGCCACTGTCGAAAGCCTCCTAGGTTTGGCCGTGGGTGCCACGGGCAGATGGTAAAAATGATTCATTCAACTCTGCGAAAAAGGAATCCAATGGTAGCATTGGAGAATGCGGGCATCGATCCCGCTACCTCTCGCATGCTAAGCGAGCGCTCTACCACTTGAGCTAATCCCCCAAACCTGTGAAACTTGACGTCAGTTTCACGTCACACCAGGTCACAATTTTCATATACAGTCACAGATGACATTGCTTTTTTTTTTTTTTTTTTTTTTTTTTTTTTTAAGTGTGGACTCCGTTTTCCCATACTTGAAGAACATTTAAGGAGTCCACAACGTGATTGGTGACCTACAAATACAGTCGAGCAACTTTCTAGCAAACCCTTTCTATGCACATGGAGAATCAAACCGGGGACAGTGAAAAAACTTGCATAGTTTGTAGAAAAAAGTTGTGATGTAGCACAATCCCAAGGAGAACCGTTGAACTTTTATGGGTTGGTTTGTTTATCGAAAATGCTGAGAGGTCGTGAAGGCCTCCTGGTCTTTTTTTTTCCTCCTTTCTGTGGTTGCTAAACTGTAAGAAGAGAGTAGAGCATGAGCCTTAACACAAAACATTAAAAGAGAATAAATGCAACACCAATGGTGAAAAGCAAGACATGCGTTGGCCGGGAATCGAACCCGGGTCAACTGCTTGGAAGGCAGCTATGCTCACCACTATACCACCAACGCTTTCGGAAGTGTACGTTTTTTTGACATTTTCTGCAATAACACTAAACTTTCTGTTGACAGAAGCATTTGGATGCAATGTAATGATGAAAAGTATAAAACACAACCTTTTAGCAGAGGATGGTTTCGATCCATCGACCTCTGGGTTATGGGCCCAGCACGCTTCCGCTGCGCCACTCTGCTCGTAGTGTTGGATGCTTAGAGTCGAAGTCTAATTACTGTCTGCCTTCTGGTCTGTGTCGTGTAATTTATCAGCCATTTCTTATCTGTTGGCAACTAGATTATTCTTGGTGTTTTGCAATTATTTCTTTGTTTTTTTCTGTTTCCTTTAGTCATATTGTTGAAAATCATTTGAAGAAACGGTGTCTGACCTTGCTTAAGGTGCAGGCAAAAATTGTGGTCCATTGGGTCTCTGTGGCGCAATCGGTTAGCGCGTTCGGCTGTTAACCGAAAGGTTGGTGGTTCGAGTCCACCCAGGGACGTCGCACCCTTTTGCAGTCCACCCAGAGACGTTGCACAGTTGGAGAAGTTTTTGCATTGGTGCTGAGCATCTCTCTCATGTAAAAGCCATTTTGCTGACTATGTTTTGAATTCACGAGGCAAACTGGAGAAAAACTTTCTGTATGAGATAAGATAAACAAAACTTCCTTCGAGCCGGAATTGAACCAGCGACCTAAGGATTGCTAATTTAGAGCTACAGTCCTCCGCTCTACCAGCTGAGCTATCGAAGGATTGTTTTGGCCACTGTCGAAAGCCTCCTAGGTTTGGCCGTGGGTGCCACGGGCAGATGGTAAAAATGATTCATTCAACTCTGCGAAAAAGGAATCCAATGGTAGCATTGGAGAATGCGGGCATCGATCCCGCTACCTCTCGCATGCTAAGCGAGCGCTCTACCACTTGAGCTAATCCCCCAAACCTGTGAAACTTGACGTCAGTTTCACGTCACACCAGGTCACAATTTTCATATACAGTCACAGATGACATTGCTTTTTTTTTTTTTTTTTTTTTAAGTGTGGACTCCGTTTTCCCATACTTGAAGAACATTTAAGGAGTCCACAACGTGATTGGTGACCTACAAATACAGTCGAGCAACTTTCTAGCAAACCCTTTCTATGCACATGGAGAATCAAACCGGGGACAGTGAAAAAACTTGCATAGTTTGTAGAAAAAAGTTGTGATGTAGCACAATCCCAAGGAGAACCGTTGAACTTTTATGGGTTGGTTTGTTTATCGAAAATGCTGAGAGGTCGTGAAGGCCTCCTGGTCTTTTTTTTTCCTCCTTTCTGTGGTTGCTAAACTGTAAGAAGAGAGTAGAGCATGAGCCTTAACACAAAACATTAAAAGAGAATAAATGCAACACCAATGGTGAAAAGCAAGACATGCGTTGGCCGGGAATCGAACCCGGGTCAACTGCTTGGAAGGCAGCTATGCTCACCACTATACCACCAACGCTTTCGGAAGTGTACGTTTTTTTGACATTTTCTGCAATAACACTAAACTTTCTGTTGACAGAAGCATTTGGATGCAATGTAATGATGAAAAGTATAAAACACAACCTTTTAGCAGAGGATGGTTTCGATCCATCGACCTCTGGGTTATGGGCCCAGCACGCTTCCGCTGCGCCACTCTGCTCGTAGTGTTGGATGCTTAGAGTCGAAGTCTAATTACTGTCTGCCTTCTGGTCTGTGTCGTGTAATTTATCAGCCATTTCTTATCTGTTGGCAACTAGATTATTCTTGGTGTTTTGCAATTATTTCTTTGTTTTTTTCTGTTTCCTTTAGTCATATTGTTGAAAATCATTTGAAGAAACGGTGTCTGACCTTGCTTAAGGTGCAGGCAAAAATTGTGGTCCATTGGGTCTCTGTGGCGCAATCGGTTAGCGCGTTCGGCTGTTAACCGAAAGGTTGGTGGTTCGAGTCCACCCAGGGACGTCGCACCCTTTTGCAGTCCACCCAGAGACGTTGCACAGTTGGAGAAGTTTTTGCATTGGTGCTGAGCATCTCTCTCATGTAAAAGCCATTTTGCTGACTATGTTTTGAATTCACGAGGCAAACTGGAGAAAAACTTTCTGTATGAGATAAGATAAACAAAACTTCCTTCGAGCCGGAATTGAACCAGCGACCTAAGGATTGCTAATTTAGAGCTACAGTCCTCCGCTCTACCAGCTGAGCTATCGAAGGATTGTTTTGGCCACTGTCGAAAGCCTCCTAGGTTTGGCCGTGGGTGCCACGGGCAGATGGTAAAAATGATTCATTCAACTCTGCGAAAAAGGAATCCAATGGTAGCATTGGAGAATGCGGGCATCGATCCCGCTACCTCTCGCATGCTAAGCGAGCGCTCTACCACTTGAGCTAATCCCCCAAACCTGTGAAACTTGACGTCAGTTTCACGTCACACCAGGTCACAATTTTCATATACAGTCACAGATGACATTGCTTTTTTTTTTTTTTTTTTTTTTTTTTTAAGTGTGGACTCCGTTTTCCCATACTTGAAGAACATTTAAGGAGTCCACAACGTGATTGGTGACCTACAAATACAGTCGAGCAACTTTCTAGCAAACCCTTTCTATGCACATGGAGAATCAAACCGGGGACAGTGAAAAAACTTGCATAGTTTGTAGAAAAAAGTTGTGATGTAGCACAATCCCAAGGAGAACCGTTGAACTTTTATGGGTTGGTTTGTTTATCGAAAATGCTGAGAGGTCGTGAAGGCCTCCTGGTCTTTTTTTTTCCTCCTTTCTGTGGTTGCTAAACTGTAAGAAGAGAGTAGAGCATGAGCCTTAACACAAAACATTAAAAGAGAATAAATGCAACACCAATGGTGAAAAGCAAGACATGCGTTGGCCGGGAATCGAACCCGGGTCAACTGCTTGGAAGGCAGCTATGCTCACCACTATACCACCAACGCTTTCGGAAGTGTACGTTTTTTTGACATTTTCTGCAATAACACTAAACTTTCTGTTGACAGAAGCATTTGGATGCAATGTAATGATGAAAAGTATAAAACACAACCTTTTAGCAGAGGATGGTTTCGATCCATCGACCTCTGGGTTATGGGCCCAGCACGCTTCCGCTGCGCCACTCTGCTCGTAGTGTTGGATGCTTAGAGTCGAAGTCTAATTACTGTCTGCCTTCTGGTCTGTGTCGTGTAATTTATCAGCCATTTCTTATCTGTTGGCAACTAGATTATTCTTGGTGTTTTGCAATTATTTCTTTGTTTTTTTCTGTTTCCTTTAGTCATATTGTTGAAAATCATTTGAAGAAACGGTGTCTGACCTTGCTTAAGGTGCAGGCAAAAATTGTGGTCCATTGGGTCTCTGTGGCGCAATCGGTTAGCGCGTTCGGCTGTTAACCGAAAGGTTGGTGGTTCGAGTCCACCCAGGGACGTCGCACCCTTTTGCAGTCCACCCAGAGACGTTGCACAGTTGGAGAAGTTTTTGCATTGGTGCTGAGCATCTCTCTCATGTAAAAGCCATTTTGCTGACTATGTTTTGAATTCACGAGGCAAACTGGAGAAAAACTTTCTGTATGAGATAAGATAAACAAAACTTCCTTCGAGCCGGAATTGAACCAGCGACCTAAGGATTGCTAATTTAGAGCTACAGTCCTCCGCTCTACCAGCTGAGCTATCGAAGGATTGTTTTGGCCACTGTCGAAAGCCTCCTAGGTTTGGCCGTGGGTGCCACGGGCAGATGGTAAAAATGATTCATTCAACTCTGCGAAAAAGGAATCCAATGGTAGCATTGGAGAATGCGGGCATCGATCCCGCTACCTCTCGCATGCTAAGCGAGCGCTCTACCACTTGAGCTAATCCCCCAAACCTGTGAAACTTGACATCAGTTTCACGTCACACCAGGTCACAATTTTCATATACAGTCACAGATGACATTGCTTTTTTTTTTTTTTTTTTTTTTTTAAGTGTGGACTCCGTTTTCCCATACTTGAAGAACATTTAAGGAGTCCACAACGTGATTGGTGACCTACAAATACAGTCGAGCAACTTTCTAGCAAACCCTTTCTATGCACATGGAGAATCAAACCGGGGACAGTGAAAAAACTTGCATAGTTTGTAGAAAAAAGTTGTGATGTAGCACAATCCCAAGGAGAACCGTTGAACTTTTATGGGTTGGTTTGTTTATCGAAAATGCTGAGAGGTCGTGAAGGCCTCCTGGTCTTTTTTTTTCCTCCTTTCTGTGGTTGCTAAACTGTAAGAAGAGAGTAGAGCATGAGCCTTAACACAAAACATTAAAAGAGAATAAATGCAACACCAATGGTGAAAAGCAAGACATGCGTTGGCCGGGAATCGAACCCGGGTCAACTGCTTGGAAGGCAGCTATGCTCACCACTATACCACCAACGCTTTCGGAAGTGTACGTTTTTTTGACATTTTCTGCAATAACACTAAACTTTCTGTTGACAGAAGCATTTGGATGCAATGTAATGATGAAAAGTATAAAACACAACCTTTTAGCAGAGGATGGTTTCGATCCATCGACCTCTGGGTTATGGGCCCAGCACGCTTCCGCTGCGCCACTCTGCTCGTAGTGTTGGATGCTTAGAGTCGAAGTCTAATTACTGTCTGCCTTCTGGTCTGTGTCGTGTAATTTATCAGCCATTTCTTATCTGTTGGCAACTAGATTATTCTTGGTGTTTTGCAATTATTTCTTTGTTTTTTTCTGTTTCCTTTAGTCATATTGTTGAAAATCATTTGAAGAAACGGTGTCTGACCTTGCTTAAGGTGCAGGCAAAAATTGTGGTCCATTGGGTCTCTGTGGCGCAATCGGTTAGCGCGTTCGGCTGTTAACCGAAAGGTTGGTGGTTCGAGTCCACCCAGGGACGTCGCACCCTTTTGCAGTCCACTCAGAGACGTTGCACAGTTGGAGAAGTTTTTGCATTGGTGCTGAGCATCTCTCTCATGTAAAAGCCATTTTGCTGACTATGTTTTGAATTCACGAGGCAAACTGGAGAAAAACTTTCTGTATGAGATAAGATAAACAAAACTTCCTTCGAGCCGGAATTGAACCAGCGACCTAAGGATTGCTAATTTAGAGCTACAGTCCTCCGCTCTACCAGCTGAGCTATCGAAGGATTGTTTTGGCCACTGTCGAAAGCCTCCTAGGTTTGGCCGTGGGTGCCACGGGCAGATGGTAAAAATGATTCATTCAACTCTGCGAAAAAGGAATCCAATGGTAGCATTGGAGAATGCGGGCATCGATCCCGCTACCTCTCGCATGCTAAGCGAGCGCTCTACCACTTGAGCTAATCCCCCAAACCTGTGAAACTTGACGTCAGTTTCACGTCACACCAGGTCACAATTTTCATATACAGTCACAGATGACATTGCTTTTTTTTTTTTTTTTTTTTTTTTTTTAAGTGTGGACTCCGTTTTCCCATACTTGAAGAACATTTAAGGAGTCCACAACGTGATTGGTGACCTACAAATACAGTCGAGCAACTTTCTAGCAAACCCTTTCTATGCACATGGAGAATCAAACCGGGGACAGTGAAAAAACTTGCATAGTTTGTAGAAAAAAGTTGTGATGTAGCACAATCCCAAGGAGAACCGTTGAACTTTTATGGGTTGGTTTGTTTATCGAAAATGCTGAGAGGTCGTGAAGGCCTCCTGGTCTTTTTTTTTCCTCCTTTCTGTGGTTGCTAAACTGTAAGAAGAGAGTAGAGCATGAGCCTTAACACAAAACATTAAAAGAGAATAAATGCAACACCAATGGTGAAAAGCAAGACATGCGTTGGCCGGGAATCGAACCCGGGTCAACTGCTTGGAAGGCAGCTATGCTCACCACTATACCACCAACGCTTTCGGAAGTGTACGTTTTTTTGACATTTTCTGCAATAACACTAAACTTTCTGTTGACAGAAGCATTTGGATGCAATGTAATGATGAAAAGTATAAAACACAACCTTTTAGCAGAGGATGGTTTCGATCCATCGACCTCTGGGTTATGGGCCCAGCACGCTTCCGCTGCGCCACTCTGCTCGTAGTGTTGGATGCTTAGAGTCGAAGTCTAATTACTGTCTGCCTTCTGGTCTGTGTCGTGTAATTTATCAGCCATTTCTTATCTGTTGGCAACTAGATTATTCTTGGTGTTTTGCAATTATTTCTTTGTTTTTTTCTGTTTCCTTTAGTCATATTGTTGAAAATCATTTGAAGAAACGGTGTCTGACCTTGCTTAAGGTGCAGGCAAAAATTGTGGTCCATTGGGTCTCTGTGGCGCAATCGGTTAGCGCGTTCGGCTGTTAACCGAAAGGTTGGTGGTTCGAGTCCACCCAGGGACGTCGCACCCTTTTGCAGTCCACCCAGAGACGTTGCACAGTTGGAGAAGTTTTTGCATTGGTGCTGAGCATCTCTCTCATGTAAAAGCCATTTTGCTGACTATGTTTTGAATTCACGAGGCAAACTGGAGAAAAACTTTCTGTATGAGATAAGATAAACAAAACTTCCTTCGAGCCGGAATTGAACCAGCGACCTAAGGATTGCTAATTTAGAGCTACAGTCCTCCGCTCTACCAGCTGAGCTATCGAAGGATTGTTTTGGCCACTGTCGAAAGCCTCCTAGGTTTGGCCGTGGGTGCCACGGGCAGATGGTAAAAATGATTCATTCAACTCTGCGAAAAAGGAATCCAATGGTAGCATTGGAGAATGCGGGCATCGATCCCGCTACCTCTCGCATGCTAAGCGAGCGCTCTACCACTTGAGCTAATCCCCCAAACCTGTGAAACTTGACATCAGTTTCACGTCACACCAGGTCACAATTTTCATATACAGTCACAGATGACATTGCTTTTTTTTTTTTTTTTTTTTTTTTAAGTGTGGACTCCGTTTTCCCATACTTGAAGAACATTTAAGGAGTCCACAACGTGATTGGTGACCTACAAATACAGTCGAGCAACTTTCTAGCAAACCCTTTCTATGCACATGGAGAATCAAACCGGGGACAGTGAAAAAACTTGCATAGTTTGTAGAAAAAAGTTGTGATGTAGCACAATCCCAAGGAGAACCGTTGAACTTTTATGGGTTGGTTTGTTTATCGAAAATGCTGAGAGGTCGTGAAGGCCTCCTGGTCTTTTTTTTTCCTCCTTTCTGTGGTTGCTAAACTGTAAGAAGAGAGTAGAGCATGAGCCTTAACACAAAACATTAAAAGAGAATAAATGCAACACCAATGGTGAAAAGCAAGACATGCGTTGGCCGGGAATCGAACCCGGGTCAACTGCTTGGAAGGCAGCTATGCTCACCACTATACCACCAACGCTTTCGGAAGTGTACGTTTTTTTGACATTTTCTGCAATAACACTAAACTTTCTGTTGACAGAAGCATTTGGATGCAATGTAATGATGAAAAGTATAAAACACAACCTTTTAGCAGAGGATGGTTTCGATCCATCGACCTCTGGGTTATGGGCCCAGCACGCTTCCGCTGCGCCACTCTGCTCGTAGTGTTGGATGCTTAGAGTCGAAGTCTAATTACTGTCTGCCTTCTGGTCTGTGTCGTGTAATTTATCAGCCATTTCTTATCTGTTGGCAACTAGATTATTCTTGGTGTTTTGCAATTATTTCTTTGTTTTTTTCTGTTTCCTTTAGTCATATTGTTGAAAATCATTTGAAGAAACGGTGTCTGACCTTGCTTAAGGTGCAGGCAAAAATTGTGGTCCATTGGGTCTCTGTGGCGCAATCGGTTAGCGCGTTCGGCTGTTAACCGAAAGGTTGGTGGTTCGAGTCCACCCAGGGACGTCGCACCCTTTTGCAGTCCACTCAGAGACGTTGCACAGTTGGAGAAGTTTTTGCATTGGTGCTGAGCATCTCTCTCATGTAAAAGCCATTTTGCTGACTATGTTTTGAATTCACGAGGCAAACTGGAGAAAAACTTTCTGTATGAGATAAGATAAACAAAACTTCCTTCGAGCCGGAATTGAACCAGCGACCTAAGGATTGCTAATTTAGAGCTACAGTCCTCCGCTCTACCAGCTGAGCTATCGAAGGATTGTTTTGGCCACTGTCGAAAGCCTCCTAGGTTTGGCCGTGGGTGCCACGGGCAGATGGTAAAAATGATTCATTCAACTCTGCGAAAAAGGAATCCAATGGTAGCATTGGAGAATGCGGGCATCGATCCCGCTACCTCTCGCATGCTAAGCGAGCGCTCTACCACTTGAGCTAATCCCCCAAACCTGTGAAACTTGACGTCAGTTTCACGTCACACCAGGTCACAATTTTCATATACAGTCACAGATGACATTGCTTTTTTTTTTTTTTTTTTTTTTTTTTTTTTTAAGTGTGGACTCCGTTTTCCCATACTTGAAGAACATTTAAGGAGTCCACAACGTGATTGGTGACCTACAAATACAGTCGAGCAACTTTCTAGCAAACCCTTTCTATGCACATGGAGAATCAAACCGGGGACAGTGAAAAAACTTGCATAGTTTGTAGAAAAAAGTTGTGATGTAGCACAATCCCAAGGAGAACCGTTGAACTTTTATGGGTTGGTTTGTTTATCGAAAATGCTGAGAGGTCGTGAAGGCCTCCTGGTCTTTTTTTTTCCTCCTTTCTGTGGTTGCTAAACTGTAAGAAGAGAGTAGAGCATGAGCCTTAACACAAAACATTAAAAGAGAATAAATGCAACACCAATGGTGAAAAGCAAGACATGCGTTGGCCGGGAATCGAACCCGGGTCAACTGCTTGGAAGGCAGCTATGCTCACCACTATACCACCAACGCTTTCGGAAGTGTACGTTTTTTTGACATTTTCTGCAATAACACTAAACTTTCTGTTGACAGAAGCATTTGGATGCAATGTAATGATGAAAAGTATAAAACACAACCTTTTAGCAGAGGATGGTTTCGATCCATCGACCTCTGGGTTATGGGCCCAGCACGCTTCCGCTGCGCCACTCTGCTCGTAGTGTTGGATGCTTAGAGTCGAAGTCTAATTACTGTCTGCCTTCTGGTCTGTGTCGTGTAATTTATCAGCCATTTCTTATCTGTTGGCAACTAGATTATTCTTGGTGTTTTGCAATTATTTCTTTGTTTTTTTCTGTTTCCTTTAGTCATATTGTTGAAAATCATTTGAAGAAACGGTGTCTGACCTTGCTTAAGGTGCAGGCAAAAATTGTGGTCCATTGGGTCTCTGTGGCGCAATCGGTTAGCGCGTTCGGCTGTTAACCGAAAGGTTGGTGGTTCGAGTCCACCCAGGGACGTCGCACCCTTTTGCAGTCCACCCAGAGACGTTGCACAGTTGGAGAAGTTTTTGCATTGGTGCTGAGCATCTCTCTCATGTAAAAGCCATTTTGCTGACTATGTTTTGAATTCACGAGGCAAACTGGAGAAAAACTTTCTGTATGAGATAAGATAAACAAAACTTCCTTCGAGCCGGAATTGAACCAGCGACCTAAGGATTGCTAATTTAGAGCTACAGTCCTCCGCTCTACCAGCTGAGCTATCGAAGGATTGTTTTGGCCACTGTCGAAAGCCTCCTAGGTTTGGCCGTGGGTGCCACGGGCAGATGGTAAAAATGATTCATTCAACTCTGCGAAAAAGGAATCCAATGGTAGCATTGGAGAATGCGGGCATCGATCCCGCTACCTCTCGCATGCTAAGCGAGCGCTCTACCACTTGAGCTAATCCCCCAAACCTGTGAAACTTGACGTCAGTTTCACGTCACACCAGGTCACAATTTTCATATACAGTCACAGATGACATTGCTTTTTTTTTTTTTTTTTTTTTAAGTGTGGACTCCGTTTTCCCATACTTGAAGAACATTTAAGGAGTCCACAACGTGATTGGTGACCTACAAATACAGTCGAGCAACTTTCTAGCAAACCCTTTCTATGCACATGGAGAATCAAACCGGGGACAGTGAAAAAACTTGCATAGTTTGTAGAAAAAAGTTGTGATGTAGCACAATCCCAAGGAGAACCGTTGAACTTTTATGGGTTGGTTTGTTTATCGAAAATGCTGAGAGGTCGTGAAGGCCTCCTGGTCTTTTTTTTTCCTCCTTTCTGTGGTTGCTAAACTGTAAGAAGAGAGTAGAGCATGAGCCTTAACACAAAACATTAAAAGAGAATAAATGCAACACCAATGGTGAAAAGCAAGACATGCGTTGGCCGGGAATCGAACCCGGGTCAACTGCTTGGAAGGCAGCTATGCTCACCACTATACCACCAACGCTTTCGGAAGTGTACGTTTTTTTGACATTTTCTGCAATAACACTAAACTTTCTGTTGACAGAAGCATTTGGATGCAATGTAATGATGAAAAGTATAAAACACAACCTTTTAGCAGAGGATGGTTTCGATCCATCGACCTCTGGGTTATGGGCCCAGCACGCTTCCGCTGCGCCACTCTGCTCGTAGTGTTGGATGCTTAGAGTCGAAGTCTAATTACTGTCTGCCTTCTGGTCTGTGTCGTGTAATTTATCAGCCATTTCTTATCTGTTGGCAACTAGATTATTCTTGGTGTTTTGCAATTATTTCTTTGTTTTTTTCTGTTTCCTTTAGTCATATTGTTGAAAATCATTTGAAGAAACGGTGTCTGACCTTGCTTAAGGTGCAGGCAAAAATTGTGGTCCATTGGGTCTCTGTGGCGCAATCGGTTAGCGCGTTCGGCTGTTAACCGAAAGGTTGGTGGTTCGAGTCCACCCAGGGACGTCGCACCCTTTTGCAGTCCACCCAGAGACGTTGCACAGTTGGAGAAGTTTTTGCATTGGTGCTGAGCATCTCTCTCATGTAAAAGCCATTTTGCTGACTATGTTTTGAATTCACGAGGCAAACTGGAGAAAAACTTTCTGTATGAGATAAGATAAACAAAACTTCCTTCGAGCCGGAATTGAACCAGCGACCTAAGGATTGCTAATTTAGAGCTACAGTCCTCCGCTCTACCAGCTGAGCTATCGAAGGATTGTTTTGGCCACTGTCGAAAGCCTCCTAGGTTTGGCCGTGGGTGCCACGGGCAGATGGTAAAAATGATTCATTCAACTCTGCGAAAAAGGAATCCAATGGTAGCATTGGAGAATGCGGGCATCGATCCCGCTACCTCTCGCATGCTAAGCGAGCGCTCTACCACTTGAGCTAATCCCCCAAACCTGTGAAACTTGACGTCAGTTTCACGTCACACCAGGTCACAATTTTCATATACAGTCACAGATGACATTGCTTTTTTTTTTTTTTTTTTTTTTTTTTTAAGTGTGGACTCCGTTTTCCCATACTTGAAGAACATTTAAGGAGTCCACAACGTGATTGGTGACCTACAAATACAGTCGAGCAACTTTCTAGCAAACCCTTTCTATGCACATGGAGAATCAAACCGGGGACAGTGAAAAAACTTGCATAGTTTGTAGAAAAAAGTTGTGATGTAGCACAATCCCAAGGAGAACCGTTGAACTTTTATGGGTTGGTTTGTTTATCGAAAATGCTGAGAGGTCGTGAAGGCCTCCTGGTCTTTTTTTTTCCTCCTTTCTGTGGTTGCTAAACTGTAAGAAGAGAGTAGAGCATGAGCCTTAACACAAAACATTAAAAGAGAATAAATGCAACACCAATGGTGAAAAGCAAGACATGCGTTGGCCGGGAATCGAACCCGGGTCAACTGCTTGGAAGGCAGCTATGCTCACCACTATACCACCAACGCTTTCGGAAGTGTACGTTTTTTTGACATTTTCTGCAATAACACTAAACTTTCTGTTGACAGAAGCATTTGGATGCAATGTAATGATGAAAAGTATAAAACACAACCTTTTAGCAGAGGATGGTTTCGATCCATCGACCTCTGGGTTATGGGCCCAGCACGCTTCCGCTGCGCCACTCTGCTCGTAGTGTTGGATGCTTAGAGTCGAAGTCTAATTACTGTCTGCCTTCTGGTCTGTGTCGTGTAATTTATCAGCCATTTCTTATCTGTTGGCAACTAGATTATTCTTGGTGTTTTGCAATTATTTCTTTGTTTTTTTCTGTTTCCTTTAGTCATATTGTTGAAAATCATTTGAAGAAACGGTGTCTGACCTTGCTTAAGGTGCAGGCAAAAATTGTGGTCCATTGGGTCTCTGTGGCGCAATCGGTTAGCGCGTTCGGCTGTTAACCGAAAGGTTGGTGGTTCGAGTCCACCCAGGGACGTCGCACCCTTTTGCAGTCCACCCAGAGACGTTGCACAGTTGGAGAAGTTTTTGCATTGGTGCTGAGCATCTCTCTCATGTAAAAGCCATTTTGCTGACTATGTTTTGAATTCACGAGGCAAACTGGAGAAAAACTTTCTGTATGAGATAAGATAAACAAAACTTCCTTCGAGCCGGAATTGAACCAGCGACCTAAGGATTGCTAATTTAGAGCTACAGTCCTCCGCTCTACCAGCTGAGCTATCGAAGGATTGTTTTGGCCACTGTCGAAAGCCTCCTAGGTTTGGCCGTGGGTGCCACGGGCAGATGGTAAAAATGATTCATTCAACTCTGCGAAAAAGGAATCCAATGGTAGCATTGGAGAATGCGGGCATCGATCCCGCTACCTCTCGCATGCTAAGCGAGCGCTCTACCACTTGAGCTAATCCCCCAAACCTGTGAAACTTGACATCAGTTTCACGTCACACCAGGTCACAATTTTCATATACAGTCACAGATGACATTGCTTTTTTTTTTTTTTTTTTTTTTTTAAGTGTGGACTCCGTTTTCCCATACTTGAAGAACATTTAAGGAGTCCACAACGTGATTGGTGACCTACAAATACAGTCGAGCAACTTTCTAGCAAACCCTTTCTATGCACATGGAGAATCAAACCGGGGACAGTGAAAAAACTTGCATAGTTTGTAGAAAAAAGTTGTGATGTAGCACAATCCCAAGGAGAACCGTTGAACTTTTATGGGTTGGTTTGTTTATCGAAAATGCTGAGAGGTCGTGAAGGCCTCCTGGTCTTTTTTTTTCCTCCTTTCTGTGGTTGCTAAACTGTAAGAAGAGAGTAGAGCATGAGCCTTAACACAAAACATTAAAAGAGAATAAATGCAACACCAATGGTGAAAAGCAAGACATGCGTTGGCCGGGAATCGAACCCGGGTCAACTGCTTGGAAGGCAGCTATGCTCACCACTATACCACCAACGCTTTCGGAAGTGTACGTTTTTTTGACATTTTCTGCAATAACACTAAACTTTCTGTTGACAGAAGCATTTGGATGCAATGTAATGATGAAAAGTATAAAACACAACCTTTTAGCAGAGGATGGTTTCGATCCATCGACCTCTGGGTTATGGGCCCAGCACGCTTCCGCTGCGCCACTCTGCTCGTAGTGTTGGATGCTTAGAGTCGAAGTCTAATTACTGTCTGCCTTCTGGTCTGTGTCGTGTAATTTATCAGCCATTTCTTATCTGTTGGCAACTAGATTATTCTTGGTGTTTTGCAATTATTTCTTTGTTTTTTTCTGTTTCCTTTAGTCATATTGTTGAAAATCATTTGAAGAAACGGTGTCTGACCTTGCTTAAGGTGCAGGCAAAAATTGTGGTCCATTGGGTCTCTGTGGCGCAATCGGTTAGCGCGTTCGGCTGTTAACCGAAAGGTTGGTGGTTCGAGTCCACCCAGGGACGTCGCACCCTTTTGCAGTCCACTCAGAGACGTTGCACAGTTGGAGAAGTTTTTGCATTGGTGCTGAGCATCTCTCTCATGTAAAAGCCATTTTGCTGACTATGTTTTGAATTCACGAGGCAAACTGGAGAAAAACTTTCTGTATGAGATAAGATAAACAAAACTTCCTTCGAGCCGGAATTGAACCAGCGACCTAAGGATTGCTAATTTAGAGCTACAGTCCTCCGCTCTACCAGCTGAGCTATCGAAGGATTGTTTTGGCCACTGTCGAAAGCCTCCTAGGTTTGGCCGTGGGTGCCACGGGCAGATGGTAAAAATGATTCATTCAACTCTGCGAAAAAGGAATCCAATGGTAGCATTGGAGAATGCGGGCATCGATCCCGCTACCTCTCGCATGCTAAGCGAGCGCTCTACCACTTGAGCTAATCCCCCAAACCTGTGAAACTTGACGTCAGTTTCACGTCACACCAGGTCACAATTTTCATATACAGTCACAGATGACATTGCTTTTTTTTTTTTTTTTTTTTTTTTTTTAAGTGTGGACTCCGTTTTCCCATACTTGAAGAACATTTAAGGAGTCCACAACGTGATTGGTGACCTACAAATACAGTCGAGCAACTTTCTAGCAAACCCTTTCTATGCACATGGAGAATCAAACCGGGGACAGTGAAAAAACTTGCATAGTTTGTAGAAAAAAGTTGTGATGTAGCACAATCCCAAGGAGAACCGTTGAACTTTTATGGGTTGGTTTGTTTATCGAAAATGCTGAGAGGTCGTGAAGGCCTCCTGGTCTTTTTTTTTCCTCCTTTCTGTGGTTGCTAAACTGTAAGAAGAGAGTAGAGCATGAGCCTTAACACAAAACATTAAAAGAGAATAAATGCAACACCAATGGTGAAAAGCAAGACATGCGTTGGCCGGGAATCGAACCCGGGTCAACTGCTTGGAAGGCAGCTATGCTCACCACTATACCACCAACGCTTTCGGAAGTGTACGTTTTTTTGACATTTTCTGCAATAACACTAAACTTTCTGTTGACAGAAGCATTTGGATGCAATGTAATGATGAAAAGTATAAAACACAACCTTTTAGCAGAGGATGGTTTCGATCCATCGACCTCTGGGTTATGGGCCCAGCACGCTTCCGCTGCGCCACTCTGCTCGTAGTGTTGGATGCTTAGAGTCGAAGTCTAATTACTGTCTGCCTTCTGGTCTGTGTCGTGTAATTTATCAGCCATTTCTTATCTGTTGGCAACTAGATTATTCTTGGTGTTTTGCAATTATTTCTTTGTTTTTTTCTGTTTCCTTTAGTCATATTGTTGAAAATCATTTGAAGAAACGGTGTCTGACCTTGCTTAAGGTGCAGGCAAAAATTGTGGTCCATTGGGTCTCTGTGGCGCAATCGGTTAGCGCGTTCGGCTGTTAACCGAAAGGTTGGTGGTTCGAGTCCACCCAGGGACGTCGCACCCTTTTGCAGTCCACCCAGAGACGTTGCACAGTTGGAGAAGTTTTTGCATTGGTGCTGAGCATCTCTCTCATGTAAAAGCCATTTTGCTGACTATGTTTTGAATTCACGAGGCAAACTGGAGAAAAACTTTCTGTATGAGATAAGATAAACAAAACTTCCTTCGAGCCGGAATTGAACCAGCGACCTAAGGATTGCTAATTTAGAGCTACAGTCCTCCGCTCTACCAGCTGAGCTATCGAAGGATTGTTTTGGCCACTGTCGAAAGCCTCCTAGGTTTGGCCGTGGGTGCCACGGGCAGATGGTAAAAATGATTCATTCAACTCTGCGAAAAAGGAATCCAATGGTAGCATTGGAGAATGCGGGCATCGATCCCGCTACCTCTCGCATGCTAAGCGAGCGCTCTACCACTTGAGCTAATCCCCCAAACCTGTGAAACTTGACGTCAGTTTCACGTCACACCAGGTCACAATTTTCATATACAGTCACAGATGACATTGCTTTTTTTTTTTTTTTTTTTTTTTTTAAGTGTGGACTCCGTTTTCCCATACTTGAAGAACATTTAAGGAGTCCACAACGTGATTGGTGACCTACAAATACAGTCGAGCAACTTTCTAGCAAACCCTTTCTATGCACATGGAGAATCAAACCGGGGACAGTGAAAAAACTTGCATAGTTTGTAGAAAAAAGTTGTGATGTAGCACAATCCCAAGGAGAACCGTTGAACTTTTATGGGTTGGTTTGTTTATCGAAAATGCTGAGAGGTCGTGAAGGCCTCCTGGTCTTTTTTTTTCCTCCTTTCTGTGGTTGCTAAACTGTAAGAAGAGAGTAGAGCATGAGCCTTAACACAAAACATTAAAAGAGAATAAATGCAACACCAATGGTGAAAAGCAAGACATGCGTTGGCCGGGAATCGAACCCGGGTCAACTGCTTGGAAGGCAGCTATGCTCACCACTATACCACCAACGCTTTCGGAAGTGTACGTTTTTTTGACATTTTCTGCAATAACACTAAACTTTCTGTTGACAGAAGCATTTGGATGCAATGTAATGATGAAAAGTATAAAACACAACCTTTTAGCAGAGGATGGTTTCGATCCATCGACCTCTGGGTTATGGGCCCAGCACGCTTCCGCTGCGCCACTCTGCTCGTAGTGTTGGATGCTTAGAGTCGAAGTCTAATTACTGTCTGCCTTCTGGTCTGTGTCGTGTAATTTATCAGCCATTTCTTATCTGTTGGCAACTAGATTATTCTTGGTGTTTTGCAATTATTTCTTTGTTTTTTTCTGTTTCCTTTAGTCATATTGTTGAAAATCATTTGAAGAAACGGTGTCTGACCTTGCTTAAGGTGCAGGCAAAAATTGTGGTCCATTGGGTCTCTGTGGCGCAATCGGTTAGCGCGTTCGGCTGTTAACCAAAAGGTTGGTGGTTCGAGTCCACCCAGGGACGTCGCACCCTTTTGCAGTCCACCCAGAGACGTTGCACAGTTGGAGAAGTTTTTGCATTGGTGCTGAGCATCTCTCTCATGTAAAAGCCATTTTGCTGACTATGTTTTGAATTCACGAGGCAAACTGGAGAAAAACTTTCTGTATGAGATAAGATAAACAAAACTTCCTTCGAGCCGGAATTGAACCAGCGACCTAAGGATTGCTAATTTAGAGCTACAGTCCTCCGCTCTACCAGCTGAGCTATCGAAGGATTGTTTTGGCCACTGTCGAAAGCCTCCTAGGTTTGGCCGTGGGTGCCACGGGCAGATGGTAAAAATGATTCATTCAACTCTGCGAAAAAGGAATCCAATGGTAGCATTGGAGAATGCGGGCATCGATCCCGCTACCTCTCGCATGCTAAGCGAGCGCTCTACCACTTGAGCTAATCCCCCAAACCTGTGAAACTTGACGTCAGTTTCACGTCACACCAGGTCACAATTTTCATATACAGTCACAGATGACATTGCTTTTTTTTTTTTTTTTTTTTTTTTTTTTTTAAGTGTGGACTCCGTTTTCCCATACTTGAAGAACATTTAAGGAGTCCACAACGTGATTGGTGACCTACAAATACAGTCGAGCAACTTTCTAGCAAACCCTTTCTATGCACATGGAGAATCAAACCGGGGACAGTGAAAAAACTTGCATAGTTTGTAGAAAAAAGTTGTGATGTAGCACAATCCCAAGGAGAACCGTTGAACTTTTATGGGTTGGTTTGTTTATCGAAAATGCTGAGAGGTCGTGAAGGCCTCCTGGTCTTTTTTTTTCCTCCTTTCTGTGGTTGCTAAACTGTAAGAAGAGAGTAGAGCATGAGCCTTAACACAAAACATTAAAAGAGAATAAATGCAACACCAATGGTGAAAAGCAAGACATGCGTTGGCCGGGAATCGAACCCGGGTCAACTGCTTGGAAGGCAGCTATGCTCACCACTATACCACCAACGCTTTCGGAAGTGTACGTTTTTTTGACATTTTCTGCAATAACACTAAACTTTCTGTTGACAGAAGCATTTGGATGCAATGTAATGATGAAAAGTATAAAACACAACCTTTTAGCAGAGGATGGTTTCGATCCATCGACCTCTGGGTTATGGGCCCAGCACGCTTCCGCTGCGCCACTCTGCTCGTAGTGTTGGATGCTTAGAGTCGAAGTCTAATTACTGTCTGCCTTCTGGTCTGTGTCGTGTAATTTATCAGCCATTTCTTATCTGTTGGCAACTAGATTATTCTTGGTGTTTTGCAATTATTTCTTTGTTTTTTTCTGTTTCCTTTAGTCATATTGTTGAAAATCATTTGAAGAAACGGTGTCTGACCTTGCTTAAGGTGCAGGCAAAAATTGTGGTCCATTGGGTCTCTGTGGCGCAATCGGTTAGCGCGTTCGGCTGTTAACCGAAAGGTTGGTGGTTCGAGTCCACCCAGGGACGTCGCACCCTTTTGCAGTCCACCCAGAGACGTTGCACAGTTGGAGAAGTTTTTGCATTGGTGCTGAGCATCTCTCTCATGTAAAAGCCATTTTGCTGACTATGTTTTGAATTCACGAGGCAAACTGGAGAAAAACTTTCTGTATGAGATAAGATAAACAAAACTTCCTTCGAGCCGGAATTGAACCAGCGACCTAAGGATTGCTAATTTAGAGCTACAGTCCTCCGCTCTACCAGCTGAGCTATCGAAGGATTGTTTTGGCCACTGTCGAAAGCCTCCTAGGTTTGGCCGTGGGTGCCACGGGCAGATGGTAAAAATGATTCATTCAACTCTGCGAAAAAGGAATCCAATGGTAGCATTGGAGAATGCGGGCATCGATCCCGCTACCTCTCGCATGCTAAGCGAGCGCTCTACCACTTGAGCTAATCCCCCAAACCTGTGAAACTTGACGTCAGTTTCACGTCACACCAGGTCACAATTTTCATATACAGTCACAGATGACATTGCTTTTTTTTTTTTTTTTTTTTTAAGTGTGGACTCCGTTTTCCCATACTTGAAGAACATTTAAGGAGTCCACAACGTGATTGGTGACCTACAAATACAGTCGAGCAACTTTCTAGCAAACCCTTTCTATGCACATGGAGAATCAAACCGGGGACAGTGAAAAAACTTGCATAGTTTGTAGAAAAAAGTTGTGATGTAGCACAATCCCAAGGAGAACCGTTGAACTTTTATGGGTTGGTTTGTTTATCGAAAATGCTGAGAGGTCGTGAAGGCCTCCTGGTCTTTTTTTTTCCTCCTTTCTGTGGTTGCTAAACTGTAAGAAGAGAGTAGAGCATGAGCCTTAACACAAAACATTAAAAGAGAATAAATGCAACACCAATGGTGAAAAGCAAGACATGCGTTGGCCGGGAATCGAACCCGGGTCAACTGCTTGGAAGGCAGCTATGCTCACCACTATACCACCAACGCTTTCGGAAGTGTACGTTTTTTTGACATTTTCTGCAATAACACTAAACTTTCTGTTGACAGAAGCATTTGGATGCAATGTAATGATGAAAAGTATAAAACACAACCTTTTAGCAGAGGATGGTTTCGATCCATCGACCTCTGGGTTATGGGCCCAGCACGCTTCCGCTGCGCCACTCTGCTCGTAGTGTTGGATGCTTAGAGTCGAAGTCTAATTACTGTCTGCCTTCTGGTCTGTGTCGTGTAATTTATCAGCCATTTCTTATCTGTTGGCAACTAGATTATTCTTGGTGTTTTGCAATTATTTCTTTGTTTTTTTCTGTTTCCTTTAGTCATATTGTTGAAAATCATTTGAAGAAACGGTGTCTGACCTTGCTTAAGGTGCAGGCAAAAATTGTGGTCCATTGGGTCTCTGTGGCGCAATCGGTTAGCGCGTTCGGCTGTTAACCAAAAGGTTGGTGGTTCGAGTCCACCCAGGGACGTCGCACCCTTTTGCAGTCCACCCAGAGACGTTGCACAGTTGGAGAAGTTTTTGCATTGGTGCTGAGCATCTCTCTCATGTAAAAGCCATTTTGCTGACTATGTTTTGAATTCACGAGGCAAACTGGAGAAAAACTTTCTGTATGAGATAAGATAAACAAAACTTCCTTCGAGCCGGAATTGAACCAGCGACCTAAGGATTGCTAATTTAGAGCTACAGTCCTCCGCTCTACCAGCTGAGCTATCGAAGGATTGTTTTGGCCACTGTCGAAAGCCTCCTAGGTTTGGCCGTGGGTGCCACGGGCAGATGGTAAAAATGATTCATTCAACTCTGCGAAAAAGGAATCCAATGGTAGCATTGGAGAATGCGGGCATCGATCCCGCTACCTCTCGCATGCTAAGCGAGCGCTCTACCACTTGAGCTAATCCCCCAAACCTGTGAAACTTGACGTCAGTTTCACGTCACACCAGGTCACAATTTTCATATACAGTCACAGATGACATTGCTTTTTTTTTTTTTTTTTTTTTTTTTAAGTGTGGACTCCGTTTTCCCATACTTGAAGAACATTTAAGGAGTCCACAACGTGATTGGTGACCTACAAATACAGTCGAGCAACTTTCTAGCAAACCCTTTCTATGCACATGGAGAATCAAACCGGGGACAGTGAAAAAACTTGCATAGTTTGTAGAAAAAAGTTGTGATGTAGCACAATCCCAAGGAGAACCGTTGAACTTTTATGGGTTGGTTTGTTTATCGAAAATGCTGAGAGGTCGTGAAGGCCTCCTGGTCTTTTTTTTTCCTCCTTTCTGTGGTTGCTAAACTGTAAGAAGAGAGTAGAGCATGAGCCTTAACACAAAACATTAAAAGAGAATAAATGCAACACCAATGGTGAAAAGCAAGACATGCGTTGGCCGGGAATCGAACCCGGGTCAACTGCTTGGAAGGCAGCTATGCTCACCACTATACCACCAACGCTTTCGGAAGTGTACGTTTTTTTGACATTTTCTGCAATAACACTAAACTTTCTGTTGACAGAAGCATTTGGATGCAATGTAATGATGAAAAGTATAAAACACAACCTTTTAGCAGAGGATGGTTTCGATCCATCGACCTCTGGGTTATGGGCCCAGCACGCTTCCGCTGCGCCACTCTGCTCGTAGTGTTGGATGCTTAGAGTCGAAGTCTAATTACTGTCTGCCTTCTGGTCTGTGTCGTGTAATTTATCAGCCATTTCTTATCTGTTGGCAACTAGATTATTCTTGGTGTTTTGCAATTATTTCTTTGTTTTTTTCTGTTTCCTTTAGTCATATTGTTGAAAATCATTTGAAGAAACGGTGTCTGACCTTGCTTAAGGTGCAGGCAAAAATTGTGGTCCATTGGGTCTCTGTGGCGCAATCGGTTAGCGCGTTCGGCTGTTAACCGAAAGGTTGGTGGTTCGAGTCCACCCAGGGACGTCGCACCCTTTTGCAGTCCACCCAGAGACGTTGCACAGTTGGAGAAGTTTTTGCATTGGTGCTGAGCATCTCTCTCATGTAAAAGCCATTTTGCTGACTATGTTTTGAATTCACGAGGCAAACTGGAGAAAAACTTTCTGTATGAGATAAGATAAACAAAACTTCCTTCGAGCCGGAATTGAACCAGCGACCTAAGGATTGCTAATTTAGAGCTACAGTCCTCCGCTCTACCAGCTGAGCTATCGAAGGATTGTTTTGGCCACTGTCGAAAGCCTCCTAGGTTTGGCCGTGGGTGCCACGGGCAGATGGTAAAAATGATTCATTCAACTCTGCGAAAAAGGAATCCAATGGTAGCATTGGAGAATGCGGGCATCGATCCCGCTACCTCTCGCATGCTAAGCGAGCGCTCTACCACTTGAGCTAATCCCCCAAACCTGTGAAACTTGACGTCAGTTTCACGTCACACCAGGTCACAATTTTCATATACAGTCACAGATGACATTGCTTTTTTTTTTTTTTTTTTTTAAGTGTGGACTCCGTTTTCCCATACTTGAAGAACATTTAAGGAGTCCACAACGTGATTGGTGACCTACAAATACAGTCGAGCAACTTTCTAGCAAACCCTTTCTATGCACATGGAGAATCAAACCGGGGACAGTGAAAAAACTTGCATAGTTTGTAGAAAAAAGTTGTGATGTAGCACAATCCCAAGGAGAACCGTTGAACTTTTATGGGTTGGTTTGTTTATCGAAAATGCTGAGAGGTCGTGAAGGCCTCCTGGTCTTTTTTTTTCCTCCTTTCTGTGGTTGCTAAACTGTAAGAAGAGAGTAGAGCATGAGCCTTAACACAAAACATTAAAAGAGAATAAATGCAACACCAATGGTGAAAAGCAAGACATGCGTTGGCCGGGAATCGAACCCGGGTCAACTGCTTGGAAGGCAGCTATGCTCACCACTATACCACCAACGCTTTCGGAAGTGTACGTTTTTTTGACATTTTCTGCAATAACACTAAACTTTCTGTTGACAGAAGCATTTGGATGCAATGTAATGATGAAAAGTATAAAACACAACCTTTTAGCAGAGGATGGTTTCGATCCATCGACCTCTGGGTTATGGGCCCAGCACGCTTCCGCTGCGCCACTCTGCTCGTAGTGTTGGATGCTTAGAGTCGAAGTCTAATTACTGTCTGCCTTCTGGTCTGTGTCGTGTAATTTATCAGCCATTTCTTATCTGTTGGCAACTAGATTATTCTTGGTGTTTTGCAATTATTTCTTTGTTTTTTTCTGTTTCCTTTAGTCATATTGTTGAAAATCATTTGAAGAAACGGTGTCTGACCTTGCTTAAGGTGCAGGCAAAAATTGTGGTCCATTGGGTCTCTGTGGCGCAATCGGTTAGCGCGTTCGGCTGTTAACCGAAAGGTTGGTGGTTCGAGTCCACCCAGGGACGTCGCACCCTTTTGCAGTCCACCCAGAGACGTTGCACAGTTGGAGAAGTTTTTGCATTGGTGCTGAGCATCTCTCTCATGTAAAAGCCATTTTGCTGACTATGTTTTGAATTCACGAGGCAAACTGGAGAAAAACTTTCTGTATGAGATAAGATAAACAAAACTTCCTTCGAGCCGGAATTGAACCAGCGACCTAAGGATTGCTAATTTAGAGCTACAGTCCTCCGCTCTACCAGCTGAGCTATCGAAGGATTGTTTTGGCCACTGTCGAAAGCCTCCTAGGTTTGGCCGTGGGTGCCACGGGCAGATGGTAAAAATGATTCATTCAACTCTGCGAAAAAGGAATCCAATGGTAGCATTGGAGAATGCGGGCATCGATCCCGCTACCTCTCGCATGCTAAGCGAGCGCTCTACCACTTGAGCTAATCCCCCAAACCTGTGAAACTTGACGTCAGTTTCACGTCACACCAGGTCACAATTTTCATATACAGTCACAGATGACATTGCTTTTTTTTTTTTTTTTTTTTTTTTTAAGTGTGGACTCCGTTTTCCCATACTTGAAGAACATTTAAGGAGTCCACAACGTGATTGGTGACCTACAAATACAGTCGAGCAACTTTCTAGCAAACCCTTTCTATGCACATGGAGAATCAAACCGGGGACAGTGAAAAAACTTGCATAGTTTGTAGAAAAAAGTTGTGATGTAGCACAATCCCAAGGAGAACCGTTGAACTTTTATGGGTTGGTTTGTTTATCGAAAATGCTGAGAGGTCGTGAAGGCCTCCTGGTCTTTTTTTTTCCTCCTTTCTGTGGTTGCTAAACTGTAAGAAGAGAGTAGAGCATGAGCCTTAACACAAAACATTAAAAGAGAATAAATGCAACACCAATGGTGAAAAGCAAGACATGCGTTGGCCGGGAATCGAACCCGGGTCAACTGCTTGGAAGGCAGCTATGCTCACCACTATACCACCAACGCTTTCGGAAGTGTACGTTTTTTTGACATTTTCTGCAATAACACTAAACTTTCTGTTGACAGAAGCATTTGGATGCAATGTAATGATGAAAAGTATAAAACACAACCTTTTAGCAGAGGATGGTTTCGATCCATCGACCTCTGGGTTATGGGCCCAGCACGCTTCCGCTGTGCCACTCTGCTCGTAGTGTTGGATGCTTAGAGTCGAAGTCTAATTACTGTCTGCCTTCTGGTCTGTGTCGTGTAATTTATCAGCCATTTCTTATCTGTTGGCAACTAGATTATTCTTGGTGTTTTGCAATTATTTCTTTGTTTTTTTCTGTTTCCTTTAGTCATATTGTTGAAAATCATTTGAAGAAACGGTGTCTGACCTTGCTTAAGGTGCAGGCAAAAATTGTGGTCCATTGGGTCTCTGTGGCGCAATCGGTTAGCGCGTTCGGCTGTTAACCGAAAGGTTGGTGGTTCGAGTCCACCCAGGGACGTCGCACCCTTTTGCAGTCCACCCAGAGACGTTGCACAGTTGGAGAAGTTTTTGCATTGGTGCTGAGCATCTCTCTCATGTAAAAGCCATTTTGCTGACTATGTTTTGAATTCACGAGGCAAACTGGAGAAAAACTTTCTGTATGAGATAAGATAAACAAAACTTCCTTCGAGCCGGAATTGAACCAGCGACCTAAGGATTGCTAATTTAGAGCTACAGTCCTCCGCTCTACCAGCTGAGCTATCGAAGGATTGTTTTGGCCACTGTCGAAAGCCTCCTAGGTTTGGCCGTGGGTGCCACGGGCAGATGGTAAAAATGATTCATTCAACTCTGCGAAAAAGGAATCCAATGGTAGCATTGGAGAATGCGGGCATCGATCCCGCTACCTCTCGCATGCTAAGCGAGCGCTCTACCACTTGAGCTAATCCCCCAAACCTGTGAAACTTGACGTCAGTTTCACGTCACACCAGGTCACAATTTTCATATACAGTCACAGATGACATTGCTTTTTTTTTTTTTTTTTTTTTTTTTAAGTGTGGACTCCGTTTTCCCATACTTGAAGAACATTTAAGGAGTCCACAACGTGATTGGTGACCTACAAATACAGTCGAGCAACTTTCTAGCAAACCCTTTCTATGCACATGGAGAATCAAACCGGGGACAGTGAAAAAACTTGCATAGTTTGTAGAAAAAAGTTGTGATGTAGCACAATCCCAAGGAGAACCGTTGAACTTTTATGGGTTGGTTTGTTTATCGAAAATGCTGAGAGGTCGTGAAGGCCTCCTGGTCTTTTTTTTTCCTCCTTTCTGTGGTTGCTAAACTGTAAGAAGAGAGTAGAGCATGAGCCTTAACACAAAACATTAAAAGAGAATAAATGCAACACCAATGGTGAAAAGCAAGACATGCGTTGGCCGGGAATCGAACCCGGGTCAACTGCTTGGAAGGCAGCTATGCTCACCACTATACCACCAACGCTTTCGGAAGTGTACGTTTTTTTGACATTTTCTGCAATAACACTAAACTTTCTGTTGACAGAAGCATTTGGATGCAATGTAATGATGAAAAGTATAAAACACAACCTTTTAGCAGAGGATGGTTTCGATCCATCGACCTCTGGGTTATGGGCCCAGCACGCTTCCGCTGCGCCACTCTGCTCGTAGTGTTGGATGCTTAGAGTCGAAGTCTAATTACTGTCTGCCTTCTGGTCTGTGTCGTGTAATTTATCAGCCATTTCTTATCTGTTGGCAACTAGATTATTCTTGGTGTTTTGCAATTATTTCTTTGTTTTTTTCTGTTTCCTTTAGTCATATTGTTGAAAATCATTTGAAGAAACGGTGTCTGACCTTGCTTAAGGTGCAGGCAAAAATTGTGGTCCATTGGGTCTCTGTGGCGCAATCGGTTAGCGCGTTCGGCTGTTAACCGAAAGGTTGGTGGTTCGAGTCCACCCAGGGACGTCGCACCCTTTTGCAGTCCACCCAGAGACGTTGCACAGTTGGAGAAGTTTTTGCATTGGTGCTGAGCATCTCTCTCATGTAAAAGCCATTTTGCTGACTATGTTTTGAATTCACGAGGCAAACTGGAGAAAAACTTTCTGTATGAGATAAGATAAACAAAACTTCCTTCGAGCCGGAATTGAACCAGCGACCTAAGGATTGCTAATTTAGAGCTACAGTCCTCCGCTCTACCAGCTGAGCTATCGAAGGATTGTTTTGGCCACTGTCGAAAGCCTCCTAGGTTTGGCCGTGGGTGCCACGGGCAGATGGTAAAAATGATTCATTCAACTCTGCGAAAAAGGAATCCAATGGTAGCATTGGAGAATGCGGGCATCGATCCCGCTACCTCTCGCATGCTAAGCGAGCGCTCTACCACTTGAGCTAATCCCCCAAACCTGTGAAACTTGACGTCAGTTTCACGTCACACCAGGTCACAATTTTCATATACAGTCACAGATGACATTGCTTTTTTTTTTTTTTTTTTTTTAAGTGTGGACTCCGTTTTCCCATACTTGAAGAACATTTAAGGAGTCCACAACGTGATTGGTGACCTACAAATACAGTCGAGCAACTTTCTAGCAAACCCTTTCTATGCACATGGAGAATCAAACCGGGGACAGTGAAAAAACTTGCATAGTTTGTAGAAAAAAGTTGTGATGTAGCACAATCCCAAGGAGAACCGTTGAACTTTTATGGGTTGGTTTGTTTATCGAAAATGCTGAGAGGTCGTGAAGGCCTCCTGGTCTTTTTTTTTCCTCCTTTCTGTGGTTGCTAAACTGTAAGAAGAGAGTAGAGCATGAGCCTTAACACAAAACATTAAAAGAGAATAAATGCAACACCAATGGTGAAAAGCAAGACATGCGTTGGCCGGGAATCGAACCCGGGTCAACTGCTTGGAAGGCAGCTATGCTCACCACTATACCACCAACGCTTTCGGAAGTGTACGTTTTTTTGACATTTTCTGCAATAACACTAAACTTTCTGTTGACAGAAGCATTTGGATGCAATGTAATGATGAAAAGTATAAAACACAACCTTTTAGCAGAGGATGGTTTCGATCCATCGACCTCTGGGTTATGGGCCCAGCACGCTTCCGCTGCGCCACTCTGCTCGTAGTGTTGGATGCTTAGAGTCGAAGTCTAATTACTGTCTGCCTTCTGGTCTGTGTCGTGTAATTTATCAGCCATTTCTTATCTGTTGGCAACTAGATTATTCTTGGTGTTTTGCAATTATTTCTTTGTTTTTTTCTGTTTCCTTTAGTCATATTGTTGAAAATCATTTGAAGAAACGGTGTCTGACCTTGCTTAAGGTGCAGGCAAAAATTGTGGTCCATTGGGTCTCTGTGGCGCAATCGGTTAGCGCGTTCGGCTGTTAACCGAAAGGTTGGTGGTTCGAGTCCACCCAGGGACGTCGCACCCTTTTGCAGTCCACCCAGAGACGTTGCACAGTTGGAGAAGTTTTTGCATTGGTGCTGAGCATCTCTCTCATGTAAAAGCCATTTTGCTGACTATGTTTTGAATTCACGAGGCAAACTGGAGAAAAACTTTCTGTATGAGATAAGATAAACAAAACTTCCTTCGAGCCGGAATTGAACCAGCGACCTAAGGATTGCTAATTTAGAGCTACAGTCCTCCGCTCTACCAGCTGAGCTATCGAAGGATTGTTTTGGCCACTGTCGAAAGCCTCCTAGGTTTGGCCGTGGGTGCCACGGGCAGATGGTAAAAATGATTCATTCAACTCTGCGAAAAAGGAATCCAATGGTAGCATTGGAGAATGCGGGCATCGATCCCGCTACCTCTCGCATGCTAAGCGAGCGCTCTACCACTTGAGCTAATCCCCCAAACCTGTGAAACTTGACGTCAGTTTCACGTCACACCAGGTCACAATTTTCATATACAGTCACAGATGACATTGCTTTTTTTTTTTTTTTTTTTTTAAGTGTGGACTCCGTTTTCCCATACTTGAAGAACATTTAAGGAGTCCACAACGTGATTGGTGACCTACAAATACAGTCGAGCAACTTTCTAGCAAACCCTTTCTATGCACATGGAGAATCAAACCGGGGACAGTGAAAAAACTTGCATAGTTTGTAGAAAAAAGTTGTGATGTAGCACAATCCCAAGGAGAACCGTTGAACTTTTATGGGTTGGTTTGTTTATCGAAAATGCTGAGAGGTCGTGAAGGCCTCCTGGTCTTTTTTTTTCCTCCTTTCTGTGGTTGCTAAACTGTAAGAAGAGAGTAGAGCATGAGCCTTAACACAAAACATTAAAAGAGAATAAATGCAACACCAATGGTGAAAAGCAAGACATGCGTTGGCCGGGAATCGAACCCGGGTCAACTGCTTGGAAGGCAGCTATGCTCACCACTATACCACCAACGCTTTCGGAAGTGTACGTTTTTTTGACATTTTCTGCAATAACACTAAACTTTCTGTTGACAGAAGCATTTGGATGCAATGTAATGATGAAAAGTATAAAACACAACCTTTTAGCAGAGGATGGTTTCGATCCATCGACCTCTGGGTTATGGGCCCAGCACGCTTCCGCTGCGCCACTCTGCTCGTAGTGTTGGATGCTTAGAGTCGAAGTCTAATTACTGTCTGCCTTCTGGTCTGTGTCGTGTAATTTATCAGCCATTTCTTATCTGTTGGCAACTAGATTATTCTTGGTGTTTTGCAATTATTTCTTTGTTTTTTTCTGTTTCCTTTAGTCATATTGTTGAAAATCATTTGAAGAAACGGTGTCTGACCTTGCTTAAGGTGCAGGCAAAAATTGTGGTCCATTGGGTCTCTGTGGCGCAATCGGTTAGCGCGTTCGGCTGTTAACCGAAAGGTTGGTGGTTCGAGTCCACCCAGGGACGTCGCACCCTTTTGCAGTCCACCCAGAGACGTTGCACAGTTGGAGAAGTTTTTGCATTGGTGCTGAGCATCTCTCTCATGTAAAAGCCATTTTGCTGACTATGTTTTGAATTCACGAGGCAAACTGGAGAAAAACTTTCTGTATGAGATAAGATAAACAAAACTTCCTTCGAGCCGGAATTGAACCAGCGACCTAAGGATTGCTAATTTAGAGCTACAGTCCTCCGCTCTACCAGCTGAGCTATCGAAGGATTGTTTTGGCCACTGTCGAAAGCCTCCTAGGTTTGGCCGTGGGTGCCACGGGCAGATGGTAAAAATGATTCATTCAACTCTGCGAAAAAGGAATCCAATGGTAGCATTGGAGAATGCGGGCATCGATCCCGCTACCTCTCGCATGCTAAGCGAGCGCTCTACCACTTGAGCTAATCCCCCAAACCTGTGAAACTTGACGTCAGTTTCACGTCACACCAGGTCACAATTTTCATATACAGTCACAGATGACATTGCTTTTTTTTTTTTTTTTTTTTTAAGTGTGGACTCCGTTTTCCCATACTTGAAGAACATTTAAGGAGTCCACAACGTGATTGGTGACCTACAAATACAGTCGAGCAACTTTCTAGCAAACCCTTTCTATGCACATGGAGAATCAAACCGGGGACAGTGAAAAAACTTGCATAGTTTGTAGAAAAAAGTTGTGATGTAGCACAATCCCAAGGAGAACCGTTGAACTTTTATGGGTTGGTTTGTTTATCGAAAATGCTGAGAGGTCGTGAAGGCCTCCTGGTCTTTTTTTTTCCTCCTTTCTGTGGTTGCTAAACTGTAAGAAGAGAGTAGAGCATGAGCCTTAACACAAAACATTAAAAGAGAATAAATGCAACACCAATGGTGAAAAGCAAGACATGCGTTGGCCGGGAATCGAACCCGGGTCAACTGCTTGGAAGGCAGCTATGCTCACCACTATACCACCAACGCTTTCGGAAGTGTACGTTTTTTTGACATTTTCTGCAATAACACTAAACTTTCTGTTGACAGAAGCATTTGGATGCAATGTAATGATGAAAAGTATAAAACACAACCTTTTAGCAGAGGATGGTTTCGATCCATCGACCTCTGGGTTATGGGCCCAGCACGCTTCCGCTGCGCCACTCTGCTCGTAGTGTTGGATGCTTAGAGTCGAAGTCTAATTACTGTCTGCCTTCTGGTCTGTGTCGTGTAATTTATCAGCCATTTCTTATCTGTTGGCAACTAGATTATTCTTGGTGTTTTGCAATTATTTCTTTGTTTTTTTCTGTTTCCTTTAGTCATATTGTTGAAAATCATTTGAAGAAACGGTGTCTGACCTTGCTTAAGGTGCAGGCAAAAATTGTGGTCCATTGGGTCTCTGTGGCGCAATCGGTTAGCGCGTTCGGCTGTTAACCGAAAGGTTGGTGGTTCGAGTCCACCCAGGGACGTCGCACCCTTTTGCAGTCCACCCAGAGACGTTGCACAGTTGGAGAAGTTTTTGCATTGGTGCTGAGCATCTCTCTCATGTAAAAGCCATTTTGCTGACTATGTTTTGAATTCACGAGGCAAACTGGAGAAAAACTTTCTGTATGAGATAAGATAAACAAAACTTCCTTCGAGCCGGAATTGAACCAGCGACCTAAGGATTGCTAATTTAGAGCTACAGTCCTCCGCTCTACCAGCTGAGCTATCGAAGGATTGTTTTGGCCACTGTCGAAAGCCTCCTAGGTTTGGCCGTGGGTGCCACGGGCAGATGGTAAAAATGATTCATTCAACTCTGCGAAAAAGGAATCCAATGGTAGCATTGGAGAATGCGGGCATCGATCCCGCTACCTCTCGCATGCTAAGCGAGCGCTCTACCACTTGAGCTAATCCCCCAAACCTGTGAAACTTGACGTCAGTTTCACGTCACACCAGGTCACAATTTTCATATACAGTCACAGATGACATTGCTTTTTTTTTTTTTTTTTTTTTTTTTTTAAGTGTGGACTCCGTTTTCCCATACTTGAAGAACATTTAAGGAGTCCACAACGTGATTGGTGACCTACAAATACAGTCGAGCAACTTTCTAGCAAACCCTTTCTATGCACATGGAGAATCAAACCGGGGACAGTGAAAAAACTTGCATAGTTTGTAGAAAAAAGTTGTGATGTAGCACAATCCCAAGGAGAACCGTTGAACTTTTATGGGTTGGTTTGTTTATCGAAAATGCTGAGAGGTCGTGAAGGCCTCCTGGTCTTTTTTTTTCCTCCTTTCTGTGGTTGCTAAACTGTAAGAAGAGAGTAGAGCATGAGCCTTAACACAAAACATTAAAAGAGAATAAATGCAACACCAATGGTGAAAAGCAAGACATGCGTTGGCCGGGAATCGAACCCGGGTCAACTGCTTGGAAGGCAGCTATGCTCACCACTATACCACCAACGCTTTCGGAAGTGTACGTTTTTTTGACATTTTCTGCAATAACACTAAACTTTCTGTTGACAGAAGCATTTGGATGCAATGTAATGATGAAAAGTATAAAACACAACCTTTTAGCAGAGGATGGTTTCGATCCATCGACCTCTGGGTTATGGGCCCAGCACGCTTCCGCTGCGCCACTCTGCTCGTAGTGTTGGATGCTTAGAGTCGAAGTCTAATTACTGTCTGCCTTCTGGTCTGTGTCGTGTAATTTATCAGCCATTTCTTATCTGTTGGCAACTAGATTATTCTTGGTGTTTTGCAATTATTTCTTTGTTTTTTTCTGTTTCCTTTAGTCATATTGTTGAAAATCATTTGAAGAAACGGTGTCTGACCTTGCTTAAGGTGCAGGCAAAAATTGTGGTCCATTGGGTCTCTGTGGCGCAATCGGTTAGCGCGTTCGGCTGTTAACCGAAAGGTTGGTGGTTCGAGTCCACCCAGGGACGTCGCACCCTTTTGCAGTCCACCCAGAGACGTTGCACAGTTGGAGAAGTTTTTGCATTGGTGCTGAGCATCTCTCTCATGTAAAAGCCATTTTGCTGACTATGTTTTGAATTCACGAGGCAAACTGGAGAAAAACTTTCTGTATGAGATAAGATAAACAAAACTTCCTTCGAGCCGGAATTGAACCAGCGACCTAAGGATTGCTAATTTAGAGCTACAGTCCTCCGCTCTACCAGCTGAGCTATCGAAGGATTGTTTTGGCCACTGTCGAAAGCCTCCTAGGTTTGGCCGTGGGTGCCACGGGCAGATGGTAAAAATGATTCATTCAACTCTGCGAAAAAGGAATCCAATGGTAGCATTGGAGAATGCGGGCATCGATCCCGCTACCTCTCGCATGCTAAGCGAGCGCTCTACCACTTGAGCTAATCCCCCAAACCTGTGAAACTTGACGTCAGTTTCACGTCACACCAGGTCACAATTTTCATATACAGTCACAGATGACATTGCTTTTTTTTTTTTTTTTTTTTTTTTTTTTAAGTGTGGACTCCGTTTTCCCATACTTGAAGAACATTTAAGGAGTCCACAACGTGATTGGTGACCTACAAATACAGTCGAGCAACTTTCTAGCAAACCCTTTCTATGCACATGGAGAATCAAACCGGGGACAGTGAAAAAACTTGCATAGTTTGTAGAAAAAAGTTGTGATGTAGCACAATCCCAAGGAGAACCGTTGAACTTTTATGGGTTGGTTTGTTTATCGAAAATGCTGAGAGGTCGTGAAGGCCTCCTGGTCTTTTTTTTTCCTCCTTTCTGTGGTTGCTAAACTGTAAGAAGAGAGTAGAGCATGAGCCTTAACACAAAACATTAAAAGAGAATAAATGCAACACCAATGGTGAAAAGCAAGACATGCGTTGGCCGGGAATCGAACCCGGGTCAACTGCTTGGAAGGCAGCTATGCTCACCACTATACCACCAACGCTTTCGGAAGTGTACGTTTTTTTGACATTTTCTGCAATAACACTAAACTTTCTGTTGACAGAAGCATTTGGATGCAATGTAATGATGAAAAGTATAAAACACAACCTTTTAGCAGAGGATGGTTTCGATCCATCGACCTCTGGGTTATGGGCCCAGCACGCTTCCGCTGCGCCACTCTGCTCGTAGTGTTGGATGCTTAGAGTCGAAGTCTAATTACTGTCTGCCTTCTGGTCTGTGTCGTGTAATTTATCAGCCATTTCTTATCTGTTGGCAACTAGATTATTCTTGGTGTTTTGCAATTATTTCTTTGTTTTTTTCTGTTTCCTTTAGTCATATTGTTGAAAATCATTTGAAGAAACGGTGTCTGACCTTGCTTAAGGTGCAGGCAAAAATTGTGGTCCATTGGGTCTCTGTGGCGCAATCGGTTAGCGCGTTCGGCTGTTAACCGAAAGGTTGGTGGTTCGAGTCCACCCAGGGACGTCGCACCCTTTTGCAGTCCACCCAGAGACGTTGCACAGTTGGAGAAGTTTTTGCATTGGTGCTGAGCATCTCTCTCATGTAAAAGCCATTTTGCTGACTATGTTTTGAATTCACGAGGCAAACTGGAGAAAAACTTTCTGTATGAGATAAGATAAACAAAACTTCCTTCGAGCCGGAATTGAACCAGCGACCTAAGGATTGCTAATTTAGAGCTACAGTCCTCCGCTCTACCAGCTGAGCTATCGAAGGATTGTTTTGGCCACTGTCGAAAGCCTCCTAGGTTTGGCCGTGGGTGCCACGGGCAGATGGTAAAAATGATTCATTCAACTCTGCGAAAAAGGAATCCAATGGTAGCATTGGAGAATGCGGGCATCGATCCCGCTACCTCTCGCATGCTAAGCGAGCGCTCTACCACTTGAGCTAATCCCCCAAACCTGTGAAACTTGACGTCAGTTTCACGTCACACCAGGTCACAATTTTCATATACAGTCACAGATGACATTGCTTTTTTTTTTTTTTTTTTTTTTTTAAGTGTGGACTCCGTTTTCCCATACTTGAAGAACATTTAAGGAGTCCACAACGTGATTGGTGACCTACAAATACAGTCGAGCAACTTTCTAGCAAACCCTTTCTATGCACATGGAGAATCAAACCGGGGACAGTGAAAAAACTTGCATAGTTTGTAGAAAAAAGTTGTGATGTAGCACAATCCCAAGGAGAACCGTTGAACTTTTATGGGTTGGTTTGTTTATCGAAAATGCTGAGAGGTCGTGAAGGCCTCCTGGTCTTTTTTTTTCCTCCTTTCTGTGGTTGCTAAACTGTAAGAAGAGAGTAGAGCATGAGCCTTAACACAAAACATTAAAAGAGAATAAATGCAACACCAATGGTGAAAAGCAAGACATGCGTTGGCCGGGAATCGAACCCGGGTCAACTGCTTGGAAGGCAGCTATGCTCACCACTATACCACCAACGCTTTCGGAAGTGTACGTTTTTTTGACATTTTCTGCAATAACACTAAACTTTCTGTTGACAGAAGCATTTGGATGCAATGTAATGATGAAAAGTATAAAACACAACCTTTTAGCAGAGGATGGTTTCGATCCATCGACCTCTGGGTTATGGGCCCAGCACGCTTCCGCTGCGCCACTCTGCTCGTAGTGTTGGATGCTTAGAGTCGAAGTCTAATTACTGTCTGCCTTCTGGTCTGTGTCGTGTAATTTATCAGCCATTTCTTATCTGTTGGCAACTAGATTATTCTTGGTGTTTTGCAATTATTTCTTTGTTTTTTTCTGTTTCCTTTAGTCATATTGTTGAAAATCATTTGAAGAAACGGTGTCTGACCTTGCTTAAGGTGCAGGCAAAAATTGTGGTCCATTGGGTCTCTGTGGCGCAATCGGTTAGCGCGTTCGGCTGTTAACCGAAAGGTTGGTGGTTCGAGTCCACCCAGGGACGTCGCACCCTTTTGCAGTCCACCCAGAGACGTTGCACAGTTGGAGAAGTTTTTGCATTGGTGCTGAGCATCTCTCTCATGTAAAAGCCATTTTGCTGACTATGTTTTGAATTCACGAGGCAAACTGGAGAAAAACTTTCTGTATGAGATAAGATAAACAAAACTTCCTTCGAGCCGGAATTGAACCAGCGACCTAAGGATTGCTAATTTAGAGCTACAGTCCTCCGCTCTACCAGCTGAGCTATCGAAGGATTGTTTTGGCCACTGTCGAAAGCCTCCTAGGTTTGGCCGTGGGTGCCACGGGCAGATGGTAAAAATGATTCATTCAACTCTGCGAAAAAGGAATCCAATGGTAGCATTGGAGAATGCGGGCATCGATCCCGCTACCTCTCGCATGCTAAGCGAGCGCTCTACCACTTGAGCTAATCCCCCAAACCTGTGAAACTTGACGTCAGTTTCACGTCACACCAGGTCACAATTTTCATATACAGTCACAGATGACATTGCTTTTTTTTTTTTTTTTTTTTTTTTTAAGTGTGGACTCCGTTTTCCCATACTTGAAGAACATTTAAGGAGTCCACAACGTGATTGGTGACCTACAAATACAGTCGAGCAACTTTCTAGCAAACCCTTTCTATGCACATGGAGAATCAAACCGGGGACAGTGAAAAAACTTGCATAGTTTGTAGAAAAAAGTTGTGATGTAGCACAATCCCAAGGAGAACCGTTGAACTTTTATGGGTTGGTTTGTTTATCGAAAATGCTGAGAGGTCGTGAAGGCCTCCTGGTCTTTTTTTTTCCTCCTTTCTGTGGTTGCTAAACTGTAAGAAGAGAGTAGAGCATGAGCCTTAACACAAAACATTAAAAGAGAATAAATGCAACACCAATGGTGAAAAGCAAGACATGCGTTGGCCGGGAATCGAACCCGGGTCAACTGCTTGGAAGGCAGCTATGCTCACCACTATACCACCAACGCTTTCGGAAGTGTACGTTTTTTTGACATTTTCTGCAATAACACTAAACTTTCTGTTGACAGAAGCATTTGGATGCAATGTAATGATGAAAAGTATAAAACACAACCTTTTAGCAGAGGATGGTTTCGATCCATCGACCTCTGGGTTATGGGCCCAGCACGCTTCCGCTGCGCCACTCTGCTCGTAGTGTTGGATGCTTAGAGTCGAAGTCTAATTACTGTCTGCCTTCTGGTCTGTGTCGTGTAATTTATCAGCCATTTCTTATCTGTTGGCAACTAGATTATTATTGGTGTTTTGCAATTATTTCTTTGTTTTTTTCTGTTTCCTTTAGTCATATTGTTGAAAATCATTTGAAGAAACGGTGTCTGACCTTGCTTAAGGTGCAGGCAAAAATTGTGGTCCATTGGGTCTCTGTGGCGCAATCGGTTAGCGCGTTCGGCTGTTAACCGAAAGGTTGGTGGTTCGAGTCCACCCAGGGACGTCGCACCCTTTTGCAGTCCACCCAGAGACGTTGCACAGTTGGAGAAGTTTTTGCATTGGTGCTGAGCATCTCTCTCATGTAAAAGCCATTTTGCTGACTATGTTTTGAATTCACGAGGCAAACTGGAGAAAAACTTTCTGTATGAGATAAGATAAACAAAACTTCCTTCGAGCCGGAATTGAACCAGCGACCTAAGGATTGCTAATTTAGAGCTACAGTCCTCCGCTCTACCAGCTGAGCTATCGAAGGATTGTTTTGGCCACTGTCGAAAGCCTCCTAGGTTTGGCCGTGGGTGCCACGGGCAGATGGTAAAAATGATTCATTCAACTCTGCGAAAAAGGAATCCAATGGTAGCATTGGAGAATGCGGGCATCGATCCCGCTACCTCTCGCATGCTAAGCGAGCGCTCTACCACTTGAGCTAATCCCCCAAACCTGTGAAACTTGACGTCAGTTTCACGTCACACCAGGTCACAATTTTCATATACAGTCACAGATGACATTGCTTTTTTTTTTTTTTTTTTTTTTTTTAAGTGTGGACTCCGTTTTCCCATACTTGAAGAACATTTAAGGAGTCCACAACGTGATTGGTGACCTACAAATACAGTCGAGCAACTTTCTAGCAAACCCTTTCTATGCACATGGAGAATCAAACCGGGGACAGTGAAAAAACTTGCATAGTTTGTAGAAAAAAGTTGTGATGTAGCACAATCCCAAGGAGAACCGTTGAACTTTTATGGGTTGGTTTGTTTATCGAAAATGCTGAGAGGTCGTGAAGGCCTCCTGGTCTTTTTTTTTCCTCCTTTCTGTGGTTGCTAAACTGTAAGAAGAGAGTAGAGCATGAGCCTTAACACAAAACATTAAAAGAGAATAAATGCAACACCAATGGTGAAAAGCAAGACATGCGTTGGCCGGGAATCGAACCCGGGTCAACTGCTTGGAAGGCAGCTATGCTCACCACTATACCACCAACGCTTTCGGAAGTGTACGTTTTTTTGACATTTTCTGCAATAACACTAAACTTTCTGTTGACAGAAGCATTTGGATGCAATGTAATGATGAAAAGTATAAAACACAACCTTTTAGCAGAGGATGGTTTCGATCCATCGACCTCTGGGTTATGGGCCCAGCACGCTTCCGCTGCGCCACTCTGCTCGTAGTGTTGGATGCTTAGAGTCGAAGTCTAATTACTGTCTGCCTTCTGGTCTGTGTCGTGTAATTTATCAGCCATTTCTTATCTGTTGGCAACTAGATTATTCTTGGTGTTTTGCAATTATTTCTTTGTTTTTTTCTGTTTCCTTTAGTCATATTGTTGAAAATCATTTGAAGAAACGGTGTCTGACCTTGCTTAAGGTGCAGGCAAAAATTGTGGTCCATTGGGTCTCTGTGGCGCAATCGGTTAGCGCGTTCGGCTGTTAACCGAAAGGTTGGTGGTTCGAGTCCACCCAGGGACGTCGCACCCTTTTGCAGTCCACCCAGAGACGTTGCACAGTTGGAGAAGTTTTTGCATTGGTGCTGAGCATCTCTCTCATGTAAAAGCCATTTTGCTGACTATGTTTTGAATTCACGAGGCAAACTGGAGAAAAACTTTCTGTATGAGATAAGATAAACAAAACTTCCTTCGAGCCGGAATTGAACCAGCGACCTAAGGATTGCTAATTTAGAGCTACAGTCCTCCGCTCTACCAGCTGAGCTATCGAAGGATTGTTTTGGCCACTGTCGAAAGCCTCCTAGGTTTGGCCGTGGGTGCCACGGGCAGATGGTAAAAATGATTCATTCAACTCTGCGAAAAAGGAATCCAATGGTAGCATTGGAGAATGCGGGCATCGATCCCGCTACCTCTCGCATGCTAAGCGAGCGCTCTACCACTTGAGCTAATCCCCCAAACCTGTGAAACTTGACGTCAGTTTCACGTCACACCAGGTCACAATTTTCATATACAGTCACAGATGACATTGCTTTTTTTTTTTTTTTTTTTTTTTTTTTTAAGTGTGGACTCCGTTTTCCCATACTTGAAGAACATTTAAGGAGTCCACAACGTGATTGGTGACCTACAAATACAGTCGAGCAACTTTCTAGCAAACCCTTTCTATGCACATGGAGAATCAAACCGGGGACAGTGAAAAAACTTGCATAGTTTGTAGAAAAAAGTTGTGATGTAGCACAATCCCAAGGAGAACCGTTGAACTTTTATGGGTTGGTTTGTTTATCGAAAATGCTGAGAGGTCGTGAAGGCCTCCTGGTCTTTTTTTTTCCTCCTTTCTGTGGTTGCTAAACTGTAAGAAGAGAGTAGAGCATGAGCCTTAACACAAAACATTAAAAGAGAATAAATGCAACACCAATGGTGAAAAGCAAGACATGCGTTGGCCGGGAATCGAACCCGGGTCAACTGCTTGGAAGGCAGCTATGCTCACCACTATACCACCAACGCTTTCGGAAGTGTACGTTTTTTTGACATTTTCTGCAATAACACTAAACTTTCTGTTGACAGAAGCATTTGGATGCAATGTAATGATGAAAAGTATAAAACACAACCTTTTAGCAGAGGATGGTTTCGATCCATCGACCTCTGGGTTATGGGCCCAGCACGCTTCCGCTGCGCCACTCTGCTCGTAGTGTTGGATGCTTAGAGTCGAAGTCTAATTACTGTCTGCCTTCTGGTCTGTGTCGTGTAATTTATCAGCCATTTCTTATCTGTTGGCAACTAGATTATTCTTGGTGTTTTGCAATTATTTCTTTGTTTTTTTCTGTTTCCTTTAGTCATATTGTTGAAAATCATTTGAAGAAACGGTGTCTGACCTTGCTTAAGGTGCAGGCAAAAATTGTGGTCCATTGGGTCTCTGTGGCGCAATCGGTTAGCGCGTTCGGCTGTTAACCGAAAGGTTGGTGGTTCGAGTCCACCCAGGGACGTCGCACCCTTTTGCAGTCCACCCAGAGACGTTGCACAGTTGGAGAAGTTTTTGCATTGGTGCTGAGCATCTCTCTCATGTAAAAGCCATTTTGCTGACTATGTTTTGAATTCACGAGGCAAACTGGAGAAAAACTTTCTGTATGAGATAAGATAAACAAAACTTCCTTCGAGCCGGAATTGAACCAGCGACCTAAGGATTGCTAATTTAGAGCTACAGTCCTCCGCTCTACCAGCTGAGCTATCGAAGGATTGTTTTGGCCACTGTCGAAAGCCTCCTAGGTTTGGCCGTGGGTGCCACGGGCAGATGGTAAAAATGATTCATTCAACTCTGCGAAAAAGGAATCCAATGGTAGCATTGGAGAATGCGGGCATCGATCCCGCTACCTCTCGCATGCTAAGCGAGCGCTCTACCACTTGAGCTAATCCCCCAAACCTGTGAAACTTGACGTCAGTTTCACGTCACACCAGGTCACAATTTTCATATACAGTCACAGATGACATTGCTTTTTTTTTTTTTTTTTTTTTTTTTTTTAAGTGTGGACTCCGTTTTCCCATACTTGAAGAACATTTAAGGAGTCCACAACGTGATTGGTGACCTACAAATACAGTCGAGCAACTTTCTAGCAAACCCTTTCTATGCACATGGAGAATCAAACCGGGGACAGTGAAAAAACTTGCATAGTTTGTAGAAAAAAGTTGTGATGTAGCACAATCCCAAGGAGAACCGTTGAACTTTTATGGGTTGGTTTGTTTATCGAAAATGCTGAGAGGTCGTGAAGGCCTCCTGGTCTTTTTTTTTCCTCCTTTCTGTGGTTGCTAAACTGTAAGAAGAGAGTAGAGCATGAGCCTTAACACAAAACATTAAAAGAGAATAAATGCAACACCAATGGTGAAAAGCAAGACATGCGTTGGCCGGGAATCGAACCCGGGTCAACTGCTTGGAAGGCAGCTATGCTCACCACTATACCACCAACGCTTTCGGAAGTGTACGTTTTTTTGACATTTTCTGCAATAACACTAAACTTTCTGTTGACAGAAGCATTTGGATGCAATGTAATGATGAAAAGTATAAAACACAACCTTTTAGCAGAGGATGGTTTCGATCCATCGACCTCTGGGTTATGGGCCCAGCACGCTTCCGCTGCGCCACTCTGCTCGTAGTGTTGGATGCTTAGAGTCGAAGTCTAATTACTGTCTGCCTTCTGGTCTGTGTCGTGTAATTTATCAGCCATTTCTTATCTGTTGGCAACTAGATTATTCTTGGTGTTTTGCAATTATTTCTTTGTTTTTTTCTGTTTCCTTTAGTCATATTGTTGAAAATCATTTGAAGAAACGGTGTCTGACCTTGCTTAAGGTGCAGGCAAAAATTGTGGTCCATTGGGTCTCTGTGGCGCAATCGGTTAGCGCGTTCGGCTGTTAACCGAAAGGTTGGTGGTTCGAGTCCACCCAGGGACGTCGCACCCTTTTGCAGTCCACCCAGAGACGTTGCACAGTTGGAGAAGTTTTTGCATTGGTGCTGAGCATCTCTCTCATGTAAAAGCCATTTTGCTGACTATGTTTTGAATTCACGAGGCAAACTGGAGAAAAACTTTCTGTATGAGATAAGATAAACAAAACTTCCTTCGAGCCGGAATTGAACCAGCGACCTAAGGATTGCTAATTTAGAGCTACAGTCCTCCGCTCTACCAGCTGAGCTATCGAAGGATTGTTTTGGCCACTGTCGAAAGCCTCCTAGGTTTGGCCGTGGGTGCCACGGGCAGATGGTAAAAATGATTCATTCAACTCTGCGAAAAAGGAATCCAATGGTAGCATTGGAGAATGCGGGCATCGATCCCGCTACCTCTCGCATGCTAAGCGAGCGCTCTACCACTTGAGCTAATCCCCCAAACCTGTGAAACTTGACGTCAGTTTCACGTCACACCAGGTCACAATTTTCATATACAGTCACAGATGACATTGCTTTTTTTTTTTTTTTTTTTTTTTTTTTTAAGTGTGGACTCCGTTTTCCCATACTTGAAGAACATTTAAGGAGTCCACAACGTGATTGGTGACCTACAAATACAGTCGAGCAACTTTCTAGCAAACCCTTTCTATGCACATGGAGAATCAAACCGGGGACAGTGAAAAAACTTGCATAGTTTGTAGAAAAAAGTTGTGATGTAGCACAATCCCAAGGAGAACCGTTGAACTTTTATGGGTTGGTTTGTTTATCGAAAATGCTGAGAGGTCGTGAAGGCCTCCTGGTCTTTTTTTTTCCTCCTTTCTGTGGTTGCTAAACTGTAAGAAGAGAGTAGAGCATGAGCCTTAACACAAAACATTAAAAGAGAATAAATGCAACACCAATGGTGAAAAGCAAGACATGCGTTGGCCGGGAATCGAACCCGGGTCAACTGCTTGGAAGGCAGCTATGCTCACCACTATACCACCAACGCTTTCGGAAGTGTACGTTTTTTTGACATTTTCTGCAATAACACTAAACTTTCTGTTGACAGAAGCATTTGGATGCAATGTAATGATGAAAAGTATAAAACACAACCTTTTAGCAGAGGATGGTTTCGATCCATCGACCTCTGGGTTATGGGCCCAGCACGCTTCCGCTGCGCCACTCTGCTCGTAGTGTTGGATGCTTAGAGTCGAAGTCTAATTACTGTCTGCCTTCTGGTCTGTGTCGTGTAATTTATCAGCCATTTCTTATCTGTTGGCAACTAGATTATTCTTGGTGTTTTGCAATTATTTCTTTGTTTTTTTCTGTTTCCTTTAGTCATATTGTTGAAAATCATTTGAAGAAACGGTGTCTGACCTTGCTTAAGGTGCAGGCAAAAATTGTGGTCCATTGGGTCTCTGTGGCGCAATCGGTTAGCGCGTTCGGCTGTTAACCGAAAGGTTGGTGGTTCGAGTCCACCCAGGGACGTCGCACCCTTTTGCAGTCCACCCAGAGACGTTGCACAGTTGGAGAAGTTTTTGCATTGGTGCTGAGCATCTCTCTCATGTAAAAGCCATTTTGCTGACTATGTTTTGAATTCACGAGGCAAACTGGAGAAAAACTTTCTGTATGAGATAAGATAAACAAAACTTCCTTCGAGCCGGAATTGAACCAGCGACCTAAGGATTGCTAATTTAGAGCTACAGTCCTCCGCTCTACCAGCTGAGCTATCGAAGGATTGTTTTGGCCACTGTCGAAAGCCTCCTAGGTTTGGCCGTGGGTGCCACGGGCAGATGGTAAAAATGATTCATTCAACTCTGCGAAAAAGGAATCCAATGGTAGCATTGGAGAATGCGGGCATCGATCCCGCTACCTCTCGCATGCTAAGCGAGCGCTCTACCACTTGAGCTAATCCCCCAAACCTGTGAAACTTGACGTCAGTTTCACGTCACACCAGGTCACAATTTTCATATACAGTCACAGATGACATTGCTTTTTTTTTTTTTTTTTTTTTTTTTTTTAAGTGTGGACTCCGTTTTCCCATACTTGAAGAACATTTAAGGAGTCCACAACGTGATTGGTGACCTACAAATACAGTCGAGCAACTTTCTAGCAAACCCTTTCTATGCACATGGAGAATCAAACCGGGGACAGTGAAAAAACTTGCATAGTTTGTAGAAAAAAGTTGTGATGTAGCACAATCCCAAGGAGAACCGTTGAACTTTTATGGGTTGGTTTGTTTATCGAAAATGCTGAGAGGTCGTGAAGGCCTCCTGGTCTTTTTTTTTCCTCCTTTCTGTGGTTGCTAAACTGTAAGAAGAGAGTAGAGCATGAGCCTTAACACAAAACATTAAAAGAGAATAAATGCAACACCAATGGTGAAAAGCAAGACATGCGTTGGCCGGGAATCGAACCCGGGTCAACTGCTTGGAAGGCAGCTATGCTCACCACTATACCACCAACGCTTTCGGAAGTGTACGTTTTTTTGACATTTTCTGCAATAACACTAAACTTTCTGTTGACAGAAGCATTTGGATGCAATGTAATGATGAAAAGTATAAAACACAACCTTTTAGCAGAGGATGGTTTCGATCCATCGACCTCTGGGTTATGGGCCCAGCACGCTTCCGCTGCGCCACTCTGCTCGTAGTGTTGGATGCTTAGAGTCGAAGTCTAATTACTGTCTGCCTTCTGGTCTGTGTCGTGTAATTTATCAGCCATTTCTTATCTGTTGGCAACTAGATTATTCTTGGTGTTTTGCAATTATTTCTTTGTTTTTTTCTGTTTCCTTTAGTCATATTGTTGAAAATCATTTGAAGAAACGGTGTCTGACCTTGCTTAAGGTGCAGGCAAAAATTGTGGTCCATTGGGTCTCTGTGGCGCAATCGGTTAGCGCGTTCGGCTGTTAACCGAAAGGTTGGTGGTTCGAGTCCACCCAGGGACGTCGCACCCTTTTGCAGTCCACCCAGAGACGTTGCACAGTTGGAGAAGTTTTTGCATTGGTGCTGAGCATCTCTCTCATGTAAAAGCCATTTTGCTGACTATGTTTTGAATTCACGAGGCAAACTGGAGAAAAACTTTCTGTATGAGATAAGATAAACAAAACTTCCTTCGAGCCGGAATTGAACCAGCGACCTAAGGATTGCTAATTTAGAGCTACAGTCCTCCGCTCTACCAGCTGAGCTATCGAAGGATTGTTTTGGCCACTGTCGAAAGCCTCCTAGGTTTGGCCGTGGGTGCCACGGGCAGATGGTAAAAATGATTCATTCAACTCTGCGAAAAAGGAATCCAATGGTAGCATTGGAGAATGCGGGCATCGATCCCGCTACCTCTCGCATGCTAAGCGAGCGCTCTACCACTTGAGCTAATCCCCCAAACCTGTGAAACTTGACGTCAGTTTCACGTCACACCAGGTCACAATTTTCATATACAGTCACAGATGACATTGCTTTTTTTTTTTTTTTTTTTTTTTTAAGTGTGGACTCCGTTTTCCCATACTTGAAGAACATTTAAGGAGTCCACAACGTGATTGGTGACCTACAAATACAGTCGAGCAACTTTCTAGCAAACCCTTTCTATGCACATGGAGAATCAAACCGGGGACAGTGAAAAAACTTGCATAGTTTGTAGAAAAAAGTTGTGATGTAGCACAATCCCAAGGAGAACCGTTGAACTTTTATGGGTTGGTTTGTTTATCGAAAATGCTGAGAGGTCGTGAAGGCCTCCTGGTCTTTTTTTTTCCTCCTTTCTGTGGTTGCTAAACTGTAAGAAGAGAGTAGAGCATGAGCCTTAACACAAAACATTAAAAGAGAATAAATGCAACACCAATGGTGAAAAGCAAGACATGCGTTGGCCGGGAATCGAACCCGGGTCAACTGCTTGGAAGGCAGCTATGCTCACCACTATACCACCAACGCTTTCGGAAGTGTACGTTTTTTTGACATTTTCTGCAATAACACTAAACTTTCTGTTGACAGAAGCATTTGGATGCAATGTAATGATGAAAAGTATAAAACACAACCTTTTAGCAGAGGATGGTTTCGATCCATCGACCTCTGGGTTATGGGCCCAGCACGCTTCCGCTGCGCCACTCTGCTCGTAGTGTTGGATGCTTAGAGTCGAAGTCTAATTACTGTCTGCCTTCTGGTCTGTGTCGTGTAATTTATCAGCCATTTCTTATCTGTTGGCAACTAGATTATTCTTGGTGTTTTGCAATTATTTCTTTGTTTTTTTCTGTTTCCTTTAGTCATATTGTTGAAAATCATTTGAAGAAACGGTGTCTGACCTTGCTTAAGGTGCAGGCAAAAATTGTGGTCCATTGGGTCTCTGTGGCGCAATCGGTTAGCGCGTTCGGCTGTTAACCGAAAGGTTGGTGGTTCGAGTCCACCCAGGGACGTCGCACCCTTTTGCAGTCCACCCAGAGACGTTGCACAGTTGGAGAAGTTTTTGCATTGGTGCTGAGCATCTCTCTCATGTAAAAGCCATTTTGCTGACTATGTTTTGAATTCACGAGGCAAACTGGAGAAAAACTTTCTGTATGAGATAAGATAAACAAAACTTCCTTCGAGCCGGAATTGAACCAGCGACCTAAGGATTGCTAATTTAGAGCTACAGTCCTCCGCTCTACCAGCTGAGCTATCGAAGGATTGTTTTGGCCACTGTCGAAAGCCTCCTAGGTTTGGCCGTGGGTGCCACGGGCAGATGGTAAAAATGATTCATTCAACTCTGCGAAAAAGGAATCCAATGGTAGCATTGGAGAATGCGGGCATCGATCCCGCTACCTCTCGCATGCTAAGCGAGCGCTCTACCACTTGAGCTAATCCCCCAAACCTGTGAAACTTGACGTCAGTTTCACGTCACACCAGGTCACAATTTTCATATACAGTCACAGATGACATTGCTTTTTTTTTTTTTTTTTTTTTTTTTAAGTGTGGACTCCGTTTTCCCATACTTGAAGAACATTTAAGGAGTCCACAACGTGATTGGTGACCTACAAATACAGTCGAGCAACTTTCTAGCAAACCCTTTCTATGCACATGGAGAATCAAACCGGGGACAGTGAAAAAACTTGCATAGTTTGTAGAAAAAAGTTGTGATGTAGCACAATCCCAAGGAGAACCGTTGAACTTTTATGGGTTGGTTTGTTTATCGAAAATGCTGAGAGGTCGTGAAGGCCTCCTGGTCTTTTTTTTTCCTCCTTTCTGTGGTTGCTAAACTGTAAGAAGAGAGTAGAGCATGAGCCTTAACACAAAACATTAAAAGAGAATAAATGCAACACCAATGGTGAAAAGCAAGACATGCGTTGGCCGGGAATCGAACCCGGGTCAACTGCTTGGAAGGCAGCTATGCTCACCACTATACCACCAACGCTTTCGGAAGTGTACGTTTTTTTGACATTTTCTGCAATAACACTAAACTTTCTGTTGACAGAAGCATTTGGATGCAATGTAATGATGAAAAGTATAAAACACAACCTTTTAGCAGAGGATGGTTTCGATCCATCGACCTCTGGGTTATGGGCCCAGCACGCTTCCGCTGCGCCACTCTGCTCGTAGTGTTGGATGCTTAGAGTCGAAGTCTAATTACTGTCTGCCTTCTGGTCTGTGTCGTGTAATTTATCAGCCATTTCTTATCTGTTGGCAACTAGATTATTCTTGGTGTTTTGCAATTATTTCTTTGTTTTTTTCTGTTTCCTTTAGTCATATTGTTGAAAATCATTTGAAGAAACGGTGTCTGACCTTGCTTAAGGTGCAGGCAAAAATTGTGGTCCATTGGGTCTCTGTGGCGCAATCGGTTAGCGCGTTCGGCTGTTAACCGAAAGGTTGGTGGTTCGAGTCCACCCAGGGACGTCGCACCCTTTTGCAGTCCACCCAGAGACGTTGCACAGTTGGAGAAGTTTTTGCATTGGTGCTGAGCATCTCTCTCATGTAAAAGCCATTTTGCTGACTATGTTTTGAATTCACGAGGCAAACTGGAGAAAAACTTTCTGTATGAGATAAGATAAACAAAACTTCCTTCGAGCCGGAATTGAACCAGCGACCTAAGGATTGCTAATTTAGAGCTACAGTCCTCCGCTCTACCAGCTGAGCTATCGAAGGATTGTTTTGGCCACTGTCGAAAGCCTCCTAGGTTTGGCCGTGGGTGCCACGGGCAGATGGTAAAAATGATTCATTCAACTCTGCGAAAAAGGAATCCAATGGTAGCATTGGAGAATGCGGGCATCGATCCCGCTACCTCTCGCATGCTAAGCGAGCGCTCTACCACTTGAGCTAATCCCCCAAACCTGTGAAACTTGACGTCAGTTTCACGTCACACCAGGTCACAATTTTCATATACAGTCACAGATGACATTGCTTTTTTTTTTTTTTTTTTTTTTTTTAAGTGTGGACTCCGTTTTCCCATACTTGAAGAACATTTAAGGAGTCCACAACGTGATTGGTGACCTACAAATACAGTCGAGCAACTTTCTAGCAAACCCTTTCTATGCACATGGAGAATCAAACCGGGGACAGTGAAAAAACTTGCATAGTTTGTAGAAAAAAGTTGTGATGTAGCACAATCCCAAGGAGAACCGTTGAACTTTTATGGGTTGGTTTGTTTATCGAAAATGCTGAGAGGTCGTGAAGGCCTCCTGGTCTTTTTTTTTCCTCCTTTCTGTGGTTGCTAAACTGTAAGAAGAGAGTAGAGCATGAGCCTTAACACAAAACATTAAAAGAGAATAAATGCAACACCAATGGTGAAAAGCAAGACATGCGTTGGCCGGGAATCGAACCCGGGTCAACTGCTTGGAAGGCAGCTATGCTCACCACTATACCACCAACGCTTTCGGAAGTGTACGTTTTTTTGACATTTTCTGCAATAACACTAAACTTTCTGTTGACAGAAGCATTTGGATGCAATGTAATGATGAAAAGTATAAAACACAACCTTTTAGCAGAGGATGGTTTCGATCCATCGACCTCTGGGTTATGGGCCCAGCACGCTTCCGCTGCGCCACTCTGCTCGTAGTGTTGGATGCTTAGAGTCGAAGTCTAATTACTGTCTGCCTTCTGGTCTGTGTCGTGTAATTTATCAGCCATTTCTTATCTGTTGGCAACTAGATTATTCTTGGTGTTTTGCAATTATTTCTTTGTTTTTTTCTGTTTCCTTTAGTCATATTGTTGAAAATCATTTGAAGAAACGGTGTCTGACCTTGCTTAAGGTGCAGGCAAAAATTGTGGTCCATTGGGTCTCTGTGGCGCAATCGGTTAGCGCGTTCGGCTGTTAACCGAAAGGTTGGTGGTTCGAGTCCACCCAGGGACGTCGCACCCTTTTGCAGTCCACCCAGAGACGTTGCACAGTTGGAGAAGTTTTTGCATTGGTGCTGAGCATCTCTCTCATGTAAAAGCCATTTTGCTGACTATGTTTTGAATTCACGAGGCAAACTGGAGAAAAACTTTCTGTATGAGATAAGATAAACAAAACTTCCTTCGAGCCGGAATTGAACCAGCGACCTAAGGATTGCTAATTTAGAGCTACAGTCCTCCGCTCTACCAGCTGAGCTATCGAAGGATTGTTTTGGCCACTGTCGAAAGCCTCCTAGGTTTGGCCGTGGGTGCCACGGGCAGATGGTAAAAATGATTCATTCAACTCTGCGAAAAAGGAATCCAATGGTAGCATTGGAGAATGCGGGCATCGATCCCGCTACCTCTCGCATGCTAAGCGAGCGCTCTACCACTTGAGCTAATCCCCCAAACCTGTGAAACTTGACGTCAGTTTCACGTCACACCAGGTCACAATTTTCATATACAGTCACAGATGACATTGCTTTTTTTTTTTTTTTTTTTTTTTTTTTAAGTGTGGACTCCGTTTTCCCATACTTGAAGAACATTTAAGGAGTCCACAACGTGATTGGTGACCTACAAATACAGTCGAGCAACTTTCTAGCAAACCCTTTCTATGCACATGGAGAATCAAACCGGGGACAGTGAAAAAACTTGCATAGTTTGTAGAAAAAAGTTGTGATGTAGCACAATCCCAAGGAGAACCGTTGAACTTTTATGGGTTGGTTTGTTTATCGAAAATGCTGAGAGGTCGTGAAGGCCTCCTGGTCTTTTTTTTTCCTCCTTTCTGTGGTTGCTAAACTGTAAGAAGAGAGTAGAGCATGAGCCTTAACACAAAACATTAAAAGAGAATAAATGCAACACCAATGGTGAAAAGCAAGACATGCGTTGGCCGGGAATCGAACCCGGGTCAACTGCTTGGAAGGCAGCTATGCTCACCACTATACCACCAACGCTTTCGGAAGTGTACGTTTTTTTGACATTTTCTGCAATAACACTAAACTTTCTGTTGACAGAAGCATTTGGATGCAATGTAATGATGAAAAGTATAAAACACAACCTTTTAGCAGAGGATGGTTTCGATCCATCGACCTCTGGGTTATGGGCCCAGCACGCTTCCGCTGCGCCACTCTGCTCGTAGTGTTGGATGCTTAGAGTCGAAGTCTAATTACTGTCTGCCTTCTGGTCTGTGTCGTGTAATTTATCAGCCATTTCTTATCTGTTGGCAACTAGATTATTCTTGGTGTTTTGCAATTATTTCTTTGTTTTTTTCTGTTTCCTTTAGTCATATTGTTGAAAATCATTTGAAGAAACGGTGTCTGACCTTGCTTAAGGTGCAGGCAAAAATTGTGGTCCATTGGGTCTCTGTGGCGCAATCGGTTAGCGCGTTCGGCTGTTAACCGAAAGGTTGGTGGTTCGAGTCCACCCAGGGACGTCGCACCCTTTTGCAGTCCACCCAGAGACGTTGCACAGTTGGAGAAGTTTTTGCATTGGTGCTGAGCATCTCTCTCATGTAAAAGCCATTTTGCTGACTATGTTTTGAATTCACGAGGCAAACTGGAGAAAAACTTTCTGTATGAGATAAGATAAACAAAACTTCCTTCGAGCCGGAATTGAACCAGCGACCTAAGGATTGCTAATTTAGAGCTACAGTCCTCCGCTCTACCAGCTGAGCTATCGAAGGATTGTTTTGGCCACTGTCGAAAGCCTCCTAGGTTTGGCCGTGGGTGCCACGGGCAGATGGTAAAAATGATTCATTCAACTCTGCGAAAAAGGAATCCAATGGTAGCATTGGAGAATGCGGGCATCGATCCCGCTACCTCTCGCATGCTAAGCGAGCGCTCTACCACTTGAGCTAATCCCCCAAACCTGTGAAACTTGACGTCAGTTTCACGTCACACCAGGTCACAATTTTCATATACAGTCACAGATGACATTGCTTTTTTTTTTTTTTTTTTTTTTTTTAAGTGTGGACTCCGTTTTCCCATACTTGAAGAACATTTAAGGAGTCCACAACGTGATTGGTGACCTACAAATACAGTCGAGCAACTTTCTAGCAAACCCTTTCTATGCACATGGAGAATCAAACCGGGGACAGTGAAAAAACTTGCATAGTTTGTAGAAAAAAGTTGTGATGTAGCACAATCCCAAGGAGAACCGTTGAACTTTTATGGGTTGGTTTGTTTATCGAAAATGCTGAGAGGTCGTGAAGGCCTCCTGGTCTTTTTTTTTCCTCCTTTCTGTGGTTGCTAAACTGTAAGAAGAGAGTAGAGCATGAGCCTTAACACAAAACATTAAAAGAGAATAAATGCAACACCAATGGTGAAAAGCAAGACATGCGTTGGCCGGGAATCGAACCCGGGTCAACTGCTTGGAAGGCAGCTATGCTCACCACTATACCACCAACGCTTTCGGAAGTGTACGTTTTTTTGACATTTTCTGCAATAACACTAAACTTTCTGTTGACAGAAGCATTTGGATGCAATGTAATGATGAAAAGTATAAAACACAACCTTTTAGCAGAGGATGGTTTCGATCCATCGACCTCTGGGTTATGGGCCCAGCACGCTTCCGCTGCGCCACTCTGCTCGTAGTGTTGGATGCTTAGAGTCGAAGTCTAATTACTGTCTGCCTTCTGGTCTGTGTCGTGTAATTTATCAGCCATTTCTTATCTGTTGGCAACTAGATTATTCTTGGTGTTTTGCAATTATTTCTTTGTTTTTTTCTGTTTCCTTTAGTCATATTGTTGAAAATCATTTGAAGAAACGGTGTCTGACCTTGCTTAAGGTGCAGGCAAAAATTGTGGTCCATTGGGTCTCTGTGGCGCAATCGGTTAGCGCGTTCGGCTGTTAACCGAAAGGTTGGTGGTTCGAGTCCACCCAGGGACGTCGCACCCTTTTGCAGTCCACCCAGAGACGTTGCACAGTTGGAGAAGTTTTTGCATTGGTGCTGAGCATCTCTCTCATGTAAAAGCCATTTTGCTGACTATGTTTTGAATTCACGAGGCAAACTGGAGAAAAACTTTCTGTATGAGATAAGATAAACAAAACTTCCTTCGAGCCGGAATTGAACCAGCGACCTAAGGATTGCTAATTTAGAGCTACAGTCCTCCGCTCTACCAGCTGAGCTATCGAAGGATTGTTTTGGCCACTGTCGAAAGCCTCCTAGGTTTGGCCGTGGGTGCCACGGGCAGATGGTAAAAATGATTCATTCAACTCTGCGAAAAAGGAATCCAATGGTAGCATTGGAGAATGCGGGCATCGATCCCGCTACCTCTCGCATGCTAAGCGAGCGCTCTACCACTTGAGCTAATCCCCCAAACCTGTGAAACTTGACGTCAGTTTCACGTCACACCAGGTCACAATTTTCATATACAGTCACAGATGACATTGCTTTTTTTTTTTTTTTTTTTTTTTTTAAGTGTGGACTCCGTTTTCCCATACTTGAAGAACATTTAAGGAGTCCACAACGTGATTGGTGACCTACAAATACAGTCGAGCAACTTTCTAGCAAACCCTTTCTATGCACATGGAGAATCAAACCGGGGACAGTGAAAAAACTTGCATAGTTTGTAGAAAAAAGTTGTGATGTAGCACAATCCCAAGGAGAACCGTTGAACTTTTATGGGTTGGTTTGTTTATCGAAAATGCTGAGAGGTCGTGAAGGCCTCCTGGTCTTTTTTTTTCCTCCTTTCTGTGGTTGCTAAACTGTAAGAAGAGAGTAGAGCATGAGCCTTAACACAAAACATTAAAAGAGAATAAATGCAACACCAATGGTGAAAAGCAAGACATGCGTTGGCCGGGAATCGAACCCGGGTCAACTGCTTGGAAGGCAGCTATGCTCACCACTATACCACCAACGCTTTCGGAAGTGTACGTTTTTTTGACATTTTCTGCAATAACACTAAACTTTCTGTTGACAGAAGCATTTGGATGCAATGTAATGATGAAAAGTATAAAACACAACCTTTTAGCAGAGGATGGTTTCGATCCATCGACCTCTGGGTTAGGGGCCCAGCACGCTTCCGCTGCGCCACTCTGCTCGTAGTGTTGGATGCTTAGAGTCGAAGTCTAATTACTGTCTGCCTTCTGGTCTGTGTCGTGTAATTTATCAGCCATTTCTTATCTGTTGGCAACTAGATTATTCTTGGTGTTTTGCAATTATTTCTTTGTTTTTTTCTGTTTCCTTTAGTCATATTGTTGAAAATCATTTGAAGAAACGGTGTCTGACCTTGCTTAAGGTGCAGGCAAAAATTGTGGTCCATTGGGTCTCTGTGGCGCAATCGGTTAGCGCGTTCGGCTGTTAACCGAAAGGTTGGTGGTTCGAGTCCACCCAGGGACGTCGCACCCTTTTGCAGTCCACCCAGAGACGTTGCACAGTTGGAGAAGTTTTTGCATTGGTGCTGAGCATCTCTCTCATGTAAAAGCCATTTTGCTGACTATGTTTTGAATTCACGAGGCAAACTGGAGAAAAACTTTCTGTATGAGATAAGATAAACAAAACTTCCTTCGAGCCGGAATTGAACCAGCGACCTAAGGATTGCTAATTTAGAGCTACAGTCCTCCGCTCTACCAGCTGAGCTATCGAAGGATTGTTTTGGCCACTGTCGAAAGCCTCCTAGGTTTGGCCGTGGGTGCCACGGGCAGATGGTAAAAATGATTCATTCAACTCTGCAAAAAAGGAATCCAATGGTAGCATTGGAGAATGCGGGCATCGATCCCGCTACCTCTCGCATGCTAAGCGAGCGCTCTACCACTTGAGCTAATCCCCCAAACCTGTGAAACTTGACGTCAGTTTCACGTCACACCAGGTCACAATTTTCATATACAGTCACAGATGACATTGCTTTTTTTTTTTTTTTTTTTTTTTTAAGTGTGGACTCCGTTTTCCCATACTTGAAGAACATTTAAGGAGTCCACAACGTGATTGGTGACCTACAAATACAGTCGAGCAACTTTCTAGCAAACCCTTTCTATGCACATGGAGAATCAAACCGGGGACAGTGAAAAAACTTGCATAGTTTGTAGAAAAAAGTTGTGATGTAGCACAATCCCAAGGAGAACCGTTGAACTTTTATGGGTTGGTTTGTTTATCGAAAATGCTGAGAGGTCGTGAAGGCCTCCTGGTCTTTTTTTTTCCTCCTTTCTGTGGTTGCTAAACTGTAAGAAGAGAGTAGAGCATGAGCCTTAACACAAAACATTAAAAGAGAATAAATGCAACACCAATGGTGAAAAGCAAGACATGCGTTGGCCGGGAATCGAACCCGGGTCAACTGCTTGGAAGGCAGCTATGCTCACCACTATACCACCAACGCTTTCGGAAGTGTACGTTTTTTTGACATTTTCTGCAATAACACTAAACTTTCTGTTGACAGAAGCATTTGGATGCAATGTAATGATGAAAAGTATAAAACACAACCTTTTAGCAGAGGATGGTTTCGATCCATCGACCTCTGGGTTATGGGCCCAGCACGCTTCCGCTGCGCCACTCTGCTCGTAGTGTTGGATGCTTAGAGTCGAAGTCTAATTACTGTCTGCCTTCTGGTCTGTGTCGTGTAATTTATCAGCCATTTCTTATCTGTTGGCAACTAGATTATTCTTGGTGTTTTGCAATTATTTCTTTGTTTTTTTCTGTTTCCTTTAGTCATATTGTTGAAAATCATTTGAAGAAACGGTGTCTGACCTTGCTTAAGGTGCAGGCAAAAATTGTGGTCCATTGGGTCTCTGTGGCGCAATCGGTTAGCGCGTTCGGCTGTTAACCGAAAGGTTGGTGGTTCGAGTCCACCCAGGGACGTCGCACCCTTTTGCAGTCCACCCAGAGACGTTGCACAGTTGGAGAAGTTTTTGCATTGGTGCTGAGCATCTCTCTCATGTAAAAGCCATTTTGCTGACTATGTTTTGAATTCACGAGGCAAACTGGAGAAAAACTTTCTGTATGAGATAAGATAAACAAAACTTCCTTCGAGCCGGAATTGAACCAGCGACCTAAGGATTGCTAATTTAGAGCTACAGTCCTCCGCTCTACCAGCTGAGCTATCGAAGGATTGTTTTGGCCACTGTCGAAAGCCTCCTAGGTTTGGCCGTGGGTGCCACGGGCAGATGGTAAAAATGATTCATTCAACTCTGCGAAAAAGGAATCCAATGGTAGCATTGGAGAATGCGGGCATCGATCCCGCTACCTCTCGCATGCTAAGCGAGCGCTCTACCACTTGAGCTAATCCCCCAAACCTGTGAAACTTGACGTCAGTTTCACGTCACACCAGGTCACAATTTTCATATACAGTCACAGATGACATTGCTTTTTTTTTTTTTTTTTTTTTTTTTAAGTGTGGACTCCGTTTTCCCATACTTGAAGAACATTTAAGGAGTCCACAACGTGATTGGTGACCTACAAATACAGTCGAGCAACTTTCTAGCAAACCCTTTCTATGCACATGGAGAATCAAACCGGGGACAGTGAAAAAACTTGCATAGTTTGTAGAAAAAAGTTGTGATGTAGCACAATCCCAAGGAGAACCGTTGAACTTTTATGGGTTGGTTTGTTTATCGAAAATGCTGAGAGGTCGTGAAGGCCTCCTGGTCTTTTTTTTTCCTCCTTTCTGTGGTTGCTAAACTGTAAGAAGAGAGTAGAGCATGAGCCTTAACACAAAACATTAAAAGAGAATAAATGCAACACCAATGGTGAAAAGCAAGACATGCGTTGGCCGGGAATCGAACCCGGGTCAACTGCTTGGAAGGCAGCTATGCTCACCACTATACCACCAACGCTTTCGGAAGTGTACGTTTTTTTGACATTTTCTGCAATAACACTAAACTTTCTGTTGACAGAAGCATTTGGATGCAATGTAATGATGAAAAGTATAAAACACAACCTTTTAGCAGAGGATGGTTTCGATCCATCGACCTCTGGGTTATGGGCCCAGCACGCTTCCGCTGCGCCACTCTGCTCGTAGTGTTGGATGCTTAGAGTCGAAGTCTAATTACTGTCTGCCTTCTGGTCTGTGTCGTGTAATTTATCAGCCATTTCTTATCTGTTGGCAACTAGATTATTCTTGGTGTTTTGCAATTATTTCTTTGTTTTTTTCTGTTTCCTTTAGTCATATTGTTGAAAATCATTTGAAGAAACGGTGTCTGACCTTGCTTAAGGTGCAGGCAAAAATTGTGGTCCATTGGGTCTCTGTGGCGCAATCGGTTAGCGCGTTCGGCTGTTAACCGAAAGGTTGGTGGTTCGAGTCCACCCAGGGACGTCGCACCCTTTTGCAGTCCACCCAGAGACGTTGCACAGTTGGAGAAGTTTTTGCATTGGTGCTGAGCATCTCTCTCATGTAAAAGCCATTTTGCTGACTATGTTTTGAATTCACGAGGCAAACTGGAGAAAAACTTTCTGTATGAGATAAGATAAACAAAACTTCCTTCGAGCCGGAATTGAACCAGCGACCTAAGGATTGCTAATTTAGAGCTACAGTCCTCCGCTCTACCAGCTGAGCTATCGAAGGATTGTTTTGGCCACTGTCGAAAGCCTCCTAGGTTTGGCCGTGGGTGCCACGGGCAGATGGTAAAAATGATTCATTCAACTCTGCGAAAAAGGAATCCAATGGTAGCATTGGAGAATGCGGGCATCGATCCCGCTACCTCTCGCATGCTAAGCGAGCGCTCTACCACTTGAGCTAATCCCCCAAACCTGTGAAACTTGACGTCAGTTTCACGTCACACCAGGTCACAATTTTCATATACAGTCACAGATGACATTGCTTTTTTTTTTTTTTTTTTTTTTTTTTAAGTGTGGACTCCGTTTTCCCATACTTGAAGAACATTTAAGGAGTCCACAACGTGATTGGTGACCTACAAATACAGTCGAGCAACTTTCTAGCAAACCCTTTCTATGCACATGGAGAATCAAACCGGGGACAGTGAAAAAACTTGCATAGTTTGTAGAAAAAAGTTGTGATGTAGCACAATCCCAAGGAGAACCGTTGAACTTTTATGGGTTGGTTTGTTTATCGAAAATGCTGAGAGGTCGTGAAGGCCTCCTGGTCTTTTTTTTTCCTCCTTTCTGTGGTTGCTAAACTGTAAGAAGAGAGTAGAGCATGAGCCTTAACACAAAACATTAAAAGAGAATAAATGCAACACCAATGGTGAAAAGCAAGACATGCGTTGGCCGGGAATCGAACCCGGGTCAACTGCTTGGAAGGCAGCTATGCTCACCACTATACCACCAACGCTTTCGGAAGTGTACGTTTTTTTGACATTTTCTGCAATAACACTAAACTTTCTGTTGACAGAAGCATTTGGATGCAATGTAATGATGAAAAGTATAAAACACAACCTTTTAGCAGAGGATGGTTTCGATCCATCGACCTCTGGGTTATGGGCCCAGCACGCTTCCGCTGCGCCACTCTGCTCGTAGTGTTGGATGCTTAGAGTCGAAGTCTAATTACTGTCTGCCTTCTGGTCTGTGTCGTGTAATTTATCAGCCATTTCTTATCTGTTGGCAACTAGATTATTCTTGGTGTTTTGCAATTATTTCTTTGTTTTTTTCTGTTTCCTTTAGTCATATTGTTGAAAATCATTTGAAGAAACGGTGTCTGACCTTGCTTAAGGTGCAGGCAAAAATTGTGGTCCATTGGGTCTCTGTGGCGCAATCGGTTAGCGCGTTCGGCTGTTAACCGAAAGGTTGGTGGTTCGAGTCCACCCAGGGACGTCGCACCCTTTTGCAGTCCACCCAGAGACGTTGCACAGTTGGAGAAGTTTTTGCATTGGTGCTGAGCATCTCTCTCATGTAAAAGCCATTTTGCTGACTATGTTTTGAATTCACGAGGCAAACTGGAGAAAAACTTTCTGTATGAGATAAAATAAACAAAACTTCCTTCGAGCCGGAATTGAACCAGCGACCTAAGGATTGCTAATTTAGAGCTACAGTCCTCCGCTCTACCAGCTGAGCTATCGAAGGATTGTTTTGGCCACTGTCGAAAGCCTCCTAGGTTTGGCCGTGGGTGCCACGGGCAGATGGTAAAAATGATTCATTCAACTCTGCGAAAAAGGAATCCAATGGTAGCATTGGAGAATGCGGGCATCGATCCCGCTACCTCTCGCATGCTAAGCGAGCGCTCTACCACTTGAGCTAATCCCCCAAACCTGTGAAACTTGACGTCAGTTTCACGTCACACCAGGTCACAATTTTCATATACAGTCACAGATGACATTGCTTTTTTTTTTTTTTTTTTTTTAAGTGTGGACTCCGTTTTCCCATACTTGAAGAACATTTAAGGAGTCCACAACGTGATTGGTGACCTACAAATACAGTCGAGCAACTTTCTAGCAAACCCTTTCTATGCACATGGAGAATCAAACCGGGGACAGTGAAAAAACTTGCATAGTTTGTAGAAAAAAGTTGTGATGTAGCACAATCCCAAGGAGAACCGTTGAACTTTTATGGGTTGGTTTGTTTATCGAAAATGCTGAGAGGTCGTGAAGGCCTCCTGGTCTTTTTTTTTCCTCCTTTCTGTGGTTGCTAAACTGTAAGAAGAGAGTAGAGCATGAGCCTTAACACAAAACATTAAAAGAGAATAAATGCAACACCAATGGTGAAAAGCAAGACATGCGTTGGCCGGGAATCGAACCCGGGTCAACTGCTTGGAAGGCAGCTATGCTCACCACTATACCACCAACGCTTTCGGAAGTGTACGTTTTTTTGACATTTTCTGCAATAACACTAAACTTTCTGTTGACAGAAGCATTTGGATGCAATGTAATGATGAAAAGTATAAAACACAACCTTTTAGCAGAGGATGGTTTCGATCCATCGACCTCTGGGTTATGGGCCCAGCACGCTTCCGCTGCGCCACTCTGCTCGTAGTGTTGGATGCTTAGAGTCGAAGTCTAATTACTGTCTGCCTTCTGGTCTGTGTCGTGTAATTTATCAGCCATTTCTTATCTGTTGGCAACTAGATTATTCTTGGTGTTTTGCAATTATTTCTTTGTTTTTTTCTGTTTCCTTTAGTCATATTGTTGAAAATCATTTGAAGAAACGGTGTCTGACCTTGCTTAAGGTGCAGGCAAAAATTGTGGTCCATTGGGTCTCTGTGGCGCAATCGGTTAGCGCGTTCGGCTGTTAACCGAAAGGTTGGTGGTTCGAGTCCACCCAGGGACGTCGCACCCTTTTGCAGTCCACCCAGAGACGTTGCACAGTTGGAGAAGTTTTTGCATTGGTGCTGAGCATCTCTCTCATGTAAAAGCCATTTTGCTGACTATGTTTTGAATTCACGAGGCAAACTGGAGAAAAACTTTCTGTATGAGATAAGATAAACAAAACTTCCTTCGAGCCGGAATTGAACCAGCGACCTAAGGATTGCTAATTTAGAGCTACAGTCCTCCGCTCTACCAGCTGAGCTATCGAAGGATTGTTTTGGCCACTGTCGAAAGCCTCCTAGGTTTGGCCGTGGGTGCCACGGGCAGATGGTAAAAATGATTCATTCAACTCTGCGAAAAAGGAATCCAATGGTAGCATTGGAGAATGCGGGCATCGATCCCGCTACCTCTCGCATGCTAAGCGAGCGCTCTACCACTTGAGCTAATCCCCCAAACCTGTGAAACTTGACGTCAGTTTCACGTCACACCAGGTCACAATTTTCATATACAGTCACAGATGACATTGCTTTTTTTTTTTTTTTTTTTTTTTTTTAAGTGTGGACTCCGTTTTCCCATACTTGAAGAACATTTAAGGAGTCCACAACGTGATTGGTGACCTACAAATACAGTCGAGCAACTTTCTAGCAAACCCTTTCTATGCACATGGAGAATCAAACCGGGGACAGTGAAAAAACTTGCATAGTTTGTAGAAAAAAGTTGTGATGTAGCACAATCCCAAGGAGAACCGTTGAACTTTTATGGGTTGGTTTGTTTATCGAAAATGCTGAGAGGTCGTGAAGGCCTCCTGGTCTTTTTTTTTCCTCCTTTCTGTGGTTGCTAAACTGTAAGAAGAGAGTAGAGCATGAGCCTTAACACAAAACATTAAAAGAGAATAAATGCAACACCAATGGTGAAAAGCAAGACATGCGTTGGCCGGGAATCGAACCCGGGTCAACTGCTTGGAAGGCAGCTATGCTCACCACTATACCACCAACGCTTTCGGAAGTGTACGTTTTTTTGACATTTTCTGCAATAACACTAAACTTTCTGTTGACAGAAGCATTTGGATGCAATGTAATGATGAAAAGTATAAAACACAACCTTTTAGCAGAGGATGGTTTCGATCCATCGACCTCTGGGTTATGGGCCCAGCACGCTTCCGCTGCGCCACTCTGCTCGTAGTGTTGGATGCTTAGAGTCGAAGTCTAATTACTGTCTGCCTTCTGGTCTGTGTCGTGTAATTTATCAGCCATTTCTTATCTGTTGGCAACTAGATTATTCTTGGTGTTTTGCAATTATTTCTTTGTTTTTTTCTGTTTCCTTTAGTCATATTGTTGAAAATCATTTGAAGAAACGGTGTCTGACCTTGCTTAAGGTGCAGGCAAAAATTGTGGTCCATTGGGTCTCTGTGGCGCAATCGGTTAGCGCGTTCGGCTGTTAACCGAAAGGTTGGTGGTTCGAGTCCACCCAGGGACGTCGCACCCTTTTGCAGTCCACCCAGAGACGTTGCACAGTTGGAGAAGTTTTTGCATTGGTGCTGAGCATCTCTCTCATGTAAAAGCCATTTTGCTGACTATGTTTTGAATTCACGAGGCAAACTGGAGAAAAACTTTCTGTATGAGATAAAATAAACAAAACTTCCTTCGAGCCGGAATTGAACCAGCGACCTAAGGATTGCTAATTTAGAGCTACAGTCCTCCGCTCTACCAGCTGAGCTATCGAAGGATTGTTTTGGCCACTGTCGAAAGCCTCCTAGGTTTGGCCGTGGGTGCCACGGGCAGATGGTAAAAATGATTCATTCAACTCTGCGAAAAAGGAATCCAATGGTAGCATTGGAGAATGCGGGCATCGATCCCGCTACCTCTCGCATGCTAAGCGAGCGCTCTACCACTTGAGCTAATCCCCCAAACCTGTGAAACTTGACGTCAGTTTCACGTCACACCAGGTCACAATTTTCATATACAGTCACAGATGACATTGCTTTTTTTTTTTTTTTTTTTTTAAGTGTGGACTCCGTTTTCCCATACTTGAAGAACATTTAAGGAGTCCACAACGTGATTGGTGACCTACAAATACAGTCGAGCAACTTTCTAGCAAACCCTTTCTATGCACATGGAGAATCAAACCGGGGACAGTGAAAAAACTTGCATAGTTTGTAGAAAAAAGTTGTGATGTAGCACAATCCCAAGGAGAACCGTTGAACTTTTATGGGTTGGTTTGTTTATCGAAAATGCTGAGAGGTCGTGAAGGCCTCCTGGTCTTTTTTTTTCCTCCTTTCTGTGGTTGCTAAACTGTAAGAAGAGAGTAGAGCATGAGCCTTAACACAAAACATTAAAAGAGAATAAATGCAACACCAATGGTGAAAAGCAAGACATGCGTTGGCCGGGAATCGAACCCGGGTCAACTGCTTGGAAGGCAGCTATGCTCACCACTATACCACCAACGCTTTCGGAAGTGTACGTTTTTTTGACATTTTCTGCAATAACACTAAACTTTCTGTTGACAGAAGCATTTGGATGCAATGTAATGATGAAAAGTATAAAACACAACCTTTTAGCAGAGGATGGTTTCGATCCATCGACCTCTGGGTTATGGGCCCAGCACGCTTCCGCTGCGCCACTCTGCTCGTAGTGTTGGATGCTTAGAGTCGAAGTCTAATTACTGTCTGCCTTCTGGTCTGTGTCGTGTAATTTATCAGCCATTTCTTATCTGTTGGCAACTAGATTATTCTTGGTGTTTTGCAATTATTTCTTTGTTTTTTTCTGTTTCCTTTAGTCATATTGTTGAAAATCATTTGAAGAAACGGTGTCTGACCTTGCTTAAGGTGCAGGCAAAAATTGTGGTCCATTGGGTCTCTGTGGCGCAATCGGTTAGCGCGTTCGGCTGTTAACCGAAAGGTTGGTGGTTCGAGTCCACCCAGGGACGTCGCACCCTTTTGCAGTCCACCCAGAGACGTTGCACAGTTGGAGAAGTTTTTGCATTGGTGCTGAGCATCTCTCTCATGTAAAAGCCATTTTGCTGACTATGTTTTGAATTCACGAGGCAAACTGGAGAAAAACTTTCTGTATGAGATAAAATAAACAAAACTTCCTTCGAGCCGGAATTGAACCAGCGACCTAAGGATTGCTAATTTAGAGCTACAGTCCTCCGCTCTACCAGCTGAGCTATCGAAGGATTGTTTTGGCCACTGTCGAAAGCCTCCTAGGTTTGGCCGTGGGTGCCACGGGCAGATGGTAAAAATGATTCATTCAACTCTGCGAAAAAGGAATCCAATGGTAGCATTGGAGAATGCGGGCATCGATCCCGCTACCTCTCGCATGCTAAGCGAGCGCTCTACCACTTGAGCTAATCCCCCAAACCTGTGAAACTTGACGTCAGTTTCACGTCACACCAGGTCACAATTTTCATATACAGTCACAGATGACATTGCTTTTTTTTTTTTTTTTTTTTTTTTTTTAAGTGTGGACTCCGTTTTCCCATACTTGAAGAACATTTAAGGAGTCCACAACGTGATTGGTGACCTACAAATACAGTCGAGCAACTTTCTAGCAAACCCTTTCTATGCACATGGAGAATCAAACCGGGGACAGTGAAAAAACTTGCATAGTTTGTAGAAAAAAGTTGTGATGTAGCACAATCCCAAGGAGAACCGTTGAACTTTTATGGGTTGGTTTGTTTATCGAAAATGCTGAGAGGTCGTGAAGGCCTCCTGGTCTTTTTTTTTCCTCCTTTCTGTGGTTGCTAAACTGTAAGAAGAGAGTAGAGCATGAGCCTTAACACAAAACATTAAAAGAGAATAAATGCAACACCAATGGTGAAAAGCAAGACATGCGTTGGCCGGGAATCGAACCCGGGTCAACTGCTTGGAAGGCAGCTATGCTCACCACTATACCACCAACGCTTTCGGAAGTGTACGTTTTTTTGACATTTTCTGCAATAACACTAAACTTTCTGTTGACAGAAGCATTTGGATGCAATGTAATGATGAAAAGTATAAAACACAACCTTTTAGCAGAGGATGGTTTCGATCCATCGACCTCTGGGTTATGGGCCCAGCACGCTTCCGCTGCGCCACTCTGCTCGTAGTGTTGGATGCTTAGAGTCGAAGTCTAATTACTGTCTGCCTTCTGGTCTGTGTCGTGTAATTTATCAGCCATTTCTTATCTGTTGGCAACTAGATTATTCTTGGTGTTTTGCAATTATTTCTTTGTTTTTTTCTGTTTCCTTTAGTCATATTGTTGAAAATCATTTGAAGAAACGGTGTCTGACCTTGCTTAAGGTGCAGGCAAAAATTGTGGTCCATTGGGTCTCTGTGGCGCAATCGGTTAGCGCGTTCGGCTGTTAACCGAAAGGTTGGTGGTTCGAGTCCACCCAGGGACGTCGCACCCTTTTGCAGTCCACCCAGAGACGTTGCACAGTTGGAGAAGTTTTTGCATTGGTGCTGAGCATCTCTCTCATGTAAAAGCCATTTTGCTGACTATGTTTTGAATTCACGAGGCAAACTGGAGAAAAACTTTCTGTATGAGATAAGATAAACAAAACTTCCTTCGAGCCGGAATTGAACCAGCGACCTAAGGATTGCTAATTTAGAGCTACAGTCCTCCGCTCTACCAGCTGAGCTATCGAAGGATTGTTTTGGCCACTGTCGAAAGCCTCCTAGGTTTGGCCGTGGGTGCCACGGGCAGATGGTAAAAATGATTCATTCAACTCTGCGAAAAAGGAATCCAATGGTAGCATTGGAGAATGCGGGCATCGATCCCGCTACCTCTCGCATGCTAAGCGAGCGCTCTACCACTTGAGCTAATCCCCCAAACCTGTGAAACTTGACGTCAGTTTCACGTCACACCAGGTCACAATTTTCATATACAGTCACAGATGACATTGCTTTTTTTTTTTTTTTTTTTTTAAGTGTGGACTCCGTTTTCCCATACTTGAAGAACATTTAAGGAGTCCACAACGTGATTGGTGACCTACAAATACAGTCGAGCAACTTTCTAGCAAACCCTTTCTATGCACATGGAGAATCAAACCGGGGACAGTGAAAAAACTTGCATAGTTTGTAGAAAAAAGTTGTGATGTAGCACAATCCCAAGGAGAACCGTTGAACTTTTATGGGTTGGTTTGTTTATCGAAAATGCTGAGAGGTCGTGAAGGCCTCCTGGTCTTTTTTTTTCCTCCTTTCTGTGGTTGCTAAACTGTAAGAAGAGAGTAGAGCATGAGCCTTAACACAAAACATTAAAAGAGAATAAATGCAACACCAATGGTGAAAAGCAAGACATGCGTTGGCCGGGAATCGAACCCGGGTCAACTGCTTGGAAGGCAGCTATGCTCACCACTATACCACCAACGCTTTCGGAAGTGTACGTTTTTTTGACATTTTCTGCAATAACACTAAACTTTCTGTTGACAGAAGCATTTGGATGCAATGTAATGATGAAAAGTATAAAACACAACCTTTTAGCAGAGGATGGTTTCGATCCATCGACCTCTGGGTTATGGGCCCAGCACGCTTCCGCTGCGCCACTCTGCTCGTAGTGTTGGATGCTTAGAGTCGAAGTCTAATTACTGTCTGCCTTCTGGTCTGTGTCGTGTAATTTATCAGCCATTTCTTATCTGTTGGCAACTAGATTATTCTTGGTGTTTTGCAATTATTTCTTTGTTTTTTTCTGTTTCCTTTAGTCATATTGTTGAAAATCATTTGAAGAAACGGTGTCTGACCTTGCTTAAGGTGCAGGCAAAAATTGTGGTCCATTGGGTCTCTGTGGCGCAATCGGTTAGCGCGTTCGGCTGTTAACCGAAAGGTTGGTGGTTCGAGTCCACCCAGGGACGTCGCACCCTTTTGCAGTCCACCCAGAGACGTTGCACAGTTGGAGAAGTTTTTGCATTGGTGCTGAGCATCTCTCTCATGTAAAAGCCATTTTGCTGACTATGTTTTGAATTCACGAGGCAAACTGGAGAAAAACTTTCTGTATGAGATAAGATAAACAAAACTTCCTTCGAGCCGGAATTGAACCAGCGACCTAAGGATTGCTAATTTAGAGCTACAGTCCTCCGCTCTACCAGCTGAGCTATCGAAGGATTGTTTTGGCCACTGTCGAAAGCCTCCTAGGTTTGGCCGTGGGTGCCACGGGCAGATGGTAAAAATGATTCATTCAACTCTGCGAAAAAGGAATCCAATGGTAGCATTGGAGAATGCGGGCATCGATCCCGCTACCTCTCGCATGCTAAGCGAGCGCTCTTCCACTTGAGCTAATCCCCCAAACCTGTGAAACTTGACGTCAGTTTCACGTCACACCAGGTCACAATTTTCATATACAGTCACAGATGACATTGCTTTTTTTTTTTTTTTTTTTTTTTTAAGTGTGGACTCCGTTTTCCCATACTTGAAGAACATTTAAGGAGTCCACAACGTGATTGGTGACCTACAAATACAGTCGAGCAACTTTCTAGCAAACCCTTTCTATGCACATGGAGAATCAAACCGGGGACAGTGAAAAAACTTGCATAGTTTGTAGAAAAAAGTTGTGATGTAGCACAATCCCAAGGAGAACCGTTGAACTTTTATGGGTTGGTTTGTTTATCGAAAATGCTGAGAGGTCGTGAAGGCCTCCTGGTCTTTTTTTTTCCTCCTTTCTGTGGTTGCTAAACTGTAAGAAGAGAGTAGAGCATGAGCCTTAACACAAAACATTAAAAGAGAATAAATGCAACACCAATGGTGAAAAGCAAGACATGCGTTGGCCGGGAATCGAACCCGGGTCAACTGCTTGGAAGGCAGCTATGCTCACCACTATACCACCAACGCTTTCGGAAGTGTACGTTTTTTTGACATTTTCTGCAATAACACTAAACTTTCTGTTGACAGAAGCATTTGGATGCAATGTAATGATGAAAAGTATAAAACACAACCTTTTAGCAGAGGATGGTTTCGATCCATCGACCTCTGGGTTATGGGCCCAGCACGCTTCCGCTGCGCCACTCTGCTCGTAGTGTTGGATGCTTAGAGTCGAAGTCTAATTACTGTCTGCCTTCTGGTCTGTGTCGTGTAATTTATCAGCCATTTCTTATCTGTTGGCAACTAGATTATTCTTGGTGTTTTGCAATTATTTCTTTGTTTTTTTCTGTTTCCTTTAGTCATATTGTTGAAAATCATTTGAAGAAACGGTGTCTGACCTTGCTTAAGGTGCAGGCAAAAATTGTGGTCCATTGGGTCTCTGTGGCGCAATCGGTTAGCGCGTTTGGCTGTTAACCGAAAGGTTGGTGGTTCGAGTCCACCCAGGGACGTCGCACCCTTTTGCAGTCCACCCAGAGACGTTGCACAGTTGGAGAAGTTTTTGCATTGGTGCTGAGCATCTCTCTCATGTAAAAGCCATTTTGCTGACTATGTTTTGAATTCACGAGGCAAACTGGAGAAAAACTTTCTGTATGAGATAAAATAAACAAAACTTCCTTCGAGCCGGAATTGAACCAGCGACCTAAGGATTGCTAATTTAGAGCTACAGTCCTCCGCTCTACCAGCTGAGCTATCGAAGGATTGTTTTGGCCACTGTCGAAAGCCTCCTAGGTTTGGCCGTGGGTGCCACGGGCAGATGGTAAAAATGATTCATTCAACTCTGCGAAAAAGGAATCCAATGGTAGCATTGGAGAATGCGGGCATCGATCCCGCTACCTCTCGCATGCTAAGCGAGCGCTCTACCACTTGAGCTAATCCCCCAAACCTGTGAAACTTGACGTCAGTTTCACGTCACACCAGGTCACAATTTTCATATACAGTCACAGATGACATTGCTTTTTTTTTTTTTTTTTTTTTAAGTGTGGACTCCGTTTTCCCATACTTGAAGAACATTTAAGGAGTCCACAACGTGATTGGTGACCTACAAATACAGTCGAGCAACTTTCTAGCAAACCCTTTCTATGCACATGGAGAATCAAACCGGGGACAGTGAAAAAACTTGCATAGTTTGTAGAAAAAAGTTGTGATGTAGCACAATCCCAAGGAGAACCGTTGAACTTTTATGGGTTGGTTTGTTTATCGAAAATGCTGAGAGGTCGTGAAGGCCTCCTGGTCTTTTTTTTTCCTCCTTTCTGTGGTTGCTAAACTGTAAGAAGAGAGTAGAGCATGAGCCTTAACACAAAACATTAAAAGAGAATAAATGCAACACCAATGGTGAAAAGCAAGACATGCGTTGGCCGGGAATCGAACCCGGGTCAACTGCTTGGAAGGCAGCTATGCTCACCACTATACCACCAACGCTTTCGGAAGTGTACGTTTTTTTGACATTTTCTGCAATAACACTAAACTTTCTGTTGACAGAAGCATTTGGATGCAATGTAATGATGAAAAGTATAAAACACAACCTTTTAGCAGAGGATGGTTTCGATCCATCGACCTCTGGGTTATGGGCCCAGCACGCTTCCGCTGCGCCACTCTGCTCGTAGTGTTGGATGCTTAGAGTCGAAGTCTAATTACTGTCTGCCTTCTGGTCTGTGTCGTGTAATTTATCAGCCATTTCTTATCTGTTGGCAACTAGATTATTCTTGGTGTTTTGCAATTATTTCTTTGTTTTTTTCTGTTTCCTTTAGTCATATTGTTGAAAATCATTTGAAGAAACGGTGTCTGACCTTGCTTAAGGTGCAGGCAAAAATTGTGGTCCATTGGGTCTCTGTGGCGCAATCGGTTAGCGCGTTCGGCTGTTAACCGAAAGGTTGGTGGTTCGAGTCCACCCAGGGACGTCGCACCCTTTTGCAGTCCACCCAGAGACGTTGCACAGTTGGAGAAGTTTTTGCATTGGTGCTGAGCATCTCTCTCATGTAAAAGCCATTTTGCTGACTATGTTTTGAATTCACGAGGCAAACTGGAGAAAAACTTTCTGTATGAGATAAGATAAACAAAACTTCCTTCGAGCCGGAATTGAACCAGCGACCTAAGGATTGCTAATTTAGAGCTACAGTCCTCCGCTCTACCAGCTGAGCTATCGAAGGATTGTTTTGGCCACTGTCGAAAGCCTCCTAGGTTTGGCCGTGGGTGCCACGGGCAGATGGTAAAAATGATTCATTCAACTCTGCGAAAAAGGAATCCAATGGTAGCATTGGAGAATGCGGGCATCGATCCCGCTACCTCTCGCATGCTAAGCGAGCGCTCTACCACTTGAGCTAATCCCCCAAACCTGTGAAACTTGACGTCAGTTTCACGTCACACCAGGTCACAATTTTCATATACAGTCACAGATGACATTGCTTTTTTTTTTTTTTTTTTTTTAAGTGTGGACTCCGTTTTCCCATACTTGAAGAACATTTAAGGAGTCCACAACGTGATTGGTGACCTACAAATACAGTCGAGCAACTTTCTAGCAAACCCTTTCTATGCACATGGAGAATCAAACCGGGGACAGTGAAAAAACTTGCATAGTTTGTAGAAAAAAGTTGTGATGTAGCACAATCCCAAGGAGAACCGTTGAACTTTTATGGGTTGGTTTGTTTATCGAAAATGCTGAGAGGTCGTGAAGGCCTCCTGGTCTTTTTTTTTCCTCCTTTCTGTGGTTGCTAAACTGTAAGAAGAGAGTAGAGCATGAGCCTTAACACAAAACATTAAAAGAGAATAAATGCAACACCAATGGTGAAAAGCAAGACATGCGTTGGCCGGGAATCGAACCCGGGTCAACTGCTTGGAAGGCAGCTATGCTCACCACTATACCACCAACGCTTTCGGAAGTGTACGTTTTTTTGACATTTTCTGCAATAACACTAAACTTTCTGTTGACAGAAGCATTTGGATGCAATGTAATGATGAAAAGTATAAAACACAACCTTTTAGCAGAGGATGGTTTCGATCCATCGACCTCTGGGTTATGGGCCCAGCACGCTTCCGCTGCGCCACTCTGCTCGTAGTGTTGGATGCTTAGAGTCGAAGTCTAATTACTGTCTGCCTTCTGGTCTGTGTCGTGTAATTTATCAGCCATTTCTTATCTGTTGGCAACTAGATTATTCTTGGTGTTTTGCAATTATTTCTTTGTTTTTTTCTGTTTCCTTTAGTCATATTGTTGAAAATCATTTGAAGAAACGGTGTCTGACCTTGCTTAAGGTGCAGGCAAAAATTGTGGTCCATTGGGTCTCTGTGGCGCAATCGGTTAGCGCGTTCGGCTGTTAACCGAAAGGTTGGTGGTTCGAGTCCACCCAGGGACGTCGCACCCTTTTGCAGTCCACCCAGAGACGTTGCACAGTTGGAGAAGTTTTTGCATTGGTGCTGAGCATCTCTCTCATGTAAAAGCCATTTTGCTGACTATGTTTTGAATTCACGAGGCAAACTGGAGAAAAACTTTCTGTATGAGATAAGATAAACAAAACTTCCTTCGAGCCGGAATTGAACCAGCGACCTAAGGATTGCTAATTTAGAGCTACAGTCCTCCGCTCTACCAGCTGAGCTATCGAAGGATTGTTTTGGCCACTGTCGAAAGCCTCCTAGGTTTGGCCGTGGGTGCCACGGGCAGATGGTAAAAATGATTCATTCAACTCTGCGAAAAAGGAATCCAATGGTAGCATTGGAGAATGCGGGCATCGATCCCGCTACCTCTCGCATGCTAAGCGAGCGCTCTTCCACTTGAGCTAATCCCCCAAACCTGTGAAACTTGACGTCAGTTTCACGTCACACCAGGTCACAATTTTCATATACAGTCACAGATGACATTGCTTTTTTTTTTTTTTTTTTTTTTTTAAGTGTGGACTCCGTTTTCCCATACTTGAAGAACATTTAAGGAGTCCACAACGTGATTGGTGACCTACAAATACAGTCGAGCAACTTTCTAGCAAACCCTTTCTATGCACATGGAGAATCAAACCGGGGACAGTGAAAAAACTTGCATAGTTTGTAGAAAAAAGTTGTGATGTAGCACAATCCCAAGGAGAACCGTTGAACTTTTATGGGTTGGTTTGTTTATCGAAAATGCTGAGAGGTCGTGAAGGCCTCCTGGTCTTTTTTTTTCCTCCTTTCTGTGGTTGCTAAACTGTAAGAAGAGAGTAGAGCATGAGCCTTAACACAAAACATTAAAAGAGAATAAATGCAACACCAATGGTGAAAAGCAAGACATGCGTTGGCCGGGAATCGAACCCGGGTCAACTGCTTGGAAGGCAGCTATGCTCACCACTATACCACCAACGCTTTCGGAAGTGTACGTTTTTTTGACATTTTCTGCAATAACACTAAACTTTCTGTTGACAGAAGCATTTGGATGCAATGTAATGATGAAAAGTATAAAACACAACCTTTTAGCAGAGGATGGTTTCGATCCATCGACCTCTGGGTTATGGGCCCAGCACGCTTCCGCTGCGCCACTCTGCTCGTAGTGTTGGATGCTTAGAGTCGAAGTCTAATTACTGTCTGCCTTCTGGTCTGTGTCGTGTAATTTATCAGCCATTTCTTATCTGTTGGCAACTAGATTATTCTTGGTGTTTTGCAATTATTTCTTTGTTTTTTTCTGTTTCCTTTAGTCATATTGTTGAAAATCATTTGAAGAAACGGTGTCTGACCTTGCTTAAGGTGCAGGCAAAAATTGTGGTCCATTGGGTCTCTGTGGCGCAATCGGTTAGCGCGTTTGGCTGTTAACCGAAAGGTTGGTGGTTCGAGTCCACCCAGGGACGTCGCACCCTTTTGCAGTCCACCCAGAGACGTTGCACAGTTGGAGAAGTTTTTGCATTGGTGCTGAGCATCTCTCTCATGTAAAAGCCATTTTGCTGACTATGTTTTGAATTCACGAGGCAAACTGGAGAAAAACTTTCTGTATGAGATAAAATAAACAAAACTTCCTTCGAGCCGGAATTGAACCAGCGACCTAAGGATTGCTAATTTAGAGCTACAGTCCTCCGCTCTACCAGCTGAGCTATCGAAGGATTGTTTTGGCCACTGTCGAAAGCCTCCTAGGTTTGGCCGTGGGTGCCACGGGCAGATGGTAAAAATGATTCATTCAACTCTGCGAAAAAGGAATCCAATGGTAGCATTGGAGAATGCGGGCATCGATCCCGCTACCTCTCGCATGCTAAGCGAGCGCTCTACCACTTGAGCTAATCCCCCAAACCTGTGAAACTTGACGTCAGTTTCACGTCACACCAGGTCACAATTTTCATATACAGTCACAGATGACATTGCTTTTTTTTTTTTTTTTTTTTTAAGTGTGGACTCCGTTTTCCCATACTTGAAGAACATTTAAGGAGTCCACAACGTGATTGGTGACCTACAAATACAGTCGAGCAACTTTCTAGCAAACCCTTTCTATGCACATGGAGAATCAAACCGGGGACAGTGAAAAAACTTGCATAGTTTGTAGAAAAAAGTTGTGATGTAGCACAATCCCAAGGAGAACCGTTGAACTTTTATGGGTTGGTTTGTTTATCGAAAATGCTGAGAGGTCGTGAAGGCCTCCTGGTCTTTTTTTTTCCTCCTTTCTGTGGTTGCTAAACTGTAAGAAGAGAGTAGAGCATGAGCCTTAACACAAAACATTAAAAGAGAATAAATGCAACACCAATGGTGAAAAGCAAGACATGCGTTGGCCGGGAATCGAACCCGGGTCAACTGCTTGGAAGGCAGCTATGCTCACCACTATACCACCAACGCTTTCGGAAGTGTACGTTTTTTTGACATTTTCTGCAATAACACTAAACTTTCTGTTGACAGAAGCATTTGGATGCAATGTAATGATGAAAAGTATAAAACACAACCTTTTAGCAGAGGATGGTTTCGATCCATCGACCTCTGGGTTATGGGCCCAGCACGCTTCCGCTGCGCCACTCTGCTCGTAGTGTTGGATGCTTAGAGTCGAAGTCTAATTACTGTCTGCCTTCTGGTCTGTGTCGTGTAATTTATCAGCCATTTCTTATCTGTTGGCAACTAGATTATTCTTGGTGTTTTGCAATTATTTCTTTGTTTTTTTCTGTTTCCTTTAGTCATATTGTTGAAAATCATTTGAAGAAACGGTGTCTGACCTTGCTTAAGGTGCAGGCAAAAATTGTGGTCCATTGGGTCTCTGTGGCGCAATCGGTTAGCGCGTTCGGCTGTTAACCGAAAGGTTGGTGGTTCGAGTCCACCCAGGGACGTCGCACCCTTTTGCAGTCCACCCAGAGACGTTGCACAGTTGGAGAAGTTTTTGCATTGGTGCTGAGCATCTCTCTCATGTAAAAGCCATTTTGCTGACTATGTTTTGAATTCACGAGGCAAACTGGAGAAAAACTTTCTGTATGAGATAAGATAAACAAAACTTCCTTCGAGCCGGAATTGAACCAGCGACCTAAGGATTGCTAATTTAGAGCTACAGTCCTCCGCTCTACCAGCTGAGCTATCGAAGGATTGTTTTGGCCACTGTCGAAAGCCTCCTAGGTTTGGCCGTGGGTGCCACGGGCAGATGGTAAAAATGATTCATTCAACTCTGCGAAAAAGGAATCCAATGGTAGCATTGGAGAATGCGGGCATCGATCCCGCTACCTCTCGCATGCTAAGCGAGCGCTCTACCACTTGAGCTAATCCCCCAAACCTGTGAAACTTGACGTCAGTTTCACGTCACACCAGGTCACAATTTTCATATACAGTCACAGATGACATTGCTTTTTTTTTTTTTTTTAAGTGTGGACTCCGTTTTCCCATACTTGAAGAACATTTAAGGAGTCCACAACGTGATTGGTGACCTACAAATACAGTCGAGCAACTTTCTAGCAAACCCTTTCTATGCACATGGAGAATCAAACCGGGGACAGTGAAAAAACTTGCATAGTTTGTAGAAAAAAGTTGTGATGTAGCACAATCCCAAGGAGAACCGTTGAACTTTTATGGGTTGGTTTGTTTATCGAAAATGCTGAGAGGTCGTGAAGGCCTCCTGGTCTTTTTTTTTCCTCCTTTCTGTGGTTGCTAAACTGTAAGAAGAGAGTAGAGCATGAGCCTTAACACAAAACATTAAAAGAGAATAAATGCAACACCAATGGTGAAAAGCAAGACATGCGTTGGCCGGGAATCGAACCCGGGTCAACTGCTTGGAAGGCAGCTATGCTCACCACTATACCACCAACGCTTTCGGAAGTGTACGTTTTTTTGACATTTTCTGCAATAACACTAAACTTTCTGTTGACAGAAGCATTTGGATGCAATGTAATGATGAAAAGTATAAAACACAACCTTTTAGCAGAGGATGGTTTCGATCCATCGACCTCTGGGTTATGGGCCCAGCACGCTTCCGCTGCGCCACTCTGCTCGTAGTGTTGGATGCTTAGAGTCGAAGTCTAATTACTGTCTGCCTTCTGGTCTGTGTCGTGTAATTTATCAGCCATTTCTTATCTGTTGGCAACTAGATTATTCTTGGTGTTTTGCAATTATTTCTTTGTTTTTTTCTGTTTCCTTTAGTCATATTGTTGAAAATCATTTGAAGAAACGGTGTCTGACCTTGCTTAAGGTGCAGGCAAAAATTGTGGTCCATTGGGTCTCTGTGGCGCAATCGGTTAGCGCGTTCGGCTGTTAACCGAAAGGTTGGTGGTTCGAGTCCACCCAGGGACGTCGCACCCTTTTGCAGTCCACCCAGAGACGTTGCACAGTTGGAGAAGTTTTTGCATTGGTGCTGAGCATCTCTCTCATGTAAAAGCCATTTTGCTGACTATGTTTTGAATTCACGAGGCAAACTGGAGAAAAACTTTCTGTATGAGATAAAATAAACAAAACTTCCTTCGAGCCGGAATTGAACCAGCGACCTAAGGATTGCTAATTTAGAGCTACAGTCCTCCGCTCTACCAGCTGAGCTATCGAAGGATTGTTTTGGCCACTGTCGAAAGCCTCCTAGGTTTGGCCGTGGGTGCCACGGGCAGATGGTAAAAATGATTCATTCAACTCTGCGAAAAAGGAATCCAATGGTAGCATTGGAGAATGCGGGCATCGATCCCGCTACCTCTCGCATGCTAAGCGAGCGCTCTACCACTTGAGCTAATCCCCCAAACCTGTGAAACTTGACGTCAGTTTCACGTCACACCAGGTCACAATTTTCATATACAGTCACAGATGACATTGCTTTTTTTTTTTTTTTAAGTGTGGACTCCGTTTTCCCATACTTGAAGAACATTTAAGGAGTCCACAACGTGATTGGTGACCTACAAATACAGTCGAGCAACTTTCTAGCAAACCCTTTCTATGCACATGGAGAATCAAACCGGGGACAGTGAAAAAACTTGCATAGTTTGTAGAAAAAAGTTGTGATGTAGCACAATCCCAAGGAGAACCGTTGAACTTTTATGGGTTGGTTTGTTTATCGAAAATGCTGAGAGGTCGTGAAGGCCTCCTGGTCTTTTTTTTTCCTCCTTTCTGTGGTTGCTAAACTGTAAGAAGAGAGTAGAGCATGAGCCTTAACACAAAACATTAAAAGAGAATAAATGCAACACCAATGGTGAAAAGCAAGACATGCGTTGGCCGGGAATCGAACCCGGGTCAACTGCTTGGAAGGCAGCTATGCTCACCACTATACCACCAACGCTTTCGGAAGTGTACGTTTTTTTGACATTTTCTGCAATAACACTAAACTTTCTGTTGACAGAAGCATTTGGATGCAATGTAATGATGAAAAGTATAAAACACAACCTTTTAGCAGAGGATGGTTTCGATCCATCGACCTCTGGGTTATGGGCCCAGCACGCTTCCGCTGCGCCACTCTGCTCGTAGTGTTGGATGCTTAGAGTCGAAGTCTAATTACTGTCTGCCTTCTGGTCTGTGTCGTGTAATTTATCAGCCATTTCTTATCTGTTGGCAACTAGATTATTCTTGGTGTTTTGCAATTATTTCTTTGTTTTTTTCTGTTTCCTTTAGTCATATTGTTGAAAATCATTTGAAGAAACGGTGTCTGACCTTGCTTAAGGTGCAGGCAAAAATTGTGGTCCATTGGGTCTCTGTGGCGCAATCGGTTAGCGCGTTCGGCTGTTAACCGAAAGGTTGGTGGTTCGAGTCCACCCAGGGACGTCGCACCCTTTTGCAGTCCACCCAGAGACGTTGCACAGTTGGAGAAGTTTTTGCATTGGTGCTGAGCATCTCTCTCATGTAAAAGCCATTTTGCTGACTATGTTTTGAATTCACGAGGCAAACTGGAGAAAAACTTTCTGTATGAGATAAGATAAACAAAACTTCCTTCGAGCCGGAATTGAACCAGCGACCTAAGGATTGCTAATTTAGAGCTACAGTCCTCCGCTCTACCAGCTGAGCTATCGAAGGATTGTTTTGGCCACTGTCGAAAGCCTCCTAGGTTTGGCCGTGGGTGCCACGGGCAGATGGTAAAAATGATTCATTCAACTCTGCGAAAAAGGAATCCAATGGTAGCATTGGAGAATGCGGGCATCGATCCCGCTACCTCTCGCATGCTAAGCGAGCGCTCTACCACTTGAGCTAATCCCCCAAACCTGTGAAACTTGACGTCAGTTTCACGTCACACCAGGTCACAATTTTCATATACAGTCACAGATGACATTGCTTTTTTTTTTTTTTTTTTTTTAAGTGTGGACTCCGTTTTCCCATACTTGAAGAACATTTAAGGAGTCCACAACGTGATTGGTGACCTACAAATACAGTCGAGCAACTTTCTAGCAAACCCTTTCTATGCACATGGAGAATCAAACCGGGGACAGTGAAAAAACTTGCATAGTTTGTAGAAAAAAGTTGTGATGTAGCACAATCCCAAGGAGAACCGTTGAACTTTTATGGGTTGGTTTGTTTATCGAAAATGCTGAGAGGTCGTGAAGGCCTCCTGGTCTTTTTTTTTCCTCCTTTCTGTGGTTGCTAAACTGTAAGAAGAGAGTAGAGCATGAGCCTTAACACAAAACATTAAAAGAGAATAAATGCAACACCAATGGTGAAAAGCAAGACATGCGTTGGCCGGGAATCGAACCCGGGTCAACTGCTTGGAAGGCAGCTATGCTCACCACTATACCACCAACGCTTTCGGAAGTGTACGTTTTTTTGACATTTTCTGCAATAACACTAAACTTTCTGTTGACAGAAGCATTTGGATGCAATGTAATGATGAAAAGTATAAAACACAACCTTTTAGCAGAGGATGGTTTCGATCCATCGACCTCTGGGTTATGGGCCCAGCACGCTTCCGCTGCGCCACTCTGCTCGTAGTGTTGGATGCTTAGAGTCGAAGTCTAATTACTGTCTGCCTTCTGGTCTGTGTCGTGTAATTTATCAGCCATTTCTTATCTGTTGGCAACTAGATTATTCTTGGTGTTTTGCAATTATTTCTTTGTTTTTTTCTGTTTCCTTTAGTCATATTGTTGAAAATCATTTGAAGAAACGGTGTCTGACCTTGCTTAAGGTGCAGGCAAAAATTGTGGTCCATTGGGTCTCTGTGGCGCAATCGGTTAGCGCGTTCGGCTGTTAACCGAAAGGTTGGTGGTTCGAGTCCACCCAGGGACGTCGCACCCTTTTGCAGTCCACCCAGAGACGTTGCACAGTTGGAGAAGTTTTTGCATTGGTGCTGAGCATCTCTCTCATGTAAAAGCCATTTTGCTGACTATGTTTTGAATTCACGAGGCAAACTGGAGAAAAACTTTCTGTATGAGATAAGATAAACAAAACTTCCTTCGAGCCGGAATTGAACCAGCGACCTAAGGATTGCTAATTTAGAGCTACAGTCCTCCGCTCTACCAGCTGAGCTATCGAAGGATTGTTTTGGCCACTGTCGAAAGCCTCCTAGGTTTGGCCGTGGGTGCCACGGGCAGATGGTAAAAATGATTCATTCAACTCTGCGAAAAAGGAATCCAATGGTAGCATTGGAGAATGCGGGCATCGATCCCGCTACCTCTCGCATGCTAAGCGAGCGCTCTTCCACTTGAGCTAATCCCCCAAACCTGTGAAACTTGACGTCAGTTTCACGTCACACCAGGTCACAATTTTCATATACAGTCACAGATGACATTGCTTTTTTTTTTTTTTTTTTTTTTTTAAGTGTGGACTCCGTTTTCCCATACTTGAAGAACATTTAAGGAGTCCACAACGTGATTGGTGACCTACAAATACAGTCGAGCAACTTTCTAGCAAACCCTTTCTATGCACATGGAGAATCAAACCGGGGACAGTGAAAAAACTTGCATAGTTTGTAGAAAAAAGTTGTGATGTAGCACAATCCCAAGGAGAACCGTTGAACTTTTATGGGTTGGTTTGTTTATCGAAAATGCTGAGAGGTCGTGAAGGCCTCCTGGTCTTTTTTTTTCCTCCTTTCTGTGGTTGCTAAACTGTAAGAAGAGAGTAGAGCATGAGCCTTAACACAAAACATTAAAAGAGAATAAATGCAACACCAATGGTGAAAAGCAAGACATGCGTTGGCCGGGAATCGAACCCGGGTCAACTGCTTGGAAGGCAGCTATGCTCACCACTATACCACCAACGCTTTCGGAAGTGTACGTTTTTTTGACATTTTCTGCAATAACACTAAACTTTCTGTTGACAGAAGCATTTGGATGCAATGTAATGATGAAAAGTATAAAACACAACCTTTTAGCAGAGGATGGTTTCGATCCATCGACCTCTGGGTTATGGGCCCAGCACGCTTCCGCTGCGCCACTCTGCTCGTAGTGTTGGATGCTTAGAGTCGAAGTCTAATTACTGTCTGCCTTCTGGTCTGTGTCGTGTAATTTATCAGCCATTTCTTATCTGTTGGCAACTAGATTATTCTTGGTGTTTTGCAATTATTTCTTTGTTTTTTTCTGTTTCCTTTAGTCATATTGTTGAAAATCATTTGAAGAAACGGTGTCTGACCTTGCTTAAGGTGCAGGCAAAAATTGTGGTCCATTGGGTCTCTGTGGCGCAATCGGTTAGCGCGTTCGGCTGTTAACCGAAAGGTTGGTGGTTCGAGTCCACCCAGGGACGTCGCACCCTTTTGCAGTCCACCCAGAGACGTTGCACAGTTGGAGAAGTTTTTGCATTGGTGCTGAGCATCTCTCTCATGTAAAAGCCATTTTGCTGACTATGTTTTGAATTCACGAGGCAAACTGGAGAAAAACTTTCTGTATGAGATAAAATAAACAAAACTTCCTTCGAGCCGGAATTGAACCAGCGACCTAAGGATTGCTAATTTAGAGCTACAGTCCTCCGCTCTACCAGCTGAGCTATCGAAGGATTGTTTTGGCCACTGTCGAAAGCCTCCTAGGTTTGGCCGTGGGTGCCACGGGCAGATGGTAAAAATGATTCATTCAACTCTGCGAAAAAGGAATCCAATGGTAGCATTGGAGAATGCGGGCATCGATCCCGCTACCTCTCGCATGCTAAGCGAGCGCTCTACCACTTGAGCTAATCCCCCAAACCTGTGAAACTTGACGTCAGTTTCACGTCACACCAGGTCACAATTTTCATATACAGTCACAGATGACATTGCTTTTTTTTTTTTTTTTTTTTTAAGTGTGGACTCCGTTTTCCCATACTTGAAGAACATTTAAGGAGTCCACAACGTGATTGGTGACCTACAAATACAGTCGAGCAACTTTCTAGCAAACCCTTTCTATGCACATGGAGAATCAAACCGGGGACAGTGAAAAAACTTGCATAGTTTGTAGAAAAAAGTTGTGATGTAGCACAATCCCAAGGAGAACCGTTGAACTTTTATGGGTTGGTTTGTTTATCGAAAATGCTGAGAGGTCGTGAAGGCCTCCTGGTCTTTTTTTTTCCTCCTTTCTGTGGTTGCTAAACTGTAAGAAGAGAGTAGAGCATGAGCCTTAACACAAAACATTAAAAGAGAATAAATGCAACACCAATGGTGAAAAGCAAGACATGCGTTGGCCGGGAATCGAACCCGGGTCAACTGCTTGGAAGGCAGCTATGCTCACCACTATACCACCAACGCTTTCGGAAGTGTACGTTTTTTTGACATTTTCTGCAATAACACTAAACTTTCTGTTGACAGAAGCATTTGGATGCAATGTAATGATGAAAAGTATAAAACACAACCTTTTAGCAGAGGATGGTTTCGATCCATCGACCTCTGGGTTATGGGCCCAGCACGCTTCCGCTGCGCCACTCTGCTCGTAGTGTTGGATGCTTAGAGTCGAAGTCTAATTACTGTCTGCCTTCTGGTCTGTGTCGTGTAATTTATCAGCCATTTCTTATCTGTTGGCAACTAGATTATTCTTGGTGTTTTGCAATTATTTCTTTGTTTTTTTCTGTTTCCTTTAGTCATATTGTTGAAAATCATTTGAAGAAACGGTGTCTGACCTTGCTTAAGGTGCAGGCAAAAATTGTGGTCCATTGGGTCTCTGTGGCGCAATCGGTTAGCGCGTTCGGCTGTTAACCGAAAGGTTGGTGGTTCGAGTCCACCCAGGGACGTCGCACCCTTTTGCAGTCCACCCAGAGACGTTGCACAGTTGGAGAAGTTTTTGCATTGGTGCTGAGCATCTCTCTCATGTAAAAGCCATTTTGCTGACTATGTTTTGAATTCACGAGGCAAACTGGAGAAAAACTTTCTGTATGAGATAAGATAAACAAAACTTCCTTCGAGCCGGAATTGAACCAGCGACCTAAGGATTGCTAATTTAGAGCTACAGTCCTCCGCTCTACCAGCTGAGCTATCGAAGGATTGTTTTGGCCACTGTCGAAAGCCTCCTAGGTTTGGCCGTGGGTGCCACGGGCAGATGGTAAAAATGATTCATTCAACTCTGCGAAAAAGGAATCCAATGGTAGCATTGGAGAATGCGGGCATCGATCCCGCTACCTCTCGCATGCTAAGCGAGCGCTCTACCACTTGAGCTAATCCCCCAAACCTGTGAAACTTGACGTCAGTTTCACGTCACACCAGGTCACAATTTTCATATACAGTCACAGATGACATTGCTTTTTTTTTTTTTTTTAAGTGTGGACTCCGTTTTCCCATACTTGAAGAACATTTAAGGAGTCCACAACGTGATTGGTGACCTACAAATACAGTCGAGCAACTTTCTAGCAAACCCTTTCTATGCACATGGAGAATCAAACCGGGGACAGTGAAAAAACTTGCATAGTTTGTAGAAAAAAGTTGTGATGTAGCACAATCCCAAGGAGAACCGTTGAACTTTTATGGGTTGGTTTGTTTATCGAAAATGCTGAGAGGTCGTGAAGGCCTCCTGGTCTTTTTTTTTCCTCCTTTCTGTGGTTGCTAAACTGTAAGAAGAGAGTAGAGCATGAGCCTTAACACAAAACATTAAAAGAGAATAAATGCAACACCAATGGTGAAAAGCAAGACATGCGTTGGCCGGGAATCGAACCCGGGTCAACTGCTTGGAAGGCAGCTATGCTCACCACTATACCACCAACGCTTTCGGAAGTGTACGTTTTTTTGACATTTTCTGCAATAACACTAAACTTTCTGTTGACAGAAGCATTTGGATGCAATGTAATGATGAAAAGTATAAAACACAACCTTTTAGCAGAGGATGGTTTCGATCCATCGACCTCTGGGTTATGGGCCCAGCACGCTTCCGCTGCGCCACTCTGCTCGTAGTGTTGGATGCTTAGAGTCGAAGTCTAATTACTGTCTGCCTTCTGGTCTGTGTCGTGTAATTTATCAGCCATTTCTTATCTGTTGGCAACTAGATTATTCTTGGTGTTTTGCAATTATTTCTTTGTTTTTTTCTGTTTCCTTTAGTCATATTGTTGAAAATCATTTGAAGAAACGGTGTCTGACCTTGCTTAAGGTGCAGGCAAAAATTGTGGTCCATTGGGTCTCTGTGGCGCAATCGGTTAGCGCGTTCGGCTGTTAACCGAAAGGTTGGTGGTTCGAGTCCACCCAGGGACGTCGCACCCTTTTGCAGTCCACCCAGAGACGTTGCACAGTTGGAGAAGTTTTTGCATTGGTGCTGAGCATCTCTCTCATGTAAAAGCCATTTTGCTGACTATGTTTTGAATTCACGAGGCAAACTGGAGAAAAACTTTCTGTATGAGATAAAATAAACAAAACTTCCTTCGAGCCGGAATTGAACCAGCGACCTAAGGATTGCTAATTTAGAGCTACAGTCCTCCGCTCTACCAGCTGAGCTATCGAAGGATTGTTTTGGCCACTGTCGAAAGCCTCCTAGGTTTGGCCGTGGGTGCCACGGGCAGATGGTAAAAATGATTCATTCAACTCTGCGAAAAAGGAATCCAATGGTAGCATTGGAGAATGCGGGCATCGATCCCGCTACCTCTCGCATGCTAAGCGAGCGCTCTACCACTTGAGCTAATCCCCCAAACCTGTGAAACTTGACGTCAGTTTCACGTCACACCAGGTCACAATTTTCATATACAGTCACAGATGACATTGCTTTTTTTTTTTTTTTTTTTTTTTTTAAGTGTGGACTCCGTTTTCCCATACTTGAAGAACATTTAAGGAGTCCACAACGTGATTGGTGACCTACAAATACAGTCGAGCAACTTTCTAGCAAACCCTTTCTATGCACATGGAGAATCAAACCGGGGACAGTGAAAAAACTTGCATAGTTTGTAGAAAAAAGTTGTGATGTAGCACAATCCCAAGGAGAACCGTTGAACTTTTATGGGTTGGTTTGTTTATCGAAAATGCTGAGAGGTCGTGAAGGCCTCCTGGTCTTTTTTTTTCCTCCTTTCTGTGGTTGCTAAACTGTAAGAAGAGAGTAGAGCATGAGCCTTAACACAAAACATTAAAAGAGAATAAATGCAACACCAATGGTGAAAAGCAAGACATGCGTTGGCCGGGAATCGAACCCGGGTCAACTGCTTGGAAGGCAGCTATGCTCACCACTATACCACCAACGCTTTCGGAAGTGTACGTTTTTTTGACATTTTCTGCAATAACACTAAACTTTCTGTTGACAGAAGCATTTGGATGCAATGTAATGATGAAAAGTATAAAACACAACCTTTTAGCAGAGGATGGTTTCGATCCATCGACCTCTGGGTTATGGGCCCAGCACGCTTCCGCTGCGCCACTCTGCTCGTAGTGTTGGATGCTTAGAGTCGAAGTCTAATTACTGTCTGCCTTCTGGTCTGTGTCGTGTAATTTATCAGCCATTTCTTATCTGTTGGCAACTAGATTATTCTTGGTGTTTTGCAATTATTTCTTTGTTTTTTTCTGTTTCCTTTAGTCATATTGTTGAAAATCATTTGAAGAAACGGTGTCTGACCTTGCTTAAGGTGCAGGCAAAAATTGTGGTCCATTGGGTCTCTGTGGCGCAATCGGTTAGCGCGTTCGGCTGTTAACCGAAAGGTTGGTGGTTCGAGTCCACCCAGGGACGTCGCACCCTTTTGCAGTCCACCCAGAGACGTTGCACAGTTGGAGAAGTTTTTGCATTGGTGCTGAGCATCTCTCTCATGTAAAAGCCATTTTGCTGACTATGTTTTGAATTCACGAGGCAAACTGGAGAAAAACTTTCTGTATGAGATAAGATAAACAAAACTTCCTTCGAGCCGGAATTGAACCAGCGACCTAAGGATTGCTAATTTAGAGCTACAGTCCTCCGCTCTACCAGCTGAGCTATCGAAGGATTGTTTTGGCCACTGTCGAAAGCCTCCTAGGTTTGGCCGTGGGTGCCACGGGCAGATGGTAAAAATGATTCATTCAACTCTGCGAAAAAGGAATCCAATGGTAGCATTGGAGAATGCGGGCATCGATCCCGCTACCTCTCGCATGCTAAGCGAGCGCTCTACCACTTGAGCTAATCCCCCAAACCTGTGAAACTTGACGTCAGTTTCACGTCACACCAGGTCACAATTTTCATATACAGTCACAGATGACATTGCTTTTTTTTTTTTTTTTTTTTTAAGTGTGGACTCCGTTTTCCCATACTTGAAGAACATTTAAGGAGTCCACAACGTGATTGGTGACCTACAAATACAGTCGAGCAACTTTCTAGCAAACCCTTTCTATGCACATGGAGAATCAAACCGGGGACAGTGAAAAAACTTGCATAGTTTGTAGAAAAAAGTTGTGATGTAGCACAATCCCAAGGAGAACCGTTGAACTTTTATGGGTTGGTTTGTTTATCGAAAATGCTGAGAGGTCGTGAAGGCCTCCTGGTCTTTTTTTTTCCTCCTTTCTGTGGTTGCTAAACTGTAAGAAGAGAGTAGAGCATGAGCCTTAACACAAAACATTAAAAGAGAATAAATGCAACACCAATGGTGAAAAGCAAGACATGCGTTGGCCGGGAATCGAACCCGGGTCAACTGCTTGGAAGGCAGCTATGCTCACCACTATACCACCAACGCTTTCGGAAGTGTACGTTTTTTTGACATTTTCTGCAATAACACTAAACTTTCTGTTGACAGAAGCATTTGGATGCAATGTAATGATGAAAAGTATAAAACACAACCTTTTAGCAGAGGATGGTTTCGATCCATCGACCTCTGGGTTATGGGCCCAGCACGCTTCCGCTGCGCCACTCTGCTCGTAGTGTTGGATGCTTAGAGTCGAAGTCTAATTACTGTCTGCCTTCTGGTCTGTGTCGTGTAATTTATCAGCCATTTCTTATCTGTTGGCAACTAGATTATTCTTGGTGTTTTGCAATTATTTCTTTGTTTTTTTCTGTTTCCTTTAGTCATATTGTTGAAAATCATTTGAAGAAACGGTGTCTGACCTTGCTTAAGGTGCAGGCAAAAATTGTGGTCCATTGGGTCTCTGTGGCGCAATCGGTTAGCGCGTTCGGCTGTTAACCGAAAGGTTGGTGGTTCGAGTCCACCCAGGGACGTCGCACCCTTTTGCAGTCCACCCAGAGACGTTGCACAGTTGGAGAAGTTTTTGCATTGGTGCTGAGCATCTCTCTCATGTAAAAGCCATTTTGCTGACTATGTTTTGAATTCACGAGGCAAACTGGAGAAAAACTTTCTGTATGAGATAAGATAAACAAAACTTCCTTCGAGCCGGAATTGAACCAGCGACCTAAGGATTGCTAATTTAGAGCTACAGTCCTCCGCTCTACCAGCTGAGCTATCGAAGGATTGTTTTGGCCACTGTCGAAAGCCTCCTAGGTTTGGCCGTGGGTGCCACGGGCAGATGGTAAAAATGATTCATTCAACTCTGCGAAAAAGGAATCCAATGGTAGCATTGGAGAATGCGGGCATCGATCCCGCTACCTCTCGCATGCTAAGCGAGCGCTCTACCACTTGAGCTAATCCCCCAAACCTGTGAAACTTGACGTCAGTTTCACGTCACACCAGGTCACAATTTTCATATACAGTCACAGATGACATTGCTTTTTTTTTTTTTTTTTTTTTTTTAAGTGTGGACTCCGTTTTCCCATACTTGAAGAACATTTAAGGAGTCCACAACGTGATTGGTGACCTACAAATACAGTCGAGCAACTTTCTAGCAAACCCTTTCTATGCACATGGAGAATCAAACCGGGGACAGTGAAAAAACTTGCATAGTTTGTAGAAAAAAGTTGTGATGTAGCACAATCCCAAGGAGAACCGTTGAACTTTTATGGGTTGGTTTGTTTATCGAAAATGCTGAGAGGTCGTGAAGGCCTCCTGGTCTTTTTTTTTCCTCCTTTCTGTGGTTGCTAAACTGTAAGAAGAGAGTAGAGCATGAGCCTTAACACAAAACATTAAAAGAGAATAAATGCAACACCAATGGTGAAAAGCAAGACATGCGTTGGCCGGGAATCGAACCCGGGTCAACTGCTTGGAAGGCAGCTATGCTCACCACTATACCACCAACGCTTTCGGAAGTGTACGTTTTTTTGACATTTTCTGCAATAACACTAAACTTTCTGTTGACAGAAGCATTTGGATGCAATGTAATGATGAAAAGTATAAAACACAACCTTTTAGCAGAGGATGGTTTCGATCCATCGACCTCTGGGTTATGGGCCCAGCACGCTTCCGCTGCGCCACTCTGCTCGTAGTGTTGGATGCTTAGAGTCGAAGTCTAATTACTGTCTGCCTTCTGGTCTGTGTCGTGTAATTTATCAGCCATTTCTTATCTGTTGGCAACTAGATTATTCTTGGTGTTTTGCAATTATTTCTTTGTTTTTTTCTGTTTCCTTTAGTCATATTGTTGAAAATCATTTGAAGAAACGGTGTCTGACCTTGCTTAAGGTGCAGGCAAAAATTGTGGTCCATTGGGTCTCTGTGGCGCAATCGGTTAGCGCGTTCGGCTGTTAACCGAAAGGTTGGTGGTTCGAGTCCACCCAGGGACGTCGCACCCTTTTGCAGTCCACCCAGAGACGTTGCACAGTTGGAGAAGTTTTTGCATTGGTGCTGAGCATCTCTCTCATGTAAAAGCCATTTTGCTGACTATGTTTTGAATTCACGAGGCAAACTGGAGAAAAACTTTCTGTATGAGATAAGATAAACAAAACTTCCTTCGAGCCGGAATTGAACCAGCGACCTAAGGATTGCTAATTTAGAGCTACAGTCCTCCGCTCTACCAGCTGAGCTATCGAAGGATTGTTTTGGCCACTGTCGAAAGCCTCCTAGGTTTGGCCGTGGGTGCCACGGGCAGATGGTAAAAATGATTCATTCAACTCTGCGAAAAAGGAATCCAATGGTAGCATTGGAGAATGCGGGCATCGATCCCGCTACCTCTCGCATGCTAAGCGAGCGCTCTACCACTTGAGCTAATCCCCCAAACCTGTGAAACTTGACGTCAGTTTCACGTCACACCAGGTCACAATTTTCATATACAGTCACAGATGACATTGCTTTTTTTTTTTTTTTTTTTTTTTAAGTGTGGACTCCGTTTTCCCATACTTGAAGAACATTTAAGGAGTCCACAACGTGATTGGTGACCTACAAATACAGTCGAGCAACTTTCTAGCAAACCCTTTCTATGCACATGGAGAATCAAACCGGGGACAGTGAAAAAACTTGCATAGTTTGTAGAAAAAAGTTGTGATGTAGCACAATCCCAAGGAGAACCGTTGAACTTTTATGGGTTGGTTTGTTTATCGAAAATGCTGAGAGGTCGTGAAGGCCTCCTGGTCTTTTTTTTTCCTCCTTTCTGTGGTTGCTAAACTGTAAGAAGAGAGTAGAGCATGAGCCTTAACACAAAACATTAAAAGAGAATAAATGCAACACCAATGGTGAAAAGCAAGACATGCGTTGGCCGGGAATCGAACCCGGGTCAACTGCTTGGAAGGCAGCTATGCTCACCACTATACCACCAACGCTTTCGGAAGTGTACGTTTTTTTGACATTTTCTGCAATAACACTAAACTTTCTGTTGACAGAAGCATTTGGATGCAATGTAATGATGAAAAGTATAAAACACAACCTTTTAGCAGAGGATGGTTTCGATCCATCGACCTCTGGGTTATGGGCCCAGCACGCTTCCGCTGCGCCACTCTGCTCGTAGCGTTGGATGCTTAGAGTCGAAGTCTAATTACTGTCTGCCTTCTGGTCTGTGTCGTGTAATTTATCAGCCATTTCTTATCTGTTGGCAACTAGATTATTCTTGGTGTTTTGCAATTATTTCTTTGTTTTTTTCTGTTTCCTTTAGTCATATTGTTGAAAATCATTTGAAGAAACGGTGTCTGACCTTGCTTAAGGTGCAGGCAAAAATTGTGGTCCATTGGGTCTCTGTGGCGCAATCGGTTAGCGCGTTCGGCTGTTAACCGAAAGGTTGGTGGTTCGAGTCCACCCAGGGACGTCGCACCCTTTTGCAGTCCACCCAGAGACGTTGCACAGTTGGAGAAGTTTTTGCATTGGTGCTGAGCATCTCTCTCATGTAAAAGCCATTTTGCTGACTATGTTTTGAATTCACGAGGCAAACTGGAGAAAAACTTTCTGTATGAGATAAGATAAACAAAACTTCCTTCGAGCCGGAATTGAACCAGCGACCTAAGGATTGCTAATTTAGAGCTACAGTCCTCCGCTCTACCAGCTGAGCTATCGAAGGATTGTTTTGGCCACTGTCGAAAGCCTCCTAGGTTTGGCCGTGGGTGCCACGGGCAGATGGTAAAAATGATTCATTCAACTCTGCGAAAAAGGAATCCAATGGTAGCATTGGAGAATGCGGGCATCGATCCCGCTACCTCTCGCATGCTAAGCGAGCGCTCTACCACTTGAGCTAATCCCCCAAACCTGTGAAACTTGACGTCAGTTTCACGTCACACCAGGTCACAATTTTCATATACAGTCACAGATGACATTGCTTTTTTTTTTTTTTTTTTTTTAAGTGTGGACTCCGTTTTCCCATACTTGAAGAACATTTAAGGAGTCCACAACGTGATTGGTGACCTACAAATACAGTCGAGCAACTTTCTAGCAAACCCTTTCTATGCACATGGAGAATCAAACCGGGGACAGTGAAAAAACTTGCATAGTTTGTAGAAAAAAGTTGTGATGTAGCACAATCCCAAGGAGAACCGTTGAACTTTTATGGGTTGGTTTGTTTATCGAAAATGCTGAGAGGTCGTGAAGGCCTCCTGGTCTTTTTTTTTCCTCCTTTCTGTGGTTGCTAAACTGTAAGAAGAGAGTAGAGCATGAGCCTTAACACAAAACATTAAAAGAGAATAAATGCAACACCAATGGTGAAAAGCAAGACATGCGTTGGCCGGGAATCGAACCCGGGTCAACTGCTTGGAAGGCAGCTATGCTCACCACTATACCACCAACGCTTTCGGAAGTGTACGTTTTTTTGACATTTTCTGCAATAACACTAAACTTTCTGTTGACAGAAGCATTTGGATGCAATGTAATGATGAAAAGTATAAAACACAACCTTTTAGCAGAGGATGGTTTCGATCCATCGACCTCTGGGTTATGGGCCCAGCACGCTTCCGCTGCGCCACTCTGCTCGTAGTGTTGGATGCTTAGAGTCGAAGTCTAATTACTGTCTGCCTTCTGGTCTGTGTCGTGTAATTTATCAGCCATTTCTTATCTGTTGGCAACTAGATTATTCTTGGTGTTTTGCAATTATTTCTTTGTTTTTTTCTGTTTCCTTTAGTCATATTGTTGAAAATCATTTGAAGAAACGGTGTCTGACCTTGCTTAAGGTGCAGGCAAAAATTGTGGTCCATTGGGTCTCTGTGGCGCAATCGGTTAGCGCGTTCGGCTGTTAACCGAAAGGTTGGTGGTTCGAGTCCACCCAGGGACGTCGCACCCTTTTGCAGTCCACCCAGAGACGTTGCACAGTTGGAGAAGTTTTTGCATTGGTGCTGAGCATCTCTCTCATGTAAAAGCCATTTTGCTGACTATGTTTTGAATTCACGAGGCAAACTGGAGAAAAACTTTCTGTATGAGATAAGATAAACAAAACTTCCTTCGAGCCGGAATTGAACCAGCGACCTAAGGATTGCTAATTTAGAGCTACAGTCCTCCGCTCTACCAGCTGAGCTATCGAAGGATTGTTTTGGCCACTGTCGAAAGCCTCCTAGGTTTGGCCGTGGGTGCCACGGGCAGATGGTAAAAATGATTCATTCAACTCTGCGAAAAAGGAATCCAATGGTAGCATTGGAGAATGCGGGCATCGATCCCGCTACCTCTCGCATGCTAAGCGAGCGCTCTACCACTTGAGCTAATCCCCCAAACCTGTGAAACTTGACGTCAGTTTCACGTCACACCAGGTCACAATTTTCATATACAGTCACAGATGACATTGCTTTTTTTTTTTTTTTTTTTTTTTTAAGTGTGGACTCCGTTTTCCCATACTTGAAGAACATTTAAGGAGTCCACAACGTGATTGGTGACCTACAAATACAGTCGAGCAACTTTCTAGCAAACCCTTTCTATGCACATGGAGAATCAAACCGGGGACAGTGAAAAAACTTGCATAGTTTGTAGAAAAAAGTTGTGATGTAGCACAATCCCAAGGAGAACCGTTGAACTTTTATGGGTTGGTTTGTTTATCGAAAATGCTGAGAGGTCGTGAAGGCCTCCTGGTCTTTTTTTTTCCTCCTTTCTGTGGTTGCTAAACTGTAAGAAGAGAGTAGAGCATGAGCCTTAACACAAAACATTAAAAGAGAATAAATGCAACACCAATGGTGAAAAGTAGGGTTGAGCGACTTTCATTTTTTTAAGATCGAGTAGGGTTTTGGGAAACCCGATTTTGTCCAGAGTCGAGTCGAGTGCAGTCGGCCGATTATCGCTAAAAGTCGGGGATCGACCGAAACACGAAACCCAATGCAAGTCAATGGGGAAGCATAGTCGGCAGTGAGTGGAGGCCAGGAAAACACCTACAGTGCCCATTTTAATGCCAAAAACATCCATTCTTGTTTCTGAAGCTTGCCAATCTTAATTAACTGTATAATAATAGTTGGGCATAGGGAATTGGGTGAAAGTTGTGGGGGGAGTAGGGCTGGCTCAAGTTTTTCGTGGGCCCAGGAAATGCGGACTACGTCACGGCGGTGTTGCAGGGAAAGGTAAGTATTTAAAAGTTGCAAGTGCTGTGATCCTGAGCAAGCAGGGGGGGGGCCCACTCGTTCGCATTGCCACTGGCACAGGGCCCCTCAAAGTACGGCGGTGTGTTTGCATGGCGGGGGCGCCTCCCACCAGCAGCGACACTTTTGCGTACTCTGAGGGGCCCTGTGCCAGTGACGTCGCCAACGAGTATGCCCCCCCACCTGATGAAGGAACCTGCACTTTCATCTGCACCTTCCTCTTTGTCCCTGTGTAAGGTGGTATAACATGCGGGAAGGGGAACCTTACTTTCAGCAGGGACAGATTCTGGCTGTGTAGAGTACAAGGGGAATGTAGTGGTCTAGGTCAATGTACCAGCAGACTCATTTAGCAGTGGCTGGGCAATGGGCAGGATGAGGAGGAAACAGATATAGGGCCAAAGAATAAAGTAGGCTACATGCAGTTCAAAATTGGTAACAGGACTAAACAGGCGGCATTGCTTTGTTCAGTGGAGTAGCAAACCCAAGAGCAGCAGACACTGTTTCAAGGGCCTAACCACACTAGTAGGCCAAATGCAGTTTAATATCTGATAGTATAGGGCGAAAGCCAGAATGTGGAAGCTCAGCTTTGTTCAGTTGAGGACAACACCAGGGAGGGGCAGACACCTTTAGTAGGCCGGAAAAGCCTATTGCATTTTTTAAAATGGTAATTTGGAGCAGAAGGTTGAAGCTCAGCTTTATTTACTTGAGGGCAACACCAGGGAGGGGCAGAAGCCGTTAGTAGGCCCTAACCACCATTTTTTTTTTTTAAACCACATAATGAGAGCCGGAAGGTTGAAGCTCAGCTTTATTTAGTTGAGGACAACACCAGGGAGGGGCACACAGACAGACACCTTTAGTAGGCCTGAAAAGCCTATTGCATTTTTCAAAATGGTAATTTGGAGCAGAAGGTTGAAGCTCAGCTTTATTTAGTTGAGGGCAACACCAGGGAGGGGCAGAAGCCGTTAGTAGGCCCTAACCACCATTTTTTTTTTAAAACCACATAATGAGAGCCGGAAGGTTGAAGCTCAGCTTTATTTAGTTGAGGACAACACCAGGGAGGGGCAGAAGCCGTTAGTAGGCCCTAACCACCATTTTTTTTTTTTAAACCACATAATGAGAGCCGGAAGGTTGAAGCTCAGCTTTATTTAGTTGAGGACAACACCAGGGAGGGGCACACAGACAGACACCTTTAGTAGGCCTGAAAAGCCTATTGCATTTTTCAAAATGGTAATTTGGAGCAGAAGGTTGAAGCTCAGCTTTATTTAGTTGAGGGCAACACCAGGGAGGGGCAGAAGCCGTTAGTAGGCCCTAACCACCATTTTTTTTTTAAAACCACATAATGAGAGCCGGAAGGTTGAAGCTCAGCTTTATTTAGTTGAGGACAACACCAGGGAGGGGCAGAAGCCGTTAGTAGGCCCTAACCACCATTTTTTTTTTTAAAACCACATAATGAGAGCCGGAAGGTTGAAGCTCAGCTTTATTTAGTTGAGGACAACACCAGGGAGGGGCAGAAGCCGTTAGTAGGCCCTAACCACCATTTTTTTTTTTAAAACCACATAATGAGAGCCGGAAGGTTGAAGCTCAGCTTTATTTAGTTGAGGACAACACCAGGGAGGGGCACACAGACAGACACCTTTAGTAGGCCTGAAAAGCCTATTGCATTTTTTAAAATGGTAATTTGGAGCAGAAGGTTGAAGCTCAGCTTTATTTAGTTGAGGGCAACACCAGGGAGGGGCAGAAGCCGTTAGTAGGCCCTAACCACCATTTTTTTTTTTTAAACCACATAATGAGAGCCGGAAGGTTGAAGCTCAGCTTTATTTAGTTGAGGGCAACACCAGGGAGGGGCAGAAGCCGTTAGTAGGCCCTAACCAAAGTTGAAGGCCAAATGCAGTTTAATTTCTGATACTATAGGCCGAAAGCCAGAAGGTGGAAGTTCCGATTTAGACAGTGGAGGACAATTTGAATTAGGGACTGCAGACAGACTTAGTAGGCTGTCCCCTGTGGACCATGCATCCACCACATTAACCCATTGCGCCGTAATGGACACGTAATCTTCCGTGGCCATGCCTACAGGTCCATGCGTCTGTTGTCAGGTGCACCTTTGTACTCACAGATTGCCAGAGTGCATGGACAATGCGGTCTTCTACATGCTGGTGGAGGGTTGGGATGGCTTTTCTCGCAAAAGAAGTGTCGACTGGTTAGCTTGTAGCGTGGTACAGCGTAGTCCATCATGGCCTTATTAATAGTAAATAAAATATATAACTAGGCTCTATGAACTTTTAAATAGGTTCCAGGGGTACACGGGCAGCATTGGTGTGGTCAGTGGAGGAGTATTGCAAGTAGGGGCTGCAGACAGGCTATCAAAGGCCTAAAATAACAAACAGTAGGCAGTCATGGCAGTTTTACATCGGTTACATGGATACACAGGCAGGCACTCCAGGCAGCATTGTGGTCAGTGGAGGAGTATTGCAAGTAGGGGCCGCAGACAGGCTATCAAAGGCCTAAAATAACAAACAATAGGCTCATGGCAGTTTTACAGCGGTTACATGGATACACGGGCAGGCAGCTTGGTGGTCAGTGGAGGAGTATTTAAAGTAGGGACCGCAGACAGGCTTCAAAGGCCTAACATAAGAAAATGGGCTGGCTGTAGGCACTTTATAATTGGTTCCAGGGGTACACGGGCAGCAGTGGTCTGGTCAGTGGAGGAGTATTTAAAGTAGGGACCGCAGACAGGCTATCAAAGGCCTAACATAACAAACAATAGGCTCATGGCAGTTTCACAGCGGTTACATGGATACACGGGCAGGCAGCTTGGTGGTCAGTGGAGGAGTATTGCAAGTAGGGGCTGCAGACAGGCTATCAAAGGCCTAAAATAACAAACAGTAGGCAGTCATGGCAGTTTTACATCGGTTACATGGATACACAGGCAGGCACTCCAGGCAGCATTGTGGTCAGTGGAGGAGTATTGCAAGTAGGGGCCGCAGACAGGCTATCAAAGGCCTAAAATAACAAACAATAGGCTCATGGCAGTTTTACAGCGGTTACATGGATACACGGGCAGGCAGCTTGGTGGTCAGTGGAGGAGTATTTAAAGTAGGGACCGCAGACAGGCTTCAAAGGCCTAACATAAGAAAATGGGCTGGCTGTAGGCACTTTATAATTGGTTCCAGGGGTACACGGGCAGCAGTGGTCTGGTCAGTGGAGGAGTATTTAAAGTAGGGACCGCAGACAGGCTATCAAAGGCCTAACATAACAAACAATAGGCTCATGGCAGTTTCACAGCGGTTACATGGATACACGGGCAGGCAGCTTGGTGGTCAGTGGAGGAGTATTGCAAGTAGGGGCTGCAGACAGGCTATCAAAGGCCTAAAATAACAAACAGTAGGCAGTCATGGCAGTTTTACATCGGTTACATGGATACACAGGCAGGCACTCCAGGCAGCATTGTGGTCAGTGGAGGAGTATTGCAAGTAGGGGCCGCAGACAGGCTATCAAAGGCCTAAAATAACAAACAATAGGCTCATGGCAGTTTTACAGCGGTTACATGGATACACGGGCAGGCAGCTTGGTGGTCAGTGGAGGAGTATTTAAAGTAGGGACCGCAGACAGGCTTCAAAGGCCTAACATAAGAAAATGGGCTGGCTGTAGGCACTTTATAATTGGTTCCAGGGGTACACGGGCAGCAGTGGTCTGGTCAGTGGAGGAGTATTTAAAGTAGGGACCGCAGACAGGCTATCAAAGGCCTAACATAACAAACAATAGGCTCATGGCAGTTTCACAGCGGTTACATGGATACACGGGCAGGCAGCTTGGTGGTCAGTGGAGGAGTATTGCAAGTAGGGGCTGCAGACAGGCTATCAAAGGCCTAAAATAACAAACAGTAGGCAGTCATGGCAGTTTTACATCGGTTACATGGATACACAGGCAGGCACTCCAGGCAGCATTGTGGTCAGTGGAGGAGTATTGCAAGTAGGGACCGCAGACAGGCTTCAAAGGCCTAACATAAAAAAATGGGCTGGCTGTAGGCACTTTATAATTGGTTCCAGGGGTACACGGGCAGCAGTGGTCTGGTCAGTGGAGGAGTATTTAAAGTAGGGACCGCAGACAGGCTATCAAAGGCCTAAAATAACAAACAATAGGCTCATGGCAGTTTCACAGCGGTTACATGGATACACGGGCAGGCAGCTTGGTGGTCAGTGGAGGAGTATTGCAAGTAGGGGCCGCAGACAGGCTATCAAAGGCCTAAAATAACAAACAATAGGCTCATGGCAGTTTTACAGCGGTTACATGGATACACAGGCAGCTTGGTGGTGAGTGGAGGAGTAGTGCAAGGAGTGTCTGTCCCAGTACTCCCAAAATATAAATAGATGTTAATGTCTCGCAAAACAACCAAAACAAAAAAAAAAGGTGGCATACTTAGGTACAGGGGTGGGCTCATCTACTGAGTTTCTGACATAGTAATTTGGCAGTAACTATTTAATGGTGCCAATATAGGACACAGACACAGACTACTTTAAGTTGCATCATAGATGTCTACAAATTTGTATTGTCAGTGCCAGACATTGAATGATGTCAGCGAATAGACTAAAGATTGGTGGAGCTGTGCGACATAATTTTGCACGTGGTAGAGCACATTTTGAGCTGGGGTAGGGGGGAACTCTCTTGAGGCCGGCGGGACCGCCCCAGGGCCCCTCATGTTACAACGGTGTGTCTGACGTTGGGTGCGCACCACCACCGCCAGAGACACTACATTGTACTATGAGGGACCCAGTAGCAATGCCGTCAACCAAAAGCGAGCACACCCACCTCTTCAGACAAACAGCAGTCTCACGGGTGCTTGCGCCAAGTCGCGATACCACGGCCCCGTGTGGGGAGTTTTGCCATTTAGGGAGGTGTAAACATGTCGTATGCTGTACAATCAGCTGCAGCAAATTAGACATTAGAAAAGTAATTCACAGGCAAGAGCTTTTCATAGGAAAGCTAGGTGTCGGCCGGGCAAGGTGGGGCAAAAGATTTCGAAATCCAGTTGTGGTTCATTTTAATGAATGTTAGATCGTCAACATTTTGGGTAGCCAGACGAGTCCTTTTTTCGGTTAATATTGAACCTGCAGCACTGAATACTCTTTCTGATAGGACACTTGCTGCCGGGCAAGCAAGCTCCTGCAATGCATATTCTGCCAATTCTGGCCAGGTGTCTAATTTGGAGGCCCAGTAATCAAATGGGAATGACGGTTGAGGGAGAACATCGATAAGGGATGAAAAATAGTTAGTAACCATACTGGACAAATGTTGTCTCCTGTCACTTTCAATTGATGCAGCAGTACCTGTCCTGTCTGCGGTCATAGCAAAATCACTCCACAACCTGGTCAGAAAACCCCTCTGTCCAATGCCACTTCTGATGTGTGCACCCCTAACACTCCTAGTCTGCTGCCCCCTGGAGCTCGTGTGAGAACGATCACGTGCGCTGTGTGCTGGGAATGCCTGAAGCAAACGGTCAACAAGAGTTGATTGTTTGGTTGCTAATATTAGTTCCAAGTTCTCATGTGGCATAATATTTTGCAATTTGCCTTTATAGCGTGGATCAAGGAGGCAGGCCAACCAGTAATCGTCATCGTTCATCATTTTCGTAATGCGTGTGTCCCTTTTTAGGATACGTAAGGCATAATCCGCCATGTGGGCCAAAGTTCCAGTTGTCAAATCTCCGGTTGTGATTGGTTGAGGGGCAGTTGCAGGCAAATCTACGTCACTTGTGTCCCTCAAAAAACCAGAACCCGGCCGTGACACGCAACCAAATTCCTGTGCCCCCGGGAAAGGTTCGGCATTAAAAATATACTCATCCCCATCATCCTCCTCGTCCTCCACCTCCTCTTCGCCCGCTACCTCGTCCTGTACACTGCCCTGACCAGACAATGGCTGACTGTCATCAAGGCTTTCCTCTTCCTCTGGTGCAGACGCCTGCTCCTTTATGTGCGTCAAACTTTGCATCAGCAGACGCATTAGGGGGATGCTCATGCTTATTACGGCGTTGTCTGCACTAACCAGCCGTGTGCATTCCTCAAAGCACTGAAGGACTTGACACATGTCTTGTATCTTAGACCACTGCACACCTGACAACTCCATGTCTGCCATCCTACTGCCTGCCCGTGTATCCTCCCACAAATAAATAACAGCACGCCTCTGTTCGCACAGTCTCTGAAGCATGTGCAGTGTTGAGTTCCACCTTGTTGCAACGTCTATGATTAGGCGATGCTGGGGAAGGTTCAAAGACCGCTGATAGGTCTGCATACGGCTGGCGTGTACAGGCGAACGTCGGATATGTGAGCAAAGTGCACGCACTTTGAGGAGCAGGTCGGAGAACCCAGGATAAGTTTTCAATAAGCACTGCACCACCAGGTTTAAGGTGTGAGCCAGGCAAGGAATGTGTTTCAGTTGGGAAAGGGAGATGGCAGCCATGAAATTCCTTCCGTTATCACTCACTACCTTGCCTGCCTCAAGATCTACTGTGCCCAGCCACGACTGCGTTTCTTGTTGCAAGAACTCGGACAGAACTTCCGCGGTGTGTCTATTGTCGCCCAAGCACTTCATAGCCAATACAGCCTGCTGACGCTTGGCAGTAGCTGGCCCATAATGGGACAACTGGTGTGCAACAGTGTCATCTGCCGATGGAGTGGTTGGCAGACTGCGTTCTGTGGAAGAGCTGTAGCTTCTGCAGGAGGACGAGGAGGAGGAGGAGGAGGGGGTGCGAACGCCTACAGCCAACTGTTTCCTAGACCGTGGGCTAGGCACAACTGTCCCTAAATTGATGTCGCCTGTGGACCCTGCATCCACCACATTCACCCAGTGTGCCGTGATGGACACATAACGTCCCTGGCCATGCCTACTGGTCCATGCATCTGTAGTCAGGTGCACCTTTGTACTCACAGATTGCCTGAGTGCATGGACGATGCGCTGTTTAACATGCTGGTGCAGGGCTGGGATGGCTTTTCTGGAAAAAAAGTGTCGACTGGGTAGCTCGTATCGTGGTTCAGCGTACTCCATCAGGGCTTTGAAAGCTTCGCTTTCAACTAACCGGTAGGGCATCATCTCTAACGAGATTAGTCTAGCTATGTGGGCGTTAAAACCCTGTGTACGCGGATGCGAGGATAAGTACTTCCTTTTTCTAACCAGAGTCTCATGTAGGGTGAGCTGGACTGGAGAGCTGGAGATCGTGGAACTTTCGGGTGTGCCGGTGTACATGGCAGACTGAGAGACGGTTGGAGACGGTATTGTTTCCGCCGGTGCCCTAGATGCAATATTTCCTCCTACAAAACTGGTGATTCCCTGACCCTGACTGCTTTTGGCTGGCAAAGAAACCTGCACAGATACTGCCTGTGGTGCGGAAAATGGTGGCCTTACAGTGACGGAAGGGATGTTGCGTTGCTGACTAGCTTCATTGGCCGAGGGTGCTACAACCTTGAGGGACGTTTGGTAGTTAGTCCAGGCTTGAAAATGCATGGTGGTTAAGTGTCTATGCATGCAACTAGTATTTAGACTTTTCAGATTCTGACCTCTGCTTAAGCTAGTTGAACATTTTTGACAGATGACTTTGCGCTGATCAGTTGGATGTTGTTTAAAAAAATGCCAGACTGCACTCTTCCTAGACTCGGATCCCTTTTCAGGGATTGCAGACTGAGCTTTAACCGGATGGCAACGCTGTGCTCCAACAGGTTTTGGCTTTGACACGCGTTTTGGGCCAGATACGGGCCCGGCAGATGTAACCTGTTGCGATGTTGATGCCTGCTGCGGCCCCTCCTCCACCTCCGCTTCTGAACTACTGCCGCCTGCACCCTGTTCCCCCAATGGCTGCCAATCGGGGTCAATAACTGGGTCATCTATTACCTCCTCTTCGAGCTCGTGTGCAACTTCGTCTGTGTCACTGTGTCGGTCGGTGGTATAGCGTTCGTGGCGGGGCAACATAGTCTCATCAGGGTCTGATTGTGGATCTGTACCCTGAGAGGGCAATGTGGTGGTCTGAGTCAAAGGAGCAGCATAGTACTCTGGCTGTGGCTGTGCATCAGTGCACTCCATGTCAGAATATACTTGTAATGGGCATGGCCTGTTAAATGTTTCACTTTCTAAGCCAGGGACGGTATGTGTAAAGAGCTCCATGGAGTGACCCGTTGTGTCGCCTGCTGCATCCTTCTCTCTTGTTGTAGTTTTTGCTGAGGAGGACAAGGAAGCGACTTGTCCCTGACCGTGAACATCCACAAGCGACGCGCTGCTTTTACATTTACCAGTTTCGGAAGAGGAGGCAAAAGAGCTAGAGGCTGAGTCTGCAATGTAAGCCAAAACTTGCTGTTGCTGCTCCGCCTTTAAAAGCGGTTTTCCTACTCCCAGAAAAGAGAGCGTTCGAGGCCTTGTGTAGCCTGACGACGAAACTGGCTCCACAGCTCCAGACTTAGGTGGAATATTTTTATCCCCACGACCACCTGATGCTCCTCTACCACTACCATCATTACCAGCTGACAATGAACGCCCACGACGACCTCTTGCACCAGACTTCCTCATTGTTTTAAAATCTTAACCAAAGTAACTTTATTTGTTGCTGTCAAACAACTTACACGGTGAGCTATAACTTCAGTATGATTTCAATATCCCTTAACAGGTTGGTGAGACCACAAGGAAAATCAGGCACAATGTTACACACTCTGTTTTCTGTGGCACAAAATCACAGAGATGACACACACGCAGGACTGTCACTCAAGCACTAATGTCAATATTAATCTCCCACCTAATTTATTTTTTTTTTTTTCTCAGGGAGACTTTAGAAACCAAATAATATTAAAAAAAAAAAAAAAAAAGGCTTTCTATGGCCCACAATTAGAGAGAGAGAGGTGGCACACCCAGGAGTCAAGACTGGCACACAAGCTGAGAGGGCAATATTACTCTCCCACTGTTTTTTTATGTATTTTTTGTTTTTTCAGGGAGACTTTAGAAACCCAATAATATTTTAAAAAAAAAATAAATAGGCTTTCTATGGCCCACTGAATGAGCGGGAGAGAGGTGGCACACCCAGGAGTCAAGACTGGCACACAAGCTGAAAGGGCAATATTACTCTCCCACTGTTTTTTTAGGTTTTTTTTTTTTTTTCAGGGAGACTTTAGAAACCCAATAATATTTTAAAAAAAAAATAAATAGGCTTTCTATGGCCCACTGAATGAAAGGGAGAGAGGTGGCACACCCAGGAGTCAAGACTGGCACACAAGCTGAAAGGGCAATATTACTCTCCCACTGTTTTTTTATGTATTTTTTGTTTTTTCAGGGAGACTTTAGAAACCCAATAATATTAAAAAAAAAAAAATAAATAGGCTTTCTATGGCCCACTGAATGAGAGGGAGAGAGGTGGCACACCCAGGAGTCAAGACTGGCACACAAGCTGAAAGGGCAATATTACTCTCCCACTGTTTTTTTAGGTTTTTTTTTTTTTTTCAGGGAGACTTTAGAAACCAAATAATATAAAAAAAAAAAAAAAAAAAAAATAGGCTTGCTATAGCCCACTGAATGAGAGATAGCACACACAGCAGTGGCACACAAGCCCTGACTGAGGCCAATATTTTTCTCCCACTGATTGATGTAGTGTTTTTGTGTTGAGGTAGAATTTAGAACACAAATCACGGAAAAAATAAATAGGCTTTCTATGGCCCACTGAATGAAAGGGAGAGAGGTGGCACACCCAGGAGTCAAGACTGGCACACAAGCTGAAAGGGCAATATTACTCTCCCACTGTTTTTTTATGTATTTTTTGTTTTTTCAGGGAGACTTTAGAAACCCAATAATATTTAAAAAAAAAAATAAATAGGCTTTCTATGGCCCACTGAATGAGAGGGAGAGAGGTGGCACACCCAGGAGTCAAGACTGGCACACAAGCTGAAAGGGCAATATTACTCTCCCACTGTTTTTTTAGGTTTTTTTTTTTTTTTCAGGGAGACTTTAGAAACCCAATAATATTTTAAAAAAAAAATAAATAGGCTTTCTATGGCCCACTGAATGAGAGGGAGAGAGGTGGCACACCCAGGAGTCAAGACTGGCACACAAGCTGAAAGGGCAATATTACTCTCCCACTGTTTTTTTAGGTTTTTTTTTTTTTTTCAGGGAGACTTTAGAAACCCAATAATATTTAAAAAAAAAAATAAATAGGCTTTCTATGGCCCACTGAATGAAAGGGAGAGAGGTGGCACACCCAGGAGTCAAGACTGGCACACAAGCTGAAAGGGCAATATTACTCTCCCACTGTTTTTTTATGTATTTTTTGTTTTTTCAGGGAGACTTTAGAAACCCAATAATATTTTTTAAAAAAAATAAATAGGCTTTCTATGGCCCGCTGAATGAGAGGGAGAGAGGTGGCACACCCAGGAGTCAAGACTGGCACACAAGCTGAAAGGGCAATATTATTCTCCCACTGTTTTTTTAGGTTTTTTTTTTTTTTTCAGGGAGAATTAGAAACCAAATAATATTAAAAAAAATAAATAAATAGGCTTTCTATGGCCCACTGAATGAGAGGGAGAGAGGTGGCACACCCAGGAGTCAAGACTGGCACACAAGCTGAAAGGGCAATATTACTCTCCCACTGTTTTTTTAGGTTTTTTTTTTTTTTTCAGGGAGACTTTAGAAAACAAATAATATTAAAAAAAAAAAAAAAAAAAAAAAAATAGGCTTGCTATAGCCCACTGAATGAGAGATAGCACACACAGCAGTGGCACACAAGCCCTGACTGAGGCCAATATTTTTCTCCCACTGATTGATGTAGTGTTTTTGTGTTGAGGTAGAATTTAGAACACAAATCACGGAAAAAATAAATAGGCTTTCTATGGCCCACTGAATGAAAGGGAGAGAGGTGGCACACCCAGGAGTCAAGACTGGCACACAAGCTGAAAGGGCAATATTACTCTCCCACTGTTTTTTTATGTATTTTTTGTTTTTTCAGGGAGACTTTAGAAACCCAATAATATTTTTTAAAAAAAATAAATAGGCTTTCTATGGCCCACTGAATGAGAGGGAGAGAGGTGGCACACCCAGGAGTCAAGACTGGCACACAAGCTGAAAGGGCAATATTACTCTCCCACTGTTTTTTTAGGTTTTTTTTTTTTTTCAGGGAGACTTTAGAAACCCAATAATATTTAAAAAAAAAAATAAATAGGCTTTCTATGGCCCACTGAATGAGAGGGAGAGAGGTGGCACACCCAGGAGTCAAGACTGGCACACAAGCTGAAAGGGCAATATTACTCTCCCACTGTTTTTTTAGGTTTTTTTTTTTTTTTTCAGGGAGACTTTAGAAACCCAATAATATTTTAAAAAAAAAATAAATAGGCTTTCTATGGCCCACTGAATGAGAGGGAGAGAGGTGGCACACCCAGGAGTCAAGACTGGCACACAAGCTGAAAGGGCAATATTACTCTCCCACTGTTTTTTTAGGTTTTTTTTTTTTTTTCAGGGAGACTTTAGAAACCCAATAATATTTAAAAAAAAAAATAAATAGGCTTTCTATGGCCCACTGAATGAAAGGGAGAGAGGTGGCACACCCAGGAGTCAAGACTGGCACACAAGCTGAAAGGGCAATATTACTCTCCCACTGTTTTTTTATGTATTTTTTGTTTTTTCAGGGAGACTTTAGAAACCCAATAATATTTTTAAAAAAAAATAAATAGGCTTTCTATGGCCCGCTGAATGAGAGGGAGAGAGGTGGCACACCCAGGAGTCAAGACTGGCACACAAGCTGAAAGGGCAATATTATTCTCCCACTGTTTTTTTAGGTTTTTTTTTTTTTTTTCAGGGAGAATTAGAAACCAAATAATATTAAAAAAAAAAAATAAATAGGCTTTCTATGGCCCACTGAATGAGAGGGAGAGAGGTGGCACACCCAGGAGTCAAGACTGGCACACAAGCTGAAAGGGCAATATTACTCTCCCACTGTTTTTTTAGGTTTTTTTTTTTTTTTCAGGGAGACTTTAGAAACCAAATAATATTAAAAAAAAAAAAAAAAAAAAAAAAATAGGCTTGCTATAGCCCACTGAATGAGAGATAGCACACACAGCAGTGGCACACAAGCCCTGACTGAGGCCAATATTTTTCTCCCACTGATTGATGTAGTGTTTTTGTGTTGAGGTAGAATTTAGAACACAAATCACGGAAAAAATAAATAGGCTTTCTATGGCCCACTGAATGAAAGGGAGAGAGGTGGCACACCCAGGAGTCAAGACTGGCACACAAGCTGAAAGGGCAATATTACTCTCCCACTGTTTTTTTATGTATTTTTTGTTTTTTCAGGGAGACTTTAGAAACCCAATAATATTTTTTAAAAAAAATAAATAGGCTTTCTATGGCCCACTGAATGAGAGGGAGAGAGGTGGCACACCCAGGAGTCAAGACTGGCACACAAGCTGAAAGGGCAATATTACTCTCCCACTGTTTTTTTAGGTTTTTTTTTTTTTTCAGGGAGACTTTAGAAACCAAATAGTATTAAAAAAAAAAAAAAAAAATAGGCTTGCTATAGCCCACTGAATGAGAGATAGCACACACAGCAGTGGCACACAAGCCCTGACTGAGGCCAATATTTTTCTCCCACTGATTGATGTAGTGTTTTTGTGTTGAGGTAGATTTTAGAACACAAATCACGGAAAAAATAAATAGGCTTTCTATGGCCCACTCAGTGAGAGATGGCACACACAGGGATGGCACTGTAGCAGAAATGCCAATCTTAATCTCCCACAAAAAAAAAAAAAAAAAAAAAAAAAAACTGTCCTACAATTACTATCTCCCTGCAGTAATGTAAGCCAGGTATGGCAGGCAGCAATAGGAGTGGACTGATGCACAAATTAAATAAAAAGTGTGGACAAACAAAAAAGATAGCTGTGCAGAAAGGAAGGAACAAGAGGATATGTGCTTTGAAAAAAGCAGTTGGTTTCCACAGTGGCGTACACACAGCAATACAGCTATCACGGAGCCTTCTAGGGCAGCCCAATGAGCTACAGCGCTGAGGGGAAAAAAAAAAAAAAATAGCTTCCACAGTCCCTGCACACCGAAGGTGGTGTTGGACAGTGGAAATCGCTGCAGCACAAGCGGTTTGGTGGTTAGTGGACCCTGCCTAACGCTCTCCCTGCTTCTGACGAAGCGGCAGCAACCTCTCCCTAAGCTCAGATCAGCAGCAGTAAGATGGCGGTCGGCGGGAACGCCCCTTTATAGCCCCTGTGACGCCGCAGACAGCAAGCCAATCACTGCAATGCCCTTCTCTAAGATGGTGGGGACCAGGATCTATGTCATCACGCTGCCCACACTCTGCGTTCACCTTCATTGGCTGAGAAATGGCGCTTTTCGCGTCATTGAAACGCGACTTTGGCGCGAAAGTCGCGTACCGCATGGCCGACAAGCACAGGGGTCGGATCGGGTTTCATGAGACGCCGACTTAGCCAAAAGTCGGCGACTTTTGAAAATGATCGACCCGTTTCGCTCAACCCTAGTGAAAAGCAAGACATGCGTTGGCCGGGAATCGAACCCGGGTCAACTGCTTGGAAGGCAGCTATGCTCACCACTATACCACCAACGCTTTCGGAAGTGTACGTTTTTTTGACATTTTCTGCAATAACACTAAACTTTCTGTTGACAGAAGCATTTGGATGCAATGTAATGATGAAAAGTATAAAACACAACCTTTTAGCAGAGGATGGTTTCGATCCATCGACCTCTGGGTTATGGGCCCAGCACGCTTCCGCTGCGCCACTCTGCTCGTAGTGTTGGATGCTTAGAGTCGAAGTCTAATTACTGTCTGCCTTCTGGTCTGTGTCGTGTAATTTATCAGCCATTTCTTATCTGTTGGCAACTAGATTATTCTTGGTGTTTTGCAATTATTTCTTTGTTTTTTTCTGTTTCCTTTAGTCATATTGTTGAAAATCATTTGAAGAAACGGTGTCTGACCTTGCTTAAGGTGCAGGCAAAAATTGTGGTCCATTGGGTCTCTGTGGCGCAATCGGTTAGCGCGTTCGGCTGTTAACCGAAAGGTTGGTGGTTCGAGTCCACCCAGGGACGTCGCACCCTTTTGCAGTCCACCCAGAGACGTTGCACAGTTGGAGAAGTTTTTGCATTGGTGCTGAGCATCTCTCTCATGTAAAAGCCATTTTGCTGACTATGTTTTGAATTCACGAGGCAAACTGGAGAAAAACTTTCTGTATGAGATAAGATAAACAAAACTTCCTTCGAGCCGGAATTGAACCAGCGACCTAAGGATTGCTAATTTAGAGCTACAGTCCTCCGCTCTACCAGCTGAGCTATCGAAGGATTGTTTTGGCCACTGTCGAAAGCCTCCTAGGTTTGGCCGTGGGTGCCACGGGCAGATGGTAAAAATGATTCATTCAACTCTGCGAAAAAGGAATCCAATGGTAGCATTGGAGAATGCGGGCATCGATCCCGCTACCTCTCGCATGCTAAGCGAGCGCTCTACCACTTGAGCTAATCCCCCAAACCTGTGAAACTTGACGTCAGTTTCACGTCACACCAGGTCACAATTTTCATATACAGTCACAGATGACATTGCTTTTTTTTTTTTTTTTTTTTTTTTAAGTGTGGACTCCGTTTTCCCATACTTGAAGAACATTTAAGGAGTCCACAACGTGATTGGTGACCTACAAATACAGTCGAGCAACTTTCTAGCAAACCCTTTCTATGCACATGGAGAATCAAACCGGGGACAGTGAAAAAACTTGCATAGTTTGTAGAAAAAAGTTGTGATGTAGCACAATCCCAAGGAGAACCGTTGAACTTTTATGGGTTGGTTTGTTTATCGAAAATGCTGAGAGGTCGTGAAGGCCTCCTGGTCTTTTTTTTTCCTCCTTTCTGTGGTTGCTAAACTGTAAGAAGAGAGTAGAGCATGAGCCTTAACACAAAACATTAAAAGAGAATAAATGCAACACCAATGGTGAAAAGCAAGACATGCGTTGGCCGGGAATCGAACCCGGGTCAACTGCTTGGAAGGCAGCTATGCTCACCACTATACCACCAACGCTTTCGGAAGTGTACGTTTTTTTGACATTTTCTGCAATAACACTAAACTTTCTGTTGACAGAAGCATTTGGATGCAATGTAATGATGAAAAGTATAAAACACAACCTTTTAGCAGAGGATGGTTTCGATCCATCGACCTCTGGGTTATGGGCCCAGCACGCTTCCGCTGCGCCACTCTGCTCGTAGTGTTGGATGCTTAGAGTCGAAGTCTAATTACTGTCTGCCTTCTGGTCTGTGTCGTGTAATTTATCAGCCATTTCTTATCTGTTGGCAACTAGATTATTCTTGGTGTTTTGCAATTATTTCTTTGTTTTTTTCTGTTTCCTTTAGTCATATTGTTGAAAATCATTTGAAGAAACGGTGTCTGACCTTGCTTAAGGTGCAGGCAAAAATTGTGGTCCATTGGGTCTCTGTGGCGCAATCGGTTAGCGCGTTCGGCTGTTAACCGAAAGGTTGGTGGTTCGAGTCCACCCAGGGACGTCGCACCCTTTTGCAGTCCACCCAGAGACGTTGCACAGTTGGAGAAGTTTTTGCATTGGTGCTGAGCATCTCTCTCATGTAAAAGCCATTTTGCTGACTATGTTTTGAATTCACGAGGCAAACTGGAGAAAAACTTTCTGTATGAGATAAGATAAACAAAACTTCCTTCGAGCCGGAATTGAACCAGCGACCTAAGGATTGCTAATTTAGAGCTACAGTCCTCCGCTCTACCAGCTGAGCTATCGAAGGATTGTTTTGGCCACTGTCGAAAGCCTCCTAGGTTTGGCCGTGGGTGCCACGGGCAGATGGTAAAAATGATTCATTCAACTCTGCGAAAAAGGAATCCAATGGTAGCATTGGAGAATGCGGGCATCGATCCCGCTACCTCTCGCATGCTAAGCGAGCGCTCTACCACTTGAGCTAATCCCCCAAACCTGTGAAACTTGACGTCAGTTTCACGTCACACCAGGTCACAATTTTCATATACAGTCACAGATGACATTGCTTTTTTTTTTTTTTTTTTTTTAAGTGTGGACTCCGTTTTCCCATACTTGAAGAACATTTAAGGAGTCCACAACGTGATTGGTGACCTACAAATACAGTCGAGCAACTTTCTAGCAAACCCTTTCTATGCACATGGAGAATCAAACCGGGGACAGTGAAAAAACTTGCATAGTTTGTAGAAAAAAGTTGTGATGTAGCACAATCCCAAGGAGAACCGTTGAACTTTTATGGGTTGGTTTGTTTATCGAAAATGCTGAGAGGTCGTGAAGGCCTCCTGGTCTTTTTTTTTCCTCCTTTCTGTGGTTGCTAAACTGTAAGAAGAGAGTAGAGCATGAGCCTTAACACAAAACATTAAAAGAGAATAAATGCAACACCAATGGTGAAAAGCAAGACATGCGTTGGCCGGGAATCGAACCCGGGTCAACTGCTTGGAAGGCAGCTATGCTCACCACTATACCACCAACGCTTTCGGAAGTGTACGTTTTTTTGACATTTTCTGCAATAACACTAAACTTTCTGTTGACAGAAGCATTTGGATGCAATGTAATGATGAAAAGTATAAAACACAACCTTTTAGCAGAGGATGGTTTCGATCCATCGACCTCTGGGTTATGGGCCCAGCACGCTTCCGCTGCGCCACTCTGCTCGTAGTGTTGGATGCTTAGAGTCGAAGTCTAATTACTGTCTGCCTTCTGGTCTGTGTCGTGTAATTTATCAGCCATTTCTTATCTGTTGGCAACTAGATTATTCTTGGTGTTTTGCAATTATTTCTTTGTTTTTTTCTGTTTCCTTTAGTCATATTGTTGAAAATCATTTGAAGAAACGGTGTCTGACCTTGCTTAAGGTGCAGGCAAAAATTGTGGTCCATTGGGTCTCTGTGGCGCAATCGGTTAGCGCGTTCGGCTGTTAACCGAAAGGTTGGTGGTTCGAGTCCACCCAGGGACGTCGCACCCTTTTGCAGTCCACCCAGAGACGTTGCACAGTTGGAGAAGTTTTTGCATTGGTGCTGAGCATCTCTCTCATGTAAAAGCCATTTTGCTGACTATGTTTTGAATTCACGAGGCAAACTGGAGAAAAACTTTCTGTATGAGATAAGATAAACAAAACTTCCTTCGAGCCGGAATTGAACCAGCGACCTAAGGATTGCTAATTTAGAGCTACAGTCCTCCGCTCTACCAGCTGAGCTATCGAAGGATTGTTTTGGCCACTGTCGAAAGCCTCCTAGGTTTGGCCGTGGGTGCCACGGGCAGATGGTAAAAATGATTCATTCAACTCTGCGAAAAAGGAATCCAATGGTAGCATTGGAGAATGCGGGCATCGATCCCGCTACCTCTCGCATGCTAAGCGAGCGCTCTACCACTTGAGCTAATCCCCCAAACCTGTGAAACTTGACGTCAGTTTCACGTCACACCAGGTCACAATTTTCATATACAGTCACAGATGACATTGCTTTTTTTTTTTTTTTTTTTTTTTTAAGTGTGGACTCCGTTTTCCCATACTTGAAGAACATTTAAGGAGTCCACAACGTGATTGGTGACCTACAAATACAGTCGAGCAACTTTCTAGCAAACCCTTTCTATGCACATGGAGAATCAAACCGGGGACAGTGAAAAAACTTGCATAGTTTGTAGAAAAAAGTTGTGATGTAGCACAATCCCAAGGAGAACCGTTGAACTTTTATGGGTTGGTTTGTTTATCGAAAATGCTGAGAGGTCGTGAAGGCCTCCTGGTCTTTTTTTTTCCTCCTTTCTGTGGTTGCTAAACTGTAAGAAGAGAGTAGAGCATGAGCCTTAACACAAAACATTAAAAGAGAATAAATGCAACACCAATGGTGAAAAGCAAGACATGCGTTGGCCGGGAATCGAACCCGGGTCAACTGCTTGGAAGGCAGCTATGCTCACCACTATACCACCAACGCTTTCGGAAGTGTACGTTTTTTTGACATTTTCTGCAATAACACTAAACTTTCTGTTGACAGAAGCATTTGGATGCAATGTAATGATGAAAAGTATAAAACACAACCTTTTAGCAGAGGATGGTTTCGATCCATCGACCTCTGGGTTATGGGCCCAGCACGCTTCCGCTGCGCCACTCTGCTCGTAGTGTTGGATGCTTAGAGTCGAAGTCTAATTACTGTCTGCCTTCTGGTCTGTGTCGTGTAATTTATCAGCCATTTCTTATCTGTTGGCAACTAGATTATTCTTGGTGTTTTGCAATTATTTCTTTGTTTTTTTCTGTTTCCTTTAGTCATATTGTTGAAAATCATTTGAAGAAACGGTGTCTGACCTTGCTTAAGGTGCAGGCAAAAATTGTGGTCCATTGGGTCTCTGTGGCGCAATCGGTTAGCGCGTTCGGCTGTTAACCGAAAGGTTGGTGGTTCGAGTCCACCCAGGGACGTCGCACCCTTTTGCAGTCCACCCAGAGACGTTGCACAGTTGGAGAAGTTTTTGCATTGGTGCTGAGCATCTCTCTCATGTAAAAGCCATTTTGCTGACTATGTTTTGAATTCACGAGGCAAACTGGAGAAAAACTTTCTGTATGAGATAAGATAAACAAAACTTCCTTCGAGCCGGAATTGAACCAGCGACCTAAGGATTGCTAATTTAGAGCTACAGTCCTCCGCTCTACCAGCTGAGCTATCGAAGGATTGTTTTGGCCACTGTCGAAAGCCTCCTAGGTTTGGCCGTGGGTGCCACGGGCAGATGGTAAAAATGATTCATTCAACTCTGCGAAAAAGGAATCCAATGGTAGCATTGGAGAATGCGGGCATCGATCCCGCTACCTCTCGCATGCTAAGCGAGCGCTCTACCACTTGAGCTAATCCCCCAAACCTGTGAAACTTGACGTCAGTTTCACGTCACACCAGGTCACAATTTTCATATACAGTCACAGATGACATTGCTTTTTTTTTTTTTTTTTTTTTTTTAAGTGTGGACTCCGTTTTCCCATACTTGAAGAACATTTAAGGAGTCCACAACGTGATTGGTGACCTACAAATACAGTCGAGCAACTTTCTAGCAAACCCTTTCTATGCACATGGAGAATCAAACCGGGGACAGTGAAAAAACTTGCATAGTTTGTAGAAAAAAGTTGTGATGTAGCACAATCCCAAGGAGAACCGTTGAACTTTTATGGGTTGGTTTGTTTATCGAAAATGCTGAGAGGTCGTGAAGGCCTCCTGGTCTTTTTTTTTCCTCCTTTCTGTGGTTGCTAAACTGTAAGAAGAGAGTAGAGCATGAGCCTTAACACAAAACATTAAAAGAGAATAAATGCAACACCAATGGTGAAAAGCAAGACATGCGTTGGCCGGGAATCGAACCCGGGTCAACTGCTTGGAAGGCAGCTATGCTCACCACTATACCACCAACGCTTTCGGAAGTGTACGTTTTTTTGACATTTTCTGCAATAACACTAAACTTTCTGTTGACAGAAGCATTTGGATGCAATGTAATGATGAAAAGTATAAAACACAACCTTTTAGCAGAGGATGGTTTCGATCCATCGACCTCTGGGTTATGGGCCCAGCACGCTTCCGCTGCGCCACTCTGCTCGTAGTGTTGGATGCTTAGAGTCGAAGTCTAATTACTGTCTGCCTTCTGGTCTGTGTCGTGTAATTTATCAGCCATTTCTTATCTGTTGGCAACTAGATTATTCTTGGTGTTTTGCAATTATTTCTTTGTTTTTTTCTGTTTCCTTTAGTCATATTGTTGAAAATCATTTGAAGAAACGGTGTCTGACCTTGCTTAAGGTGCAGGCAAAAATTGTGGTCCATTGGGTCTCTGTGGCGCAATCGGTTAGCGCGTTCGGCTGTTAACCGAAAGGTTGGTGGTTCGAGTCCACCCAGGGACGTCGCACCCTTTTGCAGTCCACCCAGAGACGTTGCACAGTTGGAGAAGTTTTTGCATTGGTGCTGAGCATCTCTCTCATGTAAAAGCCATTTTGCTGACTATGTTTTGAATTCACGAGGCAAACTGGAGAAAAACTTTCTGTATGAGATAAGATAAACAAAACTTCCTTCGAGCCGGAATTGAACCAGCGACCTAAGGATTGCTAATTTAGAGCTACAGTCCTCCGCTCTACCAGCTGAGCTATCGAAGGATTGTTTTGGCCACTGTCGAAAGCCTCCTAGGTTTGGCCGTGGGTGCCACGGGCAGATGGTAAAAATGATTCATTCAACTCTGCGAAAAAGGAATCCAATGGTAGCATTGGAGAATGCGGGCATCGATCCCGCTACCTCTCGCATGCTAAGCGAGCGCTCTACCACTTGAGCTAATCCCCCAAACCTGTGAAACTTGACGTCAGTTTCACGTCACACCAGGTCACAATTTTCATATACAGTCACAGATGACATTGCTTTTTTTTTTTTTTTTTTTTTTTTAAGTGTGGACTCCGTTTTCCCATACTTGAAGAACATTTAAGGAGTCCACAACGTGATTGGTGACCTACAAATACAGTCGAGCAACTTTCTAGCAAACCCTTTCTATGCACATGGAGAATCAAACCGGGGACAGTGAAAAAACTTGCATAGTTTGTAGAAAAAAGTTGTGATGTAGCACAATCCCAAGGAGAACCGTTGAACTTTTATGGGTTGGTTTGTTTATCGAAAATGCTGAGAGGTCGTGAAGGCCTCCTGGTCTTTTTTTTTCCTCCTTTCTGTGGTTGCTAAACTGTAAGAAGAGAGTAGAGCATGAGCCTTAACACAAAACATTAAAAGAGAATAAATGCAACACCAATGGTGAAAAGCAAGACATGCGTTGGCCGGGAATCGAACCCGGGTCAACTGCTTGGAAGGCAGCTATGCTCACCACTATACCACCAACGCTTTCGGAAGTGTACGTTTTTTTGACATTTTCTGCAATAACACTAAACTTTCTGTTGACAGAAGCATTTGGATGCAATGTAATGATGAAAAGTATAAAACACAACCTTTTAGCAGAGGATGGTTTCGATCCATCGACCTCTGGGTTATGGGCCCAGCACGCTTCCGCTGCGCCACTCTGCTCGTAGTGTTGGATGCTTAGAGTCGAAGTCTAATTACTGTCTGCCTTCTGGTCTGTGTCGTGTAATTTATCAGCCATTTCTTATCTGTTGGCAACTAGATTATTCTTGGTGTTTTGCAATTATTTCTTTGTTTTTTTCTGTTTCCTTTAGTCATATTGTTGAAAATCATTTGAAGAAACGGTGTCTGACCTTGCTTAAGGTGCAGGCAAAAATTGTGGTCCATTGGGTCTCTGTGGCGCAATCGGTTAGCGCGTTCGGCTGTTAACCGAAAGGTTGGTGGTTCGAGTCCACCCAGGGACGTCGCACCCTTTTGCAGTCCACCCAGAGACGTTGCACAGTTGGAGAAGTTTTTGCATTGGTGCTGAGCATCTCTCTCATGTAAAAGCCATTTTGCTGACTATGTTTTGAATTCACGAGGCAAACTGGAGAAAAACTTTCTGTATGAGATAAGATAAACAAAACTTCCTTCGAGCCGGAATTGAACCAGCGACCTAAGGATTGCTAATTTAGAGCTACAGTCCTCCGCTCTACCAGCTGAGCTATCGAAGGATTGTTTTGGCCACTGTCGAAAGCCTCCTAGGTTTGGCCGTGGGTGCCACGGGCAGATGGTAAAAATGATTCATTCAACTCTGCGAAAAAGGAATCCAATGGTAGCATTGGAGAATGCGGGCATCGATCCCGCTACCTCTCGCATGCTAAGCGAGCGCTCTACCACTTGAGCTAATCCCCCAAACCTGTGAAACTTGACGTCAGTTTCACGTCACACCAGGTCACAATTTTCATATACAGTCACAGATGACATTGCTTTTTTTTTTTTTTTTTTTTTTTTAAGTGTGGACTCCGTTTTCCCATACTTGAAGAACATTTAAGGAGTCCACAACGTGATTGGTGACCTACAAATACAGTCGAGCAACTTTCTAGCAAACCCTTTCTATGCACATGGAGAATCAAACCGGGGACAGTGAAAAAACTTGCATAGTTTGTAGAAAAAAGTTGTGATGTAGCACAATCCCAAGGAGAACCGTTGAACTTTTATGGGTTGGTTTGTTTATCGAAAATGCTGAGAGGTCGTGAAGGCCTCCTGGTCTTTTTTTTTCCTCCTTTCTGTGGTTGCTAAACTGTAAGAAGAGAGTAGAGCATGAGCCTTAACACAAAACATTAAAAGAGAATAAATGCAACACCAATGGTGAAAAGCAAGACATGCGTTGGCCGGGAATCGAACCCGGGTCAACTGCTTGGAAGGCAGCTATGCTCACCACTATACCACCAACGCTTTCGGAAGTGTACGTTTTTTTGACATTTTCTGCAATAACACTAAACTTTCTGTTGACAGAAGCATTTGGATGCAATGTAATGATGAAAAGTATAAAACACAACCTTTTAGCAGAGGATGGTTTCGATCCATCGACCTCTGGGTTATGGGCCCAGCACGCTTCCGCTGCGCCACTCTGCTCGTAGTGTTGGATGCTTAGAGTCGAAGTCTAATTACTGTCTGCCTTCTGGTCTGTGTCGTGTAATTTATCAGCCATTTCTTATCTGTTGGCAACTAGATTATTCTTGGTGTTTTGCAATTATTTCTTTGTTTTTTTCTGTTTCCTTTAGTCATATTGTTGAAAATCATTTGAAGAAACGGTGTCTGACCTTGCTTAAGGTGCAGGCAAAAATTGTGGTCCATTGGGTCTCTGTGGCGCAATCGGTTAGCGCGTTCGGCTGTTAACCGAAAGGTTGGTGGTTCGAGTCCACCCAGGGACGTCGCACCCTTTTGCAGTCCACCCAGAGACGTTGCACAGTTGGAGAAGTTTTTGCATTGGTGCTGAGCATCTCTCTCATGTAAAAGCCATTTTGCTGACTATGTTTTGAATTCACGAGGCAAACTGGAGAAAAACTTTCTGTATGAGATAAGATAAACAAAACTTCCTTCGAGCCGGAATTGAACCAGCGACCTAAGGATTGCTAATTTAGAGCTACAGTCCTCCGCTCTACCAGCTGAGCTATCGAAGGATTGTTTTGGCCACTGTCGAAAGCCTCCTAGGTTTGGCCGTGGGTGCCACGGGCAGATGGTAAAAATGATTCATTCAACTCTGCGAAAAAGGAATCCAATGGTAGCATTGGAGAATGCGGGCATCGATCCCGCTACCTCTCGCATGCTAAGCGAGCGCTCTACCACTTGAGCTAATCCCCCAAACCTGTGAAACTTGACGTCAGTTTCACGTCACACCAGGTCACAATTTTCATATACAGTCACAGATGACATTGCTTTTTTTTTTTTTTTTTTTTTAAGTGTGGACTCCGTTTTCCCATACTTGAAGAACATTTAAGGAGTCCACAACGTGATTGGTGACCTACAAATACAGTCGAGCAACTTTCTAGCAAACCCTTTCTATGCACATGGAGAATCAAACCGGGGACAGTGAAAAAACTTGCATAGTTTGTAGAAAAAAGTTGTGATGTAGCACAATCCCAAGGAGAACCGTTGAACTTTTATGGGTTGGTTTGTTTATCGAAAATGCTGAGAGGTCGTGAAGGCCTCCTGGTCTTTTTTTTTCCTCCTTTCTGTGGTTGCTAAACTGTAAGAAGAGAGTAGAGCATGAGCCTTAACACAAAACATTAAAAGAGAATAAATGCAACACCAATGGTGAAAAGCAAGACATGCGTTGGCCGGGAATCGAACCCGGGTCAACTGCTTGGAAGGCAGCTATGCTCACCACTATACCACCAACGCTTTCGGAAGTGTACGTTTTTTTGACATTTTCTGCAATAACACTAAACTTTCTGTTGACAGAAGCATTTGGATGCAATGTAATGATGAAAAGTATAAAACACAACCTTTTAGCAGAGGATGGTTTCGATCCATCGACCTCTGGGTTATGGGCCCAGCACGCTTCCGCTGCGCCACTCTGCTCGTAGTGTTGGATGCTTAGAGTCGAAGTCTAATTACTGTCTGCCTTCTGGTCTGTGTCGTGTAATTTATCAGCCATTTCTTATCTGTTGGCAACTAGATTATTCTTGGTGTTTTGCAATTATTTCTTTGTTTTTTTCTGTTTCCTTTAGTCATATTGTTGAAAATCATTTGAAGAAACGGTGTCTGACCTTGCTTAAGGTGCAGGCAAAAATTGTGGTCCATTGGGTCTCTGTGGCGCAATCGGTTAGCGCGTTCGGCTGTTAACCGAAAGGTTGGTGGTTCGAGTCCACCCAGGGACGTCGCACCCTTTTGCAGTCCACCCAGAGACGTTGCACAGTTGGAGAAGTTTTTGCATTGGTGCTGAGCATCTCTCTCATGTAAAAGCCATTTTGCTGACTATGTTTTGAATTCACGAGGCAAACTGGAGAAAAACTTTCTGTATGAGATAAGATAAACAAAACTTCCTTCGAGCCGGAATTGAACCAGCGACCTAAGGATTGCTAATTTAGAGCTACAGTCCTCCGCTCTACCAGCTGAGCTATCGAAGGATTGTTTTGGCCACTGTCGAAAGCCTCCTAGGTTTGGCCGTGGGTGCCACGGGCAGATGGTAAAAATGATTCATTCAACTCTGCGAAAAAGGAATCCAATGGTAGCATTGGAGAATGCGGGCATCGATCCCGCTACCTCTCGCATGCTAAGCGAGCGCTCTACCACTTGAGCTAATCCCCCAAACCTGTGAAACTTGACGTCAGTTTCACGTCACACCAGGTCACAATTTTCATATACAGTCACAGATGACATTGCTTTTTTTTTTTTTTTTTTTTTAAGTGTGGACTCCGTTTTCCCATACTTGAAGAACATTTAAGGAGTCCACAACGTGATTGGTGACCTACAAATACAGTCGAGCAACTTTCTAGCAAACCCTTTCTATGCACATGGAGAATCAAACCGGGGACAGTGAAAAAACTTGCATAGTTTGTAGAAAAAAGTTGTGATGTAGCACAATCCCAAGGAGAACCGTTGAACTTTTATGGGTTGGTTTGTTTATCGAAAATGCTGAGAGGTCGTGAAGGCCTCCTGGTCTTTTTTTTTCCTCCTTTCTGTGGTTGCTAAACTGTAAGAAGAGAGTAGAGCATGAGCCTTAACACAAAACATTAAAAGAGAATAAATGCAACACCAATGGTGAAAAGCAAGACATGCGTTGGCCGGGAATCGAACCCGGGTCAACTGCTTGGAAGGCAGCTATGCTCACCACTATACCACCAACGCTTTCGGAAGTGTACGTTTTTTTGACATTTTCTGCAATAACACTAAACTTTCTGTTGACAGAAGCATTTGGATGCAATGTAATGATGAAAAGTATAAAACACAACCTTTTAGCAGAGGATGGTTTCGATCCATCGACCTCTGGGTTATGGGCCCAGCACGCTTCCGCTGCGCCACTCTGCTCGTAGTGTTGGATGCTTAGAGTCGAAGTCTAATTACTGTCTGCCTTCTGGTCTGTGTCGTGTAATTTATCAGCCATTTCTTATCTGTTGGCAACTAGATTATTCTTGGTGTTTTGCAATTATTTCTTTGTTTTTTTCTGTTTCCTTTAGTCATATTGTTGAAAATCATTTGAAGAAACGGTGTCTGACCTTGCTTAAGGTGCAGGCAAAAATTGTGGTCCATTGGGTCTCTGTGGCGCAATCGGTTAGCGCGTTCGGCTGTTAACCGAAAGGTTGGTGGTTCGAGTCCACCCAGGGACGTCGCACCCTTTTGCAGTCCACCCAGAGACGTTGCACAGTTGGAGAAGTTTTTGCATTGGTGCTGAGCATCTCTCTCATGTAAAAGCCATTTTGCTGACTATGTTTTGAATTCACGAGGCAAACTGGAGAAAAACTTTCTGTATGAGATAAGATAAACAAAACTTCCTTCGAGCCGGAATTGAACCAGCGACCTAAGGATTGCTAATTTAGAGCTACAGTCCTCCGCTCTACCAGCTGAGCTATCGAAGGATTGTTTTGGCCACTGTCGAAAGCCTCCTAGGTTTGGCCGTGGGTGCCACGGGCAGATGGTAAAAATGATTCATTCAACTCTGCGAAAAAGGAATCCAATGGTAGCATTGGAGAATGCGGGCATCGATCCCGCTACCTCTCGCATGCTAAGCGAGCGCTCTACCACTTGAGCTAATCCCCCAAACCTGTGAAACTTGACGTCAGTTTCACGTCACACCAGGTCACAATTTTCATATACAGTCACAGATGACATTGCTTTTTTTTTTTTTTTTTTTTTAAGTGTGGACTCCGTTTTCCCATACTTGAAGAACATTTAAGGAGTCCACAACGTGATTGGTGACCTACAAATACAGTCGAGCAACTTTCTAGCAAACCCTTTCTATGCACATGGAGAATCAAACCGGGGACAGTGAAAAAACTTGCATAGTTTGTAGAAAAAAGTTGTGATGTAGCACAATCCCAAGGAGAACCGTTGAACTTTTATGGGTTGGTTTGTTTATCGAAAATGCTGAGAGGTCGTGAAGGCCTCCTGGTCTTTTTTTTTCCTCCTTTCTGTGGTTGCTAAACTGTAAGAAGAGAGTAGAGCATGAGCCTTAACACAAAACATTAAAAGAGAATAAATGCAACACCAATGGTGAAAAGCAAGACATGCGTTGGCCGGGAATCGAACCCGGGTCAACTGCTTGGAAGGCAGCTATGCTCACCACTATACCACCAACGCTTTCGGAAGTGTACGTTTTTTTGACATTTTCTGCAATAACACTAAACTTTCTGTTGACAGAAGCATTTGGATGCAATGTAATGATGAAAAGTATAAAACACAACCTTTTAGCAGAGGATGGTTTCGATCCATCGACCTCTGGGTTATGGGCCCAGCACGCTTCCGCTGCGCCACTCTGCTCGTAGTGTTGGATGCTTAGAGTCGAAGTCTAATTACTGTCTGCCTTCTGGTCTGTGTCGTGTAATTTATCAGCCATTTCTTATCTGTTGGCAACTAGATTATTCTTGGTGTTTTGCAATTATTTCTTTGTTTTTTTCTGTTTCCTTTAGTCATATTGTTGAAAATCATTTGAAGAAACGGTGTCTGACCTTGCTTAAGGTGCAGGCAAAAATTGTGGTCCATTGGGTCTCTGTGGCGCAATCGGTTAGCGCGTTCGGCTGTTAACCGAAAGGTTGGTGGTTCGAGTCCACCCAGGGACGTCGCACCCTTTTGCAGTCCACCCAGAGACGTTGCACAGTTGGAGAAGTTTTTGCATTGGTGCTGAGCATCTCTCTCATGTAAAAGCCATTTTGCTGACTATGTTTTGAATTCACGAGGCAAACTGGAGAAAAACTTTCTGTATGAGATAAGATAAACAAAACTTCCTTCGAGCCGGAATTGAACCAGCGACCTAAGGATTGCTAATTTAGAGCTACAGTCCTCCGCTCTACCAGCTGAGCTATCGAAGGATTGTTTTGGCCACTGTCGAAAGCCTCCTAGGTTTGGCCGTGGGTGCCACGGGCAGATGGTAAAAATGATTCATTCAACTCTGCGAAAAAGGAATCCAATGGTAGCATTGGAGAATGCGGGCATCGATCCCGCTACCTCTCGCATGCTAAGCGAGCGCTCTACCACTTGAGCTAATCCCCCAAACCTGTGAAACTTGACGTCAGTTTCACGTCACACCAGGTCACAATTTTCATATACAGTCACAGATGACATTGCTTTTTTTTTTTTTTTTTTTTTTTTTTAAGTGTGGACTCCGTTTTCCCATACTTGAAGAACATTTAAGGAGTCCACAACGTGATTGGTGACCTACAAATACAGTCGAGCAACTTTCTAGCAAACCCTTTCTATGCACATGGAGAATCAAACCGGGGACAGTGAAAAAACTTGCATAGTTTGTAGAAAAAAGTTGTGATGTAGCACAATCCCAAGGAGAACCGTTGAACTTTTATGGGTTGGTTTGTTTATCGAAAATGCTGAGAGGTCGTGAAGGCCTCCTGGTCTTTTTTTTTCCTCCTTTCTGTGGTTGCTAAACTGTAAGAAGAGAGTAGAGCATGAGCCTTAACACAAAACATTAAAAGAGAATAAATGCAACACCAATGGTGAAAAGCAAGACATGCGTTGGCCGGGAATCGAACCCGGGTCAACTGCTTGGAAGGCAGCTATGCTCACCACTATACCACCAACGCTTTCGGAAGTGTACGTTTTTTTGACATTTTCTGCAATAACACTAAACTTTCTGTTGACAGAAGCATTTGGATGCAATGTAATGATGAAAAGTATAAAACACAACCTTTTAGCAGAGGATGGTTTCGATCCATCGACCTCTGGGTTATGGGCCCAGCACGCTTCCGCTGCGCCACTCTGCTCGTAGTGTTGGATGCTTAGAGTCGAAGTCTAATTACTGTCTGCCTTCTGGTCTGTGTCGTGTAATTTATCAGCCATTTCTTATCTGTTGGCAACTAGATTATTCTTGGTGTTTTGCAATTATTTCTTTGTTTTTTTCTGTTTCCTTTAGTCATATTGTTGAAAATCATTTGAAGAAACGGTGTCTGACCTTGCTTAAGGTGCAGGCAAAAATTGTGGTCCATTGGGTCTCTGTGGCGCAATCGGTTAGCGCGTTTGGCTGTTAACCGAAAGGTTGGTGGTTCGAGTCCACCCAGGGACGTCGCACCCTTTTGCAGTCCACCCAGAGACGTTGCACAGTTGGAGAAGTTTTTGCATTGGTGCTGAGCATCTCTCTCTCATGTAAAAGCCATTTTGCTGACTATGTTTTGAATTCACGAGGCAAACTGGAGAAAAACTTTCTGTATGAGATAAGATAAACAAAACTTCCTTCGAGCCGGAATTGAACCAGCGACCTAAGGATTGCTAATTTAGAGCTACAGTCCTCCGCTCTACCAGCTGAGCTATCGAAGGATTGTTTTGGCCACTGTCGAAAGCCTCCTAGGTTTGGCCGTGGGTGCCACGGGCAGATGGTAAAAATGATTCATTCAACTCTGCGAAAAAGGAATCCAATGGTAGCATTGGAGAATGCGGGCATCGATCCCGCTACCTCTCGCATGCTAAGCGAGCGCTCTACCACTTGAGCTAATCCCCCAAACCTGTGAAACTTGACGTCAGTTTCACGTCACACCAGGTCACAATTTTCATATACAGTCACAGATGACATTGCTTTTTTTTTTTTTTTTTTTTTAAGTGTGGACTCCGTTTTCCCATACTTGAAGAACATTTAAGGAGTCCACAACGTGATTGGTGACCTACAAATACAGTCGAGCAACTTTCTAGCAAACCCTTTCTATGCACATGGAGAATCAAACCGGGGACAGTGAAAAAACTTGCATAGTTTGTAGAAAAAAGTTGTGATGTAGCACAATCCCAAGGAGAACCGTTGAACTTTTATGGGTTGGTTTGTTTATCGAAAATGCTGAGAGGTCGTGAAGGCCTCCTGGTCTTTTTTTTTCCTCCTTTCTGTGGTTGCTAAACTGTAAGAAGAGAGTAGAGCATGAGCCTTAACACAAAACATTAAAAGAGAATAAATGCAACACCAATGGTGAAAAGCAAGACATGCGTTGGCCGGGAATCGAACCCGGGTCAACTGCTTGGAAGGCAGCTATGCTCACCACTATACCACCAACGCTTTCGGAAGTGTACGTTTTTTTGACATTTTCTGCAATAACACTAAACTTTCTGTTGACAGAAGCATTTGGATGCAATGTAATGATGAAAAGTATAAAACACAACCTTTTAGCAGAGGATGGTTTCGATCCATCGACCTCTGGGTTATGGGCCCAGCACGCTTCCGCTGCGCCACTCTGCTCGTAGTGTTGGATGCTTAGAGTCGAAGTCTAATTACTGTCTGCCTTCTGGTCTGTGTCGTGTAATTTATCAGCCATTTCTTATCTGTTGGCAACTAGATTATTCTTGGTGTTTTGCAATTATTTCTTTGTTTTTTTCTGTTTCCTTTAGTCATATTGTTGAAAATCATTTGAAGAAACGGTGTCTGACCTTGCTTAAGGTGCAGGCAAAAATTGTGGTCCATTGGGTCTCTGTGGCGCAATCGGTTAGCGCGTTCGGCTGTTAACCGAAAGGTTGGTGGTTCGAGTCCACCCAGGGACGTCGCACCCTTTTGCAGTCCACCCAGAGACGTTGCACAGTTGGAGAAGTTTTTGCATTGGTGCTGAGCATCTCTCTCATGTAAAAGCCATTTTGCTGACTATGTTTTGAATTCACGAGGCAAACTGGAGAAAAACTTTCTGTATGAGATAAGATAAACAAAACTTCCTTCGAGCCGGAATTGAACCAGCGACCTAAGGATTGCTAATTTAGAGCTACAGTCCTCCGCTCTACCAGCTGAGCTATCGAAGGATTGTTTTGGCCACTGTCGAAAGCCTCCTAGGTTTGGCCGTGGGTGCCACGGGCAGATGGTAAAAATGATTCATTCAACTCTGCGAAAAAGGAATCCAATGGTAGCATTGGAGAATGCGGGCATCGATCCCGCTACCTCTCGCATGCTAAGCGAGCGCTCTACCACTTGAGCTAATCCCCCAAACCTGTGAAACTTGACGTCAGTTTCACGTCACACCAGGTCACAATTTTCATATACAGTCACAGATGACATTGCTTTTTTTTTTTTTTTTTTTTTAAGTGTGGACTCCGTTTTCCCATACTTGAAGAACATTTAAGGAGTCCACAACGTGATTGGTGACCTACAAATACAGTCGAGCAACTTTCTAGCAAACCCTTTCTATGCACATGGAGAATCAAACCGGGGACAGTGAAAAAACTTGCATAGTTTGTAGAAAAAAGTTGTGATGTAGCACAATCCCAAGGAGAACCGTTGAACTTTTATGGGTTGGTTTGTTTATCGAAAATGCTGAGAGGTCGTGAAGGCCTCCTGGTCTTTTTTTTTCCTCCTTTCTGTGGTTGCTAAACTGTAAGAAGAGAGTAGAGCATGAGCCTTAACACAAAACATTAAAAGAGAATAAATGCAACACCAATGGTGAAAAGCAAGACATGCGTTGGCCGGGAATCGAACCCGGGTCAACTGCTTGGAAGGCAGCTATGCTCACCACTATACCACCAACGCTTTCGGAAGTGTACGTTTTTTTGACATTTTCTGCAATAACACTAAACTTTCTGTTGACAGAAGCATTTGGATGCAATGTAATGATGAAAAGTATAAAACACAACCTTTTAGCAGAGGATGGTTTCGATCCATCGACCTCTGGGTTATGGGCCCAGCACGCTTCCGCTGCGCCACTCTGCTCGTAGTGTTGGATGCTTAGAGTCGAAGTCTAATTACTGTCTGCCTTCTGGTCTGTGTCGTGTAATTTATCAGCCATTTCTTATCTGTTGGCAACTAGATTATTCTTGGTGTTTTGCAATTATTTCTTTGTTTTTTTCTGTTTCCTTTAGTCATATTGTTGAAAATCATTTGAAGAAACGGTGTCTGACCTTGCTTAAGGTGCAGGCAAAAATTGTGGTCCATTGGGTCTCTGTGGCGCAATCGGTTAGCGCGTTCGGCTGTTAACCGAAAGGTTGGTGGTTCGAGTCCACCCAGGGACGTCGCACCCTTTTGCAGTCCACCCAGAGACGTTGCACAGTTGGAGAAGTTTTTGCATTGGTGCTGAGCATCTCTCTCATGTAAAAGCCATTTTGCTGACTATGTTTTGAATTCACGAGGCAAACTGGAGAAAAACTTTCTGTATGAGATAAGATAAACAAAACTTCCTTCGAGCCGGAATTGAACCAGCGACCTAAGGATTGCTAATTTAGAGCTACAGTCCTCCGCTCTACCAGCTGAGCTATCGAAGGATTGTTTTGGCCACTGTCGAAAGCCTCCTAGGTTTGGCCGTGGGTGCCACGGGCAGATGGTAAAAATGATTCATTCAACTCTGCGAAAAAGGAATCCAATGGTAGCATTGGAGAATGCGGGCATCGATCCCGCTACCTCTCGCATGCTAAGCGAGCGCTCTACCACTTGAGCTAATCCCCCAAACCTGTGAAACTTGACGTCAGTTTCACGTCACACCAGGTCACAATTTTCATATACAGTCACAGATGACATTGCTTTTTTTTTTTTTTTTTTTTTTTTTTAAGTGTGGACTCCGTTTTCCCATACTTGAAGAACATTTAAGGAGTCCACAACGTGATTGGTGACCTACAAATACAGTCGAGCAACTTTCTAGCAAACCCTTTCTATGCACATGGAGAATCAAACCGGGGACAGTGAAAAAACTTGCATAGTTTGTAGAAAAAAGTTGTGATGTAGCACAATCCCAAGGAGAACCGTTGAACTTTTATGGGTTGGTTTGTTTATCGAAAATGCTGAGAGGTCGTGAAGGCCTCCTGGTCTTTTTTTTTCCTCCTTTCTGTGGTTGCTAAACTGTAAGAAGAGAGTAGAGCATGAGCCTTAACACAAAACATTAAAAGAGAATAAATGCAACACCAATGGTGAAAAGCAAGACATGCGTTGGCCGGGAATCGAACCCGGGTCAACTGCTTGGAAGGCAGCTATGCTCACCACTATACCACCAACGCTTTCGGAAGTGTACGTTTTTTTGACATTTTCTGCAATAACACTAAACTTTCTGTTGACAGAAGCATTTGGATGCAATGTAATGATGAAAAGTATAAAACACAACCTTTTAGCAGAGGATGGTTTCGATCCATCGACCTCTGGGTTATGGGCCCAGCACGCTTCCGCTGCGCCACTCTGCTCGTAGTGTTGGATGCTTAGAGTCGAAGTCTAATTACTGTCTGCCTTCTGGTCTGTGTCGTGTAATTTATCAGCCATTTCTTATCTGTTGGCAACTAGATTATTCTTGGTGTTTTGCAATTATTTCTTTGTTTTTTTCTGTTTCCTTTAGTCATATTGTTGAAAATCATTTGAAGAAACGGTGTCTGACCTTGCTTAAGGTGCAGGCAAAAATTGTGGTCCATTGGGTCTCTGTGGCGCAATCGGTTAGCGCGTTTGGCTGTTAACCGAAAGGTTGGTGGTTCGAGTCCACCCAGGGACGTCGCACCCTTTTGCAGTCCACCCAGAGACGTTGCACAGTTGGAGAAGTTTTTGCATTGGTGCTGAGCATCTCTCTCTCATGTAAAAGCCATTTTGCTGACTATGTTTTGAATTCACGAGGCAAACTGGAGAAAAACTTTCTGTATGAGATAAGATAAACAAAACTTCCTTCGAGCCGGAATTGAACCAGCGACCTAAGGATTGCTAATTTAGAGCTACAGTCCTCCGCTCTACCAGCTGAGCTATCGAAGGATTGTTTTGGCCACTGTCGAAAGCCTCCTAGGTTTGGCCGTGGGTGCCACGGGCAGATGGTAAAAATGATTCATTCAACTCTGCGAAAAAGGAATCCAATGGTAGCATTGGAGAATGCGGGCATCGATCCCGCTACCTCTCGCATGCTAAGCGAGCGCTCTACCACTTGAGCTAATCCCCCAAACCTGTGAAACTTGACGTCAGTTTCACGTCACACCAGGTCACAATTTTCATATACAGTCACAGATGACATTGCTTTTTTTTTTTTTTTTTTTTTTTTTTTTTTAAGTGTGGACTCCGTTTTCCCATACTTGAAGAACATTTAAGGAGTCCACAACGTGATTGGTGACCTACAAATACAGTCGAGCAACTTTCTAGCAAACCCTTTCTATGCACATGGAGAATCAAACCGGGGACAGTGAAAAAACTTGCATAGTTTGTAGAAAAAAGTTGTGATGTAGCACAATCCCAAGGAGAACCGTTGAACTTTTATGGGTTGGTTTGTTTATCGAAAATGCTGAGAGGTCGTGAAGGCCTCCTGGTCTTTTTTTTTCCTCCTTTCTGTGGTTGCTAAACTGTAAGAAGAGAGTAGAGCATGAGCCTTAACACAAAACATTAAAAGAGAATAAATGCAACACCAATGGTGAAAAGCAAGACATGCGTTGGCCGGGAATCGAACCCGGGTCAACTGCTTGGAAGGCAGCTATGCTCACCACTATACCACCAACGCTTTCGGAAGTGTACGTTTTTTTGACATTTTCTGCAATAACACTAAACTTTCTGTTGACAGAAGCATTTGGATGCAATGTAATGATGAAAAGTATAAAACACAACCTTTTAGCAGAGGATGGTTTCGATCCATCGACCTCTGGGTTATGGGCCCAGCACGCTTCCGCTGCGCCACTCTGCTCGTAGTGTTGGATGCTTAGAGTCGAAGTCTAATTACTGTCTGCCTTCTGGTCTGTGTCGTGTAATTTATCAGCCATTTCTTATCTGTTGGCAACTAGATTATTCTTGGTGTTTTGCAATTATTTCTTTGTTTTTTTCTGTTTCCTTTAGTCATATTGTTGAAAATCATTTGAAGAAACGGTGTCTGACCTTGCTTAAGGTGCAGGCAAAAATTGTGGTCCATTGGGTCTCTGTGGCGCAATCGGTTAGCGCGTTCGGCTGTTAACCGAAAGGTTGGTGGTTCGAGTCCACCCAGGGACGTCGCACCCTTTTGCAGTCCACCCAGAGACGTTGCACAGTTGGAGAAGTTTTTGCATTGGTGCTGAGCATCTCTCTCATGTAAAAGCCATTTTGCTGACTATGTTTTGAATTCACGAGGCAAACTGGAGAAAAACTTTCTGTATGAGATAAGATAAACAAAACTTCCTTCGAGCCGGAATTGAACCAGCGACCTAAGGATTGCTAATTTAGAGCTACAGTCCTCCGCTCTACCAGCTGAGCTATCGAAGGATTGTTTTGGCCACTGTCGAAAGCCTCCTAGGTTTGGCCGTGGGTGCCACGGGCAGATGGTAAAAATGATTCATTCAACTCTGCGAAAAAGGAATCCAATGGTAGCATTGGAGAATGCGGGCATCGATCCCGCTACCTCTCGCATGCTAAGCGAGCGCTCTACCACTTGAGCTAATCCCCCAAACCTGTGAAACTTGACGTCAGTTTCACGTCACACCAGGTCACAATTTTCATATACAGTCACAGATGACATTGCTTTTTTTTTTTTTTTTTTTTTAAGTGTGGACTCCGTTTTCCCATACTTTGAAGAACATTTAAGGAGTCCACAACGTGATTGGTGACCTACAAATACAGTCGAGCAACTTTCTAGCAAACCCTTTCTATGCACATGGAGAATCAAACCGGGGACAGTGAAAAAACTTGCATAGTTTGTAGAAAAAAGTTGTGATGTAGCACAATCCCAAGGAGAACCGTTGAACTTTTATGGGTTGGTTTGTTTATCGAAAATGCTGAGAGGTCGTGAAGGCCTCCTGGTCTTTTTTTTTCCTCCTTTCTGTGGTTGCTAAACTGTAAGAAGAGAGTAGAGCATGAGCCTTAACACAAAACATTAAAAGAGAATAAATGCAACACCAATGGTGAAAAGCAAGACATGCGTTGGCCGGGAATCGAACCCGGGTCAACTGCTTGGAAGGCAGCTATGCTCACCACTATACCACCAACGCTTTCGGAAGTGTACGTTTTTTTGACATTTTCTGCAATAACACTAAACTTTCTGTTGACAGAAGCATTTGGATGCAATGTAATGATGAAAAGTATAAAACACAACCTTTTAGCAGAGGATGGTTTCGATCCATCGACCTCTGGGTTATGGGCCCAGCACGCTTCCGCTGCGCCACTCTGCTCGTAGTGTTGGATGCTTAGAGTCGAAGTCTAATTACTGTCTGCCTTCTGGTCTGTGTCGTGTAATTTATCAGCCATTTCTTATCTGTTGGCAACTAGATTATTCTTGGTGTTTTGCAATTATTTCTTTGTTTTTTTCTGTTTCCTTTAGTCATATTGTTGAAAATCATTTGAAGAAACGGTGTCTGACCTTGCTTAAGGTGCAGGCAAAAATTGTGGTCCATTGGGTCTCTGTGGCGCAATCGGTTAGCGCGTTCGGCTGTTAACCGAAAGGTTGGTGGTTCGAGTCCACCCAGGGACGTCGCACCCTTTTGCAGTCCACCCAGAGACGTTGCACAGTTGGAGAAGTTTTTGCATTGGTGCTGAGCATCTCTCTCATGTAAAAGCCATTTTGCTGACTATGTTTTGAATTCACGAGGCAAACTGGAGAAAAACTTTCTGTATGAGATAAGATAAACAAAACTTCCTTCGAGCCGGAATTGAACCAGCGACCTAAGGATTGCTAATTTAGAGCTACAGTCCTCCGCTCTACCAGCTGAGCTATCGAAGGATTGTTTTGGCCACTGTCGAAAGCCTCCTAGGTTTGGCCGTGGGTGCCACGGGCAGATGGTAAAAATGATTCATTCAACTCTGCGAAAAAGGAATCCAATGGTAGCATTGGAGAATGCGGGCATCGATCCCGCTACCTCTCGCATGCTAAGCGAGCGCTCTACCACTTGAGCTAATCCCCCAAACCTGTGAAACTTGACGTCAGTTTCACGTCACACCAGGTCACAATTTTCATATACAGTCACAGATGACATTGCTTTTTTTTTTTTTTTTTTTTTTAAGTGTGGACTCCGTTTTCCCATACTTGAAGAACATTTAAGGAGTCCACAACGTGATTGGTGACCTACAAATACAGTCGAGCAACTTTCTAGCAAACCCTTTCTATGCACATGGAGAATCAAACCGGGGACAGTGAAAAAACTTGCATAGTTTGTAGAAAAAAGTTGTGATGTAGCACAATCCCAAGGAGAACCGTTGAACTTTTATGGGTTGGTTTGTTTATCGAAAATGCTGAGAGGTCGTGAAGGCCTCCTGGTCTTTTTTTTTCCTCCTTTCTGTGGTTGCTAAACTGTAAGAAGAGAGTAGAGCATGAGCCTTAACACAAAACATTAAAAGAGAATAAATGCAACACCAATGGTGAAAAGCAAGACATGCGTTGGCCGGGAATCGAACCCGGGTCAACTGCTTGGAAGGCAGCTATGCTCACCACTATACCACCAACGCTTTCGGAAGTGTACGTTTTTTTGACATTTTCTGCAATAACACTAAACTTTCTGTTGACAGAAGCATTTGGATGCAATGTAATGATGAAAAGTATAAAACACAACCTTTTAGCAGAGGATGGTTTCGATCCATCGACCTCTGGGTTATGGGCCCAGCACGCTTCCGCTGCGCCACTCTGCTCGTAGTGTTGGATGCTTAGAGTCGAAGTCTAATTACTGTCTGCCTTCTGGTCTGTGTCGTGTAATTTATCAGCCATTTCTTATCTGTTGGCAACTAGATTATTCTTGGTGTTTTGCAATTATTTCTTTGTTTTTTTCTGTTTCCTTTAGTCATATTGTTGAAAATCATTTGAAGAAACGGTGTCTGACCTTGCTTAAGGTGCAGGCAAAAATTGTGGTCCATTGGGTCTCTGTGGCGCAATCGGTTAGCGCGTTCGGCTGTTAACCGAAAGGTTGGTGGTTCGAGTCCACCCAGGGACGTCGCACCCTTTTGCAGTCCACCCAGAGACGTTGCACAGTTGGAGAAGTTTTTGCATTGGTGCTGAGCATCTCTCTCATGTAAAAGCCATTTTGCTGACTATGTTTTGAATTCACGAGGCAAACTGGAGAAAAACTTTCTGTATGAGATAAGATAAACAAAACTTCCTTCGAGCCGGAATTGAACCAGCGACCTAAGGATTGCTAATTTAGAGCTACAGTCCTCCGCTCTACCAGCTGAGCTATCGAAGGATTGTTTTGGCCACTGTCGAAAGCCTCCTAGGTTTGGCCGTGGGTGCCACGGGCAGATGGTAAAAATGATTCATTCAACTCTGCGAAAAAGGAATCCAATGGTAGCATTGGAGAATGCGGGCATCGATCCCGCTACCTCTCGCATGCTAAGCGAGCGCTCTACCACTTGAGCTAATCCCCCAAACCTGTGAAACTTGACGTCAGTTTCACGTCACACCAGGTCACAATTTTCATATACAGTCACAGATGACATTGCTTTTTTTTTTTTTTTTTTTTTTTTTTTTTTTAAGTGTGGACTCCGTTTTCCCATACTTGAAGAACATTTAAGGAGTCCACAACGTGATTGGTGACCTACAAATACAGTCGAGCAACTTTCTAGCAAACCCTTTCTATGCACATGGAGAATCAAACCGGGGACAGTGAAAAAACTTGCATAGTTTGTAGAAAAAAGTTGTGATGTAGCACAATCCCAAGGAGAACCGTTGAACTTTTATGGGTTGGTTTGTTTATCGAAAATGCTGAGAGGTCGTGAAGGCCTCCTGGTCTTTTTTTTTCCTCCTTTCTGTGGTTGCTAAACTGTAAGAAGAGAGTAGAGCATGAGCCTTAACACAAAACATTAAAAGAGAATAAATGCAACACCAATGGTGAAAAGCAAGACATGCGTTGGCCGGGAATCGAACCCGGGTCAACTGCTTGGAAGGCAGCTATGCTCACCACTATACCACCAACGCTTTCGGAAGTGTACGTTTTTTTGACATTTTCTGCAATAACACTAAACTTTCTGTTGACAGAAGCATTTGGATGCAATGTAATGATGAAAAGTATAAAACACAACCTTTTAGCAGAGGATGGTTTCGATCCATCGACCTCTGGGTTATGGGCCCAGCACGCTTCCGCTGCGCCACTCTGCTCGTAGTGTTGGATGCTTAGAGTCGAAGTCTAATTACTGTCTGCCTTCTGGTCTGTGTCGTGTAATTTATCAGCCATTTCTTATCTGTTGGCAACTAGATTATTCTTGGTGTTTTGCAATTATTTCTTTGTTTTTTTCTGTTTCCTTTAGTCATATTGTTGAAAATCATTTGAAGAAACGGTGTCTGACCTTGCTTAAGGTGCAGGCAAAAATTGTGGTCCATTGGGTCTCTGTGGCGCAATCGGTTAGCGCGTTTGGCTGTTAACCGAAAGGTTGGTGGTTCGAGTCCACCCAGGGACGTCGCACCCTTTTGCAGTCCACCCAGAGACGTTGCACAGTTGGAGAAGTTTTTGCATTGGTGCTGAGCATCTCTCTCTCATGTAAAAGCCATTTTGCTGACTATGTTTTGAATTCACGAGGCAAACTGGAGAAAAACTTTCTGTATGAGATAAGATAAACAAAACTTCCTTCGAGCCGGAATTGAACCAGCGACCTAAGGATTGCTAATTTAGAGCTACAGTCCTCCGCTCTACCAGCTGAGCTATCGAAGGATTGTTTTGGCCACTGTCGAAAGCCTCCTAGGTTTGGCCGTGGGTGCCACGGGCAGATGGTAAAAATGATTCATTCAACTCTGCGAAAAAGGAATCCAATGGTAGCATTGGAGAATGCGGGCATCGATCCCGCTACCTCTCGCATGCTAAGCGAGCGCTCTACCACTTGAGCTAATCCCCCAAACCTGTGAAACTTGACGTCAGTTTCACGTCACACCAGGTCACAATTTTCATATACAGTCACAGATGACATTGCTTTTTTTTTTTTTTTTTTTTTTTTTTTTTTTAAGTGTGGACTCCGTTTTCCCATACTTGAAGAACATTTAAGGAGTCCACAACGTGATTGGTGACCTACAAATACAGTCGAGCAACTTTCTAGCAAACCCTTTCTATGCACATGGAGAATCAAACCGGGGACAGTGAAAAAACTTGCATAGTTTGTAGAAAAAAGTTGTGATGTAGCACAATCCCAAGGAGAACCGTTGAACTTTTATGGGTTGGTTTGTTTATCGAAAATGCTGAGAGGTCGTGAAGGCCTCCTGGTCTTTTTTTTTCCTCCTTTCTGTGGTTGCTAAACTGTAAGAAGAGAGTAGAGCATGAGCCTTAACACAAAACATTAAAAGAGAATAAATGCAACACCAATGGTGAAAAGCAAGACATGCGTTGGCCGGGAATCGAACCCGGGTCAACTGCTTGGAAGGCAGCTATGCTCACCACTATACCACCAACGCTTTCGGAAGTGTACGTTTTTTTGACATTTTCTGCAATAACACTAAACTTTCTGTTGACAGAAGCATTTGGATGCAATGTAATGATGAAAAGTATAAAACACAACCTTTTAGCAGAGGATGGTTTCGATCCATCGACCTCTGGGTTATGGGCCCAGCACGCTTCCGCTGCGCCACTCTGCTCGTAGTGTTGGATGCTTAGAGTCGAAGTCTAATTACTGTCTGCCTTCTGGTCTGTGTCGTGTAATTTATCAGCCATTTCTTATCTGTTGGCAACTAGATTATTCTTGGTGTTTTGCAATTATTTCTTTGTTTTTTTCTGTTTCCTTTAGTCATATTGTTGAAAATCATTTGAAGAAACGGTGTCTGACCTTGCTTAAGGTGCAGGCAAAAATTGTGGTCCATTGGGTCTCTGTGGCGCAATCGGTTAGCGCGTTTGGCTGTTAACCGAAAGGTTGGTGGTTCGAGTCCACCCAGGGACGTCGCACCCTTTTGCAGTCCACCCAGAGACGTTGCACAGTTGGAGAAGTTTTTGCATTGGTGCTGAGCATCTCTCTCTCATGTAAAAGCCATTTTGCTGACTATGTTTTGAATTCACGAGGCAAACTGGAGAAAAACTTTCTGTATGAGATAAGATAAACAAAACTTCCTTCGAGCCGGAATTGAACCAGCGACCTAAGGATTGCTAATTTAGAGCTACAGTCCTCCGCTCTACCAGCTGAGCTATCGAAGGATTGTTTTGGCCACTGTCGAAAGCCTCCTAGGTTTGGCCGTGGGTGCCACGGGCAGATGGTAAAAATGATTCATTCAACTCTGCGAAAAAGGAATCCAATGGTAGCATTGGAGAATGCGGGCATCGATCCCGCTACCTCTCGCATGCTAAGCGAGCGCTCTACCACTTGAGCTAATCCCCCAAACCTGTGAAACTTGACGTCAGTTTCACGTCACACCAGGTCACAATTTTCATATACAGTCACAGATGACATTGCTTTTTTTTTTTTTTTTTTTTTTTTTTTTTTAAGTGTGGACTCCGTTTTCCCATACTTGAAGAACATTTAAGGAGTCCACAACGTGATTGGTGACCTACAAATACAGTCGAGCAACTTTCTAGCAAACCCTTTCTATGCACATGGAGAATCAAACCGGGGACAGTGAAAAAACTTGCATAGTTTGTAGAAAAAAGTTGTGATGTAGCACAATCCCAAGGAGAACCGTTGAACTTTTATGGGTTGGTTTGTTTATCGAAAATGCTGAGAGGTCGTGAAGGCCTCCTGGTCTTTTTTTTTCCTCCTTTCTGTGGTTGCTAAACTGTAAGAAGAGAGTAGAGCATGAGCCTTAACACAAAACATTAAAAGAGAATAAATGCAACACCAATGGTGAAAAGCAAGACATGCGTTGGCCGGGAATCGAACCCGGGTCAACTGCTTGGAAGGCAGCTATGCTCACCACTATACCACCAACGCTTTCGGAAGTGTACGTTTTTTTGACATTTTCTGCAATAACACTAAACTTTCTGTTGACAGAAGCATTTGGATGCAATGTAATGATGAAAAGTATAAAACACAACCTTTTAGCAGAGGATGGTTTCGATCCATCGACCTCTGGGTTATGGGCCCAGCACGCTTCCGCTGCGCCACTCTGCTCGTAGTGTTGGATGCTTAGAGTCGAAGTCTAATTACTGTCTGCCTTCTGGTCTGTGTCGTGTAATTTATCAGCCATTTCTTATCTGTTGGCAACTAGATTATTCTTGGTGTTTTGCAATTATTTCTTTGTTTTTTTCTGTTTCCTTTAGTCATATTGTTGAAAATCATTTGAAGAAACGGTGTCTGACCTTGCTTAAGGTGCAGGCAAAAATTGTGGTCCATTGGGTCTCTGTGGCGCAATCGGTTAGCGCGTTTGGCTGTTAACCGAAAGGTTGGTGGTTCGAGTCCACCCAGGGACGTCGCACCCTTTTGCAGTCCACCCAGAGACGTTGCACAGTTGGAGAAGTTTTTGCATTGGTGCTGAGCATCTCTCTCTCATGTAAAAGCCATTTTGCTGACTATGTTTTGAATTCACGAGGCAAACTGGAGAAAAACTTTCTGTATGAGATAAGATAAACAAAACTTCCTTCGAGCCGGAATTGAACCAGCGACCTAAGGATTGCTAATTTAGAGCTACAGTCCTCCGCTCTACCAGCTGAGCTATCGAAGGATTGTTTTGGCCACTGTCGAAAGCCTCCTAGGTTTGGCCGTGGGTGCCACGGGCAGATGGTAAAAATGATTCATTCAACTCTGCGAAAAAGGAATCCAATGGTAGCATTGGAGAATGCGGGCATCGATCCCGCTACCTCTCGCATGCTAAGCGAGCGCTCTACCACTTGAGCTAATCCCCCAAACCTGTGAAACTTGACGTCAGTTTCACGTCACACCAGGTCACAATTTTCATATACAGTCACAGATGACATTGCTTTTTTTTTTTTTTTTTTTTTTTTTTTTTTTAAGTGTGGACTCCGTTTTCCCATACTTGAAGAACATTTAAGGAGTCCACAACGTGATTGGTGACCTACAAATACAGTCGAGCAACTTTCTAGCAAACCCTTTCTATGCACATGGAGAATCAAACCGGGGACAGTGAAAAAACTTGCATAGTTTGTAGAAAAAAGTTGTGATGTAGCACAATCCCAAGGAGAACCGTTGAACTTTTATGGGTTGGTTTGTTTATCGAAAATGCTGAGAGGTCGTGAAGGCCTCCTGGTCTTTTTTTTTCCTCCTTTCTGTGGTTGCTAAACTGTAAGAAGAGAGTAGAGCATGAGCCTTAACACAAAACATTAAAAGAGAATAAATGCAACACCAATGGTGAAAAGCAAGACATGCGTTGGCCGGGAATCGAACCCGGGTCAACTGCTTGGAAGGCAGCTATGCTCACCACTATACCACCAACGCTTTCGGAAGTGTACGTTTTTTTGACATTTTCTGCAATAACACTAAACTTTCTGTTGACAGAAGCATTTGGATGCAATGTAATGATGAAAAGTATAAAACACAACCTTTTAGCAGAGGATGGTTTCGATCCATCGACCTCTGGGTTATGGGCCCAGCACGCTTCCGCTGCGCCACTCTGCTCGTAGTGTTGGATGCTTAGAGTCGAAGTCTAATTACTGTCTGCCTTCTGGTCTGTGTCGTGTAATTTATCAGCCATTTCTTATCTGTTGGCAACTAGATTATTCTTGGTGTTTTGCAATTATTTCTTTGTTTTTTTCTGTTTCCTTTAGTCATATTGTTGAAAATCATTTGAAGAAACGGTGTCTGACCTTGCTTAAGGTGCAGGCAAAAATTGTGGTCCATTGGGTCTCTGTGGCGCAATCGGTTAGCGCGTTTGGCTGTTAACCGAAAGGTTGGTGGTTCGAGTCCACCCAGGGACGTCGCACCCTTTTGCAGTCCACCCAGAGACGTTGCACAGTTGGAGAAGTTTTTGCATTGGTGCTGAGCATCTCTCTCTCATGTAAAAGCCATTTTGCTGACTATGTTTTGAATTCACGAGGCAAACTGGAGAAAAACTTTCTGTATGAGATAAGATAAACAAAACTTCCTTCGAGCCGGAATTGAACCAGCGACCTAAGGATTGCTAATTTAGAGCTACAGTCCTCCGCTCTACCAGCTGAGCTATCGAAGGATTGTTTTGGCCACTGTCGAAAGCCTCCTAGGTTTGGCCGTGGGTGCCACGGGCAGATGGTAAAAATGATTCATTCAACTCTGCGAAAAAGGAATCCAATGGTAGCATTGGAGAATGCGGGCATCGATCCCGCTACCTCTCGCATGCTAAGCGAGCGCTCTACCACTTGAGCTAATCCCCCAAACCTGTGAAACTTGACGTCAGTTTCACGTCACACCAGGTCACAATTTTCATATACAGTCACAGATGACATTGCTTTTTTTTTTTTTTTTTTTTTTTTTTTTTTTAAGTGTGGACTCCGTTTTCCCATACTTGAAGAACATTTAAGGAGTCCACAACGTGATTGGTGACCTACAAATACAGTCGAGCAACTTTCTAGCAAACCCTTTCTATGCACATGGAGAATCAAACCGGGGACAGTGAAAAAACTTGCATAGTTTGTAGAAAAAAGTTGTGATGTAGCACAATCCCAAGGAGAACCGTTGAACTTTTATGGGTTGGTTTGTTTATCGAAAATGCTGAGAGGTCGTGAAGGCCTCCTGGTCTTTTTTTTTCCTCCTTTCTGTGGTTGCTAAACTGTAAGAAGAGAGTAGAGCATGAGCCTTAACACAAAACATTAAAAGAGAATAAATGCAACACCAATGGTGAAAAGCAAGACATGCGTTGGCCGGGAATCGAACCCGGGTCAACTGCTTGGAAGGCAGCTATGCTCACCACTATACCACCAACGCTTTCGGAAGTGTACGTTTTTTTGACATTTTCTGCAATAACACTAAACTTTCTGTTGACAGAAGCATTTGGATGCAATGTAATGATGAAAAGTATAAAACACAACCTTTTAGCAGAGGATGGTTTCGATCCATCGACCTCTGGGTTATGGGCCCAGCACGCTTCCGCTGCGCCACTCTGCTCGTAGTGTTGGATGCTTAGAGTCGAAGTCTAATTACTGTCTGCCTTCTGGTCTGTGTCGTGTAATTTATCAGCCATTTCTTATCTGTTGGCAACTAGATTATTCTTGGTGTTTTGCAATTATTTCTTTGTTTTTTTCTGTTTCCTTTAGTCATATTGTTGAAAATCATTTGAAGAAACGGTGTCTGACCTTGCTTAAGGTGCAGGCAAAAATTGTGGTCCATTGGGTCTCTGTGGCGCAATCGGTTAGCGCGTTTGGCTGTTAACCGAAAGGTTGGTGGTTCGAGTCCACCCAGGGACGTCGCACCCTTTTGCAGTCCACCCAGAGACGTTGCACAGTTGGAGAAGTTTTTGCATTGGTGCTGAGCATCTCTCTCTCATGTAAAAGCCATTTTGCTGACTATGTTTTGAATTCACGAGGCAAACTGGAGAAAAACTTTCTGTATGAGATAAGATAAACAAAACTTCCTTCGAGCCGGAATTGAACCAGCGACCTAAGGATTGCTAATTTAGAGCTACAGTCCTCCGCTCTACCAGCTGAGCTATCGAAGGATTGTTTTGGCCACTGTCGAAAGCCTCCTAGGTTTGGCCGTGGGTGCCACGGGCAGATGGTAAAAATGATTCATTCAACTCTGCGAAAAAGGAATCCAATGGTAGCATTGGAGAATGCGGGCATCGATCCCGCTACCTCTCGCATGCTAAGCGAGCGCTCTACCACTTGAGCTAATCCCCCAAACCTGTGAAACTTGACGTCAGTTTCACGTCACACCAGGTCACAATTTTCATATACAGTCACAGATGACATTGCTTTTTTTTTTTTTTTTTTTTTTTTTTTTTTTAAGTGTGGACTCCGTTTTCCCATACTTGAAGAACATTTAAGGAGTCCACAACGTGATTGGTGACCTACAAATACAGTCGAGCAACTTTCTAGCAAACCCTTTCTATGCACATGGAGAATCAAACCGGGGACAGTGAAAAAACTTGCATAGTTTGTAGAAAAAAGTTGTGATGTAGCACAATCCCAAGGAGAACCGTTGAACTTTTATGGGTTGGTTTGTTTATCGAAAATGCTGAGAGGTCGTGAAGGCCTCCTGGTCTTTTTTTTTCCTCCTTTCTGTGGTTGCTAAACTGTAAGAAGAGAGTAGAGCATGAGCCTTAACACAAAACATTAAAAGAGAATAAATGCAACACCAATGGTGAAAAGCAAGACATGCGTTGGCCGGGAATCGAACCCGGGTCAACTGCTTGGAAGGCAGCTATGCTCACCACTATACCACCAACGCTTTCGGAAGTGTACGTTTTTTTGACATTTTCTGCAATAACACTAAACTTTCTGTTGACAGAAGCATTTGGATGCAATGTAATGATGAAAAGTATAAAACACAACCTTTTAGCAGAGGATGGTTTCGATCCATCGACCTCTGGGTTATGGGCCCAGCACGCTTCCGCTGCGCCACTCTGCTCGTAGTGTTGGATGCTTAGAGTCGAAGTCTAATTACTGTCTGCCTTCTGGTCTGTGTCGTGTAATTTATCAGCCATTTCTTATCTGTTGGCAACTAGATTATTCTTGGTGTTTTGCAATTATTTCTTTGTTTTTTTCTGTTTCCTTTAGTCATATTGTTGAAAATCATTTGAAGAAACGGTGTCTGACCTTGCTTAAGGTGCAGGCAAAAATTGTGGTCCATTGGGTCTCTGTGGCGCAATCGGTTAGCGCGTTTGGCTGTTAACCGAAAGGTTGGTGGTTCGAGTCCACCCAGGGACGTCGCACCCTTTTGCAGTCCACCCAGAGACGTTGCACAGTTGGAGAAGTTTTTGCATTGGTGCTGAGCATCTCTCTCTCATGTAAAAGCCATTTTGCTGACTATGTTTTGAATTCACGAGGCAAACTGGAGAAAAACTTTCTGTATGAGATAAGATAAACAAAACTTCCTTCGAGCCGGAATTGAACCAGCGACCTAAGGATTGCTAATTTAGAGCTACAGTCCTCCGCTCTACCAGCTGAGCTATCGAAGGATTGTTTTGGCCACTGTCGAAAGCCTCCTAGGTTTGGCCGTGGGTGCCACGGGCAGATGGTAAAAATGATTCATTCAACTCTGCGAAAAAGGAATCCAATGGTAGCATTGGAGAATGCGGGCATCGATCCCGCTACCTCTCGCATGCTAAGCGAGCGCTCTACCACTTGAGCTAATCCCCCAAACCTGTGAAACTTGACGTCAGTTTCACGTCACACCAGGTCACAATTTTCATATACAGTCACAGATGACATTGCTTTTTTTTTTTTTTTTTTTTTTTTTTTTTTTAAGTGTGGACTCCGTTTTCCCATACTTGAAGAACATTTAAGGAGTCCACAACGTGATTGGTGACCTACAAATACAGTCGAGCAACTTTCTAGCAAACCCTTTCTATGCACATGGAGAATCAAACCGGGGACAGTGAAAAAACTTGCATAGTTTGTAGAAAAAAGTTGTGATGTAGCACAATCCCAAGGAGAACCGTTGAACTTTTATGGGTTGGTTTGTTTATCGAAAATGCTGAGAGGTCGTGAAGGCCTCCTGGTCTTTTTTTTTCCTCCTTTCTGTGGTTGCTAAACTGTAAGAAGAGAGTAGAGCATGAGCCTTAACACAAAACATTAAAAGAGAATAAATGCAACACCAATGGTGAAAAGCAAGACATGCGTTGGCCGGGAATCGAACCCGGGTCAACTGCTTGGAAGGCAGCTATGCTCACCACTATACCACCAACGCTTTCGGAAGTGTACGTTTTTTTGACATTTTCTGCAATAACACTAAACTTTCTGTTGACAGAAGCATTTGGATGCAATGTAATGATGAAAAGTATAAAACACAACCTTTTAGCAGAGGATGGTTTCGATCCATCGACCTCTGGGTTATGGGCCCAGCACGCTTCCGCTGCGCCACTCTGCTCGTAGTGTTGGATGCTTAGAGTCGAAGTCTAATTACTGTCTGCCTTCTGGTCTGTGTCGTGTAATTTATCAGCCATTTCTTATCTGTTGGCAACTAGATTATTCTTGGTGTTTTGCAATTATTTCTTTGTTTTTTTCTGTTTCCTTTAGTCATATTGTTGAAAATCATTTGAAGAAACGGTGTCTGACCTTGCTTAAGGTGCAGGCAAAAATTGTGGTCCATTGGGTCTCTGTGGCGCAATCGGTTAGCGCGTTTGGCTGTTAACCGAAAGGTTGGTGGTTCGAGTCCACCCAGGGACGTCGCACCCTTTTGCAGTCCACCCAGAGACGTTGCACAGTTGGAGAAGTTTTTGCATTGGTGCTGAGCATCTCTCTCTCATGTAAAAGCCATTTTGCTGACTATGTTTTGAATTCACGAGGCAAACTGGAGAAAAACTTTCTGTATGAGATAAGATAAACAAAACTTCCTTCGAGCCGGAATTGAACCAGCGACCTAAGGATTGCTAATTTAGAGCTACAGTCCTCCGCTCTACCAGCTGAGCTATCGAAGGATTGTTTTGGCCACTGTCGAAAGCCTCCTAGGTTTGGCCGTGGGTGCCACGGGCAGATGGTAAAAATGATTCATTCAACTCTGCGAAAAAGGAATCCAATGGTAGCATTGGAGAATGCGGGCATCGATCCCGCTACCTCTCGCATGCTAAGCGAGCGCTCTACCACTTGAGCTAATCCCCCAAACCTGTGAAACTTGACGTCAGTTTCACGTCACACCAGGTCACAATTTTCATATACAGTCACAGATGACATTGCTTTTTTTTTTTTTTTTTTTTTTTTTTTTTTTAAGTGTGGACTCCGTTTTCCCATACTTGAAGAACATTTAAGGAGTCCACAACGTGATTGGTGACCTACAAATACAGTCGAGCAACTTTCTAGCAAACCCTTTCTATGCACATGGAGAATCAAACCGGGGACAGTGAAAAAACTTGCATAGTTTGTAGAAAAAAGTTGTGATGTAGCACAATCCCAAGGAGAACCGTTGAACTTTTATGGGTTGGTTTGTTTATCGAAAATGCTGAGAGGTCGTGAAGGCCTCCTGGTCTTTTTTTTTCCTCCTTTCTGTGGTTGCTAAACTGTAAGAAGAGAGTAGAGCATGAGCCTTAACACAAAACATTAAAAGAGAATAAATGCAACACCAATGGTGAAAAGCAAGACATGCGTTGGCCGGGAATCGAACCCGGGTCAACTGCTTGGAAGGCAGCTATGCTCACCACTATACCACCAACGCTTTCGGAAGTGTACGTTTTTTTGACATTTTCTGCAATAACACTAAACTTTCTGTTGACAGAAGCATTTGGATGCAATGTAATGATGAAAAGTATAAAACACAACCTTTTAGCAGAGGATGGTTTCGATCCATCGACCTCTGGGTTATGGGCCCAGCACGCTTCCGCTGCGCCACTCTGCTCGTAGTGTTGGATGCTTAGAGTCGAAGTCTAATTACTGTCTGCCTTCTGGTCTGTGTCGTGTAATTTATCAGCCATTTCTTATCTGTTGGCAACTAGATTATTCTTGGTGTTTTGCAATTATTTCTTTGTTTTTTTCTGTTTCCTTTAGTCATATTGTTGAAAATCATTTGAAGAAACGGTGTCTGACCTTGCTTAAGGTGCAGGCAAAAATTGTGGTCCATTGGGTCTCTGTGGCGCAATCGGTTAGCGCGTTCGGCTGTTAACCGAAAGGTTGGTGGTTCGAGTCCACCCAGGGACGTCGCACCCTTTTGCAGTCCACCCAGAGACGTTGCACAGTTGGAGAAGTTTTTGCATTGGTGCTGAGCATCTCTCTCATGTAAAAGCCATTTTGCTGACTATGTTTTGAATTCACGAGGCAAACTGGAGAAAAACTTTCTGTATGAGATAAGATAAACAAAACTTCCTTCGAGCCGGAATTGAACCAGCGACCTAAGGATTGCTAATTTAGAGCTACAGTCCTCCGCTCTACCAGCTGAGCTATCGAAGGATTGTTTTGGCCACTGTCGAAAGCCTCCTAGGTTTGGCCGTGGGTGCCACGGGCAGATGGTAAAAATGATTCATTCAACTCTGCGAAAAAGGAATCCAATGGTAGCATTGGAGAATGCGGGCATCGATCCCGCTACCTCTCGCATGCTAAGCGAGCGCTCTACCACTTGAGCTAATCCCCCAAACCTGTGAAACTTGACGTCAGTTTCACGTCACACCAGGTCACAATTTTCATATACAGTCACAGATGACATTGCTTTTTTTTTTTTTTTTTTTTTTTTTAAGTGTGGACTCCGTTTTCCCATACTTGAAGAACATTTAAGGAGTCCACAACGTGATTGGTGACCTACAAATACAGTCGAGCAACTTTCTAGCAAACCCTTTCTATGCACATGGAGAATCAAACCGGGGACAGTGAAAAAACTTGCATAGTTTGTAGAAAAAAGTTGTGATGTAGCACAATCCCAAGGAGAACCGTTGAACTTTTATGGGTTGGTTTGTTTATCGAAAATGCTGAGAGGTCGTGAAGGCCTCCTGGTCTTTTTTTTTCCTCCTTTCTGTGGTTGCTAAACTGTAAGAAGAGAGTAGAGCATGAGCCTTAACACAAAACATTAAAAGAGAATAAATGCAACACCAATGGTGAAAAGCAAGACATGCGTTGGCCGGGAATCGAACCCGGGTCAACTGCTTGGAAGGCAGCTATGCTCACCACTATACCACCAACGCTTTCGGAAGTGTACGTTTTTTTGACATTTTCTGCAATAACACTAAACTTTCTGTTGACAGAAGCATTTGGATGCAATGTAATGATGAAAAGTATAAAACACAACCTTTTAGCAGAGGATGGTTTCGATCCATCGACCTCTGGGTTATGGGCCCAGCACGCTTCCGCTGCGCCACTCTGCTCGTAGTGTTGGATGCTTAGAGTCGAAGTCTAATTACTGTCTGCCTTCTGGTCTGTGTCGTGTAATTTATCAGCCATTTCTTATCTGTTGGCAACTAGATTATTCTTGGTGTTTTGCAATTATTTCTTTGTTTTTTTCTGTTTCCTTTAGTCATATTGTTGAAAATCATTTGAAGAAACGGTGTCTGACCTTGCTTAAGGTGCAGGCAAAAATTGTGGTCCATTGGGTCTCTGTGGCGCAATCGGTTAGCGCGTTCGGCTGTTAACCGAAAGGTTGGTGGTTCGAGTCCACCCAGGGACGTCGCACCCTTTTGCAGTCCACCCAGAGACGTTGCACAGTTGGAGAAGTTTTTGCATTGGTGCTGAGCATCTCTCTCATGTAAAAGCCATTTTGCTGACTATGTTTTGAATTCACGAGGCAAACTGGAGAAAAACTTTCTGTATGAGATAAGATAAACAAAACTTCCTTCGAGCCGGAATTGAACCAGCGACCTAAGGATTGCTAATTTAGAGCTACAGTCCTCCGCTCTACCAGCTGAGCTATCGAAGGATTGTTTTGGCCACTGTCGAAAGCCTCCTAGGTTTGGCCGTGGGTGCCACGGGCAGATGGTAAAAATGATTCATTCAACTCTGCGAAAAAGGAATCCAATGGTAGCATTGGAGAATGCGGGCATCGATCCCGCTACCTCTCGCATGCTAAGCGAGCGCTCTACCACTTGAGCTAATCCCCCAAACCTGTGAAACTTGACGTCAGTTTCACGTCACACCAGGTCACAATTTTCATATACAGTCACAGATGACATTGCTTTTTTTTTTTTTTTTTTTTTTTTTTTTTTTAAGTGTGGACTCCGTTTTCCCATACTTGAAGAACATTTAAGGAGTCCACAACGTGATTGGTGACCTACAAATACAGTCGAGCAACTTTCTAGCAAACCCTTTCTATGCACATGGAGAATCAAACCGGGGACAGTGAAAAAACTTGCATAGTTTGTAGAAAAAAGTTGTGATGTAGCACAATCCCAAGGAGAACCGTTGAACTTTTATGGGTTGGTTTGTTTATCGAAAATGCTGAGAGGTCGTGAAGGCCTCCTGGTCTTTTTTTTTCCTCCTTTCTGTGGTTGCTAAACTGTAAGAAGAGAGTAGAGCATGAGCCTTAACACAAAACATTAAAAGAGAATAAATGCAACACCAATGGTGAAAAGCAAGACATGCGTTGGCCGGGAATCGAACCCGGGTCAACTGCTTGGAAGGCAGCTATGCTCACCACTATACCACCAACGCTTTCGGAAGTGTACGTTTTTTTGACATTTTCTGCAATAACACTAAACTTTCTGTTGACAGAAGCATTTGGATGCAATGTAATGATGAAAAGTATAAAACACAACCTTTTAGCAGAGGATGGTTTCGATCCATCGACCTCTGGGTTATGGGCCCAGCACGCTTCCGCTGCGCCACTCTGCTCGTAGTGTTGGATGCTTAGAGTCGAAGTCTAATTACTGTCTGCCTTCTGGTCTGTGTCGTGTAATTTATCAGCCATTTCTTATCTGTTGGCAACTAGATTATTCTTGGTGTTTTGCAATTATTTCTTTGTTTTTTTCTGTTTCCTTTAGTCATATTGTTGAAAATCATTTGAAGAAACGGTGTCTGACCTTGCTTAAGGTGCAGGCAAAAATTGTGGTCCATTGGGTCTCTGTGGCGCAATCGGTTAGCGCGTTCGGCTGTTAACCGAAAGGTTGGTGGTTCGAGTCCACCCAGGGACGTCGCACCCTTTTGCAGTCCACCCAGAGACGTTGCACAGTTGGAGAAGTTTTTGCATTGGTGCTGAGCATCTCTCTCATGTAAAAGCCATTTTGCTGACTATGTTTTGAATTCACGAGGCAAACTGGAGAAAAACTTTCTGTATGAGATAAGATAAACAAAACTTCCTTCGAGCCGGAATTGAACCAGCGACCTAAGGATTGCTAATTTAGAGCTACAGTCCTCCGCTCTACCAGCTGAGCTATCGAAGGATTGTTTTGGCCACTGTCGAAAGCCTCCTAGGTTTGGCCGTGGGTGCCACGGGCAGATGGTAAAAATGATTCATTCAACTCTGCGAAAAAGGAATCCAATGGTAGCATTGGAGAATGCGGGCATCGATCCCGCTACCTCTCGCATGCTAAGCGAGCGCTCTACCACTTGAGCTAATCCCCCAAACCTGTGAAACTTGACGTCAGTTTCACGTCACACCAGGTCACAATTTTCATATACAGTCACAGATGACATTGCTTTTTTTTTTTTTTTTTTTTTTTTTTTTTTTAAGTGTGGACTCCGTTTTCCCATACTTGAAGAACATTTAAGGAGTCCACAACGTGATTGGTGACCTACAAATACAGTCGAGCAACTTTCTAGCAAACCCTTTCTATGCACATGGAGAATCAAACCGGGGACAGTGAAAAAACTTGCATAGTTTGTAGAAAAAAGTTGTGATGTAGCACAATCCCAAGGAGAACCGTTGAACTTTTATGGGTTGGTTTGTTTATCGAAAATGCTGAGAGGTCGTGAAGGCCTCCTGGTCTTTTTTTTTCCTCCTTTCTGTGGTTGCTAAACTGTAAGAAGAGAGTAGAGCATGAGCCTTAACACAAAACATTAAAAGAGAATAAATGCAACACCAATGGTGAAAAGCAAGACATGCGTTGGCCGGGAATCGAACCCGGGTCAACTGCTTGGAAGGCAGCTATGCTCACCACTATACCACCAACGCTTTCGGAAGTGTACGTTTTTTTGACATTTTCTGCAATAACACTAAACTTTCTGTTGACAGAAGCATTTGGATGCAATGTAATGATGAAAAGTATAAAACACAACCTTTTAGCAGAGGATGGTTTCGATCCATCGACCTCTGGGTTATGGGCCCAGCACGCTTCCGCTGCGCCACTCTGCTCGTAGTGTTGGATGCTTAGAGTCGAAGTCTAATTACTGTCTGCCTTCTGGTCTGTGTCGTGTAATTTATCAGCCATTTCTTATCTGTTGGCAACTAGATTATTCTTGGTGTTTTGCAATTATTTCTTTGTTTTTTTCTGTTTCCTTTAGTCATATTGTTGAAAATCATTTGAAGAAACGGTGTCTGACCTTGCTTAAGGTGCAGGCAAAAATTGTGGTCCATTGGGTCTCTGTGGCGCAATCGGTTAGCGCGTTTGGCTGTTAACCGAAAGGTTGGTGGTTCGAGTCCACCCAGGGACGTCGCACCCTTTTGCAGTCCACCCAGAGACGTTGCACAGTTGGAGAAGTTTTTGCATTGGTGCTGAGCATCTCTCTCTCATGTAAAAGCCATTTTGCTGACTATGTTTTGAATTCACGAGGCAAACTGGAGAAAAACTTTCTGTATGAGATAAGATAAACAAAACTTCCTTCGAGCCGGAATTGAACCAGCGACCTAAGGATTGCTAATTTAGAGCTACAGTCCTCCGCTCTACCAGCTGAGCTATCGAAGGATTGTTTTGGCCACTGTCGAAAGCCTCCTAGGTTTGGCCGTGGGTGCCACGGGCAGATGGTAAAAATGATTCATTCAACTCTGCGAAAAAGGAATCCAATGGTAGCATTGGAGAATGCGGGCATCGATCCCGCTACCTCTCGCATGCTAAGCGAGCGCTCTACCACTTGAGCTAATCCCCCAAACCTGTGAAACTTGACGTCAGTTTCACGTCACACCAGGTCACAATTTTCATATACAGTCACAGATGACATTGCTTTTTTTTTTTTTTTTTTTTTTTTTTAAGTGTGGACTCCGTTTTCCCATACTTGAAGAACATTTAAGGAGTCCACAACGTGATTGGTGACCTACAAATACAGTCGAGCAACTTTCTAGCAAACCCTTTCTATGCACATGGAGAATCAAACCGGGGACAGTGAAAAAACTTGCATAGTTTGTAGAAAAAAGTTGTGATGTAGCACAATCCCAAGGAGAACCGTTGAACTTTTATGGGTTGGTTTGTTTATCGAAAATGCTGAGAGGTCGTGAAGGCCTCCTGGTCTTTTTTTTTCCTCCTTTCTGTGGTTGCTAAACTGTAAGAAGAGAGTAGAGCATGAGCCTTAACACAAAACATTAAAAGAGAATAAATGCAACACCAATGGTGAAAAGCAAGACATGCGTTGGCCGGGAATCGAACCCGGGTCAACTGCTTGGAAGGCAGCTATGCTCACCACTATACCACCAACGCTTTCGGAAGTGTACGTTTTTTTGACATTTTCTGCAATAACACTAAACTTTCTGTTGACAGAAGCATTTGGATGCAATGTAATGATGAAAAGTATAAAACACAACCTTTTAGCAGAGGATGGTTTCGATCCATCGACCTCTGGGTTATGGGCCCAGCACGCTTCCGCTGCGCCACTCTGCTCGTAGTGTTGGATGCTTAGAGTCGAAGTCTAATTACTGTCTGCCTTCTGGTCTGTGTCGTGTAATTTATCAGCCATTTCTTATCTGTTGGCAACTAGATTATTCTTGGTGTTTTGCAATTATTTCTTTGTTTTTTTCTGTTTCCTTTAGTCATATTGTTGAAAATCATTTGAAGAAACGGTGTCTGACCTTGCTTAAGGTGCAGGCAAAAATTGTGGTCCATTGGGTCTCTGTGGCGCAATCGGTTAGCGCGTTTGGCTGTTAACCGAAAGGTTGGTGGTTCGAGTCCACCCAGGGACGTCGCACCCTTTTGCAGTCCACCCAGAGACGTTGCACAGTTGGAGAAGTTTTTGCATTGGTGCTGAGCATCTCTCTCTCATGTAAAAGCCATTTTGCTGACTATGTTTTGAATTCACGAGGCAAACTGGAGAAAAACTTTCTGTATGAGATAAGATAAACAAAACTTCCTTCGAGCCGGAATTGAACCAGCGACCTAAGGATTGCTAATTTAGAGCTACAGTCCTCCGCTCTACCAGCTGAGCTATCGAAGGATTGTTTTGGCCACTGTCGAAAGCCTCCTAGGTTTGGCCGTGGGTGCCACGGGCAGATGGTAAAAATGATTCATTCAACTCTGCGAAAAAGGAATCCAATGGTAGCATTGGAGAATGCGGGCATCGATCCCGCTACCTCTCGCATGCTAAGCGAGCGCTCTACCACTTGAGCTAATCCCCCAAACCTGTGAAACTTGACGTCAGTTTCACGTCACACCAGGTCACAATTTTCATATACAGTCACAGATGACATTGCTTTTTTTTTTTTTTTTTTTTTTTTTTAAGTGTGGACTCCGTTTTCCCATACTTGAAGAACATTTAAGGAGTCCACAACGTGATTGGTGACCTACAAATACAGTCGAGCAACTTTCTAGCAAACCCTTTCTATGCACATGGAGAATCAAACCGGGGACAGTGAAAAAACTTGCATAGTTTGTAGAAAAAAGTTGTGATGTAGCACAATCCCAAGGAGAACCGTTGAACTTTTATGGGTTGGTTTGTTTATCGAAAATGCTGAGAGGTCGTGAAGGCCTCCTGGTCTTTTTTTTTCCTCCTTTCTGTGGTTGCTAAACTGTAAGAAGAGAGTAGAGCATGAGCCTTAACACAAAACATTAAAAGAGAATAAATGCAACACCAATGGTGAAAAGCAAGACATGCGTTGGCCGGGAATCGAACCCGGGTCAACTGCTTGGAAGGCAGCTATGCTCACCACTATACCACCAACGCTTTCGGAAGTGTACGTTTTTTTGACATTTTCTGCAATAACACTAAACTTTCTGTTGACAGAAGCATTTGGATGCAATGTAATGATGAAAAGTATAAAACACAACCTTTTAGCAGAGGATGGTTTCGATCCATCGACCTCTGGGTTATGGGCCCAGCACGCTTCCGCTCCACTCTGCTCGTAGTGTTGGATGCTTAGAGTCGAAGTCTAATTACTGTCTGCCTTCTGGTCTGTGTCGTGTAATTTATCAGCCATTTCTTATCTGTTGGCAACTAGATTATTCTTGGTGTTTTGCAATTATTTCTTTGTTTTTTTCTGTTTCCTTTAGTCATATTGTTGAAAATCATTTGAAGAAACGGTGTCTGACCTTGCTTAAGGTGCAGGCAAAAATTGTGGTCCATTGGGTCTCTGTGGCGCAATCGGTTAGCGCGTTTGGCTGTTAACCGAAAGGTTGGTGGTTCGAGTCCACCCAGGGACGTCGCACCCTTTTGCAGTCCACCCAGAGACGTTGCACAGTTGGAGAAGTTTTTGCATTGGTGCTGAGCATCTCTCTCTCATGTAAAAGCCATTTTGCTGACTATGTTTTGAATTCACGAGGCAAACTGGAGAAAAACTTTCTGTATGAGATAAGATAAACAAAACTTCCTTCGAGCCGGAATTGAACCAGCGACCTAAGGATTGCTAATTTAGAGCTACAGTCCTCCGCTCTACCAGCTGAGCTATCGAAGGATTGTTTTGGCCACTGTCGAAAGCCTCCTAGGTTTGGCCGTGGGTGCCACGGGCAGATGGTAAAAATGATTCATTCAACTCTGCGAAAAAGGAATCCAATGGTAGCATTGGAGAATGCGGGCATCGATCCCGCTACCTCTCGCATGCTAAGCGAGCGCTCTACCACTTGAGCTAATCCCCCAAACCTGTGAAACTTGACGTCAGTTTCACGTCACACCAGGTCACAATTTTCATATACAGTCACAGATGACATTGCTTTTTTTTTTTTTTTTTTTTTTTTTTAAGTGTGGACTCCGTTTTCCCATACTTGAAGAACATTTAAGGAGTCCACAACGTGATTGGTGACCTACAAATACAGTCGAGCAACTTTCTAGCAAACCCTTTCTATGCACATGGAGAATCAAACCGGGGACAGTGAAAAAACTTGCATAGTTTGTAGAAAAAAGTTGTGATGTAGCACAATCCCAAGGAGAACCGTTGAACTTTTATGGGTTGGTTTGTTTATCGAAAATGCTGAGAGGTCGTGAAGGCCTCCTGGTCTTTTTTTTTCCTCCTTTCTGTGGTTGCTAAACTGTAAGAAGAGAGTAGAGCATGAGCCTTAACACAAAACATTAAAAGAGAATAAATGCAACACCAATGGTGAAAAGCAAGACATGCGTTGGCCGGGAATCGAACCCGGGTCAACTGCTTGGAAGGCAGCTATGCTCACCACTATACCACCAACGCTTTCGGAAGTGTACGTTTTTTTGACATTTTCTGCAATAACACTAAACTTTCTGTTGACAGAAGCATTTGGATGCAATGTAATGATGAAAAGTATAAAACACAACCTTTTAGCAGAGGATGGTTTCGATCCATCGACCTCTGGGTTATGGGCCCAGCACGCTTCCGCTGCGCCACTCTGCTCGTAGTGTTGGATGCTTAGAGTCGAAGTCTAATTACTGTCTGCCTTCTGGTCTGTGTCGTGTAATTTATCAGCCATTTCTTATCTGTTGGCAACTAGATTATTCTTGGTGTTTTGCAATTATTTCTTTGTTTTTTTCTGTTTCCTTTAGTCATATTGTTGAAAATCATTTGAAGAAACGGTGTCTGACCTTGCTTAAGGTGCAGGCAAAAATTGTGGTCCATTGGGTCTCTGTGGCGCAATCGGTTAGCGCGTTTGGCTGTTAACCGAAAGGTTGGTGGTTCGAGTCCACCCAGGGACGTCGCACCCTTTTGCAGTCCACCCAGAGACGTTGCACAGTTGGAGAAGTTTTTGCATTGGTGCTGAGCATCTCTCTCTCATGTAAAAGCCATTTTGCTGACTATGTTTTGAATTCACGAGGCAAACTGGAGAAAAACTTTCTGTATGAGATAAGATAAACAAAACTTCCTTCGAGCCGGAATTGAACCAGCGACCTAAGGATTGCTAATTTAGAGCTACAGTCCTCCGCTCTACCAGCTGAGCTATCGAAGGATTGTTTTGGCCACTGTCGAAAGCCTCCTAGGTTTGGCCGTGGGTGCCACGGGCAGATGGTAAAAATGATTCATTCAACTCTGCGAAAAAGGAATCCAATGGTAGCATTGGAGAATGCGGGCATCGATCCCGCTACCTCTCGCATGCTAAGCGAGCGCTCTACCACTTGAGCTAATCCCCCAAACCTGTGAAACTTGACGTCAGTTTCACGTCACACCAGGTCACAATTTTCATATACAGTCACAGATGACATTGCTTTTTTTTTTTTTTTTTTTTTTTTAAGTGTGGACTCCGTTTTCCCATACTTGAAGAACATTTAAGGAGTCCACAACGTGATTGGTGACCTACAAATACAGTCGAGCAACTTTCTAGCAAACCCTTTCTATGCACATGGAGAATCAAACCGGGGACAGTGAAAAAACTTGCATAGTTTGTAGAAAAAAGTTGTGATGTAGCACAATCCCAAGGAGAACCGTTGAACTTTTATGGGTTGGTTTGTTTATCGAAAATGCTGAGAGGTCGTGAAGGCCTCCTGGTCTTTTTTTTTCCTCCTTTCTGTGGTTGCTAAACTGTAAGAAGAGAGTAGAGCATGAGCCTTAACACAAAACATTAAAAGAGAATAAATGCAACACCAATGGTGAAAAGCAAGACATGCGTTGGCCGGGAATCGAACCCGGGTCAACTGCTTGGAAGGCAGCTATGCTCACCACTATACCACCAACGCTTTCGGAAGTGTACGTTTTTTTGACATTTTCTGCAATAACACTAAACTTTCTGTTGACAGAAGCATTTGGATGCAATGTAATGATGAAAAGTATAAAACACAACCTTTTAGCAGAGGATGGTTTCGATCCATCGACCTCTGGGTTATGGGCCCAGCACGCTTCCGCTGCGCCACTCTGCTCGTAGTGTTGGATGCTTAGAGTCGAAGTCTAATTACTGTCTGCCTTCTGGTCTGTGTCGTGTAATTTATCAGCCATTTCTTATCTGTTGGCAACTAGATTATTCTTGGTGTTTTGCAATTATTTCTTTGTTTTTTTCTGTTTCCTTTAGTCATATTGTTGAAAATCATTTGAAGAAACGGTGTCTGACCTTGCTTAAGGTGCAGGCAAAAATTGTGGTCCATTGGGTCTCTGTGGCGCAATCGGTTAGCGCGTTTGGCTGTTAACCGAAAGGTTGGTGGTTCGAGTCCACCCAGGGACGTCGCACCCTTTTGCAGTCCACCCAGAGACGTTGCACAGTTGGAGAAGTTTTTGCATTGGTGCTGAGCATCTCTCTCTCATGTAAAAGCCATTTTGCTGACTATGTTTTGAATTCACGAGGCAAACTGGAGAAAAACTTTCTGTATGAGATAAGATAAACAAAACTTCCTTCGAGCCGGAATTGAACCAGCGACCTAAGGATTGCTAATTTAGAGCTACAGTCCTCCGCTCTACCAGCTGAGCTATCGAAGGATTGTTTTGGCCACTGTCGAAAGCCTCCTAGGTTTGGCCGTGGGTGCCACGGGCAGATGGTAAAAATGATTCATTCAACTCTGCGAAAAAGGAATCCAATGGTAGCATTGGAGAATGCGGGCATCGATCCCGCTACCTCTCGCATGCTAAGCGAGCGCTCTACCACTTGAGCTAATCCCCCAAACCTGTGAAACTTGACGTCAGTTTCACGTCACACCAGGTCACAATTTTCATATACAGTCACAGATGACATTGCTTTTTTTTTTTTTTTTTTTTTTTTTTAAGTGTGGACTCCGTTTTCCCATACTTGAAGAACATTTAAGGAGTCCACAACGTGATTGGTGACCTACAAATACAGTCGAGCAACTTTCTAGCAAACCCTTTCTATGCACATGGAGAATCAAACCGGGGACAGTGAAAAAACTTGCATAGTTTGTAGAAAAAAGTTGTGATGTAGCACAATCCCAAGGAGAACCGTTGAACTTTTATGGGTTGGTTTGTTTATCGAAAATGCTGAGAGGTCGTGAAGGCCTCCTGGTCTTTTTTTTTCCTCCTTTCTGTGGTTGCTAAACTGTAAGAAGAGAGTAGAGCATGAGCCTTAACACAAAACATTAAAAGAGAATAAATGCAACACCAATGGTGAAAAGCAAGACATGCGTTGGCCGGGAATCGAACCCGGGTCAACTGCTTGGAAGGCAGCTATGCTCACCACTATACCACCAACGCTTTCGGAAGTGTACGTTTTTTTGACATTTTCTGCAATAACACTAAACTTTCTGTTGACAGAAGCATTTGGATGCAATGTAATGATGAAAAGTATAAAACACAACCTTTTAGCAGAGGATGGTTTCGATCCATCGACCTCTGGGTTATGGGCCCAGCACGCTTCCGCTGCGCCACTCTGCTCGTAGTGTTGGATGCTTAGAGTCGAAGTCTAATTACTGTCTGCCTTCTGGTCTGTGTCGTGTAATTTATCAGCCATTTCTTATCTGTTGGCAACTAGATTATTCTTGGTGTTTTGCAATTATTTCTTTGTTTTTTTCTGTTTCCTTTAGTCATATTGTTGAAAATCATTTGAAGAAACGGTGTCTGACCTTGCTTAAGGTGCAGGCAAAAATTGTGGTCCATTGGGTCTCTGTGGCGCAATCGGTTAGCGCGTTTGGCTGTTAACCGAAAGGTTGGTGGTTCGAGTCCACCCAGGGACGTCGCACCCTTTTGCAGTCCACCCAGAGACGTTGCACAGTTGGAGAAGTTTTTGCATTGGTGCTGAGCATCTCTCTCTCATGTAAAAGCCATTTTGCTGACTATGTTTTGAATTCACGAGGCAAACTGGAGAAAAACTTTCTGTATGAGATAAGATAAACAAAACTTCCTTCGAGCCGGAATTGAACCAGCGACCTAAGGATTGCTAATTTAGAGCTACAGTCCTCCGCTCTACCAGCTGAGCTATCGAAGGATTGTTTTGGCCACTGTCGAAAGCCTCCTAGGTTTGGCCGTGGGTGCCACGGGCAGATGGTAAAAATGATTCATTCAACTCTGCGAAAAAGGAATCCAATGGTAGCATTGGAGAATGCGGGCATCGATCCCGCTACCTCTCGCATGCTAAGCGAGCGCTCTACCACTTGAGCTAATCCCCCAAACCTGTGAAACTTGACGTCAGTTTCACGTCACACCAGGTCACAATTTTCATATACAGTCACAGATGACATTGCTTTTTTTTTTTTTTTTTTTTTTTTTTAAGTGTGGACTCCGTTTTCCCATACTTGAAGAACATTTAAGGAGTCCACAACGTGATTGGTGACCTACAAATACAGTCGAGCAACTTTCTAGCAAACCCTTTCTATGCACATGGAGAATCAAACCGGGGACAGTGAAAAAACTTGCATAGTTTGTAGAAAAAAGTTGTGATGTAGCACAATCCCAAGGAGAACCGTTGAACTTTTATGGGTTGGTTTGTTTATCGAAAATGCTGAGAGGTCGTGAAGGCCTCCTGGTCTTTTTTTTTCCTCCTTTCTGTGGTTGCTAAACTGTAAGAAGAGAGTAGAGCATGAGCCTTAACACAAAACATTAAAAGAGAATAAATGCAACACCAATGGTGAAAAGCAAGACATGCGTTGGCCGGGAATCGAACCCGGGTCAACTGCTTGGAAGGCAGCTATGCTCACCACTATACCACCAACGCTTTCGGAAGTGTACGTTTTTTTGACATTTTCTGCAATAACACTAAACTTTCTGTTGACAGAAGCATTTGGATGCAATGTAATGATGAAAAGTATAAAACACAACCTTTTAGCAGAGGATGGTTTCGATCCATCGACCTCTGGGTTATGGGCCCAGCACGCTTCCGCTGCGCCACTCTGCTCGTAGTGTTGGATGCTTAGAGTCGAAGTCTAATTACTGTCTGCCTTCTGGTCTGTGTCGTGTAATTTATCAGCCATTTCTTATCTGTTGGCAACTAGATTATTCTTGGTGTTTTGCAATTATTTCTTTGTTTTTTTCTGTTTCCTTTAGTCATATTGTTGAAAATCATTTGAAGAAACGGTGTCTGACCTTGCTTAAGGTGCAGGCAAAAATTGTGGTCCATTGGGTCTCTGTGGCGCAATCGGTTAGCGCGTTTGGCTGTTAACCGAAAGGTTGGTGGTTCGAGTCCACCCAGGGACGTCGCACCCTTTTGCAGTCCACCCAGAGACGTTGCACAGTTGGAGAAGTTTTTGCATTGGTGCTGAGCATCTCTCTCATGTAAAAGCCATTTTGCTGACTATGTTTTGAATTCACGAGGCAAACTGGAGAAAAACTTTCTGTATGAGATAAGATAAACAAAACTTCCTTCGAGCCGGAATTGAACCAGCGACCTAAGGATTGCTAATTTAGAGCTACAGTCCTCCGCTCTACCAGCTGAGCTATCGAAGGATTGTTTTGGCCACTGTCGAAAGCCTCCTAGGTTTGGCCGTGGGTGCCACGGGCAGATGGTAAAAATGATTCATTCAACTCTGCGAAAAAGGAATCCAATGGTAGCATTGGAGAATGCGGGCATCGATCCCGCTACCTCTCGCATGCTAAGCGAGCGCTCTACCACTTGAGCTAATCCCCCAAACCTGTGAAACTTGACGTCAGTTTCACGTCACACCAGGTCACAATTTTCATATACAGTCACAGATGACATTGCTTTTTTTTTTTTTTTTTTTTTTTTTTTAAGTGTGGACTCCGTTTTCCCATACTTGAAGAACATTTAAGGAGTCCACAACGTGATTGGTGACCTACAAATACAGTCGAGCAACTTTCTAGCAAACCCTTTCTATGCACATGGAGAATCAAACCGGGGACAGTGAAAAAACTTGCATAGTTTGTAGAAAAAAGTTGTGATGTAGCACAATCCCAAGGAGAACCGTTGAACTTTTATGGGTTGGTTTGTTTACCGAAAATGCTGAGAGGTCGTGAAGGCCTCCTGGTCTTTTTTTTTCCTCCTTTCTGTGGTTGCTAAACTGTAAGAAGAGAGTAGAGCATGAGCCTTAACACAAAACATTAAAAGAGAATAAATGCAACACCAATGGTGAAAAGCAAGACATGCGTTGGCCGGGAATCGAACCCGGGTCAACTGCTTGGAAGGCAGCTATGCTCACCACTATACCACCAACGCTTTCGGAAGTGTACGTTTTTTTGACATTTTCTGCAATAACACTAAACTTTCTGTTGACAGAAGCATTTGGATGCAATGTAATGATGAAAAGTATAAAACACAACCTTTTAGCAGAGGATGGTTTCGATCCATCGACCTCTGGGTTATGGGCCCAGCACGCTTCCGCTGCGCCACTCTGCTCGTAGTGTTGGATGCTTAGAGTCGAAGTCTAATTACTGTCTGCCTTCTGGTCTGTGTCGTGTAATTTATCAGCCATTTCTTATCTGTTGGCAACTAGATTATTCTTGGTGTTTTGCAATTATTTCTTTGTTTTTTTCTGTTTCCTTTAGTCATATTGTTGAAAATCATTTGAAGAAACGGTGTCTGACCTTGCTTAAGGTGCAGGCAAAAATTGTGGTCCATTGGGTCTCTGTGGCGCAATCGGTTAGCGCGTTCGGCTGTTAACCGAAAGGTTGGTGGTTCGAGTCCACCCAGGGACGTCGCACCCTTTTGCAGTCCACCCAGAGACGTTGCACAGTTGGAGAAGTTTTTGCATTGGTGCTGAGCATCTCTCTCATGTAAAAGCCATTTTGCTGACTATGTTTTGAATTCACGAGGCAAACTGGAGAAAAACTTTCTGTATGAGATAAGATAAACAAAACTTCCTTCGAGCCGGAATTGAACCAGCAACCTAAGGATTGCTAATTTAGAACTACAGTCCTCCGCTCTACCAGCTGAGCTATCGAAGGATTGTTTTGGCCACTGTCGAAAGCCTCCTAGGTTTGGCCGTGGGTGCCACGGGCAGATGGTAAAAATGATTCATTCAACTCTGCGAAAAAGGAATCCAATGGTAGCATTGGAGAATGCGGGCATCGATCCCGCTACCTCTCGCATGCTAAGCGAGCGCTCTACCACTTGAGCTAATCCCCCAAACCTGTGAAACTTGACGTCAGTTTCACGTCACACCAGGTCACAATTTTCATATACAGTCACAGATGACATTGCTTTTTTTTTTTTTTTTTTTTTTTAAGTGTGGACTCCGTTTTCCCATACTTGAAGAACATTTAAGGAGTCCACAACGTGATTGGTGACCTACAAATACAGTCGAGCAACTTTCTAGCAAACCCTTTCTATGCACATGGAGAATCAAACCGGGGACAGTGAAAAAACTTGCATAGTTTGTAGAAAAAAGTTGTGATGTAGCACAATCCCAAGGAGAACCGTTGAACTTTTATGGGTTGGTTTGTTTACCGAAAATGCTGAGAGGTCGTGAAGGCCTCCTGGTCTTTTTTTTTCCTCCTTTCTGTGGTTGCTAAACTGTAAGAAGAGAGTAGAGCATGAGCCTTAACACAAAACATTAAAAGAGAATAAATGCAACACCAATGGTGAAAAGCAAGACATGCGTTGGCCGGGAATCGAACCCGGGTCAACTGCTTGGAAGGCAGCTATGCTCACCACTATACCACCAACGCTTTCGGAAGTGTACGTTTTTTTGACATTTTCTGCAATAACACTAAACTTTCTGTTGACAGAAGCATTTGGATGCAATGTAATGATGAAAAGTATAAAACACAACCTTTTAGCAGAGGATGGTTTCGATCCATCGACCTCTGGGTTATGGGCCCAGCACGCTTCCGCTGCGCCACTCTGCTCGTAGTGTTGGATGCTTAGAGTCGAAGTCTAATTACTGTCTGCCTTCTGGTCTGTGTCGTGTAATTTATCAGCCATTTCTTATCTGTTGGCAACTAGATTATTCTTGGTGTTTTGCAATTATTTCTTTGTTTTTTTCTGTTTCCTTTAGTCATATTGTTGAAAATCATTTGAAGAAACGGTGTCTGACCTTGCTTAAGGTGCAGGCAAAAATTGTGGTCCATTGGGTCTCTGTGGCGCAATCGGTTAGCGCGTTCGGCTGTTAACCGAAAGGTTGGTGGTTCGAGTCCACCCAGGGACGTCGCACCCTTTTGCAGTCCACCCAGAGACGTTGCACAGTTGGAGAAGTTTTTGCATTGGTGCTGAGCATCTCTCTCATGTAAAAGCCATTTTGCTGACTATGTTTTGAATTCACGAGGCAAACTGGAGAAAAACTTTCTGTATGAGATAAGATAAACAAAACTTCCTTCGAGCCGGAATTGAACCAGCAACCTAAGGATTGCTAATTTAGAACTACAGTCCTCCGCTCTACCAGCTGAGCTATCGAAGGATTGTTTTGGCCACTGTCGAAAGCCTCCTAGGTTTGGCCGTGGGTGCCACGGGCAGATGGTAAAAATGATTCATTCAACTCTGCGAAAAAGGAATCCAATGGTAGCATTGGAGAATGCGGGCATCGATCCCGCTACCTCTCGCATGCTAAGCGAGCGCTCTACCACTTGAGCTAATCCCCCAAACCTGTGAAACTTGACGTCAGTTTCACGTCACACCAGGTCACAATTTTCATATACAGTCACAGATGACATTGCTTTTTTTTTTTTTTTTTTTTTTTAAGTGTGGACTCCGTTTTCCCATACTTGAAGAACATTTAAGGAGTCCACAACGTGATTGGTGACCTACAAATACAGTCGAGCAACTTTCTAGCAAACCCTTTCTATGCACATGGAGAATCAAACCGGGGACAGTGAAAAAACTTGCATAGTTTGTAGAAAAAAGTTGTGATGTAGCACAATCCCAAGGAGAACCGTTGAACTTTTATGGGTTGGTTTGTTTATCGAAAATGCTGAGAGGTCGTGAAGGCCTCCTGGTCTTTTTTTTTCCTCCTTTCTGTGGTTGCTAAACTGTAAGAAGAGAGTAGAGCATGAGCCTTAACACAAAACATTAAAAGAGAATAAATGCAACACCAATGGTGAAAAGCAAGACATGCGTTGGCCGGGAATCGAACCCGGGTCAACTGCTTGGAAGGCAGCTATGCTCACCACTATACCACCAACGCTTTCGGAAGTGTACGTTTTTTTGACATTTTCTGCAATAACACTAAACTTTCTGTTGACAGAAGCATTTGGATGCAATGTAATGATGAAAAGTATAAAACACAACCTTTTAGCAGAGGATGGTTTCGATCCATCGACCTCTGGGTTATGGGCCCAGCACGCTTCCGCTGCGCCACTCTGCTCGTAGTGTTGGATGCTTAGAGTCGAAGTCTAATTACTGTCTGCCTTCTGGTCTGTGTCGTGTAATTTATCAGCCATTTCTTATCTGTTGGCAACTAGATTATTCTTGGTGTTTTGCAATTATTTCTTTGTTTTTTTCTGTTTCCTTTAGTCATATTGTTGAAAATCATTTGAAGAAACGGTGTCTGACCTTGCTTAAGGTGCAGGCAAAAATTGTGGTCCATTGGGTCTCTGTGGCGCAATCGGTTAGCGCGTTCGGCTGTTAACCGAAAGGTTGGTGGTTCGAGTCCACCCAGGGACGTCGCACCCTTTTGCAGTCCACCCAGAGACGTTGCACAGTTGGAGAAGTTTTTGCATTGGTGCTGAGCATCTCTCTCATGTAAAAGCCATTTTGCTGACTATGTTTTGAATTCACGAGGCAAACTGGAGAAAAACTTTCTGTATGAGATAAGATAAACAAAACTTCCTTCGAGCCGGAATTGAACCAGCGACCTAAGGATTGCTAATTTAGAGCTACAGTCCTCCGCTCTACCAGCTGAGCTATCGAAGGATTGTTTTGGCCACTGTCGAAAGCCTCCTAGGTTTGGCCGTGGGTGCCACGGGCAGATGGTAAAAATGATTCATTCAACTCTGCGAAAAAGGAATCCAATGGTAGCATTGGAGAATGCGGGCATCGATCCCGCTACCTCTCGCATGCTAAGCGAGCGCTCTACCACTTGAGCTAATCCCCCAAACCTGTGAAACTTGACGTCAGTTTCACGTCACACCAGGTCACAATTTTCATATACAGTCACAGATGACATTGCTTTTTTTTTTTTTTTTTTTTTTTTTAAGTGTGGACTCCGTTTTCCCATACTTGAAGAACATTTAAGGAGTCCACAACGTGATTGGTGACCTACAAATACAGTCGAGCAACTTTCTAGCAAACCCTTTCTATGCACATGGAGAATCAAACCGGGGACAGTGAAAAAACTTGCATAGTTTGTAGAAAAAAGTTGTGATGTAGCACAATCCCAAGGAGAACCGTTGAACTTTTATGGGTTGGTTTGTTTATCGAAAATGCTGAGAGGTCGTGAAGGCCTCCTGGTCTTTTTTTTTCCTCCTTTCTGTGGTTGCTAAACTGTAAGAAGAGAGTAGAGCATGAGCCTTAACACAAAACATTAAAAGAGAATAAATGCAACACCAATGGTGAAAAGCAAGACATGCGTTGGCCGGGAATCGAACCCGGGTCAACTGCTTGGAAGGCAGCTATGCTCACCACTATACCACCAACGCTTTCGGAAGTGTACGTTTTTTTGACATTTTCTGCAATAACACTAAACTTTCTGTTGACAGAAGCATTTGGATGCAATGTAATGATGAAAAGTATAAAACACAACCTTTTAGCAGAGGATGGTTTCGATCCATCGACCTCTGGGTTATGGGCCCAGCACGCTTCCGCTGCGCCACTCTGCTCGTAGTGTTGGATGCTTAGAGTCGAAGTCTAATTACTGTCTGCCTTCTGGTCTGTGTCGTGTAATTTATCAGCCATTTCTTATCTGTTGGCAACTAGATTATTCTTGGTGTTTTGCAATTATTTCTTTGTTTTTTTCTGTTTCCTTTAGTCATATTGTTGAAAATCATTTGAAGAAACGGTGTCTGACCTTGCTTAAGGTGCAGGCAAAAATTGTGGTCCATTGGGTCTCTGTGGCGCAATCGGTTAGCGCGTTCGGCTGTTAACCGAAAGGTTGGTGGTTCGAGTCCACCCAGGGACGTCGCACCCTTTTGCAGTCCACCCAGAGACGTTGCACAGTTGGAGAAGTTTTTGCATTGGTGCTGAGCATCTCTCTCATGTAAAAGCCATTTTGCTGACTATGTTTTGAATTCACGAGGCAAACTGGAGAAAAACTTTCTGTATGAGATAAGATAAACAAAACTTCCTTCGAGCCGGAATTGAACCAGCGACCTAAGGATTGCTAATTTAGAGCTACAGTCCTCCGCTCTACCAGCTGAGCTATCGAAGGATTGTTTTGGCCACTGTCGAAAGCCTCCTAGGTTTGGCCGTGGGTGCCACGGGCAGATGGTAAAAATGATTCATTCAACTCTGCGAAAAAGGAATCCAATGGTAGCATTGGAGAATGCGGGCATCGATCCCGCTACCTCTCGCATGCTAAGCGAGCGCTCTACCACTTGAGCTAATCCCCCAAACCTGTGAAACTTGACGTCAGTTTCACGTCACACCAGGTCACAATTTTCATATACAGTCACAGATGACATTGCTTTTTTTTTTTTTTTTTTTTTTTTTTTAAGTGTGGACTCCGTTTTCCCATACTTGAAGAACATTTAAGGAGTCCACAACGTGATTGGTGACCTACAAATACAGTCGAGCAACTTTCTAGCAAACCCTTTCTATGCACATGGAGAATCAAACCGGGGACAGTGAAAAAACTTGCATAGTTTGTAGAAAAAAGTTGTGATGTAGCACAATCCCAAGGAGAACCGTTGAACTTTTATGGGTTGGTTTGTTTATCGAAAATGCTGAGAGGTCGTGAAGGCCTCCTGGTCTTTTTTTTTCCTCCTTTCTGTGGTTGCTAAACTGTAAGAAGAGAGTAGAGCATGAGCCTTAACACAAAACATTAAAAGAGAATAAATGCAACACCAATGGTGAAAAGCAAGACATGCGTTGGCCGGGAATCGAACCCGGGTCAACTGCTTGGAAGGCAGCTATGCTCACCACTATACCACCAACGCTTTCGGAAGTGTACGTTTTTTTGACATTTTCTGCAATAACACTAAACTTTCTGTTGACAGAAGCATTTGGATGCAATGTAATGATGAAAAGTATAAAACACAACCTTTTAGCAGAGGATGGTTTCGATCCATCGACCTCTGGGTTATGGGCCCAGCACGCTTCCGCTGCGCCACTCTGCTCGTAGTGTTGGATGCTTAGAGTCGAAGTCTAATTACTGTCTGCCTTCTGGTCTGTGTCGTGTAATTTATCAGCCATTTCTTATCTGTTGGCAACTAGATTATTCTTGGTGTTTTGCAATTATTTCTTTGTTTTTTTCTGTTTCCTTTAGTCATATTGTTGAAAATCATTTGAAGAAACGGTGTCTGACCTTGCTTAAGGTGCAGGCAAAAATTGTGGTCCATTGGGTCTCTGTGGCGCAATCGGTTAGCGCGTTCGGCTGTTAACCGAAAGGTTGGTGGTTCGAGTCCACCCAGGGACGTCGCACCCTTTTGCAGTCCACCCAGAGACGTTGCACAGTTGGAGAAGTTTTTGCATTGGTGCTGAGCATCTCTCTCATGTAAAAGCCATTTTGCTGACTATGTTTTGAATTCACGAGGCAAACTGGAGAAAAACTTTCTGTATGAGATAAGATAAACAAAACTTCCTTCGAGCCGGAATTGAACCAGCGACCTAAGGATTGCTAATTTAGAGCTACAGTCCTCCGCTCTACCAGCTGAGCTATCGAAGGATTGTTTTGGCCACTGTCGAAAGCCTCCTAGGTTTGGCCGTGGGTGCCACGGGCAGATGGTAAAAATGATTCATTCAACTCTGCGAAAAAGGAATCCAATGGTAGCATTGGAGAATGCGGGCATCGATCCCGCTACCTCTCGCATGCTAAGCGAGCGCTCTACCACTTGAGCTAATCCCCCAAACCTGTGAAACTTGACGTCAGTTTCACGTCACACCAGGTCACAATTTTCATATACAGTCACAGATGACATTGCTTTTTTTTTTTTTTTTTTTTTTTTTTTTAAGTGTGGACTCCGTTTTCCCATACTTGAAGAACATTTAAGGAGTCCACAACGTGATTGGTGACCTACAAATACAGTCGAGCAACTTTCTAGCAAACCCTTTCTATGCACATGGAGAATCAAACCGGGGACAGTGAAAAAACTTGCATAGTTTGTAGAAAAAAGTTGTGATGTAGCACAATCCCAAGGAGAACCGTTGAACTTTTATGGGTTGGTTTGTTTATCGAAAATGCTGAGAGGTCGTGAAGGCCTCCTGGTCTTTTTTTTTCCTCCTTTCTGTGGTTGCTAAACTGTAAGAAGAGAGTAGAGCATGAGCCTTAACACAAAACATTAAAAGAGAATAAATGCAACACCAATGGTGAAAAGCAAGACATGCGTTGGCCGGGAATCGAACCCGGGTCAACTGCTTGGAAGGCAGCTATGCTCACCACTATACCACCAACGCTTTCGGAAGTGTACGTTTTTTTGACATTTTCTGCAATAACACTAAACTTTCTGTTGACAGAAGCATTTGGATGCAATGTAATGATGAAAAGTATAAAACACAACCTTTTAGCAGAGGATGGTTTCGATCCATCGACCTCTGGGTTATGGGCCCAGCACGCTTCCGCTGCGCCACTCTGCTCGTAGTGTTGGATGCTTAGAGTCGAAGTCTAATTACTGTCTGCCTTCTGGTCTGTGTCGTGTAATTTATCAGCCATTTCTTATCTGTTGGCAACTAGATTATTCTTGGTGTTTTGCAATTATTTCTTTGTTTTTTTCTGTTTCCTTTAGTCATATTGTTGAAAATCATTTGAAGAAACGGTGTCTGACCTTGCTTAAGGTGCAGGCAAAAATTGTGGTCCATTGGGTCTCTGTGGCGCAATCGGTTAGCGCGTTCGGCTGTTAACCGAAAGGTTGGTGGTTCGAGTCCACCCAGGGACGTCGCACCCTTTTGCAGTCCACCCAGAGACGTTGCACAGTTGGAGAAGTTTTTGCATTGGTGCTGAGCATCTCTCTCATGTAAAAGCCATTTTGCTGACTATGTTTTGAATTCACGAGGCAAACTGGAGAAAAACTTTCTGTATGAGATAAGATAAACAAAACTTCCTTCGAGCCGGAATTGAACCAGCGACCTAAGGATTGCTAATTTAGAGCTACAGTCCTCCGCTCTACCAGCTGAGCTATCGAAGGATTGTTTTGGCCACTGTCGAAAGCCTCCTAGGTTTGGCCGTGGGTGCCACGGGCAGATGGTAAAAATGATTCATTCAACTCTGCGAAAAAGGAATCCAATGGTAGCATTGGAGAATGCGGGCATCGATCCCGCTACCTCTCGCATGCTAAGCGAGCGCTCTACCACTTGAGCTAATCCCCCAAACCTGTGAAACTTGACGTCAGTTTCACGTCACACCAGGTCACAATTTTCATATACAGTCACAGATGACATTGCTTTTTTTTTTTTTTTTTTTTTTTTTTTAAGTGTGGACTCCGTTTTCCCATACTTGAAGAACATTTAAGGAGTCCACAACGTGATTGGTGACCTACAAATACAGTCGAGCAACTTTCTAGCAAACCCTTTCTATGCACATGGAGAATCAAACCGGGGACAGTGAAAAAACTTGCATAGTTTGTAGAAAAAAGTTGTGATGTAGCACAATCCCAAGGAGAACCGTTGAACTTTTATGGGTTGGTTTGTTTATCGAAAATGCTGAGAGGTCGTGAAGGCCTCCTGGTCTTTTTTTTTCCTCCTTTCTGTGGTTGCTAAACTGTAAGAAGAGAGTAGAGCATGAGCCTTAACACAAAACATTAAAAGAGAATAAATGCAACACCAATGGTGAAAAGCAAGACATGCGTTGGCCGGGAATCGAACCCGGGTCAACTGCTTGGAAGGCAGCTATGCTCACCACTATACCACCAACGCTTTCGGAAGTGTACGTTTTTTTGACATTTTCTGCAATAACACTAAACTTTCTGTTGACAGAAGCATTTGGATGCAATGTAATGATGAAAAGTATAAAACACAACCTTTTAGCAGAGGATGGTTTCGATCCATCGACCTCTGGGTTATGGGCCCAGCACGCTTCCGCTGCGCCACTCTGCTCGTAGTGTTGGATGCTTAGAGTCGAAGTCTAATTACTGTCTGCCTTCTGGTCTGTGTCGTGTAATTTATCAGCCATTTCTTATCTGTTGGCAACTAGATTATTCTTGGTGTTTTGCAATTATTTCTTTGTTTTTTTCTGTTTCCTTTAGTCATATTGTTGAAAATCATTTGAAGAAACGGTGTCTGACCTTGCTTAAGGTGCAGGCAAAAATTGTGGTCCATTGGGTCTCTGTGGCGCAATCGGTTAGCGCGTTCGGCTGTTAACCGAAAGGTTGGTGGTTCGAGTCCACCCAGGGACGTCGCACCCTTTTGCAGTCCACCCAGAGACGTTGCACAGTTGGAGAAGTTTTTGCATTGGTGCTGAGCATCTCTCTCATGTAAAAGCCATTTTGCTGACTATGTTTTGAATTCACGAGGCAAACTGGAGAAAAACTTTCTGTATGAGATAAGATAAACAAAACTTCCTTCGAGCCGGAATTGAACCAGCGACCTAAGGATTGCTAATTTAGAGCTACAGTCCTCCGCTCTACCAGCTGAGCTATCGAAGGATTGTTTTGGCCACTGTCGAAAGCCTCCTAGGTTTGGCCGTGGGTGCCACGGGCAGATGGTAAAAATGATTCATTCAACTCTGCGAAAAAGGAATCCAATGGTAGCATTGGAGAATGCGGGCATCGATCCCGCTACCTCTCGCATGCTAAGCGAGCGCTCTACCACTTGAGCTAATCCCCCAAACCTGTGAAACTTGACGTCAGTTTCACGTCACACCAGGTCACAATTTTCATATACAGTCACAGATGACATTGCTTTTTTTTTTTTTTTTTTTTTTTTTTTAAGTGTGGACTCCGTTTTCCCATACTTGAAGAACATTTAAGGAGTCCACAACGTGATTGGTGACCTACAAATACAGTCGAGCAACTTTCTAGCAAACCCTTTCTATGCACATGGAGAATCAAACCGGGGACAGTGAAAAAACTTGCATAGTTTGTAGAAAAAAGTTGTGATGTAGCACAATCCCAAGGAGAACCGTTGAACTTTTATGGGTTGGTTTGTTTATCGAAAATGCTGAGAGGTCGTGAAGGCCTCCTGGTCTTTTTTTTTCCTCCTTTCTGTGGTTGCTAAACTGTAAGAAGAGAGTAGAGCATGAGCCTTAACACAAAACATTAAAAGAGAATAAATGCAACACCAATGGTGAAAAGCAAGACATGCGTTGGCCGGGAATCGAACCCGGGTCAACTGCTTGGAAGGCAGCTATGCTCACCACTATACCACCAACGCTTTCGGAAGTGTACGTTTTTTTGACATTTTCTGCAATAACACTAAACTTTCTGTTGACAGAAGCATTTGGATGCAATGTAATGATGAAAAGTATAAAACACAACCTTTTAGCAGAGGATGGTTTCGATCCATCGACCTCTGGGTTATGGGCCCAGCACGCTTCCGCTGCGCCACTCTGCTCGTAGTGTTGGATGCTTAGAGTCGAAGTCTAATTACTGTCTGCCTTCTGGTCTGTGTCGTGTAATTTATCAGCCATTTCTTATCTGTTGGCAACTAGATTATTCTTGGTGTTTTGCAATTATTTCTTTGTTTTTTTCTGTTTCCTTTAGTCATATTGTTGAAAATCATTTGAAGAAACGGTGTCTGACCTTGCTTAAGGTGCAGGCAAAAATTGTGGTCCATTGGGTCTCTGTGGCGCAATCGGTTAGCGCGTTCGGCTGTTAACCGAAAGGTTGGTGGTTCGAGTCCACCCAGGGACGTCGCACCCTTTTGCAGTCCACCCAGAGACGTTGCACAGTTGGAGAAGTTTTTGCATTGGTGCTGAGCATCTCTCTCATGTAAAAGCCATTTTGCTGACTATGTTTTGAATTCACGAGGCAAACTGGAGAAAAACTTTCTGTATGAGATAAGATAAACAAAACTTCCTTCGAGCCGGAATTGAACCAGCGACCTAAGGATTGCTAATTTAGAGCTACAGTCCTCCGCTCTACCAGCTGAGCTATCGAAGGATTGTTTTGGCCACTGTCGAAAGCCTCCTAGGTTTGGCCGTGGGTGCCACGGGCAGATGGTAAAAATGATTCATTCAACTCTGCGAAAAAGGAATCCAATGGTAGCATTGGAGAATGCGGGCATCGATCCCGCTACCTCTCGCATGCTAAGCGAGCGCTCTACCACTTGAGCTAATCCCCCAAACCTGTGAAACTTGACGTCAGTTTCACGTCACACCAGGTCACAATTTTCATATACAGTCACAGATGACATTGCTTTTTTTTTTTTTTTTTTTTTTTTTTTAAGTGTGGACTCCGTTTTCCCATACTTGAAGAACATTTAAGGAGTCCACAACGTGATTGGTGACCTACAAATACAGTCGAGCAACTTTCTAGCAAACCCTTTCTATGCACATGGAGAATCAAACCGGGGACAGTGAAAAAACTTGCATAGTTTGTAGAAAAAAGTTGTGATGTAGCACAATCCCAAGGAGAACCGTTGAACTTTTATGGGTTGGTTTGTTTATCGAAAATGCTGAGAGGTCGTGAAGGCCTCCTGGTCTTTTTTTTTCCTCCTTTCTGTGGTTGCTAAACTGTAAGAAGAGAGTAGAGCATGAGCCTTAACACAAAACATTAAAAGAGAATAAATGCAACACCAATGGTGAAAAGCAAGACATGCGTTGGCCGGGAATCGAACCCGGGTCAACTGCTTGGAAGGCAGCTATGCTCACCACTATACCACCAACGCTTTCGGAAGTGTACGTTTTTTTGACATTTTCTGCAATAACACTAAACTTTCTGTTGACAGAAGCATTTGGATGCAATGTAATGATGAAAAGTATAAAACACAACCTTTTAGCAGAGGATGGTTTCGATCCATCGACCTCTGGGTTATGGGCCCAGCACGCTTCCGCTGCGCCACTCTGCTCGTAGTGTTGGATGCTTAGAGTCGAAGTCTAATTACTGTCTGCCTTCTGGTCTGTGTCGTGTAATTTATCAGCCATTTCTTATCTGTTGGCAACTAGATTATTCTTGGTGTTTTGCAATTATTTCTTTGTTTTTTTCTGTTTCCTTTAGTCATATTGTTGAAAATCATTTGAAGAAACGGTGTCTGACCTTGCTTAAGGTGCAGGCAAAAATTGTGGTCCATTGGGTCTCTGTGGCGCAATCGGTTAGCGCGTTCGGCTGTTAACCGAAAGGTTGGTGGTTCGAGTCCACCCAGGGACGTCGCACCCTTTTGCAGTCCACCCAGAGACGTTGCACAGTTGGAGAAGTTTTTGCATTGGTGCTGAGCATCTCTCTCATGTAAAAGCCATTTTGCTGACTATGTTTTGAATTCACGAGGCAAACTGGAGAAAAACTTTCTGTATGAGATAAGATAAACAAAACTTCCTTCGAGCCGGAATTGAACCAGCGACCTAAGGATTGCTAATTTAGAGCTACAGTCCTCCGCTCTACCAGCTGAGCTATCGAAGGATTGTTTTGGCCACTGTCGAAAGCCTCCTAGGTTTGGCCGTGGGTGCCACGGGCAGATGGTAAAAATGATTCATTCAACTCTGCGAAAAAGGAATCCAATGGTAGCATTGGAGAATGCGGGCATCGATCCCGCTACCTCTCGCATGCTAAGCGAGCGCTCTACCACTTGAGCTAATCCCCCAAACCTGTGAAACTTGACGTCAGTTTCACGTCACACCAGGTCACAATTTTCATATACAGTCACAGATGACATTGCTTTTTTTTTTTTTTTTTTTTTTTTTTTAAGTGTGGACTCCGTTTTCCCATACTTGAAGAACATTTAAGGAGTCCACAACGTGATTGGTGACCTACAAATACAGTCGAGCAACTTTCTAGCAAACCCTTTCTATGCACATGGAGAATCAAACCGGGGACAGTGAAAAAACTTGCATAGTTTGTAGAAAAAAGTTGTGATGTAGCACAATCCCAAGGAGAACCGTTGAACTTTTATGGGTTGGTTTGTTTATCGAAAATGCTGAGAGGTCGTGAAGGCCTCCTGGTCTTTTTTTTTCCTCCTTTCTGTGGTTGCTAAACTGTAAGAAGAGAGTAGAGCATGAGCCTTAACACAAAACATTAAAAGAGAATAAATGCAACACCAATGGTGAAAAGCAAGACATGCGTTGGCCGGGAATCGAACCCGGGTCAACTGCTTGGAAGGCAGCTATGCTCACCACTATACCACCAACGCTTTCGGAAGTGTACGTTTTTTTGACATTTTCTGCAATAACACTAAACTTTCTGTTGACAGAAGCATTTGGATGCAATGTAATGATGAAAAGTATAAAACACAACCTTTTAGCAGAGGATGGTTTCGATCCATCGACCTCTGGGTTATGGGCCCAGCACGCTTCCGCTGCGCCACTCTGCTCATAGTGTTGGATGCTTAGAGTCGAAGTCTAATTACTGTCTGCCTTCTGGTCTGTGTCGTGTAATTTATCAGCCATTTCTTATCTGTTGGCAACTAGATTATTCTTGGTGTTTTGCAATTATTTCTTTGTTTTTTTCTGTTTCCTTTAGTCATATTGTTGAAAATCATTTGAAGAAACGGTGTCTGACCTTGCTTAAGGTGCAGGCAAAAATTGTGGTCCATTGGGTCTCTGTGGCGCAATCGGTTAGCGCGTTCGGCTGTTAACCGAAAGGTTGGTGGTTCGAGTCCACCCAGGGACGTCGCACCCTTTTGCAGTCCACCCAGAGACGTTGCACAGTTGGAGAAGTTTTTGCATTGGTGCTGAGCATCTCTCTCATGTAAAAGCCATTTTGCTGACTATGTTTTGAATTCACGAGGCAAACTGGAGAAAAACTTTCTGTATGAGATAAGATAAACAAAACTTCCTTCGAGCCGGAATTGAACCAGCGACCTAAGGATTGCTAATTTAGAGCTACAGTCCTCCGCTCTACCAGCTGAGCTATCGAAGGATTGTTTTGGCCACTGTCGAAAGCCTCCTAGGTTTGGCCGTGGGTGCCACGGGCAGATGGTAAAAATGATTCATTCAACTCTGCGAAAAAGGAATCCAATGGTAGCATTGGAGAATGCGGGCATCGATCCCGCTACCTCTCGCATGCTAAGCGAGCGCTCTACCACTTGAGCTAATCCCCCAAACCTGTGAAACTTGACGTCAGTTTCACGTCACACCAGGTCACAATTTTCATATACAGTCACAGATGACATTGCTTTTTTTTTTTTTTTTTTTTTTTTTTTAAGTGTGGACTCCGTTTTCCCATACTTGAAGAACATTTAAGGAGTCCACAACGTGATTGGTGACCTACAAATACAGTCGAGCAACTTTCTAGCAAACCCTTTCTATGCACATGGAGAATCAAACCGGGGACAGTGAAAAAACTTGCATAGTTTGTAGAAAAAAGTTGTGATGTAGCACAATCCCAAGGAGAACCGTTGAACTTTTATGGGTTGGTTTGTTTATCGAAAATGCTGAGAGGTCGTGAAGGCCTCCTGGTCTTTTTTTTTCCTCCTTTCTGTGGTTGCTAAACTGTAAGAAGAGAGTAGAGCATGAGCCTTAACACAAAACATTAAAAGAGAATAAATGCAACACCAATGGTGAAAAGCAAGACATGCGTTGGCCGGGAATCGAACCCGGGTCAACTGCTTGGAAGGCAGCTATGCTCACCACTATACCACCAACGCTTTCGGAAGTGTACGTTTTTTTGACATTTTCTGCAATAACACTAAACTTTCTGTTGACAGAAGCATTTGGATGCAATGTAATGATGAAAAGTATAAAACACAACCTTTTAGCAGAGGATGGTTTCGATCCATCGACCTCTGGGTTATGGGCCCAGCACGCTTCCGCTGCGCCACTCTGCTCGTAGTGTTGGATGCTTAGAGTCGAAGTCTAATTACTGTCTGCCTTCTGGTCTGTGTCGTGTAATTTATCAGCCATTTCTTATCTGTTGGCAACTAGATTATTCTTGGTGTTTTGCAATTATTTCTTTGTTTTTTTCTGTTTCCTTTAGTCATATTGTTGAAAATCATTTGAAGAAACGGTGTCTGACCTTGCTTAAGGTGCAGGCAAAAATTGTGGTCCATTGGGTCTCTGTGGCGCAATCGGTTAGCGCGTTCGGCTGTTAACCGAAAGGTTGGTGGTTCGAGTCCACCCAGGGACGTCGCACCCTTTTGCAGTCCACCCAGAGACGTTGCACAGTTGGAGAAGTTTTTGCATTGGTGCTGAGCATCTCTCTCATGTAAAAGCCATTTTGCTGACTATGTTTTGAATTCACGAGGCAAACTGGAGAAAAACTTTCTGTATGAGATAAGATAAACAAAACTTCCTTCGAGCCGGAATTGAACCAGCGACCTAAGGATTGCTAATTTAGAGCTACAGTCCTCCGCTCTACCAGCTGAGCTATCGAAGGATTGTTTTGGCCACTGTCGAAAGCCTCCTAGGTTTGGCCGTGGGTGCCACGGGCAGATGGTAAAAATGATTCATTCAACTCTGCGAAAAAGGAATCCAATGGTAGCATTGGAGAATGCGGGCATCGATCCCGCTACCTCTCGCATGCTAAGCGAGCGCTCTACCACTTGAGCTAATCCCCCAAACCTGTGAAACTTGACGTCAGTTTCACGTCACACCAGGTCACAATTTTCATATACAGTCACAGATGACATTGCTTTTTTTTTTTTTTTTTTTTTTTTTTTAAGTGTGGACTCCGTTTTCCCATACTTGAAGAACATTTAAGGAGTCCACAACGTGATTGGTGACCTACAAATACAGTCGAGCAACTTTCTAGCAAACCCTTTCTATGCACATGGAGAATCAAACCGGGGACAGTGAAAAAACTTGCATAGTTTGTAGAAAAAAGTTGTGATGTAGCACAATCCCAAGGAGAACCGTTGAACTTTTATGGGTTGGTTTGTTTATCGAAAATGCTGAGAGGTCGTGAAGGCCTCCTGGTCTTTTTTTTTCCTCCTTTCTGTGGTTGCTAAACTGTAAGAAGAGAGTAGAGCATGAGCCTTAACACAAAACATTAAAAGAGAATAAATGCAACACCAATGGTGAAAAGCAAGACATGCGTTGGCCGGGAATCGAACCCGGGTCAACTGCTTGGAAGGCAGCTATGCTCACCACTATACCACCAACGCTTTCGGAAGTGTACGTTTTTTTGACATTTTCTGCAATAACACTAAACTTTCTGTTGACAGAAGCATTTGGATGCAATGTAATGATGAAAAGTATAAAACACAACCTTTTAGCAGAGGATGGTTTCGATCCATCGACCTCTGGGTTATGGGCCCAGCACGCTTCCGCTGCGCCACTCTGCTCGTAGTGTTGGATGCTTAGAGTCGAAGTCTAATTACTGTCTGCCTTCTGGTCTGTGTCGTGTAATTTATCAGCCATTTCTTATCTGTTGGCAACTAGATTATTCTTGGTGTTTTGCAATTATTTCTTTGTTTTTTTCTGTTTCCTTTAGTCATATTGTTGAAAATCATTTGAAGAAACGGTGTCTGACCTTGCTTAAGGTGCAGGCAAAAATTGTGGTCCATTGGGTCTCTGTGGCGCAATCGGTTAGCGCGTTCGGCTGTTAACCGAAAGGTTGGTGGTTCGAGTCCACCCAGGGACGTCGCACCCTTTTGCAGTCCACCCAGAGACGTTGCACAGTTGGAGAAGTTTTTGCATTGGTGCTGAGCATCTCTCTCATGTAAAAGCCATTTTGCTGACTATGTTTTGAATTCACGAGGCAAACTGGAGAAAAACTTTCTGTATGAGATAAGATAAACAAAACTTCCTTCGAGCCGGAATTGAACCAGCGACCTAAGGATTGCTAATTTAGAGCTACAGTCCTCCGCTCTACCAGCTGAGCTATCGAAGGATTGTTTTGGCCACTGTCGAAAGCCTCCTAGGTTTGGCCGTGGGTGCCACGGGCAGATGGTAAAAATGATTCATTCAACTCTGCGAAAAAGGAATCCAATGGTAGCATTGGAGAATGCGGGCATCGATCCCGCTACCTCTCGCATGCTAAGCGAGCGCTCTACCACTTGAGCTAATCCCCCAAACCTGTGAAACTTGACGTCAGTTTCACGTCACACCAGGTCACAATTTTCATATACAGTCACAGATGACATTGCTTTTTTTTTTTTTTTTTTTTTTTTTTTAAGTGTGGACTCCGTTTTCCCATACTTGAAGAACATTTAAGGAGTCCACAACGTGATTGGTGACCTACAAATACAGTCGAGCAACTTTCTAGCAAACCCTTTCTATGCACATGGAGAATCAAACCGGGGACAGTGAAAAAACTTGCATAGTTTGTAGAAAAAAGTTGTGATGTAGCACAATCCCAAGGAGAACCGTTGAACTTTTATGGGTTGGTTTGTTTATCGAAAATGCTGAGAGGTCGTGAAGGCCTCCTGGTCTTTTTTTTTCCTCCTTTCTGTGGTTGCTAAACTGTAAGAAGAGAGTAGAGCATGAGCCTTAACACAAAACATTAAAAGAGAATAAATGCAACACCAATGGTGAAAAGCAAGACATGCGTTGGCCGGGAATCGAACCCGGGTCAACTGCTTGGAAGGCAGCTATGCTCACCACTATACCACCAACGCTTTCGGAAGTGTACGTTTTTTTGACATTTTCTGCAATAACACTAAACTTTCTGTTGACAGAAGCATTTGGATGCAATGTAATGATGAAAAGTATAAAACACAACCTTTTAGCAGAGGATGGTTTCGATCCATCGACCTCTGGGTTATGGGCCCAGCACGCTTCCGCTGCGCCACTCTGCTCGTAGTGTTGGATGCTTAGAGTCGAAGTCTAATTACTGTCTGCCTTCTGGTCTGTGTCGTGTAATTTATCAGCCATTTCTTATCTGTTGGCAACTAGATTATTCTTGGTGTTTTGCAATTATTTCTTTGTTTTTTTCTGTTTCCTTTAGTCATATTGTTGAAAATCATTTGAAGAAACGGTGTCTGACCTTGCTTAAGGTGCAGGCAAAAATTGTGGTCCATTGGGTCTCTGTGGCGCAATCGGTTAGCGCGTTCGGCTGTTAACCGAAAGGTTGGTGGTTCGAGTCCACCCAGGGACGTCGCACCCTTTTGCAGTCCACCCAGAGACGTTGCACAGTTGGAGAAGTTTTTGCATTGGTGCTGAGCATCTCTCTCATGTAAAAGCCATTTTGCTGACTATGTTTTGAATTCACGAGGCAAACTGGAGAAAAACTTTCTGTATGAGATAAGATAAACAAAACTTCCTTCGAGCCGGAATTGAACCAGCGACCTAAGGATTGCTAATTTAGAGCTACAGTCCTCCGCTCTACCAGCTGAGCTATCGAAGGATTGTTTTGGCCACTGTCGAAAGCCTCCTAGGTTTGGCCGTGGGTGCCACGGGCAGATGGTAAAAATGATTCATTCAACTCTGCGAAAAAGGAATCCAATGGTAGCATTGGAGAATGCGGGCATCGATCCCGCTACCTCTCGCATGCTAAGCGAGCGCTCTACCACTTGAGCTAATCCCCCAAACCTGTGAAACTTGACGTCAGTTTCACGTCACACCAGGTCACAATTTTCATATACAGTCACAGATGACATTGCTTTTTTTTTTTTTTTTTTTTTTTTTTAAGTGTGGACTCCGTTTTCCCATACTTGAAGAACATTTAAGGAGTCCACAACGTGATTGGTGACCTACAAATACAGTCGAGCAACTTTCTAGCAAACCCTTTCTATGCACATGGAGAATCAAACCGGGGACAGTGAAAAAACTTGCATAGTTTGTAGAAAAAAGTTGTGATGTAGCACAATCCCAAGGAGAACCGTTGAACTTTTATGGGTTGGTTTGTTTATCGAAAATGCTGAGAGGTCGTGAAGGCCTCCTGGTCTTTTTTTTTCCTCCTTTCTGTGGTTGCTAAACTGTAAGAAGAGAGTAGAGCATGAGCCTTAACACAAAACATTAAAAGAGAATAAATGCAACACCAATGGTGAAAAGCAAGACATGCGTTGGCCGGGAATCGAACCCGGGTCAACTGCTTGGAAGGCAGCTATGCTCACCACTATACCACCAACGCTTTCGGAAGTGTACGTTTTTTTGACATTTTCTGCAATAACACTAAACTTTCTGTTGACAGAAGCATTTGGATGCAATGTAATGATGAAAAGTATAAAACACAACCTTTTAGCAGAGGATGGTTTCGATCCATCGACCTCTGGGTTATGGGCCCAGCACGCTTCCGCTGCGCCACTCTGCTCATAGTGTTGGATGCTTAGAGTCGAAGTCTAATTACTGTCTGCCTTCTGGTCTGTGTCGTGTAATTTATCAGCCATTTCTTATCTGTTGGCAACTAGATTATTCTTGGTGTTTTGCAATTATTTCTTTGTTTTTTTCTGTTTCCTTTAGTCATATTGTTGAAAATCATTTGAAGAAACGGTGTCTGACCTTGCTTAAGGTGCAGGCAAAAATTGTGGTCCATTGGGTCTCTGTGGCGCAATCGGTTAGCGCGTTCGGCTGTTAACCGAAAGGTTGGTGGTTCGAGTCCACCCAGGGACGTCGCACCCTTTTGCAGTCCACCCAGAGACGTTGCACAGTTGGAGAAGTTTTTGCATTGGTGCTGAGCATCTCTCTCATGTAAAAGCCATTTTGCTGACTATGTTTTGAATTCACGAGGCAAACTGGAGAAAAACTTTCTGTATGAGATAAGATAAACAAAACTTCCTTCGAGCCGGAATTGAACCAGCGACCTAAGGATTGCTAATTTAGAGCTACAGTCCTCCGCTCTACCAGCTGAGCTATCGAAGGATTGTTTTGGCCACTGTCGAAAGCCTCCTAGGTTTGGCCGTGGGTGCCACGGGCAGATGGTAAAAATGATTCATTCAACTCTGCGAAAAAGGAATCCAATGGTAGCATTGGAGAATGCGGGCATCGATCCCGCTACCTCTCGCATGCTAAGCGAGCGCTCTACCACTTGAGCTAATCCCCCAAACCTGTGAAACTTGACGTCAGTTTCACGTCACACCAGGTCACAATTTTCATATACAGTCACAGATGACATTGCTTTTTTTTTTTTTTTTTTTTTTTTTTTAAGTGTGGACTCCGTTTTCCCATACTTGAAGAACATTTAAGGAGTCCACAACGTGATTGGTGACCTACAAATACAGTCGAGCAACTTTCTAGCAAACCCTTTCTATGCACATGGAGAATCAAACCGGGGACAGTGAAAAAACTTGCATAGTTTGTAGAAAAAAGTTGTGATGTAGCACAATCCCAAGGAGAACCGTTGAACTTTTATGGGTTGGTTTGTTTATCGAAAATGCTGAGAGGTCGTGAAGGCCTCCTGGTCTTTTTTTTTCCTCCTTTCTGTGGTTGCTAAACTGTAAGAAGAGAGTAGAGCATGAGCCTTAACACAAAACATTAAAAGAGAATAAATGCAACACCAATGGTGAAAAGCAAGACATGCGTTGGCCGGGAATCGAACCCGGGTCAACTGCTTGGAAGGCAGCTATGCTCACCACTATACCACCAACGCTTTCGGAAGTGTACGTTTTTTTGACATTTTCTGCAATAACACTAAACTTTCTGTTGACAGAAGCATTTGGATGCAATGTAATGATGAAAAGTATAAAACACAACCTTTTAGCAGAGGATGGTTTCGATCCATCGACCTCTGGGTTATGGGCCCAGCACGCTTCCGCTGCGCCACTCTGCTCATAGTGTTGGATGCTTAGAGTCGAAGTCTAATTACTGTCTGCCTTCTGGTCTGTGTCGTGTAATTTATCAGCCATTTCTTATCTGTTGGCAACTAGATTATTCTTGGTGTTTTGCAATTATTTCTTTGTTTTTTTCTGTTTCCTTTAGTCATATTGTTGAAAATCATTTGAAGAAACGGTGTCTGACCTTGCTTAAGGTGCAGGCAAAAATTGTGGTCCATTGGGTCTCTGTGGCGCAATCGGTTAGCGCGTTCGGCTGTTAACCGAAAGGTTGGTGGTTCGAGTCCACCCAGGGACGTCGCACCCTTTTGCAGTCCACCCAGAGACGTTGCACAGTTGGAGAAGTTTTTGCATTGGTGCTGAGCATCTCTCTCATGTAAAAGCCATTTTGCTGACTATGTTTTGAATTCACGAGGCAAACTGGAGAAAAACTTTCTGTATGAGATAAGATAAACAAAACTTCCTTCGAGCCGGAATTGAACCAGCGACCTAAGGATTGCTAATTTAGAGCTACAGTCCTCCGCTCTACCAGCTGAGCTATCGAAGGATTGTTTTGGCCACTGTCGAAAGCCTCCTAGGTTTGGCCGTGGGTGCCACGGGCAGATGGTAAAAATGATTCATTCAACTCTGCGAAAAAGGAATCCAATGGTAGCATTGGAGAATGCGGGCATCGATCCCGCTACCTCTCGCATGCTAAGCGAGCGCTCTACCACTTGAGCTAATCCCCCAAACCTGTGAAACTTGACGTCAGTTTCACGTCACACCAGGTCACAATTTTCATATACAGTCACAGATGACATTGCTTTTTTTTTTTTTTTTTTTTTTTTTTTAAGTGTGGACTCCGTTTTCCCATACTTGAAGAACATTTAAGGAGTCCACAACGTGATTGGTGACCTACAAATACAGTCGAGCAACTTTCTAGCAAACCCTTTCTATGCACATGGAGAATCAAACCGGGGACAGTGAAAAAACTTGCATAGTTTGTAGAAAAAAGTTGTGATGTAGCACAATCCCAAGGAGAACCGTTGAACTTTTATGGGTTGGTTTGTTTATCGAAAATGCTGAGAGGTCGTGAAGGCCTCCTGGTCTTTTTTTTTCCTCCTTTCTGTGGTTGCTAAACTGTAAGAAGAGAGTAGAGCATGAGCCTTAACACAAAACATTAAAAGAGAATAAATGCAACACCAATGGTGAAAAGCAAGACATGCGTTGGCCGGGAATCGAACCCGGGTCAACTGCTTGGAAGGCAGCTATGCTCACCACTATACCACCAACGCTTTCGGAAGTGTACGTTTTTTTGACATTTTCTGCAATAACACTAAACTTTCTGTTGACAGAAGCATTTGGATGCAATGTAATGATGAAAAGTATAAAACACAACCTTTTAGCAGAGGATGGTTTCGATCCATCGACCTCTGGGTTATGGGCCCAGCACGCTTCCGCTGCGCCACTCTGCTCGTAGTGTTGGATGCTTAGAGTCGAAGTCTAATTACTGTCTGCCTTCTGGTCTGTGTCGTGTAATTTATCAGCCATTTCTTATCTGTTGGCAACTAGATTATTCTTGGTGTTTTGCAATTATTTCTTTGTTTTTTTCTGTTTCCTTTAGTCATATTGTTGAAAATCATTTGAAGAAACGGTGTCTGACCTTGCTTAAGGTGCAGGCAAAAATTGTGGTCCATTGGGTCTCTGTGGCGCAATCGGTTAGCGCGTTCGGCTGTTAACCGAAAGGTTGGTGGTTCGAGTCCACCCAGGGACGTCGCACCCTTTTGCAGTCCACCCAGAGACGTTGCACAGTTGGAGAAGTTTTTGCATTGGTGCTGAGCATCTCTCTCATGTAAAAGCCATTTTGCTGACTATGTTTTGAATTCACGAGGCAAACTGGAGAAAAACTTTCTGTATGAGATAAGATAAACAAAACTTCCTTCGAGCCGGAATTGAACCAGCGACCTAAGGATTGCTAATTTAGAGCTACAGTCCTCCGCTCTACCAGCTGAGCTATCGAAGGATTGTTTTGGCCACTGTCGAAAGCCTCCTAGGTTTGGCCGTGGGTGCCACGGGCAGATGGTAAAAATGATTCATTCAACTCTGCGAAAAAGGAATCCAATGGTAGCATTGGAGAATGCGGGCATCGATCCCGCTACCTCTCGCATGCTAAGCGAGCGCTCTACCACTTGAGCTAATCCCCCAAACCTGTGAAACTTGACGTCAGTTTCACGTCACACCAGGTCACAATTTTCATATACAGTCACAGATGACATTGCTTTTTTTTTTTTTTTTTTTTTTTTTTTAAGTGTGGACTCCGTTTTCCCATACTTGAAGAACATTTAAGGAGTCCACAACGTGATTGGTGACCTACAAATACAGTCGAGCAACTTTCTAGCAAACCCTTTCTATGCACATGGAGAATCAAACCGGGGACAGTGAAAAAACTTGCATAGTTTGTAGAAAAAAGTTGTGATGTAGCACAATCCCAAGGAGAACCGTTGAACTTTTATGGGTTGGTTTGTTTATCGAAAATGCTGAGAGGTCGTGAAGGCCTCCTGGTCTTTTTTTTTCCTCCTTTCTGTGGTTGCTAAACTGTAAGAAGAGAGTAGAGCATGAGCCTTAACACAAAACATTAAAAGAGAATAAATGCAACACCAATGGTGAAAAGCAAGACATGCGTTGGCCGGGAATCGAACCCGGGTCAACTGCTTGGAAGGCAGCTATGCTCACCACTATACCACCAACGCTTTCGGAAGTGTACGTTTTTTTGACATTTTCTGCAATAACACTAAACTTTCTGTTGACAGAAGCATTTGGATGCAATGTAATGATGAAAAGTATAAAACACAACCTTTTAGCAGAGGATGGTTTCGATCCATCGACCTCTGGGTTATGGGCCCAGCACGCTTCCGCTGCGCCACTCTGCTCGTAGTGTTGGATGCTTAGAGTCGAAGTCTAATTACTGTCTGCCTTCTGGTCTGTGTCGTGTAATTTATCAGCCATTTCTTATCTGTTGGCAACTAGATTATTCTTGGTGTTTTGCAATTATTTCTTTGTTTTTTTCTGTTTCCTTTAGTCATATTGTTGAAAATCATTTGAAGAAACGGTGTCTGACCTTGCTTAAGGTGCAGGCAAAAATTGTGGTCCATTGGGTCTCTGTGGCGCAATCGGTTAGCGCGTTCGGCTGTTAACCGAAAGGTTGGTGGTTCGAGTCCACCCAGGGACGTCGCACCCTTTTGCAGTCCACCCAGAGACGTTGCACAGTTGGAGAAGTTTTTGCATTGGTGCTGAGCATCTCTCTCATGTAAAAGCCATTTTGCTGACTATGTTTTGAATTCACGAGGCAAACTGGAGAAAAACTTTCTGTATGAGATAAGATAAACAAAACTTCCTTCGAGCCGGAATTGAACCAGCGACCTAAGGATTGCTAATTTAGAGCTACAGTCCTCCGCTCTACCAGCTGAGCTATCGAAGGATTGTTTTGGCCACTGTCGAAAGCCTCCTAGGTTTGGCCGTGGGTGCCACGGGCAGATGGTAAAAATGATTCATTCAACTCTGCGAAAAAGGAATCCAATGGTAGCATTGGAGAATGCGGGCATCGATCCCGCTACCTCTCGCATGCTAAGCGAGCGCTCTACCACTTGAGCTAATCCCCCAAACCTGTGAAACTTGACGTCAGTTTCACGTCACACCAGGTCACAATTTTCATATACAGTCACAGATGACATTGCTTTTTTTTTTTTTTTTTTTTTTTTTTAAGTGTGGACTCCGTTTTCCCATACTTGAAGAACATTTAAGGAGTCCACAACGTGATTGGTGACCTACAAATACAGTCGAGCAACTTTCTAGCAAACCCTTTCTATGCACATGGAGAATCAAACCGGGGACAGTGAAAAAACTTGCATAGTTTGTAGAAAAAAGTTGTGATGTAGCACAATCCCAAGGAGAACCGTTGAACTTTTATGGGTTGGTTTGTTTATCGAAAATGCTGAGAGGTCGTGAAGGCCTCCTGGTCTTTTTTTTTCCTCCTTTCTGTGGTTGCTAAACTGTAAGAAGAGAGTAGAGCATGAGCCTTAACACAAAACATTAAAAGAGAATAAATGCAACACCAATGGTGAAAAGCAAGACATGCGTTGGCCGGGAATCGAACCCGGGTCAACTGCTTGGAAGGCAGCTATGCTCACCACTATACCACCAACGCTTTCGGAAGTGTACGTTTTTTTGACATTTTCTGCAATAACACTAAACTTTCTGTTGACAGAAGCATTTGGATGCAATGTAATGATGAAAAGTATAAAACACAACCTTTTAGCAGAGGATGGTTTCGATCCATCGACCTCTGGGTTATGGGCCCAGCACGCTTCCGCTGCGCCACTCTGCTCGTAGTGTTGGATGCTTAGAGTCGAAGTCTAATTACTGTCTGCCTTCTGGTCTGTGTCGTGTAATTTATCAGCCATTTCTTATCTGTTGGCAACTAGATTATTCTTGGTGTTTTGCAATTATTTCTTTGTTTTTTTCTGTTTCCTTTAGTCATATTGTTGAAAATCATTTGAAGAAACGGTGTCTGACCTTGCTTAAGGTGCAGGCAAAAATTGTGGTCCATTGGGTCTCTGTGGCGCAATCGGTTAGCGCGTTCGGCTGTTAACCGAAAGGTTGGTGGTTCGAGTCCACCCAGGGACGTCGCACCCTTTTGCAGTCCACCCAGAGACGTTGCACAGTTGGAGAAGTTTTTGCATTGGTGCTGAGCATCTCTCTCATGTAAAAGCCATTTTGCTGACTATGTTTTGAATTCACGAGGCAAACTGGAGAAAAACTTTCTGTATGAGATAAGATAAACAAAACTTCCTTCGAGCCGGAATTGAACCAGCGACCTAAGGATTGCTAATTTAGAGCTACAGTCCTCCGCTCTACCAGCTGAGCTATCGAAGGATTGTTTTGGCCACTGTCGAAAGCCTCCTAGGTTTGGCCGTGGGTGCCACGGGCAGATGGTAAAAATGATTCATTCAACTCTGCGAAAAAGGAATCCAATGGTAGCATTGGAGAATGCGGGCATCGATCCCGCTACCTCTCGCATGCTAAGCGAGCGCTCTACCACTTGAGCTAATCCCCCAAACCTGTGAAACTTGACGTCAGTTTCACGTCACACCAGGTCACAATTTTCATATACAGTCACAGATGACATTGCTTTTTTTTTTTTTTTTTTTTTTTTTTAAGTGTGGACTCCGTTTTCCCATACTTGAAGAACATTTAAGGAGTCCACAACGTGATTGGTGACCTACAAATACAGTCGAGCAACTTTCTAGCAAACCCTTTCTATGCACATGGAGAATCAAACCGGGGACAGTGAAAAAACTTGCATAGTTTGTAGAAAAAAGTTGTGATGTAGCACAATCCCAAGGAGAACCGTTGAACTTTTATGGGTTGGTTTGTTTATCGAAAATGCTGAGAGGTCGTGAAGGCCTCCTGGTCTTTTTTTTTCCTCCTTTCTGTGGTTGCTAAACTGTAAGAAGAGAGTAGAGCATGAGCCTTAACACAAAACATTAAAAGAGAATAAATGCAACACCAATGGTGAAAAGCAAGACATGCGTTGGCCGGGAATCGAACCCGGGTCAACTGCTTGGAAGGCAGCTATGCTCACCACTATACCACCAACGCTTTCGGAAGTGTACGTTTTTTTGACATTTTCTGCAATAACACTAAACTTTCTGTTGACAGAAGCATTTGGATGCAATGTAATGATGAAAAGTATAAAACACAACCTTTTAGCAGAGGATGGTTTCGATCCATCGACCTCTGGGTTATGGGCCCAGCACGCTTCCGCTGCGCCACTCTGCTCGTAGTGTTGGATGCTTAGAGTCGAAGTCTAATTACTGTCTGCCTTCTGGTCTGTGTCGTGTAATTTATCAGCCATTTCTTATCTGTTGGCAACTAGATTATTCTTGGTGTTTTGCAATTATTTCTTTGTTTTTTTCTGTTTCCTTTAGTCATATTGTTGAAAATCATTTGAAGAAACGGTGTCTGACCTTGCTTAAGGTGCAGGCAAAAATTGTGGTCCATTGGGTCTCTGTGGCGCAATCGGTTAGCGCGTTCGGCTGTTAACCGAAAGGTTGGTGGTTCGAGTCCACCCAGGGACGTCGCACCCTTTTGCAGTCCACCCAGAGACGTTGCACAGTTGGAGAAGTTTTTGCATTGGTGCTGAGCATCTCTCTCATGTAAAAGCCATTTTGCTGACTATGTTTTGAATTCACGAGGCAAACTGGAGAAAAACTTTCTGTATGAGATAAGATAAACAAAACTTCCTTCGAGCCGGAATTGAACCAGCGACCTAAGGATTGCTAATTTAGAGCTACAGTCCTCCGCTCTACCAGCTGAGCTATCGAAGGATTGTTTTGGCCACTGTCGAAAGCCTCCTAGGTTTGGCCGTGGGTGCCACGGGCAGATGGTAAAAATGATTCATTCAACTCTGCGAAAAAGGAATCCAATGGTAGCATTGGAGAATGCGGGCATCGATCCCGCTACCTCTCGCATGCTAAGCGAGCGCTCTACCACTTGAGCTAATCCCCCAAACCTGTGAAACTTGACGTCAGTTTCACGTCACACCAGGTCACAATTTTCATATACAGTCACAGATGACATTGCTTTTTTTTTTTTTTTTTTTTTTTTTTTAAGTGTGGACTCCGTTTTCCCATACTTGAAGAACATTTAAGGAGTCCACAACGTGATTGGTGACCTACAAATACAGTCGAGCAACTTTCTAGCAAACCCTTTCTATGCACATGGAGAATCAAACCGGGGACAGTGAAAAAACTTGCATAGTTTGTAGAAAAAAGTTGTGATGTAGCACAATCCCAAGGAGAACCGTTGAACTTTTATGGGTTGGTTTGTTTATCGAAAATGCTGAGAGGTCGTGAAGGCCTCCTGGTCTTTTTTTTTCCTCCTTTCTGTGGTTGCTAAACTGTAAGAAGAGAGTAGAGCATGAGCCTTAACACAAAACATTAAAAGAGAATAAATGCAACACCAATGGTGAAAAGCAAGACATGCGTTGGCCGGGAATCGAACCCGGGTCAACTGCTTGGAAGGCAGCTATGCTCACCACTATACCACCAACGCTTTCGGAAGTGTACGTTTTTTTGACATTTTCTGCAATAACACTAAACTTTCTGTTGACAGAAGCATTTGGATGCAATGTAATGATGAAAAGTATAAAACACAACCTTTTAGCAGAGGATGGTTTCGATCCATCGACCTCTGGGTTATGGGCCCAGCACGCTTCCGCTGCGCCACTCTGCTCGTAGTGTTGGATGCTTAGAGTCGAAGTCTAATTACTGTCTGCCTTCTGGTCTGTGTCGTGTAATTTATCAGCCATTTCTTATCTGTTGGCAACTAGATTATTCTTGGTGTTTTGCAATTATTTCTTTGTTTTTTTCTGTTTCCTTTAGTCATATTGTTGAAAATCATTTGAAGAAACGGTGTCTGACCTTGCTTAAGGTGCAGGCAAAAATTGTGGTCCATTGGGTCTCTGTGGCGCAATCGGTTAGCGCGTTCGGCTGTTAACCGAAAGGTTGGTGGTTCGAGTCCACCCAGGGACGTCGCACCCTTTTGCAGTCCACCCAGAGACGTTGCACAGTTGGAGAAGTTTTTGCATTGGTGCTGAGCATCTCTCTCATGTAAAAGCCATTTTGCTGACTATGTTTTGAATTCACGAGGCAAACTGGAGAAAAACTTTCTGTATGAGATAAGATAAACAAAACTTCCTTCGAGCCGGAATTGAACCAGCGACCTAAGGATTGCTAATTTAGAGCTACAGTCCTCCGCTCTACCAGCTGAGCTATCGAAGGATTGTTTTGGCCACTGTCGAAAGCCTCCTAGGTTTGGCCGTGGGTGCCACGGGCAGATGGTAAAAATGATTCATTCAACTCTGCGAAAAAGGAATCCAATGGTAGCATTGGAGAATGCGGGCATCGATCCCGCTACCTCTCGCATGCTAAGCGAGCGCTCTACCACTTGAGCTAATCCCCCAAACCTGTGAAACTTGACGTCAGTTTCACGTCACACCAGGTCACAATTTTCATATACAGTCACAGATGACATTGCTTTTTTTTTTTTTTTTTTTTTTTTTTTAAGTGTGGACTCCGTTTTCCCATACTTGAAGAACATTTAAGGAGTCCACAACGTGATTGGTGACCTACAAATACAGTCGAGCAACTTTCTAGCAAACCCTTTCTATGCACATGGAGAATCAAACCGGGGACAGTGAAAAAACTTGCATAGTTTGTAGAAAAAAGTTGTGATGTAGCACAATCCCAAGGAGAACCGTTGAACTTTTATGGGTTGGTTTGTTTATCGAAAATGCTGAGAGGTCGTGAAGGCCTCCTGGTCTTTTTTTTTCCTCCTTTCTGTGGTTGCTAAACTGTAAGAAGAGAGTAGAGCATGAGCCTTAACACAAAACATTAAAAGAGAATAAATGCAACACCAATGGTGAAAAGCAAGACATGCGTTGGCCGGGAATCGAACCCGGGTCAACTGCTTGGAAGGCAGCTATGCTCACCACTATACCACCAACGCTTTCGGAAGTGTACGTTTTTTTGACATTTTCTGCAATAACACTAAACTTTCTGTTGACAGAAGCATTTGGATGCAATGTAATGATGAAAAGTATAAAACACAACCTTTTAGCAGAGGATGGTTTCGATCCATCGACCTCTGGGTTATGGGCCCAGCACGCTTCCGCTGCGCCACTCTGCTCGTAGTGTTGGATGCTTAGAGTCGAAGTCTAATTACTGTCTGCCTTCTGGTCTGTGTCGTGTAATTTATCAGCCATTTCTTATCTGTTGGCAACTAGATTATTCTTGGTGTTTTGCAATTATTTCTTTGTTTTTTTCTGTTTCCTTTAGTCATATTGTTGAAAATCATTTGAAGAAACGGTGTCTGACCTTGCTTAAGGTGCAGGCAAAAATTGTGGTCCATTGGGTCTCTGTGGCGCAATCGGTTAGCGCGTTCGGCTGTTAACCGAAAGGTTGGTGGTTCGAGTCCACCCAGGGACGTCGCACCCTTTTGCAGTCCACCCAGAGACGTTGCACAGTTGGAGAAGTTTTTGCATTGGTGCTGAGCATCTCTCTCATGTAAAAGCCATTTTGCTGACTATGTTTTGAATTCACGAGGCAAACTGGAGAAAAACTTTCTGTATGAGATAAGATAAACAAAACTTCCTTCGAGCCGGAATTGAACCAGCGACCTAAGGATTGCTAATTTAGAGCTACAGTCCTCCGCTCTACCAGCTGAGCTATCGAAGGATTGTTTTGGCCACTGTCGAAAGCCTCCTAGGTTTGGCCGTGGGTGCCACGGGCAGATGGTAAAAATGATTCATTCAACTCTGCGAAAAAGGAATCCAATGGTAGCATTGGAGAATGCGGGCATCGATCCCGCTACCTCTCGCATGCTAAGCGAGCGCTCTACCACTTGAGCTAATCCCCCAAACCTGTGAAACTTGACGTCAGTTTCACGTCACACCAGGTCACAATTTTCATATACAGTCACAGATGACATTGCTTTTTTTTTTTTTTTTTTTTTTTTTTTAAGTGTGGACTCCGTTTTCCCATACTTGAAGAACATTTAAGGAGTCCACAACGTGATTGGTGACCTACAAATACAGTCGAGCAACTTTCTAGCAAACCCTTTCTATGCACATGGAGAATCAAACCGGGGACAGTGAAAAAACTTGCATAGTTTGTAGAAAAAAGTTGTGATGTAGCACAATCCCAAGGAGAACCGTTGAACTTTTATGGGTTGGTTTGTTTATCGAAAATGCTGAGAGGTCGTGAAGGCCTCCTGGTCTTTTTTTTTCCTCCTTTCTGTGGTTGCTAAACTGTAAGAAGAGAGTAGAGCATGAGCCTTAACACAAAACATTAAAAGAGAATAAATGCAACACCAATGGTGAAAAGCAAGACATGCGTTGGCCGGGAATCGAACCCGGGTCAACTGCTTGGAAGGCAGCTATGCTCACCACTATACCACCAACGCTTTCGGAAGTGTACGTTTTTTTGACATTTTCTGCAATAACACTAAACTTTCTGTTGACAGAAGCATTTGGATGCAATGTAATGATGAAAAGTATAAAACACAACCTTTTAGCAGAGGATGGTTTCGATCCATCGACCTCTGGGTTATGGGCCCAGCACGCTTCCGCTGCGCCACTCTGCTCGTAGTGTTGGATGCTTAGAGTCGAAGTCTAATTACTGTCTGCCTTCTGGTCTGTGTCGTGTAATTTATCAGCCATTTCTTATCTGTTGGCAACTAGATTATTCTTGGTGTTTTGCAATTATTTCTTTGTTTTTTTCTGTTTCCTTTAGTCATATTGTTGAAAATCATTTGAAGAAACGGTGTCTGACCTTGCTTAAGGTGCAGGCAAAAATTGTGGTCCATTGGGTCTCTGTGGCGCAATCGGTTAGCGCGTTCGGCTGTTAACCGAAAGGTTGGTGGTTCGAGTCCACCCAGGGACGTCGCACCCTTTTGCAGTCCACCCAGAGACGTTGCACAGTTGGAGAAGTTTTTGCATTGGTGCTGAGCATCTCTCTCATGTAAAAGCCATTTTGCTGACTATGTTTTGAATTCACGAGGCAAACTGGAGAAAAACTTTCTGTATGAGATAAGATAAACAAAACTTCCTTCGAGCCGGAATTGAACCAGCGACCTAAGGATTGCTAATTTAGAGCTACAGTCCTCCGCTCTACCAGCTGAGCTATCGAAGGATTGTTTTGGCCACTGTCGAAAGCCTCCTAGGTTTGGCCGTGGGTGCCACGGGCAGATGGTAAAAATGATTCATTCAACTCTGCGAAAAAGGAATCCAATGGTAGCATTGGAGAATGCGGGCATCGATCCCGCTACCTCTCGCATGCTAAGCGAGCGCTCTACCACTTGAGCTAATCCCCCAAACCTGTGAAACTTGACGTCAGTTTCACGTCACACCAGGTCACAATTTTCATATACAGTCACAGATGACATTGCTTTTTTTTTTTTTTTTTTTTTTTTTTTAAGTGTGGACTCCGTTTTCCCATACTTGAAGAACATTTAAGGAGTCCACAACGTGATTGGTGACCTACAAATACAGTCGAGCAACTTTCTAGCAAACCCTTTCTATGCACATGGAGAATCAAACCGGGGACAGTGAAAAACTTGCATAGTTTGTAGAAAAAAGTTGTGATGTAGCACAATCCCAAGGAGAACCGTTGAACTTTTATGGGTTGGTTTGTTTATCGAAAATGCTGAGAGGTCGTGAAGGCCTCCTGGTCTTTTTTTTTCCTCCTTTCTGTGGTTGCTAAACTGTAAGAAGAGAGTAGAGCATGAGCCTTAACACAAAACATTAAAAGAGAATAAATGCAACACCAATGGTGAAAAGCAAGACATGCGTTGGCCGGGAATCGAACCCGGGTCAACTGCTTGGAAGGCAGCTATGCTCACCACTATACCACCAACGCTTTCGGAAGTGTACGTTTTTTTGACATTTTCTGCAATAACACTAAACTTTCTGTTGACAGAAGCATTTGGATGCAATGTAATGATGAAAAGTATAAAACACAACCTTTTAGCAGAGGATGGTTTCGATCCATCGACCTCTGGGTTATGGGCCCAGCACGCTTCCGCTGCGCCACTCTGCTCGTAGTGTTGGATGCTTAGAGTCGAAGTCTAATTACTGTCTGCCTTCTGGTCTGTGTCGTGTAATTTATCAGCCATTTCTTATCTGTTGGCAACTAGATTATTCTTGGTGTTTTGCAATTATTTCTTTGTTTTTTTCTGTTTCCTTTAGTCATATTGTTGAAAATCATTTGAAGAAACGGTGTCTGACCTTGCTTAAGGTGCAGGCAAAAATTGTGGTCCATTGGGTCTCTGTGGCGCAATCGGTTAGCGCGTTCGGCTGTTAACCGAAAGGTTGGTGGTTCGAGTCCACCCAGGGACGTCGCACCCTTTTGCAGTCCACCCAGAGACGTTGCACAGTTGGAGAAGTTTTTGCATTGGTGCTGAGCATCTCTCTCATGTAAAAGCCATTTTGCTGACTATGTTTTGAATTCACGAGGCAAACTGGAGAAAAACTTTCTGTATGAGATAAGATAAACAAAACTTCCTTCGAGCCGGAATTGAACCAGCGACCTAAGGATTGCTAATTTAGAGCTACAGTCCTCCGCTCTACCAGCTGAGCTATCGAAGGATTGTTTTGGCCACTGTCGAAAGCCTCCTAGGTTTGGCCGTGGGTGCCACGGGCAGATGGTAAAAATGATTCATTCAACTCTGCGAAAAAGGAATCCAATGGTAGCATTGGAGAATGCGGGCATCGATCCCGCTACCTCTCGCATGCTAAGCGAGCGCTCTACCACTTGAGCTAATCCCCCAAACCTGTGAAACTTGACGTCAGTTTCACGTCACACCAGGTCACAATTTTCATATACAGTCACAGATGACATTGCTTTTTTTTTTTTTTTTTTTTTTTTTTTAAGTGTGGACTCCGTTTTCCCATACTTGAAGAACATTTAAGGAGTCCACAACGTGATTGGTGACCTACAAATACAGTCGAGCAACTTTCTAGCAAACCCTTTCTATGCACATGGAGAATCAAACCGGGGACAGTGAAAAAACTTGCATAGTTTGTAGAAAAAAGTTGTGATGTAGCACAATCCCAAGGAGAACCGTTGAACTTTTATGGGTTGGTTTGTTTATCGAAAATGCTGAGAGGTCGTGAAGGCCTCCTGGTCTTTTTTTTTCCTCCTTTCTGTGGTTGCTAAACTGTAAGAAGAGAGTAGAGCATGAGCCTTAACACAAAACATTAAAAGAGAATAATGCAACACCAATGGTGAAAAGCAAGACATGCGTTGGCCGGGAATCGAACCCGGGTCAACTGCTTGGAAGGCAGCTATGCTCACCACTATACCACCAACGCTTTCGGAAGTGTACGTTTTTTTGACATTTTCTGCAATAACACTAAACTTTCTGTTGACAGAAGCATTTGGATGCAATGTAATGATGAAAAGTATAAAACACAACCTTTTAGCAGAGGATGGTTTCGATCCATCGACCTCTGGGTTATGGGCCCAGCACGCTTCCGCTGCGCCACTCTGCTCGTAGTGTTGGATGCTTAGAGTCGAAGTCTAATTACTGTCTGCCTTCTGGTCTGTGTCGTGTAATTTATCAGCCATTTCTTATCTGTTGGCAACTAGATTATTCTTGGTGTTTTGCAATTATTTCTTTGTTTTTTCTGTTTCCTTTAGTCATATTGTTGAAAATCATTTGAAGAAACGGTGTCTGACCTTGCTTAAGGTGCAGGCAAAAATTGTGGTCCATTGGGTCTCTGTGGCGCAATCGGTTAGCGCGTTCGGCTGTTAACCGAAAGGTTGGTGGTTCGAGTCCACCCAGGGACGTCGCACCCTTTTGCAGTCCACCCAGAGACGTTGCACAGTTGGAGAAGTTTTTGCATTGGTGCTGAGCATCTCTCTCATGTAAAAGCCATTTTGCTGACTATGTTTTGAATTCACGAGGCAAACTGGAGAAAAACTTTCTGTATGAGATAAGATAAACAAAACTTCCTTCGAGCCGGAATTGAACCAGCGACCTAAGGATTGCTAATTTAGAGCTACAGTCCTCCGCTCTACCAGCTGAGCTATCGAAGGATTGTTTTGGCCACTGTCGAAAGCCTCCTAGGTTTGGCCGTGGGTGCCACGGGCAGATGGTAAAAATGATTCATTCAACTCTGCGAAAAAGGAATCCAATGGTAGCATTGGAGAATGCGGGCATCGATCCCGCTACCTCTCGCATGCTAAGCGAGCGCTCTACCACTTGAGCTAATCCCCCAAACCTGTGAAACTTGACGTCAGTTTCACGTCACACCAGGTCACAATTTTCATATACAGTCACAGATGACATTGCTTTTTTTTTTTTTTTTTTTTTTTTTTAAGTGTGGACTCCGTTTTCCCATACTTGAAGAACATTTAAGGAGTCCACAACGTGATTGGTGACCTACAAATACAGTCGAGCAACTTTCTAGCAAACCCTTTCTATGCACATGGAGAATCAAACCGGGGACAGTGAAAAAACTTGCATAGTTTGTAGAAAAAAGTTGTGATGTAGCACAATCCCAAGGAGAACCGTTGAACTTTTATGGGTTGGTTTGTTTATCGAAAATGCTGAGAGGTCGTGAAGGCCTCCTGGTCTTTTTTTTCCTCCTTTCTGTGGTTGCTAAACTGTAAGAAGAGAGTAGAGCATGAGCCTTAACACAAAACATTAAAAGAGAATAAATGCAACACCAATGGTGAAAAGCAAGACATGCGTTGGCCGGGAATCGAACCCGGGTCAACTGCTTGGAAGGCAGCTATGCTCACCACTATACCACCAACGCTTTCGGAAGTGTACGTTTTTTTGACATTTTCTGCAATAACACTAAACTTTCTGTTGACAGAAGCATTTGGATGCAATGTAATGATGAAAAGTATAAAACACAACCTTTTAGCAGAGGATGGTTTCGATCCATCGACCTCTGGGTTATGGGCCCAGCACGCTTCCGCTGCGCCACTCTGCTCGTAGTGTTGGATGCTTAGAGTCGAAGTCTAATTACTGTCTGCCTTCTGGTCTGTGTCGTGTAATTTATCAGCCATTTCTTATCTGTTGGCAACTAGATTATTCTTGGTGTTTTGCAATTATTTCTTTGTTTTTTTCTGTTTCCTTTAGTCATATTGTTGAAAATCATTTGAAGAAACGGTGTCTGACCTTGCTTAAGGTGCAGGCAAAAATTGTGGTCCATTGGGTCTCTGTGGCGCAATCGGTTAGCGCGTTCGGCTGTTAACCGAAAGGTTGGTGGTTCGAGTCCACCCAGGGACGTCGCACCCTTTTGCAGTCCACCCAGAGACGTTGCACAGTTGGAGAAGTTTTTGCATTGGTGCTGAGCATCTCTCTCATGTAAAAGCCATTTTGCTGACTATGTTTTGAATTCACGAGGCAAACTGGAGAAAAACTTTCTGTATGAGATAAGATAAACAAAACTTCCTTCGAGCCGGAATTGAACCAGCGACCTAAGGATTGCTAATTTAGAGCTACAGTCCTCCGCTCTACCAGCTGAGCTATCGAAGGATTGTTTTGGCCACTGTCGAAAGCCTCCTAGGTTTGGCCGTGGGTGCCACGGGCAGATGGTAAAAATGATTCATTCAACTCTGCGAAAAAGGAATCCAATGGTAGCATTGGAGAATGCGGGCATCGATCCCGCTACCTCTCGCATGCTAAGCGAGCGCTCTACCACTTGAGCTAATCCCCCAAACCTGTGAAACTTGACGTCAGTTTCACGTCACACCAGGTCACAATTTTCATATACAGTCACAGATGACATTGCTTTTTTTTTTTTTTTTTTTTTTTTTTTTAAGTGTGGACTCCGTTTTCCCATACTTGAAGAACATTTAAGGAGTCCACAACGTGATTGGTGACCTACAAATACAGTCGAGCAACTTTCTAGCAAACCCTTTCTATGCACATGGAGAATCAAACCGGGACAGTGAAAAAACTTGCATAGTTTGTAGAAAAAAGTTGTGATGTAGCACAATCCCAAGGAGAACCGTTGAACTTTTATGGGTTGGTTTGTTTATCGAAAATGCTGAGAGGTCGTGAAGGCCTCCTGGTCTTTTTTTTTCCTCCTTTCTGTGGTTGCTAAACTGTAAGAAGAGAGTAGAGCATGAGCCTTAACACAAAACATTAAAAGAGAATAAATGCAACACCAATGGTGAAAAGCAAGACATGCGTTGGCCGGGAATCGAACCCGGGTCAACTGCTTGGAAGGCAGCTATGCTCACCACTATACCACCAACGCTTTCGGAAGTGTACGTTTTTTTGACATTTTCTGCAATAACACTAAACTTTCTGTTGACAGAAGCATTTGGATGCAATGTAATGATGAAAAGTATAAAACACAACCTTTTAGCAGAGGATGGTTTCGATCCATCGACCTCTGGGTTATGGGCCCAGCACGCTTCCGCTGCGCCACTCTGCTCGTAGTGTTGGATGCTTAGAGTCGAAGTCTAATTACTGTCTGCCTTCTGGTCTGTGTCGTGTAATTTATCAGCCATTTCTTATCTGTTGGCAACTAGATTATTCTTGGTGTTTTGCAATTATTTCTTTGTTTTTTTCTGTTTCCTTTAGTCATATTGTTGAAAATCATTTGAAGAAACGGTGTCTGACCTTGCTTAAGGTGCAGGCAAAAATTGTGGTCCATTGGGTCTCTGTGGCGCAATCGGTTAGCGCGTTCGGCTGTTAACCGAAAGGTTGGTGGTTCGAGTCCACCCAGGGACGTCGCACCCTTTTGCAGTCCACCCAGAGACGTTGCACAGTTGGAGAAGTTTTTGCATTGGTGCTGAGCATCTCTCTCATGTAAAAGCCATTTTGCTGACTATGTTTTGAATTCACGAGGCAAACTGGAGAAAAACTTTCTGTATGAGATAAGATAAACAAAACTTCCTTCGAGCCGGAATTGAACCAGCGACCTAAGGATTGCTAATTTAGAGCTACAGTCCTCCGCTCTACCAGCTGAGCTATCGAAGGATTGTTTTGGCCACTGTCGAAAGCCTCCTAGGTTTGGCCGTGGGTGCCACGGGCAGATGGTAAAAATGATTCATTCAACTCTGCGAAAAAGGAATCCAATGGTAGCATTGGAGAATGCGGGCATCGATCCCGCTACCTCTCGCATGCTAAGCGAGCGCTCTACCACTTGAGCTAATCCCCCAAACCTGTGAAACTTGACGTCAGTTTCACGTCACACCAGGTCACAATTTTCATATACAGTCACAGATGACATTGCTTTTTTTTTTTTTTTTTTTTTTTTTTTAAGTGTGGACTCCGTTTTCCCATACTTGAAGAACATTTAAGGAGTCCACAACGTGATTGGTGACCTACAAATACAGTCGAGCAACTTTCTAGCAAACCCTTTCTATGCACATGGAGAATCAAACCGGGGACAGTGAAAAAACTTGCATAGTTTGTAGAAAAAAGTTGTGATGTAGCACAATCCCAAGGAGAACCGTTGAACTTTTATGGGTTGGTTTGTTTATCGAAAATGCTGAGAGGTCGTGAAGGCCTCCTGGTCTTTTTTTTTCCTCCTTTCTGTGGTTGCTAAACTGTAAGAAGAGAGTAGAGCATGAGCCTTAACACAAAACATTAAAAGAGAAT